>NC_143014.1:375811219-377066219 GCF_055824585.1 Amblyomma mixtum | reverse complement strand
AAAAATATCAATGTCATTACCAATGGACAGGTCGTAAGCAATATTCTTTAGAAGCAAACGCAAAAGCGAATTCACCCTGTGTTGCCAGCGAACCACGCAGTGACCATAAACAGTAATTCCGTACCTAAGTACACTATAGGCTAGAGCATGTGCATTACATTTACGGACAGAAAAAGGCATAAAATATCTAATGATATACAGGACACACGATACAGCACGAAGCCTTTGGCAAACAAAAGAAAGGTGCGAGTTCCAAGAGAGATCACTGTCGAAGGTCAGGCCAAGATATTTGACCGAATGCGCATATTTTACTGGTGCACAGTTGCAATTAAAACAAGAGGAAGTATGCAAATAAACAGTCAGTCAATTCAACTTGTTTTAATGGGTTATGAAAACAGGTCAGTTTTGTTTTAGAAGTATTAACATTAATAAGATTAAACTTACACCAGTCCATGGCTTTAATAGCTGCTATCTGTAGTGCTGTAACAGCATCAGTGTATTTCTTTGCACATGCAACAATAACAGTGTCATCAGCATACTGAAACAGCAAAGGTGGCACACTGTTAGCAAGGTCGTTAACGTATAGATTGAATAATAAAGGACTCAATATAGAACCCTGCGGGGCTCCAGAGGTAATTGCGGTGAAATCGCTATGGAATCTTGAAATCGACACATATTGGCGCCTATCTTGTAAAAAGTTAGTAAGCAGTTCTAAAAACGAACCTCGAAATCCCAGCGCAGAAAGTTTATCAAGCAAAAGAACGTGGCAGATGCTATCAAAAGCCTTGCTTACATCCAGAAAAAGAGAACATGCGACTTGATTCTTATCAAAAGCTGAATTTAGCACGTCAGAGAATTCTTCTAGAAGAACCGTTGTTCCTTTTCCTGCTATAAAGCCGTACTGACAAGGTGATAGAACACTGAGTATTCAAAAAATTCGTCATGGGCGAAATGAGCGAACCTATGCTACAACCTTCCTGGTCATACAGAAATGCTCGCGAGACGTGATTTTGGAAATGGACTTCCTGAATGAACATAGGGCGATCATCGACCTTAGATCCAAGTTGATCAAGCTTTCCACGGACAAAGCCATATTTGCCGCGACGACAGCGACTCATCACATTGCCTTAAACGTCCTCGACGAAGCATTGAGCGTGCCGCCCCGATCAAGTGGCGTCGCCTGCATAGGTACTGGAGACATCGAAACTGCCGAAGGCGTCGTCGAGGGGAACACCCAGTTACTCCTTGATCGAGGACTGGGCTTCGCAAGGGGAGTCGCCCAAATCCGAAATGGCCAAGCCAGGTGGTGCTAGCCAACTTCACCGAAGAATACCGGCATCTAAACAAAGGTACGACGATCGCTTTCCTCGACGAGCTGGCAGACATAGGAGACATATTTGCCCTACCTGACCAACCCATAGAACCAACTGACCAAGGCCATCAACCCACGTTTGATATCAAGCCAGCATTAACCCGGAGCAGACAAGACCACATACACAGCTTTGTTCAAAAGTACAGCGACTGCTTCTCATCAGCATCGAATGTGGGACGAACCAGCCTTGCCAAGCACCGCATTGTCACAGACGAACACGCCCGACCACTGCGGCAGAGCCCCTACCGCGTATCGCCGCTAGAACGCCAAGCTATCCGCAAGCAAGCTGAGGAAATGCTTCGTGACGACTTAATCCAACCATCGAGGAGCCTCTGGGCAGCACCAGTCGTCATAGTGAAAAAGAAATATGGCACCCATCGCTTTTGCGTCGATTACCGCCGCCTGAACAGCATTACGAAGAAGGATGTCTACCCCCTCCCTCGCATCGACGACACATTGGATCGGCTATGCAACGCTAGGTACTTCTCATCGATGGACCTGAAGAGCGGCTACTGGCAAATTGAAGTCGACGAAAGAGATCGCGAGAAGACTGCGTTCATCACACCAGACGGACTCTTCGAGTTCAAGGCGATGCCATTCGGCCTCTGCTCTGCCCCAGCGACGTTCCAGCGAGTAATGGATACGGTGCTCGCAGGCTTGAAGTGGCAAATTTGCCTAGTCTACTTAGATGACTTTGTTGTCTTCTCCTCAAGCTTTGAAGACCACCTCAGAAGGCTTCGGATAGTGCTGGAAACAATCAAATCTTCAGGCCTAACACTGAAACCAGAGAAGTGGCACTTCGCCTACGAAGAGCTGCTGTTCCTTGGTCACGTCGTAAGCAAGGATGGAGTTCGCCCAGACCCTCAGAAGACGGCTGCGATCGCAGAGTTTCCACAGCCTAATGACAAGAAAGCTATACGCAGATTCCTTGGATTGTGCGCTTATTACCGGCGATTCGTCAAGAACTTCTCGCACATCGCTGAACCTTTGACCCAACTTACCAAGGCTGACATGCCCTTTAAATGGGAAAAGCCGCAAGAGGAAGCTTTCAAAGAGCTGAAGCGCCGCTTACAGCCCCTCCTGTGCTCGGGCACTTTGATGAAAATGCTGAAACCGAAATTCATTCCGACGCAAGCAGTGTGGGCTTAGGAGCGGTCCTCGCTCAGAAAAATGGTAGACAGGAGAAAGTTATCGCGTACACTAGCCGTTCACTCTCGAAAGCCAAAGCCAACTATTCGATGACAGAGAAAGAATGTCTCGCCATTATTTGGGCCACGTCAAAATTTCGCCCCTACCTGTACGTACGACCATTCAAGGTTGTGAGCGAAAACCATGCTCTGTGCTGGCTAGCCAATTTGAAAGATCCCTCCGGCTGCCTTGCTCGTTTGAGCCTGCGCCTTCAAGAATTCGACGTAACTGTAGTCTACAAATCTGGCCGCAAGTATTCCGATGCAGACTGCTTGTCACGAGCCCCTGTCGACGCAGCACCCGAAGAGGAAGACGACGACGGTTTCTTAGAACCGTTAAGCGCCAGCAGTTTCACGCAGCAGCAGCGCTCAGATCATGACTTGCAAAGCCTAGTTGATTATCTGAAAGGCAATTCCCCTCATTCCCTTCCCCTGTGCAGGGTAGCCAACCGGAATCTTTTCTGGTTAACGTCCCTGCCTTTCCCTCTCTCTCTCTCTCTCAAGACCGCATCGCCTCCCCGAGGGTTCAAGCGGCAACTGTAGTCCTTCGTCCTTCACAATAATCTCCTCCTGAAGAAGGACAGGGTTAATTGGAGAGACATGGGAGAGGCCTTTGCCCTGCAGTGGGTGTAGTCAGGCTGATGATGATGATGATGATGAACTTCGCGCCGAACAGGACAGTGCATCTTCTTGTCGTACCCAAAAATCTCAGGCAAGAAATTATGCAGGCATGTCATGATGAGCCGACTGCAGGGCATCTCGGGATTGCTCGCACGTTGCACCGCATCCAGGAGAAGTACTATTGGCCGCGGCTAGCTACCGACGTTTCCCATTACGTGAAAACGTGCCGTGAGTGTCAGCGACGCAAAACGCCTCCGACTACACCACCCGGACTCCTGAACCCCATACCACCGCCAACTAAGCCCTTTCAGTAAATAGGGATGGACCTCCCGGCCCCTTTCCGACCTCTTCATCAGGAAACAAGTGGATCATCGTGGCCGCCAACTACATGACCCGCTACGCCGAAGCAAAAGCGTTGCCTAGTGGTGCCGTAACAGAAGTCGCAAAATTTTTTGTCGAACAAATTCACCTGCGACACGGCGCACCGGAAGTGCTCATCACAGACAGAGGAACGGCGTTTACAGCGGAGCTAACGCAAGCCATTTTGAACTACATCCAGACAAGCCATCGGAGGACAACTGCCTATCATCCGCAAACCAACGGACTCACAGAGCGTCTGAACAAGACTATTGCAGACATGCTCTCCATGTACATCGACGCCGAACACAAGACGTGGGACTCCATTTTGCCCTACGTGATCTTCGCCTATAATACTGCCGTCCAGGAGACAACCAGGTTTACCCCATTCCAGCTGGTATACGGCAGGAAGCCCACGACAACACTCGACGCAATGTTCCCGCACGTTTCCGACGAAGACAGCCTCGACGTCGCCGCCTACCTTTATCGCGCCGAGGAAGCCCGAAGACTTGCGCGGCTTCGCATTCAAGACCAGCAGCACACCGACGCCCGACGCCCGACGAGGCACACATTACAAGCCAGGTGATCGTGTTTGGATATGGACGCCAGTTCGCCCCCGTGGATTGAGTGAGAAATTACTGCGACGCTACTTTGGCCCGTACAGGGTTCTCCGTCGCATCGGTGACCTCGATTATGAAGTCATCTCCGACGGCACGACAGCATCTCAGCGACGCCGCACACGCCCGGACGTCGTACATGTCGTACGCCTGAAGCCATATTATGAACGCTAAAGGACTCGAAGTTTGCATTCTCCGTCCTTATTTTCATTTTAAAGCATCAAGACGATGCTTCTTTGGGAGGGGGGTAATGCCGCGTATCATTGTAGTACCCGTTCGTTCGCGCAAGGCAGCAGGAAAGGGGTGTTATCATTTTTGTTCGTGACGCGAGAAGCGACCGGACTTATCTCGATTGATCTCGATTGAGCTGCATCTACGTGTTTCCAGATTAGTCTAGATGATCTCGACCTGCTATCTTGAAGTTTCCTTGCAGGCTTTAAATTGAACGATGCCGCGAGCAGCGGGCATTCGTGGTTCGATGACTGATGAGCACGTTTGTTGCTTACGCCGCCGCTGAGTGATTCAGTTCTTTTGCGGGCGCAAGTCAGCTCCAATAAAGAGCTTCGTTTGCAAGTCTTGTTGCTGTATTACTGACCGCTGGACTGCCGTCACTACAACGTGACACTATGACGGGGAACCGGTACGCTCGCACGAACTGTCGGAAATCTGAGAGTTTAGAGCGTAGCCCGTGAGCGTTCCACTAGAAATTGGTGCATGTACGAAAGATGTTGTGGATTCTCAGCTGTGGTGAAGTTCTCGCTGTTGAAGCCATGATTACTGAAGTGTGGTATTACGCCCCTGCGGAGCGTAGGAGACCGACACCAACGGCTCCATTGCAAGGACAGCTTCTACTTCTCGGAGTCCTCCTGACGAGGGGTTTGCACGGATAAGAGACTTCATGGCTGCAAACAGCATCGGAATCAGTAGGCATGTGATGTCTTGTTCAGAGCTTCCGGTTTGCTGCCTGTCGCTGATCTTCCTGTCATGTTGTGGTGCCTTAGGCTCAGTGCGAGCGACGCTGTTTGTCAGGTCTTGGGCAGTGCGTTGCAGCAGTTTTGATGAAGGAGAAGAACCAACGGCTGTCCCTGAACCTGTTGCCCCTGCTGCTCTTACACCGACGCCCCCGCGCCAGACGTACGCGTCGGTACTCCAGCAGAACTTGGAGCGCAAGCCCATCTGCTTTCCAGCCGTGGCCCCCGCCTGTCCCTGTGTTGGCCGAAGTGAGGATGCGGAAGACGGGCGTGTAGCGGGCACCTGACCAGCGGCCCCTTTGCTACCACTGCGGTGAGGCTGGCCGTATCTTGCGGCGGTGCCCTTATCGCCGAGCTGGAATTCGTGGGTTTCATCCGACAGTCCCCTGTCCGCTCAATGGCGAACGCCACCGCGAAATTGAGGAGCACCTGTCAACGCGCCGGGATCACACTGACTTCCTTCGCCCTGACTACCGCTCACCGACCTTTACCCGCTATCGTTCGCCGAGTCCCCGTCCTTCGACAAGCCGCTTTAGCCGCTCACCGAGTCCTCGCCGGGGAAACTAGACCCAGCGGCCTGCGGAAGTAAGGCCGCTGACGAGCTAACAGCCAAACATCCTCCATCGCGTTCACGACCAGAGGACGGCTATCAAAGGAGGACACGGGGTGATCACAAAGGATGTGCAGCTTCGGACTTACCGGTCCATATCGACGATTTAGCAGTTACGGCATTGGTTGATACGGGAGCGGACTATTCGCTTATGAGCAACGAGCTAGCAAAGGAACTCAGGAAAGTTTTAACCGCGTGGACTGGGCCTCAGATTCATACAGCTGGTGGGAACCTAATCACCCCTGTTGGCCGGTGTACGGAGAAAGTTAAAATCGATGGATTTGTTTACGTTTGTGACTTTGTTGTCCTACCTCACTGTTCGCGCGATGTCATTCTCGGGCCTGAATTTTTTACAAGGTAACGGCGCCGTTATTAATTTAAAAGAGCAGCGCGTGACGTTTTCGCCGACGCAAGCAATTGAAAGAGCCGACTCAGACGACTCCAGGATGCCCGCCCTGCGTACTGCTGATGATCACGTGACGGTGCTCTGCAGTGCAGCAAGATGGTCCACATGCAAAGCGACTCGCCCGATGATCGAGACGTTATGGCAGAGAGAAACGTCAGCCTTCTACTCGAGAAAGGAATCTGCGCTGCAAGAGGGCTTGTTCGCTTACGGGATCGCTCTGCGACACTCTTGCTCACCAATTTCGGAATCGAGTTCCAGCCCATTGCGAAAGGAACGGCCATCGCATACATTACCGACATCATTCAGCCCGCTGAAATATGTGCTCTGGAGTTCCCGCCGCCGGAAGGACGCGATGCAGCAGCCGTTCTGTCTACCGTGGACATTAATCCTGGATTGTGGGTGGGTCAGAAGCAGCGTTTCTTAGAGCTCCTTCACGATTTCGCAGAGTGCTTCGCCACGGCATCAAAGGTAGTGCGCACTCCGGTAGCTAAACACCGCATCATCGTCAGCGAGGAGACAAGCCCCATATCCCAACACCCGTACAGAGTGTCGCCGACGGAACAGGAAGCTATACGATCCCAAGTGCAAGAAATGCTTGCAGACGACGTAGTACAGTCGTCCACGAGCCCCTGGGCTTCGCCTGTGGTATTGGTGAAGAAAAAAGATAACCCCTTGCAATTCTGCGTCCATTATTGAAAGTTAAATCGTGTCACGAAACCTGACGTCTACCCCCTTCCATGTATCGATGACGCCTTGGATCTACTGCGTGATGCTAAATATTTTTCTTCACTCGACCTTAAGAATGGTTACTGCCAGATCGAAGCGGACGAAAGGGACAGAGAGAAGACAGCGTTCGTGACACCTGACGGCCTTTATGAATTCAAAGTGCTACCCTTTGGACTCTGTTCTGCGCCAGCAACCTTCCAACGCATGATGGACACCGTTATTTCTGGGCTTAAATGGCGGACATGCTTAGTGTACCTTGATGATGTTATCCTTTTTGCTCCTAGCTTCGAAGAACACCTCAACCGGCTGCGAATGGTGCTACAGGCACTACGTTCGGCACAGTTGACGATAAAGCCACAAAAGTGCCACTTCGGTTTCGAAGAGCTCAGTTTTCTCGGTTACGTGATAAGCGCTGACGGAGTCCGTCATGATCCGGAGTAGACTGCCGCTGTGGCACAGTTCCCGCGCCCAAACGATAAAAAGTCCGTTCGTAGGTTTCTGGGCCTCTGTGCCTACTACAGACGTTTCGTTGAAAACTTTTCCACAATTGCCGAGGCCCTTACAATGCTTACTAGAGAAAATGTCTCTTTTGTGTGGCACGAGGATCAGGAAGCTGCCTTCAACGAGCTACGCAGCCGCCTGCAAACTGTCCCAATACTCGCCCATTTTGATGAACGAGCTGCCACTGAAATTCATACTGACGCCAGCAATGTTGGCCTCGGCGCTATTCTCGTTCAGTGGCAGGATGGCAACGAGAAAGCCATAGCGTACGCCAGCCGCTCCCTTTCGAAAGCAGAGGCAAACTACTCTACCACCGAGAAGGAATGCCTTGCGGTAGTGTGGGCGATTAGCATGTTCCGACCAAATCTCTATGGTCACCTATTCCGAGCTGTAAGTCACCATCATTCGATATGCTGGCTAGCCAACCTCAAAGACCTTTCAGGACGGCTTGCGAGGTGGAGCCTTCGGCTCCAGGAATACGACATCACGGTAGTCTACCAGTCCGGTCATAAGTCGAACCCGCCACAGCTTTTGTACAGGCGTTGTGCCTTTGTATATAGTCCACAAAACGAATGCCCTCCTTGCTCACAAAACTCTAACATTTGTTTACAGTTTTAAATCTGTTGTTTTCGGGTACTGCCTTTCGCAAGCCACATAACGACATTTATCGAGAGACTAAATTTTAGTTCCGACGTTCTTTGGCAGTCGCTCTCGATACTCTGATAGCTCGCATGCAAGCTAAAATGCTAGCTGATTCATCTGTGCTCCCTATGTTGAGTTCTTTGTTTCTTAATATTTCGACAGTTCTTCAGAATTTAGAGCCACTTTTAGACGTGCTCATCACTCAGACCTGCGCAGATTTTTCCTGCCTGCTACTAATGCTGACTAGTTGGAATTTCTTCTACGTCTGGGGAAAGACTGCCAAAACTTTCTTGCAGAGGTCGCGTTTAGTTGTCACAGTATAAAAGACTTGCAGGCATGACTTCAGTTTTGTGATGAGCAGATAGGTGTCATTAAGTGCTTATGTTAGTAGTGAATTCTCTCCTGAACAAAATTTCTCAACCTAAATCCGAAGCGTTTTTTCATTAGGGTTGAAGTGTAACAGGAAAATAGCTTCAAGTTCAAGGATCAGTGCGTCAAAGAATACGGTATCATAGACAACGTTCTGCACAGCACATGGACAACTGATCGACTCAAGGTTTATGGCATACAGCGTTACAAAAGATGTCAGTGTCAAACTCCATCACATACTGTGGGTTATTCTAGCACAATGTCAGGGGTAATGTTGCCTTCATTGGGTATGGTATCAGAGCTGCCTTAACACGCATCAAGACACCCCGTACATCAGCATACGATGCTCAATACACTATTTGAAGTATTTTCAAAGCTTGCATGAATGCATTCCTTATTACTTGAGATGTCGTTGATGTGGTGCGTTTCCTAAAAATGTTCGCTTCCTGTCTTTTACTATAGCAGTAATCTTTGCGAGAATCATTCTTCAACGCAACCAGCAATCTGGCATGCTTCAAAAATTGCGAGAATTAATTATGGACAGAGTAACCGCGACAAAAAGTAAAAACTAATTTTCCCACACACCACTCATACTATAAACTTTATTTGCAGGAACGGTGTGCTTTCCTGACAAACCACGACAGAAGTTGTGTTCTGGCTCATTGGCGAACAACGACCATCGTTGAAGGGCTTTGAACACTACAGCAAAGACCCATCGCTTCTGTATTAACTCATGGAACAGAATTCGTTCGGGCGGCAGCCACCAGCATTGAAAGCAGATCTGTTCAGCTACCCCTACTGCGCCTACGTTTCAGCGAACTTTGCCGATGTTACGAGACACATGCACACTGAGACAGGAGGAGAGTCATTTAAATGCTCTCCGGACCCAGCGATGTTTGCGAAGTGCGATGGTAGGAGAGAGATACGGTGCCACACAGAAGGACGACCGTATGAGTGTCCAATGTGCCCTTTCCCAACTGAAGACTCTGCAACGTTAACTCGGCACAAGCGTACGCACACTTGCGAAAGCCCCTTTAATCGCGACACACGTCCTCCTACAACTGTGCAGACTCTAGAAATGTCACACCACAGGATAGGACGCACACTAGCGAAGTCTGCTCCAATCACGACACGGGTCCTTTTTCGCCTGCAGAGTCTATGAATGTAACTCCACATGATAGTATGGACACTGGCGAAAGCCCCTTAAATCACGACACGTGTTCTTTTACATCTGCGGAGTCTCGAATTGTCATTCCACCCGATAGTATGCACTCTGGCGAGAAACCTTTAAAGTGCGACATGTACCCTTTTACAACTGCATTCTCTGGTACCTTAACTCGTCACAAGCGCACGCACACTGGGGAAAACCGTTCAAGTGCGACCTGTGCTGTTTTAAAGCTGCGGGCTCTTTCACTCTAGCTCTGCACAAACGAAGGCACACTGGCGAGAAACCCTTCCTTTGCGACATGTGCAGCTGCAAGCTCTAGCGACTTCACTAAACATAAGCGTACGCACACTGGCTAAAAACTGTTCAAATGCAGTATGCGCCGTTTCACAAGTGCACAGTCTTCAAAATTAAATGGGCACAAGCGAATTCACACTGGTGATAGACATTTGAAGTGTGATATATGGCCTTACGTAGCGTCCGAGCGAGGGGCTGTAAAACGTCACATGCTGACGCACGCTAGCGCTGAGGGCTACCGCTGCACGCTATGCTCAGCCACATTTTCAGATAAGGAGAGCCTCAGAGAGCACCTTTCCGGTCACGCGCAGTGAAATCTTGATATAGACGTGCCGACGTCAGGAATATGGTCCTGCCACTGGTGCACAATCCCATGCACCTTACCACATAATTAAACGTCAACGATTAGCCGTCACACGTGACGCATTGTTATTGAAATGTGACGGACATCCAATATTGACTTGGCTACTAATGCAGGAAGATAAATGCAAGATTTCGCAGGTTTTATTCTTTATTCAGCGTTGCGCACTGCTGCATTCTCTTGCTAACACGTGACATTTCAGAGTTGGACACAGCATCACTGATTCGATATTTTCGTGAAAGCAAAGTTTGTACACTCAAGGAGGTATGTCTCAAAAATTAAAAGGGCACTCAAGTCTACTTATGTGCTATGAATGCGAAAGCATCGTTTTTGTATCTTAATTTCTTTTTAATTGTATTGATCTTGTTATTATTTTCTCTTCCTTTATAATGAGACACCTGCTCATTAGCATACAGTCGTAAAGCAACTAATATGCTACGTTCACCTTTGTTCGCCAAGAAGCAGCGTGGTTTTATGGCCTGTGGTTATATGCTCGACTTAGAATCTGAAAGGCCTGGGCTCGATCACCAGCACTTTGGGAAGAAATTTTGTTTGTGTTTGATATTAAGATGACGTAATCAGGGATTTTTGGTAGCACTGCTGCTTGTCAGCGCCGATGTCGCATTTGGTTCCCGATGAGCCATAAAAAGCTTTCGCATTGATAAACTGCAGAATACAGCTGAAATGGGAGGTCAGCGTACGCCCCTCTTCTAATAGTGTGTCCCTTGGTGTAAAACATCCATGACAACTGCAGCCGAAATCAGGGTTGATACGCAGAGCTCGTTTACAAATACTTGTTACAGTGAGAATGAGAAACTCCGGCTGTGGATATTCCGCATGTTGCAATATGATAGGATAGGATAGGAAAGACTTTTATTGCTCTAGAAAGGTCTTGTGCTAGTAGCACACGAGAAAGAAGAGGTCCACCTTCCTTCTTACAGCCCCTATTCCAGGTCTCCGCTGAGCTTCGCTGCACGTTGGGCGTGTTGGATCACACCTTGTTGGCAACCCAGATCGCCGCTGGAGAGCCGGCTCTCCCACTGTTCTGCACTCGGTTCTTTACGAAAGCTGTCGTTCTTACTGGATTCCTACGTGATGTGGTACAATGATGGTTTGCTACCACACCACGTTCAAGTCTCTCGATATTGCGTCGGGTAAATCTTGCAAAAGATATGCAGGTTTGGGAATGCTCCTGTTTGCAGTCTTCGCCAGTACACTGCCTCTTGTTGATTTAGATCACGATTAGGCGGCGGATAGCGGATCCGCACCCCCTTACAGTAGTTTAGAATGTCCGAGTACGTAGGGCCGACTCGGTCGGGTAGATCGTCCGATTGGGAGGAAGCTCGGCTCCTATACCCTCGAGCTATCTCGTCGGCGCGTTCGTTCCCCGCTATGTCCGTGTGTCCTGGCATGCAGTAAATGCTATGTGTGACTTTTTGTGGGGTCGCGCTCTGCAGGAGACGGAGCGCGGCGCGACCTATGCGGCCGTTCATGTAGTTACGGCACGCTTCTCTCGAGTCCGTAAGGATGATAAGGGACGTGTTGCATAGATAACCGGCTAACGCCGCTAGAGCAACGGCCCGCTCCTCCCCATCGGTTACCGTGCAATCCCTGACTGAGGTGCTAGCTAATTCCTTTAGGTTGGAATCAATAGCTACCGCCACGGCGCTGTTATGTGAGCTTCCTCTATACTGAGCCGCGTCCGTGTATACCGTTGTGGATTCTGCAGCTAGATTTTGTTGTACATACTTCGCCCGGGCTGCCCTACAGGCCGCATGCAAGCTGGGGTCCATGTTCCGGGGAAGGGAGCGAACCTTTAGCGTCTGGCGAATCGCGTCCGGTATTCTCGCAGTACGATTCCCGATTTAAGCAGTTCCGCCTAGCCCCAGTCGCCTAAGAAGCGAGCGCCCCGTAGGAGTCTGCTGGAGCCTGGCTAACTGCGTGACTAGTTGGGCTTCTTTCATCTCTTCGAAGGTGTTGTGAATTCCAAGAGCCAGTAGTTTTGCGTTGGAGGTGTACATTGGTGGATGCAGGGCTGTCTTGTAAGCTTTGCGGAGTATGGTATCTGCACTATCAATTTCTCCTTTGTTGAGGTTGAAGTACGGGAGGGCGTAACCCACGCGACTGACCACCAGGCTCTGAACCAGGCGCAGGGTATCCCCCTCTCGCATGCCGCTCCGCTTCAGCGACACGCGCGTGATCATTCTGGAGACCTGAGTGGTCGATTGCTTGAGAAGGCTGAGCGTATAGCCGCATCGCTGGTTGCTCTGCAGCTACATTCCCAAGACTCGTATCTTGTCTCGTTCGGGAATTAGCTTTCCTTCCCATATGTACCCATGTTGCAAAAAAATTACCAGGGCAGTTCGCCAGGAGGCTCTTCTGCTGACTGCGTCCTGTGGTGTCTGGCGTTGTATCTAAGCTGCTCTTTTGGACTTCGACATTAAACAAAAAAAAATCACTCTACGTTCACATTCCTAGTCCATTTACAAGAAAGCATAGCTAATCCCATTACAAGAAAAGCTGGCGGTGTGTGCGCTGTGTGAAAACAGACTATAGGGGACAAAAGCGGTATTCTCCACGCGGCAGGAGCCGGAGCGACGGAAAACTGCGTTGCGATGCCATCTACAGGCGGCATCTGGGATCGAGACGGCCAATGCGTGACCTTTATTATCAGCATTTTTTATTATCAGCATCTATTATCAGTGTTTAGTGCATTGGCTCGCCAAAATGCCGCAGTTTACCGTTGCTGTGACTCCCGCTGCGTGGGGTATACCACTTTTGTCCCCGATAGTACACATTAAGTATCGGGGTGGGGGGAAGAACTTCCGTTTATATATTTCCCCTACGAAAGACAAGTATCGGTACCTGACTTCTGCCACTCCGGTTTGCCATCCTTGAAATCTAGTCGACAAATGCATCACTTGATAATGTCGTTCGCGATCATCAATTACCATACAAAAATAGAATTGCTTTCGACGTTTGCATGGAAATACAACGCTTTTTTATTTACTTTGTGGCCTCGATTGTTGCGCAGAAGCTTGGAAGATTGGTCATGTGCTCTCTTTTCTTGTTGTTGTTGTCTGTGATGAACCAAACATTTTTGCACAGCGTACCCACTCCTGCCTTGACCACCAAAGGGCAACCGTCAGTGTTTTAATAAAGAAAAAAAAAGAAAAAATAGCACCACACAGTCCTGTTCTTCGTGAATTCCGCGTGGTGGAGCCACATAAAAACTTAAGAGACCATGGGCGTGCTGTTCAGACAAGCAGTATGGGGCGTAACAGGGAATCAGCAAACTTTTTCACAGCTGTGACAGTATCTAGCTGCTACACTAGCTGCTTAGTCGAGCAGTTTTAGCCCGCTGTGTGGTGTCCATATTCCACTGAAAATCGAAGAAGGATTAGAACGCCGATGACATAACTGTTGGGAGACCCACTGTGAGTACCACTGTTTTGTTACGCATTGCACGCCTCCTTTTTTGTGTGTACACGAGTCAGCGCTAAGATCTATTCCAGGTAACATGAACTGAATGGTTTTGTTGAACTTAGTGTGGCTTCTGTCTATTTGTTTGATTGCGTGTTCTTTTTCGCTCTGTTTTATGTAGGAATATCAGTTTTCCGCACAGTTTACATCTGCAAAACGAGGTGTAGCCCAGCACTCATCCCGCAGTTTTGTTTTTTTGCTTGGCCTTGGTTTCGCGCCGCATAAGTAAGCGGGAGAACATGGCCATATCCACAAGACAATATACTGGTTGGAGCATTCAAATAGTGTTTCGCCCTCGCAACTTTTCTAGACACTTCGCTGGCAGCCAACTCAAGCTGTTCTAATTCGCTGTATAACGCTTACTTTACCTTGAACGACCAAGCAGGACTGGGACACCGACGTCACAACTCTAATGGGAGCCTGCGTGAATACATTTGTTTCCTTGCACACCGCTCTGTTGGTGTTTCTTGTGCGGGTGTCGCGGGAAGCCGCATGCATTTTTACGCGCCCCATACTAGCAGCACGCGTTGGCTAATTTTTTTTTTATTCGAGCGCGGCTTGCCATTAGGCGTTTGTCTAAATGAAGGCAGCCGTCATCAAATATCCCATTTTCTGCACATAATATTTTGGAGAAGTCCAGTGCCGGAATAGAAGTGGAAAGTTCCTGAAATGTACATTCAGTCACCTAAAGAACTGACTCATCCGCTGCCACTCGGCGAGCCATTTCGAGTGATGCAATGTCGGCGTATATTTTTAGCTGCCGCTTGTCGCATTCTAGAGCGCGAAGTAAACAGAAGAAATAATCTGTGCCATTATTAGTGCATGGATCGTATTGCCGAGAAGTTTTGTAATATTTGTTGGTTAATAACCTCGATACTCTCCTTATAACTTTGCTTCGCGAAGTGCGACCATATTTATCACGAATTATCGCATTTTAGCGCTGCTGGTTGTACGATGTGCGAGACTGAAGCTATTTGCTTTTCGCACCTTACCTAGACACTTCTTTCTCAGCTTTAAATATAGTGAGGCTATGAGAAGCGATCACTGTGTTCTTCGACGACCACCAAACGCGTTTGTTGCTATCGCCGTCGCCAAGCTGTTAAATAGTGTCAAGACCACAATATTGGGGTGCTTGGGAAAGGGCGGCAAAATATGGCAGAACTGCGTTCTGCGCCAACTAATGCGCAAGCCCACACTTTCGCCCCATGCAGACGTCTCTGAACCGCCACTCCTACCTTATGCGCGCCGTATATATCGATTGAGAAAACTTTACCCCGGTAGAAAAGCAGTCGAGCCTGCTCATAACCACCGCATCATAACGAATGCTCGCTTTGTACGAGGAAAGGCGAAACATTCACTAAGAAGCGACAGTTTTACCGAATCGAGCCAAGAAAAACAAATGCCTTGATAGGCGACACCTGCGCTGGTGGAAGGGGCCGGAAACTTTCGCGTTAACGAGCAAGAACGGCTACGGCTCTCCATTCTCATCGGCAAATCCAGCCAACTAACATATTGGGACGTGCGCTTTCGTACGCTTCGAGCTGAGTTTAGAGTGCCGCATTATTGCCTGAGTTTATGTTGTCATTCGTGGAGCGTGCAACCAGACACGAGTTTCATAAAGGCGATGCACGATTATCTTGTCCAGTGGCTTGCGAAATCAACGATGGCGTGGCGAAAAATAGAGGAGCTTCTGCTCTTTCTTGACAAATTCTCTACGCACCACGTGCTGCCTTCTTTGAATATGGTGCCAGTGCTGTTATCGCCAAAGAATAAAAAGTGCAGGATTCAGCCACCGAAAATAGGCGTCATTTACACGTTGAATATGTCCCAGTATCGGTGCTCTATACAGCGCGTGCTCATACCAAATGACGCGGATTGTGGTGACATTCAAATCGAATATCTCTTTTCGCCGTTGTGGAAACGAGTAAGGCCGTGTGGATGCGGCTTATGGTGGAGTACATGGGAAATTGCTTCCCTGAAGCGCAGTTCATGGGCCAAGTAATGGCCGAAGGCGCTCATGCGCATGATTAGGCACGTGTCGATTTATTACAACGCGTTGTTGATGCATAGATGGCCGGACATGACATCGCCTGGGATGACTTCGGGAGATGCAGATCATGACGCCGACACTACAAGGCGATACAGTGGTGAAGCCATTGTTCGCGAAATACCGGCGCTCCCCGACTGGCAAGAGTCTGCTGACGAGGTTGCCGAGGTGCCACAGTTTTCCATGAACGCTTTAACCGCGATTAGTTAAATTGTGTTCTTAAAGGAGCTTATTTCTTTGCCTTGGACAGCAACATACGTATGCCCGCGCTGTAGAGCTTGGAATGCGTCGTGATATGGTGTACTTCGAAGAAGCGGACGCCCATTATGAACGTTTCTGAGGTAAACGTTTGTGTCGTCGCACATTGCATTTCCGGCTGAAAATGAAATGTCCGCTTACTGTGAACCTCGGATAGAACTAACGCAATCCGAGCTACCTCAGGTTCTTTAAAGTGCGCTCGACTGTAGCGTTCCTCGGTAGGTTAGTGATTATGATGTTCGGCTGCCCACCCGAAATACCGCGAGTTTGACGCCGGCCAAGACGGTCGCATTTAAACGGAGGCGAAAGCAGATGTCAGTGCGCGTTGAAAGAAACACCACGTGGTCGAAATAATCCGGAGCCCTCCACTACGGCGTCGCTCATAGCCTGAGTCGCTTTGGAATATTAGACCCCATCAGACCATACCAATTTTGATTTACGACCATTGCCCCTAAAATGTAAATAAATGGTGATCAGTTAATTTTCGGTAGTTGTGTACTCATTCATCGATAATGAGTTCATAATGTCTGTTTTCCTCTCCAGTCTACCAGCACCGATGAACTTCGCACAATTTTTCACACAAAATCTGCAATCCTTGAAAAATTGTCTTCCATTTAATTACGCAGGCTATGGTGCACCGAGCTCCATAATGGCGTTTGTTCTTTCTACAGCATGTACAGTCAGGCCGGAATGAAACGCGAACACGCATATGTCATACATTTCTGCTTTGCAGCGAGATATTCCTTTACAACCTATTTTCGATTATGCATTTCAGTAGGCCCTTTACCCAGACACATGAATCAGGCTAGTTGTACACTTAAGCTGAAAGTAGGCAGGTAAAATATTTTGTTTTCTTGGCATGCTCTGTTCGCGTTTCATTCCGGCCTGACTGTACAGGGTGGTCCACTCTTAAGTGCGAACACGGCTCCGCGTGGCCGCGCTCCGGGGAGCGCCAGCGCATCCGGCGCGTTCGCGCATCGAAGCAAAGCCGCGCAGGCGCACAGGGGCCCGGGGGAGGAGCTTCCTGTCGTCTGCTACCGCGCTGGCGCGCACCTCTCTTGTATTGCGGGAAAGCTCCCTCGCGTGCTGCGTTTTTACAGCAAGTCGCGGCGGCTTTGCGGGAAAGCGCACTTCACTCACTGCAGCGCGTCCTTGGTAGCGCGTACAAATGAGCGGCCGGTGTTCTCAGTGCCGCACTCTGAGTTAAATGCATGTAAGTTTTCAGGGCTTTCTGCTAGACTGCGTTGTTGGGTTAGCTGGTGCATATTTAGAAAGTTAAACATGGCGAAAATACAACATACACAGGAAAAAAGAAAAGAAAGGAAAGAGGCCTTTCTCCACTTTTTTTCCGGTGTATGTCGTATTTTGGCTGGGTTTATGTTTCTAAACAGAGCCTTCTGGCTTGGTTTATTTTAACATTCCATAGCGACAAAGGCTATGTGGGGCATGGATTATTTCGACCACCTGACGTTCTTAGCGTGTACCGACCTCGCATAACTCTCGGGCCTTCTTGCACTTCGTCTCCACCTAAACGGGGCCGCTGGCGCCGAGATTGAACTCGGGTCTCCTGAAGGCACCGCCGCGGGTAATTATCAGGACCTGCCAAGGTCTGCAAGTGGTGAAGGTAGCGGAGCAAATCTTTATTTTCTGCGCGCGCTGTATAATGCGAATGGGAGTTTTTAGATGAGGAGTCCTTATTGCCGAGTGCCGAGAGATTGCGCCGGGCCGTGTATTCTTAGTTCGAGTCGTCACAAGATGAGCACAGTGCGACAGAGCTCGCAGATCACTTGATGCGATTTCGGGTTTCAATAATAAACTGATGGAATTCACCAATATTTGTTTGAGTTGGAAGATAAATTACAATGCGTTTATTTAATTATTATTTTTCATGCTAGCGCACCCCTGCTTGTATCAGTAAGCTTGCAGAAGGAAAATGTATTTAGTCGAACTCATATTCCGCCTGTTACAGCATCCCATTTGCAGAGCTGAAATGCCTAGCTGATTAATGTGTCTAGATCTTTTTATTCTGTTCCCACTCGCCTTAGCCGTTTTGCAGATCTCCGCTTTCTCTTGTCCGCCAGCAGCGCTTTTTTTCACATGGCGGAACATAGCGTAAAGCAAAGGCGACAGGCCTAAAGATCCACAAGGACAATTGTAGAAGGCCAACAAATTTTATTGCGGGAAGCACATGTGCAGTTCGTTGCTTGTCACGTGGTCCCTCATGCAAATGAGAGCGAGAGAAAATAGACCGCACTTGGTCTCTTTGACTTATTTAACGCCATGCTATACCCCGTGTCAGAGGAATCGAGATAGGAGGCGCTAGGAGTGAAAAGAAAACATGAAGGCGCTACTTTTGCGTGTGTGGTCCCTGTTGAAAAACTTACACACTCCAGCAGTTTTACAGAACACTTCCTAGTTGGTACCAGTCGGCTTCAGCTGGCACACATTTAATTCTCGTTTGGTTCCATTTGGAAGCTATTATAAAAGTCACCTTTCGCGCACTTAAAATATGCGTACGTTCCCAGACACCCTTAGAGCGTGTGGGGGTAGCACTCTCGGACACAAAGGAGCTGCCCTCGACTCAGCGTGGCAAACTCAGCGGAGACCAGCTACCAAGTGACAAAAGGTTGTTGGTCGTTTGGTGCCCGGCTTGCGCCGGCTGCCAGCCAGAGAATGGATCGGAGTCACGATACACAGGTTGAACATTCACTCAAATAAACAAATACGAAGTGACAACATACAATGCAAAACATGCAGAGTAACGCAGAGAGATATACAATAGGGCTAGCACCTAATGTGCGCAAACACGAGAGAGATAAAAAATTACTATTTGTTCAGTGGAAACTTCGGCAGTCCGACGACCTCAGGCCTCTATCGGTGCCGTCCCGACGACTGGCGTCTTGCAGGTGCGTGGCTGGCCAATATTGGTGGTGATCCCGGGAGTCGAGCGGGCGGCGCGCGCACAGCTAACTGGCGGCTTGGGCTAACTTCGCACCTGGCGATGGGCTCCTTTTATAAGCGACGCCGTGTCTGTTTATCTCGGGCGCCAGGGCAGGCGCGCTCACTAACAGCGTTGGCCGTAGAGTCCCAGTCGAAAAAAACACCAGCCCGTATCTGGTGTTTACACCAGACCGGAAATTCAGACACGGGTTCTGGTGTGACCCGGTCTGGTGTGACCCGGTCTGGTGTGACCCGGTCTGGTGTGACCCGGTCTGGTGTGACCCGGACTGGTGTGACCCGGACTGGTGTGTCCCGGACTGGTGTGTCCCGGACTGGTGTGTCCCGGACTGGTGTGTCCCGGTCTGGTGTTACCGGGTCTGGTGTGACCCGGGCTGATGTTTTTGGTGTGGCCCGGTCTGGTGTTTTCTGATGTGGTTTAATTTGGTGCCGTGCTGACCGGGTTAGGAGCCTTCGGGAACAATTTGCCTGTTTCACGATATGTGCCGCCCGCTGTGGAGCATAACGAGCATACCTGGTACCGAGAAAACAGGTTGAAAAGAAGCGCACGTGGGTGAAGCAGGCAAGGTGTGGCTCCACAAGACGCCAACTTCACACGTGAGGAGGCAACTGTGAGCTCGACAGCTGCCCTCTTCTGTCTTTGGTACTGTTGCTGATATAAACTGCACAAGTACAGTTAAACCACCAGCTTCTGCAATGCTTGCGCAGTTGTTCACTATCACTGGAGAGCTCAAAGAAAAGAGTTGTGTGTACGCAGAGTGGCCGTGAGAAAAACGCAAATTCAATGTGCTTTGATAGCGATGCAGTGCATTAGGATACACATAACAGTATGCATACACCAGCACTCAATTTTTACACTTACCAATAGAAATTTTAGGGAAAGAAAATTAAACAAAATTTGGACGCATACGCCAATACTCAATTCGTATTATTGCCAAAAGAAATTGCAAGGGCATGTAGAAAAGAAAAAAGACACAAAATTTATTCTGATTCGCTTAGCTCTTTGAAGCAGCGGGCCTCTTTCGGCGAAGTTCGCAAGTTTTCTGTGATAGCCACAGTATTATGCTTTTTTCAGCTTTCGTGGCTGCTTCGTCCGTCACTCCCCGACTGCGGGCATAATGCCTGAAGAACACTGAAAGAAAATCATGCATAAGAGTTAAATATAGCGCAAGCTTTATTATTCTGGCTTCGGCAGAATTGTTGTTGTAGAACCAATTTCCAGGACATACAGTAAGTCTTAGCCTGGCAATTAGCTCAGCACTACAAAAACTGCCGCATCTACTTGTAACGCCACGGCTTGTTGTAACAAAGAACAGTATGCTACATGATAAGTAAATTCATTCGCCTGATCATATCAAAGGGACACAGAGGACAACCTCATCCAGCTTTAGTTCTTTGTAAAAATTAATTGTATGGCTTTGGGGCCATGTTGATGTTGCAGAGTCATTCATTGCTGCGAAAATTGGGTTAGAAAATCAACCCATAGTTCGATTCACACATGAAAAGGGCCAAATCCTGGTGTGAGACCGTCCATGTTTCAACACCTGTAACACAATTAGGGCACAAAGCTGTAGCTCTGATGATGCACAATGCCATTCCTTCTGCTCTTAGTAAGTGTAGAAGCATGTGCAATCTCAACAGAACAGTGCAGCATTAATGGTGAGCAAATTTAAGCGAATCACCCTAAAACACAGCACATCAAAAGAAAGTTGTAAATGAGCCTAGAATTAAGCCTAGAAGACTTCTGCCTAATATGAGTAATAGTGCAACAAGGTGTTCTGATTCTGGGTAAATCTCAGCAGATATGTAAACAAATCACTTTCTCCACTCTAGAAAGGTTGCACAAAGATATGTTGCCAAATCTTGTGCATGTGCAAAGGCCATGAGTGCCAATACTGCAAGCACGACAGCTGCTGTGACACTTTGCACTGCCTACATCATCAAAATGAGCATGTCACCTTAATGTTCACGCCAAGTGTAAAGCAGAAAAATGACTAAGGTCATCAGAAAAAAGCGTTTGTCAATTGTAAGAATGCAGGCAGTGCCCAGTGCCCTAGCAGACGCATACATGGTATGGTCCTGAACACAAAGCCAAAGCACACCAAGTAAGGGCTCAGTTGCATTACTATGTATGTGAAGTGTACAACAGGTCGAACTGCGTACATTTCCCGAGAATACGTTTGTGCTAAACCATCCCATAATTAGTGCCTTTGCTAAGGCAATAAGTTGAAACAATAACAAGAAATGACAGGAAGATACATAAGAATGATACCATCAGCGTTTGCGTTAAAGGTGCACTAAAGAGGAATCTGAACTCATACTTTTACCGATGGAAGTCGTTCTACATATTCCGAACGTTCTTATAAACTGCGAATTATTTCCCTGTGCAGTCGGTTTCTCTAGTTTAAATCGAATTAAACACCCGGTTCCCGCCTTTTTTTTAATTCCCCCGCAGACAGTGGGAGGAGTCGACTAATCATCCAACCAGTCCTGTGGCGGCTCGCCGCTCTGCCATCGGCGGAGCGATACGGAGTGATTGGCGAAAGCAGAGTTTTTTTTTTATGGGGTTTAACGTCCCAAAGCGACTAAGGCTATGAGAGACGCCGTAGTGGAGGGCTCCGGAAATTTCGACCACCTGGGGTTCTTTAACGTGCACTGACATCGCACAGTACACGGGCCTCGAATTTCTCCTCCAAAGAAATTCAGCCGCCGCGACCGGGATCGAACCCGCGTCTTTCGGGCCAGCAGCCGAGCACCATAGCCACTGAGCCACCGCGGCGGCGAAAGCAGTCCATGCGTATTTTTATTTCTGTGGGCCTAATTTGCAGCTATGTAGTCTCTGAATAGATCTATTTATCCACGGAAATGTAAAAAAACGCAAAATAAAAACGAAAGCAAAGCCGCAATGGACTGCCTGCAAGGCACTCCATGCGTTGGCTGACTCCTCCCCGACTGCGGAGAATTAAAAAAAGGCGGGAGCCAGACATTAATCGCATTTAAAAAAGGAAAATCAGCCCCACAGGGCAATAATTCAAAGTTTCTAAGAATGCTTGGAACGTGTAGATCGGGTTCCCGTGGCAAAAAGACGAGTTCTGATTCCTCTTCAGTGCACATTTAAAGGTTTTAAAAATGCGCAGCTCTTAAGAACCTAACTTTCCAGCTCAACATTGTCATGTGACAACAGCCTATTTTAGCATCACAAAACAAGTTATGTTCTTTGGTTGTTGCCACAGATGTGGAGTGCTCATGTCATACACTCATCTAGCAGCTCAGCTCTGTAGGAAGTTCTTATCTCTACCAAATGCTTCTCATTGTGCCTGTCAAGTAGCTAACTGCACATGAATTCTCGTGCACAACCAAAAGCCATGAAATGAATTGATCCATTCTAATATGAGTCAAATAGTGTTTGATAATTATTACCTTCTCATGAGCTATTGCCAAGGTCGAGATAGCCTCCTTTCATATGTTAATGCAATATGACAATATGCACATGTGCTAACCCCAGTAGAATACAATAATTACCCCTTATCGTCTCCACCTTCAGCAGCGTCAGTGGCTTCTGCGGTGCCTTGTCCCCACCCTCTGCCAGGAATCTGTTGGACAGCGTTCCTTTGAAGCTGCGCTGAGCCAGCACTTCTGTTGACCACAATGTGGTTGCCGCTCTTTTGACAAACAGTGAATCTTCTGGCAGTGCCATGGGAGTATCGTACGCCTCTTTCGATATTTCGTGGCCATTGGCCAGGTGTACCTGCAGGAAAAAGAAAAATGGCATGCCGAACTGAAAGCAACGTACATAATGTACAAATTATCATTGTTTACCGAGTGCATTCTGACCTAAAACTCAGTGTTAGCACTTGCCATAGCACCAAGGTCAAAATCATTTAAAACTTGAAAATAACTGCCGAACTTAAGCGTGGACATTAACAGTGCGATGGGCAATTAGTGGCACTTCTTAACAGCAGTGGAGTATCAAAGGTAACTGCATGCAGTGCTTGTAACTGGCTAATGCTAATCTCAATTCATGTTTGGAATGCTATCAGCAAATAATTTCAGAAAAATGGCTCTACCTTGCTGGACATAGCCAATTAGTATGTGCGCACAGTAACAAATGCTAAAAAAATAAGAACAGCACACAAAAAAGCCGTGCTGTTTGTGCTTCACATGATATGGTGCCCCTTGTGTAGTGGAATGGTCACGAAATTTCTATAGCGACCAGATGCCCTTCTCAAGACATGTCATGATGACTAAGCAATGCGAAAGACCACACACAAAGACAAGCTACCCTTCCGACACAGAGCTGGCCTCTCATGCTTCGAATTTTCTTTCTTGAGGGCTTCCAGCTCCTCTTTTAGCGCATTGCTTTCTTTGAGTGCCACAATGTCCTCATTGGCACTTCTTTTCGCAGCCATTCTCAACTTCTTCACCTTTTTTGTTGACTAGAATTAAAGCATAGGCACAACCAATATAAATGCAGCAAATGTGTATCATGCACAAGTCATCATGAACTTCGTATATAATCAGCATACTGGCATTTGTTTGACCATTGCAAGGAGATTCACCCACTTGCCACAAGTACATTAGGCGTTTCCTCATCCATAACACGGTACTGTTGGCCGCAAAAGTTTGCAGGATCTGTGATGCGTGGCGGGGCGAAGCAAAACAACATTGCTGCGTGATCTGCCATAACAGAGCATAGTATCCAGGCTCATGTGAACCTCAACACCACGCTCTGTGATGGCAGATGGCACAGTCATTGCAGAATTGTAAAGCGAGCTGTAGCTACGTCTTGCCTGAAACCAGCTATAAAAAAATCTCGCCCCTACTCGATAATTCACAGCGTAGACCAACAGGTCTCCCAATTGAAGGAGAGCGGTTATCCGGAGCAGTTACTTTGCGGCATTGCTGAAAGCTTACTAAGAGAAGTTACTGGGTCCTACAAAACTAAAAAAATGAGCTACGAGGGACGCCCTGCCGTGATGCCGTACGTTCACAATATCTCCCACAGAATAAGGAGGACAGCTAACAAGTACGGAGTCCAGGTGGTTTTTTCAGCTGCCAATAAGCTCATTGGAATGTGTAAAAAGGTCAACGAGAATGAAGACCACAAAAAGAAACCTGGGTGCAACATCAAACATGAAAACACCTATGTAAAGTGTGACGAAAACGTCATTTACAGCATTCCGCTCAGCTGCCAACAAACTTACGCAGGGAAAACGGGAAGATGCCTTAACAAGAGGCTCCGGGAACACGAAAGATCATGTGAACAACTTGCAAAGTCCGGGAATCTGGCAGCTCATTTCGTACACTGTAAATGCATACCCTTGCTAAAAAACACCAAGGTAATAGGTAGGGCTAGAAACTGACGGGAACAAGAAATTATCAAAGCTTTTGCAATGCACATTGCTCCAAAACAAACCAAACCAAACCAGATAAGCAATGCGTCAGCTCCCCTTCAGTGATGTTAGGGGGAACAGAATTAACCTCCCTCAAGAACAGTAATCTTCGGCTGTTGTAAGCGCGCGTAGTTTTTACCTGTTTTTCCTTCATTCTTGTCGTCAAATGTGTGAATATACTCATGTTTCTTCTGAGATTAAACAGTAGTTAGAAAGCGCTTCGTCCTGTGCGTTTTCAGTGTTTTTATAGCGCTCACCAATTCCTTCAAGTATGTATTTCCAACTCGCCCCAGTAGTAGCTCTTTTGTCTTTTACATTGCAAGACACCACAGCTACTCCCACAGGCGGTCACTTCCATACTGATGGTTAAAAAATTCAAGTGCAAGAGTAGGGATCCTTACCACATCGTTGCAAGCTAGCTAATGACTTAGGTTGGGCACAAGGTACACTCATAGAGAAAAGTTTGCTGGATGTCGATTTTCCGAAAATATTTATTTTTGCATTGCCTCGCCAGGCAGTCAGCTGAAATTTGATCAGTAAGGTCGAGTATCCATGTCCCCTCCTGATTCTAGGCTTTTGATTAAATTGCTCTGGCTAACAGCACAGAGAAAATGTTTCACAAAGAACTCTCATCCCACAAATTTTTATCCATTATTGTACAAGTACACTGCAGTATAGCTAGATACCCTCCGCTGCACAAAGCAAACAGAAGGAAAGTATCCATTATGTGACAAGGTCAAACTTGCACTGTAGTTCAAACTTACCTGAAGGTTGCTGCTGTAAGCTGCAGGTACTATATAGCTGCTAGCTTAGGTCAGTCACATCCACACTGTATGGACAAGAAAATAAAGTACGAGAGAGCACCTTATACAGCACGTTGTCAACGATGCAGCAAAACAATCTCTGTCGAAACTACAATGCCCACAGGGTTCACTGATGAACCACGCATCAGGGCACTGACAGCATATTTGATGATCCACAGCTGCACAGGAGTAAGGAAGAGAGCTCTGGTCACAATCCAGGAACATGTGGCTCTAGGGGTGCCATATATGGTCCTGCTATCTGGCTCAGCATTGAGCCCTGTGGGCATAACATGTTTGGCAAAGTTATACCAAAGCACTGCAAGAGCTCATTGCACTCAGTGATTGGGAAGTAAGCGAAAAATGTGACTGAAGCTCGCAAATTTAACACAACAGTTAAGCTGTCCTGAACAATGCTACTGCACAGTGCAAAGTACTGTGTAGTGAGTGGATGGTTGGAGACTTCCATTTGGCAAGCCTAATAAATAAATTGATAAGCTGTGGAAGTATGCACAACTTTTATATGACATTTTGAACCTACCTGTGCTTTGCACGGCTTGGCATAATTAATGTAGGCACCAATACACTCGGTAGCCGGGCCACATCCACACTGCAAAGGCAACAGAAAAGAAAAACTCAGTCGCGAAGCACTGAAAAACTAACACCGTCCTGGCACTATGCTTTTCGTGCATTCTGTTTTATCGTAATTATGAACCTACGCGCAATTGCCTTAAGATTCACACCATGCAACTACACACCGTCTCAACTTTTTTTCACAAACACGAGAAACAAGTTTGCGACAGCTAATGCATAGTGCTTGCAATTTCCACTCTGTGGCAAACAAGTAGCGCAACAGAGTACAACTGCGTTAATGCGCTTTAGTCATCCCACAGCAACACCCTGAAAGTAATTTTCAAGCACAGTTACTTACCTCGCAAGTGTTAACACCATGGCCGCTTCTTTCATCCAAAGCAACAAAGCATGTCTCGGCAAGGGGTCAGGCGACACCGGAGCTTTTTCACGAGAGCTTCAGAATCAAACGAACGTCTTTTCGAGCGCGTAGATGACACATCACATTTGTAGCACAGCCAAGCAACCACAGAGCGAACAAACCGCACATTGCAGCAAAAGTAAAGGTCGAAAGGAGCACCGCGCGACGAAAACCAACGAGACCATCGCGCCACAAATATTGGCTTGGCTGATAGATTGGATTGGGTTGACTTTTAGGCTTACCGCTCTGCCGCGGCCCCTGGTAGGAGTTTATTCGGGTTTGTTTTCATGGAAGGCAGCATGCATGGCTACATGCCTCGGTTACCTCGAAGGAGTGCTGCAGGATAAAAGGGCGTTAATTATGAGCACTGGCGCCAGAAAGCCAAGCGATTCGTTTAATTCTGGTTCTTTTACATCAACACCATAGTTGAGTGATCTTAATCAATCTGAATATTAAACTAGTTGGTGGTAGAAATGTGATTGTGTGAATTTTGGCATTGGCAAATAGAATTCGTTTTAAAATGTTCGTCTGAGGGAAAACAAATTATATATGCCATGTAAGCTCACATTCCAAGAGGGATGTTTACGGATACTCCTCGGACATCCGCCGGCGGATGTCCGCCAGCCATCCAAAAACGAACGTCCCTCGTACATACACAGAATCTCCGATGCGTATATCCGAATATGGACATACGTAGGCATGCCCTATGGACATCCCAGCCTGGCACTGGAGATTCGGACCTTACTCGAACCTACCCCGGATACCCGTGGTTGACTGGGTAAAGTTGGAAGTTGCGCTTCTTTCCTGTCGTCTCTATCTTTTTCCTGTGTACGTCTTTTTAGCGCACACCCTTTCAAATATGGATATGTACCAACTAGCCCGTCAAAAAGCTTTACTAATATATAGTTCTTGCTGTCACGTTCGAAGCTATAGAAATCTCATAAAAAGGAACTGCGCGCATTATGCAACTCAAAATGTGGTGGAAATAATCCAGTTAGACTGAGAAAAGCTTCTTTGGTAAAAAAAAAAGCTTGGCGATCATTTTATGCGAACAGCTAAGAATAATAAACCGTACGTATGACAAACCCAGAAACTCAGGCATGATTTAAGTAGAAATATGGCGCTCTCTAACCCCCCCCCCCCCCCCGCCAATAAAAAAAATTACGTAGGAAGGCCATGCCGAACTCCACTTTTTCGGCTAAAAATATCCAAGAAGTATACGCATGTGAAATGAGCCCTGGCTCGTAAATTACAGGCCCCTCAAATGGTGTATCTTTCTGTGGTCGCTTAATTTTACTGCCTATGATATTTCTTCACTTTTACCAGTTAACAGCAACTGAAACAAAGATCTCAGTAAAGGAAGCCAAAATAAATGGTACAGGTCGCGGAAGCAAAAGGGATGGACATCTCTGATTACAATTAAACGAAAGCCGCTGTGGTGGTTACAGTAGTATATGCATCTAATTGTGTGTAATGTCTTGATTGTAATGATGCGCAAGACATTGCTGTACATGGATTATTCCTTGGTGTTCTCTTACGAGCGCTAAATAATTATAATCAAACTTCTTTCCAGTGCTATTTCGGTTTCAACAGCCTATAGCGATGGCTGTGACGCCAACGTGTGTTTATAGCTAACAAGGCAAGAGCGGGGCCTAAAGCTGGTCCTTCATAGTGCAGATATCGCGCTTACTGATACTGATAACTGTTGCTATTCTGTGCATGTGCTGTTTGCGTCAGTTGTCTGCACTGTGCTTATGGTTCACAGGTCACGGGAGACATGAAAAAACTGCGATACGTGGATTAGTCGTTTTACTTCGCTACAATGCAGTCTGCTTCAAGAATCGGAATGACAACGAATGTAGAAGCAGAGATTATATTGTAGTTTTTTTCATGTCTCGCGCTTCTTGACCTATAAGCCACTTTGACGGTACAGTCATCGTTCGGCTGTTAAAAGCCGAAACCGAAACAGCATGACAAAACATTTCCCTGCTCACAGATCTACAGTATCTACCGCGAAGAAAGAAGAACTGTGAAAAACGGTCATTTACGGTTGTATTAATGAAAAAAAAGGTATTGTTTTGAGAGTTCAGTGGTGCAAAGCGGCGGCGTTATGGTTACGTAACTGTGGAGGCCGAGACCGCGCGCCAATAGAGCAGTCTATTTTTCCATGGTGCGCTCCTTCGTGCCTCGCCTTCGTTGAGTGCGCCTGTTAATCTGTGTCGCCTTTTTGGTACTCGGTTCGAAGGCTTTCTTTTACCAGCAGGCCGTGCACTTTATCGCAGCCTGCCTCCTAAAAAACGGTAACTTGCTTATTTTGAGCCCGGTGCGTCGTCAGCGAAAGTTCCACGGCAAACCGTGTGGAGCCAGCGGCAAAGGGAACCGTCGAATGAAGTTTCACAGGTGAGCCGTTGCGCATGGCACGTTTCCAAATACGCCCGCTACCCCCCAATTTCTCCCCGTACTCCTTGGGCTGTACCTTGAGCTTCTACGAAAAAAAATAAAAAATCGATGAGGAGAGGCAAGTAAGCCTGTTTCTAGCGTGTCGTGGGGCCCGCACCGAATCGAGGCGAGTGCATATTTGAGGGATGGGGGCGGATTTAACAGGCAGTGGTGAATAGGTGAGGCGTGTTTCCGAAGTGAATGCAAACAACCATGGAAGAATCGTCTGCCAGCTTTTTCCGGTTACAAATTTCTCCCATGCACTGCCTTCTGCATAGCAAATGCCCTGTATTCGTGCATCGTTTATTCGCTAATCTATTTGTGCTGCGACATTGCGTATTGCACCGTAAGATCAGCGCGTGCTGTGTATGAACGCGTCCTGAGCGCAGAAAATGACAATTACGAAAGGTACGACTGTTTTCTCGAGTGTATGCACGGCAGTCGGCTGTGTGCGCGAAATAGTTTAACGCGTTGGTCGTTATATATTTGTTTTTTTTTGCTGCATCACGAAGGCAACGAAGGCTGAGCTTGCACAGTTTAGCAAACGATTGATGTATTTGCCTCAAAGCGTGTAAAAGCTGCCAGTGGGCTAGCACATACATGCAACCGTGCGCACAGCGCGTCTCAACACGTCCCACTGCGTACGCATAGGAAGCATCCGACCGTTTACGTTATTGTGGTTGTACTTCATGCGAGTACACGCTACGAAGCAGAACAGAGTCGACGTCTGGTTGGTCTTGCGATGATGCAATACAATCAGCTGTGTTGCAGTGGAAATAAATTAGTGTTAGAAGCGAATTAACACAGCGACTGCCGTGAAGCAACAAGCAGGGGGAGAAATTTGGAACCGGAAGTAGCTGTAGCAGACGACTTTTCCATGAGCCTCTGCGCTGACTCTGGAAACGCACCTCACCCATTGAAAGCGGACAATCTATCCCCCTCCACAAGCCTGAAATTTTGCATAGGAAATCTGCTTATCCCAATTTTTCGAAGAAAAAAAAAATCTCCAAGCAGTACACAGTTCAAGTGGTTTGCCCTCCCCCCCCCCCCCCTTACACACACACGCACACACGCACACACGCACACACACACACACACACACACACACACACACACACACACACTGATGTACTACCCTACTGCCCTTTGCCCCAGAATGAATCTAAATTTTCGTGTAAATGTTGAGGTGTTCAGAGGCAATCCTTGAATTCAAGCGAAGCCACATAGATATGTGCACGTAGACTTGCTGTGGTGACTATGTGTTTAGGTGCTTGGCAGTTGAGCCCGAAAATGCATGTTTGGTTTCTTGTGTGCCCTTTTGATAGTTTAATGTTAGCTGCCTGTGAACCAGGCAGATGCGGTATTATGAGAAAATGTATTATTTTATTTGCCTATGTTTCCTGCCCACTCAGTTGTGCTAATGCTTGTTCTATGCATGGGCTCATGCCGCTGTTGAGCAACTCTCTTTTTAAAAATATTAGCATCTCTTGTTGTTGTCTGCCTTGTGTGACTGTTGTGAAATCATACTCAACGAAACTGGCAATGCTGAACTATAAGGCGGCTTGTCGCACTTTCACTCTTGGTCCTACCTTTTTAACACTTTCCCATATAAAATTTAAAGGAATGTAGATACCAAATTTTGGTTGCCTATGTTTTCTTGTTTGTAATGGTGCGTTAGACATTACTATACATGGAACACCATGAGGTATCTGGCTACAGCTGCCAAATAATAATCAAATTTCATCTCTTACCTGATTCGGCTTCTGTTACAAAAGCTGTGTGATGGCTACAATGTCAGGTCAGTATAGGTCACATGAGGCATGAAGACAGCTGCAATATGATCGCTGCTGCTTCACTCATTGCGATTCTGCTGCTGTGGTGGCTCAGTTGTTATGGTTCTCGACTGTTGACTTGAAAAGCGGGGGTTAAGTCCCAGCCACTATGATCACATTTCAGTGGAGTTGAAATGCTAGAGTCTCATGTGTTGCGCAATGTCAGTACACATTCAAGAACCCCAGGTGTGGGTGAAATTATCCGGAGCCCTCCACTTTGGGATCCCTCATAGCCGGGGTCGCCTTAGGACGCCACAACTCCCATGAACCATGCACCAAACCCATTGCCATTCCAGCTCTTGCGGCAAGCTGTCTTCAGCATCACAGTGAATTAAAATTATGAAGCAGTGATTATGTTGCACTTTTTATTTGTGTCTCACGTGACTTATACTGACCTTTCACGTTGTAGCCATTACTTGACTGTTGAAGCTGAAACAGGTGAGACACGAAATTCGATTATAAATTATTTAGTGATTGTAGGTCAATGTCACATGGTGGTCCATGTATACTATCTCTTATGGATCATTATAAAGAAAAAAACATAAACCTGTGATGAAAATATTAAAATGTGAAGGGAATCGGTATGATTTTCATGCGGAATGATACCATCTCGGGGTATACATGAACAGGTTGCAGTCATTCACTTCGATACTGATGTTTTTTTCTTCTGTTGCTGATGTAGCCTTTCCAATGTTTTTTGTAGCAAGCTGAAGATGAGGTGCATGACAACGCCTCTACAAGTCATCCCAATTTGGATGATGAGCCTTCAACCCTGCATCTTGATGACAGCATTTCTGATGCACAACTGCCAAGGCTTGATGAGGACACCAATGGGCTTGACAACCATGTGCTAGAGGACCCCGATGAAGACTTGTCGGAATTTATCAGAGTGAACTCCGAGTCGAGACTTCCACACAGAACACTACCCACCTGCAGGCGATGCTGCTTGTATTAACATTATTAACATTTGTTGTTGCTGCTGGCCTTCCTTGGACACAAGTGGACAGCTTGTTGAAGCTGTTGAATGCATTTCTTGGCTAGAACGTCTTCCCATCGACAAAATATGGCTTTAAGAAGTTATGGGATTTGCACAAATCAAAGATGGTGGAAGTCCATACATACTGCCCAACGTGTGGGTGCCTGACATCAAGCTGCGGCCTAGATTTACAGCACTGCACTAATTGTGCAGCCACAATGACTATGGCACAGCTGGTGAAAAAAAGGAAGCTTTTTCATAACTGTCGACCTGAAGCATCAGCTACAGTGTCTCTTAAAGAAGTTTGGGGATATAGTTGGCGCAAACCTCCAGAAACTGACAGCTGAAACTCATCAGGGAGCTTATAAGGATATCACAGATGGCCAACTGTACAGAAAGGTCCGCCGTGAAAGGAACATGAATTGGAGTGACCTGACTGTTACCGCTAACAGCGATGGATCGCCAGTATTTAATTCGAGCAAAGGGTCAGTCTGGGCAATTCAAGTAGCGCTTAATGAGCTCCCTCTTCCCTATCGTTGGAAGAACATCCTCATCGGCGTAATTTGGTTTGCCAAAGGTCACCCATCTACTCGCCTCTACTTGAAGAGATTTGTTGAGAAATTCCACACTATGGGCAGCTTCACGTGGTCATTTGCCAGCAAAGTTGTGCAGTCAACAGTGAATGTGTTGTGCTTTTGTGTTGACTCGCCAGCTCGCGCTTCACTGCTGAATGCTAAGCAATACAACGGATACTGTGGCTGTTCTTGGTGCCTTCAAAAAGAAACGCTTGTTGATGGTAAGAATTGTTTCAGTCATCTTACAAGCTTTGCCTCTTCTGCTTTCTGCACACTGTACAGCTCTAAGAACATAATTTTGTTGCTTAAATGCATTCACATGCAACAAGCAACATACTCGTATCCCATGTCGTTGGTATCAACTGTTACCAGGTATAAAAATACTGGTTCATATCAGTTTGAACAAGGTTGTGTTCTAATACAAAAACAACTTGGTGTTGCAGCAACTTGGTGATGGAGGGCCATGATGATGACGTGACAATCTGTGCTTCCCCATAAAAGCAGTGAAAGAAATTTCACTTGGGAAGGATTATCACCCATATGGGAGAGAGAGAGAGACTCGAAGATGGTATGGCAGAGAAAAGGATGGCAAAGTTGCTTGATTGTGACAGCTGTAACTGTGGTGCTTAGTCTTTTAAAGAAATTTTTCTATTCACATATTCCAGAGATGGAGCCTGACAAGTGCCAGGGTATAGCAGTTTTCGACCATAGGGATCACAGGTCTTCTAAAACTCCTCATAAGTATTCTGAAACAAAAGGCTGTTGTGGGGTGCTTAGTTTACTCTCTAGCAGGCATAATGACAAAGGACGGTCATTTTGCGCGTTGGTGAGCAGTCACATTTAGCTTTTTGTTTACTGTGAGAAATATGTGCAGATATGCACAGGGCACTTATTTCTAGCTACGAGGAGATTGGGTGCTGTTAATTATGTGAGCAAATGTCTGTGCTGTCTGTTTAAACTCTCGTGATAAGTTTATTGTCTGGTGATCCAAGACGTACGAGGTGTGAAGACTGGAATCACAGTTGTCACAGGTGTGGTGCACATGTATGGATTCAGAATGGAAAAAATTGTCACTTGGAAGTTCTATCTTACACAAGCACTCTTGTAAACTTTTGTACCTCTTCCTGCAGAAGCTATGCACGTTAAAGGTCAGGAAGATTGACTGTGCAGGTCAGATTCCATAGTGATCCTAATAATCCAGAGCTTTTCATTTGCATCTCCCATAGTTTAGGTCTACCTCTTGGAAGTTGGGTTCTGCAGTGAAAAATAGGGCACGCAAGCTCCACATGTTGACTTGACAACCCGCATGTTGACAACCCATGTACATATTCTGAGTGTAACATGAAAAGCCTAATTTTGTAAAATGCGCTTGTGCATTGATTAAAGGTAGATGTGGTACCATTGCATGTAGTTTAAGTTATTGTAGCATTTCATAACCATCACTTACATGTGCATTCGTACTCTCCTGTCTGTTCTTTAGCATGTATTTCTTTGTTTATTATGCATAGTACTATGAGAAATTTATCTGTCATTTCTTTTTTCGGGCACCCTGAAATATATCATGGAGGGGCGATATATGGTCGAGCGATGCCATGACACTGTGTACAGTACAATGAAACTTGCAGCCAGGCGAGACCGTCCTGTGGATGGTATGAAGGGCTTGTCAGCCGTCGCAACCCTCAGCACATTTTACCTGTCGTGGAACTTTCCACCGGACTACATGCACTGCGTACTGGAAGGTGTCACATCGCAGCAAATGGAACTTTGGCTGTGTTCACCAGGAAGTACCTGGCACATTGGGAATCATGTGAGGGAGTTGAATGACCGCCTGTTGAAAATTCGGCCACCAATTTCACCAGATTGCCAAGACTGGTAACTGAGCGCTCGTTTTGGAAAGCTACAGAGTGGAGATGTTGGCTTCTTTACTACAGTGCACCTTGCCTCTTCAATATGCTCCTGCAGAGATATTTGACGCATTTCTGCCTTCTTGCACAGAGTTTATTTTTACTCTTACAAGCAAGTGTTGAAGAGACAGATATTTTTTGTGCCGAAAGGCTTCTTGTGGAGTTTGTTGAGCAGATGCCAATTCTCTATGGTGAACACACCCTGACATTCAATGTGCACAAATTTGTGCACCTTGCAAAATCTGTGCGTATGACTGGGCCACTGTGGGCAACCTCTACCTTCCCATTTGAAGGAGGGAATGGTGACATTCTCAAGCTGGTTTCTGCAGCGAAAGGTGTTCCACATCAAATAGCGGAGCGCTTCATCATGCGAGAGGTGCAGAAGTCCCTGAAGCGTCTGGTACTACTGCCACCCTACCTGAACAAGCAGCAAAAGCTGATCTCGGGGAAGCAAGGCAATAAGCTCCAGTTAGGAGTATTAGGTTCGCCATTGCAGCCTGGCAGTCTTGAATGCCATGTTCTGGATTTGATCAGCCAGACCATTGGTGCTGTGCCCAGTATGAGTGAATACCTCAGAGCACGTATTAAAGGGTTCACTGTACATAGTGCCAATTACAACAGGACCGAGAAAACGTGCTCTGAATATATTCTAAGAGATGATGGCAAGTTCTTGCAAGTGATCAAAATCTTTTTAGTGGAAAACAGTATCTTCTTACTCTGCCAAGACCTAATTACCGAGGAAAGCTTTATGCCTTTCATGTTCACTGCTGAACACCCTCCGACGGATGTTGGGTTGCGCCTAATTTTTGAGCAGAAAGTTATTTCACCTTGTGTGCTTGTGGCACAGAGCGACCAGTCACATATTGTGAAGGTGCCCAATCTCTATGAAAGTGATTAGGAACAGATGCCAGGGACAAATTTAAATTGGCTTATAGCCAATCCCTGCGACGCTGCGTATGACCAGAAGTTTTCTATGTTGTCCGTCTAGAGCCCAATTATGCATGCTGAAGGACACTGTTCCCAAACTGTTTTTTTTTGCACAGTCCATTTTATTTGTTTGTAGTCTTACGTTTTAAAGCATTGGGTCGATGCTTCTTTCAAAGGGGAGAAATTCTGTTAACCTTTGTAGTGTTTGTTTATTCTTCAGTGTTGCCGGTGCGCCGCTTTATTGCTTTGGCTGTGATGCAAGACGCGACCAGATTTATCTCGATTGATCACATCCAGGCGGAGCCGCTTCTACGTTATTCCAGAATGTTCTAGTAACTTTGCACGCTTTATCTCGAAAGTTCGCTATCAGCTTTAAATTCAGCATGGCCAGGCATTCTGTCCGACCGCAGAGTTCGCCTGTTGCTACGCCGCCGCGGAGTCATTCAGTTCTTTGCTTGTGCAAGTCAGCACACAAAGAGTTTCGGTTAGAAGCAATTTTTGCTGTCTTCTTGCTCTCTGTACTGCAGTCACCACTCTGCGACAATATTTGCCTCAGTTGTATGGGACGTGTGCACCTTTTGCTGCATATGTCATTTGAAGTTTATTTCCTTGTGCTGTTCTCGATTGTTGTGAAACATCTCTGCATCTCTGTGTTGCACTGTTATAGGTCATTGTATATAGAAGAAGCATTCTGTCTAATGTCCAGTGTGTAGTCCTGTTTGTAATTACTAAAGTTGAATGTGGCTTGTAATCGCATTTTTCATATGCCATATTTGGCCTAAGGTTCAAATGTACGTGTTTTGGTTTGTTATGTGAGATTGTTAGTTTGTTATGTGAGGTTTGTTAAAATAGCGCTTCATTTGTAGTGTAAATAAAGAATTATGATGTTTGATATATAATTTTCACATATGTTTATGAAAACATGTTAGGAGGTTACCTTAATTATCATTCTACTCAACATTGTTTCACAGAGGCGATTAGATCTAGAAGGGCGACCTTCTGCTGCATACGTTCTGCTTGAATTGGTATGTTGAGGAATTTGCATCAGCACATAACATCCAGTGAAGCAAAGTTTGGGCATGCTTAAGCATGAAACACTTCTGCCCTTCGCTTTACCTGAAAAATGGTTGGTATAGTTCTATACTGCACTTTGTGATCAGTGCGACGCGCGTTAGACAAGAAGTCCAGATTAGGATGGATGCACTCTGCCAATATTTGTCTTTCCTGTGTATGCCCCCAAACTAAAGTAAACTAAATTAGGTACTGCAGTGTAGTTGTATACGTTTACAACAGCACACTAACTTCCTGTGTGTGTCAGCCAGAATGTGGTTGATTGGTGTCCAAACCTTAATGCCTATTCAAAGTGTTTTTCATGCCAAAATTAACCAATCCACTCTTAAGTGCAATTGACGACCAGAACAGTGTGCACACCACAACCCATGCAGTCTGGTGTATGCACTACAGCACACTAACACTGCACGCTGTGGGTACCAAAATACACCAATCAAGTGTGGTGTGCATGCTACAACACACCAACGCTTTCTGGTGTGCACGCTACAAGACGCCAACCCGTTGTGGTGTGCCCGCTGCAGCACACCAACCCAGTCTGGTGTGCACACTGCAACACACCAGCCCAGTCTGGCGTGCACGCTGCAACACACCAACCCAGTCTGGTGTGTACACTACAACACACCAACCCATTCTGGTGTGTACACTACAACACACCAACCCATTCTGGTGTGCACACTACGACACACCAAACCGGGCTGGTGTGCACACTAAGACACACCAAACCGGGCTGGTGTGCACGTTACAACACACCAAAACGATCTGGTGTGCACGCTACAACACACCAGCCCGGTCTGTTGTTAACATCAGAACACACTACAGAAGCTGGTGTTCACACTAGGAAACACCAGAACACACCAAGCCATCCTGATGTATTTTTCAACTGGGGTCTCATGCTCCTTGTTCCGGAACTCACTGCTATCGGGCCGTCGCCGAGCGCGAGGATATAAGGGGAGACCAACGCTTAGCGTGCCCGAAGGCACGCGCGAATTTTGTGACAGAAGCACCGGGGAACTGCTGCGCGAACCAGTCAGACTGGTTAAGATTTCATCCAGCGGTTTCCACGCTCAGTATCGGGTGGGATCACCTCCAACTTCAATCACGGCCTGCATTCTGCTCGGCAGGGAGCTGTACAGGGACCGACACAAGTTGCTGGTCGACCTAAGTCGCTCCCATTCCTCTTGGATGACAGCCCAGAGCGCGTCCGGTGATAGGGAATGGAGCTGTCGGCCTGCCAATGCAAACTTCATGCTCCCCCAAACGTTCTCAATTATATTGAGATCAGGCGACTGTGGCGGCCATTCAAGAACTGCCACTTCGCGAAGCTCCAGATAGGCAGCAACTATCTTGGACTTGTGGATCGGGGAGTTATCCTGCTGAAAAATGAAGTCGCTATCGGGGAACGGTCCCCCCAAAAGGTATGGGAACAGCACGTCGTCGAGGATTGAGCAGTAGGCTTCTGCATTTAAGCGGTGTTCCACTCGAACCAACGGTCCCATGCCTTCGGATGTTAAAGCCCCCCAGACACTCGCAGAAGAACGGCCGCTGGCAGCAACTCTCTCCATGTATTCCGGCATATACCTGCAAAAAACGCAATTTTTTGTTGGCGTTGGTATAAAATAGAAATGCAACCTCCAAGCAATAAGGAACAAGTTGTGAACAATATTAATTAATAGCATTGCCTCATGTGGGGCTCACTAATATTTTCACTTAACGCCGTGAAGAAAAATACTATGAACGGGCCTCTCTTCTCTCATTTATTATCAGATGTATTATGTATTGGTACACTATGGACCATTACATATATGTAAGGTACAGTGCATGAAAATCGGCTTTTTGACACCCACCATTTAACAAGATACAAAACGTTATACATCATACAAAAATGTGTGCCTTTTTATTCCTTTCGATGCAAGCAGGTTTCGGTCATAACCTATCCAAACTTCGCTGAAACTCAAACGTTTGTGTTGACTATGCACTGATAAGATTTTCCGCTCAATACTGCGTTTAAAATATTCTGCTTAATGAGCACAATGTAAACTTTAATTTCATTCCACTCTTTTGAGACTCTCTGAGCCAATAGGCGGTTTTGTTCATGACATTAAAATCTACTAATCAATAATATTATTACTCTACTATGTTAGTGAGAATAATTTATTTTTTTGCAAGGAGTGTATCTTCTGAATGCGTGTTCAATGGTACTGTCAACAGCAAAAGTTTGCGGGATCTCCAGCGCGTGGCGGAGCGGAGGAAAACTGCATTGTTGCGCCGGCTGCCGCAATCGCTCAAAATGACGAGGCTAATGGAAATTGCGCCTGAAGCACGTTTGGCGCATGCCTGTCTTTTCTTCGCTATCAACCATGTCCCGTCGCTCGCTTCCTCGTGACGAGCTTATCAGTCTCACGAGAGCCGCTGAGGTAGTGTGTGATAATGGCCGGAAGATAACATTTATTCAGAAAAGGCCGCGCAAAAGATGCACCGCAGGTCCGTCACCGTCGCCGTAGCTGAAGCGGCTGCACTGCGCTGGTACCACAGCGATTAAGCAGCTATAACCAGCGTTCCGGGGAAGCAAGCGAAGAGACATGCTTGATAGCGAAGAAATGACGGGCATGCGCAAAGAATGAGCGGCATGGAAGTGCCGCGAGCCTCGACATCAGGCACGGTTGCGGCAGATGGCGCAGCAATGCAGTTTTCCGCCGCTCTGCCACGCTCTGGAGATCCCGCAAACTTTTGCTGTTGACACTACCTTGGAAATACTTCGTGGGCATTACTTAATGTAGTAGATGGTACTGTGAGCTCCAGCGTTGCTGAGGGGATCCGCACACTGTGGCATGCGGCAAGCATGCGATATGCAATGACGCAGCACGAAGTGCACTGGTTGCAAACCTGACACTTTTAAATGTATCAGCAATTCAAAGGGCCCGAAGACGGCGTGCTCATGAATACGTTGTGCAGCTATTATGAACTAATTTCCTGGGAGTAAGGATGAACATTCTTTACCGTGTACACACACATCAAGAGCGGTTTCAAAACAGAACCACAATCCTGATCTTAGAGTGTTTTGCCAAATTTTAGCTTGACTTTCGCCGAAATTATTCGCGAGGAGAATACGCTAGCCATATACGAGGTTATGAGAAAGCGCGAAAATTAGTGTGAAAAGTTTTTTTTTGTTCATTATCAGAATTAGTCCAATAACGTGGAAAAATAGCCCTAAGTTCTATAGGCATTTCGGCAGCCAATAATACAGTACGAAATCTAACTTCACACTTTTTAGCACAAACGAGCTTGTGTAATTACGCTTACCGGCAGTTTTCGGGCCGCCAGACTCGCTGCCGCTGGTCCCACTTTGTTGTGAATGCCGATTCGTCGGTGAACACAACTTTTGCCCAGTGGTCGTCTGACCATTGTCCATGCTGCCGGGCAAATTCCAGGCGCTTTGTCTTGTTGGTAGCACTCACAATTGGCTTTTGCACAGCTGTTCTCTATATGAGGCCCGCCGCGTAGAGCCGACGCTTCACGGTAGTGTTGGAGACGCCTGGCAGCCCGACAATGTTCTTAATTTCGTTCACAGTTGAACTTGGCTTGTCTACAGCTGCCGCAACAATGGCCATGTCATCATCTTCAGTGGTGACCTTTGGCGGACTTTACGAGGGGCGTCCTTAATTCTTCGCTCTTTCTTGTAAGCTTGAATTATCCGGTTTACTGTCGACAGTGGCCGATTCGTCAACTCGGAAATTTCTCTCTGCGAGTACCCTTGTAGGCTCAGATCGACGATGCGTCTTCTGTCATCTTCAGGAACACGAGACATGGCTAGCACTCGACAAGAATCACAGAAAAATGGTGTACCGCAGCACTGTCGCAGCGTTTTTATTGTCAAGAATCGTGAGACACAAGCAACAAAATAGAAGAAGTAGGATTGCTATTCCTAAAGCTGCTGGCGTGGCATTGTGTAAGCCGATAAAATGCGCTTAGCCATGGAACATCCGGAGGCGTGAGCTTGCACAAACCGTACGAGAATCGTTCACTCGGACCGACCTGCCACTAAGTTTGGCAGTCAACAGTGGCCACCTATTGGCCTCGCCAACAGATAATAGTGACCTGACAAAGCAGCACGAACCGCGAGCCGACATACCTTTCGTGCGATCGAAGCCGAGCTGGGGCTGTACTGCTTCCTATCAATATGAAAATTAGGTATACGACATTTTCTTTGCATAAAAGGGAAAATCATTTAGAACCTATCAATGCATGCCATTGCTTCAGCCGCCGATATATACATGGTTGAATAAGGAATGGCAAACCCATACATTTACGGAAATAAAAAATAACTGGAAATTGAACAAATGCAACAAAAGTGAACTGAAAGTGGATAAAATTAGGTTCCAAAAACCTAAAGATGCCCGGCCCGCGGGCTGCCGCGTGGTCTCACTCGACTAGTGAAAAATGACGTATTAAAGGTGTGTGCTTGGGAAAGGACATAGGAGTCTGCGACGGTAGATCGGACAAAGGAAACCACTGAGAAAAAAAAAACAGTTGGGCTCCTAGTATTTAGAAGGCGTGGCAGAAGTTGTTAAGGGCAACCACCCGCTTAATCCGAGTTCCTATGGTGTCCGAATCCTATGAAAGGTGAATTTTCCTCTCTTGGCTCCTTTAAGCAGGAAAGACTCCGTGGAGTAGCGTGCATGTCGTGGGCGAGTACGCCAACCTTGTAATGACCTACTGTTGTATTTGATACCTGTAATAGGTGTTAGGTGATCCGGACTAGAGGATAGTGACACAAATGCTTCAGGACAAACGGGCAGAAAGACTCGCGTGTTTCAAAAGGCGCAAAAAGGGGAGGGATGACATATGGACTTAATTGTTGTTGAAATGGATGCGAATGATGCACTGGTCTGACCATGAACCACTTGCCCACTGAACGCCCAATGAAGTTCGTAAACCACTTTGCTTGAGTACACAAAACGAAAAGAACAAGGTAGGGGTAGCATCAGGTTGATTGCCAACGTTTCGACAAGAGTACTTGCCTTTGTTTGGGCGGAACAGTTATCGTTGCTGGGGGTTTAAGTAGGGCATTCGCTCTGAGGAGCATCCTGGTGATGGAGGGTGTAATGTGAATAGGATGGTATGAAACAGAGAGCGAGAAAAAAAAAACGAAAAGAGCCGCCGTTGAGGTGTAATATACAAAATGTTTTTTTAAGGGATCCAAATTTTTCTTTAAAAAGGTCTGAGAGGTACGATATTTTGGTTTGTGCAGATGGATTCTACAGATAGAGGGCATTATGCAACAGGTAGGCCTGAATATTTAAACAAATAAGTAACTAAACGTAACTATCCAGCTTTGCAGTTTTTTATTTTATGGCGCAAGATTATGTTGCGAAATTGAAGGCAGTCAACATGTTAGATGACTAGAGTTTTTATATTTTTTTTTCAACAAGCACGTGGTTCGAAATATCGAATGCCAAAAATCATAATTTGAAAGCTTGTTGAGTTGGCTTCCCGCATTGCATGTTTTCAAAATGGCGTCGCTGCGCCTGATATTGTTGCGGAAGTCACGATAACTGCTTCTATGCCATGAAATACACAAACGGCGTCCGCATTTCTCGCAATAGAAATGCGATCGACGCCATTTTAAAAAACTTGCAATCTGGGAAGCCAACTCAATTATATATGAGAATATTTGATGTTGAATATTTCGCAGCACACTGCCGATTGAGAAAATTTGAAAATTGTAGTCACCTTCAATTTTGACTGCCTTCAATTTCCCAATTTAATCTCGCCCCTAAAATCAAAACATAAACCAGCTGGATAGTTAAACTTAGTTGTTGAATCGTTTAACTAATGACCTTTACCAGGGGCATAACGTCCGCTATCGTGTAGAATCCATCAGCCCAAAGCACAATGTCGCATATCTCAAAGAGCTAAAAAATATTGACCCTCTAAAAAGGACACGGTATATTGTCGGGAAGAGGTTGAGTAAAAACTCAGCGCTGCCAAACACCGTCGCCGTCGCTGCTCAGGCTGGCAATTTTATACTACTGTACCGAAACGCAGGCCTGTGTCGGTCGCCGTGCGTGGCTAATAATACAACGCTTCAATACACTATACACATATACCAAGCGAACCAATACACACAAAAATCAATATTGGGGAATGAAAACCTGTTCCCAGCTGCCCCGTTTAGATGGAAACGAAGTGCAAGAACGTCCGAGTGCTGTGCGACGTCAGTACACGTTAAAAACAACTCAGGTAGTCCAAATAATTCCTCCGGCGCCCCACATAGCATTATTCACTACGGAGTGTTAAAAAAATCAAGGCAGAAAGCCCTGAAAACTTACATGCATTTAACTGAGTGCGGCACTGAGAACACCAGCCGCTCATTTGTACGCGCTATCAAGAACGCGATGTAGTGAGTGAAGTGCGCTTTCTCGCAAAGCCGCCGCGACTTGCTGTAAAAACGCAGCGCGCGAGGTAGCTTTCCCGCAATGCAAGCGAGGTGCGCGCCAGCGCGGTAGCAGACGACAGGAAGCTCCTCCCCCGGGCCCCTGTGCGCCTGCGCGGTCGATGCGCGATGCGATGCCCCTGTGTCGATGCGCGAACGCGCCGGATCCGCTGGCGCTCCGCGGAGCGCGGCCACGCGGAGCCGTGTTCGCACTTAGAGTGGACCACCCTGTGCATACAGCATCATGGACGTCCCATTGGAGCGAATTTAACTATTATTCTCATGTCTTTCGATTCCTATGTCACCATCCCAGAGTCTACGGCACCAAAGAGGTAATTCACTCATTAACCGTTCTCTAACTCCAGTCTGATAACCTTTTTCTGAAGTGAACCATGTCGCCCCCTCAGACATGCTATGTGTTTGAGGGAATGCGGCCATTTATTTTAAAAGTAGGGTTGTTATGTAACGGGAAGCTCTTTGCGGCATAGTAATATCAATGTCCTTAGATGAACAAAAATAGGCGGATCATAATAACTAGAAAAGTCATTAACTAAATTCTTATAGTTAACTGGCTAACTATGACCGATGACCACCTTATTGCAATCACAGATTTGTAGTAGTCCGTTAGTGGCGGCCATCTCAGTTTTTGAATTCGGAAACGCGATTACTGTCGCTGCTGTGGCTCAAGAAATTTAGACTATTTATCGTGCCATCTAAAAACCACGCGCGATTGGGAAAGCGAAAAGGGACATCAATCAAATGACGCATGTACCACGTGACAGTTTAAGTTCCGCCCATGCTGCAGTGTTCCCCGCTATTATCCACTCGACTGCTCCAGCGCAGGCGGGGCAGAGAATGTCGTGTTATACGTGCGTCGTCAAGTAGTGTCGCGATTTTATTCGCATCACTCTGCACCCTCCAGCATGCGCGCGGTTTTCGAATGTCGTGAGATATATAGCCCAATTCAGCAGAGCCACAGGAGCGATGGCAATCACGTTTTCAAAATTATAAAAAATTAATATCGCTGCGAATAGCGGCCGGTTAAAAATTTTTAATTTCAATCAAGTGTCTATCGGTAATAGTTTAAAAGGTGACTGTTAGGATTTACTTTACCTAAACATTACTAGTTGAGGTGATTCACATGTTTTTTGCGTCCGCCAATACAGCTATTACTACGCCGCAGATAGCTTCTGTTTTAAGTGTAGAAACCGTATTATAAATGTTTAGTGCCGGCCACCCGGAAACGACTGCTAAACCGCGGTCTATAACATTTGCCGTGCAACATTTCATCCCGCATACGAATGTATGCTGACGATTGTATTGTATACCGATCCATAAAGAGTACTAATGGCCACATTTCACTTCAAAGTGACCTGGATTTAATTCATGATTGGTGCAGAACATGGCTAATGACCCTAAATGTTTCCAAGTGTAACATAATATCTTTTTCTCGAAAATCAGCAAACTCTTACTTCCCTTACCACATTAATAACAACATATTGGGTCGGGCTACTCAATATATATATACCTAGGTGTTCACTTCTCATCAAACCTTCCGTGGACTGCTCACATAACCACCATTGCTGCCAATGCTTCACGATCATTAGTTTTCCTGCGCCGCAACTTACAAAGCACTACTGCTAATGTGCATAAGCAAGCCTATTTAACTTTTGTTAGATCTCAGCTTGAGTATGCGTCATCCATTTGGTCTCCTCACCAGAAGTACTTAGTTAACATGTTAGAAGCCATCCAAAATAGGGCGTCGATTTATTTCACGAAATTATAGTTTTCAATCAACCGTTACCCAAATCAAGCTGGAACTTTCGCTCCTTCCATTAAGAACTCGTCAAGACATAGCCCTTTTATCCCTGTTTCACAAATTAATCGATGCCACTCTGTCACCTTTATCGCACCTGCAACGACCCTCTTATTCATCAACCAGATCGCACAATAACCTCACCTGCGCACGCATTTAAGGCAGTACTCACGCCTTTAACTTTTCTCCGCTCCCACGTGCTATATGCCTACGGAATGATCTTCCAAGCTGCACTGCATCGCAGCACAACCACGGCACGTTTCATATTCATCTCGTCAAACATTATATCGATAAGACCTAGCACGTTTTCTTCTTTGCCCGAGTCATACATTTTTTTTGTCACACCCTGTTTATCAGCCCATTTGCCTTTCTGTATATTTGCTCATGTTCTTTTTTTTCCCATTTCTATTATGTCTCTCTCTCTCTTTATATATATATATATATATATATATATATATATATATATATAGCAAAAAAAGGGAAAATCTTGGCACGGTATGTAGTAGTAAGAACGTAGACCAACGTTTGAAACGCTTCAAACAATTTATTGACGTTTCGACCGTGGAACGGCCTTCGTCAGAATCGTCAGGTTCTGACGAAGGCCGTTCCACGGTCGAAACGTCAATAAATTGTTTGAAGCGTTTCAAACGTTGGTCTACGTTCTTACTATATATATATATATATATATATATATATATATATATTGCAGCAGGATTTCCGGGGAAAGTAACTTAGCGACAGCTAGCCAAAATGCCGGTCCGAGCTTCGGTCATCCAGCCAGCGATCTCGCGCCGCGCGCTAGCGGAGCGGCGGCCGCCGCTGCTCATCTTCCTCTTTACAATTACCCCCGAGCTGAAGGCGAAGCCATCCTGGCGAGTCAGGGAGACGACAACACACAGGGGTCATAGTACGGCTTCAGGCGTGACACATGAACAGTCTCGCGGCTGCGTCGGCGTTGATCTGTGGAGGATGTCACCGGGTCGACAATGTAGTTGACCGGGGAAGTGCGCTCTACGATGCGGTAAGGTCCGTGGTACTTCGGGAGAAGTTTGGAGGAAAGGCCAGGGGAGGTAGACGGCACGTGAAGCCAGACGAGAGAGCCGGGTAGAAAACTGTCATCAGTGTGGCTTGTGTCGAAACGGAATTTTTGACGCCCCTACTCGCCGGATGTTAACGACCGAGCGAGCTGACGGCACTCCTCGGCATGCTTGGACGCCTCCGAAATAGTGGTGCACTCAGACACGTCGGGCCGGTAAGGAAGTACTGTGTCGAGTGGTGAGGAAGGTTCTCGCCTGTAGAGGAGAAAAAACGGCGAGAAGCCGGTGCTGGTCTGCGTGGCGGTGTTGTAGGCGTAGGTGATGAACGGCAGGATCCGGTCCCAGTCGGAGTGGTCGGAAGACACGTACATCGACAGCATATCGCCCAAGGTGCGGTTAAACCGTTCCGTCAAACCGTTAGTCTGAGGATGGTAGGCCGTGGCGGTATGGTGAGTGATCTTACACTGTTTGAGAAGAGATTCCACGACCTCGGACAGAAAAACGCGCCCACGGTCACTCAGCAGTTCCCGGGGCGCTCCATGGCGAAGAATGAAGTGATGCAAGATGAAAGAGGCAACGTGTGGTGTCGTAGCAGCAGCAAGAGCCGCGGTTTCGACGTAACGCGTGAGGTGGTCGACGGCTACAATAACCCAGCGGTTGCCAGCAGCAGTGTAAGGAAGGGGGCCATAGAGGTCAATCCCAACTCTGTCAAAAGGACGGGAAGGGCAAGGGAGAGGCTGCATCTGGCCGACTGAGTGGTGAGGAGCCGGCTTGCGACGTTGACAGTCAAGGCACGAGCGGACGTATTTGCGGACGTAGGTGGACATACCGCGCCAATAATAGCGGAGACGGAGTCGCGTGTATGTTTTAAAGGCGCCGGCATGAGCAGACTGCGGGTCGTTGTGAAACAGGGCGCAGAATGTCGACCGCAGATGGGCAGGGACGACAAGCAACCACTTCCTGCCGGTAGGGACGTAGTTGCGGCGGTACAATAGACCATCACGAATGGCGAAGTGAGCAGCCTGGCGGCGTAGGGCACGAGGCACGGGTGCCGCCGAGGAATTTGAGAGAACTTACAAGCGAAGATATGCAGGGGTCCTTATTTTGCTCGCTGCCCATGGTATCTGTTGAAAACGACAGCGAAGCGCAACCGGTTGGCGAGTGGCAGACAACGTCTGGCGGCAGTGGAGAGCGGGACAATGCGTCGGCGTCGTTATGTTTTCGGCCGGAGCGATAGATGACACGGATATCATACTCCTGTAGGCGTAGGCCCCAGCGAGCGAGGCGGCCTGTAGGGTCTTTCAAGGAGGCCAGCCAGCACAGGGAATGATGGTCCGTGCCGATATCGAAAGGGCGGCCATAAACGTAAGGGCGAAACTTTCCGATCGCCCAAACAATCACCAAGCATTCCTTCTCGGTTACTGAGTAGTTGGATTCCGGTTTTGTCAGTGCACGGCTCGCGTAGGCAACGACATACTCGGGAAATCCGGGTTTACGTTGCGTAAGGGCAGCGCCGAGGCCAACGCCACTGGCATCGGTGTGAATTTCAGTGGGAGCAGTGGGGTCGAAGTGGCGTAAAATAGGAGGCGCTGTGAGCAGCCGACGTAAGGTGATGAAGGCGTCGTCGCAGTCAGGTGACCAATCGGACAGGTTGTTGGCGCCCCGAAGAAGGTTCGTAAGTGGTGCGATGATAGAGGCGAAATTTCGGACGAACCGTCGGAAATAAGAACACAGGCCGAGAAAGCTGCGAAGTTCCTTCTGAGTCGACGGCGTGGGGAACTCACCGACGGCACGAAGTTTGGCTGGGTCAGGAAGCACGCCATCCTTAGAGACGACGTGACCTAATATTGTCAGTTGGCGGGCGCCAAAGTGACACTTTTTGAGATTAAGTTGGAGCCCCGCGGCAGTTAAACATGTCAACACGTGCTCCAAGCTGTGAAGGTGCGTCTCAAAATCAGGCGCGAAGACGACAATGTCGTCTAAGTAGCACAGGCACGTGGTCCACTTCAGGCCGCGTAAAATGGAGTCCATCATTCGCTCGAAAGACGGTGGGGCATTACAAAGGCCGAAAGGCATGACGGTAAATTCGTACAGGCCATCTGGTGTAACAAAAGCCGTCTTGGCACGGTCAGCCTCCGCCACAGGGACCTGCCAATACCCCGAACGCAGGCCTAAAGAAGAAAAGAACTCCGCGCCTTGGAGGCAGTCAAGGGCGTCATCGATTCGCGGCAGCGGGTAAACGTCTTTGCGGGTGATCTTGTTAAGCCGCCGATAATCGACGCAAAATCGTATTGTGCCATCTTTTTTCTTCACCAGAACCACAGGAGAGGCCCATGGACTACTGGATGGTTGAATGACGCCTCGCTGAAGCATGTTGTCCACCTGAGTGTTGATAATCTGGCGTTCGGCAGCCGAAACTCGGTACGGGCGTTGACGAAGCGGCAAGTGGGCTCCGGTGTCGATCTCATGGGTCACGGTAGACGTGCGGCCGAGTCGGTTTTGAGCCACGTCGAATGAAGAGCGAAACTGGTTCAGTAGGTGAAGTAGTCGGGTGCGTTGCGGTGTGGCAAGACTGGCGTCGACGGAATCGGCAAAGGCATCGTCTGTGGCCACAACGGGAGATGCGGGCAAAGTAAGAGAATTAGTAGCAAGAGAACATGATTCGGCGCATCGTTCGGGATCGAGCAAAGAGTCGACGGGCTGAATGTGGCCAAGGCATTCGCCACGGAGAAATATGCAGGGGCTCAAAAAAGGGTTCGAGACCGGGATGAGGCTGCAGCCGTCTTGAACAGTGAGCACAGTGAATGGCAGAGGCAGACCGTGTCGAGAGATGAAGACGTCGGATGGTGTAAAGACGACGGCGCCGTCAGATGCGGTGAGGCAGGAGACAGGAACAGGAACAGATGAGCACGGAGGAATCTCGATGTCGTCAGCCACAGACAGTTTGCCCCACGAAGATGACGTATCAGGCGAGGGAGCACTGCACGGAAGAAGTTCGAGCTCGGCACGAGCGCAGTCGATGAGGGCCTCATGTTGGGAAAGAAAGTCCCAACCTAAAATAATGTCATGCGAGCACGATGAGAGAACGACGAATTCAACAGTATATAAAGAACCGTGAATGATGACCCTGGCTGTGCAGGCGGCTAAAGGCGAGATTCGCTGCGCATTAGCTGTATGAAGCGAAAATCCGGATAACGGCGTCGTCACTTTGCGAAGTTTGCGGCACAGTTTCTCATTCATCACAGAAACAGCAGCGCCAGTATCAACAAGCGCCAAGGCGGTGTGGCCCTCCACAGAAATGTCGAGCACATTCGCTGGGGACAAACGAGGCCTTGAACTTGTCGCCGAATACGCAGTTCTTGCCTCAGGAACTGCGGCAACTAGTTTTCCTGGCGCATAGGGGAATGAGGACGCAGTGGCGAAACAGAACGGCGCCGCGGGGATGGCGAACGGCGGCGAGAATACGGGCGGCGATCGGAGGCATCAAGCTGTTCGGCAGCCGACGGACGTGGCGGGGGCTGTGGTGCCGCGTAGACGTAGGTCCTGGGGTCATCCACGGGTGGTGGCACACGGCGTCGGCACAGGCGCGCAACGTGGCCAGGGACACCACATGCATAGCAAATAGGACGGTTGTCACGGGTGCGCCAAGGGTTGACACGAGCAGGAGGTGGTCGGGTTGGAAAGGCAGGCGGCGGCGTCGGAGGATAATACGAGACAAACGGCTCGGCTCTTGGTTTTCGAACGGCGTCAGCGTATGTGAGCAGCGCTGCAGCGGGAACCAGCGGACGAACAGGTGGTAGCGCTTCGGTCACTTGCTCGCGAATCACCGTTTTTAGGGTCGGATCCAGGTTGGAGGGAGGCCCCTGCACGCCGTGAAGAAGTGACAGCTGTCGAGCCACCTCCTCACGTACAAAGTCTTTTATCTGGTCAAGTAGCGGGCTGTAAGAGGTTGTCACAGCGAGGCTGGAAAGCGAGTCAGGCTGCGCGGAGGGTGGTAGCACCGGAATGCGCTGCTTGCGGAGCTCATCGTAGCTCTGACACAGATTGAATACTTCGGCAACGGTGGTAGGGTTCCGGGCGATAAGCATCTGAAATGCTTCCGTTTCGATGCCTTTCAGGACATGCTTAATCCGGTCCGCCTCGGTCATAGACGAGTCTACCCTTGAACAGAGGTTGATGACATCCTCGATATAACTCGTGAACGATTCTCCCTGCAGCTGGGCTCACTCGCAGGCGCTGTTCAGCGCGCAGCTTGGGTACTGCAGGGCGCCCAAAGATGTCAGAAAAGGCTCTTTTGAAGGCAGACCAGGTGGTAAAGTCTGCTTCATGGTTCCTGTGCCATAGGCTGGCCACGTCCGAGAGGTAAAACACCACGTTGTTCAATTTCATGGCGTCGTCCCACCGGTTGTGGCCGCTTATCCGCTCGTAGGAGGCAAGCCAATCCTCCACGTCGTGATCATCGGACCCGGTAAAAATGGCTGGGTCCCGCTGTCGGAGAGCGCCAGGGCAAACGACGGGCGTAGGCGAAAGGGAAGATGACTGGCTTGCGCCGGTGGACATGGCTGGAGCGATCGTTCTGCTGCGAAGCTCCAGGACGTTGGCCAAAGGCTGTACCCAGCGCAGCTCCACCAAATTGTAGCAGGATTTCCGGGGAAAGTAACTTAGCGACAGCTAGCCAAAATGCCGGTCCGAGCTTCGGTCATCCAGCCAGCGAACTCGCGCCGCGCGCTAGCGGAGCGGCGGCCGCCGCTGCTCGTCTACCTCTTTACAATATATATATATATATATATATATATATATATATATATATATATTGATCCAATGTTTTTCTGCCTGTATTTTGTGCAGTAGTGATAATTTGCAATCAGCTTTTAGAACATAACAGTGTTTGTTCCTACGTATTTCTGGTTTTTTCTAGGTACTGTTGTACATATTTATTGCCCCCCCCATTACACAATGCCTCCCTGGAGGCCTGTAAGGTATCTGTAAATAAACAAATAACTAAGCTTTTTTTTATTTTTATATGGCTTAACTATTGATGTATATGATTGCGCCGTGATGTTTCGCTCTCTGTCCTGATTTAAACTTTTATCTCAGTTTTGTGGTGATCAGATTGGTATCGCTATGTGCATTTTGTAATAGTGAATTCTCTCCTGGAAAGAAAATTTCGTGTCAGAAATGCCGTTTGTTTTTGTTTGTTTCTTTTAAAGGTAAGGAAAGGCGCAAAACTGCCCTCTTTGAACAGTGGATGGATGGATGGATGGAAAACTTTATTACCCAAGCGAGTTTGGACCGTGCAAGGTCTCAGGGTTCACCGCACAGCCCTCACATTACGCGTATGTGTCCAGGCCACGTAGGGCCATGGCACTGGCACCGCGGTTCACACAGCGAAGTTGCGTGTCCGGGTCCTGCGACGCAAGGACGGCCTCATATTCCTCCCATGTACCGATGGCGGGCTGTCCCTGCGGGGGAGGATCGGCAGGGCAGCCGAAGAGGATGTGCTCCGGGGTGGGGCGCGATTCTCCGCAGAGAGTGCACTCTGGGGAAACATGGCGGAAGTAGGATAGAAGCGAGGGGTAGGAAGAGTTCGGGTCTGGAGTCGCCTCCAGAGAATTTGTTGGGAGTGGGATAGGCGGGGGTGGGGAGGGGGGTAGAGTCGACGGGCAAGGCGTGCTTGTTGAGTCAGTTTTGAGAACGTGTGTGCCCGCTCCCTCGAGAAATCCCAGCTGGGGTCGCCATTTGCCCGGCAAATAAGTCCTCGGGCTATGTTATCGGCGGCCTCATTTCCAGGATTGCCAGAGTGAGCCGGCACCCACACGAGCTCAATACGCCTATCGGGATTTAGGGTGCACATTCTCAATATCTGCCACGCGGGGGATGGATGCGTCCGCGGGCGAAGTTAAGAATGGCTGTTTTGGAATCGCTAAGTATATAAGCCGCATTGGTTTGGGCAATGGCTATTGCTATAACTGCTTCCTCTGCTTCTTCCGGGGTACAAGGGGGGTCTATGAAATGGGTAAATGGGGGGGCTGCTAGATGGTAAGCCACAGCTACTGAACGGTCTGGACCACACGCGGCGTCCACCCAGCGCACATCCTCTGAAGTGCCATATTCTTTAGGGAGAGCTTTGGCTCGCGCGACTCAGCGGGATTGATGGTATTCAGGGTGGAAATTTTAGGAAGGGGTTTCAGGATAAGCGCGGTGTGTATGGCGCGAGGGAGAGTGATGAAGTCTGTCGTGTGTGCCGGTATGCGAATTCCCAGAGAATCCAGTATATATCGTCCGGTCCCCGTGTCAGCCAGACGAAGATACTGTGTGTAGCGATGTGCATCTATAAGTTCTTCTATAGCGTTGTGCATTCCTAATTTGAGGAGTCTGTCCGTGCTAGTGTTCTTTGGTAGGCTTAGCGCTGCTTTGGTAGCCGTGCGGAAGGAAGGAAGGAAGGAAGAGACTTTAATGGATAATGGAGAGGTCTGCCTGGGTGCGGATTACAGCATTGATCTTGTCTTTATCCGCACAGGAGAGGTTAAGGTAAGGAGTGGCGTAAAGAATGCGGCTAAGCACAAAGCCATGCAGCACCTTGAGATTGTCGGCTTCGTCTAGACCGGCTCGTGAATGTGAAACCCTTCTAAGAACATGGATGACGGAGTAAGTGGACTGTTTTAGTGCTTTCGGGGTAAGGTTGTTTTTCCCCGTGTCCTGTAAATGTAGGCCAAGAATGCGAAGGGTAGGTGTTTGCGTTATGGGAGTGTCATGCAGGTAAATCGTGATGGGGTAGGTAGGGACGCGCCGCAGGCGCATTATGAGGAGTGCTGACGTTGTGGGGGAGCATTCAAGCCGAATGTTTGCCGCCTGAATAGCTATAATTGTGGCGGCTTCCTGAAGGGTGGATTCTATACCGCCATCCGAGCCGTATGTGGTCCAAACCGTTATATCATGCGCGTAAATTGTGTGTCCTCGGTGCGGGATGCGGCTGAGAGCCTTGGCCAGGGGGGTGAAGGTGAGGTTGAAGAGGAAGGGAGATAACACCGCCCCTTTCGGGATACCAATGTTACCAAGGGTGAAGGAGGAGGTCTGTATATCATCTATATGCAGGGAGGCGGTGCGACCGTTAAGAAGACACTGATATAGTTGTTCTTAGGCCCCAACTGCAGCTCTTGGATGCCCTGCAGGATGGCGCTGTGCGTAACTTTGTCGAATGCTTTGGTGAGGTCGACTGCCAGGATTGCTCTGGTGGGATGTGACATGTCATTGAGGATAGCGTGTGAAATCTGCAGCAGGGCGTCCTGTGCCGAGAGTTGGGCTCGAAATCCTACCATAGTATGGGGATAGCGTCCATGGGATTCCATGTGTTGCGTGAGACGGGTGAGGATGACGTGCTCAAACAGTTTGCCCAGGCACGAAGCAAGCGAAATGGGACGGAGATTTTGGGCATTAATGGGCTTATTTGGTTTAGGAATGAAAATTATTTTCCCGTGCTTCCATTCAGCAGGTAGCGTCCCCATTTCCCAGCACTCATTGAAGCGGTCGGTGAGAAGGGAAATTGAACGGTCATCTAGATTTCTGAGCATGACATTTGTGATTTGGTCCTCCCCAGGAGTTGAGTTTCGAAGCTTCATAAGGGCTGCTATGACTTCAACCTCCATAATGGGGGCGTCAAGGGAGGGTTGATCGGAGCCTACATAGTCGTGATATGATACAGCTTGGCCCACAGTGGTATAAGTTGATTGAAGTTGGCGTAACAGTGCTTGATGATTTTGTCGATTTGGATGGGTAAGTCTTTTGAGTGTAAGCCGAGTTTGCTTTTTAGATTCGGTAGGGTCTATCATATGTCGCAGAAGATGCCAGGCCCTGGTGGAGGAGAGATTACCTCGTAATCCGTCACATAATTGCTGCCAGTTAGATTTACTGAGTGCGGCGCTGTGCTCTTCTATTTGTTTTTCTAGTTGCTCTAGTTTTAGCTTGAGTGTCCGATTCTGTTTCTGGGTTTTCCAGCGTGTGAGGATACTGTTTTGAGCTTGGATTAGGTGCGCTAAGCGACTATCTACAACGGGAGTCTCGGGGGTGGCGTCTAACGTTTGCGTGAATGCCTGGGCATCCTGTTTCAGCTCTGTCATCCATGTGTGGAGCTTAAAGGGGGATTCTAATGTTTTGGCCTCTCTGTGCTTTCGAAGATTATCCCAGCTGGTAATTCTGACACGGTAGTTTTTAGCTTTTTTGGCGAAGTCAAGCTGTATAGTTATGATATAATGATCACTGCTCAGGGCCTCATTTGAGTTCGTCCAGACTGGTGTGGGAAGGTTGCGACCAAAAGTAAGATCAGGGCTAGAGTCGGCAGTGACACTATTTCCGATTCTTGTAGGTGTGCTCAGATCATTATATATAGACAGGCCATGCATCTTAAGGGTGTTGCGCAATTCCGCTCCTCTCTTGTTAGTGCGTGTGTACCTGCAGTCTAATGTGCGCAGTTGAAGTCACCTAATATAATGAGAGGGTCCTTTTTCGCAGCGTTGGAGGCGGCTTTAATGAGAGAGATTAAATCTGAGACCGGCTCCCGCGGAAGGAGGTAACAGTTGAGGATGAAGAGGGGATGAGATCTGGGAGTGGAGGGGATTAATTCTAGGAATGTGTGAGCTACCGGCGAGGTTAGAACATGACAAGTGTATGGTACAAAATGTTGGAGATATGTGCTAACCCTGGGGTTTGGAGTGTTGTCAGAGGGTACCAGAGCGTATCCTGGCAGCGATAAATTTGTGCCAGCATCCTGAAGTGCTACTATATAGGGGGTATTGAGGAAGCAGAGAGGAGCTGTTGCAGGGGGTCTCGTTTGCGACCAAACCCCCTGCAGTTCCATTGTAGGATGCTTAATTGCAGATTATTGCCCGTCAACTGGGCCATGCTGGAGGGTGCGGGGGCGGGGGGGGGGGGCGAAGGATGGGAGCAGCTTTGGTGTTGCTAGCTAGTATATGTGAAGACATTCCAGCAATTATTTGTGAAATTTGTTGTAGAATGGCAGTGGTTACCTGACTGATAATCGTTTCTGTAAGCTTAGTGATGGCGGCTTCAATGTAATTTTGAGTCTGAGCCAGAATACTGGCTTTGAGCTGTTGGGAAAAGTTTTTTTAATTTAGAATCCATGTCTGGAATGTCTTCTGGTCAGCGTTTCTTTTGTGGAGGGGGTGTGGAGGGTTGGGGTGAAGGTGAAAAGGTTTGGGGTGTTGATGAAGGAGTGAGTGGAGAAACGGTAGGAGGGGTAGAAGTAATGGCTGCCCTAAGGTGCCTTACCTCTTCCCGCAGGACAGCTATCTCTTCCTCCCGCTGTGAGGTTTGGGGTGTACTGGTGGGTTTGGTCCAGGCTCACTGGCGATCCTGATGAGGCACTAGCGGTGGAAAGTCCTTTGGCGCGGACACTGGGTGCTTGGGTTTCGGTGCGGTCTGTCTACGAGGTGGAGGGGTCCTGGCTTTGCACGAGCCTGTGCCGGTAAGGTGGGAACCACCACACAGAATGCAGTTTGGCGCGCATGGGGTCTCTTGAGGGGTGTGCTTCTCGCCACACCGCGGGCAGAGTCCAGCCTTCGGGGGAGGGCACACGTCGTACCTGTGTCCAGGTTTCCTGCAGTTTGACAGGCGTCGGGGCTACCTTTGTATTTGGTGCAGCCGTGTACCACACACATGTATTTTATTGCGTGAGACACGGGACCTGACGCAAAGGTTATTAGGATGGACGCTGTTTTTCCCATGCGTCGGGCCGCTATAATGTTAGCCTCCGGGTTTCTGTACTGCAAGTCACTAAGGATTTGGTCAGGTGTCTCGTTCCAGTACGCCCGGGAAATAACACCCTTGACTGCCGCTGGAGGGGCTGCGATGTACGCGGCTACCGGGTATTGCGGTCCATCTAATGTTATTTGCTGAATTTTGACCAATGCCAGAGCTGTTGCCTCCGCTACCGTCGCCACTGTGAAGGTGTTGTAAGTTGTATGGATTCTTATGAGCAACTCGCCTAATCACTGAACAGCTGAGCGTCGAGTGAAGTGCCTGCAGGATACTGGGAGCTGGGATCTTCTCCAGGGCCTCGCGGGCGAACGACTACTCTGATGGTTCCCGCCGGCAGTGCGGCGAGTTGCTTACTTCTGTGGACGACGGCGCGCGTCATGCGTAGGAGGTGCGGCGTCTGTGTCCTTGAACGCCTTTCGGGAGTGCCCAGACGCAGCGTCCGGTGGCGCTTGGCTTAGGTTGAACAGAGGCCGATGCCGAGTGTTTTGAGGGCGAATTCGAATCAGTGGTCCGATTGCGGTATGTATGGAGCACAGTTTTCCACTCACCAGGGTGGCAGTCCAGCGGGTTAGAGGTCTCACCATCTACGGGCTCCTCCATGGCTGTTGGGTAGGGAGGAATGCGGCGCGCCAGCGAGGCTCGCCTCGATGAGGCGAGGCTTAGCGCAGCGGCGTGACTACCAGAGACATTTTCACCAGGTAGCTCACCGAGGTCATTGGGCACATCCAAAAGATGGTAGCGATTGGAGTCCGTGAACCTTCCAGGATCCGTTGAGGGCCTTGGTGGGTCCTAGAAAGGACTTAGCTGGGCACAAGAACCAGAAATTGGCGGAGCCGATAATAAACGCGCCCGCTCACTCGGGCCCCCTAGCTGCTTTGATCTACGTGGCGGTTGTAACACATGTGCGCTGGACGCGTTGGCATTGAGACATTGAGGCCAACCTGCAGGAGACGGCGACCATAGTGGACCGTTATGCTCACCACTGCGTCCTCCAATGTTCAACCTAAACGTCCGAATTTGTGCACATACGCTGCTCACCATAGTGCGGAGCAAAATTTTATTGTCTCTTAAGACAGGTCCAATCTCTGAAAATATCGGAGTCCGGGGACTGGGGCTCTTTTTACATAAAGACAGACGGTCAGAACCTACATTCGCCAAACTCCGTCAGGTGGAGGACCAGGTGAGCCGCTGGTTCCGCCGGGTTTCCAAGAAGCGCGGGGGGTTACGATGTAAGGACGCCTTGCGGCTGGCGCATGCATTTGTAACCAGTCGAATTCTATATTCAACACCGTACCTCCACCTGCGGAAGCAAGACGAGGATGCACACGAAGTCATCTTTCGCAAAATTATTAAGCGGGCTCTGGACCTCCCCGCGAACATCTCCAACAAGCGCCTCCTGGGGCTGGGCATGCTAAACACATACGGGAGCTCCGGGAAGCCCACTTGACCCACCAATACACACGTCTCTCGAAGGCATCGTCGGGTCGCCGCCTCCTTGCCTGACTACACGTCCAATATACCACTCTCATGGAAGAGCGCGTACCTATAGACCCCATGCAAAAATACGCCACCTGTGGCGGCCGCTGGCACTAAAGCGCGCCTCCGCCATGTTAGGGGATAGCCGGAACCCGGAGCGAGGTCCGGATCGCTGACCCCACGGAGAAACTGTGGGAAGCTGTGCTTGGCTGCCAAAATCACTGTACTCCGTTTATTCTCATGACGTATCAGAATGGTCAACTCTTGCTGTGTTTCGCAATGCCACAAGCATGGATATCGTGACGAAAACGGCGAAAGGGTACGTATATACGTACATGTGTACGTGTTTTTCTTGCCGCTCTATCCGTTTTGTGGTATCGTGCTTCGTCGCGGATTGTCGTTGCTTTTTTTTCTGATCTACTGTAAGTAGAGCTTCTAGATTTATATGTGCCGGAAATCGTACAGTAATGCAGTATCGCAAGTGGGCTAAATTCCCCGTCGCCTGCATGCGCCTGCATCGCGAAGGTAACGAAAGTACCAGAAACACACGGCCGAATGATACAAAATGCTGGCTACGCAGGAACGTTGGGGTCGGCGCTCGTTCGTAGCCGAATAAACGTAAATAAAAATAAAAAAATGGTTGAAGCAGTCGAACCCAAGCGGCTTGCATGTTTTACCAAGTACTACACTTTGCATCCGTTGACGGCAGCATTATACTTTGTGGCAGGCTGTGACCTTCGGACACGGCGATGAAATCATGCGCGGGCCCATGGCGCTGTGGTGTTGCGGTTAAAGCATCCTCGTGCCTAGCCTTACGTTTATGCACTGCAGCGTCACAGAGCACACATGTTTGCATGTCGCTCGCGCGTAAATGCGGCTGCCGCAGGAAATACTGTTCAGGCTGCTTCGAGACTTGCAGCAGGACGCTTTAGCCACGGCACTACGTAAGGTGCGATTTCATCGGCGCGCATTTACTAGCGGGATCTATCGATCTAGCCTGTTGGTATGGATTCATTTTCAACAGTGCAGCGCGCACGGGCGACGGACGCGGCGAGAAAACACAATGTGCTCAGTTTTTGTGTGTGTGTGTGTGTGTGTGTGTGTGTGTGTGTGTGTGTGTGTGTGTGTGTGTGTGTGTGTGTGTGTGTGTGTGTGTGTGTGTGTGTGTGTGTGTGTGTGTGTGTGTGTGTGTGTGTGTGTGTGTGTGTGTGTGTGTGTGTGTGTGTGTGTGTGTGTGTGTGTGTGTGTGTGTGTGTGTGTGTGTGTGTGTGTGTGTGTGTGTGTGTGTGTGTGTGTGTGTGTGTGTGTGTGTGTGTGTGTGTGTGTGTGTGTGTGTGTGTGTGTGTGTGTGTGTGTGTGTGTGTGTGTGTGTGTGTGTGTGTGTGTGTGTGTGTGTGTGTGTGTGTGTGTGTGTGTGTGTGTGTGTGTGTGTGTGTGTGTGTGTGTGTGTGTGTGTGTGTGTGTGTGTGTGTGTGTGTGTGTGTGTGTGTGTGTGTGTGTGTGTGTGTGTGTGTGTGTGTGTGTGTGTGTGTGTGTGTGTGTGTGTGTGTGTGTGTGTGTGTGTGTGTGTGTGTGTGTGTGTGTGTGTGTGTGTGTGTGTGTGTGTGTGTGTGTGTGTGTGTGTGTGTGTGTGTGTGTGTGTGTGTGTGTGTGTGTGTGTGTGTGTGTGTGTGTGTGTGTGTGTGTGTGTGTGTGTGTGTGTGTGTGTGTGTGTGTGTGTGTGTGTGTGTGTGTGTGTGTGTGTGTGTGTGTGTGTGTGTGTGTGTGTGTGTGTGTGTGTGTGTGTGTGTGTGTGTGTGTGTGTGTGTGTGTGTGTGTGTGTGTGTGTGTGTGTGTGTGTGTGTGTGTGTGTGTGTGTGTGTGTGTGTGTGTGTGTGTGTGTGTGTGTGTGTGTGTGTGTGTGTGTGTGTGTGTGTGTGTGTGTGTGTGTGTGTGTGTGTGTGTGTGTGTGTGTGTGTGTGTGTGTGTGTGTGTGTGTGTGTGTGTGTGTGTGTGTGTGTGTGTGTGTGTGTGTGTGTGTGTGTGTGTGTGTGTGTGTGTGTGTGTGTGTGTGTGTGTGTGTGTGTGTGTGTGTGTGTGTGTGTGTGTGTGTGTGTGTGTGTGTGTGTGTGTTGTGCCTTGCGTTTTCTCGTCACATCGGTGGTCCGTGCGTGCTGCTCTGTTGAAAGTGTCATAACCCACGTAACCATTCACAACAAACCAGGATTCATCGAAGTGAAGAAAAGCATAAGGGTATATTTTCTTTTTTTATTCATGTTATAAAGGGAAGGTGGGCATTTTTTGTTATCACTTCAGAGAAAAATATTGTGCTGATAAACAAACACTCACTTATGCTCTCCTTCGTTTTGATGACTGTTCGCATCTGTCATTACACACATTTAATTCCATCGCCATTACCTGCATACCAGCTAACCACTGTCATGTCACAATGCCATCCACACAACCTTTTGCAGATCTCTTACCCCAAGTTCCCAAGAGACAAGCTGCTGCTCAAGAAGTGGATCGTAGCTATAAAGAGAAAGCCAGGTCCTAATTTTGTTATAGACCAGTCGACTAAAGTGTGCTCCAGACACTTTAAGCCAGACGACTTCGTCAGCAGTGTAGCAAGCGGACGGCGTTTCCTGAAAGAAAATGCTACACCTTCCCAGTCTCCGTTTTCCAAACCAGTGACCAAACGGCGGCCACCAAAGCAGCGCCTTCTACATTGCATCAACAGTGATCAGTCACCTAGCTCAAGCACTGCACCACCTTGATCAAGCACAGCGCAGTCAGAAGAAACCTGTAGTCAAAACAATGCAGATGACGAGGGGCTAACTAGCCTCACCGTAGGTGCAGACTGCGACATTGAACCCATGCAGTTGGCAGAGCAGCCACTGGACTCTCCTCTTGTGAGGATCTGTGGGAGATTACAGGTTGTATTTTACACGAACACAAAAGTACAAACAATAAACGAGGCGGCTTTTATAGGAAAGGAAACCAATTTCAGTATGGGCGTGAAAAAAGGAAAGGAACAAGAGAGCAACGCAACAACACACGGGAAAAACACACGGGGGAACAGAACAAAGTGCTTACGAAAAATACAGGACAAAGAAAGTCAAAAAGGACAGTCACACTACTTGTCTCTCATTCGAGCGTCGAGAGGGGAGGACTGGCTGGGTGTCGGGCAGTCAGGGAGTCTCTGGGCGTTCCAGTGTCGATGCAACGCTACCGCAGCGTCGGTGTCTGTGGCTCCCAGCACGGTTCCCAGGTCTGGTATCCCGGAAAGGCCACGTAGGCACCAGAGGCGGCCTGTGTGGAGCAGCTGACGGATGGACGGAGAAGAGTGGCGCCAGGGCCTGGTGGTTGAGGCTCTCGACGATGGATGTCCAGGTCTGGTGGCCCGGACGTCTGCGGCTGAGGCCCAAGCCCGGAACTCGGGGAGCCAGCAGAACTCGTCCACGTCCGTCGCCCACCGCGCTCTTCTCTTCTCTGTCACGTAATCCTCTTCTACCTGTCCCAGCGTTCCCCTCCGCACGCGCTCCTCGTGCTTTTTCTTCTTCTCCTCACAAACGACGCTGGGTGGCGCTGTCTCCTTACAGAAGGCCCCCTCTTCGGAAGTTTTTTCCAAGGGAAAGAACTCAACTTCAGGAGAGCGACCCCAGAAGCGTTCGACGATCGCACCACAGAACACCACACCACAGCGCGCACACTACACGCCACACATAATCCGATGGTCGTCAATGCTCGAAGCGTCCACAGACATTCGCACACACAGCACAGGGAGTATATGAAATGTCAACGTAAAGCGTCCATAGAGGGCGAAGAAACACGGAAGCGTAAAAAGTAGATAGCCGACGCTCAAAAACAAACATGAACAAACAAAAACAATTCCAACAAGAACAGGTGTGGGCTACATTCTTCCGTATTCCATTGTTCACATCAAACCACTTCACCGTCGCGAGAACTCTTTCAGCTAGTACTTCCGTTTTCTTTTGTGAAACCGTTTTCTCCAAACCGACCTCGGTCTCCACCATGATTTTAGATGTTCCCGTCCTACGATGTTATTCACTCTGTTCTCCCTTGCCTTCGACACAGTCCGTTGACACATATCACACGATCTGACATAATTCTTAATGTCAGCCTGTACACCGGGCCAGTAAAACTCACTGAGCACCCTAGCTATTGTTTTCTGTATTCCTTGATGGCCGGATAATGCACTCTTATGCGCCAACTTAAGGACTTGCGTGCGTAAGCCCTTCGGTACCACCGCTTGCTCAACGACTCGGCCGGGACACACTTGGTATGTTCGGAAAAGAACACCGTCATCTGTATCAAAAGAGTGGGCGGTCTGTCCCTTGCCACGAAATATTTGCCCCAACTTCCTGCGACACACCTCTAAGGTCGGGTCTTTTTCCTGTTTGAGGCGAAACTCCGGCCGTGACAAGTGGAGTGTGTTCAGAGTGGGGCTTTTACTACTCTCTGAAACCTTTGCTGTCACCGTAAAGGAAGGAACATCGACCGAACTCGTCATGGCAAGGGAAACTGCCTGATCAGTTAGAACTTTCGGGTCGATCGAGAATGGAGGTTTAGCGCCAGGGACATTGCCTATTATGATGTCGTACAGGGGTGTAGACAAGCACCGCGCGATGGCCTTACCGGAGAAATATGGAGAAGAAATCACCACCTCCGCTTCCGGAACTTCTACACGGGTCCCATTGGCCAAGAATAATGTAGCCTGTTTCCCTGTACGTGCCGCTGCCGGTACAAGGGACTCACGCACAACAATGCCGGTGCTGCCCGTATCCCGTAATACCGAACCGGGCTGGCCGAACACCTCACCGTGCCCCACGGGCATAGCAGTTTCCACCGGGTTGGAAGGACAGACCATCTCCCCTAACTGGCCCTCTACGCGCGTTACTTCTGCAGGGTTATCGGGATGTGAATATCGAGGTGTCATGCAACAGGCGGACTCCTCACGGTCTCCTGGTCTCTTAGCTTTGCATGACTGGGCATCATGTCCTACCTCGCGGCACCAGGTGCAATACAATTGCTTCGGCCTCGCCCGACAATCTGACGCCTTGTGCCCAGTCTTCTCGCAAAGAAAACACCGAAGGCGGGACTGTGGACCTGAAATCTCGTCTTTGGTTTTACCTATCGTGTGCTCCCCCTTTTCTTTAAAGACCAACAAGTTATTTTGCCGTTGTGCTTCGAGAAAATGATCGGCAGCCTCCGCCAGCTTGCAAACTGTCTTGCCCTCCCGCTCACGTAAGAAAAGGGCTAAACGGAAATGACAGTTGTTCAGGAATTGCTCGCTCACAACCATCTCGCGAACCACATCAAAAGTGCGGCCTTCCCCCCGCATCTCGACCCAACGGTCAAAGAAACTAAACAACCTGGCAGCATATTGCGAGGCCGTTTCGCCATCCTGGGGCTTGCTCTGGCGAAACTTTTCCCGGTACCCTTCCGCGGTGAACCTAAACCTCTGAAGCAAGGCAAGCTTCGCTTTGTCATAGTCCACTGAATCCTCAGGCGAGAGCCGACAGAAGACTCTAAGTGCTCCGCCACCAAGGCACAAGCTCAACGCCGTTGCCCACTTTTCTTTTGGCCAGCCCTGCACCGTGGCCACATGCTCAAACCTCTTTAAGTAGGCATCGAGGTCATCCCGTGCCTCATTATACTGTGGTATGAGTGCGTGCGGGTTAATGGAGCTGGCCGGTGCGACGCTACGCTCTCCACGGTCACTTGGAGGATTTGCGCCACCCTCCATGAGCCTTATTTGTAGCTGCAAGTTCCGCGCCTCTAACTCCAATTTCTGTTTCTCCGTCTCTAAATTCCGTGCCTCTAATTCCAATTTCTGCTTCGCAGCTTCACGCTCCGTCTCTAAATTCCGTGCCTCTAACTCCAATTTCTCCTTAGTAGCTTCTCGCTCTAACTCCAATTCCTGCTTCGCAGCTTCAGGCTCAGCGGCTCTCTTCCCGTGCCTTACGAAGCTCGTCCTCCACCCACGCTCGTAACTCCGCGCCGCACAAGCCCATGCGCTCGCCTAAAGCAACCAAATCTGACGCGCTCATACTGTGCCTAAATTAACACACCAGGCAAAGAAATGAAAACCGACCTCGTCCTGTCGTGGACGCCAAATTTGTGAGGATCTGTGGGAGATTGCAGGTTGTATTTTACACGAACACAAAAGTACAAACAATAAACGAGGCGGCTTTTATAGGAAAGGAAACCAATTTCAGTATGGGCGTGAAAAAAGGAAAGGAACAAGAGAGCAACGCAACAACACACGGGAAAAACACACGGGGGAACAGAACAAAGTGCTTACGAAAAATACAGGAAAAAGAAAGTCAAAAAGGAAATGCACACTACTTGTCTCTCATACGAGCATCGAGCGGGGAGGACTGGCTGGGTGTCGGGCAGTCAGGGAGTCTCTGGGCGTTCCAGTGTCGATGCAACGCTACCGCAGCGTCGGCGTCTGTGGCTCCCAGCACGGTTCCCAGGTCTGGTATCCCGGAAAGGCCACGTAGGCACCAGAGGCGGCCTGTGTAGAGCAGCTGACGGATGGACGGAGGAGAGTGGCGCCTGTGCCTGGTGGTTGAGGCTTTTGACGACGGATGTCCAGGTCTGGTGGCCCGGACGTCTGCGGCTGAGGCCCAAGCCCGGAACTCGGGGAGCCAGCAGAACTCGTCCATGTCCGTCGCCCACCGCGCTCTTCTCTTCTCTGCCACGTAATCCTCTTCTACCTGTCCCAGCGTTCCCCTCCGCACGCGCTCCTCGTGCTTTTTCTTCTTCTCCTCACAAACGACGCTGGGTGGCGCTGTCTCCTTACATCTCTTCAGCAGTGTATGGAGCCTGAAGCTTGTTCTGTGTGCCCCAACCTAAAAGCGGAGCTTCAAGCCAAATACGAGGAGCTTAAAGGCCTCTATGCTTATGTGACACATCTCAAGAGTTCTCTAGAAAAAGTGACACGTGAACTTCAAGAAAAAACGAAGGAGAGGTCTGAGGTAGCAACACACTGAAAATCTCCAGGAGCAGCTCGAAATGGCCAAACAGGAACTGCAAGAAGTTCAAGCACTCAATGAAAAATATGAACAAACCAGATTCACTGTTGACAGATTCAAGAATGACGACAGTAATATGCAGTTCTACACAGGGCTAATCAGCTACCAGCATTTTCCCAAGCTGCTGTTGCTGTTAAAACCAGGTGAAAATGCATGCAATGTGTAGAACAAGAAGCTATGTCTGCCCAATGATGATGTGAGATGGCGTCCTCGCAAGCTTTCTGCAGAGGAAGAGCTATTCCTCACACTAGTGAAGCTCAGGACCGGATTTTTCCACCCACATCTGTCTCTGTTAGTACAGTGTATAGAGTGTTTTCCAGCTGGGTGAACTTTATGTATCTACAGCTGGGAAAAGTTCCTGTGTGGGCGCCCCGAAGTGTGATTTACCGCCACATGCCTGCTGCTTTCCGTGACCGCTACCCCTCCACAAGAGTGATTATTGATGCCACAGAGATTGGATGTGAAGTATCAAGCTCCCTTGTAACGCAGTCTGGGACGTATTCAAACTATAAGTCAGCTAACACTTTCAAGGCGTGTGTCACCAGATGGTCTGTTGACTTTTGCGTCCGAACTTTTCATGAGGTCCCTCTCTGATAGAGAACTAGTAATCAGAAGTGGATTTCTCGAACAAACGTTCTCTCCTGGAGACTCGGTCATGGCCGATGAAGGCTTCAAAATCAATGACCTGTTGGAAGAAAAAGGGATTGGCCTGAATATTCCACCATTCCTGAGAAAGGACCAGTTTGAAAGGAAAGATGTTCGACACTCAAGATATTGCAGCATGTCGCATCCACGTCGAGAGACGAATACAGCGCATTAAGTGTTACCATATCTTTGACCGCATCATACCACTATCCCTTGGTCCACTGATAAATCAGATGTGGGGAGTCTGTGCAGTGCTAAGCAACATGCAAAGTCCTTTGATTGTAGAATCGCAATAACATTCTTCAGGTGTTTACTTCAAGCATGCCTGAAGCAGATGCATTTGTTCAGTGCCTTAGCTTCTTTACGTGGAAAGGCAACAAGGTATTAAAGGAGAAATCGTCCAACACACTCGCCATATTCTTCCACTTTTGAGCACAAAAACGTATCCTCTGCACAATGAGGAAGTGCGGGCCAAACACTATAAAGTCTGCCCATTGTGTATGGGTCACACCCATCTGACCATTGTAGGGTCTGCTCGCGGGCAGGTCAAATCTCGCGCCCCTCACCTCGGGTAGCCTCGGACCCCTTCTTCCCGAGTGGTGGGGCGGGGGGAGCGAGGCTAGGAGGAAGCCTTCTTAAGGCGCGACAGCGAAGGCTGGAGCTCTCTCTTGGACCAGCCCTGCCAGAGGACCACCTGACCCCGCTGCCCCACGACGACGACCGGTCCCCCTGATGTGAGATTAAACCTTTTCATACAAAGACCTGCCTCGAGTCACTGCCCGTGCGTCCCCGCGCAGAGGCGTCGCCCACAAATAATGGCGCCCAGCGTGCGGCTTTAATTAACACCTTGTGGACGATTTCTCTGCCGATTTTGGGACGTGCAGCCAGACTCGTGGCAGGCCCTCTTTGTTCGGGGCCACGCCGGACCGATAGGGTTAAGGAGCGGGTCAGGCGGAATGTTCGCGGGGTAGCGACTTGTGTAGTGTTGTAAATTTGTTAGGGGTTTTGTGTTATTTATGTAGTTTTCGGGCGTTTTCTGTTGTGTATTTCCGTGTGTTTGTAGATAGATTGTTGTGTATATGAATGTTCTTGTTGCCATGAGCAGTTAGCCGGTGCGGCCGGACAGTTAGCGCGAACTATGCCTCCCAGAAAGGATGTTTCAGCCACGGCTTTGGATGGCGGAGCAGCCGGTAGTGAGACGGCCGACGCGGCGGCCGTAATGGGGCAGGTGACTGAGATGTTCGCCGCATTAGCCCGTCAGCTCGGTTCGGTGGTTGGCGCCAGCCAGGCCGCAGCATCAGTAGCATCGGCGACAACATCGCGCCCGCGGATAAATATGGAGGTCCCCTCCTTTTCCGGGTACACGGACGCGAAATCAGTCCACGAGTTTCTACAACAACTCGAGGACTACCAGACGGCTCTGGGCGCCCCAGATGACGTAATGCTAGGGCAGGTCCTGCCTGTAGCACTCGTCGAGAGCGCGGCGCGATGGAGGCGCTGCCAGCCGACTTTCCATTCGATGGCGGTCTTCAAAGACCGTTTCCGCGCCGAGTTCTTGCCGCCTGATTATGAGCGCCGGATGCTGGAGGAGCTCGCGTTGCGCACCCAACACCCAGAGGAAAGCCTCCTCGAGTACGTACGCGCAATGAAAGAGCTATACAAGAGGGCAGATCCGACGGCAACCGACCGAGATCAGGTTGCGCGTGTGATCAGGCAGTGCCATCCACGCTTCAAGCCGTATCTGCGGGGCCGCAGTTTTACAAACCTCGAGGCCCTAGCGCAGGAGGCCAAGACCGTGCAGGCGGATTTACTGGCCGAACTGCGCTACCAGCCGCCCCCAGGCCGGCCGAATCGCTAGAACCGGGATGCGCATGGGATGGAGGCCGAGAATATGCGATGAGGGCTCGGCGCGCCGAGGTAATGGCCGTGGAAAGGCAGGAGGAACCCCCTGTTGTCCCTCGCGCGCTGGAGCCGTACGCATTCGAGCAGCGGCGTCGTGCCGGCATCACACGCCGCGCGCCGAGCGAGCGTCAGGAAGGCGCGGAGAAAGGGGAGAGTCGTCCCCAACCGCTTCGTGGAACGAGGGGCCCTCCCTCCACGCGGCGGGTGAACGACCGGCTTTGCTGGAATTGCAACCAGCCCGGTCACATGGCACGCGAGTGTCAAGCTAGGCGTATGCAGGGAAACGCCAGACGCTGGCGGTGATGTCTGGTGGCACCGGCCTTTCACCGTCAGCGGGAGAATTTCATGGTTGTCAAGGCGCTAGTCAGGAAAAGAACTCCCGCGCCGGCGACGGGGAGGCCTTTGTCCCGCTCGCCTGTAGAGCTCAGGGAGTCGTTCCGTGTTCAAGCCCATTTATGCTAGTGCAGTTAGCGGGTCGACGCTACTCTGCACTCGTAGACACGGGCTCAACGCTGTCACTGGTCGGTGACGAGGTGTACGAGGCCTGCCGGATAGGTAACATCCGTGTCAGACCGGCCGAAACCCCGTTAAGCTTAGCAGCTGGGGCGGCAAAGACAAAGGGAGCAGTGCGTCTTACGATGCGCTTTGACGGCAGAAAGCGGAGACATCGCTTCGTCTATCTGCCTGGCTTGTCGATACCAGTAATTCTGGGAAGAGATTTTCTCTCGAGCGAAGGCATTGTGCTCGACATGGGGGAGAATGGCTATCGTTACAGCCAGCTCGCCCCCCTCATTCCCTTCGAAAGCTCATCCTTGCCCGGCTGTCCTGCACAAAAGGTGGGTGTCCTCACCTGTGCGACAGAAAGGCAGGGGAGCTCCCTCGAGATGCTGAGAGACGGTGGCCCGTTAGAAGCGATTATTGCGTCTTTCTCAGGACCCAGTAGTCAGCGCCGAAGGCTCGCGGAAACTTTACTCCCGTTTTCGGATTGCTTCACGGAGAAACCGGGCAGAACCGACCTGCTTCAGCACGAGATTCAGACGGGTGATACGCGCCCTTTCAGGTGTAACCCGAGGCCGTTAAGTGCGCATAAGAGGCAGCTTCTCGACTGTGCCCTTGACGAGATGATTGATACCGGTGCGGTGAGACCCTCACAAAGTCCCTCGGCGTCACCAGTGGTTCTAGCACCGAAGAAAGATGGATCGGTCAGGCTGTGTGTTGATTATCGTAAGCTCAACTCACTGACGCCTACGGTTGCGTACCCTTTTCAGTCGATCGAGGCTGTGATGTACGCGTTAGGGAACGCGAGGTTCTTCACAGTCCTAGATGCAAGCAGAGGGTACCTGCAGATTGAGGTGGCCGAAGGTGACATCGAGAAAACCGCATTCACCTGCCACCGCGGGCTCTTCGAATTTACTCGACTCCCGTTTGGTTTGTCTAACGCCCCGAGCACGTTCATGCGACTGATGGACATAGTGCTGGGCGATGCAAGGTTCAACTACGCCATGGCGTACCTCGACGACGTTGTGATATTCTCACAGTCGTTCGAGGAGCACCTCATTCACCTGAATTCCGTTCTCGATAGAATGAGACGTGCCGGTCTAACCATCAATCCAAAGAAAGTGCAGTTGGCATCGAAGAGAGTGAACCTCTTGGGCTTTGTCGTGGATGATGGCACACTGAGACCGAATGATGACAAACTGCAGGCAATTCTGAACTACCCCTGCCCCATGGATGTGAAAAGCTTGCAGAGGTTTTTGGGGATGGTTGCGTTCTACAGGTAATTCATCCCGCGCTGTTCGGAGCTTGCAAGGCCGCTGAACCTGCTGTTGCGTAAAGGCTCGAAGTGGGTCTGGGGCAAGGAACAAAGTGACGCATTTGTTGCCTTGGCTCGCGCGATAGCGAATACCGCTAGTCTGCGCCTCCCCGACCTGAACAAGCAGTTTGTCTTGCAGACAGACGCTAGTGACTACGGTGTTGGAGCTGTTTTGTTACAGGAAGACGAGGGCAAACTGCGCCCTGTCGCGTTCGCTAGTCGCACGCTCACATCGGCGGAGCGGAATTACTCCGTGACCGAAAAGGAATGCCTGGCGATCATGTTCGCATTGTCGAAGTTCGACATGTACCTAGACGGAGCGGTCTACACCGTGCAGACAGATCATCAGGCATTGTCTTGGTTAAAGAGGCTCAAGAACCCCGCAGGCAGACTCGCGAGATGGGCGCTGACGTTGCAACGTTACGCGTACGCCATCGAGTACCGCCGGGGCAGCTTGAACAAGGTGGCCGATGCTTTATCGCGCGCACCGTGGAATGCTGGCGGAAGCGCTTCAGAGGCGCAGCCCAGCTTTGTAAAAAGCGGCGTCACCGCTGTTGGAGAGGAGGAGAGGGCGGACGGGAGTGTCGCGCCCGGTTTGGAGAAAGAGGAGACGGACAAAGGTCCCGCAAGGTGCTGTGACGGAAGGGAAACACAGCAGCTCGTGGCGGCGACCGCTCGCCTGCCTAGGAGCGAGGCAGAAAGAAATCTGTCTTGGGGAGTATAGCGGTCAGTAGAGAAGAGCTGATCGAGGCCCAGAAAGCAGACGGTCTTTGCCAGAGGGTGCTGAAGGAGCTTGCGAGCAGCGCAGCTTGCACCGGGAACGCTGAGGGCAAGTACGACGCGTATCTGCTGGGCGATGATGGCTTGCTGCTCCGCTATATTCCCCAACTTGACGAGGAAGAGGCGATAGCATCCCCTTTCCGAGTCGTGGTCCCGAGAAGGTTGCGGAAACGGTTCCTGCAGTACTTCCATGACTCAGCGCTGGCAGGCCATGGCAGCGGCAGTAAGACTTACGACAAGTTATGCCGTGTCGCGACCTGGCCAGGCATGAGAAAGGATGTGCTGGGATACGCCCGTACCTGCCCGGTATGCCAGGTAGCCAAGCCTCGGGCGGGCAAGCCCGCTGGCAAGATGAAGGCGGTAGTTAGCAACTACCCGTGGCAAGTGGTCGCGTGCGATATCATGGGACCCCTCCCTCGGTCCGCGCGCGGAAACCAATTCCTCCTGGTAATAACGGACCACTATTCCAAGTGGGTTGAGGTTTTCCCCCTTAGGAAGCTTGTGTCGGAACGAATTTGGGAAAAACTGTTGGAGACTTTCACTCGTTTCGGTTTCCCTTCCGACCTGATTACAGACAATGCTTCTTATTTAACAAGCAAAGTCTTTGTAGACTCTTGTCGGGCGCTTCAAATCCGCCACAGGAGAACGAGTCCCTACCACGCTCAGAGCAACATAACCGAGCGGGTGAATCGAAATCTGACGAGCATGCTGGTCGCGACGACCGAGCAGCACAGAGATTGGGACGCGCGGCTGTCCGAACTGGCGTTCGCTACAAGGACAACCGTGAACAGGTCAGTGGGTATTACACCCGCTTACTTGAATTTTGGGAGAGAGATCGCTTTTCCGCTAGAGAATGCCCTACTCGACGCGGCGGGGCTCGCGCCCCCTCCGCTTTCGCAGTACGCGGCAAGGCTCCGGGAGCGCCTGGAGGCAGCGCAGCGCGCAGCCCGCGAAAACCTCGATGTCGCGCGCATAGAGCAGGCGGATCAGTACAACAAAGGTCGCCGTCACGTCGTTTTCAACACGGGCGACTTAGTACTTAAGAGAACGCACCCACTTAGTAACGCAGCGCGCGGTTTCGCCGCGTCGCTAGCGCACAAGTGGGCTGGGCCGTACGAAGTTACGGCACGAACTACGCCGCTTACCTACCAGCTGCGGTTGTTGACAAACGGCGAAACCGCCGGTCCTGTGCATGTCGCTGATTTGAAGGCTTTCCACCTTCGCAAGGACGATGGCTGCGAAGCGGTGGAAAATCAGCGCGATGCGGCGATCTCACCCCCGGGAGGACGAGCAGGTAGCGGTGCGGTTCGCAACCGACGCTACAACCTGAGGACCAGGTAGCACCCGTGTCTCTCGATCAATAATCACTCGCAATGCTCTCGCCCTCTCAATATGCCTTCTAGGAAGCTCCAGCGGACCGACACCCGGGGCTCGGACTCCGGAAGGGATGGCAGACCACCGTCGAACGGTGGCCGCCATCAAGGCGCGCCATCCGGCCGGCGGCAGGGTCCACGCGAGTGGCGCCGGTTCCACGGTCGCGGTGGCCCCCACCGCCAGTCTAACCGCGCGCCTGACCACTGGAGAGAACCTCCCAGTGGTGCAGGACAACGCAAGAGGGCCAGTGACGACCAGGAGCAGGGCCCCCCTCAGCACCCAGCCGGCGCTTCGGCAGCCGAGCAGCCGCAACCCAAGCGGCCCAGGGTCCTGCGGCACGTGACCACCTAGACCACGGTCGCCAACGGAGCGGCCATCTCTTACTGCACGCGGTCCAGGTGGCGGGACCAGGCGCAGCCCCTTCGCGGCGGTGACCTCCAGGAAGTGCCGCTGCCTTTCCGCGGCCTGACTCTGGAGGAGAGGGACCAGGAGCCCCCGGCCGTGTATAATGACGAGGAGCGGGCCGGCCTGTGTTCCCTCTGCGGCACACTTGTTGTGCACCGGCCCCGCCACGAGGCCGGTGCGCTCCATAGAGCGCGCAGGGAGGCGGCGGAAAAGCGCTTGGCGGCTGCAGCACCTTCCCCCGCTGCGCCACTGCAGAGGGGCAGCCCGGAGGAGGCGGCCCTCCGCATCCTCCAGTCCAGCCGCCCAGACCTGCTGTCCCCGGCGGCCGAGGAGCTTTGGAGGGCGCTGCCGGCAGGGCCCCCAGTGGAGCCAGGCGCCTCGCTCCCCCAGGCGGCTCGTGAGGAGCCCATCCAGCTAGCGGTGAGCGGCCCCCCGGCGAGCACCCCTCCCCCCTGCGACGACTCTATGGATAACGACCCGGACCCGGAGGTCATCGAACGCCTACTGGCGGACCCCGGGACGGACGTTTGAGGGGGGGGGGGAGGAGATGTAGGGTCTGCTCGCGGGCAGGTCAAATCTCGCGCCGCTCACCGCGGGTAGCCTCGGACCCCTTCTTCCCGAGTGGTGGGGCGGGGGGAGCGAGGCTAGGAGGAAGCCTTCTTAAGGCGCGACAGCGAAGGCTGGAGCTCTCTCTTGGACCAGCCCTGCCAGAGGGCCACCTGACCCCGCTGCCCCACGACGACGACCGGCCCCCCTGATGTGAGATTAAACCTTTTCATACAAAGACCTGCCTCGAGTCACTGCCTGTGCGTCCCCGCGCAGAGGAGTCGCCCACACCATGCACCTGCATAAAGTGGTCGTGGTCCTCCCTGAGAGCAGGCGTGCAGTTCTCGTCAAATTTCACAAAGAAATCTTCACACAAAATGTCTTCCTTTTTGGCATCTCGCAGAGAATATGGGCATTTAAATATTTAAATATCAGCACGGTTTTCGCAAGGGATTTTCTTGCGACACTCAGCTCGCCGGATTTACTAACGACTTATTTACTTCTTTAGATGTCGGAATTCAAGTCGATGCTTTGTTTTTAGATTTTTCAAAGGCATTTGATCGGGTTCCCCACCATAGACTACTTCTCAAGCTATCGCACCTTAATATTCACCCTCAGGAACTACCATGGATTAAAGACTTCCTTTCATCTCGCGCTCAGTTCACTCTGTTAATGGTTCTAACTCTACAATGGCCCATGCCACATCTTGTGTGCCTCAGGGGAGTGTGCTTGGTCCCCTGCTCTTTCTAATATTTATTAATGACTTGCCAAATTGCATTTCTTCACACATTAGACTGTTTGCTGACGACTGTGTTGTGTATCGAACCATTACAAATGACTGTGACAGACAATCCTTACAAACTGACCTCGATTCTATTAACACTTGGTGTCAGTTATGGCTTATGAGCCTAAATCCCTCTAAGACAAAGCTCGTCTCCTTTACTAGAAATTCTTATCGCATACCAACCGCATACTCTCTTAATGACATAACAGTTGAGACAACTTCCACTTACAAGTATCTAGGAGTTCACCTTCAATCAGGCTTAACCTGGAACTATCATATTAACTTGATTCTATCAGCTGCTAACCGTTCTCTTGGCCTTTTAAAACGTAACCTTCGACATGCTCCGGCGCATGTGCGTAAACTTGCTTATATTACATTAATTCGACCTAAAATTGAGTACGCCTCCGCCATATGGGACCCAGATCAAGCCTACATCAAAGATAACATAGAATCCCTGCAAAACCGTGCTGCTCGTTTCATTTATTCTGACTACTCACGTTTTACTAGCGTCACGGCTTTAAAAGCTCGTGCTGGACTTGACAGCCTTTCCCATCGTCGTAAACAGGCTCGCTTAACTATTTTCACAAAATTTACCATCATCCGTTGCTTCACGACGATTTCTTTCACTTACCCTCAGCAGTGTTTTCACACCGTGACCATCCTTTCAAAATCAAACGCATCACATGTCGCAATTCAAGTTATGCTAAATCATTTATACCTAAAACCATTATTGATTGGAACCGGCTGCCTTACACAATCGCAACTGAAACGAATGCGACATCATTTCATGAACTTTTAAAAAATCAAAGCCATGTGTAGTTTTCTTCTAGTTTTGTTCTGCTCACCGCAATGTGTTCGAGTTTTGCTTTTCGTTCTGTTTATTCCGTTGTTTTCATCTTTGTGTTTTCTTTTCTTGGTTTTTTTTTATTTTGTTTATTTTGTGTCTTGTTGTTCCGCCACATTTCGATTCTTGCTGACTACCAGTTATTGCTCTTTTCTTGCTTCTTTTTTTTGCCCTGTTACTCATGTTAATGTTCCTTCTATGTACTCAAGTTGAAATTTTTACCACCCCCTATGTAATACCCTCGTGAAGAGGGCCTTTAGGGGTATCTTGAAATAAATAAATAAATAAATTTAACTTCAACAGTGCCCCACGGGAAAGGCTCGTAAGGGTCAAAGGCAATGGCGTCAGGTGATGCTCCAAGCCACGGTTTCTCTGGATCCACGAAAAGGCCGCAGTTCATCACCTCCACAGGATGGCCAGCTGAAGCCATTGTTTCCTTGTATCGCAAGAGTGCGTCGCTTTCGTTAGCGATTCCATACCTGAAATAAAGCAAACATGTTACATAAGGAACGCCAGACTGTCTTTCTCTGGCTACGTACACTATGGCTGCGTAGGGTATGTGCACTGCCCAATTACAATTAATTTCAAAATATGCACATACCTAACAGCCCTAACACGAGACAAGTCCTTCGTAGCAGTCAGGTTGGTCAGTCCCTTCTCTGTCCACTGCTTGCGGTTCATCGCAACTCCAAAATTAGATGCTGTCAAGCGGTAGGCTCGTGCCCGCATCCACGTTGGGCTCAGCCTTTGTTTCCTTGAAGCTTTCTCTAGTTGCTGGGCCTCAGCTGGTGTCACAACTATCCCCTAAAAATAAAATAAGTTTTAGCTTTTGTAATTGCTGCAGACAAAGCACATGTCACAAGCACCACTATGTTTTAAGAGATGGGATGTTTTTACTACAAGGAACAAAAAACAGGTCTAAGAAAAATACCCTGAGTATTGATGCAGTAGGTCCATCCACTCCATCAGGAATCACCCAAGGTATGATGCCACAGAAGCACTCAAGGGGTTGTGGTGTCTCCCACAGCTGTTGTTGCTTCTTTTTTAGCTCTTCAGACAGTAGAACAGAAAATCCATGTGGCTCGAGTGACTGCTGGTAGCTCAGCAGGCAGCCCTTTATACGCTTGCCATATTTGGTATCGACAGCCTCACTGTAGTCGGCAGCTTGCAGAACAGCTGCAAAGTGTTCCATCCCTTCCAGTGTACTTATTGCATCTGCAAAATCTTTTATGTCTTTTTGCTGCTGCTCGATAGATTCATTTGCAACATGACCCTCGTACACCTTCGAGGTACGCGGAATGGATTGCCCACCTTCTGTGACTTTTCTCCAGTCAATTCTTTGTACGCTGGTTCCACGTAGAGGGTTTCGCCTTGGCACTCGCCACTGCTGAGGCAAATCAGTTGGGGACAGGTGTTGTGGCGCCTCCAAAAACCCCTTTTCCTGCAGCAGTGCCACAATCCTCAGCACGGCTTGCAAGTGGTTGAAGACATACTTCCCAGCAGCACACCCACACTGGCCACCAAGCACGTCACCTAGCCGCGACAAGGCTGCTGAAACAGCATACGGTGGCTGTGTTTTCTTTTGGCTTCTATAGCAGCTGGCCCTCACGAACACCATGTTGTTTCTGAAATAAAAATAACACCTACGTCAGCGTTTGTTGCGTGATTAAAACAGACTCGTCTGATACAGTATCAAAGCATTAAAAAAATGAGCAAAACAATGATGAGAACAAAGTCCACTGCACAGCTCGCAGTACTGCTTTGCGTTATCGCCTTGTTGTGGTCTTACTCGAAGTGCACTACATGCTTGCTGCCCGAAGCAGTACACCCATCGTGTGCTTGATGTAGACGGTACTCGAGCGGTGTGCTGCCAAGAAGACGAAGTGACACTTTATCGCAGCTGTTTTACTAGTAGTACCGTGTCAGCGCTTGCGCTGTTCTCGCGCCTACTCGGCTGCGCTCGAGCGGATGTATCGGCATAAATCAATACCTGCTTCAGAACTACGCTGTATTTTCTCGACACGGTAACACTAGTCTATGAGGACATGCTTCCTAGAACTAAATACCCTACACGGCAGGCTACACAACGGCCACATCACGATCTCTACGCGCAGCTTGAAAACCCAGAAAATGAGACAACAAACGTGTACCACGCACGCAGGACAGGTCCGCAACCCCCGCAGCTTAATCGTATTTAATCATGCGCCCACTTTTTATCCTGACATTCAAAACAACACGTATTTAAAAAAAAGCAAGATAGTGTCACTGCAACTGGCGCATTAACAACGCAGCATGGCTTTCAAAGGCCACCTAATATTCGGTTTTAACAGCTTTTAAAGCGCCAAAACGAAAAAAGAAAAAAAAAGTTACTTACGTTGTGCACGAATAGTTTGCCAACACAGATGATGCAACGACTTAGCTCTCGGTGGCAAGCTTGTACGCCTTTCGTTGGCATTTCGTCGTCGCCGTCAACCGCGACACGTACGCTTCAATATGCTCACTGCGAAGCGGCGGCAAATCCGCGAGGTTTTTTACCCAGGCACACACTGGGTAAACAATGTCGCTCATTGCGATGGAGTGCACTACGAAAATATGCCTTCGCAGCAGCAGCAGCGGCTTGGCAATAAAAGCGGGCGATGTAATCGGCTCGGCGCTCAGCAAGCAACGCGTAGTCAAGGGTTTGCCAACCAGCAGAATGCGAGGCCGCCGAGGCTTCCCCTAATATGGCAGAAGCCTTCCCAGGGTGCTTTTCGAAATCGAAACCGAAACCGTTTATCACCGACAGGTGGCGTATTTTTGCACGGGGACTATTCCATCCCAGTGGAGATGTGCCCTCCACGTGCGCCCTCTTCCTGCGAACATGAAATGAGAGCACCATAATAGCCGGTGCCTGGCTCGGTCGGCAGCCCTGGCCCGCCACTATGGATCAAAACCCAGCGTATTCTAAGTGGAAGCCTCCGGCCCCCACCATGCGAGGTGGTACACGACCACAGCCGTCCACCAATCCAAAACAGCGAACAAATGGCCTTACTTTCCGAGTCCGTAATATAACACACGCGGAGCGTTGGCTGCATCTCATCCTACTTCAAAAACAGTTATTTCCGACTCGCGAGGGGGGTGTCGGGACGTCGAGCAGGGCTGGGTACCGTAGCTAGCCTACCGCCTTCTCCAAAACAGCGTGTACACCGGCGACCTCGCTCACCGACACATGTGCTGCTGCTCACATAGGCCTTGATAAAAATGAGGGAGCGGACGCCACCACCCGCGCGCTCTCACCGGATATTCTCCTCCGACCCCGATGATCAGGAACTCGAATTGACTCCAGCTTAGACGAATACGCTTGCCAAATTGATGAACGAGTTAAGGAGGAAGAGGTTCGCCACGCGACAGCTTCTGCTGCCGCGCGGCCTAAAGAGACGGTCCGGCTGCACACCCTCTCTAACGCCTGCATGGCACACGACACCTTCAGTGATGGTGAGACCACGCACTAGCCTCATCATCTAGTAGTGAAACTGTCGAGGCTATGTTTCCAAGCGGGAACTGGTTCACCAGTTCCTATAGCTCGGCAGACGGCCCCGACAAGCTCGCGCGGCAAGAGCCGTCCAGTCCCCTTACCCTACCCAGCTACCTGCCAATCGTCTTATTTCTCCTACACCCCTTCGGGTTCAATTCCTTGTATGCCGTGCGCTCACTACCATCTCCCACCCATTATACGTAGGACACCCCCACTCCCAACACCCCCAAGGGGCACAGGGGATGGCTCGCAGCTCAACAGACCGGCTTCTCCCTTCTGGCAGACTCCACCACCTCTACTCGCATTGGGAACAGCATCTGCGCCGACACTACTCCCGACCACACCTGCACCCACCGCCTCCCTCACGCTGCGTATTGTAACACCCAGGGAAATCTGATTAATGATCACTATATTATCGAGATTCTCCTACAAGCAAGCCAAACACGCACACGCCCTCGTGGTGCTATCATCACCAATTGGGACTCGTTTCGCATCTCACGAGCAGCTTGTACTCTAGACGCCATATCAGACATAACTACTTGACCAACCAACTCCAGCGTGACGTCCGCACCGTGACTCACCCCCTCCCAGACAATTGCCCTGCAGACGCATTGGAATCCCATCTCCTGCACCTATGGGAGGTCAAGGCTGGCCACGAGCGGAGGTGGCGGTGCCAGCCGACTACTTCAACGAATGCTGGATGCGTGGCTCCCTCCCACCTCATTGGAAAGACGCTAAAGGGGTTTTTATTCCTAAATCCGGCAAACCACTGCTCCCCGATAGCCTCCGTCCCATCTCCCTTATGTCGTGTGTGGGCAAGCTCACGGAGCACGTTCTCAACACCCGGCTCAGCCAGCCGGTATCTGGAGAAAAACAACCTCATGCCTTTGTGCATGTTTGTTTTCCGCCCAGGCTTGTCCACCCAGACATATCCACCCAGGACGCCTTTCTACAACTCAAAGACCACATCCTTTACACCTCCGCGGGCGACACCAAGGCTATCCTCTGTGTCGACCTGACAAAAGCTTTTGACAACGTTACCAACGCAGCCGTCCCAGGAGGCCTCCACGCCCTAGGCGCAGGCCCGCGGATGTAACTTTACATCCGCAACTTCCTTCCGAAAGTACAGCAACACTCACCTTGGGTGATCACCAGCTCCCCGGTGTCTGACTGGAAGCACGGAGAACGCCTCAGGGTGCTGTGCTGTCCCCTATCCTCTTCGACATGGCCCTTGTCAAACTTCCCAACAACTCGCCCAAGTTCCCTACATACATTTCAGCTTCTATGCTGACGACATCAGCGTTTGGGTCAATCGAGGCAGTGATGGCGACATTGAACACAACCTACAGTCGGCACTCAACATCATCGACTCGTACGTTCACGCGCGCGGCCTAGCCTGCTCCCCTTCCAAATCAGAATTCTTCCTTTATCGCCCCAGGCCGCACTACCCCGCCACCCGCCCATCTCACTTACGCTAGAGAAACACCCCATGCCCCTAGGCTAAAAAATTCGCATCCTGGGCCTCGTCCTTCACTACCACGGCGCGGACGGCAACTGTAGCAACGAAATGATCCGTTCGGCGTTTTAATCACTCGCCACCACACACATTCTTTTTCTACAACACAACGACCACCATTTATTTACATGGATGAGAAAAGGCGGCACACTACATCACCGACCACGGCAAGTCCACAACACAGCACACACTCCCAACACCCACTGCTCCTGACTCACACTCACTGACCCTGACAACCCGTCTCTCCGTCCCCACCGCGACCGTCCCGACCCCTTTCCCAGAAAGGGCATATAATCCCCTCCGAGGTCGTCGTGCGGGGAGGTTCGGTGCGTTCGGCGCCCGCCCTCTATTCGGCGCCCACTGGTCTCAAGGCAAGGGGGTAATGCCCTGTGCGGCTGCCACCGTCCGTTCTAACACTCCCCCCCAGAATGCGTGGAGCGCATTCTACAATTCTTTCAACTCCAGCGGGTAAAGGAGCCGCACCGGCCTTCGGAGAACTGAGCCGCGTGACACTCTTATCTCGCAGGAACGTACCTTACTGTCCCTGCCTTTGAATACCTTCTCCACTCTCCCAAGCTTCCATAGCAGGCGGGGAAGGGGTTCTCTAACTAGCACCAGCTGGCCGACTTTAGGCGAGGGAGACTGCTCTTGGTGCGTCGCGTAAGCCGATCTCAACTCACGGAGGTATTCCGCTCTCCAGGCCTCCCAGAATTGGTTCTGGAATCTTTTTCGCTGCCGCCAAAACGAACGAAGCATCTCAGGGGTCGAAGCGGGCGGCTCCCCATCCGCCGTCGGCAGAGTCGTCAGCCGTCTCCCAAGGAGAAAGCTTGATGGGGTTAGGGGGTCGCCCTCTCCGACCTCATTGTACACATAGGTCAATGGCCGAGAATTCACAACGGCTTCAACTTCGCAAAGGATGGTGGCTAAGTGTGCAGCTTCTAGGCATTTCTTTCCGATCACTTTTCTTAATGCCATCTTCACTGAGCGCACCATCCTTTCATAGAAACCACCCCACCATGGCGCCCGGTCAACAATAAAGCGCCCCTCAACTTCTGCACACGCAAAATGGTCCACGACATCTGGATGGCGCAGCGTATTCCACAGTTCGGTCAGTTCGTTTGCTGCTCGCTTGAAGGTCTGCGCGTTTGGTAACGGTCCCGTCGGAGCACTTTACGGTGGAGAACTGAACCTTTGACAAGTGGCACAAGCACGCACCACCATTTTCACGAAATCTCTGCCGAGGGGGACCCAACACCTCTCGTGTAGTTGCACGAGTGTGTCCCTTGCTCCGGCGTGCAGCATTTTTCGGTGTGCGTTGATTGACAGGAGAGAGGAATGCCGATGGTCTTTCTGCAGGACGATGGGGCTCTTTCCGTAGGTTATCTAACCTTCGTCCTGCTTCGTTCTCGCTTGGGTTTTCTGCCGGTGTGTCGTTTTCCTCTAATGTGGCTCGCAGAACGATCGCCTGGGCGCTACTCAGTACTGGGAAAGACGAACTGCTCTTTCCGTGCACCGCCCATCCGAACATCGTCTCCAACGTGGTCAGGCTGCCCTTTAGACGACGAATTTGTCCTGTCACCGCTCCCCAGTAATGGTCCGATCCGATCAGAATATCAATTGAGCGGTGTTCTAGCTCGTTCAGGTCATCGCCTAAACTGCAGCCGAGGTCGTTTAATTCTTCCAAGATACCTTCGTCTGGGCTAGGGAGATCCTGTTCACAGATGATGGGTGTTTCGAGAGCGTCGATCTCGTACCTTCTGTTATTTCGCCTGCTTCGCAAAGTCAGCTGAACCCTTCGAAAGGTGCGTTCTTGTTTACCACCTCCAAACACGCCGACTGTTAGTATTTCGGTACCGAGCAGCTTGCAGTTGAGCTCCTTTGATAGCTGTTCGGTAATAAAGGAGCGCTGGCTACCAGTGTCGAACATAATTCTGGCCAGTTTTTTCTTCTTCTGACTCTCGGCCCATGCTGTCACAGTTTGGAGCAGGATCGCCTGTGTCGCGCCACACTGCGTTGCTTGCAGGCTGACTGGACCAGCGCCTTCGTTTATGCCCTGCTGACTCTCATGCGGTGGAGCGTCTCGCCAGTTGGGAATGAAGCTCGGGTCACACATCGTTGAGGCATGCCTGCCGCGACACTTGCTGCAAGATATCATGCTCTTGCACATCCTTGCCGTATGTTTTGGCCTCGTACAACGGAAACATCGGCCGTGCTCCCGTAACATGCGTTTCTTCTCCGGCAGCTCCCTTGCGGTGGTGCAATTCTCTGTTGCATGCTGTTCTGACTTGCACAGGAAGCATTCCACGTCCTTCATTCCGCCATGCAAGGCTGCCGCCGACGAGTGTCGAGGCTTGACAGGATACGCTGCACTCTTCACCAGTTCATGCGCCTGATTACGCGACATGGACTTACCAACTGCGTCGTTGGGTTGCCTGCCCGCCCTTTCTCGGCACTCAACTTCGATCCGAAGAAATTCCAGAAGCGCGCGCAGCTCTTACTCATGCACCGACTCTGTTCTTGTCTCGGAGCTAGTGTCGGTGTTTGAGGCGTTGCCGTTGCTGGAGCCTTCTGCGTCCTTCGAAGCCATCATCCTGTTGTACAGCAGGCTCAGGTCGGTCGGAAGCGCCCGGAGCAGAAGAGGGTAGAGCATTGCGCAGTACGATTCTTCGCCCACGCCCAACGCCTTAAGACCTCGCATGCGAGCCTGAAGGCTGTCGTACCAGCGCCGCAGAGTGTGGGCACTGCCTGTCGATGACACCTGTGCGGCAGCCATGAGGCCTTCCATCTGGTCCTGGATGAGGATGGCTTGATTCGCGAATCGCTGCTTGAGGATGTCAATGGCGTGGTTGTAGCACTCCGCCGTCAGCTGCAACCCCTCGATGGCAGATGCTCCGTCTCCTGTCAGTACAGATCGCAAAAACTGAAATTTTTCTGTTGGTGATAGGTCCGAATTCTTGTGGATCGATGTTTCAAATAGCTCCCAAAATGGCTGCCAATTCCTTCTTTCGCCGTTAAATTTCAGGAGTTCCAATTTGGGGAGTCTTGTCTTGGCAGTCGTTCCTGTCGTTGGGCTTCGATCTTCGTTTGATTTAGTGCTGCCCACGTTCGTTCCTTCTGTGCGTTTCGCTGCAGACTTCAGCTTGGCTAGGGAAGTCACGATCTTGTCGCCGTATTCGATGATGGTTGCGAACTCTGCGTCGGCTTCCTGTTCGGTGATCAAAGGCTCGATCGCGGCGTCTACCTCGTTCAGTTGACGTTGAGTCAATTGCAGACGCTCGATAATAACCTCTAGATCCTCGGCGTTCGGTGCGGTAGACTTCAGCAAGGCATCTGCCTCACCAACCAGACGCGTTGCTTGGGTTCGCAGGGCCTTCCTCTTTCTCTTCGAGATCTCCATGTCTGTCGAGGAGTCGATCTTGGTGGTCTGTTGATATTGCATAGTCGTTCTCCCGGGTTTCGGCACCAGAAATTAGTGTAGCAACGAAATGATCCGTTCGGCGTTTTAATCACTCGCCACCACACACATTCTTTTTCTACAACACAACGACCACCATTTATTTACATGGATGAGAAAAGGCGGCACACTACATCACCGACCACGGCAAGTCCACAACACAGCACACACTCCCAACACCCACTGCTCCTGACTCACACTCACTGACCCTGACAACCCGTCTCTCCGTCCCCACCGCGACCGTCCCGACCCCTTTCCCAGAAAGGGCATATAATCCCCTCCGAGGTCGTCGTGCGGGGAGGTTCGGTGCGTTCGGCGCCCGCCCTCTATTCGGCGCCCACTGGTCTCAAGGCAAGGGGGTAATGCCCTGTGCGGCTGCCACCGTCCGTTCTAACAGCAACACCATCCAAGCTCTCCAGACACATACCCAGTAAGTCTACCGTCTAATCCAGCGCGTGGCGCACCGGCGCGAAAGGTCTCTGAGAGCGGAAACTCTCTGCCTCACCCAAGCCTACATCACGAGCCGCACGGCGTATTCATTCCCCTACCTCCCCCTAAATAACAAGAAGCGGGGCCGCATCAACGCGCTCCACAGCAACTGCACGAAGGTCGCCCTCCGCCTACCCCCCAGCACTTCTACTGCCCGGCTCCTCAACGTTGGTACCCACAACACGTTGGAGGAGCTGGCAGAAGCCACTCCAGCAGCACAGCTGACTCGCGTGTCGGGTACCCCGGCAGGCCGCACTCTACTCTGTCAGCTAGGCATCGCCCCGATCACCCATCCTGCCGAGGAGCCCCCCCCCCCCTACCTCCAGACCTAGACTCCCATCTCATATTCCCTCCCATCCCTAAGAACATGCACTCCGGGCACGACGGAGAACGCAGGGCAGTCCGCGCCAAAGCCCTGCACAATCTGTACGGCGACAGTTCCAAGGTAGCCTACGGGAACCCGGCAGCGTACTCGTCAGGCTCCCGCATAGTCCTCACCGTCGCTAACAATCAGGCCCGATTAATCGCGTGAGGCTCCATCACCACAGACGAATCACGAATCCCAGAAGAAGAAGCCATTTCGGACGCTCGCATCTTCACCTCTGTCACCATAATTCTCTCCGGCTCGAAATCCGCCCTATCCAATTTCGCTAAAGGCCTGGTATCCCGCACCACGGCTCGTCTTCTACGCCTCTTGCACCCCACTCGGCCGCAACCCTTATCTGGACCCCTGCCAAGCAGGCCTCCCGGGTAACGAGGAGGTCCACTCCCTCGCCCGAGGTCTCAAATTCCGGGCTGAAGTTGTACCCCTCCGCCATCCCAGGAGCGTCTGCTTACCTTGAGATATCCTTACCCATTACCGAGATAGCCGGCGCGTTTACGCACCGCCGGCTTCTTTCCTAACCCTAACCCACGCCTCCCACTGGCGCCGATCCGGATCCGTACTGCTTCCTACCCTATTCTTCTTCATGCCTGCTACCCCTATCAGTTTCTCTCCTTCTGTAAGCTGTGCGGGAAACTGGAAGATTTTATTCGCATTTTCCTCACATGCTCCACCTTACAATTTTTTTTAGCATCAATCTTTGCGAGAATTATTATTTGATGCAACCCATAATCTGGAATGCTTGGAGCATTGAAAGAAAATATTCCGGAGTGAGTAAATTGAAAAAACTGTATTTCACTAACGGCATATTTTTTAAAACTTAATTTGCAGAAGCGGTGTGCTTTCCTGTCTACCATGACACAAGTTCTAATCTGGGCTCATTCGAGGACAACGACCAGCATGGAAGGGCGGTGAACACTACCAGGAAAGATCCCTAACACCTTTATTCACTGATGGATCAGAATTCAGTTCAGCGCGAGCCACCTGCATTGAAAGGAGATGTGTTCAGCTGCCCCTCCTGCGCCTACGTTTCAGCGAACTTTGCAGATGTTTCGAGGCACATGCACCTTGAGACCTGAGTAAAGCCATTGAAATGGTGCAAGGACCCAGCGGTATTTGCGAAGTGCGACTGTAACAGAGATATCTGGTGCCAGACAGGGGGATGACAGCAAGATTGTCTTCTGTGCCCTTTTAGAACTGAAGACTCTACAACGCTATCTGGACCCGACCGTACGCAGACTTGCGAAAGCCTCTTAAATTGCGACACGTGTCCTTTTAAGGCTACAGGCTCCACAAATGTCACTCTACAGGATAGTACGCAGACTGGCGAAAGCCCCTTAAGTTGCGGCACGTGTCCTTTTTCAACTGCAGACTCCGGAAATGTCACTCAACAGGATAGTACGCAAACTGGCGGGAGCCCCTTAAATTGCGAAACGGGTCCTTTTTCAACTGCAGAGTCTAGAAATTTCACTCACATCACAGTGCGCACGTCGATGAGAAACCCTCAGAGTGCGATATAGAAACTCTTAAAACTGTAGACTCTTTAGCCTCAACTCGGTACAAACGTAGGCGCACTATTGAAAGACCTTTTAAGTGCGAGATGTGCCCTTTCTCAAGTGCACATTTTTCATACTTAATTCAGCGCAAGCGCATTCACACGGGGCAGAAACCCTTCATTTGCGACATTTGCACTTTTACAACTGCGCGCTCTGACAGTCTAGCTGTGCACAAGCGAAAGCATACTGGCGAAAAACCTTTCAAGTGCAATATGTTCCCTTCTAAAAGTGCGGACTTTTCTAGCTTAACTCAACACAAGCGTACGCACACTGGAGAAAGGCCCTTCAAGTGCGAGAAGTGCCCTTTTAAAACTGCACATTTTTCAGCTTTAACTCGGCACAAGCGTGCCCACACAGGGGAAAGACCCTTTCAGTGCGATGTGTGACCCTTTACAAGTGCAGTCCAGTCAAACTTAATTAGACAAAAGCGAATTCACTCGGCGAAAGATGCTTCAAGTGTGACGTAAGCGGTTTTTACAGCAATTATCATCAGTAATTATCATCGTACTGCCAGCACAACTAACATGAAAAACACGTTACACCTACCTCCGCTCTTCTTGACACGTCAGATACAGCGACTTTGTTTGCTCCATAAAATATACTACCACGACACACTTCACGATCTTTTTTATTCAGCGCTGTGTATATTTGCATCGTCGTGCTGATAAGTGATATTTTAGAACTGCACACAGCATCAGTGCTTTGATTTTTGTCCGAAGTGTAGAATCTTTATACTGCAGGAGGTACGGCGCAAAAATTACGGATGGCACTTAAGTCTACTTACGTGCTTCGAATTTGAAAGCATGGTTTTCTGATTTTATTTCTTTTTATATTTATATATATATTTATTATTTTCGCTTCCTTTGTAATTGGACACCTGCCGCTAGCATACAGTCGTCAGGGAATGCATATTCTACGTGCGCCTTCGTTCGCCAAGAAGCAACGTCGTTTAGCGACTTGTGGGTTGTATGCTCGCCTCGCAATCTGAAAGTCCTGGGTTCAATCCCGTGCGCCTTCGGAAGAAATGTGATTTTTCTGTGTACACCACGGGGATGTCATCTGACCGTTTTCTGACCACCACTGCTGCTGGTCAACGGTGACGCCGCATTTGGTTCCCGATGAGCCACATAATGCGTAACTTGATGTACAAGATCCACGACCACTGCAGCCGAAAGGAGTGTCTGTAGGCAGTGCTCTCTTCCAAATACTTGCTTACAGTCAGAATGAGAAAGTCGGGCTGCGGACATTCTGCATGTTGCAATAAATACTTGTTGCAGTAGTCCGCCAGAAGACTCGTGCGTTGACTTTGTCCTGTGGTGTCTGCCGTTGTATCTACGCTGCTCATTTGCACTTTTAAATTCGAGTAAAAACAGATTTTTCAGTCCATGTCTCAATAATGTGTTACAACAAAATCGTCATACCACTCGACACTGGTTGTATATGGGGCACCGTTCTCACACTTGCTTCAGTACAGTATGCATATCCAGCGCATCTATCTGCAAGCTTATGCTGGTTTGGTTTGGTTTGGTTTATGGGGTTTAACGTCCCAAAGCGACTCAGGCTATGAGAGACGCCGTAGTGGAGGGCTCCGGAAATTTCGACCACCTGAGGTTCTTTAACGTGCACTGACATCGCACAGTACACGGTGTTAAAGATGAGGTAGCATGGTCGTGCGCCAAAGTGGGAATGAGGGACGTCGGAGACGAGGATGCGGAAAAAGACAAGGAGAGAAGACTTTATACAGTAAAATTTACATATTTACAAGTGAGCTCGGTAACGAGACGCTCACTGCCGGAATGCTCCATGAGGACAGCTCATGAGGAGACCATTAGATGAAAAAGACCTTGATGAAAAAGCCCTTGGTGCAAAAGCCCCCCGGCCGTACCGCTGCCGAGGTTTTAAAGAGTTCCCTTTCCCTCGGTTCCCCTAGATGGGGGCCGAGCCTGCCGAGGAAGGAAGTGCTCTCTTGCACCAATCACAAACACTCACACTCACTCACTCACTCCCGAGGGATCACACCGCCGTCACGCGCTGGGAGAGGGGGAACGATGCCATCCACGTAGCACAGACGCCGGAATGTCCACGAGCGGCGTTCTCGCGCATTTCATGCCTTCGAACGTGCGTTCGCACTCGGTGTAGAGGAAACGCTCGCTCAACCGGGCAGACGGACGCGGCTTCCGTGGCAATCCAGGCGCTCGCCCAACGCGCGTCTCGGGGTTAGTCGGCGTTCCGCTGCAACCATGCCGTTTTCTTCCCCACGACGAAGGCGAGACGTAACAACGGGCCTCTAGAATTTTCCTCCAAAGAAATTCAACCGCCGCGGCTGGGATTGAACCCGCGTCTTTCGGGTCAGCAGCCGAGCACCATAACCGCTGAGCCACCGCGGCGGCCAGCTTATGCGAGGAGGCAGTTGAAAGCGTACAAGTGTCTACCCGTTATAGCTAAATTAATAAAAACACAGAAATTGACGGGCGACTACGATAGTCGGTAATGCGAAAGTTAAGCGCAGCTCTTCACACGCCACCTGCCGCAGCTGGAAGGTGGCGTGTTACGCTGCTAGCCACCATCCGGGATCTTCGCCAGGAAGCCAACTTCCGGTTGTCCGCTCCTCCGCTCTTGACGTGGCAGGTGGCGTTTCGCTATGCTACTGCCTGCCATAGTTGTCAGTTGGTGTGTCAAGCCAACGCCGACTAAGACGGCTACGATGAGGAATCCTGGAGCATGGGCTGATTGGTTGCTATTTCGGGACGGAAAGGACGCTGTAGCTGTCTCGCATATACCGGTTGACACGCGAACGGTGCCGTAAGGGGAGGGCAATGGAAGCAGTGAAAGAAGACAGGAAGAAAGGAGGTGTCATAGTGGAGATCCCTGGGTCAATTTCGACGACCTGGGGACCCCTTTAACGTGCACTGACATCCCACAGCATACGGCCGTCACCTCTATCGAAATGCGGCCGCCGCAGTGGGGTTGGAACGCGAGTACTCCGGCTGACTAGACGAGCGCCTTAGGGGAGGGGAGGGGGGAGAGCAGGGGTTTTAAAAAATCAAGTTGAGCATATTTCGCTATGCGTGCCTGACATTACTTGGGTAATACGTTTGGTAAAGCGCTACGAAGGAAACATGCCTCATTTCGCCAGCCCCAAGATGGCATCTATTGGCGCAGCATTTTGATGGAAAATTGCTTGGGACAGCCGTTTCTCATTCCACAGCCCGTTTTCTCATAGCGTGAAAATACCTTCCTTGCTGCTCCTGCGGTGGTACTAGAATCCCTACTCCCACCGAAGTGGCACAGTGAATAAGGTGGTCGGGTGGTGAGCCCGAGGATGCTGCTTTAACCCCGGCCGGTCGGCTGCGGGGTGTTAGCTTATGTTAAAAATATCCATGTGATCCAAAATATTCGGAAGCCCTCCACTGCGGCACCTATTTATTTCTGTGCTTTTCTTCCGACTCCACTGTCTGCGCGTGAAAAACAAAAAAAAATGTTTTTACTTAATTTTTTACGCACTTTACGGTACTTTATAAGCACTGGAAAGGGAACATTTCGGGAAAGATCAGCTTTTTCGAGATCTGCACTATCAAGAAAAGACTAACGCTCCGACCGAACTGCTATAAAAGGACTGCCGTCCGGTGCCGACTCGGCACCTTCTTTACGGTTGATTAACTAGGAGCGGAAGACGCACTTTTAGTGCGAAAGCATCACTAGTCCCATTACAAGAAAAGCTGGCGGTTTGTGCGGTGTGTGAAAACGTACATTATAAGTATTCGGTTGGGAGGGAAGAACTTTGATTTATATACTTCGCCTACGGAAGACAGGTATCGGTACCGGCCCTTCTCAGCCACACCGGTTTGCCCACCTTGGAATCTAGTCGGCAACGGCATCACTTGATAATGTCGTTCACCATCATCAATTAGCATACAGAAAAAGAATTTCAATGATGTATGGAGCACAACAGAACGCGACAGACTCGGCACAAACACGACATATGCAACAATAATGCCTCGGCGCAGAGGCAATTCAAACAAGCTGTCGTTTAATCAAAGAACGATAGCCGACTGGAATAAGTTACCTCGTGATGCGGTCACCTTTCATCACCCGAAGCATTTTTATCAGCAGTCAGCAGAAGCGAGCAAGTTTTATATACTTGGTTTGATTGTTCTGCTCTGTGTTTATAATGCTTTCGACGCTTGCATGGAAATACGACGCTTTTTTATTTACTCTTCGCAGTATGGTCACAGAAGCTTCACAGAATGGCCATGAGCTCTTTTCTTGCGGTGGTTGTCTGTGATGGACCAAACATTTTTACGCAAATGTACCCACTCCTGCGTTCGCCACCAAAAGGACACCGCCAGTACTGAATAAAAAAAAGTAGAAAGAAAGGCACCACGCACTGTGCTCTTCGTAATTACCACGTGGTGGCGCCACATAAAAATGTCAGACCGTGGGCGAGGTGTTAAGAGGAGCAGTGCGGGGCGTAACAGAGAACCAGCAAAATTTTTAACAGTTGTGACGGTGTCTAGCTGTACATTGGCTTATTATTCATGCACTTTTAGCCCGCTGAGTGGCGTGCATATTCCACTCAATATCCAAGAAGGATTCGAATGCCGGTGCTGTAACTATAGGAAGAACCTGTGAGAGTAGCACTGTTCTGTTACACATTGCACGCCTCCTTTTTTATGTGCACGTGTCGCGTTATACTGACGTTTTCAGCGCTAATATGTATTACAGGTTACATGAAATCAACGGTTCCCTAGATAAGTGTGACTTCTGTCTATATTTTCAATTGCCCTTTGTTTTTCGCTGTTTTATCAAGAGATACCAGCTTTTGCACACAATTTACATCTGCAGAACGAAGTGTAGCTCAGCGTGCGTCCCGCATTTTTGTTTCTTTTTGCTTGGCTTTGATTTATCAGAGCACAAATAATCAGGGGAGAATGACCATGCTCACAAGACAACGTACTGGGTGCAGCATTCAAATAGTGAACTTTCTCGCCATCGCAACTTGTCTAGACATTACACTGGCAACCAACTGAAGCTGTTCTACCTCGCTGTATAGCGCCCTCTGAACCTTGCACGACGAATTAGCACTGGGACGCCGACGAGGCAACTGTGAGGAGGGCCTACCTACGTGACGAGGCAACTGTGAGGAGGCCCTAGGTGAGCACATTGCTTCTCTTGCACATCGCTCGGTTAGTGTTTTCTATGCGGGTGTCGCGGAAAGTCGCATGCATTCCTACGTGCCCCATACTAGCAGCCCTTGTTCAGTCTACACCCAGGCAGCCTTCATGAAATATCCCATTTTCTGCACAGAATACTCTCGAGCAGTCCGGTGCGGGAATAGATGCGGAAAGTTCCTGAAATATGCATTCCTTCACCTAAAGAACTGGCTCATCAGCTGTCAGTCAGCGAGCCAGCTCGGGCGATGCAAAGTCGGCGTATATTTTTAGCTGCGGCTAGCGAAGTGAAGAGAACAAAGAAGCTGCGACGTTTAGTGCATCAATCAAATTGCCATGAAAATTACTTCGGTGCGGGCCTTATAACTATGTGACGCGAAGTGCGACCATATTTATCTCAAATTATCGCATTTACGCACCGCTGGTTATACGTCGTGCGAGATCGTAGCCATTGAATTTCGCTCCTTACCAAGATGGTTCTTTCTGAGCTTTAAATTTAGCGCGGCTGAGAGCAGCGATTGTGTTCTTCGACGACCGCAAAACGCGCTTGTTGCTATCGCCACCGCCAAGCTTTGAAGTACTGTCATGATCACATTATTGCGATTATTGGGCAAGTGTGGGAAAATTTTGGAAAACTACCTCCTGTGCCACGTAATGGCGCACGCCTACACTTTCGCCCTTTGTAGGCACCTCTGTACCGACAATAATACCTTGTGGTGCCGTACGTTGAGAAAACTTTATGCCCGTAGATATAGAGTTGAGACCGCTTATAACAACCACGTTATAACGAAGGCTCGCTTATTACGAACGAGGGTAGTGCTACCGTGGAAATGCGCATTAGGGCAATGGGGACCGCATTTAAGATACCACGAACAACCGTGACATCGTAACCAAGTAAGAACGAACGGAGAGGCGCAGAAAATTCGGACGCGCTGTTGGAATACCCGCTTATCTGGTAAACGCGGAGTTGAATAGCGTCTCCGACCCCTCGTCACATCCGCCCTTTGAACGAATGCGGGAACCAAAAGTTACTCTAGGGAAGACGACGCATTGACGACGAACTGAGTTTTACCCAATCGTGCCATAAGAAACAAATGCCTTGAGAGGCGACACCTGTGCTGTAGAAGGCACCGCAAAATTTAGCGTTAACCAGGAAGAACGGCTGCGACAGACGGCTGCCCCTTGTCATCGGAAAGTCCAGCCAACTGATACTTTGGGGCGTGCGCTTTCGCACACTTAAAGCCGAATTGAAAATGGTGCAGAATCCCTCAATTTTTGATATTATTCGTGGATTATGCTATCAGGGATGAGTTTCATAAAGACGATGAACGATTACTTCATCGAGTGGCTTGTGAATTCAGCCATGACGCGGGGAAAATATAAGAGCTTCTGCTCGATCTAGACAAATTTGCTACGCATCACGTGTTGCCTTTTCTGGATGTGGTGCCAATTCTCTTCTCGCCAATGGCTGAAAAGTGCGCGATTCAGCCACCAGAAATGTCTGTCGTTCCCGCGCGCAATATCTCCTAGCATCGGCGTTATATACAACACATGCTCGTGCCAAATGACTGGTGGTGGTGACGTTCCGATCCGGATATCTTTGTTGGTCGCTGTGTGAATGAGTAAGGCCGCATGAATGAGACATAGGGCGGAGTGCATAGGGAATTGCTTCCCTGAAGCACAGTTCATGGGCCAAGAAATGGCGAAAGATGCTGGTGAACATGCGTGTCACTAGGCACATGTGGATTTGTAACAACGCGCTGTTGATGCACAGATGGCCGGACATGACTTCGGCTGTGATGGCTTCGAGAGATGCTAGTCATGACGCCGACATTGCAAAGCGATACACTGAAGAAGCCATTGTTCGCGTAGTACGAGCACTCCCCTATAGCCAAGGATCTGCTGACGAGGATGCAGAGCTGCCGCCGGTTGTCATGATCGCTTTAACCGCAATTAGTGAAATGGTGTTTTTAGAACAGCCTCTTTCTTTTCCTTGGACAGAAACATGCGTAGGCGTGATCTGCAGAGCTTGGAAAACGCCGTGATATGGTCTACTTCGAAGAAGTGAACGTGCATAGCGAACGTTTTGAGGAAACAAACTTTAGTTTCGTCGGACTTCATATTTGTGGCTCAAAATGAAAAGTCCGCTTACTATATAGTGGCCCGAAAGACGCGGGTTTGATCCCGGCCGCGGCGGTCGCATTTTGATGTGAGCTATACGCAAGAGGCCCGCGTACTGTGCGATGTCAGTGCACGTTAAAGAACCCCACGTAATCGAAATTTGAGGAGCCCTCCACTAAGGCGTCGCTTATCGCCCCAGTAGCTTTGCGACGTTAAAGCAAGTATCCCTTAAAAATTCCTAACAGCCGCACTCGATCTGAGTTGGCGTATGTCGACAGATCAAGGACCGCCTTGTACGCTCTTCTAATGATGATATTAAGTGCATCGTCGTCCCTGCGATTCACATGATAGTAGGGGGAAGCGTACATGATTCCAGTTGTCATCAAGCTTTACGTGATCCTGCCCAGGTCGGCTTTTCTCATGCCGATGCGACGGGTGGCAATGCGCGTCACCAGCCCGGCAATCTGGTGTGCAGTGAGGGGTGGCCGCGTATCGCTTCCGTGTTGTATTGTTCTGAATCAACATGCCAAGAACCCTGATTGTGGCTAGCGAGGTCATCGGTAGGTTGTCAATGTGCAAATCGATGGAATGTCGAGGGTCAGGTTCTGCCTGTGAGGCTTGTTTGTTCCTATTAACTAAGCGCCCCGATTCCGCCGGTGAAATTGCAACACCATTCCCGTGCACAAAATGTTGTACTGGGTCGATAGCTCGTTTTAATGGCACTGCAATCTCTCCGTCGGATCCAGGGTTGGTCCATACGGTGATGTAGTCGGCGGATATAAGAAATATGGAAAAAGAGGATGAATCGAGCGGAAGCAAAATAAAGGGGTCGATGGAGCGAGGCCCTACAACTTCCATCCGTGCCCAATGGATCCGGAACACACTCCCAATGGACTGCCGTCTTAATTAAGATGCGTTAAGCGACCCCATAGTATTTTTTGTTCGTCTTCTCTCTCTTTCTTGCATTATTTATTGAGAGGATATCAGCTGTCTTATAGAGTATTTTCCTGTGCACTATGTGGTCTAGAGGTAATGCAAGACCCGCACGCGAAAACGTACATTATATGTATATAATGAAGGGGGGGAGGGGCGAAGCATTTTTATTTATTTACTTCGCCTACAGAAGACAGCTATCGCTATCTGACTATCTCAGCTAATCCGGTTTGCCCACCCCGGAATATCATCAACAAATGCATCGCTATGTTATGTCATTCACAATAATTAAGTATTGTACAAAAATTGAATTCCAGGCTTTTATGCAGTACAACAGAAGGCGACAGACTGTGCACAAACATGTCATAAGCAACACTAACGCCTCAGTGCACAACCAATTCAAACAAGCTGTCATTTATTCTATGAACGATAGCAGGCTGCAATAACTTACCTTGCAACGCGGTCACCTTACCATCACCCGAAGTACTTTTATCGGCAGTCAGATCAAGCCAGTAAGTTTTTTTACTTCGTTTGGTTCTTCGAGTGTAGGTTTGCGGTGCTTTTGACGCTTACATAGAAATACGAGGCTTTTTTGTGCACTTTACGAGCTCGTTTTTTGCGCAGAAGCTTGACAGTATGCTCATGTGCTTTCTTTTCTTATTTGTTGTCGTCCGTGATGGACCAAGCATTTTTACACATCTCGCACCCAGTCCTACCTCGGCCACCAATAGGAAACCAACAGTATTCAATACAAAAAAAAATGAAAATGCACCACGCAGTCGTGCTCCTCGTGGTTGGCACGTGGTAGCGCAACATAAAAAAGCGTGAGAGAGCGGGGGCGTGGTGTTCAGACAAGCAGTACGGGGCGTAACAGAGAAACAGTAAAGTTTCTAACAATTGTGACGGTGTCCAGCACCGTCACTGGCTGCTTAGTCACCCACTTTTAGCCCGCTGTGTAGTGTCCGTGTTCCAGTGAACGTTCAAGTAGGACTAGAACGCCGATGACCCAGCTCTAGGGAGACCCTGTGTGAGTGACACTGTTCTTTTGCGCATTGCAGCCAGGCTGTGTTCATTTTATAGCTATGTTTTAATGCCAATATATATTTCAAGATACATGAAATGAATGGTTTCGTCGAACTTAGGATGGCTTCTGTCTATCTGCTCGAGACCCCGTTGTTTTTCGCTCTATTTTATGAAGGAATGCTACTGCAAAACGAATTGACATTGCAAAACGAATGGCCGCATAGCATGCGTCCCGCCGTGTTACTTATTTTTGCTTTGCCTTTGTTGTCGCCGCACAAATAATCAGAAGAGTGTGAGCATGCTCATAAGACAACCTACGGAGTTCAACAGTCAAAAGGCGGAACTTTTTGCATCACAGTTAAAACTCGCAACTTGTCTAGGCACTCCACAGGCAGGCAACCCAAGCTATTCCACCTCGCTCTGCAGCGCCCACTTTACCTTGGACTACTTAGTAGGACTGAGACGCCGACGACGCAACTATGGAGAGAACTTATGTGAGTAAACTTGTTCTTTTACACATCGCTCGGTTTTTTTTTCTTTTTTTGGGGGGGGGGGGGGGCGGGTGTAGCGGAGAGCCGCACGCTTTCATACCTCCACCATACTAGCAACATGGGTTATGACTACATCCAGAGAGCCTTTATCACAATTTCTGCACAGAATATTCTCGAGAAGTCGGATGCGGGAATAGACGTAGAAAGTTCCTGAAATGTGCATTCTTTCATCTAAAGAATTGGTGCATCAGCTGTCACTCCGCAAGCCATTACGAGCGATGCAAACTCAGTGTATATTTTTAGCTTTTGCTGGTCGAATTCTAGGGCGCGGAGTAGACACCATAATGAAGATGCGCAAATATTAGTGCATGGAATATATTCTGTGAAGTTCTGTAATGTTTTTTTTTATTCATAACCTTTGTAAGGGGTTTTTTAACTGTGATGCAAAGATCGACTATATTAATCTCGAACTACCACATTTACCCGCTGATTCTTTTCAGTCACGCAAGAGTGTACCCATTGCGTTTCGCGTCTTACCTGAAAGTGCTTTCTCAGCTTTAAATTTAGCGCGGCTGAGAGCAGCGGTCATTGTGTTCTTCGGTGACCGCAAAGCGAGCTTGTTGCTATCGTCGCCGCCAAGCTCTTAAGTAGAGCCCTGAACTCAATATTGCGGTACTTGGGAAAGTGTGGCAAATATACCGTCTGCGTCGCCTAACGGCGTCCGCCGGCACTTCCACCCAATGCAGGCATCTCTGTACCATCGCGCCTACCTTACGCGCATTGTATATGTAGCAACTGAGAAAACTTTATTCCCGTAGATATAAAGTCGAGCCCGCCTATAACGACTGCATTATAACGAACGTTCGGTTCTTGCGAACGGGGGGTAGCTCTACTGTCTAAATTTGCAGTATCGTAATTGGGACTGCATTTCAGAAACAAACACCTTCACAGCGTGACTAGGTAAGAACGAACGGAGAGGCGCAGCAAGTTCTGCAGCGCAGTCGAAAGTCCGCTTATCTGGCAAGCACGGATTTTAAGGAGCGCCTCCGACCACTCGTGACAACCGCCATCTGAGTGAATGCGGCGACAGAAAAATTCAGTAGGAAAGGCGACACATTGACGACGAGCTGACAGTTTTACCGAATTGTACCGTAAAAAAAAAAAACCTTGAAAGACGACACCTGTGCTGGTGTAAGGCACCGCAAACTTTTACGTTAACGGGGAAGGCGGCTACCTGTTGTCATCGGAAAGCCCTCATAACTGATAATTTGGGGCGTGCGCTTTCGTACGCTTCAAACCGCATTTAAACTCCTGCGTAAGGAATCGCATTTTGTTCTAATTCTTGGAGCGGGAAAACAAGCATGAGTTTCATAAGGGCGATGAACAATTATCTCGTCGAGTGGCTAGTGAACTCATCCATGACATGGCGAAAAATAGAGGAGGTTCTGCCCGTTCTTGACAAATTTGCGACGCAGCACCTGTTGTCTTCTCTGAATTTGGTGTCAATGCTCTACTCGCCACTGATTGAAAAGTGCAAGATTCAGCCACCGGTTATGGGCGTCATTCCCGCGCTCAAGATGTCCTAGCATCGGCGCTATTCCGGGTGTTTCACCTAAGACTTTCTGCAATTTTTAAAGATAAGCTATTTGAATTAGGTGTGCGGTTTTTCTGGCATAGCATTGTCAGTGGTGTAGTACATCATAATGCAGCTAAGATGTGCTAACTAGCAGGCTCGTTAACCAATATTTAATAGTTAACTTTTAAACTATTACCGTTGGGCTGCTTAATTATTGAGAGGCATGTAGCCCACCGTAAGTGATGTCCATATCCGTTTTTGGAATTTCGAGAACGCGATTATCCTCGGCGCTGTGGCCCAACAAATTTTGCCTATTTCGACGAGTTACGTGCACTGGAGAGGTTGCTTTGCCTGCAAGCTTCTCAAACCGCATGTATTTTGGCGCGATGTAGGCGAAATTTGTTGGGCCACAGCGCCGAGGATAATCGCGTTCTCGAAATTCTAAAAACGGATATGGACATCACTTACGGTGGGCTGCATGCCTCTCAATAATTAAGGAGCCCAACGGTAATAGTTTAAAAGTTAACTATTAAATATTGGTTAACAAGCCTGCTAGTTAGCACGTCTTAGCTGCATTATGATGTACTACACCACTGACAATGCTATGCCAGAAAAAGCGCGCATCTAATTCAAATAGCTTAATTTTAAATATTGCAGAAAGTCTTAGGTGAAACACCCTGTATACAGCGCATGCTCATACCAAATGACGGTGAACGTGGCGATGTTGCGGTTCAGGTACCTTTCTTTGTTCGCCGCTGTGGAAATGAATGAGGCCGTGTGGATGCGGGTTACGGCGGAGTGAATAAGACTTTGCTTCCCTGAAGCACAGTTCATGGTTCAAGAAACGACATAAGACGCTGTTTAAAATGCTCGTGATTTGACGCACGTACACAGATGGCCGGGCATGACTTCGCCTTGGGATTACTTCGAGAGGTGCGGATCATGACGACGACATTCGAAAGCAATCTCTGACGAAGCCATTGTACGCGAAGTGCGAGCGCTCCCCGACTGGCAAGAATCTGCTGAGGAGGATACCAGGCTGCCACCGGTTGCAATGAACGCTTTAACCCCGATTAGTTAAAAAAATCGTGTTCTTCAAGCAGCTTATTCCTTGGCCTCGGACGGAAACATATGTATGCCCACTTTGCGGAGTTTGGAAAACGCCATGGTATGGTATACATCGAGGTAGCCGACGCCCATAATGAACGTTTCTGAGGAACAAAAGTTTATTTCATCGGACTTCTGATTTCTGGCTGAAAATGAAAATGAAAAGTCCGCTTACTGGGAACCTCGGATGCGACGAACGCAATCCGCGCTACCCTCAGGTTCGTTAAAAGTGGGCTCGACTGTATAGTTCTCTATGAGCCGCCGTGGTGGCTCAGTGGTTATCGTGTTCCGCTGCTGACCCGAAATACGCGACTTTGGTACCGGCCAAGACGATCGCGTTTAAATGGGGGCGAAAGACTAAGTCAGTGGACGTTAAAAAAACCCAGATGGTCGAAATTATACGGAACACCGCACTACGGCGTCCTTCGTAGCCTGAGCCGCTTTGGGACATTAGATCCCATAAAATCCGTTTAGTACATCAGTTTAGGCAAAGAGCACGTGCCCTATTGTGTCATTGATGTTCTTGTATGTTTTGTTGTTTTTGTTTTTTGTTTTTGTTAAATATTCCTATGTTTCTGCATGTCGTTATTAAGCAAAGTGTCATTTATGTCTCGCAGCTTGTGCATATGTATATTGCATGTAGGATTATATGATGATCTGATCTGATCGTGATTAGGATGTATACTTAAGGTGATATGGTATGTACTACTGCCTCTGCTGCGCTAGGCGAGGCCAAGACCTAGTCAGGAGACCAATAGTCTCCTTTTGTCTTGCCTCGTGGGCAATACTTGTATTGCCTAAAAAATGAATAAATAAATAAAAATAAAATCAAACCAAACCAATCAGTTTTCGATTATCACCTTTGCACCTCAAATGTCGAGGAAAGATGACTAGTTAACTTTGGGTACTTGTGTACTTATTCATGCATAATGTGTTCGTATTCTCCGTTTTGCTCTATAATATGCCTGCACATAACGCACCAACGTACTTCTCAGTATTTTTTATAAAATCTGTAAACTTTGAAAAGGCCTTCTGGCGTTTAACTATGCAGGTTACTCAGCGCCCAGCTGCAGAATGGTGTTTATTGAATCTACAGCATCTACAGCATCGCGGGCATCAAAATGCAGTGCATTTAACTATTTTCTCTCCTCTTTCAATTCCTATATCGCGATCCCAGAGTCTACGGCATCGATGAGGGAATTTGCTTGTTAACACTCTTTTTCCCCGGTTTTTGCGCCAGCCTTTTTCAGAAGTGAACCATGTCGTTCGCGCAGATATACCAGGTGTTTCAGTTAAGTCCAGCCCACCACAGCTTTTTACGGACGTCGTGCTATTGTATATTATACAAAAGGTTAATGCCCTCCTTGCTCACAAAACAGGAAGACTTGTTTACAGTTTAAAATTCGTTGCCTTCAAGTACTTCCTTCCGCAAGAAAATCAAGGACATTTACCGAGAGCAAAAGATTCAATTCTGACGTTCTTTGGCTGTCAATCTCAATATACTGATGCCTCGCATGCGTGCTAAAATGCTGGATGAATAATCTGTGTTTTCTATGTACAGTTCATTCTTTCTTAATCTTTCCATTCTTCTTGGTGATTTATAGCAACTTTTAGACCTGCTCATTACTCAGTCTGCTCAGATTTTTGCTGTCTGCTACTAATTCAGACAGGTTGTACTTTGCTGCACGTGTGGGTTATGACTACCATGTTTTTACTGGAGAGCTCGTGCTCCGTTTTCACAGTATATGAGACTTGCAGGCATGATCTCAGTTGTGTGATGAGCAGATAGGTATTGCTAAGTGCTTATTGTAATACGAATTCTTTCCTGAATAGAAAACTTCTCATCCTAAATGCGAAGCATTTTTTTTGTTAGCGCTGACATGCAGGAGGAAATCAGCTTCAAGTTCATCGCATCAATGCACACAGAATGCGGCAGTGCATACAACGTTTTGCACAAAACTTGGACAACTGACCGCTTCAAGCTTTAAGGGCTAGAGTGCTACAAATGACGTCAACGTCAAACTCCGCCACATACAGTGGTTTATACGGCCACAATGTCATGCATAGCGTTGCCTACATTGGGTGTGATATCAAAGCTGACTTAACAGCATACGACGGTAGATACACTACGGGTACTATTTTGAAAGCTTGCATGAATCCTCTCCTTAATACTAGAGATGACGTTGACGTGGTGCGTTTTCTAAAAATGTCCGCGAATGGTGTGGTATTTTAGCATGAATCTTAGCGAGAACTGTTTTTCAATGCGACCAACAACCTGGCATGCTTGAACCGTCGCACGAAAATAATGTGGACGGAGTAAGCGCGAAAAAAACCTGATTTTCCTTAACGCCGCACATTCTATCGTTTTTTTTTTTTTTGCAGAAGCGGTGTGCTTTCCCGACCAGCACGACGGAAGTTGTGTTCTGGGCTCACTCGAAGACAACAACCAGCATGGAAGGGCGGTAAACACTACCAGCAAAGAACCCTATCACATGTATTCACCCATGGAACAGAACTCCTTCGGGCGACAGGCACCAGTATTGAAAGGAGATTTGTTCAGCTGCCCCTGCTGCGATTACGTTTCAGCGAACATTGCCGACGTTACGAGACACATGCACATTGAGACAGAAGGAGAGCCATTTAAATGCTCCAAGGACCCTGGGGTGGTTGCGAAGTGCGAGGGTAAGAGTTATATGCGGTGCCACTCAGAAGGACGACTGTATGAGTGTCTCATGTGCCCTTTTACAACTGAAGACTCTGCAACGTTAACTCCGCACGAGCATACACACACTGGTGAAAGCCCATTCAGTGGCAACACGTCTCCTTTTACATCTGCAGAGTCTGGAAATGTCACTCCAAATTATAGTATGCTCACTGGCGAAAGCAACTTCAATCACGACACGTGTCCTTCTACACATCCAGAGTCTGGAACTGTCACTACACACGATAATATGCACACTGCCCGTTCAACCGCGACGCGTGTCCCGCTACACCTGCACAGTCTAGAAATGTCCCTCCACAGGTTAGTATGTACACTGGTGAGAAACCTTTTAAGAGCGACATGTGCCCTTTTACAACTGCACATTCTGGAACCTTAACTCGACACAATCGTACGCACACTCGGGAAAAACCCTTCGCGTGCGACATGCGGACTTTTAGAACTGATCATTCTGACAATCTAGCTGGGCACAAGCGAATGCATACGGCGAGAAGTCCTTCACTTGCGACGTGTGCCCTTTTGCAGCTTCAAACTCTGGCAACCTCACTCAACATCAGCGTATACACACTCACTAGTGAAAAACCGTTTAGGTGCGACTCGTGCTCTTTTTCATCTGCAAACCCTTCTAACATAATTGCGCACAAGCGCGCGCACACAGCGGAAAGACCCTTCTTTTCTGACTTGTGCCCTTATGCGGCTCCAAACTCTAATACACTCGCTCGACACAATCTAAGGCACACCTGCGAAAAACCCTTCAAATGTGACATTTGCCCTTATGCAAAGTCGCGGCCAGTTAGTTTAAACGGCCATAGGCTGACGCATGCTAGTGAAGAGGGCTATCGCTGTAACCTGGGCTCATTCACGTGTTCAGATATGGATAGCTTCAGAGAGCACCTGTAAGGCCACGGACAGTGAAATATTCAGGTAGGCGTGCCGATGTCAGGAATATGGTCCTGTCACTGGTGTATAATCACGTGCGCCTTACCACAAAATTAAGCATGCTCATTTAACCGTCACGAGAGAGCTATGTTTCTTGAAATTTGATGAACACCGAAAATTTGCGACGACTTTCCTAATGTAGGGAGATAAATACATGATTTCGCAGGTTTCATTCATTCTTTATTCAGCGTTGCGCGTGGGTACATGGTTTTGCTAATAAGTGACATTTTAGAGTTGGACTCGGCATCACTGCTTCAATATTTGTCTGCTAATCAAAGTTTGTGTACTGAAGGAGGTGTGTCACAAAAATTGCGGAGGGCACTTCAGTCTACTTATGTGCTATGAATGCGAAAGCATCACTTCTGTACTTTCATTTCTTTTTAATTTTATTTACCTTCTTGTTATCTTCCTTCTTAGTGACACGCCTACTCATTAATTTACTGTCGTAAGGCAACGCATACACTACGTTCACGTATGTTCGTCAAGAAGCGACGTGGTTTTATGGCCTGTGGTTATATGCTCGCCTCGAAATCTGGAAGACCTGGGATCAATTCCCCGCACCTTGGAAAGATAATTTGTTTTTCTTTGATATTACGGTGACGTCATCAGGTATCTTTTGGAGAGCACAGACGCCTCATTTGGTTCCGAATGAGCCATGTAATCGTATTCGCAATGTTATTCTCACTGATATATTCGCATTGACAAACTGCAGACAAAAGCTGACTAGGCCGCTCAGCGCACGCCCCGCTTCTAAGGGAGCGTCACTTAGTGTAACAGGTCAATGGCCACTGCAGGTTAAAGGAGTGTCGGTAGGCAGCGCTCGCTGCCAAATACGTGCTTACAGTGAGAATGAGAAAGTCGGGCTGCGGACGTTCTGCATATTCCAATAAAATTACCTCAGCAGTTAGCAAATTACCTGGAGGGTCGTGCGTTGACTTAGGCCTGCGGTGTCCTTTTTTAAGGCGGAAGCCTTTAACGCCTCATTGTTGTAAGCAGGAGTTGTCGACAGGAATGTCACGCTTTTCAATTCATCGAAATGGTCGTGACGTCACACTGCGTGAATTTCAAACGGGGCCAATTATACTTTGGCTAGTAACCATGCAGCCATCTAAAGGGATCGTACAGTGATGCTCCAACTAAGTGGGATTTAGTTTATTTCATTGCTTAAATAACCAATTAGCCTAATTAAGCTTTCTAGTCAGGCCAGATAAATAAATAAATCCGAGAAGGAATTTGGTCCGAGTTCGGGAATCGAACCAGGTTCTCCGGAGTGCGAGACGAGCATGCTGACCACTCCGCATGCCACCTCAATGGTTTGGAAATAACAAAGGCGCGTCTTCACTCCCATCTTCTTCCCTTCCCTTAAGGCAAGGTTCAGGTGTCCAACGAGATATGCGAGACAGATACATTTCCTTTCCTCAAAAACCAATTTACCGACGAGCAAGGTGTACAGCTGAATGGGCGATGGCGTTTTGTGGACTCCCTGGCAGCGTTGCAAGACGCGGTCGCGTTCCACTCTTAGAGGCGAAGCTTAACATCTTAACCACACATTAGTGACACAAGCAGCAACACCGCGATTAAGGCTTCCGCCTCACCGCACTTTAGGTCAACAAAGTGCACCCCTGAATTTTTCTATGCTGCTCATTTGTGCTTAGACATTCAAATAAAGAACACATTATTCAGTGCATAAGGTTGTGTCACAAGAAAATCGTCAGACTGCTTGACAATGGTTGGATATGAAGCCTAGTTCTTAAAACTTGCTCTCCTCACTAGGCATATGGAGCACATACATCTGCTAGCTTATCAGGTGAGCCAGTCGAAAGTGTAGAAGCGAAGCCCTGTTGAAGCTAAACGAAGAAAACCGCAACAAGGCAGGTTCACCATAATTCTAGTGGCGTGCCTGGCATTGCTTGGGATAAGACGTTTGGTAAAGCGCTCCGAAGTAGACGTGAATCATCGAAGAAGACAAGCATCACCAGTGAGTCGTCGCAAGGTCCCCGCCATGTGAGTCACATGAGCTGGGTCCTCGCGGATGTGCGGGGCTGGATTTGCGACGTCGCGAATGCCACGAGGAAAGGCCACCGAGAAAAAGGAGCCGTGGGACCGACTTTGAGGTGTGACGGAATTCTATACACTATTTTGTTTTGTTTTGTCTGGGTTGGAAACGACCGCCATGCTGGCATGCGCAATAGAATGTGTCGCCATCTAGTGTCTATGCTGGAAACTACGGCCGTGCTGGCATACGCGATCGGCTTCGTGCTGCACGCACTACTAAAGGCGCAGGTGGCACCAATCGGCATTTCGGAGCTTCCGCTTTCATTTCTTTTTTTGCGCTATAAAATTGCGCATTGATATAAAAAAGCTTTTTATTCCGCAGTGAGGCAGTCGGGTAAAAAATGGCCGGAAAATACACGGATTGTGGCGTCACAAGCGCTTGAGCGCTGTGATGACGACTGACATAAGCAAAGAAAAAAATCGGAGGTGTTTGGTGACACCCACGGTGTAAGAATATTTTAGGTGAGACGACGCCGCCGCTCTCCGCTTCGCGACAAACCTCTGCTTCTCAGCTCTCCAACAGATGGCGCTACCAACTCAGACCCGGTAGTGCCCGGTCGCTGTGTGGGCGAAGTCACGGTATTAGAATAGGTGCGACAAGTAAACAAGAAAAGACCTTGGTCTCGCAACGTCATCGTTGCGAGGCCAAAGCAAATCGTTCAGTAAAATAAATAGCATCACTTAACAGCTTCATGTTAACCCCTAGCGTTCGGTTTTATGTGCAGCGAAGGCGAAACAGCGAGCGGGGGGGCTAAGCCCCGTTCGTCCGGCCGATGTTGGAGCATGCGTTAGGTAGTTTCTCTGATACTGGCTACGCTTACCCCAGTCACCCGTCGTAGGCGGTCAAGCGTAGCTACTGTTATACACCGACACCGAGCTTATATTCTACCGCTCGCGATCGAGTGGCCCGTCATGGCAATAACGCCGCAAGTTGGTGATAAGCGTCAAAGTAAAGGGAATTCACAGGAAACAGTTGCAACATTTCAGCCCAGAAAACGTCTAATAAACTGTGATAACCCTTGCACCCTTATTCTGCTGTGTTGGCGTGATTTTGACAACTACAGATTCGATACTGTCTCTATGCTTTAATATTCCTACGTTAAGATACATACAGTTTATAGTGTTGTTCATGAGAAGAATGCATACATTTGTGCGGATGGCAAAAAGGCGTTGACATCATAAATTTCATTTATTTGCAAAAGAGCTTGCCGGTCGGCATGGATTCTGAGAGTATCCGATAGGCTACTGCATGCACGACATGTCTCCCACCGCTAACAGCAGTGGGCATCTTTTATGCCTCCATTTACGCTGGCAGTCAACTAAAGCACATTCAGGAGCCACAGAAGGAAACTCCTTCATATTAGGTCCTCCACTGCAAATGTGTAAGTTGTGAACGGTTTTTAGCACATCCTCAACTTGAGATTTCGACACAGCAAAATTATTTATGCCTACAGCACTGCATTCAACCGGCTTGCCGAATATGCACACTTGCAAACCCATGTCACTTTTCACATGCACAGACTTTGTTAAAAAACACACATGCACCATCACTTGTGCGTAGCAGACAGGCGTCGTGGAACACGAGGTCACGGAACCCTTCCGCGTCGATGCGATGCACAGCCCAGGACGGTGTCGGAAGACAGAGAGTTGATGCTGTGTTGAGCATTTCTTCGAACGGCGATGAAGTGCAGAGGTCACTTGCCCCGACAACATCGCTGCTCTCGTTGACTTGGCCGCCTGCGCTTTGAGCAAATGGTGCTGCTGGCAGGGTTTGAGGTCCGGTACCTGCACTGCTGGTCCTGCGCGTACACGCGGAGGAAGCTCCACGACAAGCCTGCCGTCTTGACTGCTTGCGGGGACTTCTCACCTTCTTTGACAAGTAGCTCGGCGCTCCTTCGAAAATAGTTGGCAGAGCATCCTTGGCAAGTCCCGCTCTCCTGCTGCCCGACATCAGAACGCGGCCATCAATAGTTGCGGACCACGTTTTCAGTATGAAGTGAGGAGCGAAATGTTTTTCACAGACACGGTCCGTGCGCTGCAGTACCCGGTCTTTGCGAGGGATCGCCCGTACGTCTCCATGCGTCGAGCCTGGCTTGGTCGTGCGGCGGCGTAAAAAGCGATAACTTTTCTTTACAGGACTTATAGCCTGTGTTGCAGTAAGGTACAAAGCACTTCCCCATTGCGCAGCATACCAGTACACTAAACAACCAAACAGATCGACGCGCAAACACACGTGCGCGCGATCACAAGAGCAGGCGCAGATGCGGGCGCGGCGGGCGCTAGGATGGATGGCTGGATGGATGGATAGGAGCGCCCCCTTTGAAACGGGGTGGTGGCAAATGCCACCATGCTCAGCTTTTCTTCTTTATTTTTTCTTTGTTTACTGTGTTAGCAATTCTCATTAAGAATCGCCACCATCTTTACCTACGGTTTCCTACAATTCTAACCTTATGCCACATCTCTGCTTTTCAGCCACCAATCCTCCAATCGCTTTTTGCTGACTTCCACTGCAGATTTATTTACATGACCATTGTTATCTTTAAACCCTACGGCCTCAGGAAGAGTGACTGCGCCTGCATCGACATCCGGATGGATACCGTCACATTTGATTATGAGGTGTTCAATTGTTTCCACAGATCTACCACACACTGCACATGTGTCATTTTCTTCGTTAAATTTCTTTTTGTAGCTGCGCGTTCTAAGACACCCTGACCTAGCTTCAAAAAGTAGGGCACTGCCTCTTGAGTTATCACAGAAAAATTCTTTCCTGATCTGCCTTTTCCAGCATCGATATAGTTCTACACTATGTTTCTTTTCCATTGAATTCATCCAATTTTTAACTTCCACGTTTTTAACCTGTCGTTTAATGCTCTTTCTTTCTCCGTCCTCATGACCTGCATACTTACTGGTTAGTTTTCTAGTTCTTTTCCGCCACTGTGAGTCAACGCTCTTTCTGTATAAATATTTAAATACCTTAGCTGCCCACCTGTTATCGTCCAATTTCCTCAGGCGTTCTTCACATAGTATTTTACTCTTAGCTTCCCGTGCTTCGAACGATGCCCAGCCCATATCCCCTTGTACTGCCTCGTTTGTTGTTTTGCCGTGGGCACCTAGTGCTAATCTTCCAACTGCTCTCTGATTTACGTCTAATCTCGACTGAACTTCTGCCCTTAAGCACAGAACCGCATTGCCGAAAGTAAGTCCCGGCACCATTATTCCTTTCCAAATACCTCTTAGTACTTCATATTTGTTGTACCCCCATAATGCCCTATGTTTCATTATCCCGGCGTCTCTTCACTAGGGCGCTAGTTTCGCGCGCCACCTCTCGACGGCTCTTCTCACTAGAACTCAACTCTCCTCTCCCCGGGAAGCGTCGCCTCCGCGCCGTTCTCTCACCTAAAATATTCTTACACCGTGGTGACACCTACGGGGTGAAAAACAGCCTGGGCGAAACGCCGGCTGTGACGGCGGTCGAGGGAGTTTGTGCAGGGCAACTGTCAAGCAGCTTCACGAGTAAAACTCTACTTTGGGCGAATTGGTTCATGTTGAAAGAAAAAACTGGTAATGGCGCAAGAAATGGGGACACAGAAGGCACACAAAAGACACGACTGACGCCAACTTGCAACTGGGGTTTATTGCACCAAGCCTGCGTTTTGTACCACAACCAAGTCGTAACAACAAATGCATTAACTTTGTACATATCAAACGGCAATTCATGAGAACACTGGCAACAAAGTATCGCTGATCACTAGATAATCTAATCTAAACAGAGCTTGGGATGCCAACTTCTTTTCTGGCCAGCAGAAACAATAACAACATCAACCAAGGCAAGAAAACACACGCACAGACAAAAAACAAGGCACTGGGGCATGAGATGTCTACACTAACAAATTATGAAACGCGTGATGAAGGCGAAAAAAAAGCAAGAATCGAACGACTATGTGATAAAACCGCGCTAAAAATAGATGACCAACAATAACCCGGAAAAAACATGACTAACAATAACAATCAGGGGGGATGAAGATTGAAGAGCTGTATCTTGTTTAACCTCTGTGCCATGCAGGGTATGGAGACTTGAAGGGATCAATGAATGTCACTTCGGGTGCGACCGATTCCGCATATACGGGCTGTTAACGCTGTCGCGTCATACTCTTACGGTGGAGATTTTAAATGTTCCCTCCAATTTTTCCTTTCAACCAGAGGATCAGATTAGTTTCTGCGCCTTTTTTATCAAGATGTGCAAGGCAGCTATCACTAAGTTTTTCATCCCTGAAGAAGAAAAAATATGTCTACTTTTTTTTTGTAATTTCAAATTACATCTAGAGTAGACGTTATCGAGAAATTTTTCCTGTGTGGTGTAGGCCGTAAACATACGACGCACTAATAGGCAGTTAGTGCTTTGTAATACTGCACACGAGCCGATTTCACGTGCTCCGAAGCGTGAGAAAAATCAGGCCATCGCGAGTTTCACGCGAAACGCGCAATAAGAAGCAGCAGCCTCTGATGAACAGCACCAGCCCGCTGGGCAACGTTTCTTGTTCCGAGGCTAAAAATACCAAATGAATACCGCCGCGAAGACTGCCGCTTCTTCTGTGAAGAGCCCCAAGCTTGAGGGCTCATCGGCCACCAAATCCCTCGCGGTGGCTTAGTGGATATGGTGCTCGGCTGCTGACCCGAAAGACGCGGGTTCCATCCCGGCCGCGGCGGCTGAATTTCTTTGGAGGAGAAATTCGAGGCCCGTGTACTGTGCGATGTCAGTGCACGTTAAAGAACCCCAGGTGGTCGAAATTTCCGGAGCCCTCCACTACGGCGTCTCTCATAGCCTTAGTCGCTTTGGGACGTTGAACCCCATAAACCAAACCAAACCATCATCGGCCACCAAGAAGACCGTGGCGAGTAATTCGGAAATCAGCAAACGGAAGAAGGCAAAGTCCAAGCTGTCCAGTCCTGCCAAACCACGCCCTCCACCATCCGGACGCCATGAAGCGCGTGAGTGCTGCATCGACCAGATTCGATGGAGTTTCCGAATCATGCATGTTTACCACGAATGTATTTACTCTAGAGGAGACAGTTACCGCGTTAATCGATTCCCTTTTAATTATCGCACGATTCTTGCTACTTAAGGCATTGAGGTGCTGGGCTCAATTCAGTGCTTATTTGGGATGCTTAGTACAAACACTGTTCTGATTAGCCGGTGGCGGTTTGTTTATGATCACGGTAGTCAGTGACCCCGTAGGTAATTATCCTAGCCGTCAGAAAACGGTATTGCAAAAAGTTCTCAGCATGAGGCGTTACGCCGTAGGAGATCCGCGCCCAGCAGGTAGAAGACAATACACCTCATTATTGAAGTGGGAGAGGACGGAGCCCCTCATAACGCAGTGGGTCAATCCCACCCGGTGGCCAAGAGCTTATGCGCCTCGGCGACACAGTGAGCCCGTTGGACTATCCGCGCCCGAAGGCCCGGCTCCGAGCTGCGCAGCGCCGCGGTCTCCCACTGCTCCTCGTTAGTGAGTAGGAGGAAGGGGGTTAGAACAGGCACACATGATGTGGGACAGGAAAGAGTGGAGTGCCCAGTGCATAATCTGCAGCGGAGAGGGTGCAGAGGGTGGGATTGATGTGGTGTCTGGTTCAGACCAGACGCATGACACGGGACCACGCAAGCGCAGTATGCAGAAACACTCTCCTTTATTCGTCACAGTCAAGCCACTTATATAGAAAATCATATTGAATGACGATGGCGATATGTACACTGAAAGAAACGAAACTGAAACAAGAAAGGATACAACATCGCCTCCCGCTTGAAAATACAACATAGTAATTTACAACAACCAAAATAACACGAACTAAACACTTATTGTTCAGGTAAAGAAAACCCAAATCTTTCTACAGGTCGGCGTACCCTAGTGCTTCGACGCAAAGGTTGCTCCACCGAATCCTCTAAAGGAGCAACCACTTCTTCATTAACTTCAGCACTTGTTTCCGGCAATCGCAACAATTCACCCTGTTCAGCGCCTGCGCGGCTTTCAGGCCCAGCGGTACCCGAGTAGTGATGAGGCAATTCCCATGCCCATTGTTCTATTGTCTGCGATTGATTGCAGGGAACCCGAACTAGTTTAGACGCGTTCCAGCAACGACCGTCGCTCATCAAAAAGCTATTTTTGCCTTTTCTGCCGACAATCTTGAAAGGTCCCATGTAATTTACCGACGCTTTCCCACCGCCTGCTGGCTTGCGTACACGAACGAAGTCCCATACTCTAAAGGCTGGTCTTTTCGCACCTCGCCTCCTGTCCGTATACTGTTTTGCATACATCTGCTTCGCCTTAACCCTAGCAGGAACATTCGAACCGGCATGGACACCCTCTCTTGTCGGCAAACCCACTGTATTGAGTCTTGTCCTTGGCTGACGCCCGTGGAGCAACTTAGCTGGCGACACACCCGTTGTCGCATGCGGCGTGGACCTATATATGCCGAGGTAGTCAACCACAGCAGCCTGGAGGGGCCGTTGTTACAATCGGGCAACCTGCATGAAATCTTTCAGCACGCGATTAAAACGTTCAATCGCGCCGTTTCCCTGTGGATAGTACAGAGAAGAACAACGATGCGCAATACCCCTCTCTCTCAAGAATGTTTCAAACATTTGCGATCTAAACTGAGGCCCATTATCTGTGACAATTTCTTCCGGATAGCCTTCTCGGCTGAACACAGTCTGCAAAAAATCGACCACACTCTGTGACGTTACTGTAGATGAAAAGGCAACCTCAGGCCACTTGGAATGATAATCGATCAGCGATATCATATACCTACAGTTTGAAGGGGCCCAGTCAATCGGTCCCACTATATCCATTGCTAGCTTCTGCCATGGTAGCGCTGTAAACGTCACCGGCTGCAGCGGTGCAAACGACGGTTTAGCGGACTTGTCCGCGGCCTGGCAGATATGACAAAAATGAATTGCTTCTTCTACCTGTTTATTCAAACGCGGCCACCAGTAAAGATCACGTAGTCTCTGCTTCGTCCTCACAATTCCTGGGTGACTTTCGTGCGCAAAACCAACCAGGAGCGAGGTTAATTCACTCGGAACAACTACCTGCTCGCCTCGCATCAAAAGGCCATCAACGAAAGAAAGCTCTTCCCGCACGTTAAAGTACGGCATTACTTCTGCTGGCAAAGCTTTTCTAGGCGCCCAACCATGTACCACGTGCACAACAACCTGTTGCAGTGTGCTGTCTGCAGCAGTGGCCACCTGCAGCCGTTCCTTTGTTAGGCACTCTGATACAACGGACACAATTTCTTCCTGCATCGTCTGCTGCGAATCACAGTCAAGAGGTAGGCGTGAAAGCGCATCGGCCACGACATTTTGCGATCCCTTTTGGTACTCTACGTCCAAGTTATAGTACAAAAGTCGAGCTGACCATCTGGATATACGCAAAGGTCGGCGTCCTGTACCGGCAGCTGAAAGTAACGTCACCAGTGCCTGGTGGTCCGTACGTAACAAAAATTTTCTACCCCACAAGTAGACGTGCCAGCGCTCGCACGCGAAGAGACAAGCAAGGGCCTCCCGTTCCCCAGCGGAGTACTTCCGCTCAGCAGGAGTCAGGGCACGTGATGCGAAGGCCACCGTGCGTACGCTGTCACCATCGCGTTGCTGAAGAACGGCTCCCAGACCCTTATCAGAAGCATCTGTCGTAACAATTACATCAAGGTCTGGGTTAAACATTTGTATGACTGGGCTTGAAGACAAAGCTGTCTTAACAAGCTGGAAGCTACGCTCAGCCGCATCATCCCACTTGAACTGTTGACCAGACCGCAGGAGCCTTCTAAGCGGCTCGACGAGATCAGCAAATCGCGGCACAAATCGAGCATAGTAACCAGCGAGACCCAAAAATGACCTCAAAGTGGCAACATCGTGAGGAGCAGGCACTTTGACAACAGCGTCAACCTTAGACTGCAATGGTGTGAGCCCTTTTGAGCTCACCGTATGCCCTAAAATGGATAGTTCTGAAACAGCAAATGTGCATTTCTGGTTGAGCTTCAAACCTGAATCACCAATGCGTTTTAGCACCTGGTGTAGATTCTTGTGGTGCTCCTCACGTGTCTTGCCCCACACAATCACATCATCAATGTAACAAAGTACGCCTTTACAATCTTTCAAAATATGCTGCATCATTCTCTGAAAGGCTGAAGGGGCAGATGCAAGGCCAAAACACACTCTCTTAAAACGAAACAATCCTTCGTGTGTGATAAAGGTGGTTAGTCCCCGACATTCCGGAGTCAGTTCTAGCTGGTGGTATGCCGACGCTAAGTCGAGCTTTGAGAAGCACGTTCCTCCAGCTAGTTCATGAAGTAATTCCTCTGTATGCGGAAGAGGAAAAGCATCGGCAATTACTGCCTTGTTCAGTTCACGTAGGTCCACACACAACCTAATTGAACCGTCCTTCTTCCTCACGACGACGATCGGTGAAATCCACTCCGATGCGTCGACAGGTTCAATTATATCTTCGGCCAGCAGGCGTTGTATCTCTACCGATACCTGTTGCCGTAGCGTGAGCGGCAGGCGTCGGAGTTTCTGAACGACTGGTTTCACAGATGAACGACAGTTAACATGGTGAACAAAGCCTTTCACATGCCCTAACTGTTCCGTGAACAAGTGCGCAAACTGGTGCGTAAATTCTGAAGGCAGTGAATCAGGGCATGTCACCTGGCAGCAATTCAAGGTTGAGCCGTTGATAGTGATTCCCAGGCTCCGAACGGCATCAAGCCCCAGCAGTGAAGTGCCCTTGGTTGTGACATGAAAAAGCACACTGGCTCTGTTTCCCTTGTAAGATACGTCAGCAAGAAAGCAACCGCTTAACTTGATTTGTTCTCCGGAATAGTTGCACAAATTGGCAGTCGGCGGTCGTAATGAGTACGTGTCGGCTAGATATTTGTGGTAGTGCTCTTCACTGAGCAAAGAAACCGTAGCGCCTGTGTCGACAATCAACGACAATCTTATCTTCCCGATAGAAATGTTGGCTCGAATATCTTTCGCCGACGCATTACGGTCACCGATTTGAAGTACCGTGACGGCGTTGGCCTTCTCGGGCTTTCGAACGGCATATTTCTTTTTCTTCGATTTGCACATGCTTGAAAAGTGACCAATTTTTCCACAAGAGTGGCAACGCTTGTTCCTCGCCGGACATGCAGTCGAGTTAGCCATATGCGATGACGAGCCGCAGCTGTAGCAACTTCCTTGCTCAGAGTGACCTTTTTCGCACATCTTGAATCTTGTTCACAGTGCTATGCGCGAATTCCCCGAGCTCTTGTTGTGTTTGCTCAATTTGCTTCCCGATGTCATCAGCACGCTGCAATGTAAGCGAAGACCCTTCATAAAGCATGCGTTCACGTGTTGTTCGTGACGAAGTGCCTTCCAGTAATTGGTCTCGGATCATGCTATCGGTAGCACTGCCAAAATTGCAAGTAGACGCAAGGTCCCGAAGACTGTTTGTAAATGCTTGAAATGTCTCACCAGGCAATTGTCGTCTTTGGCGAAACCGGCGCCGCTCCACCAAATCATTCGTAGCGCTCGCGAAATGCGTATCCAGTGCAGCAAGCGCATCCTTGAACTGGTCCACCTCTTCCTCCTTGTCCCCCTTGTCCTCGGCCTTGGCGTCCGCAGTCACGTCTGCTCCTTGTGCAAGGATGCTGTAGAATATTCGCTGGCCTTCAACCCCGAGCGAGTTTAGCAGAATTGCCTTGCAACGCTTCAGCTTCAGTTCATCGCCGCCAATGGCCTCCAGGAAATTCAGGAATACGCGTTTCCACTGCTGCCAAGGCACAGCCGGGTCACCGGGTGCAGGCAAGAAAGGGGGTGGTGCTGGGAAACACCCGAGTGACATGGCTCCGATACTGATCCTCGCAATATGTGGTGTGAGCAAATTTCACTTATCTGCGTTCTTGCGCTCCTCCGGCGTTCTTGCGCTCCTCCGGCGTTCTTGCGCTCCTCCGGCGTTCTTGCGCTCCTCCGGCGTTCTTGCGCTCCTCCGCGCACCTCCGGCGTTCTTGCGCTCCTCCGCGCACCTCCGGCGTTCTTGCGCACCTCCGGCGTTCTTGCGCACCTCCGGCGTTCTTGCGCACCTCCGGCGTTCTTGCGCACCTCCGGCGTTCTTGCGCACCTCCGGCGTTCTTGCGCACCTCCGGCGTTCTTGCGCACCTCCGGCGTTCTTGCGCACCTCCGGCGTTCTTGCGCACCTCCGGCGTTCTTGCGCACCTCCGGCGTTCGTGCGCTACTCCTGGCCGCCGATGAGATCGTGGCTGCAAGGGCTCCGTGTCGCCTTGCACCGTAGGCGGTTCATCCTCGTCGCCAATATGTGGTGTCTGGTTCAGACCAGACGCATGACACGGGACCACGCAAGCGCAGTATGCAGAAACACTCTCCTTTATTCGTCACAGTCAAGCCACTTATATAGGAAATCATACTGAATGACGATGACGATATGTACATTGAAAGAAACGAAACTGAAACAAGAAAGGATACAACAATATTCACTGTTTATTCCCAATAATTTTTTTGTGCGTCGAGTGTTCTTGCTCCCTCGCCTTCCTTTTTTCGGTCATCTCTAACATATCAGAAGTTGGATAAACGCCAACAAGAACCGGAGAAGACTGCGAGTACGAATTCAGTGACTTGGGCGTGTGCGCACAGGGAATCATGAGTGAAACACCACCTGGAGAGGGAGCGGACACCAGCGACGCCGAGAATGGCGCAAGGGCGAGCGAGAGCGTTGCTGTGACGGAGCTGCTAAGCGCAAATGCGTGAAAAGGACCGGCTTCTGACAAGCCTACTGGAGCGACTCGTCCTGCCGGGCTCATCAGCAACTCCGAGCGCGGCACCACCCAGCTATCATGTGATGCCTGACCTGGGTAAGAACATCGCGGACTTAGATGGAGGTGGAGATGCAGCATCGGCTAAGGAGTGGCCGGAAAACCTCGAAATGACGGCGACCTTACACCGATGGCCAGAAGAGTTCCGGTTAGAAACGGCTAAATGCCACCTCTTTGGACCTGTCAAGGACTGGCTGCGTTCGCGCGTCGAGGTGGCCACGTCAAGGGAATGTTTCTTATACCACTTCCGCCGCACCTTCTGTGGCCAAACCCGAGCGGCTGAAAGGTGGCGAATGATGCAGGAACGCGTGCAGCAGCGCAACAAGAGCACGACGGCATACTTCCACTCGAAGGTTCGCCTCTGTCGGGAGGCAAATCTCGACTTCTGCGACACCCGTGAGCAAGTGTTGACTAGCTTACGTTCAAGACAACTTTGTATGGTGCTACTAGGACGCACGCACGAAGACGACGACGATCTCCTCCACGTGGCTTGACTGTGACGAATAAAGGAGAGTGTTTCTGCATACTGCGCTTGCGTGGTCCCGTGTCATGCGTCTGGTCTGAACCAGACACCACATATTGGCGACGAGGATGAACCGCCTACGGTGCAAGGCGACACGGAGCCCTTGCAGCCACGATCTCATCGGCGGCCAGGAGTAGCGCACGAACGCCGGAGGTGCGCAAGAACGCCGGAGGTGCGCAAGAACGCCGGAGGTGCGCAAGAACGCCGGAGGTGCGCAAGAACGCCGGAGGTGCGAGGAGGTGCGCAAGAACGCCGGAGGAGCGCAAGAACGCAGATAAGTGAAATTTGCTCACACCACATATTGCGAGGATCAGTATCGGAGCCATGTCACTCGGGTGTTTCCCAGCACCGCCCCCTTTCTTGCCTGCACCCGGTGACCCGGCTGTGCCTTGGCAGCAGTGGAAACGCGTATTCCTGAATTTCCTGGAGGCCATTGGCGGCGATGAACTGAAGCCGAAGCGTTGCAAGGCAATTCTGCTAAACTCGCTCGGGGTTGAAGGCCAGCGAATATTCTACAGCATCCTTGCACAAGGAGCAGACGTGACTGCGGACGCCAAGGTTGAGGACAAGGGGGACAAGGAGGAAGAGGTGGACCAGTTCAAGGACGCGCTTGCTGCACTGGATACGCATTTCGCGAGCGCTACGAATGATTTGGTGGAGCGGCGCCGGTTTCGCCAAAGACGACAATTGCCTGGTGAGACATTTCAAGCATTTACAAACAGTCTTCGGGACCTTGCGTCTACTTACAATTTTGGCAGTGCTACCGATAGCATGATCCGAGACCAATTACTGGAAGGCACTTCGTCACGAACAACACGTGAACGCATGCTTTATGAAGGGTCTTCGCTTACATTGCAGCGTGCTGATGACATCGGGAAGCAAATTGAGCAAACACAACAAGAGCTCGGGGAATTCGCGCATAGCACTGTGAACAAGATTCAAGATGTGCGAAAGAGGTCAGACGCTGAGAAAGGAAGTTGCTACAGGTGCGGCTCGTCATCGCATATGGCTAACTCGACTGCATGTCCGGCGAGGAACAAGCGTTGCCACTCTTGTGGAAAAATTGGTCACTTTTCAAGCATGTGCAAATCGAAGAAAAAGGAATATGCCGTTCGAAAGCCCGAGAAGGCCAACGCCGTCACGGTACTTCAAATCGGTGACCGCAATGCGTCGGCGAAAGATATTCGAGCCAACATTTCTATCGGGAAGATAAGATTGTCGTTGATTGTCGACACAGGCGCTACGGTTTCTTTGCTCAGTGAAGAGCACTACCACAAATATCTAGCCGACACGTACTCATTACGACCGCCGACTGCCAATTTGTGCAACTATTCCGGAGAACAAATCAAGTTAAGCGGTTGCTTTCTTGCTGACGTATCTTACAAGGGAAACAGAGCCAGTGTGGTTTTTCATGTCACAACCAAGGGCACTTCACTGCTGGGGCTTGATGCCGTTCGGAGCCTGGGAATCACTATCAACGGCTCAACCTTGAATTGCTGCCAGGTGACATGCCCTGATTCACTGCCTTCAGAATTTACGCACCAGTTTGCGCACTTGTTCACGGAACAGTTAGGGCATGTGAAAGGCTTTGTTCACCATGTTAACTGTCGTTCATCTGTGAAACCAGTCGTTGCGAAACTCCGACGCCTGCCGCTCACGCTACGGCAACAGGTCACCATGGCTTGCGTGGGTTAGAACAGGCACACATGATGTGGGACAGGAAAGAGTGGAGTGCCCAGTGCATAATCTGCAGCGGAGAGGGTGCAGAGGGTGGGATAGATATGGGAGAAAACAGCCGGATTTCGGAAGGCATGCGTTTGGCTGGCGCCAATGGGCACACGCGGCGGACTCCTGATGGATGGTGAACTGGTCCCTTGTTGACCTCGCTCCGTGATGAGGACAGCGGCTGGGCTCCGTTGGATAGTAACGCCTCGGTAGTATGTGCGGGCCACCTTGTTCCCCGGGGGGCAGGAGTGGGCGTGGGTGCAGATACACTGGATGATGTGTGTGGGGGGGGGGTCGATTTTAGCAGGCGGAGGGTGATGGGAGAGACCAGGCCTTTACAGAATTTACTGATTGCGCCTTTGGATTCACTGCTAATGATTGTGGAGGTTGGGTTGAAGGTGACGGCTAGAGCGAGGGCTCCCTGCTCGGCGATATCGGGGACGCAGTCACCACGGAGGCGGAAAAAGTGAGGCTGCCGATATGGTCCGTAACCGAGTCCACAAAGGCGTCCCAGTGTCGATACTCGGCGGCATCCGCATAGGCCACCTCATTGTTAAGACCGTAGCGCTTGTTTGAAGTCTCGGTCTTTTTCCCCATCCACCGGTGTGCCGAATGTTCCTGAGGGATGAATGTCCAGGTGATAATGGATTGAAATGGGGAGAGAGATTTTGGGCAAAAAAGGGACTCGTAGCGGAGGCATGCAAGGCCGAGGATGTGGCGGCCTGTCGTCCTGTGCGAGAGGCGCTCACATTTTCCTACTTAGTGGGCTTCTGTGAGTAGCGCCGCCGTGTTGTAGAGGCCTAGAACCTGAAGCCACGGAGTAGAGGTGGGGAGGGGGGGGAGCAGGTGAGGGTGACTGCTTTTGAGGGGTGAGGAGGGCGTAGATAAAGGTTCTTACAGCACCGCCTACCGTCTGGGTACAGCAAGAGCTTAAATTGGCTGACAACTTTCGATCTATACATTTCGGCCTCATAATCCGCCATGGTTTACACGGTCGCGAGGATGGCACTCTAAGCTGCTTGGCCTTGCGCCATATCAGAGCGAAATATTGACGTCCATAGCTTTGTTGCATTACAAACTCTCCCTCGAGAGGACACCATCCATCAGGCACATTAGACAATGCGGGGTGCATTTTAAGCCGCATGTGCGTCTATACTTAACCAAAGAATGCGGCACGAAAAAGACATCAACGAAGGAGAGAACAGAACACCCGTTTAAAAATTTACGCGAAGTCGCTGACAATTGCAACGGTGAGCTTACCGTGTGGCGGCCGGGGACATTACTTTCCTGTCAATGCTTTATGCACTCAGACAGCAAGGAATCCTTTGTTAGACAGAGAGGCAAACTACAGCTGAAGTTTTCCTAGGACGGCTTGCTACGCCCTATATGAAAGAACATTTCATGCACTTTATAAAATGGGAAAATTACGGGCTTAGTTTTGAATTCGCTTTTTTTTTCAATTTCACCGACTGAAAGAGTAAACCTGCTTTCTATGGCCAAATTTTTTCAGCCTCCTTCGAGTAATCTCCTGGGAGGTTTCTTTTGTTTGAATAGCCTAAACATTAATTAAAACTCATTAGATTTATTTAAATTCCTATTCGTGCTAGAAGATGTTTTTTCCTTTCGCGAGGAGCTCTTCCTATGCAATTTCCTGTTCGTAGCAACCGGTGCGTGGAAAGAGGCATCAACGAAGCCAATGCCACCGCCTGCAGCAGCGGAGCCTTTGAAGGATTCGAGGTCAGTGCAGGGGCACGGCTCAACTACAGAACCGGCACTTGTCTCAACATCGAAACTTGCTGCTGAACATTCCGCGGCTGGGCCGAGTCCTAAAGAGACTCACGTGAGTTCTGCCCGTTATTTTGCTACACTGTGCAAACATCTTCAGTCTACACTGAGTGCTAACGAATAATTGCAGCGCCACACATAAGAAAAGACTCACACACAATCTTGTAGGTATTAGCAGCGCACACGAAACAAGGACGGGCAGAAAAGGGAACGAAATACAGCGCTGTTTCGTTCCAACTAGCCCAAGAAAAGACGATTCACACACAAGTTTAGACACGAGCGCTGGCTCGTGTCACCACTCTTTTGTCAACTTGCATTTGTCTCGATTTTATGGGTGGCGCTGAAATTGTTCGCCACAGATGAGGACTAATTTTTTTATCTGCCTTTCATATTTTTTGGGCCAAATCTCGCAACTTTCAAAGGGCCATCGAGGAGTGCTTTCTGGTCTTGTCGGCGCTGGTTGGAAGGGAGACACAGGAACAAACGTTCCATTTTTATTATAATGTTTCCTGCAATAATAGGAGTGTTTTCTAAGTTTATTGAAAGTGTTTTCTTGTGTTTTTCATTCTTTACTGCATAAATTGCTTACATTTTCTTAAAGGTAGTGCCTTTTATTTGACGTTTGTTTTCGCGTTTTTTACCTGACGTCAAAACTACTGCTGTAAATCAGATGCCTTTGCCTAGTGAAGCTATGCTGAAAAAGTTTTGTTCCAGGCTATCATCCTAAGATTTAGCGGTCGTAAGAGAATGATTAATTGAATTAACAAGCGCCACCATTGGCGCATAGAGCTAAAGATCCGATATTTACTGAGAAGAAAACTAAGTGTTCACCGCAATCCCCAAAACAAGGAAGTAGATTCGTCAGTCATCGCTTGTGGCGGAACTTATTTCTCAAGTCTGCCAAGACTAGTCGGATTTTGTGCAGAAAATAATAAATTTACTTGCTGTGCTTAGCATCCGAAACTGGATGTGGACAGCGAGGACCGCCATTCTTGGTGGGTGCGGAATAATTTCAATGACCTGGGCCTCTTTAGCGAGGCGTGACATCGCACAGCACTCGGGTGCTTTTTGAATTCCGCCTCCGTCACAATACGGATGCCGCGGCCAAATAACGGAACCGTCCCCACAGCTACATTCTCTACAACCAGGCATAAACATGCGCGTCTCGTAGGCAGCCCTAGCCAAGGGCACGGCCACGCCTGGATCAAACATCCTCAGGACAATCGTGCGGGGGCCGGCGAAATCCGAACACTCGAAAAAAGAGCCTAAAGGTGAGCCCACCCGCAAATGTGCTTCAGGCACACACAGACAAAAAACGCACCACGCAGTCGTGTTTCTCGTGGTTGCCACGTGGTGCGGCCACATGAAAACATGTGGTACCGAGTGCGTGGCGGTAAGACAAGCAGTACGGGGGAACTTGGGACCAGTGAACTTTTGAACATTTGTGGCGGTGTCTAGCTGCTACATTGGCTGCTAGTCGAGCAGTTTTAGCCCGCTCTGTGGTGTCCGTATTCCACTGGATCTTCAAGCAGGATAAGAATGCCGATGACCCAACTTTAGGGATACCCTGTGTGAGTAGAACTGTTCTTTTACGCATTGCACGCCTCCCGTTTATTTTTTTTTCTTTTTGTGGACGAGTTACGTTATAGCGATTTTACTGCGGAAATATGTATTTATGGCTGCATGATATGAATGGTTTGGTGGAGCTTACTGTGGCTTCTGTCCATTTGTTTGTATGCGCGGTGTTTGTCGCTCTGTTTTAAGATGGAATACGAGCTTTGCTACACAATTTACATCTAGCCCGCCGCGGTGGCTCAGTGGTTATGGTGCTCGGCTGCTCACCCGAAAGACGCGGGTTCGATCCCGGCCGCAGCGGTTGAATTTCTTTGGAGGAGAAATTCCAGAGGCCCGTGTACTGTGCGATGTCAGTGCACGTTGAAGAACCCCAGGTGGTTAAAATTTCCGGAGCCCTCCACTACGGCGTCTCTCAGCCTTAGTCGCTTTGGGACGTTAAACCCCATAAACCGACCAACCACAATTAGCATCTGAAAAACGAGGTGTGGCGTAACACGCGTCCCGCATTGTTGTCTCTTTTTGCGTAGGATTGGTTTGGCGCCGCACAAATAATCACGAGAGCGTGAGCATTCTCACCAGACAACGTACCGGGTGCAGCTTCCAACAGGTGAACTTTTTCGCCCTCGCGACGTGTCTGTGCACTTTACAGGCAGCCAACTCAAGCTGTTCTGCCTTGCAGTATGCATCCGCTTTACCATGCACAACTGATTAGGACTGGGGCGCCGACGACGTAATTCTGGGAGACCGTACGTGAGTTCATTTGTTGTCTTCCACGTCCCTCGATTGGTGTTTTTCGTGCGGATGTCGCGGAAAGCCGCGCGATTTCCTACCTGCCCCGTACCAGCATCCCGAGTTCTGTCTGCATCCAGGCAGGCTTCATCAAATATCACATTTGCTACAGAGAATATTCTCGACACTTCCGGTGCGGGAATTGAAGTGGAAAGTTCGTGAAATATGCATTCTTTCACCTAACGAACTGGTGCATCAGCCTTCACTCGGCGAAGTCAGCGTATATGTTTAACAACGGCTGGTCGAAATCTAGAGCGTGAAACGAACAGAAAAAGAAGATGCACCATTATTTGTGCATTGATCATAATGCCGTGAAGTCTTGTAATATTTATGTTCTCCTGATTCTACGTCCTGCGAGTTTTATCTAAGCTTTAAATTTAATGCGGCTGAAAGCAGGTGTTTTTCGACGGCAGCAAAATGAGCTTGTTGCTATCGCTTCCGCCAAGCTGTTAAGTATAGTCGCGATCACAAAATTTCGGTACTTGGGAAGGTGTGGCGAAACTGCGTTCTGCGCATCCTTACGGCCCACGCCCACTCTTCCGCCCTTTGCAGGCATCTCTGTACTGTCGCTTCTACCTGACGCGTGCAATATACGTAGCCACTGAGAAAACTTGATGCCTATAGATTTACAGCAGAGCCCGCTTATAACGGCCAGAGTTATAACGAACGTTCGCTTATTACGAACGACGGTGATGCTATGGTCGAAGTGTATATTAGGGTAATGGGGACTAAATTTCAGATAATGCGAACAACCGTGACAGCGTAACGAGGTCAGAACGAACGGAGAGGGGCAGATAATTCGGCCGCGCTGTCCAGTAAATCGCTTATCTGGTAAGCGCCGGGTTTGAAGACAGCCTCCGACCCCTCGGGACACCCGCCCTCTGAACGAATGCGGAAACCAACAATTTCAGTTGGAAAGGCATGGATGACGAAGTGACAGTTTTACCGAATCATGCCTTCAAAAACAAATGCCTTCAAAGGCGGCACCTGCCCTCGTGGAAGGTACCGCAAGCTTTCGTATTAACGATGAAGAACGCCTGTGACAGGCGGCTATCCATTCTCATGCGCAAGTCCAGCCAAATGAGATTTTGGGGCGTGCGCTTTCATGCGCTTCAAGCCGAATTGAAAGTCCTGCATAATGCTTCACTTTTTGTTCTAATTCGTGGAGCGCACAACCAAGCATGAGTTTCGTAAGGGCGATCCACGATTATCTTGTCCAATGGCTGGTGAACTCATCCATGACGTGGGCGAAAAATTTGGGAACTTCTGCTTGTTCTTGACAAATTTGTGACGCAGCACGTGTTGCCTTCTCTGAATGTGGAGCCAATGCTCCTTTTGCCACCGAATGAAAAGTGCAAGATTGAGCCACCGGAAATGGGCTTCATTCACGTGATTAATATTCCCCAGCATCGGCGCTATATAAAACGCATGCTCATAACAAATGACGCTAAGGTGGGGTGGTACCGTTTCGGATATCTTTGTTCAGCGCTATGGGAATCAATGAGGCCATGTGAATGCGACGTACGGAGGAATGCATGGGAAATGGCTGCCCTGAAGCCCAGTTCATGCGTGACAGAAGATGCTGTTGAGTACGCACGTGATAAGACACATGTTGATCCACAGATGGCGGGATATGACTTTCGTCTGGGATGACTTTGAGGGCTGCGGATCATGGCCGCGACATTGCAAAGCCATTCATTGAGAAAGCCATCGTACGCGGAGTACGAACACTCCCCGACTGCCATTAATCTGCTGACGAGGATGCCGAGCTGCCACCGGTTGCCATGAAAGCTTTAACCGTGATTAGTTGAATTGTCTTCTTAAAGCAGCTTATCGCTTGGCCTTGGACAGAAACATACGTATGTCCGCTCTGCAGAGCTTGGAAAGCGTCGTGGCATGGTCTACTTCGAAGAAACAGACGCGGATAATTAACGTTTCTGAGGAACGTTTCGTCGAACTTCTGAGATCTGGCTGAAAATTAAAAGTCCGCTAACTACGAACCTCGGACGCAACGAACGCAATCAGGGCTACCCAAAGGTTCGTTAAAAGTGGGCTCGACTGTATTGTTCTTCACGAGCCGCCGCGGTAGCTCATTGGTTATTGCGTTCGGCTGCTGAACCGAAATACGCGAGTTTGATACCGGCCAAGACGATCGCATTTAAATTGAGGCGAAGGACTATGTCAATGTAAGTTAAAAAAAACCCAGCTGGTCTAACTTATCCGAAGCACCGCACTACGGCGTCCTTCATAGCCTGAGCCGCTTTGGACCATTAGATCCCATGAAACCAAACCAATGCAATCAATTTTTTTATCACCTTTGTCTCTCAAATGTCGAGAAAAGTGGGTGGCGCTGATGAACACTCTCAAGGTTAGGTTATTTGTAAACATAAATACCCCCGAAAGCAGAAGGTTTGACAGCCGTCGCCGTAGCTCAGGGGTAGAGCACCGGACGCGTAATTCGGAGGTCGTGGGTTCGGATCCCATCGACGGCATGTGGTTGTTTTTTCTTCTGCTTTTCTAAACAATTAGCTTTAAGCGACAACATATTCAGTAATATTCTTACTTGATCAACACCACAAAAAAAATAAATTAATTAAAAAATCCCCTGTGCTCCTTGGTTTCTGTGGCTGTTGGCGTCTCTCATATTTATAACGAGCCCCTCATTCCCCTTCCCTTGTTTGCTTAATTGCTTAGCGAGGGCCTCGGTTCTGGCAGCCTTGACGCCATAGGAAGCATAAGAGGGTTCTCACACAGCTTCCACCCTCTCCGTTCGATGGCGTTCTACGTCACACCAGCGGTAACTCAGGACGTTCCACGTCCGCCGCTTACGAACGTGGGTGGCGCTGATGAACACTCTCAAGGTTAGGTTATTTGTAAACATAAATACCCCCAAAAGCAGAAGGTTTGACAGCCGTCGCCGTAGCTCAGAGGTAGAGCACCGGACGCGTAATTCGGAGGTCGTGGGTTCGGATCCCACCGGCGGCATGTGCTTGTTTTTTCTTCTGCTTTTCTAAACAATTAGCTTTAAGCGACAACATATTCAGTAATATTCTTACTTGGTCAACACCACAAAAAAATTAATTAATTAAAAAATCCCCTTTGCTCCTTGGTTTCTGTGGCTGTTGGCGTCTCTCAGAAAATTTGACTAGTTGACTTTGGGTACTTGTGTACTGATTCAAATATAGTGAGTTCGTATTCTCCGTTTTGCTCTACAATATGCCTGCACATACCGCACCGACGTACTTCTCAGAATTTTTTAAATAAAAATCTGTAAACTTTGAAAAGGCCTTCTGGCGTTTAACTATGCAGGTTACTAAGCGGCCAGCTGCATAATGGCGTTTATTGAATCTACAGCATCTACAGCATCACGGGCATCATAATACAGGGAACTGAACTGTTTTTCTCTTCTCTTTCAATTCCTATATCACCATCAAACAGTCTACGGCATCGATGAGGGAATTTGCTCGTTAACACTCTTCTTCCGCGGTTTTTGTGCCAGCCTTTTTCTGAAGTGAACCATGTCGTTCGCGCAGATATACCAGGTGTTTCAGTTAAGTCCAGCCCGCCACAGCTTTTGTACGGACGTCGTGCTATTGTATATTAATCAAAAGATTAATGCCCTCCTTGCTCACAAAACAGGAAGACTTGTTTACAGTCTAAAATTCGTTGCCTTCAAGTACTTCCTTCCGCAAGAAAATCAAGGACATTTACCGAGAGCAAAAGATTCAATTCTGACGTTCTTTGGCTGTCAATCTCAATATACTGATGCCTCGCATGCGTGCTAAAATGCTGGATGAATAATCTGTGTTTTCTATGTACAGTTCATTCTTTCTTAATCTTTTCATTCTTCTTGGTGATTTATAGCAACTTTTAGACCTGCTCATTACTCAGTCTGCTCAGATTTTTGCTGTCTGCTACTAATTCAGACAGGTTGTACTTTGCTGCACGTGTGGGTTATGACTACCATGTTTTTACTGGAGAGCTCGTGCTTCGTTTTCACAGTATATGAGACTTGCAGGCATGATCTCAGTTGTGTGATGAGCAGATAGGTATTGCTAAGTGCTTATTGTAATACGAATTCTTTCCTGAATAGAAAACTTCTCATCCTAAATGCGAAGCATTTTTTTTTTTTCGTTAGCGCTGACGTGCAGGAGGAAATCAGCTTCAAGTTCATCGCATCAATGCACACAGAATGCGGCAGTGCATACAACGTTTTGCACAAAACTTGGACAACTGACCGCTTCAAGCTTTAAGGGCTAGAGTGCTACAAATGACGTCAACGTCAAACTCCGCCACATACAGTGGTTTATACGACCACAATGTCATGCATAGCGTTGCCTACATTGGGTGTGATATCAAAGCTGCCTTAACAGCATACGACGGTAGATACACTACGGGTACTATTTTGAAAGCTTGCATGAATCCTCTCCTTAATACTAGAGATGACGTTGACGTGGTGCGTTTTCTAAAAATGTCCGCGAATGGTGTGGTATTTTAGCATGAATCTTAGCGAGAACTGTTCTTCAATGCGACCAACAACCTGGCATGCTTGAACCGTCGCACGAAAATAATGTGGACGGAGTAAGCGCGAAAAAAATCTGATTTTCCTTAGCGCCACACATTCTATCATTTATTTTTTTTTGCAGAAGCGGTGTGCTTTCCCGACTAGCACGACGGAACCCAGACAACACCAAACATCCTGAGGACGTCCTCAAATGGTCCAAATGTCCTCAAGAAGGCTTCTAAAACATCCTCAATATGTCCTCATAATGTCCTAGGTTGGATTGTCCTGGAAACGTCCTCAGAACGATGTCCTCAGGTCATACGGGTGGGTTCGTGGTCCTCAAAATGTCCTCTCGAGGACATATCTGCGAACACGCATGCATGAAAATCACCATCAAAATAATGCATGTAATATGCATTCTAATATATAACTCTATGCTGTCCTAGTTTTCCAGATGCATTACTGCGCGGCGCTAGTCTTTAGTCTGAACAGTTTCTCTCCCTTTGACAGCCTCATGTAGAAAAGGTTTGTTTGGCTAACGACAGCAAGCCTAGTCCGCAAATTTCTGCGCGCGGAAACAAGAGTAACCGCATTCAGAATGCTGCGCATTCATGCAGGCTTTTTAATGTAAATACATTCTACTTGAACAAAGAGCATGCTTGCTGCTCACGAAGTGCAAACGACACAGACAAAAAAGTTTGGGCCGCTCCGATTCGGGCACGGGTAATGCAACGTCGTACAACCCGCATCGCTGCTTGTTGATGCCCTGTGAAAATCGATGAGTTCTGGTGTATCGCAGCTACGAATGCCGTTCTTTTATGCGATGATGTTATCGTGCTTATCATTTCTGCTAATCGTTTCCAGCCCTCCATGATGTAAACAGGGCCGCTAGCCATGCCGCTAGCTTTTCCTTTGGCGAAAGAGCCCGAGCCACAGGCTTGAATTCTGGTGTGCCTGGGGCCCATCTGCGTCTTGCTTGTAGAGAAATTTCGATAAATAGTTTGCATTTTCGCAATAAAAACTTGTTCTTCATAGAATCAATCATTCCCTACCTCATAAAATCGCACGCCGACCGCAAAGTCATCATCATCATTATTGTGTGCGGCCAGTTTGAATTCAAGCCAAGCCTAAGCCTGCATCCACAACATCGACTCACGAAAGACGCAAGTGACTCGCACGTGCGCGTTGTGGTGCGCAAATCATGGATACACGCAAAGAAAAAGTGAGTGATGCCTTTGTATATTTTCACGATGTGTGCCGATAGTCATGCGCGGCAATTTTGCCGCACAAGGAAACGAAGCGTTGACGCTAGCCTGTGCTTGCTGCGTGTGCCGAAGCTGATCCTGTTCAATTGCCAAAACAGTGCAACTAGTTTGAGTGTGAATTCTGTGTGTAAGCAAACATTCTTTGCCAGACAGGACGTCTCGAGGCCTCGTTTCAGAAGCGAAGGCATTGAACCTGGGGCAGTATTGATTTTGTAGATGCAAGCGCTGATTGCAGTCAAGACCATTTTTCTCAGGTTGATGGCTAGGTTGGTTCTGAAGCGGATCACGAACGCGATGACGAGGGCATAGCGACTTTTCGACGTAAGCTTCAAACGTGGCAGTAGAATCTGGGTCTTCGCATGCCGCTGCCATATCGCTTTTGAAAGTGCTCCGCAGCCACAGGTGTTTTTCTTCACTTCCTTCATCGGCGATAGCTTAGCGGTTTAGCTAAGCTCTCCGACTCTAAACTCCAAACTCTCTCCGAGCTCTCTAAACTCCGAAAAAGTTGAGTGACCTTTCCAAAATATCGGGAGAACAGTACCGTCGTTTAGGTGTAGAAGCAGGGATACATATTGCAGTGATTAACTTATGGCAGTTGCTCATGCTGAAGGGCAGTGTTGCACTGTAAGTTGTAACTTGTATGTTCAAATATTACAAGTCATATTTGCAGCACATTATTGTACTAGTAGCATTAAGAACTTTTTGCTTCCGTGCTTGAATGTTTGAACTGAATTACACATAATCAACTGCTGACTTTCCATTTATATTTCTTCAGGCAGCGCAGAAGACAGCAGCTCAGAAGAGACGTAAAAAGACCGGCACAGCGCACAGGGATGGCGGCAAACAGCAGTGAAGCGACTGAAGAGCTCAGCAAATAAATGATTTTCATGAATTTTTCGCATTTTTTTCATGCAGCTTGACCAGCTATAACCTCCTCACAATGCACTCAAAACATCATATAATACCCTTCTGAGGCTGTTCTGAGGATGTCCCGAGGCCGGACACGAGGACCTTTTCAGTACATTTTCAGGATCATTTGAGGATGTCCTGAGGATAAAGAATGTCCTCAGAAAATATCCTCAGTATGTTCTCAGGATATTTCAGTGTTGTCTGGGAAGTTGTGTTCTGGGCTCATTCGAAGACAACAACCAGCATGGAAGGGCGGTAAACACTACCAGCAAAGAACCCTATCACCTGTATTCACTCATGGAACAGAACTCCTTCGGGCGACAGGCACCAGTATTGAAAGGAGATTTGTTCAGCTGCCCCTGCTGCGATTACGTTTCAGCGAACATTGCCGACGTTACGAGACACATGCACATTGAGACAGAAGGAGAGCCATTTAAATGCTCCAAGGACCCTGGGGTGGTTGCGAAGTGCGAGGGTAAGAGTTATATGCGGTGCCACTCAGAAGGACGGCTGTATGAGTGTCTCATGTGCCCTTTTACAACTGAATACTCTGCAACGTTAACTCCGCACGAGCATACACACACTGGCGGAAGCCCTTTCAGTGGTAACACGACTCCTTTTAAATCTGCAGAGTCTGGAAGTGTCACTCCAAATGATAGCATGCTCACTGGCGAAAGCAACTTCAATCACGACACGTGTCCTTCTACACATGCAGAGTCTGGAACTGTCACTACACACGATAATATGCACACTGCCCGTTCAACCGCGACGCGTGTCCCTCTACACCTGCACAGTCTAGAAATGTCCCTCCACAGGTTAGTAAGTACATTGGTGAGAAACTTTTTAAGAGCGAAATGTGCCCTTTTACAACTGCACATTCTGGAACCTTAACTCGACACAATCGTACGCGCACTAGGGAAAAACCCTTCGCATGCGACATGCGGACTTTTAGAACTGATCATTCTGACAATCCAGCTGTGCACAAGCGAATGCATACTGGCGAGAAGCCCTTCACTTGCGACGTGTGCCCTTTTGCAGCTTCAAACTCTGGCAACCTCACTCAACATCAGCGTATACACACTCACTAGTGAAAAACCGTTTAGGAGCGACTCGTGCTCTTTTTCATCTCCAAACCCTTCTAACATAATTGCGCACAAGCGCGCGCACACAGCGGAAAGACCCTTCTTTTGTGACTTGTGCCCTTATGCGGCTCCAAACTCTAATGCACTCACTCGACACAATCTAAGGCACACTTGCGAAAAACCCTTCAAATGTGACATTTGCCCTTATGCAAAGTCGCGGCCAGTTAGTTTAAACGGCCATAGGCTGACGCATGCTAGTGAAGAGGGCTATAGCTGTAACCTGGGCTCATTCACGTGTTCAGATATGGATAGCCTCAGAGAGCACCTGTAAGGCCACGGGCAGTGAAATATTCAGGTAGGCGTGCCGATGTCAGGAATAGGGTCCTGTCACTGGTGTATAATCACGTGCGCCTTACCACAAAATTAAGCATGCTCATTTAACCATCACGCGAGAGGTATTTTTCTTGAAATTTGATGGACACCGAAAACTTGCGACGACTTTCCTAATGTAGGGAGATAAATACATGATTTCGCAGGTTTCATTCATTCTTTATTCAGCGTTGCGCGTGGGTACATGGTTTTGCTAATAAGTGACATTTTAGAGTTGGACTCGGCATCACTGCTTCAATATTTGTCTGCTAATCAAAGTTTGTATACTGAAGGAGGTGTGTCACAAAAATTGCGGAGGGCACTTCAGTCTACTTATGTGCTATGAATGCGAAAGCATCACTTCTGTATTTTCATTTCTTTTTAATTTTATTTACCTTCTTGTTATCTTCCTTCTTAGTGACACGCCTACTCATTAATTTACTGTCGTAAGGCAACGCATACACTACGTTCACGTATGTTCGTCGGCAATTTCCTCACTGGCGTCCCACAACCCTCCTCGCAGCGCCGCCTCTCCTCCTCCGCTCTTTTCTCCCTTCTCCTCTTTTTTTCTTTCCCGGCTTTGCGCTCTTCGGTCTATTCCTCCGGCGAGTCTGCCTCCGCGCACCGCCGCCGCGAATCTGCGCGTCTTCTGGACCTGGTCAGCGCGCCTCTCAATGTGCTGACGCATGAACACGTAGGTGGTGGTGGAAACGTTTATTGCCAATGATGTAAATCGTAGGGGGCGCCTGGTTTGCCGCAAAAGTTTGCATGATTACGAGAATTGGTCTGGGTATCGGGCATGCAGCAGTATTGGGTATTGAGCAGTCCAGGTTTGTAGTTGTCGCCAATGTGCAGCCTGCGCTATGGTGAGGGACGGAGCGGGGGGTGCGTATTCCCTTCTTTTGTCTCGGTAATACGAGAGAATATCACGGAAGGAGAACAGGTAGTGCATTCCCTGCTCACGACAGTATGAGGCATTAAAGGCTTTCGCCTTAATAAAGCGATTCTGCTCGTATTGTCTTTCACAGCTGTTCTGCTCCTGGCGAGCTTCTAGGGCGGCCGGCTCGCGATTTTCGCGTTGCCCTTCGAGCCATTTGTGTGACCGGCACGTTCCCCGCGCAAAGAAGGCGACTGCGCACGTACTTAAAATGGCGTTAAAGGGCGATTCACGCGACGGTCCGTTCGCCCGCGGCCTGCGCACTACCTGGTCTCCTTCCGTGATATTCTCTCGTATTACCGAGACAAACGAACGGAATACGCGCCCCCCGCTCCGTCCCTCACCATAGCGCAGGCTGCACATTGGCGACAACTACAAACCCGGACTGCTCAATACCCAATACTGCTGCATGCCCGATACCCAGACCAATTCTCGTAATCATGCAAACTTTTGCGGCAAACCAGGCGCCCCCTACGATTTACATCATTGGCAATAAACGTTTCCACCACCACCTACGTGTTCATGCGTCAGCACATTGAGAGGCGCGCTGACCAGGCCGCGGTTCAGAAGACGCGCAGATTCGCGGCGGCGGTGCGCGGAGGCAGACTCGCCGGAGGAATAGACCGAAGAGCGCAACAGCCGTGAAAGAAAAAAGAGGAGAAGGGAGAAAAGAGCGGAGGAGGAGAGGCGGCGCTGCGAGGAGGGTTCTGGGACGCCAGTGAGGAAATTGCCTGTTCGTCAAGAAGCGACGTGGTTTTATGGCCTGTGGTTATATGCTCGCCCCGAAATCTGGAAGACCTGGGATCAATTCCCCGCACCTTGGAAAGATAATTTGTTTTTCTTTGATATTACGGTGACGTCATCAGGTATTTTTTGGAGAGCACAGACGCCTCATTTGGTTCCGAATGAGCCATGTAATCGTATTCGCAATGTTATTCTCATTGATATATTCGCATTGACAAACTGCAGACAAAACCTGACTAGGCCGCTCAGCGCGCGCCCCGCTTCTAAGGGAGCGTCACTGAGTGTAACAGGTCAATGGCCACTGCAGGTTAAAGGAGTGTGGGTAGGCAGCGCTCGCTGCCAAATACGTGCTTACAGTGAGAATGAGAAAGTCGGGCTGCGGACGTTCTGCATATTCCAATAAAGTTACCTCAGCAGTTACCAAATTACCACGAGGGTTGTGCGTTGACTTTGGCCTGCGGTGTCTGTTCTTTTTTTTTCTATGCTGCTCGTTTGTGCTGTCCCAAGGAAATCGTCAAACCGCTTGACAATGGTTCGATATGAAGCCTAGTTCTCAAAACTTGCCTCTTCTGACTGCGCATATCGAATGTAAGTAAGCCAAGCCTCCGCCTTAGCGCATATCGAGCACATACATCTGCTAGCTTATGTGGTGAGCCAGTTGAAAGTGTACAAGAGAAACCCTGTTGAAGCAAAACGAAGAAAACCGCAATAAGGCAGGTTGACTATGATTCTAGTTGCGTGCCTGGCATTGCTTGGGATAAAACGTTTGGTGAATAGCTCCGAAGTAGAGGCGAATCATCGAAGTAGACATGCATCACCAATGAGTCGTCGCAAGGTCCCCGCCATGTGAGTCACATGAGCAGGGTCCTCGCGGATGTGCGCGGCTGGATTTGCGACGTCGCGAATGTCACGAGGAAAGGCCACCGAGAAAAAGGAGCCGTGGGACCGACCTTCAGGTGTGACTGAATTCTATACACTATTTTGTTTTGTTTTGTCTGGGTTGGAAACGACCACCATGCTGGCATGCGCAATAGAATGTGTCGCCATCTAGTGTCTATGCTGGAAACTACGGCCGTGCTGGCATGCGCGATCGGCTTCGTGCTGCACGCACTACTAAGGCGCAGGTGGCACCAATCGGCATTTCGGAGCTTCCGCTTTCATTTTTTTTTTGCGTTATAAAATTGCGCATTGATCGAAAAGCTTCCCCTAAACATTTGACGAAGAAACAAGGAGTTGTGCAAAATATGCAATAGAAATGCGAAGATAAAATGGAGTGTTATAAATGTGAAGATACAACATGACAACTTGAAATTTTGAATAAAACCACCTTGGCACAAATAATTTCACAAGGACAAAAAAGATGAGGAAATTGTGAAGTTATTTGTGCCAAGGTGGTTTCATTCCAAATTTCAAGATGCTAAACTAACTAGCCCGGCAACATGCCTTACTGAACAACTCGACAAAGGACAAAAAGTGTCGCTGGAAACAAAGTCACTGTATGTATACACAAAACCTGGCAACAAGATATTTAAATACCCATAAATTTTATAAGAGCTTTGGGCAAGGTTCTAAAATTAAGAGATTTCCCATGCCGATCGCCTGAAAGCACTTAAATTTATTTTTTTTATGCTGTGGGTCTTGGATGTCATAGTGTATTTCATGAAGCTTCCGAACAAATTATCCCACCTTAATACAGTGTAAAGTACCGCCTTTAAACTTAAGCTTCTTGAAATGTTTTAGCATATGGCTACCCTGGAAGCCTTACATGTCCGGCTTGCTGGCACAAGGCTTATATTTGAATGGTGCTCTGCAACACTTTCTATTTGAGAGCATAATGATTTTTGAGTGGACAGCTGTCAAATGTCCTCATGAGGTTGTAAAAAAATCCTTCTTTGCCAGAATGAGTTTAGAGGTCAATGCATGAGATCCCTGAGCAAGGTTATTGATGTTGTGTTGTTTGCATACTATTCTAAGATAAAAGTGTCCCACATACTGGTCACACTTTAATCGCGCTCTCTGGTATATAGCACAAACCTCTCAATTTTATGCTGAATGAGTGTGCACGTGTCTGCTTTCGGCTGACTCGTGAACAATGCTGCCATGCATGGTAACACCCCACCTTAGTGTTCAACCTGCCTTTTAATGCAGCTCTTGTTGCTGAATGTTGCAGTCTCCCTCCATTGCTTATGTTTGGGAAGCTGGCTGTGTCAACAGTGCCTTCTGCTGCAGCAGTGAAGGCAAAAAAAAAATTCTGCAGTATTTTGCTGTTGGTCTTACATACTATACTTATCTTCATAGCATGTTTTCGTGCGGCTGGTGATGCAAGAAATGTTTTCTCATACAGCAGTGAGGATGGGCAAATATACTTGACCTTGAACGCAAAATGTAGTATCATAACGTGTCGTAATGGGGGCCATGGCAACAATGCCTTTTGATTCACAACTCCAAGAGCCACTCACAGAGGTGACAGAAACGGAGAGGGCCAAAGTGCATATAGTAGACGGCAGAGGAGGATTCTGGTGTCACCCCCCTCCAAAAGATTGAAATCTTACAGAGGGTAACCATTCTGAACGCCTTTTTCTCAATGTAAAAAGTTCAAGAAATGCATGTTTTCCTGCGGCTGGCCCTGAAAGGAATGCTTTCTCATACAGCAGTGAGGATGGGCAAGTATAGTAAAAAGTTTGAGTTGTTGACCCTGAACGCAAAATGTAATATCATAACGTGCTGTGACTTGTGGAGTTTGGAGTTGTGAATCAAGTCATAACCATTCTGAACACCTTTTTGTCAATGAAAAAAGTCCAAGAAATACATGTTTAAAATGTGACTGCCACCCTCCATAAATCCACCCTTTGTAGCATGGCAACATAGCACGTTTCACATATCCACAGATCTAGTATTGTGCATAATATATATGACCGTAGCTTTTCAGACTTCTAGAAGTTTAGGAGTACCCAGTGGCTGCAGTATAAGTTTCACGGTGTTGTGCATCATTTCAATGCTGTGTTTCATGTTTAATATGCAGAGCTGCAACTGTACGCACCGCTTTTCGCTACTTGGTGAAATACTAGCTAGTATAATATCTTGACAGTGAAAGCGCTCAAAAGGACAAGGACCACAGAAAAGGAAAGACATACAAAGCGCTTACTTTCAACTGATTTTATTTCATGCGAAAAACAACTTTATACTCATGGTAATCACCTGCGCATGCTTACAAGAACATTACCAACGAGTGATGTGCGTCGGACGCTTCAGATGGGGCCTAAGTTCGCCGTTGAGCAAGAGAACTCAAAACCGGAACTGTTGGCCATGGTCCGAACGGTATCGAAACTTGCACCTATGTGCGAGCAAGGGAGCTGTGTGTCTCAGGGTGTCGACGTTTTGAAGAAGTGTTCGCAGACCAGGCGTCTAGCTTTCCGTAGAAACGTTTCGAAATTCCTAAAGCGTGACGATTTATGCCTTCTTCCTTGCGATAAGGAAGGCAGTTTTGCTGTGATGCCACGGAACTTGTTTCAAGAAAAAGTGTATTCTGCTGTCGAGAACGTATTTGACAGGCAAGAAGGCATAAATCTTTCAAACATAAGATCAAAAGCGAAGAAGTTGTGTGTCTCTTTGAATCTAACCCGTCTAGCTCAGTCTGTAGAAAAAGCCAAAGGTGTGAATCTTGAAATGTTTTTTTCTGCCAAGACACTTAAAATCGACTGCCCTTTAAGAATTATTGTTTCAGAAGCGGGTACTTGGCAAAGTCAGTCTCTGATTTTCTGCAAAAAAGTCTAAAGGAAATAGTTGTTGATGATCCCTTCCTGATAAAAATTCAGAAAGTCTGATTTCCTTTCTTCAAAAAACTGAAAGAAAGAATCTGGTTGCTTTCTCAGTCGACATAAAAGATCTGCAGAAGAGTTGAAATCTGGGTTAGTTGGTACATTATACTTAAGAAAAACCAGCCAAAAAGACGGGAACAAAGGAGAGACGAGGCACACACAACGACTGGACTATCAACTGTGCTTTATTGAAAAAACAGCCAGTCTCCAAGAAAACCCAACAGAGCATGCGCAGCTCAACGGCAACGCAAACCAGCACAAAAAACAACAACAGCGAACTCGTAAGATAGTCAAACTGCGGTGTCAACGGGACAAGTAACCTAATTCTTTCTGCGTCAACGTGATAGAAGCCGTGCTAACACAGTTATCTCCATGATTGCTAATGTGAAATGCTTCGAGGATTTCCCGCTCAACCTTACCCTTGCCTCTACCGAGAAAAGTGACATTGGAAAACAACGGGTAGCACCCGCAATCGCGGCAATGGCGAGGCAAGTTTGCTCCGTCAGCCGGAGTCAGAGAGTTATGGTGCTCTCGTAGCCTTTCATTTATACACCGGCCAGTTTGGCCGATGTAAACTTTTTCGCATGTCAGCGGAATCTTATAAACCACCCGTGTCGCACAAGGAACATAGCAGTTTTGATGCCGCGTCGAACAAACAGGTGGTCTAGTTCTGCCACGCGCGACACGTGTCGCGCGTGGTTACTTGCCAGGTTACTTGTCCCGTTGACACCGCAGTTTGACTATCTTACGAGTTCGCTGTTGTTGTTTTTTGTGCTGGTTTGCGTTGCCGTTGAGCTGCGCATGCTCTGTTGGGTTTTCTTGGAGACTGGCTGTTTTTTCAATAAAGCACAGTTGATAGTCCAGTCGTTGTGTGTGCCTCGTCTCTCCTTTGTCCCCGTCTTTTTGGCTGGTTTTTCTTAAGTATAAAAGATCTGTATTATTCGCTCCCCCAAAATGGTTTGCTACGGTGTGTAGAAGGATGTATCGAGAAACCTGTTGTCGTTGCCTTCCATAATTCTGTGGGTGTGAGCGCTGGGGGTTTTTTGGAGCTGTTAAGCACCTATCTTAAATCTACATTTGTTAAGTGGGTCGATGACCTGTTTTTACAAAAACAAGGAATATGCATAGGATCCAGTGTTCCTCCTATTTTAAGTGATATCTTTTTAGCTGAATGTGACCAAAGGCTTTTTGCCCGGTTTGAAGCACTAGGAGTGCTTAAGGTCTTTCGTTTTGTTGACGATTTTTTATATTTTTAGACACCACTTGTATCCACCCGATGAGGCCATGGGACGTATTTTAGATTATTTTTCAGACTGCTTATCTCCTCTGGTCGTAACACATGAGCTGCCTGAAAACAATAGCATACGTTTTCTTGACATCAGGTTAAAGTTTTTAGATCACACATGCTGGAGTTACCATTCTAGGGAAGGAAAAAATGCCTTTGCCTTTCACTTCTGCGCATTCTAAGCTCATAAAACGAAACATGGCTCGTTTAGGGTTTTTAAACTGTCTAAAAAAGGCATGCCCTCATGTGACTGAGGAGAGCCTGTTTCTGCAATCAAAAAGGTTGCAAGACGCGGGTTATCCGCTTCACTTGCTGGTATCAGTGGCAGAAGGACTTGTCAGGAAGAAAAAAAGGAAAACTACGACCCAGCAAGAGCAGGATGAGACAACTGACAAAAGAAAATTGGCTGTTATTCCATATAAGCATAGGCTATCACACAACCTGAGAAAAATTGGCAACAGGGTAAATGTAAACGTTTTGTTTTCAGCCCCGAATAAGTTGACCGCCCTATGCAAGAAAAGCACTTCTGTAAACCAGGGAGAGTCCGCTTGCACAATCAGGCACCAAAAGCCATTTGTAAGATGCGTACAAGGCGTCGTATACAGGGTGCCCTTGACATGTGGCAAATATTATATAGGACAGACGGGAAGATGCATAAATGAGAGGTTAGGAGAGCATAGTTACAACGGGGAAAACAAAAGAGGTGGGCCCTTGGGTATCCATTGTCTGAAGTGCAAATGGAAAAGCAAGAAAAGCAAGGAAGGCTGCCGTCCCGATTTTCACAGGTGTAAGGTACTTTATAAAAGTAGATGTCAAATAACGAGAGAGATTGTGGAGGCTCTTGAGATACCACGAGTTGGCGATGATTGCGTAAGCGCTCCATCAATTTTGTTCTCGGATAAAGAGATGTCCTATCTTACTTCGGGCATGCCGGTTGTCTGAAAGAACGTGCCAGCTATCACTCGTTGGTAATGTTCTTGTAAGCATGCGCAGGTGATTATCATGAGTATAAAGTTGTTTTTCGCATGAAATAAAATCAGTTGAAAGTAAGCGCTTTGTATGTCTTCCCTTTTCTGTCGTCCTTGTCCTTTTGAGCGCTTTCACTGTCAAGATGGAAAACCAACTCGCCCACTCAATTCCATTATTCTAGTATAATATCACTGCATAGTAGCACACTTTACTTGTGATCAGAAATACATAAAATGAAAGTCGATGTATTGTACGTAATGAATGCATCAAATTATTTTTCTTCAACATCACCAGAGGCATCAATGAAATTCAGCACACATATATGGATCCTCATTTCACTAAGTACTTTTACCCAAAATAACACTGTCACAGGACATGGGCACAATAAACACGTGAGAAAAGGCCTCCAAATTCCCTGAGAGCTTCGCCTTTTTCGCAGTTCTTGACCACAACATAAGCTAGAAAAGGAATTGCAAACCTGCTAAAGGAAACAGGTCTAAACATAGCGCGCGACCAGAAACACAGGCCACGATATGAACCAATATATACACTTGAGCCCGGCGGCGTATTCGCCAACTGCAGCCTGTACACCCACATGTCTTGAAACCACGGTGAATTGATCACGGTAACTGAAGATTGTCACAAAGGCGTACCTAAAAGGGATAATAAATCCTCTTAAACGGCGTTATATGCCACTAAGCATCACGATTTGCGACCTAAAAGGGAAAAAATGGTAAAAAAATGAAATTAAAAGAAACAATAAAATTACAGTACAGAGAGCGGAGTCGAACGGCCGACCTTCCATACACAACACGTGCCTCTAATCCACTGCGCCATAGCGGCGATGGCAACCCCTCGTTCTGAATAAATATTTATAACCAGCCTTAATGTGGCTGCTACTTTCCGGTGGGCGGCGCTGTCATCGCTGGCTGTACCGGCTGCATTTGGCGAACACGCAGCCCGGCGCGTCCCAGAGGCAAACAGCGCGCTATAGACGCTTCAAACGTTACACGCTTGAAACAGGCATGTGAAAAAGTTTCTGTATACCAAGAGCAAAGCGAGGGCAGCTGCTCCTTTAAAATATCGCTCTCCGCCCATGTCATGGCCCCCGCCGCTCACACAAGCGCAATCGCGAAAAACGAAAATGACAGTTATACCAACTCTAGCGACAACCGCTGGAGCGTTGAAAGAACACGCATAAGTAGCAACGAGCTGGTTTCACTACCGATGGAAACGGGAGCGCGACACTGCACGCGACGCGAAACGTCCGCACAATACGCCGACGAACTCTAGCGCACGCCCTATTGAATCACAGGTGAACGAAAAGCGCGAATGCTCCTCAGTGAGCAGCGGCGGTCTCCCGACGGCTCCGAGCAGTGACGCAGTAGACGAAATGCCCGTGCGATCGTGGCCGCCGAGCACGTTGAAATCAATGCACGCAACAACGAGAGTTATGCAGCGAATTCCGCCTGAGATATGAGTGAACGGCGCCAACGTCAGCCTGTGAGCACGATCAAAAACAAACTCGAGCAGTTGAGGAAAGTACGCCTACGCCGCACCGCAAATGCTACGCCGCGGCCGTCTGCTACCGTCCGGTTTGTAAACAGCAACTACGACGCCGTTGCTAAGCTGGCGGGACAAGATGGCCTCCCAATCGAGAAAAAACCATGTGATTTCCTCCACACTTTTCTCTCGGGGTGTTGTGTGGAAAGGGCCTCTCCCCTTTTTTTCCTTCCTCCATGGGTGACACCTAGTGGATGAAAAACCGCGTGGGCGGAACGCTGGTGATGACGGCGGTCGAGGGACGTTGTGCAGGGCAACTGTCAAGCAACTTTAGTTGATACTTTACTGAATCTGAGGGATGACTAGATTAACCAGCTCGGAATATTCTTGGAAGCTAGTGATGTCAGTCCCTTTTTTGCGACTATTTCTGGTGTGTATGTTAGTCGTACTACATTTGTCGAGTAGAGCCAGTGCGTACACACTCAGTTTGCTGTCCGAATTACTTCCGCGATTACTTTGTTTCGTGAATGCTGAGCGGTTATACGACAAGCGACGTTCCGCCCTCTTCTTCACTCTACAAATACGTGGCATCTCGAGGCTACGAATAAGCTGTCGCGCCGAATAACGGAAATCTGGATCTAGGCTACAAGCAGGGCATACAACTCAGTTTCTTCAATTGTTCCATGTGACAAACTATGTGAAACAGTGAGATCTAGCTCAGTGGTTTTGTGAACTGAATACTGTGGCACAATTTTAAACAGTCGAAAAAGCGCTCCGAAGTCTTTCGCGCAGAACTTCAGGAAGGACACTATGCTTTCACAGGCAAAATACAAAACGGGATCCAAGCATCTGTGCATAAAGCTTAACTCCTCTTACTTATTTTCAGGCGGAAGCCTTTAATGCCTCGTCGTTGTAAGCAGGAGTTGTCGACAGAAATGTCACGCTTTTCAATTGGTCGAAATGGTCGTGACGTCGCAGTGCGCCAATTTCAAACGGGGCCAATTGTACTTTGGCTAGTAACCATGCATTCCGGCTGATCAACAAGAACAAACAAGGAACGCCCCATGGCAACCAGGCACCCAAGCAAGGGGACAACGACTCATCACTACACAGACACCAGTCTAGGCCCAGGAAGAAGGAACAGGGTGCTACCGGAAAAGGAGGCAGCCACAGCCGGAACAACTCCAGCTCCTTCCCGCCCCTGGGGAACCCTGCAGGGAACGACAAGCGAAGCTCGAGCCGCGGACGCAGCGATAGCCGCTCCAACAAAAAGGTGAGCTGGCCAGCAGAGGCCTCCCAATCTATTGACGCTCGAGAGAAGGAGTTTCAGATCCAACTACAATCCCGAGACAGAGAAATTGCCAGCCTTAAAAAAGAGTCGGCTGACATTAAACGCCTGTTACAAGCGCATCAGGTACAGAATGCCACTGCGGCTAGAACGCCACCCACCGCGTCTCAGGCTTCGACCAATAATGCGATGGAAACAGACGCCATTTGCAACACTCCCTCCACCGCGTCCCAGTCTTCGGCCCATAACGCGACGGACACAGACGCCAGAATAGCAACTAAAAGACCGCTCCCTACAAAAGAAGGCGAGGAATCCAAACGAAAGGCCGAGGCTTCGGAAGCCGACACCCCGCAGCCGTCGAAAGCGCCTACCAAACTCAGGGCAGACATCAATACTCTGTCAGAGAGAACTAGCGCTATATCAACAGAACAAGCAACCTTCCAAGGCCTCGTTACTACCAAATTTGCAGAGATAGATATTCGCTTTGCAACACTAGAGGGACAGGTATCCCAAATAGCCACCTGCATGCAGCAAATAATGGATAGGCTTACAACTATCGAGGCCCGCCTACCCCCCATCTTGGATCTGTCCACGACGCCACAACCATCTATAACCCAACATGGCACCACGCCAAAAATTTGAAATTTGGCAATGGAACTGCAGAGGCTTCCGCCGCAAGCGGGCCCACTTGCAGCTCCACATCCAACAAGCACCGTCTGTTCCAACCCCAGACGTGATTGCATTGCAAGAAGCTAGCGGCAGGGCTACACTGCCAGGCTATAAAGCATATCTGCCACCTCATTATGATACTAGTAACGCAGCCGGCTCCTTCACAGCCACTCTGGTGCATAGAAATATCACCGCAATTCAACATTTTATAAATGATTCGGAAGAAGATTACACCCTACTTGAAATAGTACCAAGGCAAAAAGGAGACTCAAATCTATTCATCCTTAATGTATACAACCCGCCCAGAAACAAAGGCAATGGACTCCCACACTTGTTGATAAACACAGTAAAGCTGGCTGCTAGGGCTCAACTAATAATTGTGGGAGACTTCAACGCTCAACACCCAGCATGGGGATATACCAAAGCAACTCCGAAAGGGAACCTGCTCTGGCAAATCATACAGTCACTAGGGCTCACAACGCTAAACAACCCAAGCGATCACACACGCATGGGTAACAGTGTATGTGTAGACACATCTCCAGACTTATCCCTCTCTAAAAACGTCAAGGACGCAAAGTGGGTCAACACCGGGCAAAACCTTGGTAGTGATCACTTCATCCTTAGCATCACCTTCCCCACGACAAAACTTAAAAACAAAGCAAAAGAAATACGAACCACGGATGGGGCAAGTTCAGGCAACTTCGCGACAAAACAGCTCCAAAGGAGATCTCTAACCTTAGCGACTGGGTATCTCCCTGAATGAGGATGTCAGCTCCACTAGCGTTGTGGTGCCAGTTGAGAAGGAGGAGCAGATTGCAGACTCAAAACTGTTACACCTGTGGCAGGCACAAAAAGGCCTCCAAAAACGCTGGAAGAAGCAAAAACAAAACAAGCGACTACGCAAAAAGATCGCTGAAATCGAGAGGCGAATCGAGGAACATACACTTACTCTACAAAAACAACAATGGAGCCAAATATGTGAAAGCGTCAATGGGCAGCTCGGAAATAAGAAGACATGGCATCTTCTAAGACACCTGCTCGACCCAGAACAAACATGTCCCGTGCAACAAAGTCAACTGTACAGACTCATACATAAATATGAGGGTACAACTGAAGACCTAATCAAAGAGCTAGCAGAACGTTATCTAAACACGGATGATGGTACCACACAACCAGACTACCGGGGGACTCCTAATCCAAATTTAGACGCAGACATCACAGACGCAGAGGTCTGGTACGCAATTGGAAAACTGCGGACAACATCTGCGGCAGGACCAGACAAAGTAACAAATAAGACTCTCAGGAACTTAGACGCAACGTCGATCGCGGCGGTTACAGACCTTATGAACAAATACTGGCATGCAGGCAACATACCACCAGAGTGGAAACACGCGAAAATCACTTTTATTCCTAAAGCGGGTAAGAAACTCAGCACTGAGAATCTACGCCCAATTTCATTAACATCATGCCTAGGCAAACTCATGGAGCATGTCATCCTCAATAGGCTCCAAAACTTTGCGGAGGACATGAACCTCCTACCTGAAACAATGTTAGGATTCAGGGCCCAACTATCTACCCAGGACATACTCTTGCAGCTTAACAAGGACATAATTGAAGCTGACGAGGGAACAGGAACGAAAGCAATATTGGGTTTAGACCTTGTTAAAGCTTTCGACAACGTCACCCACAAAGCCATTTTGACAAACTTGTCAGAAATCAACCCCGGAGAAAGGACGTACAACTACATCCGATCCTTCCTCACTAACAGAACAGCAGTGATAACGGTCGGAACAATAGAGTCTGCCCCAATCACACTAGGCAGTAAAGGAACGCCACAGGGCTCCGTCCTGTCCCCTTTCCTTTTTAACCTCTCCCTCATCAAAATTCCCCCCAAACTGGCACAAATACCAGACCTACATCACACGTTCTATGCAGATGACATCACACTTTGGGTAACCAAAGGATGCGAAGGCTACATAGAAGACACACTCCAAGCAGCAGTGGACATCAGTGAGGCATGCGCATGGGAATCCGGCCTCACTTGTTCTGAGCAAAAATCTGAACTCTTCGTGATCCGTCGTAAACAAAGAGGTAGGCGTACCACGACATCCCCCCCGCAAATAAACGTCTATGTTAATGGACGATCTGTCAAAAAGGTACAGACCATGAGAATACTGGGGTTGTATTTACAAACAAATGGAAAGAATACTGACACACTCACTAAGCTAAAACGCACGGTAGAAGCGACGGCGCGATTAATCCGCCGCATAGTTAACCGCAGACAAGGGGTGAGGGAAAGAGATTTATGCAGACTAGTGCAGGCCTTTGCGCTAAGCAGGATACTCTATGCCACCCATTATCTCAAATTTTCGAAAGCAGAAAAGGACAAATTGGATAGTATGATACGGCAGGCCTATAAGGCTGCGTTAGGACTCCCACTAAATGCCTCAACTGAAAGGCTTATGAGGTTAGGAATACATAACACCTACAATGAACTGAAAGAAGCCCATTTAATGGCTCAAACAGCGCGATTAGCCAATTCCAGAACTGGCAGGAGTATTCTTACCAGGCTCGGAATTAACTTTCAACCTATGAATAACGATGCTAAAGTAGACTTACCCCGCGACTATAGGACGGCCCTACTAATCAAACCACTCCCCAAAAACATGCACCCCTTACACCATGAGGGTAGAAGACAAGCAAGAGCCAAAGCCTTACATAACAAATACAGACAGTGCGCTGGAACACTTTATGTAGATGCGGCAGAATACAAAAATACCAATGCCTTTGCAATTGTGGTTGTGAACGAGAATGGTGACCACATCGTCTCGGCGACAATCAAAACGAAATCCTCTGAAACGGCAGAAGAGGCGGCTATAGCCCTCGCCCTAGCGCATACCCAAGGGAGCATCATCTTCAGCGATTCCAAAATGGGTATCAATAATTTCGCTAAAGGGCGAATTACAAACACCTCCCTTAGAATCCTTAACGCAACCAAATTCTCACCAAATTATTCCGAATTGATATGGGTCCCAGCCCATTCGGGGAATCCGGGGAACGAGGCAGCCCACAATAAAGCCCGAGGTTTCGTCGACCGGGCAGTGGATGAGTCTGGCTCCCTGAATTTCACGAAGGACTCCATGATCACATATCATGATCTCACCAATCATCTTAAACTAGAGAGGAGAATTTTCCCCCCTCCAGACAAAAGACTTACTAAAGAACAAGAGGTTACGTGGCGTCGTCTACAGACGAGATCGATACGCACCCCTTCACTCCTCGCGCACATTTATCCAGATCTTTACAACCCAAACTGCAAACACTGTGGCCAACGTGCTACCTACGATCACATCCTGTGGGACTGCAAAATAGAGCCACCTCCGGGTGATCTAGTTACAGCTCCTTCTCTCGAGCGGTGGGAGACCGTGCTGGCTAGCTCTGACCCCAGAACGCAAGTTTTGGCGGTGGAGTGGGCTGACAAAGTCGTCGAGGGCTATGTACTCTCGACCACTTAACGCGACCTCTTGCCAAGCTCTTCCCGGCGAATAAAATGTTTTACAATCAATAGTAACCATGCAACCAATTAAAGGGATCGTATAGTGATGCTCCAACTAAGTGGGACTGAGTTTAGTTCATTGCTTAAATAACCAATTAGCCTAATTAAGCTTTCTAGTCAGGCCAGATAAATAAATAAAACCGAGTAGGAATTTGGTCCTAGTTCGGGAATGAACCAGGGTCTCCGGAGTGCGATACGAGCACGGTAACCACTCCGCCATGCCAGCTCGATGGTTTGGAATGAACAAAGGCGCGTCTAGTGAATACGGTGTCTTCGTTCACTCCCATCTTCCTCCCTTCCCTTAAAGGGGTAGAGACATCAAATTCCAAGGTTGTACAAAAGACTGTCATACGTTTCCTTTGTATGTGAGGACCATAAGAGCGAAGTGTTAAATTTAAAAGAGGCCTGGAACATATTTTAATTTCATTTTAAAGTTTGCGAAAATGCTCACTCTTGAAGTCTGAGCCATCGCTAGTGCATCAGTGTGACGTAGGAACAGAGAAGAAAACACAAGCAAGTATTTCCTACGTCATTGCTCAGTTTTCTGACGTACGGGACCAAGTTTTGCGGTTTCGCGGCCTAGCAACCTTGGTTACGAGTGCTCAAGGCGCGGTCACGCTAGGCCGACGGGACCCCGATGCCGACGATCGGCGGTCGCGTCGGCCAACTTGGTCGTTCCCCGACTAGCCAGTCACACTGCACCGACGACGACGACGCCCCCAACGACCAAGCATCGTCCTAGTGTGACAACGTCGCCGACCAAAGATGCGGACGAGACCCGTCGGCCGTCGTGTCTTGGGCAGATCGGTGGCCGAGCGAAAACATTCGCCGATCAAAAGCGAGTACCGAGCTCAGAGCGCGAAATGCAATCATTATGTAGACAAATAATGCACGCGCAGCAACATTCATCAAACCATATGGCCACTTGGCCGACGCGCTGCACCGATCGTCGCATGCGAACTGCCTACTACTACTAGTAGTGGCTACGGTGGGGGGTACGCTCGCATTCTGCCACCCTTTTGAACGGGGACACTGCTTGGAGCGGGGTGGGGGTGTGGGGATGGGGGAGGGGGGATTCGCAAGTAGCGCGCGCGCAGTGGTCGACACTTGGACTGGGCTCCTTTAGCGTGTGGTGCAGCTCGCACCGGGGAGGGCTCCTATGCACCGGGACTGGTGCACGGGGGCAGGGGCCCTGGAGGGGGATACAGCTGGATGGCTGGGGGGGGGGGTTACAGTTTAGAGCCTGGTGGCCGGGCCTGTCACCTGGAGGAATTCTAGGAGTATCCTGAAGGCAGCGATGGGGCTGCGGGCAGGGTGGAGCAGGTCTTGGGCTGAGTTGGCAGGGAGGCCCAGGGCACGGTAACCTTGGACCATGGTGGTGCATGCTGCGTCCAGGGTCTGGCAGGAGCTGAGGAGGTGGTCTAGGGACTCGTCGGCCCCGCAGGAGGAGCAGGCTGGGGAGGAGGCTCTACCATGGCGATGGAGACGGGCCTGCGTCCAGGACGAGCCTGTTTGGAGCCGCAGGAGTAGAGAGCGCTCTTTACGCGGCAGGTCGTCAGGAACCCTTAGGCGTCTCACTGCAAGCAGGGACGCGCGGAGCGGTGAGCATCGCTGCGCCGCTGTACCCAAGCTCCGCCCACAATCGGTGTCGCACTTCGCCGCCGTGCAGCAGTGCCTGAGCGCTGCTTGGGATGGTGTACAAATGTCACAAGAAAAGACACGATCGCCTTGTTATCAGAAAGACTGCTCGAGCAGCGACAAAGCATGCCTGCTTTAGTTTCGAGCTTTCGGCAACGGCACTGCTCGCGGGCGCTCCGGGCGGCGAGCTCTGCTGCTGCCTGGCTGCCGTGGTCGTCGCTAGGCCTATAGCCTCTTTCGCATCGGAGCCGCAGCGGCCGGCGCTTCGGAAGTCGCCTGAGCTATAATAACAGGCCTACTCTGCACATCGCTTTACTGTGAACAGCATCATCTCACAATGAAATAATAGTATGGTAAATTTCCGCGACGTCTTCAGCAACGAAGTGAGGGGGCGCAAGGCGAGCCGGACCCCAACGTCAGGCCAGCGGCAGCTGCGAAGCGGTTGTGGGAAGAAGTTTGCTCGTATCACAGTCGTTACCTTTGCCAAAAGCTCAGTATTGGTCAGCGATCCTCAGGAATGAAACATTTTTCACATTTCTTTTCACAGGGTTTAATATTTACGTCAAGAACACTCTTCAGCTCGTTTTTATGACACCGGCAGACGGGATCCAGGCTGGCCGGCCGGCATGCTCGGCGTACACATGTACTTCACGTTCGCACAAGAAAATACGAAACAGCCGTGAACCAGAAAGGTTGCTTCCTAGATTAGAGCAACGATAATGTTCCTGTGCAAAAGTGGATCTTTCGGAACGACACCGCCTGCGGCAACGCCGGGCGACGAACTGTGCGCTGGTCCCAGGCTGCCCTAGTCGTCGCTAGGCCTATAGGTGGTTTCGTATCGACTCCGCAGCTGACGGCGCTTCGGAAGTCGCCTGTGCTTTAATAAAAGGCCTACTATTCACATCACTTTACTGCCAACTCGTCACGTAATAAAAGATATGTTTGATTTCCATGACGCCTTCAGCAACGGAGCTAGCAGACGAGCAGCGCGCACGAAGCAGCAGCGTCGAGCTGACGGGATAGGCCAACGTCGGCGTGAGGTCGGTGCTGTTGTCGGCAGAGTCCCAACAAACACAAAACCTCCTCAAAATCTCCCAAAAATGACCCATCGGGACATTTGGAATCTCCCCAGGAGGTGCTCATTTTTCCCGAACACATCTAAAAAACGTCCCCACAACTAGCAATGTCCAAAAAGTTGTGCGTCCCATGGAAAGCCCCCAAAGGTTAATGCTCGATTTCTCGGCTCTGGTTCAATAAAATTATTCCTCATTTTTCGTGCAGCCTGCAGGCGTCCAAGCGCACATATGTGCCAAATTTCAGGTGCATACTTACGTTACAGGTGGTGTAATCCACCTTTCCACTCGTCTGAATGCGTGCTGGCTCGGCCGTTCTGTACTTATCCGTTTACGTGAAATGTCCTAGCATTTTGCACACAAAGGAAATATGAACTCAAAAAGTCACCCGATTTGGCTCATATCCAAATAGGATATCAAAAATAGCAGCGCCATACAGAAGTAATTTCAGTTTACTAGGTGTGCTCTTAGCACGAATTGCATCCTGTCGTCCATGCCGGCGACCGCACCATACACCACCACAATCAAAATGCATTCATGTTTCAGTCAAAGAAAAACAATACAGACCGAATTGAAAGTCCGTGCCGAAAAACTTACGTTCAACGGCGCAAATCTGAATGAATACAAACAGCAGACGCAAACGTATGCACCATTTAATACACAGTGTACATAACACTACGGCGCCATGCATATGATGGCCACTTTTTTCTCCAGCCCTGAGAAATCTGCAATATGAAGCAAGTAAAACAGAATACAGGCTGAAAGTTAATGCACCTTAAACGAGCATTCTAAGGGCTTCAAAAGCAGATATGCACATGCACAAGCAAACGTATGCAAAAAGAGCAACTTCGGTGACAAAAGAAAAGACGAGATGGGCGTACGCAGCAGACACGCAGTTTCAGGTCACGGATTTTCTTCAAGTTGAAACCCCCCTCACGCTTAGAGACTCGGAGCAAGCTTCAGCGACGTGAACAGAAAAAAAATATTAGTTCTACTAGGCGAAAATAAAAAAATGCGAAAAGGGCCTGCAGTATGCTTAAATAAATAAATTAAATAAATGATTAAAATAAACCAACATACATTGACGACGTTGCCTACGGAAACCCAGGGATGAAATACAAGGCTGCAACAGCTGAAACCATAAATTAAACGCAGGCTTCTGTCCTGCGCCTTCTCACAGCACAGCGAGCGCTCAAACTACACGTTACACCCTCGTAACGATCCTGGGAGTTTTATTCTTTTGTGACTAAGTGTGGGGATAAGACTGCTTGGAGCCAGGCGGGAAGGTGAACGTGCTCAGGTACGTGCGGTGGCACGCTGCATCCATGGTGCGGCAGACCGCGCATGCGGCACAGTCCAGCGTGGGAGTCGAGATCAAGGCACGATTAATCCAGTGGGAGAGAGTCAATATAACCACGCGAACACTGCACAAACTATACCGCTGCGGCAGGATGGCTGCGCGGTGGCGAAGTTGGTAGAGCAGGCTAATCCATGGGCACTCGCAGAAAGAGAGTGGTGGGTCTCGGAAGGTCCTTCCCGCCTCAGACCGTAGTAGACGGCCACGCTGCCACCACCAACGTGCTGCAGTCGTCGGAGGCGCTGAGGAATGCAGGGTGCGTTCGAGGAGTCACCTATTACCACGAACTCCGCTGCCACGAACGCCGCCTCGAACAGCGGCATCAGTAGGGCCGTGGAGCTGCGCAAAGGACTTGCGATGCGCAGCCGCGGCATCAGTTCCAAAAGGAATGGTGTGGGCACGCCGAGGTGCGCGGGAAAACTTCCGTGAATCCGTAGCTACGAAGTCCACGACAGCCCAGTTGGCGCAGTGACGAGAGCAAGAACTGCCGCGCGCTGGGGCTTGTGCTCGAACGTCTGGGGCAGCGCGAATAAGCGTGCGCAAAATGGCGTCCGTCCAGCGAGGAAGCCGCGCGAGCGACGGGAGGCCATTACCGCACTTCTGCTAGACAGCGGCGCAGCGAGGAGTGCCGATAGTCGGAGACACCTGGAGGGATCACCACACAATTTTTAAGTTGGGCGCAAGCTGGGAAAACGCTAGAAGACGGGAAAGATGTTGACCGCCGCTGCCGGCGGCGCGATGAAAATGCAGACCGCCGCCGCCTGCCTGCAGCGCGGAGCCGACGGCCCACGTGCGAGAAACGCATGCACCGAGAGAGATGCGGGGTTAACCGCTTCCTTCGGCTGTTCTAATGAAACTGCCGTTTCATCTCTCAAAACGACGAGTGCAAGAGCAAAACCTTCTTTCCCCGCAGCTTGTGGCGCGAAGGAGAGAGAAAAGAGAGCGCGAGCAGTCGATTTTTATTTCTTGTTGAAAATCATTGGTCCCAAAACGTTATGCCCAGTTACATTTCTGGGACGAAAATGCATTAACTCGCTTTTGTTGCTGCTTAACACTCCAGAAAAAACGTTTCTAGACCTTTAGTGGGAGCACTGCCTTTTTGCTTGTGTTTCTATGTCGTGCCTCTATGGTCTGGAAACGTTTGATAAACGTTGTACTGGGACTGGGACATTCCATCCTTTTTTGGAGTTTCTGAGGAGGTTTTGTGTTTGTTGGGGTGTGACACACGGGTCGGCGGACGGCTGCTATCTCGGCGACGCGACGGCGTTGCGCTCGTCGGGCGACGAACGGCGCTTGGTCGGCGTCTGCGCAGTGTGACAGACGCGCCGACGGCACGAAAATCTCTGCCGCTGACCATCGCCAGACTGAAATCGGCCGATCGTCGGCCTAGTGTGAACGCGCAGTTCCAGACGCACGCTGGGAAAACCTCGGCATGAACATAGGTAGCGACCACTATGTTCTCAGCACAACCTTCACGGCTACACACAGCAAAGCCCCCAACCGAACAATCAGGCACACTAACTGGGACGCCTTCCGATACGTGCGCGCCAAACGCACTTCGGCCCCCATAGACGACCTGGACGCATGGACAAACTCGCTTCTCGAAGACACCGCCAATGCCACCTCCACGACTACCCAGAACGAGGATGGCCCTTCTCCCGACGCCAAACTCATACACATGTGGGAGGCCCAGCGCAGTCTTAGGACTCGCTGGCTCCGCCAAAAACACAATCGACCCCTCAAGCTCCGTCTCGTTCGCCTCGAGCGAGAGATCGAAGCTTACTCCGTCAAACTGAGTCAGGAGCAATGGCATCAAACCTGCGACCGTCTTAACGGCCAGTTAGGATGCAAAAACTCGTGGTTCTTGCTCAGACATCTACTGGACCCAACTCACACCAAATCCACATCTCACAAGAACCTCACCCGTGTCATACAGGCTTTTCAGGGAACAAATGAGGAACTCCTCGCTACCCTGAAAGACAAATACATGAATACTTCCACTGAAATTTCCATCCCTTCAGGATACACGGGTGCTCAGAACACCAACATGGACGCCGACATCACGGCAGGAGAAGTACGCGCCGCCCTCAACCAGATTAAAACCACCGCGGCCGCTGGCGACGACCACATAACCAACAAGATGCTTCGTAACCTCGAAGATCAGTCCGTCGAGGCACTCACGTACCTCTTCAACCAACACTGGCATGAGGGTCGCCTTCCAGACACTTGGAAGCATGCCAAAGTGATTTTCATACCAAAGCCAGGCAAACGACTCGAGCTGGGCAACCTTCAGCCCATCTCGCTCACGTCCTGCCTGGGAAAGGTCATGGAACACGTCATACTCAATAGACTCCACACTCACGTAGACCAAGAGGACCTTTTTCCCCCCACTATGATCGGCTTCAGAACCGGCCTCTCCACTCAAGACATTATGTGGCAAATCCAACACGACATCCTCGATCCGAGACCCATCCGAGCTACACGAACCATCCTAAGCCTAGATGTCAGCAAGGCTTTCGACAACGTGTCACATGCTTCCATCCTGGCAAACCTCTCACAAATGAATGTAGGCACTCGCACTTACAACTACATCGCCGACTTTCTTCATAACCGTACAGCAGAACTTCACATTGCAGACCTCCACAGCGAGAAGATCACACTAGGCACCCGAGGAACACCACAAGGAGCAGTCGTATCTCCATTCCTTTTCAACACTACAATGAGAGGCCTCCCTCCGCTCCTGGAAGAGATACCTCACATTAAACACTCAATATATGCCGATGACATTACCCTGTGGACCAACTCTGGCTCTGACGGGGAAATCCAAAACTCCCTCCAAACAGCAATCGATAAAGTACACTCCTTTGTACAGGCGAACGGGCTCACATGCTCCTCCACGAAGTCCGAATTACTAGTCATCAGGGACAGACGAGCTCGCCTGCCCGTCCCCGACCCGCAAGAACCTATTGTGCTTCAAGTCGACACACATCCCATACCTCCGGTCCGCACCATCCGCGTTCTGGGTATGCTAAACAGAACAACACGCAAAACTCGGAGGACATTCAGCGCCTCCGCACCACAGCCAATCAGATCAACGGCCTTATCCGCCGCATCAGCACCCACCGCAGAGGTATGAAGGAGGATGACCTCTGTCGGCTCACGCAAGCTTTCCTCATTAGCAGGATAGTCTACTCCTACCCCTACTATCACCTCCGCCGGAAGGACGAGGAAGCTGTTAACAGCATTATACGTTCAGCGTACAAAGCGGCACTGGGGCTACCTCAGTACGCCAGCACACAGCACCTCCTCCTACTCGGCATCTACAACACGCTCACAGAACTCATAGAGGCACACAAGACCGCCCAAATCCACCGCCTCTCCCGCACTAAACACGGGCGGCTCATACTTGACCGTCTCAACATCAACCCCATAAGCGACATCCACCCCACGACGCCCATTCCGATAGGGGTCTATAGCCGCCTAGTCATAAAACCAATCCCCAAAAACATGCTACCTGGCCGCCATGATACGCGCCGTCAGCTGAAAGCCCAAGCACTAGATGCCACATACATTGCCGACGAACACGCAATATACGTAGATGCTGCACGGCAAAGTGCAAACTTTGCCGTGCTTGTGCAACCACGTGGCTTGTGCAACCACGCCACAGTCTACTCTCGTCACCGCCGCCACAGTACTAGCTCACTCTCCGACAGCGGCAGAAGAAACCGCCATCGCGCTGGCCATCGCTGACCCACGTACGCGCACAGTCCTCAGCGACTCCAAAAGAGCAATACAAAATTACTCGGCAGGTTTTATCTGCCACCCCGCTGCACGCATCCTTCGCGGCTGCACTCCCGACCATAAGATCAACCTGGTCTGGGTACCCGCCCACGCCGGAAACTCTGGAAACGAAGGGGTCGACCGACTAGCCCGAGGACTAACCAACCGGGCGGCCGGCCCCACGGACCCAGACGCTCTTGCCGAGGCTCCCCAGACCTTTGCCGAAATTACCAACCTCTACAGAGAGATGAGACGCCAGTTCCCGCCTCACACCCCGACTTGAATCGAGCGCAAGCCACCTTGCTCCGCAGGTTGCAGACACACTCTATCCTTAGCCATTCTAGACTTTCACTCATCACAGACGGGGAATACGACCCCGTCTGCCAAAATTGTTACCAGGGAGAAATCGCCACCCAGGCTCACATCCTCTGGGGTTGCGCGGGAAATCCGCCCCCTCGAACCTTACTGCCAGCTGCCTCCGAAGACGGATGGAACCAACTCCTCAAAAGGCCAGACAAGATCATCCAACTGGCGCTCATTTCGTGGGCCCAGGAAGTCGCCCCCACCTGGGGGCCACACCAAGCTTACCTGCCCTAAATCCCGCCAATCTATGGCAATAAAGTTGTTTCTCTCTCTCTCACACAATCTGAGCTGCGTCGGGCCTGACGCCTGCCTCCTCTTCGGAATCGCTGGCCAGCGGATCAAAAATGAAGTGGTTGTTGGGGTTCGAATCGGGGCGTCTTCTTCCTCGTCTGCGTCATCCCGCGATTCCTCATAATCGGTGTCTTCGCCGAAATAAAACTATTCTTCAGCGTCCGACTCGGAGCTATTCGGCATTACGGCTTGCCCTCCGCCCGGCTCTCCGTGTTTACGCGCACCAGGTGCGTGTCAAGCAGACTACATCCCTACAACGACGTCACGGCTTTCCGGACCATGGAGGAAGGAAAAAGAGAGGAGAGGCCCTTTCTACACAACACCATGGGAGAAAAGTGTGGAGGAAATCACGTGGTTTTTCCATAATCGGGAGGCCATTTTGTCCGGGCAGCTTAGCAACGGCGTCGTAGTTGCTGCTTGCAAACCGGGCGGTAGCAGACGGCCGCGGCGTAGCATTTTCGGTGCGGCGTAGACGTACTTTTCTCAACTGCTCGAGTTTGTGTTTGATCGCGCTCACAGGCTGACGTTGGCGCCGTTCACTCATATCTCAGGCGGAATTCGCTGCATAACTCTCGTTGTTGCGTGCATTGATTTCAACGTGCTCGGTGACCACGATCGCACGGGCATTTCGTCTACTGCGTCACTGCTCGGAGCCGTCGGGAGACTACCGCTGCTCACTGAGGAGCACTCGGGCTGTTCGTTCACCAGTGATTCAATACGCCGTGCGCTAGAGAGGTCGTCGGCGTATTGTGCGGACGTTTCACGTCCAGTGCGTGCAGTGTGCGTGTACCATTCGCGCTCCCGTTTCCATCGGCAGTGAATCCTCGTTGCTATTAGGCGTGTTCTTGCAACGCTCCAGTACGTGATCGTCACTGGTGTTAGTGTAACTGTCATTTTCGTTTTTCGCGATTGCGCTTGTGTGAGCGGCGGGGGCCATGACATGGGCGGAGGGCGATATTTTAAAGGAAGCAGCTGCGCTCGCTTTGCTCTTAGTATACTGCAGAAACTTTAATTGTTACCCGCCCGTTTCAAGCGTGTAACGTTTGAAGCGTCTAGCGAGCTCTAGCTTCTGGGACGTGCCGGGCTCAAGTGTATTCGTTCATATCGTGGCCAAGTCTGTGTTTCTGGTCGCGCGCTATGCTTAGACCGGTTTCCTGTTGCAGGTTTGCAACTGCTTTTCTATGTGATGTCATGGTCAAGAAGTGCGAAAAAGGCGAAGCTCTAACTGAATTAGGAGGCCTTTTCTCACGTGTTTATTGTGCCCATGTCCTGTGATTGTGTTTTTTGGGGCAAAACGTACTTAGTGAAATGAGGATCCACATGTGCGCTGCATTTCATTGATGTCGGTGGTTATGGTGAAGAAAAATCATTTGATGCATTCGATCATAACGTACAATAGATCGACTTTCATTTTATGTGTTGTCATCAAGAGTAAAGTGTGCTACTATGCAGTGACATTAGAAGCTAGTATTTCATCAAGTAGCGAAAAGCGGTGCGTACAGCTGCAGATCTGCACATTAAACATGAAACACGGTATTGAAATGATGCACAACACCGTGAAACTTACACTGCAGCCACTGGGTACTCCTAAACTTCTCGAAGTCTGAAAAGCTACGGTAATATATATTATACACAATACTAGATCTGTGGATATGTGAAACATGCTATGTTGCCATGCTACAAAGGATGGATTTATGGAGAGGGGCAGTCACATTTTAAACATCTATTTCTTGAACTTTTTTCATTGAGAAAAAGATGTTCAGAATGGTTATCCTGCGTAAAATTTCAGATAAACCCTCCCCTGTTGTCTACTATATGCACTTTGGCCCTCTCCGTTTCGGTCACCTGCGTGAGTGGCTCTTGGAGTTGTGAATCAAAAGTCATTGCTGGCACGGCCACCAGTACAACACGTTATGATATTACATTTTGCGTTCAGGGTAAAGAACTCAAACTTTTTAGTATACTTGCCCATCCTCACTGCTGTATACGAGAAAGCATTCCTTGCATCACCAGCCGCACGAAAACATGCTATGAAGATAAGTATAGTATTTATGGCCAACAACAAAGTACTGCACAATTTTCCCTACCCTCACTGCTGCAGCACAAGGCAACGTTGACACAGCCAGCTTCCCAAACATATGCAATGGAAGCAGATTACAACATTCAGCAGCAAGTGCTGCATTAAAAGGCAGGTTGAACACTAAGGTGGGGTGTGACCATGCATGGCAGCATTGTTCACGACTCAGCCGAAAGCAGACAAGTGCACACTCATTCAGCATAAAACTGAGAGGTTTGTGCTATCCTCCAGAGAGCGCGATTAAAGTGTGGCCAGTATGCGGCACACTTTTATGCGAGCATAGCATACAAACAACCCAATATCAATAACCTTGCTCAGGGATCTCATGCATGAACCTCTAAACTCATTCTAGCAAAGAAGGATTTTTTTTACAACCTCATGAGCACATTTGACAGCTGTCCACTCAAAAATCATTATGCTCTCAAATAGAAAGTGTTGCAGAGTACCATTGAAATATAAGCCTCGTGCCAGCAAGCTGGACATGAAAGGCTTCCAGGGTAGCCATATACTAAAACATTTCAGGAAGCTTACGTTTAAAGGCAGTACTTTACACTGCATTAAGGTGGGATAGTTTGTTCGGAAGCTTCATGAAATACACTGTGAGATCCAAGACACACAGGATTAAAAAAAAAGAAAAAAGAAAAATAAAGGAAGAAGAAAAAAGAAAGTGCTTTCAGGCAATGGGTATGTGAAATCTCTTCATTTTAGAACGTTCCCCAAAGCTCTTACAAAATTTCACAAAATATTTTTGCAGAAATGACTCAAAAAACCTGAGCTACTGGTGACTATTGCATGCCATTCTCAGTAAAGAATGCAGGGGCTCGTTCGGTCGAATGTGAAATTTGCCGTTGATTTTATATGCGACTATTGTTGCATATACCTTTATGCACTCGCTGTCGTTTCTACCGGCATCTTGCTTACTCCTGCGATTAATTCGATCCCGACTTAACGTATTCATTGATCACACGCGCCATTAGGTTATTCTAAACTCAAGGTAGACACGTGCGCCGAAGCAGATGAGTAAATTTTTATTCTTTCACAATACAGCCACTACCAGTGGCGTAGGCAGAAGTATTTTTCGGGGAGTGTTATACGCCGCCGGGTATAATAAGAAAGAGACCCTGCGCTTAAACAATACCTTACAGATTTTTCTTCTTTAATAAAGGCGAAGGGTTAGTTTTGTTCACCGCAATATCTATATAAAGATACGAATGCACACAGGATCCCGAGAACTTCATTCATAAAAAACATTTATTTTCTCACAAAAAACAACTCATACGGAAAAACGTGGCTATTTACAATATTTTCACATCATATACAACAACACAAAAGCTTCTGCTCTACAACAAAGTCATCAACTGCAAACAAATGGCATTTGTCAAAACTTCTACCTCGTACATGCAAACCTGCGGGGGCCTGTGCCCATGCGGTAGCACGCTCCTTCGTTGGCTTTGAAACGCGCGCGCAATCGGCGTGGCGGCGAAACGTCAGCATGACGTCAGCCCGGACAAGATGGCGCCGAGCTTGTTTCCGGCTTCACAAAATGTCACGTGACGGCCTCTCCTCTAATTTCCTTCCTCCAAGTTCCGGACCCACGTGACAACGCATTGTCTGGCTTTTGACGTCATGTAAAACCCTAGCAAAACCTGGCAACTACGAACCGAAACTGCTGGGTACAAATAATACGATTATTAATTATATAATGCGAGTTCATGCTTCTAAGATGGTGTTCCATGCTCACTGAATCGCTACGCATTATTTACAACCCAGAGGTACAACACAAAAATGTGGTGTCTCTACCCCTTTAAGCCGAGGTTCAGGTGTGCACCGAGATATGCGAGACAGATACATTTCCTTTCCTCAAAAACTAATTTACCGACAAGCAAGACGTAGAGCCAAACAGGCGATGGCGTTCTCTGGACTCCCTGGCAGCGTTGCAAGATGCTATCGCGTTCCATACTCAGAGGCAAAGCTTAACATCGTAACCACACATCAGTGACACAAGCACCAACACCGCGCGCTTAAGGCTTTCGCCTCTCCGCGCTTTAGGTCAACAAAGCGCCCTGAATTTTTTTATTGCGAAAGCAATACTGCTCACAGTTTGAGCCCTTCAGCGCAGCGCGGCGGTGGACACGTTTGACCTTTAGCGTGACCTTAGACGTGACGTCATACTAGCTGCGAAAAACCAGGGCCCCATCTCGGCTCGTCAGTGTAGAGGGGCGGTAGACACGGCGGGCGGTGAGCCTCTCGCTTCTCCCACTAGAGGCGCTGCGGTAGGAATGACGTCACACCATCTGTGGAAGAAAAGGGCCCCGGCTCGGCTCGTCGTCAGCGTAGAGCGGCGGTAGACACGGTGGACGGTGAGCCTTTCGCTTCTCCCGCTAGGAGCGCTGCGGCCGGTGTGACGTCATACCAGTTGTATAAACAGCTCCAGCTCGTGCAAAGCCATGCACCTAGACTAGACAAGGCCTGTTCACTCCTCCTCTTCACAGGGGCCTACGTCATTCTAGTTGCACGACCGCGAAAGGCTTTGCCGCGAACGATGGTCAGACTTCTGTGAAACGCCGGCGGATGCAAAACAGCAGCATGGGACCAGGGAGGCGCGCGGGTGGATCGTGCTACTGTGGTTAGGTTAGGCAGCTAACGTGTTGACATTTCTCTTTTCCGGCTTCTCAGTTTTCGAGCTGCACGTCGCCAAACTGTTTTCTCTTCACTTGTGCGCGTTGAAACCGTGATGTGGAGATGAAGCAAAACAGGCTCGTTTTGTAACCGCACCAGCATAGGCTGGTGCTGTGTGCAAGGGCGCCACGGAAATTACGACGGTGGCCAAAAAGTTAGGGTGTTTGGTTTGCCCAAGGATGAAGCACGCAGAAAACTTTGATGACAGTATTTAGTTCCTCGCAAGGATTTTAAGCCAGCCATGCGTTCCAAGATAAGTAACAACAATTTAACCGCTTTTCATTCCTTACCTTATGTTCTATAAAACCAAACATTAAACAAAAACGTTAGTTGTTGAATAGTGGTTTCGAGAGAACTGCATGGTATAACAAATGAGCTTCCTCATACAGTTATGCGAGCTCCATTTCTATGAGCAAGACTTCGTCCCAAGCTCTCACATGATGATACACAAACGGTAAGAACCATGCAGCCCAAGCGCGATGGTGTTCAGCTTCAAAAGGACGAAGTGCGTTCGGTGTTTCCCAATTGCCCATCGTACCTTTTTTCTGCACCTTCATGTTGCGAGTCCACAGCAAGAAAGACAGCACGTTGGGAAAATGACGCTATCCAGGAAGTCATCAACAATTCTATCAAGGCAAGCGAGGAAGAAAAACCCATAAATTCAGTGTCTTCGTTTGAAGTATTGCAAATCAAGCTAGTCAATATTTGCGACACCAAGTTACGGACAGTCACTGCGAACGAAAAGTCCATCATGTTTCTTGGTTTAGAAACTGAGCCGTCTCCATATGTGAAATGTACTGTCACAGTTCTTCCGGATCTGACAATATCTTGGTGAGGCTGCACTGAAATTGAAAAATGACGCAATTTAGGCAAGCAATCGGAAGGTAGCTGCCATGGAAGCTAAAAAAATTAAAGAATCTAAATATTTTAACGCAACGCACCGCGAGCAATAAAATGTTCACATAGTCTTCATGTTACTGTTTTACATGACTTGATTCTTTTTGTTTATTTCAATGTTTAGCAGGTCGTCCGCTTTCGAAAATGGCAAAAAAACATACGTTTTATTTAAAAAGCACTACAATACACAAGATGCGGCTAGATACTGCATTTCACTGCTATGCTGTCTAGGAAATAATATTTTGATCTAATTGGAACTAATTGGTTTTGGAACTAAATGCGATGAACTGAAGAAATGCAATGCTTTGTCACAAGTATTATCATAAAACTATGAAAACGAAGCACTTAGCTGCAACACGAAGTTTATGGCTAGGGTCACGAAAGAGAGCACAAATTATAATTTAAGATATAGAGCGAAATTAAGCACGCGGTTAAAAAGCTGTTCTTCAGTCGCTAATTCATGTTTATCGGCTCACTACTACAGCCATTGGGCCTCGGATAGCAAAAAAAAAATGCGCTGAAAACTACCGGCGAACCCTCGCAGCCGCGAGCGGAGGACGGGCAACTAGCGTGACGTCACAGAGCAAGCGGAGAGGCCTTGAATAGTCTAGGTGGCTTTGGCTCGTGCCGTCGGCGCGGGAGGTGGTGACAGAGTTGCCAGGTTTGGCTACTTTGCGCCAAATTGGCTTCTTTTGAGAACTCTTGCGACAAAAATTTGAGCTTGGCTACTTGGCTACTTTTGAAGTGCTATTTATGAACACCATTATCCTGTTGTACCTGCCTTGTTGTCGATAAATGGGGAGCAATTTAACGGGGTTAGGCCAAATGCGAATTAGTTGTGCAGGAACTTCGGTTTTCACTTCGGTTTCGGTTCAAGGCTCGGTTTTACACGTCGAGCAGGCTTCCGACAAAGATCGGCGACTCAGTCGGACTTCAGCTCCGTCATGACGAGATAGCAATAATGGGTTAATGCCCAGATATGTGGAACTGGTCATTCTCTACATTTACTGATCGCTGAGAGTCCTACCACTCCTGGCGCCGTGGTGCAGTGGTTAAAGGGAGACTGAAGCACTTTTTTTGAAAATCAGGCTCGCAGCGGCATCCTACAGTTTTTCATGCTGTATGCTCGAATATCGCATCCAAATAAGGCGAAAACAAGCGCGATTTGGCTTTTTTAGCCGAAATATGCGGCCTGTGCCGCGCGGCGCGCCGCCGCCCGTGATTGGTCAAGAGAGGTCGTGACGTCACTTTGAGGACTGGAGCTGCCGATGCGGATCCGGCGCTGCGTTGAGTGCAGATCGCAGCTTTCAGTGTCGTTGTAAAAGCGAATACGGCGACTATTTTTTTTACTGACCTCCGAAGAAAAGGATACTACAGTTTGCTCATTCCACGTATCGCCTGAAACCAAAAAAGACACAAGCAAAAAATTCTACGCCTGGCACAAGCATATGCCAGCGTCAAAGACGCGATGCATACCATGCGTAAAAGGTGCCAGCACAACCTCGGCTCGTATTCTCGGAAAGGAAGGGGTGCGAACAATGCTCAAGTCAATTACCACCGCCGGAAGCCTCCTGGCTCGCCTGGAAGAGCGTCATCCTAAAGAAAAGGCCCAAAGCACTGTGTACAAAAAATCCTGTTCTCAGTACCTGGCGTTGCAGGTTGAGGCAAGAAAGTATTTCAAGGAATCAAATCAAATCAAATCAAATGCAGTTTATTTTCCGTCAGAAAGAAATCAACGGAGGAGGCTCGAGCAAAAAGTGAAACATGTTCACTTGATTGCGCTCAAGCCCCCTTTTACATGGCATGCAGTGACGACACACAGGTGGACATTATATAAAACATACTCGTGGAATATGGAAATATGAAACAAAGCAAGCAAAACGTACAAGGTTAAACAATATAGAGTGGTTTTGCAAAGCTCTCTTGTGGAACTTAAACAATTTTTTATGTGTACAGCAAGTACGAAGACAAAACAAAATAAACTGTAGTAATTTAAAAACAGAATGGAAAGTGCATAGGTACATATTCATAAAGGCAAACGGTTTTGCAACAGAATTGCATGTTATTATTTCAGGTGCACTAATTAGTATGGGTTGTCTGATGCTTGCTCCGACAGGAAATACCTAATTTTTGAAATACTAATGTGGTTAATGTCAATTCCGTTATGTTCAAGATTGTTTAAAAGTGTTGGTAATGAATGACGTAGCATTTGTTGCCCATAATTTGTCCGGGAATAAGGAACTTTCCAAGGTTCTGAAAAGCGTGTATCACGTACATGTGTTGTTCGAGTTAACTGTGCCATATATTTTAATTCTTGCTGGCTGTTACGAAGTTGTTGCTTGTATCTTTTTGCCAATGTATATAAGTATAGATTATGTACACTTGTTACATTAAGCTGCATAAAATATTCGCCCTTGTGGGCTTGCGAGTCGACCCCTACGATATGCCGAATAGATTTCTTTTGGAGTACGTGCAAACGATTTAGATTTGTGACGGTTGTTCTCCCCCAAACAAGAAAGCAGTAACTTATACGAGGGGGTACCCAAAAGAAACCGGACTTATTTTTGTTTGAACTTATTTGTTCACATTTTAAGCACAGACCTTTACTCTCCTTCGAAGTATTCCCCACTTGCAATGATACGCTTGTCGAATCTTTCATTCTATTTTTCAAAACATTGTTTAGATTCTTCTTTTGTGATGCTTGACAGTGCCTCCGTCGTTTTTTTCTTCACCTCAGGAACATCAGCGAAACGCTTTCCATTCACCTATTTTTTCATTCTAGGAAACAAAGAAAGTAGCACGAGGCAAGGTCGGGAGAGTATGAGGGTTGAGGAATAGGGGTCACGCCATTTTTGGTCCAAAATTGTCGTAGAGACAGGGCTGTGTGAGCAGGGGCATTGCCATGATGGAAAAACCAGTGACCCGACCGCCACAAATCTGGCCGCTTCCACCCACACTGTTTCCCAATCTTTTCAAAACATCCAAGTAGAAAGCCTGGCTAACTGTCTGACCCTGCGGAACAAATTCTCAATGAACGACTCCTCTCACGTCGAAAAAACACATCAGCATTGTTTTGAGGTTTGGTTTCACCTGACGAGCTTTCTTGAGGCGAGGTGAATTTGAAGTTTTCCATTGGCATGATTGTTGCTTTGATTCAGGATTCGATTCAGGAACAGTTGAGTTGTCCCAACAGCATCGTTCTTGTACGTCTTTCTTAATATTTCAAGAGTTTCCATTGAACTTTTTCCGAGCAAAAATCAGAAATTCACCGGAGCACGCTGTGCACGAAAATCAGCCATTGCAAAAACGACGTTCACACAAAACAGTCGTCACTCTAAAACTCTGCCTAAACTAGTCTGACCTCCTTCAACGACGGCACTCGGCTTACTGACTCTGGAATGTTCGTTCTATGCGCTCCTAGTGTCAAAACGCGGTACCACAGAAGCTTTGCCGACCAAAAAATTTAGTCCGGTTTCTTTTGGGTACCCCCTCGTATGTGATAGAATCAAGGCATTGTATATGTGCAGTTTAATTGCTTGTGGTAGGAAAGAGTGGAACCTCGCTAGTATTCCGACAGATTTAGATATTTTTGTTATAGCATAATTAACGTGAGTGTCCCATAGCATATTTTTGTGCAGATATACGCCAAGTGTTTTAACTGAATCAACAAATTCTATTGGTTCTGATCCTAATGTGATATTTAAGAAGTGTGGTGCTTTCGATTGCCTGGGAGTGAACATGACTGCCTTTGTTTTTTTCGTATTAATGTCCAGGGAGTTCGCTTTACTCCATTGGTAGAGATCTTGAAGGATCGCGTTAATACCAGCCTCTAAGGATTGAAAGTTACGCTCGTGGAATAATAAGGTAGTGTCATCTGCATAGGATATATAATGTGGAACAGGGCTAACAGATGTGATATCATTTACGTATATGTTAAATAGGAGGGGGCCAAGTATGCTTCCTTGAGGTATGCCGGTGGTTACAGGTCTGTATGATGACATGTTGTTATCTATTGAAACGCTTTGCCTTCGATGTTGTAGATATGAAGTTATGAGTGCTAGTGGTGTTCCCCTTACTCCATATATTTCTAGTTTCTTTAGTAATGTTATGTGATTAAGACGATCAAAAGCTTTAGAAAAATCAATGTAGATGCCAACTACTGCTTCTTTTTCTTCAAATGCTTTTAGTATAATTTCTTTCTGTGTGAGCAATGCTAGTTCTGTGGATTTGCCTTTGCGAAAGCCGAATTGTGTCGGTGTTAACAAATTGTGCTTTTCAAAAAAATTGATGATGCGGATATGAATTACTTTTTCAAGTCCTTTTGAAAAGATAGGTAGCAAGGATATTGGGCGATAGTTTGATAAATTGTTGCGATCACCGCCTTTGAAAATTGTTATTACTTTAGATATTTGCATCTTTGCTGGGAAAACGCCTGTGGAGAGAGCTAAATTGTAGATATGAGTGAGATGTGGTGTAAGCAAGTCAAGTGCACCTTTTACAGGCCTTAGCTGAAGATCGTTTATGTCCCGCGCCGAACTGTTACGAAGAGAACTAAATACATCATGGACTTCACTTTCACTTGTGGGAACAAAAAAGATGCTGTCTAAATTTCTAGCAATATTTCCCGTTGCTTCTACACAGTGAGCACTAGTAACCTGGTTGACTAGATGGTTGTTAAATTCTTCAGCTAGCTCTTGTCCACAAATAACTTTGTCATTTATAATTAATTCATGTGTATTCGGACTATGAGGGTTTCAATTAAGTAGCTCATTTAATTTCTTCCACATAACGTCAGATTTTATGGTATGACCCGTCTCAAAGAATAGGTAAAGATACCGCTGTTTTTCTTTCCGCAGTATGGCATTTGTTTTGTTTCTATATTTTTTGAAGGCTTTCCAATCTTCTGTATCGCGCGTGCGTAGAAATCTATGGAAGAGTTTGTCTTTCTTTTTTATCATTTTTAGGAACTCCTTGGTAATCCAAGGTTTACGTGATTTCTTGAATTTTTTTGCAGTAATGAAGGGGAACGACTGCGAATATCCATCTATTAATTTATTTAAAAAGTTATTATATGCATCATCAGCTGATGTTGTGCTATAAACATCACTCCAGTTTGTCTGTATAAGTTTACTACGAAAAGTGGATATTGTAGACTCACTGATGCTTTGAATTTTTCTGCTTGGAAGTGATACAGTATTCGTACGTTTAGGTGTTGTTTTACAGAGTAAAACTATTGCCAAGTGGTCGCTGATATTTGATGAAACTGTACCTGCTGTTGTTTCGTGCTTAGGCAGGTTTGTTATGAATAGATCTACCAGTGTGGATGATTTTGTGGTTATCCTTGTGGGAGTCTGAATCATATTACTGTAGCCTTGCGAGAAGAGTGTTGTCTGTAATAACTGCTCAGAGGTGGACGAGGTAAGCAGGTCTATGTTAAGATCACCTCCCAGGATTGTTGTGTAGTCATTCTTATTTGAAAAATCAAGTAAGGTTTCAAGAAATTGAAAGAAACTGTTCATGCACCCATCAGGCGGCCTGTAAATCACAGCGAAAATGTAGGGCTCACTAACTACGGCAAGACATTCGATGTAGTCATTGATAACAGCGAACTGATCAAGTAAGTCACACTGAAAGCACTTCCTAATATTCAATTGAATTCCGCCACCACGCTTTTTCGATCGGTTCAAAAAGAAGGTTTTATAATTTGCATCAATTATAGCATCACATTCTGCTGTAGACCAAGTTTCCGTTAACATGACCACATCAAAAGGGAAGGTAAAGTTTTCAAGAAAAATATTAAGTATGTCTTCTTTATTACGACTTGATCTTATGTTCAGATGGAAGCATTTAAGACCTCTCATGTTTCCAGATGTGATAAGATTGTTAACTTCAGCAGGCTGTAATGCCATTCTGAATGACAAGCTGGGATACTAGATAAGTTGTTGTGCTCACTGAATCTTTCCAATGTCTTTTTCGCATTGTATGCGAAGAACTTTTGACGTTTCATGTTTGCGAGCAAAGATTTTTCCGCCACGAACCCACACGAACTTCCAGTTTTGTTCTTTTTTCTTTTGTTTGGCCAAGCTGAGAAGCTTCTTCAGGGAGGGGCAAAGGTGTTCATTTATGTATATGGGATCGGAACTATCAAATCCTAGATCTCTGTTTGTGAGGCGAGTCTTTTTGGCCTTTTCAAGAGCGCTGTCGCGTTTGGCGCGACAGCGGAAGGAGCACAAAGTTGATGAAGGAGCACAAAGTTGATGTCAAAATTAGCGAAGCGCAGTGGCCAACCACTGCGAGGCATGTGACCACAGGATAGTGACGGAATCATTGTGCGCTGGAAACCAAGCCAAATACGCGCACAAGGCTGCTGCTTCACTTGTGGCGCGTTCAGCAGATGCCAGAAAATATTAATCGCTGCCTCGGAAACGTTCGCCTTTCGTAGATTTGCAGTTTAGGTTCAGTGAAGTAGTTGCCAACTATATGCGCGTTTAAAAGCCAAGCTAGCTGCAACTCGCCCGCTGCCACAACTTGATGAAGAAACCGAGTAAGGTTGCGGTGTTTTTTTCCAAAACTTGGTTGGCATTCATTTCTCTCATAAATTTGCATCCGAAATCAACGTCGAACGCTTTCATTTTAATCGCTTAGCTACGATTAAACGAGATGCCGCATATTAAGCGCTTCGATGCTTGCTTGCTTTGCTTTATTGTGCTTTGCTCTGCTTGCTTGCTTGGACACGTCGAACCGAGTATAAAATCACTAACCGAGCCTTGCTGAGCACATCTCAGGTGGTCTGGCCGCACCTAAACTGAGGAGAGCGACACATGCTTAAGCCTCTATAAGGTTTCTTCAGGGGCTAAGTGAGCATGTTTCTACTTTTAAAAGAGGCGCTTCTTCAGAATGGTGACAAGCCTCTCATGCGCGAGAAAATCAAAGGAACTGTGTCATGGTTCAGCCGCGCCTTTTCGACAGAAATCTCCAGAGGTCATATTAGGGACAAGCTCTGCATGTATTTATTTATTTATTTATTTATTTATTTATTTATTTATTTCAATACCCTAAAGGCCCAATGCGGGCATTACATAGGGGGGGATTCATCAAAGAAAACAACAGATATAAAACACAGAATACAAACGGCTGAAAACAGAAGTAAACAAGTTAAGAAGGCAGGTACAAGTTAATAAGAGGAACAAAAAAAAGCTAATATGAGGTATTTGAAAAAAATTCACATGTAGCAAACCGCGCAAAAAATCAAGAAAAATCCCGGCTTCGAAAGTTACTAAACACAGCATCTAACATTTTGCGGAACGTTACGGCCAGCACACACACACACTAGAGCAACGAAGAAAAAAAAACAAGAAACAAAAAAAAAAAAAGAACGCACATCAACATATGTTAGAATTTTCTAAATAGGACCAAAGAGCTGTTTGAAATGAGGATGTTTCAGCGATAGTCGCAATGCTAGAAGGAAGCGAATTCCACTCTTCGATAGACAAGACCAATGGTGAGTATTTGTATCGTTCTGTCCGAGCGAAAATAGGTTTAATCTTCTGCTTGTGATCTACACGAGCCGATGTGTGCGGTGCCGGGAGAAGATGAGAGCTTGAAAATGGTGTGTTGCTGTGGTAGATAGTATGGAAAAAGGATAAACGGCTGAATTTTCTGCGCATGACCAGAGGCGAGAGATGGAGCGATAGTTTCAGTGCTGTTACACTTTGATACCGAGAGTAACGGGAAAGGATGAAACGAGCAGCTTTGTTTTGAATAGATTCCAACATGTTGATGAGATAGACGTGATGAGGGTTCCAGATCACCGACGCGTATTCTATCGCAGGCATGATCAGCATGTTGAATGCGTGTAGTTTTGTGTCCTGGTTGGCTTGGTGCAGTCGGCGTTTAAGAAGACCAAGTTTTTTTAAGGCTTTGTTAGTGATTTGTTCAATATGAGTGCTCCAGGATAAATTAGAGTTAAAATTTACACCGAGGTATTTTACCGACGCTGCAGTTTCAATGGTAGTATTGTTAACTGAGTAGGCATTAGGGCTCATGTTGGCAACGGAAGTAAACTTGAGGTGTTTAGTTTTATCGGCGTTAATTACCATTTGCCACCTGCCGCACCAATTAGTTAGCTCATCAAGATCAGTCTGGAGAGCAACGATGTCGCGAGGGCTAGATATTACTCGGTAAATTACACAGTCATCTGCAAATAATCGTATTGTTGATGTTATGTTCGACGCGATGTCATTAATATATATTAAGAAAAGCAGTGTACCCAGCACCGAACCCTGAGGTACTCCTGAAGCAACACCTGTACGTCTTGATAAGAAGCTCCCTAATTTAACTGACTGAAAGCGGTTTGTTAGAAATGCGTCAATCCACTGCGTAGTATGTTGATCCAGCTGCAGGTTGCGTATTTTTATCATCAGACGGTTATGAGGCACGCGATCGAAGGCTTTAGAGAAATCAATAAAGATGGAGTCAATGTAGAGGGAAGAATCGATTGCTTGATGAAGGTCCGTTGTTAGCTCAAATAACTGTGTCTGGCACGATAAATGTTTGCGGAAGCCATGCTGGTTGTTGTGAAGCAAGTTGTTCTGGTTAAGATGAGTCATAATATTTGTGTATATTATGTGTTCGAATACCTTGCAACATATCGAGGTTAATGAAATTTGCCTGTAATTATTAGGAACGGATCTGTCTCCAGATTTAAATACCGGGATTACATAAGCGGACCTCCAATCTTCTGGCACACATGTTGTATCGAGTGACTGTTGGAAAATGAGTGATAGCAGGAAAGCTGTGTGCTGGCAGGTTATTTTTAACAGCTTCGCGTTGATACCATCGGGTCCTGGGCTAGTGTGGTGGGGTAGGCGGTCAATTGCACGAGCCACGCCAAGAGCAGATATGTGAATGGGTGAAAAAGGAATCTGGATATTGGCCTCAGGAAGCTGCAGTGGATTGCAAATGGGCAATTCATCTGTAAAAACTTGTGAGAAGTGGTTGTTAAATTGTTCTGCACATTGTTCTATAGGTAGAGTGCTGCCGTCTACACCCAAAAGAACAGGAACCGTACTAGCGCTTTTAGGATTAACAGTGTTCCAAAATTTCCTAGGGTCTGTTGTTATCAAACTAGGAAGTGTAAAATTAAAATATTTGTTTTTGGCTTCCGAAATTTGTTTTTCAACTATTTTAGAAATGCTTTTGTAGTTTTCCCAGTCTGTAGTTTCCTTTGTTCGAACGGCTTTCCTATATGCTCTTTTCTTCCTATTTAGTGCCCTGTTGACATCTGTGGTAAACCAAGGATCGTTAGTACGTGTGCTTATCATTCGTTTTGGCACGCAGGAATCTTCAACTTCTTTTAGCTTGTCACGAAACAACTTCCAATTTTCACTGACCGTGCGATTATGAAAATTGGCCTGAAAACTATTTGTGAAAGTTTCCAGCAACAGGTTCATTTTTTCAACGTCCGCGCGTGCGTAATTGTAGATAAGCTTTTTCATTTTTGTTTTGTCGCTCCGTGGAAGAGAAAGGGAACAGTGCACAACTTTGTGGTCACTTAATTCTTCCAAGACGTGGATCTCTGAGAGCTCAGGATGGGTTGTTAAGATGAGGTCCAGGATATGCTTACCGCGAGTGGGCTCGTGAACAATTTGGGTGAGCTGGTGATATTGAAGTAAGTGAAGGAAGTTAATGTTGTCCTGTCGGTAATTATTGGAGTCAACGGTTAGCGTCGTCCAGTTAATCGCAGGAAAGTTAAAGTCACCTGCTAAAAATAGGAGGCAATTCGGTTGCTTTACAAGGATCTGCTCGATAGCGTCGTTTAAGAGTTCAATGAATTCAGGTTGGCTACTTGGTGGTCTATAACAGGCGCCTATAATGCAAAGCATATGGCCAAGTTGAGCGGAAACCCAGACTATTTCTAAGGGTGAGTCGATAGGGATAAGAGATGCATGGAAGTCTTCGTTAATCGCGATCAGCACTCCTCCTCCTCGTCGAGAATCAGCCCTATCTTTCCTAAATAATACGAACGATGATGGGAGCGCGATGTCATGACATGAAAACGTCTTCTGTTAGCCACGTTTCCGTACCCACGATGATATCAGCAGAGCAGGTATGTGTAATAGCTTTAAGTGCATCTACTTTGTTGTGTATGCTGCGGAAGTTTGCCAAGACCAATGAGATTGGTTTGGTTTTGATACGGTTGATTTTCTTTGCGGTAGACTGTCAATTCTCGGGGGGCATATGCCTTGAAGGAAGTTTATTCACGCTGTCTGTTGCAGAATCATACCGGTAAACACCATTTTTCATGTGAAGTTTGTCAAATCTTACGGAATAACGCTCGTTTTCTTTGATATTTGCTTTGGCGAAGTCGCGCAGCTTTTTTCGTGCATGAAGAACTTTTGGGGAGAAATCTTCATCTAGCCAAACTTTTGGTTCCGTGAGATCTTTTAATTTATGTGCATTTCGAAATGCTTCAAGTTTAGATTTAAAGTTCAGGAACTTAACTATGATTGGTCGAGCTTGATCAGAACGCGGCTGGCCAAGGCGATGGGCACGTTCGATGTCACCGCACTGTATCTCGAGATGCTCGCTAAAGAAGTCCTTAACTATTTTTTCTGTTTCTGCATAGCCTTCGTGTTCTTCTTCAGCGAGTCCTTTAATAATCAAGTTGTTCCGTCTCATTCTGTTGTTCATATCCTCGACTACACCTGTAAGATCATCGTTTGTTTTGCGTATGTTTGTCTTGACGTCTTCTACAGAAGAAGACACGGTGTCGATGTTGTTCTTCATATCAAGTACAGCGGACATATTTTTCTCTATTACAGCAACACGGTCCTGGATGTTGTTTATGTCCTGTTTGATTTCTTTTAGCGTTTCTGTCGTTTCAGCATGGCATTCTTTTAGTAGTGCGAGCACATCATCAACCTTTGGTCCGGGGTTTGCTTCGACATCACCCGCACAAAGCAAAAGTAGGGACAGGCATGTAGAAAGCAGGAATGAAGTGGGTCTCGGGCAAAGTTCACGGACTAGTCCCGCCCCTGGTCTAAATCGATAGTCATGTTCACACACATGCACGCGACAGGAAGAAAATGAGCCGATGCGAGCGCGATACGTGCACAAATCCACACCCATTGAAACAGAGCAATTGGGATCAGCGGCCACAGGAATATGCTAAAAATTGAGCAGTAAGTAAAAAGGCCTACCTAGAAAGCAGAGAGCACAAGTCACCGATATGCTCTTGTGGCCGCGAATCCCAGAAATGCGAAGGCGGAAGGTGGCTTTATATGCGTCCCTGGCGATGAATCTGCTCCAGGTGGCGTTGTCTCCGTCGATGACGTCACAGGACGAGTCTCGTTCCGCGGTGTCACGCAACGGAGACACCAGATGACAGGTAAGAATTTCGATGATACGATGGGTCGATGGCGAGAAGCTTGCACGATGCCCAGTCTTGGTAAGCTTGCGGCAGGATACGAGTATCTAGAAAGCAGAGAGCACAAGTCACCGATATGCTCTTGTGGCCGCGAATCCCAGAAATGCGAAGGCGGAAGGTGGCTTTATAGGCGTCCCTGGCGATGAATCTGCTCCAGGTGGCGTTGTCTCCGTCGATGACGTCACAGGTCGCTCTTACGAAAGTGCTTCGAGCAGAGTAGGCTTGTTTTGGTCAGCTTGAATTCTTCGTCACAGCAGCGAGCGCTTGCGCTGCGAGCTTATGATCTTGCGAAAAACAGTGGAAGACGACACAGACTCGGCCGTATTTGTTCATGGACACGAACGCAGAGTAGTACCTCGTGTTGAATCTGATTCTCAAGGCCGGCTGATACACTTTGTACGTCACAACGCACACAGCACGAGAAACAGCGCGCACTGAAAGCTCGCTCGGGTGCGCCGAAGTATCCCCGGCTCCTCAACGTGACGTCACGTTGGCCGACATGAACGAGGTTTCCCTCTCCGCTGTTCTCCTCTCCTACGCTCGCGCGGGGTGCGGGAGATTTGAACATCGCGTTTTCAATTGGTGATTTCGCCACTGTTTCAGCAAAAATCGAAAAAATAATTTCGCAGACGTGATCAGCAACGAAACTACTTCAAAACCCTAAAACATTGGCTGATTCGAAAACCACCTCAGTATCCCTTTAAGCAATACGCCACTGCCCTGCGATGGCAGGTGCTGCCATTGGTGAGACCCAGGTTGCTCTTCCCAAGCAGCCAGTCTCAACCAACCAGTAATTTAACTTTCTCAAGCCACGGTGGGGATAGTACTCATAATCTGGTATGCAGGGCTTCACTCCTGGAGTTCCACGTACGCCTTCACGTAGGACTCACAAGGGCTTCACTTTGTTTACCCGTCACGAAATCGCGACATGTCCCCTCTAATGCTCACGCATTTAATAACTATGACTGCGTCAAAGGAACACAAAGTATTTGCTCTGACGAGGAGAAAATGATTTGTTTTTGTCTATGCTTCCAAGTTATTTACAAGCACTGTTGCCCCATAGGTTGCCCTCTGTCTTTAAACTGTAAATTTCCTGCCTCTGGTGACGTTTTTGTGGTGTATTGGCATCAATTCTGGCTACTTTTGAGACCGTGGCCGTAGAATGGCTACTTTTTGGCTACTTTTATCATTTTTGTGGCTATTTTATGAGATTAGGACCTGGCAAACCTGGGTGGTGACGAAGCGCGGCTCTGTTTTCGCACGCCAGACATGGCTTACGACACCACGTCTGTCATTCCACTTCGTACTTCAAGCGTTTCTCTTCTTGCTATGAAAGTATTAGCCGTTGAGGCCCCCAATTCAAGCAGCGAGAAAAATTTCAGCGCCGCAGGATTCGTAATGAAAGAGCGCCGCTCTTGTTTCGATCAAGCCATCATCAATGAACAACTTGCATATTTAGAGTGATAAATCTATACCTTTATGCGTTGTGTCTTGTGTATAATCCCAAACTGTGATCTGGAATGCGAGGTCAAAATTTGAATGTCATTGAAATAAACTCATTTTCCTGAAATTCTCTTTTTGTGTCGTCGCCGCTTTGCAGGTCGGGCCGAGCACGAGAGTGCTCAGGGTCCTTCAGTGTCGGGCCGGGCTTCCTGTCGGTAGGTTAAGTCCCGGGCCGGGCACGGGTTCGAAATTGCGGCCCGTGCACAGCTCTATTCAGAAACCTAATCACATTTTGTGAAAAAAGAGCTATGTGCAGAGTTTAAATGGTGCAAGTATGAAGCTACAATGAAGTCAATTACAGACTTCTGTGCAACAAACAGCTAGAGGAATTTCAAGAGCATGCTATACGTGATGCTAGTTGCCTCAGTCACAATTGATGCAGTCAAGTATTATTTCGTATATTTTTTTTTACCCAACAGACATGAAATGTCTGAAGATGAATATGTACCAAACACATCGAAACATCAGTTGTGATGCCTGAAAAAAGTTGTACTGCAACATATAAATGCTCAAGTCTCGATAAGCAGGAATACTGATGGGGAATAAAAACAGTTTTCTTTTAAGGCGGAAGCCTTTAATGTCTCATCGTTGTAAGCAGCAGTTGTCGACAGAAAATGTCACGCTTTTCAATTGGTGGAAACGGTCGTGACGTTACAGTGCGCGAATTTCAAACGGGGCCAATTGTACTTTGGCTAGTATCGTATAGTGCTGCTCCAAGTGGGACTGAGCTTAGTTAATTGCTTAATTACCCAATTAGCCTAATTAGCTTTACTAGTCAGGCCATATAAATAAATAAAACCGATTAAGAAATTGGTCGAGGTCAGGAATCGAACCCCGGTCTTCGGCGTGAGAGACGAGCATGCTATCCACTCCGCCATGCCAGCTCAATGGTTTGGAATGAACAAAGGCGCGTCTAGTGAATACGGTGTCTTCACTCACTCTCATCCTCTTCCATTCCCTTCCGACGAGGTTTAGGTGTCCACCGACAAATGAGAGACAGATACATTTCCTTTCCTCAAAAACCAATTTACCGACAAGCGAGGCGTAGTACCGAATGGGCGATGGCGTTCTATGGACTCCTTGGCAGCGTTGCAAGACGCTGTCGCGTTCCACTCTTAGGGGCGAAGCTTAGCATCTTAACCACACATCAGTGACCACACTTTAGGTCAAAAAAGTGCCCCCCCTGAATTTTGTGAGACAGTTACTGCGTAATTTCCTTTCCTCAAATACAATTTTCATTTTCTTCATTACGGCTCCTCTTTATCTACCTTCTTTCACTCCCACTTCCTCCCTTCCTCTACGGTGCGGTTCAGGTGTCCACCGAGATGACGGAGAATTACTGCGCCATTTCCTTTCCTCAAAAAGCGTTGCGTTCAAAAGGCAAGGCATCGCGCCGAACGGGTGGTGGCGTTCCGTGGACTCCCTGGCAGCGCTACAGCGCGCTGTCGCGTTCCACTCCTAAAAGCGAAGCTTAAGCGTCATTAATTAGCAGTTAATTGGTATTCAGGCATTAATCAGTAATTAACCATTCATTAGTGATTGGTCATCACTTAGTAATTAGTACTCAATTATATGTGACGCCACCAGTGCCACAGAAACAGTGAAGGTGGTGCGGAAAACGCTTCCGCCTCTACCCACTTTAGACAGTCAAAGTGCCCCCTGAATTTTTGTTCCGGCTCACGCACCTGCTACAAACATATTCTTTATACATAGCAATAAAACTTGAAATAACTGTTTAAGAAGCCTTGTGGTCAATAGTATAGCTAAGTATGACTGAAAGGAGTCCGCAAGAAATGCACGGAAGCAGGCATGCAGTGTGACAGCACAGCGCGACAGGTGCGCTTTTTAAACTCGCGCGCGCACTGAAGAACATGGGTTTATGGTTTATTGAAACGACTCAGGCTGTGAGGGACGCCGTAGTGAAAGGGGTTCGGAAATTTCGACCACCTGGGGTTCTTTAACGTGCACTGACATCGCACAGTACACGGGCCTCTAGAATTTAGCCTCCATCGGAATTCTACCACCCCGACCGGGATCGAACCCGCGTCTTTCGGATCAGCGGCCGAGCGCCATAGCCACTGAGCCACCGCGGCGGGTCGAAAGACATGACGGGGACACGCCGAGGAGGCAACGCTGCAGTGCACGCTGCCTCCTCGCCTCTCGGCTCCTCGCGAGCAGCCCCGTCCGCTGACGAGCGGTGGCGGGGAAAAATCTAGGGAAAACATGCCTGTCCCCAACCAAACATGACGTCATTAAATACCACGTGACCTATGACGTCATGCATATGACGTCGTATTTTTTTTACCAATCAGCGTTTCCAGCCTACCTACCCGCAAACGCTTGTTTTTCTTGTCTATTCACGGGAAGGCACGGTGCTGTGTTCACTTCGCTGACAAGCGATTACGGCGAAACGCAGCACTGCGCCAGAATAGTACGAGCTGAGCCGTAGTGGAGGCGCCAGTGACATTCTTCTAATGCCATTCATGTGGTGGGGGCCCCCCTTTCGCTCTCGCCCGCGACTATTGTCCGTCTCCCCGGCCGGAACCGGAGAGAGTAGCTCCTGCCGGGTAGGCGGACAAGAGAGAAGGCTGCCGGCTCTGCGGTGCGCTGCGAGTGTGCTGCTGCAGAGCGACTCCGTGACCCCGCGACCTCGCGTGCGCCGTACGCAGCCCTGCCTCCGCTTCCCAGAACCATCCTTTCTTCTTACAAGGCGCCCAAAACTGGTTGCTTTGCCCCAACGTTGGTACTTGCTAGAACGAAAAATGCGTTTCCAGCCCCAGCTAGCTTTTTTTTTAGCGTTTGTACTATCCTCCCGTCCTTGTACATTCCCTCCTGGATGGTCTAGACACAAATCACTTCCTGCTGTGCATGCAAGACGCCCAGCGCACCACAGCCATATTCGCACTTCCACATATATGATACATGCTTTGCCCAACTTAGAGCCCTGGGCGTTTGGTTGTGAGTAACACCGTATGGCGCGTAATGCATTCCCATCAGGCAGAATTAAAATATGAGAACATTCATCGCAAGATATATTTCCTTGTATTCTCCAAGTAAATTACTTCTATACTAACTCCTCCCTTCTGAAGTGACCAAAAGATAAAACAACTCAGCGTGTAAAAAAGGTGAGTGCAAAAATACACTACTTTCGTGCAAAATTCACAGGAAGTGCACTTAAATTGCCACAAGTGCATGGCCAATTAAGGAAAAAAAACAAGGGCAAAGGACGGAGACGCACAACAGGAACACAGGACGACGCTGTGTTCTGTGTTCCTGTATTCTGTGTCCCCGTCTTTTGCGCTGGTTTTCTTTCTACAATCGTGAACCAATTAACTCGCCCAGCTCTCCACTCTACTGGACCAATAAGGCATCAAGCTTCACAGTGCAGTAGTGTTATATATTACGCTACATATTTTCGAATTGTTTTTGCTCGGCATACACGTCTTTCATTTGCTTAGGAAGAAAGCAGCGCAGTCAAGAAAGTTACTCCCTCCTGCCTCGAAAATAAAAAAAAATGCGGTTTTTTTCAGCGCCAGTATAAAATCTTTGCGTGCTGACGGCATGTTGAAATTTTCGTTAATGCGCCGTAATAATTATCTCATGAAGCCCCAGCTCTTGTGGCCCAGGACGAAGAGTACGATGATTTATGGCAATATTTGAAGTGCATTTATGAACCAAGTTCTTATTGCTCTAACGTTCTCCTAAGCAAATAAAACTGAAAATTGTGATAATTTTGATAATGCTTTATGGAGCTAACACTACCAGGACGTGGTAGATAAACAAAAAATATATTCTTTGATAAAGGCCTGTACGCTGCACTTGTGCTGCTCATTTATTTCATGCTGTCCATTTTCTCAGTGCAGTGTCTTCTTTGATATGCATATTTCTGGCTCATTACATACTTTGCTTCGGTTCACAATTCTTCTTTTAGTTATATTTCATCCACTTTCCTGCCATGATCTCTATTCAAACGTTATTTGTGTAATTTTGCTTTGTCCGGGCTTCTGCAATGTTCTAGTATATATGAATGATGTGAAGATCTGTTTCAAGCTGTTGCACTATAATTCAGTCTAACCTCCTCGATCACGATCACCTAAGCCTTTCCTTATCTGTTGCCATACTTTTTTATGGAAACACTTAAAAACAAAGCACCATGATCTATTTCAGTATTGTTTTATTTGCCGATCTAATTTTTTCGAAGATAACATGGAATACCAACTCCCCTTTAATGTCCCCGTTCTCGTCTCGAAGTCGCGAATTTTTAGATGTGCGCTCAGTATTCTCGTTAGTGCATTTGTGCTCACAAGGGACTATAACAGCCAACGCGGCTAATACGCTAGATTTAATCCTGACAAATCGATCTGACATAGTCTCACCTATTACATACCTGCCAGGCATCAGCGACCACTTGCTAATGCACTCTAGCCACTCCGAACACTAACAAAAAGAAAAAAAAATAATAATACGAGACTACAATGGAGCAAATTTTCAGGCGATAAATAATGAACTATTTTTTTTATCGATGCTTTCCCATAGCTTTGGTGTCCGCAGCATTCAAACCAACTGGAGCATGTTCACAGCTATAGTCACCCAACTCACAGAACAATACACTCCTGAACGCACTGCCACCACCCACTCAATAGCTCCCTGGTGTAATAATCACATTAAACGTTTATCTAACAAAAAGAAAGCCTCTACCGCATCGTAAAGTTCTCGCCAACTAGTGAGTGATCGGACTTCGTATTCAGCGGCTTCCGACATGTATGTTCAGGCGCTCAAAAGCGCTAAAAGCACTTCCACTCACATGTAACCACCAATGTCAAAAATTCTGGCGGGTCATTAATCCTTCCACCGACGATAGTTTTGCGTTATTTGACCCGTTAGGCGACCCCATCCCTTCCGACGTTTGCGTCACGATTCTTAACCGCGCAATCACTGAGAACTTTACACCCATATCTGATGTATACATATGCCTAGAACTCACCACTTCAACTATGTTTTCATGCCACCTATAACTGTTGCTCCTACTGGTGTGAATAAGCTTATTGATGGACTCAGTGTTCATTCCGCTCCGGGTTATGACTGCGTTTTTAAAAAGCACTGCAGCTTATTCGCCCATTATAGTAACCAAACTTTTCCAGCATTGACCAGTCAACGCTGCTACTGAGTGGAAGATCAGAAAGGTGGTTACAGTCTACAAATCCGGCAGCAAAGCATCCCCTCTTAATTATCGTCCCATATCCCTTACCAATACTTGACCCAAAATGTTCAAAAATATAATATTCACCAACCGTGTTAACTTCCTTTCATTGAACAACTTTTTTATGTCAGCGCAACATGGTTTTCGAAAACCTTACTCTTGCGAAACACAGTTAATATAGTTTACACATGCATTGCACTGTATTCTAGACCTACCATCACTAACTGACTGTATATTTCTGGATTTTTCGAAGGCTTTCGACGATGTATGTCACAACCTTTTGGCTCACAAACTAAAACATCTGAATATTGACTGTAACTTATTGAAATGGATTGAAGGTCTACTTAATCGCTCACAATTAGTTTTTGCTAACGGTTATAACACCTGTTTTACAGAGGTGTCTTCCGGAGTTCCACAAGGTTCAGTTCTTGGACCCTAGCTACTGTTCCTGATTTAACATTAATGATCCCCGCTCTCTTATGGATTCTCATATTCACCTTTTAGCTGATGTTAGCGTCATTTTTAGAGAAATAACCAACACTAACAACCTTACATTACTTCAGTCAGTGGCGGTCACAGAGAGTGGTTTTAGGGGGAGCGGACAGACTGCTGTATATAAAAAAAGAAAAAATAGAAACAACGATTTTTTATTTTATTTGCACAAAAAAATTTTTTGCGCTTTGTTATTGAAAAATAAATGGCGAAAGGTATAGACATTATACCATTACTCAATCTTTTAATGTTAACGTTTACGCGAGCAATATTCATCTCGATACCAGGGGAAACGAGTCGACGTCTGAGATATCCCGCCACGACATGTCCACTAAGGTCAAAACACCTGCCCGGACATTTCACCAGTGGGGTTAGCGGCCTTCATTTCTCAGTTCTGGGAAGTGGCTTTGTCGCGCCCTCAGTCCCCTCCTTCAAGGCGGCTGGTCGGCGCTCCTTGTGAAGCCAGAAAGGGATGGTCCCCTCGCTGGCATCGCTGTCCCATGGTGGGATAAAGACATGAATGGGTGGCTCCCATCGCCCCCTCCCCCGCCGACGAGGTTGCTGGCCACCGCAACCGCAGGTGAATGGCACCGCCGTCGCCGCCGCGCCGGCGACATGGCAAGACAACGGTGGCGGCAAGGCAGGAATACGATTCCTCGACAATCACAACGAATTGTGCTCGTATAACTATCAACGTGTAGAACGTGGAATTGTGTGAAATAAGACAGCCGCTAACAAGGTGAACGTACAAAGCAGGGGACTACTTGACGAGACCGCCACTGACTTCAGTGCGAAGAGTGGTGAATGCAGCTATATATGAACAAATGCAAAGTCATGCGTGTATCTAGAAAAACTTCCGTCCCACCTCACTACTACATCGATAACATTTCGTTGAAATCAGCCTCATCATATAAGTGCATCGGTGTCCACATTACTTATTATCTTAACTGGTCTCTTCATACCGAGAACATAATTGAAAATGCTAATCGCATGCTTTGCTACTTACGTCGCCACTTCTTTAACGTTCCTTCCAATTTGAAACTATTGCTTTATTAAACACTAATACGATAAAAACTCGAGCATGCAACACGTGTATGGCACCCTGCTCATGACAACTTCATTAATGATCTTGAGCTGGTGCAAAATAACTGTGCGTTTAATCCTTGTTAATTACAACCGCACAGCGAGTATAACTACTATGAAGTCTAATATCTGCCTCCCATAACTTACATCGCGTAGAAAATTGTTTCGTATCACCCTGTTCCACAAGCTGTACCATCATCCCGCTCTTCATAATCACCTCATCCCCCATACAATTTCTGTATCCCGCCGCATTGATCATGATCACAAAGTCGGAAGTATGTCATGCAACAGAAAATGCTGCTCGCAGTCATTCCTGCCGCGAACCTCATGCGACTGGAACCACCTTCCCGCAGAAGTTGCCGGCACTGAAAATTATGAGCAGTTCCGCGTAGCACTAGCTGACATTGTATATTCAGGCGCTGTTTAATATTCATGTAATCAACTGTATTTTTCTCTCAGTTTTCGTATATTTACCATTCCCCCTGTGTAATGCCACATGGCCTTGAGGGGTAACATGAATAAATAAACAGCGTAATATGCAAGCCTCTTACGCAACATTCACTAATATTTCTTTCTGTAATAACGATTTGTAGACAGCCTAAAGACTCATATTTCACTGACGTGAAGGTTCATTTTTCAGTCACAGTTCCATACTGTAGAGCGCAGGATAGCGCTTGTGCTGCATCGTTCTTCTGTGTGTGTCATTGAAGGCGCTATTGTTTATTTTCTCAAGTACTATGCACCATGTACCCCAAACTGAAGTTCTTCTAAATCTTCTTTGATATTAGCAGTTGCAAATTCAAGCCTTCTGCAGGATTTGAAGGAGGCCCAAGGAGCCGAGGACTAATTTTATGCACATGTAAATGTAAACAGCTAATCTCTCTGTACTATTGTAACTTGCATTCTCTTTTTTGCTTTATGTGCTGTCTATATTTCGTGCCATAGTGCTGAATGTCGTAATTTTTGTATGTATTATAGTGTAAATTGATACTGTATGTCTGCTGTCAGTGTTTTCTTTTTCTTTACTGTAATGCGCGATTGTAATGTTTATCTCTTATATTGTTTGGTGTACTTTCCATGTTCTTTCAAAGTACCAACTTGTTTTTCCTACGTTCAAAACTGTCATCTAATGGTCCCCTGGGCCTTGTCAAGCTGTGCGCACAGCTTTTAGCCCAGGGTGACCAGCCAGATTTTTCTGATAAAGAAAGTGCATTGATTGATTTATTAATTCATTGATATGCAACTTACAAATGATTGGAAATGAGGGGAACATGTGCACAGGGTGGAAAGCGCGTGGTCTGCCAGGAAACACTGAGGTGGCCCCGAGAAGGGCCTTTAGTAAGGACAACATCCGTTTTGTGCCTCTTCACTAAGCAGCGACGACACTGCGTGCGCAGTCCTCGTTTTGCCCGAGCTGTCGAAGAAATCCTTGTTAAAAAAAACACGAGGGAACAAAGACGTGCTGTGTATTGTTACGTCCGGCTTTCGTCGTGGGGAAGACAACGACATGGAAGCAGCGAAACGCCGACAAACCCCGAGACGCGCGTTGGGTGAACGCCTGGATTGCCACGGAAGCCGCGTCCGTCTGCCCGGTTGAGCGAGCGTTTCCCGTACACCGAGTGGGAACGCGCGTTCGAAACGCGCGCGAACGCCGCTCATGGACATTTCGGCGTCTGCGCTACGTGGTTGGCATCGTTCCCCTCTCCCAGCGCGTGACGACGGCGTGATCTCTCGGGAGTGAGTGAGTGCGTGCGTGTCGGTGATTGGTGCCAGTGAAACCCGGCCCCCATCTAGGGACCCTAGGGAAGAGAACTCTTAAAAAGCCGGCAGCGGCACGGCCGAAGAGCTCTTTGTCATGATGGTCTTGTGTTGAGCTGTCACGATGCAGCGTTCCTGCAGCTCACTTGTAAATATTCATGTATAAATTCCTCTTCTTTGTCTTTTCCCAGCAGCCTCGTCTCAGGCGTCCCTCATTCGCTCTCCGGGGCACGTCCATGCTACCTCGTCCGTAACAAACTGGTTGGCAGCGGTGGGACGCGAATCGTCGGACGCCGGCGGAGAGTTGCGGACAACGGGACGCTGAGCAGCAGAACGGCGAGTCGGGGGCAGTGCAACGAGCCCTGTGTGTTGACTGGTTGCCTGCAGCGGACCGACTGCGCTGGATTCTTGGCTGCGAGGTTTGGTGAGTGCGGGACTTTCTTCTGCTGAGTTTTGCCAGGCTTTTGTTAGTGTCGGGAACAGAGCTGGTGATTGGGTTGTCGTTGCTGCTGGGTTAGTTGCAGCAAGACAATAGCGGGCAGTAGAGAAGCAGCACTCGGAGCAGCCATGGATTTGAAGACGCTGCGCAAACCAAAGTTACTGGAGCTTGCGAAAGAGTTGGGTCTGGAGGTATCAGACAAACTCAGAAAACCAGAACTGCTGAAGGCTATTCTTGCGTTGGAGGCTGAAGATGACGAGCTTGCGGAATACCTTGAGGCCATTGAGGAGAGGGAATTGGCAAAAAGAGAACAAGAGGAACGCGAACAGGAACGCGAAAGAGAGCTGCGCGAACAGGAACGCGAAAGAGAGCAGCGGCAACAGGAATACGAAAGAGAGATGCGGGAACTCACGCGTGAACTTAACACGCTCAGAAGTATTAGAACGCGATCTCGCTTAAGTGTTTTCAGAAAAGGCGAAAATTTCAGAACTTTTCTGGAAAATTTTGAAAGAATTTGCATGGAGGAGCAGCTAGACGAGGATTATTGGCCACTTGTGTTGATGGGATTTCTCCCATGTGAACCCGGAAATGTCTGGGCGAGGTTGTCTGACGAGGATGCCCGCAACTACGCGATAACCAAAAGTGCGCTCCTCCGATACTTTCGTATTCCCGCGGAGGCAGATTTGGAAGGCCAAATTGTCGGTGGTAAGCTACACCGCGATAGTGTCAGGGACCGAGTTAGAAGCTCCGCTCAGTCGCCGGATGACACGCGTGCTGTGCAGAAGTGGCGGCATAGGACAGGTTTGGTCCAGGAAAGAAAGGCCACTTCGGCAGCGAGGACCGAGGAGTTCGGTCAAGCAGCTAGCGAAGAGTGCAGATCCACAAGCCGCGAGGGCTTGGGGGATAATGTATGCACTAAGGCTAGCAATGAGGAAGAGTGCATATCCGCCAGCCATGAGGGCTCGGGCGATAATGTAGGCACTGCTAAAAATAAGGAAAGGGGCAATGCGTTGGTTTTGAGCCCAGAGAAGCATGCACTTTCCGGGACGGAGGCGGATTCCTGCGGTCGGGAGGATAATACCCAGGAGAAAGACGCTGAAGGTCTCCGTGACCAGGGAAAAGTAGTCCTTGGGTTATTTGAGGAAAGTCATGATGAAAGTTCTGTGAAGGCCGAGTTTAATGGGAATGAAGAGCAAACTGTGAGTTGCAGGATTCCCACCGAAAACAAAGCCGAGCGATCTGCTTCGTTAGTGAGCACAGACAACGCTAATAAGGGAGAAGCGACCGTCTCTAGCCCTGAGGCAAAACCTGCTTTGACAAGCGAGATTGATGCTTCTGCTCAGGAAGAGACTAGTGAGCTTGCGGGCCAGAGCAGTCAAGGAATCAAGGGAGACCCTCCTTCGATGCGGCTGGCGAACCTTAGTAGCCAAGTTTTGGACACAGCGCTTTGCTGTAAGGAGAGCGGCTGCGAGTCACCCGAGTGCACCGCTGAAACCCAAGGGCAGATCGCAACGTTAGCCATCGAGTGTGGTTTAGATCAAGTTGCAGGCCAGGGAGTTAGGGTCGCAGGGTCGATTAGCAAGCCTCAGGAGAGCAAGTTATGCTCAGCAGGAGATAAAGTGCTGTCGGAACAGCTGGCTACTGCGACCTGCGGTGACTCACCGAAAGCACGAGCCGATAATTCGAACTTAAGGGTGAAATACGGCTCGGTGCTGCGTCAGAGAAAAGATGCGGAGGGTGAGGACACCGCGAGCAAGGGAGGCGCGCAGGGCCGTTCTGCGAAGGCAGTTTTAGGAAAGCGGCCGCGCTCAGAGAGAGCCAAGCCAAGGGTTAGACCGCGGAAAAAGGACGAAGGACGGGCCCAAAACATTGTAGGGGTTAAGGCCGGTCAACAACGTAATCGTCGGATACTGCCACCGCGGTACTCCAGACGCGACAGGCGCCGAAAAAGGGCCAAGCTGACTAGGCGTTTACAGACAAAACGAAAGCCACCTGACCCATCGCGGCGACCCCGCGGTAGTTCTTGCAGGACGGGGGAACCTCACAGCGGTTCGCAGAGAAGCACGCCCAGCTACCGCATGAAAGAAAGCCGCAATACGGGCTCCAGTCGAAGAACATTGCTGAATCGAGAAAGGAGTCCTCGTAGGCGTTTCTTTCATACGCGTCCGTCAACCCCTCGCATTCAAATGTTCAGACGCTACTTGGGTGTTGGAGACACGCGGCCGGTGTGCGAAACAAATCAATGTCGCGTGGCGTCTGAGGCTCGCAGGTGTCGAAGCGCAGTTAAGCCCTTCGAATTTTGTGAATTGTCGGCTGCTAAAGCCACTGTTGGTGTGCGTCCGCGCAGGGCGCGGTTGAAGAATAGGCGACCCCTTTGAGCCGCGGCGCGGCTCGCTAGCAGCGGATTCCGAGGATGTCTCTGCTGTTTGCTTTTTCTTGTTTTAAACCATTCCTGCAGAAAAAGCGTTTTGCAGAAAAAGAAAAAAATGAAAAAAATAAGTTTTGAGCAGGAATAGGTTTCGGACGCGTTGGTTACATTGGAAGCGTTCCTTTTGGATAAAGATTGTTTCGAAAAATGCACTAGTGGTGCCCATGTGTAGCAGCGTCCGTTAAAACGCGAAGTGCTAGCCAGACGGGCCATTTAGGCCACTAGCATAAGCGCCTGGAGTCGCTTTGTTTTTTTGGAATTTGGGAAATTAATGTGACTGGCTCCGATGTTGAGCGAATCTTTGCGGGGAAACAAGTGCGTTCGTAATTGTTGTGGTCATTACGAATCGAAATACATCACAAAAAGGGGAGTCTCAACGGTAACGCCGATTGCTTACGTTGACGTCCCTAGCGCAAGAATCAGCATCATAGTTGCAGTTTGCTGGTAGTTTTTCTTCCTGATCTAGGATTTTGAACCGATTGGTTTTGTTTGTTTTAAATTGAGATGCGCTTTGTGGTGAAATGTGCCGATTTGTGGGCATTTTCACAGTGCTGCGGAACTACTCCCAGGGATTGATTGGGTTTGTAAGGAGGAAAGAGCCTGGCATTACGAAGTGGGGATTGTGTCGTGCTTGCGGACTGAGCGGTTGGGTTTTCGGCGTGGTTCTAACGCTAGCGGAGCACGAGTCACTTTGCAGTGCCCTTTGGGAATCTGCACCTGCATAGGAAGACTTCGGGGTGCGCTGAGCTCCAGAACCGCCGAGAGAGAACCGACTCCGGTTGAGACCAGCCTCAAGCGACATCCCTCCGGACAGCGGATGCTGTCCCCTGTCCATCGGGATCTCCTTCCCCCGGCGGGGCAGACTGTTACGTCCGGCTTTCGTCGTGGGGAAGACAACGACATGGAAGCAGCGAAACGCCGACAAACCCCGAGACGCGCGTTGGGTGAACGCCTGGATTGCCACGGAAGCCGCGTCCGTCTGCCCGGTTGAGCGAGCGTTTCCCGTACACCGAGTGGGAACGCGCGTTCGAAACGCGCGCGAACGCCGCTCATGGACATTTCGGCGTCTGCGCTACGTGGTTGGCATCGTTCCCCTCTCCCAGCGCGTGACGACGGCGTGATCTCTCGGGAGTGAGTGAGTGCGTGCGTGTCGGTGATTGGTGCCAGTGAAACCCGGCCCCCATCTAGGGACCCTAGGGAAGAGAACTCTTAAAAAGCCGGCAGCGGCACGGCCGAAGAGCTCTTTGTCATGATGGTCTTGTGTTGAGCTGTCACGATGCAGCGTTCCTGCAGCTCACTTGTAAATATTCATGTATAAATTCCTCTTCTTTGTCTTTTCCCAGCAGCCTCGTCTCAGGCGTCCCTCATTCGCTCTCCGGGGCACGTCCATGCTACCTCGTCCGTAACAGTATGCAGATGCGATCGCCTCGTGGTTCCATTCACGGCGAACAATCATCCGGCAAGCCCGGCTTTTTCGACGGATTCAGGAAACGACTGAAAAGAACAAAAGTAAGGAGCGAAGAAAGGTGCACTGCTTACAGGTTAGAACACAAAAAAACAAAGCTAGGCGCTGCACTCGGTTAACCCATTCAACGAGGCGTGGCGTGAGCTTTAAATCAGATTTCGACAAGGCGTGAGAAGTCGCTAAAGAGGCAAAGGCACACTGCACTGGGTGAATGATATAGCTGGACTAAGCGCAAGTCATAACTTCTCTAAAGCCACACTGCACTCGTTTAACCCTGCAACGAGGCCTAGCGCGGGTTCTGATGTCTGGCGCCGATTTCGACAAAGAGAGGGAACACGGCCGCGAGATTGGATGCCCGCAATCTTCCAGGAAGCAATGAAGCGGCCCTGAAAAGGGCCGTTTGGAGCAGCTCTTCAACGTCAACCTACAGCGGCGTGGCGGCGAGCAGTAGGCCCAGCGTCCGCGGCGAACAATGACATCGGCTTCCGAGAAGCATATCCAGGGAACGATGCTGCAAAAAAAAAATTTCGTTACAAGCACCGAAATTTGGTGAGCCCTCAATGCACGAGAAAACTTGCGACAATGTAGTTCAGTCCTTACCTCGGGGTTGAGAATTCGCACGCCCGACAAGCGCGTCAGCGTAGCTGTCAAACGGCGGTCCTCAAAGCGCGCCTGATGCGGATCCTTGTAGTGCCGCGGCAAAAACTTTAAATACGAGCACGACACTAGCCATGTGCTCCTGGCGAAACGGCGAAAGCCGCAAGCAAAAACTGCACAGAAATTTCAGCTGGCTGTCGCCGACGAGCGCACCACGCACGAACGCCATTGCTGCACACGCCTCGAAACGAGCGCGCCGCGGATCACGAAACGAATGCCCGCTCACCACGCACGCGCGGCGCGGCGGGTGCATCTAGCTATTCCCCAGGCGCTCTAGGGAGAGGTCGAGAAAGGCGCGCTGACGCCACGTCCGGTTGAGAACGAGGGCGAAGTCAAAAAACGTCACGGAGAAGCGCATCCCATCGACCAATCAGCGTTTCCAGCCTACCTACCCGCAAACGCTTCTGTGAATAGTAGAAGCAGGGACGTCGCGGCCACATCGGCATTCGCAGGAAAGCGCCGCCCTATCGCTTATTTGCTCGCTTATCCTCTGACAAGCCAAAAAGTCTTCCTGTCGTAGCACGCCATCCATGGCTTACGACACCACGTCTGTCATTCCACTTCGTACTTCAAGCGTTTCTCTTCTTGCTATGAAAGTATTAGCCGTTGAGGCCCCCAATTCAAGCAGCGAGAAAAATTTCAGCGCCGCAGGATTCGTAATGAAAGAGCGCCGCTCTTGTTTCGATCAAGCCATCATCAATGAACAACTTGCATATTTAGAGTGATAAATCTATACCTTTATGCGTTGTGTCTTGTGTATAATCCCAAACTGTGATCTGGAATGCGAGGTCAAAATTTGAATGTCATTGAAATAAACTCATTTTCCTGAAATTCTCTTTTTGTGTCGTCGCCGCTTTGCAGGTCGGGCCGAGCACGAGAGTGCTCAGGGTCCTTCAGTGTCGGGCCGGGCTTCCTGTCGGTAGGTTAAGTCCCGGGCCGGGCACGGGTTCGAAATTGCGGCCCGTGCACAGCTCTATTCAGAAACCTAATCACATTTTGTGAAAAAAGAGCTATGTGCAGAGTTTAAATGGTGCAAGTATGAAGCTACAATGAAGTCAATTACAGACTTCTGTGCAACAGCTAGAGGAATTTCAAGAGCATGCTATGCGTGATGCTAGTTGCCTCAGTCACAATTGATGCAGTCAAGTATTATTTCGTATATTTTTTTTTTACCCAACAGACATGAAATGTCTGAAGATTAGGGGTGTGCGAAAATCAAATTTTTCGAATACGAATCGAATACGAATACTTGATTCCGAATATCGAATCGAATATCGAATAATCAAGGACAGACGCATTTAACCACTACAAAACATTTACTTGAGCACCCAAGAACATCACAGTTCAACTATCGATGATTAAATGAACACAAAAGGTGTGTGTGGCTGCACAAAAGGTATCAAAGTCTCAAACATTATTCTTGGAAGAGTGGAAATATCAGAGAGGATGGCTAACACAGTATTGATTAAGGCTAGCTTGCCATCAGTACAAAAGCGCGTTGCTGGGTTGAACATAAAAGGTTGTCGTAAAGGAAAACAAGCTGCTCCACATGGTCAGACAGAAGTAGTTTCCTTCTAGCTGAAACGACTCCTCCAGCCACAGAAAATTCTCTCTCACTTGGCACTGACCTGGCACGTATTGTGAGGTACTTCGTGCACACAGGTACAGCCACAATGAAGGTCACCAGCGCAGTCAGCTACGCCATGGCCCTTGGAGGAAGGAAAAATTTTCTTTCCTCGAAGGAAAAATTCCAAGGCAAAATTTTCCTTCATCCATGAGCATTGCTCTGGGCGCCGCCATGTTGTTATGTCTCTGTCGATAGGGCTTGCGGACCGAAATGAACGCCGGTGATCACAATGAATATAGGTGGTGTCCAATCTGAACGAGCCGCAAGGCATGCTGGGTACTCCGACTTCCGGGTCTTTCGGCGAGATGCGCGTGTACGGCGCTCTGCTGCTTGAAATGCGGATTTGCCAAGCTTAAATTCGCTCCTAATAAGTTAATACGCGCGAATGAAGTCGTAAAAAAGGTCAGCATGCTCTACGTGCATTATTATGCACACGCTCGACGTTCTGTATTGGAATTAAGGGCGGAAAAGCGTTGTAAGTGCGAACATTTCGGCATGCGTCGTCTGTTCGCGCTGAAGTTTAGGACGCTTCATTCACTCGCTGAAAAGTCCGCTTCTTGTTACGGTTATCATATGGCTGCTACATAGTTCTCTAATATATATTAGAGTACATATTTCCTAGAGGTTTCGCGCTTCCAGGCGCTGAATATATGGACTACCAGCAACCGCAGCCTAGCATTACGTACGAGCGCACATTGTAGCAGAGTGGCTAGACGGCAAGGAGCTTGAACCGTGCAAATCCGCGAAGGACTTTCGGTACTTTTTCTATACACGCCGCGGTGGCCTAGCGGTTAGGGCGCTCGGCTACTAAGTCGGAGGACCCGATCCGGGACTCGGCGGCCGCGTTTCCGATGGAGGCGAAGCGCGAAAGGCGCCCGTGCGCTGCGCGATGTCAGCACACGTTAAAGAACTCCCGGTGGTTCCAAATAATATGGAGGCCTCTACTACGGCGTCCCTGACTGCCCACGTGCCGCTCCTCCTCTCGAAAGTCTGTGAACTTATCAATGTTTTACAACCTTAGCAAGGGGCACAATCTGTTTTATTGTCGGTTTCTGTACTTGTCAGCTTAATTGCTTTCGTTTGCATATTTGCTATGCTTTATGGAATAATTACTGCAGAAGCTGGCATTCTTAACAACTCTGTCATGTGATTTAATTTTAGTTGAGCTGTAATGCAAAAATGCAACTGCATTACAAATGTGTTGAATTTTCAGCACTACTGTAGTCTTTCTGCCTGTACGAATTATGCCCCGACAAGCATGCACCGAGACTTTGTGGCTGAAAACCTCCACTTATGTGCACCAAGTGCCCAGATGGGAAGTTACATGGCAGCTATTCCAGCAGTGAGAGGCGTCCACTTACTGCAGCTTTGGTGGATGCACAAGAACTTTTCTCACAAACAAAATTGACTATGCATAGTTATGCACTGCAACTTCACTGCAATGCATTTCACACCCTGCATGGTGGTGTGGGACATTACAAGCCATTTACATTTAACTTGCACCTCTGAATGTTAAGAATTTCTGTACTCGATTTCCCGATGCTGGTTGCTGCATTAGGTAGATGAAAAAAATGTACAAAAATAAATGCTTTGTTTTGTGTCATCTCTTGAACATTCACTAGCTTCAAGGATGTAAAATCAATGTTGCTTCCCATGAAAGCAGAGGAGAGCCTGTAGCCATTTTGCTGTCGTGTACTTCGTGCTCTGAGCCTAGTTGAAGGAGAACCACCAGCCTGTGTACAGACAGATGTCGCCAATGATTGGCACCTCAGCTGTTGATGCCTAGCTATGTACAGAAATGTGGAGATGTATAACTTACGCACTGTATGCACAATGTTCAAGGTAAGGTAGGTAAGTAACAACACTAGCAGCTAGGCAAAAGATGAGCTTGCCTTCTGTTTTTCCTAATAAAAACCTAAAGCCAAAACAAGGCATCGAAGCCTGCTACAGAGCTTCACTACAGGCACCACAGCATGCACTACAGCACTTGTCTCTTCTCCTTTCTTTGTTTGTGTTTGCATGCTTTGGTGCTGCTCCTTTTCTTAGATTCAAAATGCACCAACTAGCCCCAAAAGAAGTTTTATTGAATGTAAACAAAGTAAGGCACAAAGACAAAACAGTAAGCAACAGGAGCCAAAAGCAGAACAAGCTCTTGACGTGGGCAGCTTTACAGTTGAAATGCAAGAGGAGCAAGTTTCTCAGCTATTAACGAGAAACTCTTCTTGTCCTGTAGGTATAACATCATATCTTTGTCGTGCAAAACCTTTCGCAGCGCATTTTCTACAGCATGTAATAAATGAGTTTAATGTAGGAGATCTTTGTGACAAATAGTAAATTATAATAAATAGTATGGTCAAACGTAAGAAAGATATCATGCTTCAGCTTTTACAGCGCACACAGAAGCTTGATACGAGTTGTTTTCAGAATCTTCTACAAGTCCCTGTTACAAAGTCTTGTGCAATGTTGAACAAAAGGCATTTGCATCCAGTTTTAGCTTTGGCGTTAACAATGCGGCACAGCTTGCACATTGATAAACCATCCCTGAAACACTAGTGATACCAAAAAGTCTGGAATGACTGAACACAATGTGTTCCTTGGCTTTTTAATAAAAAAACGTAATTTTACAGCATGATTATTACTCTTGATCGTTATGAACCCAACGACCACTAGACCAGCCTCTGCCTTCCTTGTAGCATCTTGCACTTGAAATCACCAATGTACCTCTCAATTAGTCAATCATTAAGTGAAATATTACTACATGCAAACATGCAATGCATCACATATGCAAGCTATAGACGTAGACATTTATTTACTTCATATGCATGTTCAGCACATAAACAGTGTGCGAATGACACTTTGCTGCACAGTGAGAGTTCAGTGTTATAGCATTTTGGTTGATTTGTCGCAGATGTCAATTCTACTAAGTTCTGTACAATGAAAGGTGAAAAACAGCTAGGCTATGTTGGCTGCCATTTATTTTTAATTGTGTTATCCTGAAGTGAAGCTTTTCCCAACTTACTGACTCAGAGTCTGAAAAGAAAGGCGGTTAATAATTCTTATCATTTTCTAATGCGATCACCTCATCTGCCAGCCTCCTTCTCCGCACACAGGAAACGAACAAACATTACTACAACACGCGGGTCCACACAAACAGGGAACTTATGTGTAACAGGTTGCTTAATTATAATTTTCGACAGTGCTGCGTGCTCATGTCGACTAGTGTTCTGGTGAAAACGTGTTTCAGTTTGAGCATGAAATTAGCGAAAATGGCCTCATAGAACAATTTATAACTCTTACAAGTGCTCGTAAACATGCCTTAACACTGCGACCAGAGCAGTGCCAGCGAACGAGATGCCGCCGTACGTGGCCGCGGTGTCGCCGCTTCGACAGCTGACGGCAGTAACAACACACGCCTTAAGTATTAGCTATGAATTCGAGCTACTCGCATTCAGCGCAAATGTCTAGGAATAATCGTACTGTCCTTTAACATCTTAAGTTGTCACGCTGTACTGACGGAGGCCGAACAGCATATGTTTGCAAACATAGCCCGCGCGGTGCTGCCGCCGTCATGTGAGAGCGGTTGTGGCACATAGCCGAAGTCTTCCGAGCGAGAAATTGGCGCTCCTCAAGGAGATAAACAACCTACTTTACCGAATTCTTCAACTTCCACAACGCTCTCAAAACTCTGCCGCAAAGAAAATGCTCGAAGCACAGCATATAGGTTGACCGTCGCAGGCAGTCTGCCAGCGGATCGCAACGGCGCACTGTTCTTGCCGTTCCCTGTACTTGATGGCACTCGGAACATGTTGCATTCCGTTGCAATGAAGTTTCTGCAGGTTGCGGCAGCGCACAACATCATTTTTCCAGCAATGTGAGCGCCAGTATTAAGAAAAGGAAGACCGAAACCGCACGTCTGCAAGCAATGCCTACGGAAACCAAACGACAGAAAAGACCCGGAAGTTCAAATTCACGTGACAAAGCTGCGCCGTGACGCAATGTCCGCCGTCAGTTGGACACCACCTATTCGGCTAGATACAATATTCGCGCCGGGTCGAATATTCGAAAGAACACGAATACTGGGATTTCGAATCGAATACGAATGCCAAAATTATAATATTCGAAATATATTCGAAAATTTCGAATATTCGCACACCCCTACTGAAGATGAATATGTACCAAGCACATCGAAACATCAGTTGTGATGCCTGAAAAAAGTTGTACTGCAACATATAAATGCTCAAGTCTCGATAAGCAGGAATACTGAAGGGGAATAAAAACAGTTTTCTTTTGTTCGGGCTCACGCACCTGCTACAAACATATTCTTTATACATAGCAATAAAACTTGAAATAACTGTTTAAGAAGCCTTATGGTCAATAGTATAGCTAAGTATGACTGAAAGGAGTCCGCAAGAAATGCACGGAAGCAGGCATGCAGTGTGACAGCGCAGCGCGACAGGTGCGCTTTTTAATCTCGCGCGCGCACTGAAGAACATGGGTTTATGGTTTATTGAAACGACTCAGGCTGTGAGGGACGCCGTAGTGAAAGGGGTTCGGAAATTTCGACCACCTGGGGTTCTTTAACGTGCACTGACATCGCACAGTACACGGGCCTCTAGAATTTAGCCTCCATCGGAATTCTACCACCCCGACCGGGATCGAACCTGCGTCTTTCGGATCAGCGGCCGAGCGCCATAGCCACTGAGCCACCGCGGCGGGTCGAAAGACATGACGGGGACACGCCGAGGAGGCAACGCTGCAGTGCAGAAGCGTTTGCGCGTAAGGCTAAATGGAGGAAGACGATCCTCGTGTCACGTGACTTTTAATGACGTCATTCCAAAATGGCGTTTGTTTAGGTACAATTCTGGGTACTTTTTGTTGCAAAATCAGGTAAAAATGGCGTCGCAAAATTTTGAAACGTCCCTAGCCATAGTTTCTAGGTCGCTGGCGTCTCCACGGTTGCCACGGTGACCATCGTTGTCATCGCCAACGCCACGGTGGTTTGTTGACATGGCTGCGATGGCTGTTTACCGCGCGGTGCATTGACGTGTGGAGTAAGTGCTGCCGTGAAAGTCATCAAGGGTTGGTGCAATGGCGAGTAATATTGACCGCGCTAACGTCCGGACTTGTACCCCAGTGCCCTAGTGTTGTCTTTATTATGCAAGTTTGCAGTGCGACCTGTTCCAGCCGTGGTATGATATCGGAAGCCCCTAGAGACGTTTAGCAAGGCGGTGCTTGACTGAATTTAAGGTCACTTCAGTTCTCTTCGGCACCTTTCGGTATTGTATCTCGTGTTTGAACATTGCCTCCTCTAGAAGGAGGCAATGGTTTGAAGCATTGGATGAGTGTCGAAAATTGTTTCCTTGTGTTGCGCGTAACTGATTCTGACCTCTACGTACTGATAGGATGAGCTCGTATGCATAAAAATGGTGGGTACTGCGAGCCATTTGGCAGTTGCGGTACATATATGCTATGTTCCTGGAGTCCTGCATGTGTGCCCACCGGCGACAAGCTATGCTAAAAAAAAAATAAAATGCGGAAGGAAGGCGGAATGGACGTATACACGCTAGCCTTTGAAAGGACAACACATCTTCCGTCATAATGTTTGATATGCCTTCAGTGTCTACCCACCAACTAGCCAAGCTGTAATGGATTACTTCGCGTTGACACCCATGTTGCGCAAAGCACACGGTAGGCCACAGCTGCTTTGTACGACGCCGTAGCGTTGCCCACGGAGAGACTTAATTCACGCAACTCGACGCATCGTGCCACATGAACTGTACGCCGCTTTCTTCGCTGATAGGCGTTTAGCAAATGGCGTAGTATGGTCACACCACCGAACCTTTGAATATCTAGAAAGCTGCTTTTCTTTTATCTATTTGGTGAAGTGTTTATATTCATTAAGTAGAACGTGTGGTTCTTGGTGTATTTCTTGTAACGTTCAGCATTGGAATAAAGCCAGACAAGGCCGAAACTTGTTTTGCTTGCTCTGTCATTTCTGTAATGGTTTGTGATGAAGTGGGAGGCTTGACTTAGGCTTTCAGCATCTGCGTAGCCAGAGTGGCCCTTGGGTTTGTTTGGGAACGATGTTGGGTTATTGCAGGGTAAGTAAAACACAACACAGAGAGAAACGTAAACACTCCGGATGATCAGTTTCTTGCACTTTCTGTGTGTTACATTTTCTGAGCTTCAATTTCTAGACGCCGTGAATGCATTCCAAATTTCACAGCTGTTTTTTCTGCTGCAGCAGTTAGTAAAAACACAGACTGATAGGCAAGTTGGTATGACATAATAAGGCAAAAACAGCAGACCTGCATAAGGAAGATGCTGCGTGTTGTCTCATCTTCCTTCATCCTTGTGCAGGGTGCACTGTTTTAGCCTTATTAGTAAAAGTATGTTGTACAGGGACGTTGGATGCCATGCATGCCGTAATGCGCTGCATTAGCATTTGTAGCTAGAAGGGTTTCTTTTTGATATTAGCATTGTATAAGTGAATATAATTTGTGCGCATACATGAATAGCATGCTGGCTTGGCCTTATGTAGGCCACTGCATCATTACGAAGTGTATGAGGTGTCACATTAATTGCGCGCCTGCTTTTACTGCACGTTGCCAGTTTTGAGGGGAAAATCTGTTTTGTGTGGAGTCAGCAGTGACTAGGCAAACGACCTTTAAATGCAAATAAGCTTGCTCCATAGATGGCAGCTCTGTGGGGCAATGGACACACACACAAAAAAAGAGTAGCCATGACCTTTCAATATAAAGTTAAGAAGCAGCATAAACCAAACATCAACACGCCATGCATGTGACATGCTTCTCTGCATACAGTGAAGAGCTTAAAAATGCATGAAATGTAAACATGGCTTGTCTGCTTATATTTGGTTGTTCCTTTTAGAGGGAAGCATTTTGACAAATTTTTCTCTGGTTTATGGCAAACGTCTAAAGGAGTGTGGGATTTCAGTAAGGAAACATTTACAGTTGGCCACATAAGTTTGAAGTATTCAAATTAGAAGGTCTGAAAAAGCTCTGTGCCTTTACTTTCTAGCTGCATTCTAATTTTCATTCTTCGCTTGCCATGCTGCTGAATGGGTGGGTCTGCTGGTTCCTGAATTACTGTTTTTGTATATGTGCACAGTCAGAACATATGTATATCGCGAGTATGAGGCAACATATTTAAAAGCACAATGTGAAAAGAGCTTGTGGATACATTTTTGAAGGTTGGCAGCTCAGTTCGCTGATATGTTTAGGTGCTTTTTATATTGTCAAGGCCCAGTAGGTATTAAAGGAGTAGAGACAACAAAATTTTAGTTGTTTCTTTCGGTTAGAATGATGCGCAGTACTTTAGAAAGACTAGACAGCTGCATGGATTGCGACAAGAGGCAATATATTTATAATTGCATTTTTTCTCTCGCACTGCTTTAGCTTAAACAACCGAATGACGACTGTGATGTCAGGGATGTGTTCAGGTCATGTGAGGCATACAAAGACAGCAGTATTGTTGCAGCTTTGTTCACTGTTATTTGCATCAACTCGTACACAAACCTGTCTAAGAGTTGGAGTCACATAAAGTGAACAGGCAGCGATTATATCTCTTTTTGCATGCCTCATGTGACCTGAACATGTATCTGACTTCAGAGCAGTCATTCGGCTGTTAAAAACCGAAACAAGATGACACGAGAAAAAAAAATTAAATTGTAAATTATTTAGCTGACAAAGTTAAAATCCACATGGTGGCTTGTGTATAGCATTGCCTAGTGCATCAGCGTAAAGAGAAATGTGCATCCAAAAATTTGGTTTCTCTACTCCATTAAAGATGTAGCCCATGACATGTTTGTGGCAGACCTTTGAGTTCATCATTCTTTTATGAGTTGTGAAACTGGCTCACTAGAGTGTAGCATATCAGGAGTCAGAGTGTTACTGGAGTACTCTGACCTCATGGTGATTAAAATAGAAGAAAACTAGTTGAGTCCACAAAGAATGAGGTGCTCCTTTCAGAAGCAGAGCTGCTGTGAAGAATGTTCTATGAAAAGACAACCATCAGCTCTTTGCTACATTTCAGGTTATTATTTTCTTGAAGACCTAGTAATGGGTATTACAGAAATGATAAGAGGTATGTTACAGAAATAATTGGTACCTGCATATTAGCACGACAAGGGGTGACTAATAGAATTTTTGTAGGGGTCTATAGAATTTTGCCTCCATCGAAATGCGACCGCCACAGCCGGGATCGAACCCACGTCTTTCAGGTCAGCAGCCAAGCACCATAACCTCTGAGGCACCGCGGCGGCCAGTGATTTTCTATTACTGGCCCTCGGTACGGTGGGTTCACGGTTTTGCGGTAGAAATGTTATTGGTGTATGCCTGTTGTGCATATATTGGCTGAATATTTTTGTTCAAATTAGTGCAAAATTTGTGAGTTCTTTTTTCTCTTAGAATCCACAATTCATACTGTGGCAGCTGTTACACTTGTATGACACCTTGATAAAACTAGCCAAAAATTATCAGGTCGGCCTGTGGTGGAACCGCGACGGGGACTATGTGAAGTGGACTATGGACAATCACTTCACCAGCAGCCTATGCGAGTACCTCGCCGAAACTGGTCTCCACTCCTTCTTCTAACTTTCTGTAACCTACATTCCACTCCCCCTTTTCTCAACTTATGCCTCACGGCAGACTACTCGAATAAAAAAAAAAGTGTGTAGCAAACCAAGAAGGGCATGGGACAATTATAGTAATTTAGATGGAGTGGGGAAGTTGTCTATCGTTAATTTTTAGATTGCAGATATAGTAAAAGTAGACGATACCTAGGCAACATGTAAGACATAAAGCAGAGACCTGGACTTTTGGTTGCTTATAATGTGGTTAGCCGTTGCCCCGCCGCAATAGCTGAGTGGTTAGGGTGCCCGCTGCTGTTCCCAAGGACGGGTTCGATCCCAGTTGCGGCAGCTGCCTATCAGTGGAGGCGAAATGCTAGGCGCCTGTGTACTGAGTGACATCAGTGCTCGATAAAGAGCCCCATGTGGTCAAAATTAATCCGTAGCGCTGCACTATGGCGTTCCTCATAACCCATGTTGCCTTCAGACGTTAAACCCCATATTCTATACCATACCATAACTTTGACGTGTTCTGTGTGCTTTACCATTTAAGCTGCAGTAATTGCTGAGCACTTGTTGAGTTTTCATGAGTATTTTTATGTGCAAATGCACAATGTGTGACGGGGTGCATATCGACAATTACGTACGCATGGCACTCATGCTAAGACTGGCGTGCATGTGAATATTCGTGTCCATCGTGTAAATAAACGGAAGTTGCATAAATAGTGAACTAAATGTAGTGTCAAAATGTCTGTGAAGAAAAAATTCTCATGTTTGCATGTGCTGTTGAGTCATTTTGATTGTAATGGCAAGCGTGGTTACGTTCAAGATTGCAGCAATATCTCGGCACATTATGATTTTGAATGGTAAAATTTTGTCTGTCTTGCATCCGTTGCAGTTTCAAGTAAGGTGGACGCACACAGTTTCAGCATTGCTGCCAACATGATTTGTGTGAATGGCTTTATTGTACACTGTTGGGAGTAAGGCTTCTAGTCCATCCGAAGTGCTCTAATGAAAAATACCTTTTATAATGGTACTTGTGGTTTCATGTCATTAAAAATACACTCAAATAATAAATAATGTGAGTTTGAGCTGCATAAGTGAAAGTTATTTTTTTATTTTATTTTTTTATTTCAATACCCTAAAGGCCCAATGCGGGCATTACATAGGGGGCGATTCATCAAAGAAAACAACAGATATAAAACACAGAATACAAACGGCTGAAAACAGAAGTAAACAAGTTAAGAAGGCAGGTACAAGTTAATAAGAGGAACAAAAAAAAAATTTGGTTCGGTTCAATCCGCTACAGTGATAGAAGACCGTTCTGCTTTGAAACAGCAAATTGACATGCATTCAATTAATAAGCTTGGGATGAGCAACAAGAGAGAAAGCGTACATATTGTTGACGATGCAATGTTGACCCTTAAGTGCCCCTGTTACGTTTTCAGTTTTGTTGCCTTAATTTTCTTATGGTCGCACTGAGCTACCCGATTTAGAAAACTGCCAAAAAATAGTCGCACGTCCTAGCTTTAGTCAAAACCAAGGAGAAGAAAACATGCATATTTATATTTTCGTTTTATTTTTATGAATCAATTTTGTTGGCGTTTCCTTTGAATGAGTGTGTTGATTTTCGTCAACTGCATAAATGACTTTCTTATTTATGTTGCAATTTTTAACGTTTAATGCTTTTTTTTTTCTAGTTTATTGCTGGTTTCGGCTATTTATATTTACTTTTCTTTGAGGGAACGCGCGATGATGATGCTAGCGCTCTTACAGCGCCCCCTACAGTCAGTTAGCAAATAAGAAAAAAAAACAACATGGCGGTTGTTTACGTACGTTCGAATCGCGGTCGGCGGCTGTTGCGAGTGAAGTATTCGTCGGTGTCTCGTCTTTGTGGCGTGTGTAGTTCTTTAAATTTGCCCCTTTTTTGTTTGTGACCAGTAGACCGCCTATGGAATGCGTGTTTACCTCCCATGCGTCCCTAAAGGTGAGTGAGCAGGACGCAAGCCCGCGCCGTCCAGTACTGGCGTCCCTGATCTGGGTGTTTCCAGCTCATTCTGGAAAATATCTGTGCATATAACTCTTGTTATAATCATCACGATGCAGTGCGTGGGCTGTGATATGTCGCCACATTGACTTTCTCGTGATGCAAGGGTTGGAGAACATTGCAGCATGTCGTTTCCAGCCCGCCTTCGATCCTTCAAGACTGATCTGGACACCGAATAGTGACAGTACCAGTTGACGACTGTTGTGGGTGCGAGGTGGCGTAGATCTGCTAGATCACAGAGAGAAGCAATTGTCGGCAGAATAATCGCAAGACTAACCCACCTGTGGCTCGCAACCACCTCAGTGGACTGAAAAATGCTCGGGACAGAGCGAAGCAATAAAGCTGCACGGTGCGAACGCTATAGATACGTTGCTTACGTCTCATGTAGTACCTATCTGAATTAAATGTTCTGGAATGCACTGGCAGTGTGTACTTCTGCTCTTGGGGCCGAGTCGTCCTTCATGGCGCAGAAAGAGTGCTCTGAACGCATGTGCATACGCTGGGCGGCGCACCTTAAAAATAAAATTGTTTCCATGTTCACTGCATGTTTTCAAAGGCACATGAGTTCTAAGGTAATCCTCTGAGTTCTCGTTCTGCTGGTATAGTCATATTTGGTCTTTGCAATCAATGACTCTGTGCCCACATACTGTCAAAAAGCAAGATTTGTCAGATCTTTCTCAGCCAGAGATGATGTGCTGGCATGCATAAATTGATATATAGCATCGTAATAGTGTGACACTGAACACTTTATTAAGATTTAATAGCAAGTAATTTCGATGTTTGTGTAAGCCAGTGTATTTGCCTTCATTGAAAAAGATATTCAAGAAAGTGTTTTGGTGTTCGTATGAGGCGGGACAGAACTTGTCTATACAAAGTATGTGATAGCCAAGTGCTCAGGGCCAAATGTCACCTATCACTGCCTCTCGCTGGGGCAGGTGGCTCTCTGGAATTCTTTACTTCAGCATACTGCAAAACTAAAATATGTGAAGAGCTGTGCTCAAATTTCGCTTTACCGACTGTAGTTATTGGCTGTTGATTTTTTTTTTGCACGTGGTTTACTGCTGATACAATAACACACATGGCTCAGTCTGTGCATTGTACTGCGTGCTACTTACTGCATGCAATGCTTCAAAAGCAAGGGTTCGGGCAAGTTGTTTGTTCTAGTTAAGGTTGGTCGCCGAACAGAAAGGGACGACACGGGAACCAGACACACAGCACCGACTGTCGAGATTTCTGTCAGTGCTGTGTGTCCGGTTCTCATGTTCATGCTGTCTTTATTTCTTTGCAATGTGACCAACCTTAGCTTCAAAAGCAGTCTTCGCACTATGTATAGGGAGGGTGCACAGAGAGGGCCTGGTAATAAGCGTGTTCATTTTGTGCTCGTGTCTGTGTACAGCACCTGGTGCTTGCTAACTGCTCGCTATACTGCACATTTCAATTTAGGTGCCAAATATACTTCCTTGTGATGCAGTGTGTGCACACCAGGGAATGATCTCGCATTTTGCATGGTACAGCGAGTACTCTTTTCCTTAACATGTAACAAACTGTAGCTGTCTTTCAAAAATATCATTTTAGTGCATCAGCATCAGAACCCCCCATGTTGGAATAATCCGTCGGTCTGAAGCCTCAGGTGACAGAGTGGAGGGAGTGAAATCCACCTTCACGAAATTGCAGGGAAGAGGGAAGAAGAGAGGGCGGGAGGAGGCGGTTGGCAAGCGGTTGCAAATCTGAGTCGAAGGGTGGAGTGGATGTGTCACTGATGGATGGGATTTCATCGGGTGAGTGGAGTGGGGGTGTCACGTAGTGATTGATGGTACCCATTCGTACAGTCTGACCCTGTCAGCGGCTGCTCGGTCCGGCAGGAACATAATGCTAACTTTGGCTTATGGGGTTTAACGTCCCAAAGCGACTCGGGCTATGAGGGGCGCCACAGTGGAGGGATCCAGTAATTTCGACCAACAGTGGCCCTTAACGTGCTCCGACATCGCACAGCATGTGGGCCTGTTGTGTGTCACCATCGGAATACAACTGCCGCAGGCGGGGTCATACCAGCGTCTAATGGAATTTGTTTAATTTTGTCGTTACACTCACAGTAAGATTAGTCCTTCCCAAGTACAAGTTGTATTTAATGTCAGAGTCCAAGGAAGGGCAGCTTTCCAAAGCCACAGCTGGGCTTGTACAGCGTAATTAAGCAGCATTAACATCCTTTAGAATCAATTAACGTGTTTGTACTATGATTACACAATGGACACAGTATTTATCAAGGCAAACAATGGCAGCGTATATATGCCTGCAAATGTTTAAATCAAGAATAGTATCTGCTAGCTTATTAAAAATATATCATTTATAAAATGACCGTCCAACTTCTCAGAAGTACCAAATCTGTGGAGAAATACAAATTGAAGATTGCCAATATGCCTAGGAAAATACATTTTGACTGTCAAAAAAGGATTAGGAGCACTTTATTATTAACTACGCGAGGATTGTGGAAAGATGGGTCGGGTCACACCCAATAGTGCAAAACATGAACCCTTGGAAAAGATGCGAAGTTGTGGCGCCTATGCACTCATATGCTGTGCATAATGGGCTGCCTTGCATTACCATAACCTGTCCAGGTAGACTGCCACAAGTCAATAAAAATCTCCGATATATACAACCACAGTTTTCAGTTAGGTAGACATTTTATTTGTGACATTCTTAATCTAGCTGGCAGGCTATCACCAGCCCGAGGTGAATGTGACGTGCAGGATGAAACGGGTGCCATATGTGGATACTGGAGTAAATGTGATGTGATGAGCCTTGGGAGCATTCCTCTTCACATGGCGCCAGGCAGTCTTGCGGCCACATAATACAGCTGACAGTGCTTCATTCTGTAACCTGTAATACTGCAGTTACTTGCATCATGGATGCAGTTTCTTGTGGGAAAAAATTAGAATGGTAAGTTTGGTGCATTTATTACATGGTGTAAAACATGGTGTGGTCAGTTGAACTTTCCCCAGATTTTGATGATTGATGTAGGGAAAGCATTTATTATGCAAATGCATCCATTATTTAAGTAAATATGGTGTACAAAAACCTGGAATGGAAACAGAAATCAGCATCTGCAGGATTGAAACAAATTCCTAACAACTTTGGCGCAGCACCATACCCATGACTGCCAAGCCACATTTTAGCCCCTAGCCTTTCACTCTACACTGTCCTTAATCTGTTCATTCCCAATGGGCCAGACATGAGGCCGTATGGCACTCGGGTATCCGTATCTGCCTATATGGACATGCCACGTTGTCTACTACACAGCTTTTTAAACACTTGTAGCAACAGTGTCAGTTTTCTCAGAAGCATGAAACTTTGTTATGATTAGTTTTATGACACACCCAGCACATTAAAGGGGCTGCGAAACACAGCCTGGGGGAATACCGGCTATACTTCAGGTGGGTTCTTTATGTCACACAGATGCTGACTTAAAAAGAATTACAGGAATCGATGCACAGGAACGGGAGTTATTCAATGAAGAAATTTCAAAATACAAGCAAACAAAACGCTGCCCTCAACTCGATTTTGGCGGGGCTTCCCACTCCTATTTCGCTCTCCCAATGACGGCACCTGGCGCAACCAATCAAAACAGCCAGCCAGAGCACGTCGCGGAAGTTTGTAGTCCATGGTTGCCTGCTCTCTGTGAGACTGGCAGCATTGTTTCCATGCCAGAGCGCCCCTGGTGGTGTATTTTTATTTTACTTGCTTTGCAGGGCTTTTATCTAAGACAAACAAATTGTTTTTGTTGATCTAATATAAAACGCAGACAGGTAACAAAATGTGTCTCTATTTATTCGCACAATTTGCAGTATATTTACTGTTTGTCCGGTCATCAAGCTCGCGCCAGGTGATGTCATATCCGCTGCTAGAAACCCGCCACTGTGTGGCGACACCATCAGAGCCATGAAGTTGTTTTTGGGAGGACATTAAAATATTAAAAAAACGGAATGTACGCGGTATTACCGATGCTAATAGCACCATTATAACTCACTGTATGCAATCAACAGGCAAAACAATTAACTAAGATTGTGTTTCTGGGCCCCTTTAACAGGCATTCTAGCCAAATTATAATTTCGTTGCAGTTGGGCTTTGAAGCATTTTTCATAAATGACATTAACTGGGCACTATATGTTTCATCTAAGCTGCCTTCTCAACAAATAGGGGCATGTTAGAATTTCTAGGCAACAAAGTTGGCACAGTGTTCCCATCACACAACAGAAGGCTCATTGCTTGGAAGGCTGGTGGAGAGACACTGTAAGAGCCAAGCAAGTTCAATTATGACGTGCTTTATCATATCAGGGAAGGCTATTCACGGCTGTTTCTACCATGGCAATATAAGTTCGTGTCACAAATTGCACCAGCAATGTTCTGAAAAATGAGTAATACTGTTTTTCTGTTGCAGCAGTATTCTCTTTGCAAAATAAGATGAATAGTAGTTTTGCGCTGCAGCTTTCAGTGTGCAAGATGACAGCTACGGCTTAGCCTTTTGTCAAGAATACTTTTTCAACTGTTCTAAAAGGCAAGGTGTGTTACTGGGCGAGTTGGTTGGGGTACATCTTGAGAAAAACAGCACTTGCAGACAAAGGAAACGAGAAGGACACACAACTGCGCTGTTTTTTTTTTGTGTGTCCTTCTTGTTCTGGTCCATTGTCTGCAAGCGCTGTTTTTCTCAAGATGTCCTAAAAGGGCGGTGCACTGTGACAGCACGACGCAACAAAGAGGAATGCAGCATGGAGCGACACTTCATACTAATATTATTGAAGAGCGCATGCCTCTATGAGTGCATCACATGCAGATAAAATGAAATCAAGCAGGGATGACGAAGAAATAAAATTATAGTGAATGCAAGGCAGGTATGAACAAGAAAATGAGTGCACTAATTTCCCGAAGATGAAAAATGTTTGCCAATTGTCAGAAGTTCTCTGTTGAGCAGTGCCAGAGAGGGCGTACTTACACAAGCAGATTCTGAGTAGGGAATGAGGGGCCTGAAATATCTCAATTTCTTAATTGTCGGGTTTAACATTCGGGAGCGGCACATGGGCTATGAGGGACACCATAATGGAGGTCTCTGGATTAATTTACACCACCTGGGGCCCTTTAATGCACGCTGACTTTGCACAGCACATGGCCATCTTTGTATTTTGCCTCCACTGAAATGTGGCCGCCATGGCCGGATCAAACCCACAGCCTTCGTGTAAGCAGTCTAAGAACGCCAGAGCCAGTGAGGCGCCGTGGCGGGATGAGTTCTCCATTCCTAGGAGGAAAGTTTTGGGAAAAAGGAATGACTAGAAAAGAAATACCAGAGGCCTGTAGTGTACCGTCAATGGTGCTGCTTGATATGGGATATGATGGCGCACCTTTCTCATGACCATGTGGGCTTCAAGAAAATTAGCAAATGACACTCCTCTTCCCTGCTGTGTCTTGAGCTTGCTATGCTAAAGCACTTTGTCAGAATAGCCTGCCAACTAGCTCATAACATAATCCTAATCCCTCACCTGAAATCTGCCATCTTCAGCTGGCAGGGCCTACAAATGCCAGCACAGTCAAATGCTACTTTCTGGCTGCTCTGCATCTGACACAAGTGTAGCTCCATTATAGCAACAGCATGCATGTGCTTGTACATGTGCACATGCGTTGCATGGTCAACACGTACTTGTGTACATGTTGTGGCAAGCCTCGCACTGCTCACAATGAAGCTCACAGCCACTGCACGATTTGCTCGTTCTTTCCACTGTGTGCTTGAAGTTCACCAAACTTTGCGACTTTACATGCCACTGGCCATCTCCCACTCTCTCAGTACTGGACTTAGAAAGCTCAATCCCCACTTTATGCTTCCTAAATAGGGCAGATTTGCGGTGGTCTGCTCCTCCTTTGACACCTGTTGTAAAGTTTTTCGGATGTGAAATTGAAGAGTACTTTGATTAATGTATCCAATCACCCATTTACCTTGCCACCAAAGTGAGAGTACTTCAGTGCCTTGACTCCAAGTGATTATTTGTTGTTAATGCAATGTACTGCCGATAGCAGTAAGCCCACTGACATGCCCTCTTTGCGTATGTTTTCTCAAAATTTCTGACAAAGCCAAAGGCAATTAAGCTGATGCTCTTTGGAGTGGATACCAAGAAGTGCAGGGAGCAACTGTTGAGACTCAGTCTCATCTGTCCACTTCATCAGAGTGTGCAGCATGTCCCTTGTTGTACTCCTGCAGTCCTTGTTTGTGACTGTATTCAGGTGCGTGCTCCAGTTGTGTAGCACCTGCCAGCTGCAAAGCAGTCGACTCTTCAAGGGACCCATCACCAGCTCCCATGCACTGCCATAAACAGGGGCATCATCAGACATAAATGCCTGACATGGTATTGTGTTTTTTTCTTTGATGGCCTCGAAAAACCTCACCACAGTGCCCGTGTTCACCCTTTTTGAAATCAAGTAGGCACACGGGATACCAAAGGCATCTTGAGAAATTGTGAGCAGGGTTGTCAGTTGGAGTTAGTACTTATTTATGCCATGGGTGGAGTCAGTGCACAGTTTCGCTGCCCCCAATTCATAAAGGAGCTCTCGTTGTGGGAACGTCATTAATGCTAGCTCAAAGTCACCATCATGACTGTTGGGGTCACCCTTCTTCCTGTAATACAACAGTGGTGACTCATTTTTTGCCCTCATTTCTTCGACCCATAATTCAACACTCTTAAAATCGTCTGGATCTCTCTGCTCTGTTTTTCCAATCCTAAACTTATCTGCAATGTTACGGAGGTCCTTAGTGGTCACAAGTTGCATCCGTGGGCTTGATCCACTTGTAGCTGCTCGGATGTTGTGCACAATGGTTTTTTCTGGCACTCCTTCTGCTAACCAGCCTGAAAATGGTACAGAAAAAAACTGTTAACATCTCTGGTTCATCTGCCTACAGCCATGTAATAAAGTGACAAATACTTCTGGTCGGATTCCTTCGTCTTCCACTTTGTTCCTTTTCACAGGTGACACACAGTTCATCTTACTTTCATTTCACTTTTGTGGCACTGCAAAGCACACAACAAAATGGTTGTTTCAAAGCCAGATGGACTTTATTTTTATGAGCTTGAGTGTTTAAACTTGCATACTGCAATGCAAAACAGGGAAGTTATATACAGCGTGTTATAAATGCGGAATATAACAGCACTGAAAATGTGGACAAGAAAATAATAAGGACATGTGCTTCTCATCCTGTCCCATTTCATTCTGCATATTCAAAAAATGCACCGATTCGCCTGACAGCAACCTTTAAAGGAGTAGAGACACCAAATTTTTGAACGCGAACTTTGTTTCTTTGGACTTGTGCACAAGACAATAGTGTGCACGAGTCACAATGTAGAATTCACTTACGCCAGGTGAATAATTTCTAAGTGAATATTTTTCTCATGCTGTTTCAGTTTCAACACCTGAATGACTGCTGCTAAGTCAGAGACAATTGGAGGGCATGCCAGTCATACATAAACTGAAATATAAATGCTGCTTGTTCATTTTTTTTTTTGCGATTTCAACTCTTGTGCAGGCTTGTGTTTTATGTTAGTGGTTTTTGAGGAAAGGAAATGGTGCAGTAACTGCCTCAACCATGCCATGAAGGAAAGAAGGAGTGAAAGAAGAAAGAGAGAAAGGTGCTGTAGTGGAGGGCTCCGTAATAATTTCGACCGCCTGGGGATCTTTGGGCACTGACACTGCGCAGCACGTGGGCACCTCTTGCCTCCATCGAAACTCAGCTGCCGCAGCCGGGTTCTAACCCGGGTGCTCCAGCTTAGTAGCTGAACACTCAAACCACAGCCGTTCCTGCGAGCGTTACTGATGAAGTGCCAAAACAGCCAAATAATTCTAATTAATGAAAGTTCACTGCAGACGATCTGTCTTATGAGAAAAAACATGGCCCTTATACAACCATTAGACTGGTGGCGTTGCTTTGATCAGCAACAAAATGCCTACGCTTTTGACAGGCAGCCAAAAAAAGAGGCTAGCATCGAGTGCAACTGTCAGTCATTCAAGACACATTTCATAGAGCTCAAGCCGACTTCTTACGGATGAAGTTCAACGTCAGCCGATTGAGCGACAGACCTAGGATAGTCAATGAAACCAGCAGAAAAACAAAAGAACAGACATTGGAGTAGTTCAGTGCTAGATGACATTCCTAATTATGTTCAGTTCGAAAGACTGGACCCCTTCCACAAAGCATCTCTAAACTAAACGGCATGAAGTTCGTACAGACTGTGCTGTGCATGCAATGTGCCGTGGATCAATTGTTTTTCACCCTTCGATGCGACCAAGTAGGCTCAAGTGAATTGCACTACAGTCAGATACAACTCGAGAACGAAGTGGCAGATGGCCCTTAAAGAAGACCCCCTCAGTCAATGGCGTCAGCTGATTTTCATCAGTTAACCCAATTAAAGCCATAACTAATCCCCTTTCATCTGCCACCCTCCTGCAGTGCTACCCCCTAGGATTAACCATGACATCATGAGAATCGGTCGACGCCATTGGATGGCAGGCTTCCTTTGAGGGGCATTGGCCACTGGGTTCTTAAGCTGTGCCCTACTATAACTTCTTCCGCCCCCTCGTTTTGTGGAACATGCCTTCTCCCACTTTACAATAGGCATTTTCGTGTTGTCCCACCTCTTTCGTGCCATAGATGCATCGCAGAAGAATAAAAATCATTGAAATGATCACTCGAGTTAATGAGCAATATCTTCCCCCTAAAATACATTTCTATTGCACTTTCGTCTCCCATTTATGAAAGGTTGGTGGAGTGTAGCTTCTAAACGTTTTCACATTCCGGTACAGTCAACACAGCATGCACAAATGCTTTGTACAAGAGGAGTGGCTAACCTGCAAGCCCTCTGGCATCATCCTGGGACAGCCTTTGGTGGCAGGCCTCATTGAAGTGTCCGTAGTGTTTCTTTTGAAACACTACATATACCTTGCCCTCTTTCTCCATGACCTCTAGAGTAGCAAAGCAGTGTTTGCTGATTTTGCAGCTTCCTTGCCCCTTTTCCTGCCTTTGGCGCTGTTCTATAGGAAGCTCTTCGTATGAGCCGGAATGGTGGCAGTGCAGGTAGCGTTTAAAAACCCTTGGTGCACATTCCTTCTTTCCTGTAGAAGCTATAAAACGGCAGCAAGTTTTGCTTTCTTCTCCGTCTTTCCAGGCGCGAAATCCTGAAACAGAAAGATTGTAAACATAACTAAGCACTCCACATAGTATTAGTTAATTATTAGTGTGAAAGCACAATTCCGAACGGTAAACCCCGAGCAAGATCCTGCGATGTATATGTGGGTTTGTGCCAAGAGCATAGCAACGGCGACATAGCAACCACAGCCTCACAGCAGCATTGCAACATAGTTATGACACGATGCCAACATATGATGTTAAGTCCATGACCTCTCATGACTAAAAAGAAATTTTTAAAAATTGAGGCGTGAACAAAGGTGGGCTCCATTTTGATAAAAACGTGTACACAATGATAGCACATGAATAACGGCATAAGGCATCCTTAGAAAGCCAACAGTAAAGTAACAAGACAAGGCAATGTTCATGAAATTCTGCTTTTGCACGTTTATAAAATTTCGGCAAAACTTCTCTGTCAATTTTTTGTGTATCACACTACTTTCATTTTTTGAAAAGCAAGGCCAAATTAAAGTTTGTACTTTTTACATACACTAATGAAAAATGCATGTGCTATGGAGTGGGCACATATGCAGTACTCTCGCACTACTACTGGCGCTCTGCCTCTGCCAAGTGCGCATGACAATCACAGATTTAGCTTCAAATTTTTAGCCTTTTGCCTGCAGTGCAAAACTGCATTTCCCAGCTTTTTTATTGTTAAAAATTTATCAGTCATTCGCTTACTGTTTTTTCCTGCTATAGCGCATGGGGAACAATTTTTGGAGAAAATTATTAAGTTCAGGTTAAGTTATTACACGGACTGTTACATGGAAGTATTTCAATTTTACTACACCCTGCAAAAACTCATTCCTGCACAGCAACCTTTTACATGGCCCTGTCCTTTGACCACAAATTCAGGTCAGCGCTGTTGACTTCTAAAGGCAGAACAATGCTGGGCATTCTTCCTACACACTTCTGCATGTTGCGATTGCCATGGCTTCAGCGCTGCTAAGCCAGTGCATGCCGCGACAATGTTGTGTGTCCTGTCGAGACATTGCAGATGCCTGCAACAAAGCATAAGCAAGGCCTGTAGCAGCGAGTCTGCTGCAAGGACCAGTTTTCCTGCAGTGGCCACTTTAAATATGAAAGAGAGTGCACTGCTTGTCACTTTGCTTATGGAGGAGCTAGGACACCAAAAAAAAATTCTGCAGACACACATAAGACTGCTTACCAGCGAGAATGCCAAAGCATTAAAGTGCACAGTCATGCTATGTTGCAGAATGACGAGTCATGAGTGCAAGGCATGACTACGCAACTTTGTACAAACTCTGCACACCTTATGTTACTAGTAAAGTGCTGAGTCATGCTACACTTCAGAATGATTAGGAGTCAAAGCTATGACTACCTAAACTTTGTACAAACTATACACCTTACATTACAAATAAGTGCAAAATGACTATGACAAGTCATGGCTTTCAAAGGTTATAGTACGTTACGTTTCACATTTCACTCGAATGCCCGCAAAGGCTACCTCTGCAGATCTGTCGCACTAGACCAAGCGCATTGAAATCTTCATGGTTCCTTTAAAAAACGTGCATGTCATCGCTAAGTTTTTGTGCACAAAACCACGTGCAAGTTTCCCCAGGTGAGTGTAAGCCCGTAAATAAAAAAAAAAGAACGCGCTCTGTGTTTACAAACTTAAAATGCGCGCACTCGAAAAGTCAATAAACTGCAACTTTTCAATCGGTAATCTAAGCGCGCGACTGCATCCCGCTTTGGCCCTTTATTGCTTTAATCACAGCGTGCGTGCATGCAGACTTCGTTTCTTACCTTTATTAGAGTCGAAGACTAGATTCTCCACCTCTTCCTCGAAGTCGTGGTGCCGTCGCAGGTCACGAAGGGCGACAAAATGCTTCAGACGTAAGTCGCACAAGAACGGCCGTGCCTTACTACATGCTGTTGTGACTGGGAGAAGGATGCATGGGCCTGCCTACTGGCTGGAGCCGAGCCACCACCGCTGCCGCGTGCAGATAGAGAGATCAGAGGAAAGAGAAAAAGAAAAGACGCGTCGCAGCAACAACCGCGTCCTTCCCCATGAATATCCTTGATGGGTGTTTTTAAATTACTAGTATTGAAGAACGCCTTGTCGCAAACCGCTGAAGCAACGCCATCGCACGTGTCCGTCTCCATGCTCAAGGCAAAAAAATAAAAAAAACAAGCGAGCAAGAAATGCACCTTGGGATACCTTGGGATATTGAGCAAGGATTTTCAAGAAGAGTTGAGATTTTCCCTGTCGGTTGAAGCGCAGTGTTCCCCAAAAGTCCCCACAGAGTGACGTAGAGTAGAGCAGTGACGTCTATTCTCGGTTGGCCAATCGCAACGAGGATCACCTTCCTCTGAATACGCCCTCCGAAGCGTTTGCGGGACGGCAGGCTGGAAACGCTGATTGGTCGATGGGATGCGCTTCTCCGTGACGTTTTTTGACTTCGCCCTCGTTCTCAACCGGACGTGGCGTCAGCGCGCCTTTCTCGACCTCTCCCTAGAGCGCCTGGGGAATCGCTAGGTGCACCCGCCGCGCCGCGCGTGCGTGGTGAGCGGGCATGCCGCATTCGTTTCGTGATCCTCGGCGCGCTCGTTTCGAGGCGTGTGCAGCTATGGCGTTCGTGCGTGGTGCGCTCGGCGGCGACAGCCAGCTGAAATTTCTGTGCAGTTTTTGCTTGCGGCTTTCGCCGTTTCCGCAGGAGCACGTGGCTAGTGTCGTGCTCGTATTTAAAGTTTTTGCCGCGGCACTACAAGGATCCGCATCAGGCGCGCTTTGAGGACCGCCGTTTGACAGCTACGCTGACGCGCTTGTCGGGGGTGCGCATTCTGAACCCTGAGGTAAGGACTGAACTACATTGTCGCAAGTTTTCTCGTGCATTGAGGACTCACCAAATTGCGGTGCTTGTAACGAAACTTTTTTTTTTTTTTGCAGCGTCGTTCCCTGGATATGCTTCTCGGAAGCCGATGTCATTGTTCGCCGCGGACGCTGGGCCTACTGCTCGCCGCCACGCCGCTGTAGGTTGACGTTGAAGAGCTGCTCCAAACGGCCCTTTTCAGGGCCGCTTCATTGCTTCCTGGAAGATTGCGGGCATCAATCTCGCGGCCGTGTTCCCTCTCTTTGTCGAAATCGGCGCCAGACATCAGAACCCGCGCTAGGCCTCGTTGCAGGGTTAAACGAGTGCAGTGTGGCTTTAGAGAAGTTATGACTTGCGCTTAGTCTATCTATATCATTCATTCAGTGCAGTGTGCCTTTGCTTCTTTAGCGACTTCTCACGCCTTGTCGAAATCGGATTTAAAGCTCACGCCACGCCTCGTTGAATGGGTTAACCGAGTGCAGCGCCTAGCTTTGTTTTTGTGTTCTAACCTGTAAGCAGTGTACCTTTCTTCGCTCCTTACTTTTGTTCTTTTCAGTCGTTTCCTGAATCCGTCGAAAGAGCCAGGCTTGCCGGATGGTTGTTCGCCGTGAATGGAACCACGAGGCGATCGCATCTGCATACACAGCACGACTTTGTTCCCTCGTGTTTTTTTTTACCAAGGATTGCTTCGACAGCTCGTGCAAAACGAGGACTGCGCACGCCGTGTCGTCGCTGCTTAGTGAAGAGGCACAAAACGGATGTCGTCCTTACTAAAGGCCCTTCTCGGGGCCACCTCAGTGTTTCCTGGCAGACCACGCGCTTTCCGCCCTGTGCACATGTTCCCCTCATTTCCAATCATCTGTAAGTTGCATAACAATGAATTAATAAATCAGTCAATGCACTTTATTTACCAGAAAAATCTGGCTGGTCACCCTGGGCTAAAAGCTGTGCACACAGCTTGACAAGGCCCAGGGGACCATTAGATGACAGTTTTGAACGTAGGAAAAACAAGTTGGTACTTTAAAAGAACATGGAAAGTACACCAAACAATATAAGAGATAAACATTACAATCGCGCATTACAGTAAAGAAAAAGAAAACACTGACAGCAGACATACAGTATCAATTTACACTATAATACATACAAAAATCACGACATTCAGCATTATGGCACGAAATATAAGAACAGCACATAAAGCAAAAAAGAGAATGCAAGTTACAATAGTACAGATAGATTAGCTGTTTACATTTGCATATGCATAAAATTAGTCCTCGTCTCCTTGGGCCTCCTTCAAATCCTGCAGAAGGCTTGAATTTGCAATTGCTAATATCAAAGAAGATTTATCCTGCGCTCTACAGTATGGAACTGTGACTGAAAAATGAACCTTCACGTCAGTGAAATATGAGCCTTTAGGCTGTCTACAAATTGTTATTACAGAAAGAAAGAAATATTAGTGAATGTTGTGTGAGAGGCTTGCATATTACTCTGTTTGTTTATTTATTTATTTACCCCTCAAGGCCAGTGGCATTACACAGATGTTAGGGTGGGCTTGTCTAAAAGGAAAGTAAAATAATAGAGCCCGGCCCGCACCGCTTAGAGCACAACGGGCTAGTGGCATTACACAGGGGGAATGGTAAATATACGAAAACTGAGAGAAAAATACAGTTGATTACATGAACATTAAACAGCGCCTGAATATACAATGTTAGCTAGTGCTACGCGGAACTGCTCGTAATTTTCAGTGCCGGCAACTTCTGCGGTAAGGTGGTTCCAGTCGCATGAGGTTCGCGGCAGCAATGACTGCGAGCAGCATTTTCTGTTGCATGACATACTTCCAACTTTGTGATCATGATCAATGCGGCGAGATACAGAAATTGTACGGGGGATGAGGTGATCACGAAGAGCGGGATGATGGTACAGCTTGTGGAACAGGGTGATACGAAACACTTTTCTACGCGATGTCAGTTATGGGAGGCAGATATTAGACTTCATAGCTGTGCGGTTGTAGTTAACAAGGATTAAACGCACAGAGTTATTTTGCACCAGCTCAAGATCATTAATGAAGTCATGAGCAGGGTGCCATACACGTGTTGCATGCTCGAGTTTTTATCGTATTAGTGTTTGATAAAGCAGTAGTTTCAAATTGGAAGGAACGTTAAAGAAGTTGCGACGTAAGTAGCAAAGCATGCGATTAGCATTTTCAATTATGTTCTCGGTATGAAGAGACCAGTTAAGATAATAAGTAATGTGGACGCCGATGCACTTATATGATGAGGCTGATTCCAACGAAATGTTATCGATGTAGTAGTGAGGTGGGACGGAAGTTTTTCTAGATACACGCATGACTTTGCATTTGTTCATATATAGCTGCATTCACCATTCTTCGCACTGAAGTCAGTGGCGGTCTCGTCAAGTAGTCCCCTGCTTTGTACGTTCACTTTGTTAGCGGCTGTCTTATTTCACACAATTCCACGTTCAACACGTTGATAGGTATCGTGTTCCTGCCTTGCCGCCACCGTTGTCTTGCCATGCCGCCGGCGCGGCGGCGGTGCCATTGACCTGCGGTTGCGGTGGCCAACAACCTCATCGGCGGGGGGAGGGGGGGGGGAGGGAGCCACCCATTCATGTCTTTATCCCACCATGGGACACAGCGATGCCAGCGAGGGGACCATCCCTTTCTGGCTTGACAAGGAGCGCCGACCAGCCGCCTTGAGGACTGAGGGCGGAACAAATTAAGCCACTTCCCAGAACTGAGAAATGAAGGCCGCTAACCCCACTGGTGAAATGTCCGGGCAGGTGCTTTGACCTTAGTGGACATGTCGTGGCGGAATATCTCAGACGTCGACTCGTTTCCCCTGGTATCGAAATGAATATTGCTCGCGTAAACGTTAACATTCAGAGATTGAGTAATGGTACAACGTCTATACCTTTCGCCATTTATTTTTCAATAACAAAGCGGAAAAAAAATTTTTGTGCAAATAAAATGAAAAATGGTTGTTTCTATTTTTTTCTTTTTTTATATATATACAGCAGTCTGTCCGCTCCCCCTAAAACCACTCTCTGTGACCGCCACTGACTGAAGTAATGTAAGGTTGTTAGTGTTGGTTATTTCTCTGAAAATGACGCAAACATCAGCGAATAGGTGAATATGAGAATCCATAAGAGAGCGGGGATCATTAATGTTAAATCAGGAACAGTACCTAGGGTCCAAGAACTGAACCTTGTGGAACTCCGGAAGACACCTCTGTAAAACAGGTGTTATAACCGATAGCAAAAACTAATTGTGAGCGATTAAGTAGACATTCAATACATTTCAATAAGTTACAGTCAATATTCAGATGTTTTAGTTTGTGATCCAAAAGGAAGTGACATACATCGTCGAAAGCCTTCGAAAAATCCAGAAATATACAGTCAGTTAGTGATGGTAGGTCTAGAATACAGTGCAATGCATGTGTAAACTATATTAAATGTGTTTCGCAAGAATAAGGTTTTCGAAAACCATGTTGCGCTGACATAAACAAGTTGTTCAATGAAAGGAAGTTAACAAGGTTGGTGAATATTATATATTTGAACATTTTGGGTCAAGTATTGGTAAGGGATACGGGACGATAATTAATAGGGGATGCTTTGCTGCCGGATTTGTAGACTGTAACCACCTTTCCGATCTTCCACTCAGTAGCAGCGTTGACTGGTCAATGGTGGAAAAGTTTGGTTAGTATAATGGGCGAATAAGCTGCAGTGCTTTTTAAGTAACGCAGTCATAACCCGGAGCGGAATGAACACTGAGTCCATCAATAAGCTTATTCACACCAGTAGGAGCAACAGTTATAGGTGGCATGAAAACATAAGTGGTGAGTTGTAGGCATATGTATACATCAGATATGGGTGTAAAGTTGTCAGTGATTGCGTGGCTAAGAATCGTGACCCAAACGTCGGAAGGGATGGGGTCGCCTAACGGGTCAGATAACGCAAAACTATCGTCGGTGGAAGGATTAATGACCCGCCAGAATTTTTGACATTGGTGGTTACATGTGAGTGGAAGTGCTTTTAGCGCTTTTGAGCGCCTGAACATACATGTTGGAAGCCGCTGAATACGAAGTCCGATCACTCACTAGTTGGCGAAAACTTTACGATGCGGTAGAGGCTTTCTTTTTGTTAGATAAACGTTTAATGTGATTATTACACCAGGGAGCTATTGAGTGGGTGGTGGCAGTGCGTTCAGGAGTGTATTGTTCTGTGAGTTGGGTGACTATAGCTGTGAACATGCTCCAGTTGGTTTGAATGCTGCGGACACCAAAGCTATGGGAAAGCATCGATAAAAAAAAAATAGTTCATTATTTATCGCCTGATAATTTGCTCCGTTGTAGTCTCGTATTATTATTTTTTTCTTTTTGTTAGTGTTAGGAGTGGCTAGATTAATGTCAGAGTGCATTAGCAAGTGGTCGCTGATGCCTGGCAGGTATGTAATAGGTGAGACTATGTCAGATCGATTTGTCAGGATTAAATCTAGCGTATTCGCCGCGTTGGCTGTTATAGTCCCTTGTGAGCACAATTGTTCTATGAGTTGGGTGACTATAGCTGTGAACATGCTCCAGTTGGTTTGAATGCTGCGGACACCAAAGCTATGGGAAAGCATCGATAAAAAAAATAGTTCATTATTTATCGCCTGATAATTTGCTCCGTTGTAGTCTCGTATTATTATTTTTTTCTTTTTGTTAGTGTTCGGAGTGGCTAGATTAATGTCAGAGTGCGTTAGAAAGTGGTCGCTGATGCCTGGCAGGTATGTAATAGGTGAGACTATGTCAGATCGATTTGTCAGGATTAAATCTAGCGTATTAGCCGCGTTGGCTGTTCTAGTCCCTTGTGAGCACAAATGCACTAACGAGAATACTGAGCGCACATCTAAAAATTCGCGACTTCGAGACGAGAACGGGGACATTAAAGGGGAGTTGGTATTCCATGTTATCTTCGAAAAAATTAGATCGGCAAATAAAACAATATTGAAATAGATCATGATGCTTTGTTTTTAAGTGTTTCCATAAAAAAAGTATGGCAACAGATAAGGAAAGGCTTAGGTGATCGTGATCGAGGAGGTTAGAGTGAATTATAGTGCAACAGCTTGAAACAGGTCTTCACATCATTCATATGTACTAGAACATTGCAGGAGCCCGGACAAAGCAAAATTACACAAATTACGTTTGAATAGAGATCATGGCAGGAAAGTGGATGAGATATAGCTAAAAGAAGAATTGTGAACCGAAGCAAAGTATGTAATGAGCCAGAAATATGCCTATCAAAGAAGACACTGCACTGAGAAAATGGACAGCATGAAATAAATGAGCAGCACAAGTGCAGCGTACAGGCCTTTATCAAATAATTTATTTTTTGTTTATTTACCACGTCCTGGTAGTGTTAGCTCCATAAAGCATTATCAAAATTATCACAATTTTCAGTTTTATTTGCTTAGGAGAACGTTAGAGCAATAAGAACTTGGTTCATAAATGCACTTCAAATATTGCCATGTATGAACTCAAAATATGTGTGTTTATTTATAACGAAATAAAAACAAATTACATTAATTTTTTTAACACGTACCTAAATAGATCCACTGGTTACAGCTTGCGTCAGACTTCTGTTGTGGTAAATAGGTCTCTCACCAACTACGGAACACAATCAATTGAGCACCAAATCATGTTGATGTGTAATTCTCATCCGTTTGTAATAGATGCAGCTAAAAATAGTTCCACGCGCAGGGGTTTTGAACGCATCTGTTCGTCTTTCTTTTTGTCTAACGTTGTGTCCTAGACGACAAAATGCTTACTTCTGGTTCCGTTTGATGTAACCCTGCTGGGGGGGAGTTCTATGATGCAATGGACTCATAGATCGTTCATCGTGGGATGTCGTGCGGTCTGTGTGGCATATCGTGCAGTCTGTGTGATATGTCATACAATTCGTATGATATGTCATACGGATTATGCGGTGTGTCGTGCAGATTGTGTGGTGTTCTGTGGTGGATGGTCTGTGGGGTTGTTGCGTCGTGGAGCTTTTTTTCAGCAGGGAATGCTATGTCGGTTCGAACAACCCTAATGTATTGTATTTCTGTACCATTTTTGTATATGATTTAGTGTGTATTATTATTTTATTATCTGTATATATTTACAAGAACTGTTTATGATGCGTCTGTTGTGTAAGTGATGGCAAAGACAGCCTTTTTTTGTTGTATAATCCAATACCGCTCCTGCTGCTGTACCCAGGCGAGGACAAGACCCAGTCAGGAGGTTCAGCACCTCCTTTTGTCTTGCCTCGTGGGCAATATCTGTATGTTGCCCGAAGGATGAAATAAACAAAAAAAATCATCGTACTCTTCGTCCTGGGCCACAAGAGCTGGGGCTTCATGAGATAATTATTACGGTGCATCAACGAAAATTTCAACATGCCGTCAGCATGCAAAGATATTATACTGGCGCTGAAAAAACCGCATTTTTAAAATTTTCACTGGCAGGAGGGAGTAACTTTCTTGACTGCGCTGCTTTCTTCCTAAGCAAATGAAAGACGTGTATGCCGACCTCTTATACCTGTTCTGCAGCAAAAACAATTCGAAAATATGTAGCGTAAGATATAACACTAATGCACTGTGAAGCTTGATGCCTTATTGGTCCAGTAGAGTGGGGAGCTGGACGAGTTAATTGGTTCACGATTGTAGAAAGAAAAGCAGCGCAAAAGACGGGGACACAGAACTGGGAACACAGAATACAGGAACACAGAACACAGCGTCGTCCTGTGTTCCTGTTGTGCGTCTCCGTCCTTTGCCCTTGTTTTTTTTTCCTTAATTGGCCATGCACTTGTGGCAATTTAAGTGCACTTCCTGTGAATTTTGCACAAAAGTAGTGTATTTTTGCATTCACCTTTTTACACGCTGAGTTGTTTTATCTTTTGGTCACTTCAGAAGGGAGGAGTTAGTATAGAAGTAATTTACTTGGAGAATACAAGGAAAGATATCTTGCGATGAATTTTGTCATATTTTAATTCTGCCTGATGGTAATGCATTACGCGTCATACGGTGTTACAACCAAACGCCCAGGGCTCTAAGTTGGGCAAAGCATGTATCATATATGTGGAAATGCGAATATGGCTGTGGTGCGCTGGGCGTCTTGCATGCACAGCAGGAAGTGATTTGTGTCTAGACCATCCAGGAGGGAATGTACAAGGACGGGAGGATAGTACAAACGCTAAAAAAAAAGCTAGCTGGGGCTGGAAACGCATTTTTCGTTCTAGCAAGTACCAACGTTGGGGCAAAGCAACCAGTTTTGGGCGCCTTGTAAGAAGAAAGGATGGTTCTGGGAAGCGGAGGCAGGGCTGCGTACGGCGCACGCGAGGTTGCGGGGTCACGGAGTCGCGCGAGATGTCTATCTTGCAGCAGCACATCGGGAAAAGGTTAAATTCTTCCACTCGCCACTCGCAGCGTACCGCAGAGCCGGCAGCCTTCTCTCTTGTCCGCCTACCCGGCAGGAGCTACTCTCTCCCGTTCCGGCCGGGGAGACGGACAATAATCGCGGGCGAGAGCGAAGGGGTGGCCCCCTCCACATGAATGGCATTAGAAGAATGTCACTGGCGCCTCCACTTAAGCTCCACTACGGCTCAGCTCGTACTGGTTGCTGCGTTTCGCCGTAATTGCTTGTCAGCGAAGTGAACACAGCACCGTGCCTTCCCGTGAATAGTCGAAGCAGGGATGTCGCGGCCACATCGGCATTCGCAGGATAGCGCCGCCCTGTCGCTTATTTGCTCGCTTATCCTCTGACAAGTCAAAAAGTCTTCCTGTCGTGGCACGCCATCCATGGCTTACGACACCACGTCTGTCATTCTCCTTCGTACTTCAAGCGTTTCTATTCTTGCTATGAAAGTATTAGCCGTTGCGGCCACCAATTCAAGCAGCGACAAAAATTTCAGCGCCGCAGGATTCGTAATGAAAGAGTGCCGCTCTTGTTTCGATCAAGCCATCATCAATGAACAACTTGCATATTTAGAGTGATAAATCTATACCTTTATGCGTTGTGTTTTGTGTATAATCCCAAACTGTGATCTGGAATGCGAGGTCAAAATTTGAATGCCATTGAAATAAACTCCTTTTCCTGAAATTCTCTTTTTGTGTCGTCGCCGCTTTGCAGGTCGGGCCGAGCACGAGCGTGCTCAGGGTCCTTCAGTGTCGGGCCGGGCTTCCTGTCGGTAGGTTAGGTCCCGGGCCGGGCGCGGGTTCGAAATTGCGGCCCGTGCACAGCTCTATTCAGAAACCTAATCACATTTCCTTTTGTGAAAAAAGAGCTATGTGCAGAGTTTAAATGGTGCAAGTATGAAGCTACAATGAAGTCAATTACAGACTTCTGTGCAGCAGCTAGAGGAATTTCAAGAGCATGCTATACGTGATGCTATACCTCAGTCACAATTGATGCAGTCAAGTATTATTTCGTATATTTTTTTTTACCCAACAGACATGAAATGTCTGAAGATGAATATGTACCAAACACATCGAAACATCAGTTGTGATGCCTGAAAAAAGTTGTACTGCAACATATAAATGCTCAAGTCTCGATAAGCAGGAATACTGAAGGGGAATAAAAACAGTTTTCTTTTGTTCGGGCTCACGCACCTGCTACAAACATATTCTTTATACATAGCAATAAAACTTGAAATAACTGTTTAAGAAAGCCTTTTGGTCAATAGTAAAGCTAAGTATGACGAAAGGAGTCCGCAAGATATGCACAGAAGCAGGCATGCAGTGTGACAGCGCAGCGCGACAGGTGCGCTTTTTAATCTCGCGCGCGCTCTGAAGAACATGGGTTTATGGTTTATTGGGGTTTTAACGTCGCAAAACGACTCAGGCTATGAGGGACGCCGTAGTGAAAGGGGTTCGGAAATTTCGACCACCTGGGGTTCTTTAACGTGCACTGACATCGCACAGTACACGGGCCTCTAGAATTTAGCCTCCATCGAAATTCGACCACCTCGACCGGGATCGAACCCGCGTCTTTATCACCGCGGCGGGTCGAAAGACATGACGGGGACACGCCGAGCAGGCAACGCTGCAGTGCACGCTGCCTCCTCGCCTCTCGGCTCCTCGCGAGCAGCCCCGTCCGCTGACGAGCGGTGGCGGGGAAAAATCTAGGGAAAACTGCCTGTCCCCAACCGGACATGACGTCACTAAATATCACGTGACCTATGACGTCACGCGTATGACGTCATATTTTTTTGACCAATCAGCGTTTCCAGCCTGCCTTCCCGCAAACGCTTGTGCAGTGCACGCTGCCTCCTCGCCTCTCGGCTCCTCGCGAGCAGCCCCGTCCGCTGACGAGCGGTGGCGGGGAAAAATGTAGGGAAAACATGCCTGTCCCCAACCAAACATGACGTCATTAAATACCACGTGACCTATGACGTCATGCGTATGACGTATTTTTTTTACCAATCAGCGTTTCCAGCCTACCTACCGCAAACGCGTCTGTTTTCACAGTCGAGTCCGCTTGGGCGGACGCGGTTGTTGCTGTGACGCGCGTCTTTTCTTTCCTGTCTCTCCTTCCTCTGATCTTTTAACTCTCCTCTATCTGCACGTGGCAGCGGTGGTGGCTCGGCTGGAGCCAGTTGGCAAGCCTCTGCACTTTCCTTTTCATCCTTCTGTCAGTCGCAACAGCAACGCCGTCGGCGGATGCGGGCTGAAGAAACGGATGAGGTTGCTTTTGCAATTTCCGGGCTTAACCAAGCTGAGCCCCTGCCAATTTTTTTTTCTCGGCATGTAGTCAGTTCTCAATTTACGTGCGCCACCTCGAAATTTTGATCTGTGTGAAATTTGCCTTTATGCACGGTTATTTTCTGCCATGTATAAATTCACGTGTGCGAAGAACGGTTCTTTTATTTCTTTTAAGATAGCCACATACACACAGTAAAAGATTACCAGGGCATATTTTCTCGCAAAAAGAAAAGTGGTTGTAGCTCTGCTTTGCGACAAGTCGCCTAGAATTATGGCGTTCTTTTTTATGCTTGCAGTCCAAAGCCTTAGCGTACACCTCAATTAAAAAATAACTGACTGCTAGAGCGAAGCTTGCAAGCTGAACTTCCTTAAACAAACCTAGCTGCGTTTATTTCATGCCTTTACTCAACTGCAGAGGTAGTTTTTTTTTTCTTGTTAAACATGAACTACCCGAAACCTTAATTCGCTCTAAATCCCGCACGTTTTAATCTTCGATGTACACAATCATTGCGATGAATTGTGTTGATTCGGTTCCGGGTCAGTACAATGCACCTGTCAAATATCTAGAGGAGTGAGCATGCATGGTTGTAAGCCTTTTAAAGATTTTCCTGGCTCCCGCTGAGGATAATTCAGCGGATTATTCTTCCACATTTCAGTTTGACTTCCAAGCATGCTTTATTCAAAGGTAGGTGCCGTCAACGCATTCCAACACTTTTGTGATGCCACTGCAAAGAAGGAAACGCTCTTTAATATCTCAGGATGTTTAAATAAACTGATTTGATTGATTTCATTTTTTATTGGCTTAAGTTAATTGCAGCGTTCAGGCGCCACTTCGAAACAGAGCATGAGGTCCCCGCTTCTGGCTGGTGTCCAGTGGTGTCCAGGCCGGATGACTGGGGCTTAAATGGTTAGATGGGAACAGCAGCTTTCATTGTTTCTCCGGCATCCACACTGCATTCCTGAAATATCGAAGGGATTACGGTTTCAAAAACGCCTTCTCACAGATTGTTTAATGCGAATTGATTTGCTGTATTTTTGGTATCGTAAAAGAATAAAACGTGTATGAATTTACACACGAGCAGCATTCACCTTTGATAGTTGTATTTATCAGGGGCCCGCAGCAAGGGTCGTATTTATGTTGACCTCTTTAAATGGGCAAGATGGAAGCATTCTGTTTGAATCATTTATCTATTATAACCTTTCCTAAAATATAAAAGATGGAATGTGGTTTTTCAAGAAACATCCTCCGGTGTTTCTCTGCCTGGTGAACAAAAATGAGCAGTCGTGGGGCTCGGCATCTTGCATGAAAAAGCGAACGAGTCATTGACGGAAGCACTGTGCTGTCTGTCAACCCAGTTTGTTGTTACCCAATTAGGAGAGCTGTGCTATCTGCTGTGTTGAGATTCCCTAGACATCTGGACAAACTTTCATAAAAAGGCGCGATGGCGGGTAGTACTAGTCACCGAGCACCACTGTAATCATGTGGCAGGTGACATTTAGGCACTAAGCAAGAAACTCAGCCGAACGAAGCCACTGCATTTTTTAGAAACCTGACCGAACAACTTGGAGAGCGCTGCAGTATGCTGCATTGGAGAAATGCGAAAGCATTCGCGTTTGAACATCAGCCGCTTTTTTTTTCCGGTACGGCATCGTTATCACGTGACACATAACACGTCACCCTTCGAGGACGCCGGCACTTATTTTGCAAGTAATTGCTGTCAGTGACACTTATCACGTGACGATTGGATGACAGCCGCAATTTCTTTTCAATCAATCATTGTCTAACATCAATGCATGCCCCCAACAAACTTTACCGCTGTACAGACCACAATGCCTTCAGTTCGTGCCCTTCTAGCACCCGTGCACCAACTACCTTTAGTGGCACATGTACTGCATGCCCGCCTGGCACGAAGAGTGCCTGGTTGCGAACCCCAATGCTGGCGAAATTCTTTTTTCGAATGAGGTCGCATCAGAGGTACCGCCTCCTGTTTACACATTTTGGTGACAACTTCAGGTGACGAGATTTGTTTCGCATGAGGCATATAATGCTTTCGCATTAATAATTTTCTTACATCTACGCTGCTGCGTCGGGTTTGTCCGTAAATGTACTCACCTACCCATGACGCAATCAGACTTCTCTCACATTCTTCGAGCATCATGATACAGAACATACTTTTTTAGCATAGCTCCGAGCTGTCCGACACCCCCATATCTCTTCAAAAAATAGGACACTGTCACATTATTTCTATGCGGCGAGTCATTCCAAATTTTTCCTTTTTCGTATCCATACAGATAGAGCACTCATTGGAAAGTGGACGCAGTCAAACGGCAAGTGTGCTGGTCCGACGTTGGTGTCCAGCACAACGACTTCAATCTGCACCTACCCGTAGGGGCTGCACAACTCCCAGGCAGAGGCACGGTCACTAACAGCGCGTGGCCCCTTCAAGAACTTTAGGTGAGTCTTGTTGTGCGAAACAGTCCATGAGAAGTCTTCGTGGATTATGCATAAGAAGCACTGCTGCCGGCCCACTCACACTCAAAACGAAGGCGCCGCTCATTGCGGTTTTTCATCAGCAATCTTCGATCTTTAAACCAAAAAATGAAAAAGCCCTTGAGAACAGCCGATTCTATCAAAAGCGTGGCTAGTCATTCTCTACCTGTATAAAGCCAAAGCAGACATCCTAGGAACTACCTTAAGTTTGTGGTTTGCTTCGGGCTGGTGAAGCGTAAATAAAGCCACCGTAAATAAAGGGGAAGAAACGGTGACTTCAGTTTCAAATATTTATAGAAATATAATACATACAAGAAAAGTAGACATGAAAACTTCAACTTCATTTTGCTTGAAAGTGGGCTTACACGTGAATAGCATCTGACTAAACTGAACCATGACTAGCACTAACTTCTGTGTACATTGCAGCAGCTCACTACTCTGGACCATGACTAGATGCATGACAAGACCAATTCACTGTTGCACGACTATAACCTCAGTAGCCGCTTAAATCTGTCGAGTGCACTCATTAAGATGACTACAATGTTCGGCACCTTCTTGGCTCAACAGGGTACTGGCAACTTGAAAGAGCCGCATAAAAAGACATTCAGTTCATGCGTTCAAAACATGTAGTGTCGAGACTAGATGTAAGCATTAAATGCCCCTTATCAGCCATTTTTTTTCCTCAGCCTTTCTTAGCGAACGACAGTGCACCAGGCTTTGTTTGCCACTATTCATGTTTGGAGATACACACTACCAGTGGTCGGATTAAGCCTTTTATGCTTAATATGACCCACCGATTCCTAAGAGTATCCTCTGTCCCTTCAACTAAAGCAATGCAAATGACGACACAGTCTATTTTGCCAGCAGATGCACCTGTCCAAATCGGCAGCATCAGTGTTTACTGCACCTGTGAAATGGCCACAACTAAACTAAACTAAAGTAAACTAAAATCTGACCAAAACAGTGTCTCGGCATACACACCAAGCACGCACGTACCTTTTCGTTGTTGCATCTCAGCGACTCGATTGGATTGGCGACATCCAATCCAATAGCAAAAATGCAGGTTGCCAACACCGGTGTTATATTTCACCAAGTATAGCTGACTGGAAACTTGCGCGGCTATAGTTGGATACAACTTAAGTCATCAGTGAAGCTCCGCCCACATTCAGGACCAGCGCACAGAACTCCTCCCGACGTCAGAAGAAAAAATCATACGCTCTAGAATTTTGACACCTGGCTGATTTAATAAAACCAAACTTTAAAAAGCTGATTGCATTTACTTTTGTGAAAGGCTAGCGGAGTAATATAATACGCCGTGGACCGTGGCCCAGTTTAACAACAGCTGGTTTACTAAGTTGCATCCTACTATAGTTGCGTCATTTTGGCACAGAATGGTGCAATTTTAACAAAGATCATGCTTTTCGCACAGATTGGTGCAACTGGCATAGCTGTGGCACTGCTGCACTTGCCTTGATTTTAGACACGAATAAGACAACCTGTGCTCGCTTATTTTGCGTGTTCGAAGCCTACTTTGCTAGTTATTTTTAAGAGAGGCAAAAAAATTCTGTATAGGGCCTAAAAAAATTCATTTCCAGTATAATATCAGATACAGAAAAATTACTAAAAGATCTCAACGTGCCCTGTTGGGTTTGGGATGCCCCCCCCCCCTGCCTGGGTGGATTAAGGCAGCTCGCGCTCCCCTCCTGCCTAAGTGGAAGGCAGCAAACTTCCAGAACCGAGAGACCACAGTGGCAGCGGCAAAGGTCAAAGACCGCCGAAGGCCGAAGATGCGGCGACAATGGCGGCGTCCCGTGGCCGAGTCGACCCTCGGGTCAACGGACAGAGTGGTGGTGTGCTGAGTGAAAGACAGCAGTGTTCCCATCAACCGAGCTGCGAGAGAGCCCACGGCCCAGCGCCGCCCCTGCCGTGGGCGGTATCAACAGTGTCCACGACTGTCCGTCTGATTGGACGTCATTCTTCAAAGTGTATTCCCCAGTCAGGGATCTGGGGAATACGAAGACTATTTAACGAGGTGTTGTTTTGGGACTAGAGTGCACTCCTGTTGACTCCTCAAGACGTTCTCTTTCACTGAGAATCCCTCTCAGTTACCCTTTTTGTAAATAATGTAAATATTCTTGCAAAAAGTTCTTCCTTCCTTGTTTAATCTCCTCGTAACCCCGTCTCCCGCCTTCCTCGTCCCTTCTCCGACCCGACCACGCTCACCCGATCCTAATAGCACTGACATCGCACAGCACAAGGACCTCTAGCATTTCGCCTCCATAGAAGTTCAACTGCCGCGGCCGGGATCGAACCCGCGTCTTTCGGGTCAGTGCAAATGCATGCTGTGTGTAAAAGGGCATCACCTACATAATATCACTGGCAGCTGTATGTTGCAGGATTTTATACTGCACTGCACTGACCAATCAACAATTATGAAATGCATCCATTTCACTGCACTATAACAGTCCGAAAACCTGCACACCGTGTTCACCAACAAAGTTGCAGCATGTTACTGCCCACGTTCTCAGTTCCCTCAATTATGCTGAAAAAGAAAAATTTTATAGTTGTACACCTGTACTATAGCACTCATGCACGAGTTCAACAAATTGAGTGCACATGCAGGTTGCGAGCGAAAGACAGGCAGGGGTCACAGAAGGGAGAGGCGACTTTCAAAATAAAACGTAGTTTTTTTTTACGAGCTCTTAAGAGTGCAGCCATACGAATGCATGGAAGTGCATTCCTTTGCTGAATGGAGCCTTTGCGCAGGAGTATCGCTTCTTCATTGGAGCTCAAGAGGAGGATTATTTACATTCAGCAGAATCGGAGACAGACCTAGTTTGTGTGAGATGCAGGTCACAGGTGACTATATAGCTCCACTGCATTACAAAAGCGAAGAAAATGCAAAAGTGAAGAAAATAAATATCCTCCGACTCATTCTGGCCATAGAGGGAGTGCACTGGCAGTTGTACTCTTTGCCGAAGGAAACGTTTCACTCCTTAAAAAATCTGGGCGGAGTACAGTGCTCCTAGAGAGAGCACAGTAGCCGGTATATTCTATCAGGTAGAGTACCAGCTCTTAAGAGTCTGGTCTAGCAAGCCGATTGGTCGCCAGCACGGTCCTCAACCTTTGGAGGCTTCAGCAGTGGGGATAAACATTCAAGCACCGCAATGCATATGAGCGAGGCGCGTTCACAGGTTCTAGTGACAGACTCTCAAAGCCTGTCAGCCTAAAGTCAATTAAAATCCTTTACGTCAGCCAAATCACCAGCCTTGAGGCAAAGGTTGAGAAAACAAACACGGAGAACTTAAGAGGTCGTCCCCAATGCTCTTAGACACAGCAGATATGCACTCTGCAAGGCTGCAATGGTGGACACAGTGCCGGCATTCAGGAAAATAATAATACTGAAATTGCTTCGCCATCGACGAAATCTGCCTGGTTCAACTTGCAGATTTCACGCGTGCTGTGTTTGTGAGCATTAGGTACATCCTCTTTTAACTTCTCCATAACCGTTCTCTCAACGTTCACCTGAGTGCTGGCGATTAGGTTCATGGCTTTGAAATGTTGAGTACCTCGTCGGACACTGCCTTCACACTACACTCGCAGCGTGGTGTGGTCCTCGACAGGGTAGTAGAAAGCGAAATGGGTTGACTTACATGGTAAGCGTCTTGAGGCCTCTTAAACATGGAGACTGTCGGGGAGCCTCGTCGATTGCGTCTGCTCCCGCTTGTTGAACCACTTGCCTCGCTGTCTGTCCCCAGGAGACCGGTTCTTTCGTCCGTGTGAGGGACATAGCAGATGACCTGTCCTGAAAAGATTTCTTTGCTGTGAGCGAATCTAAGACCGCGCGCATCATTAAAGGACTGCACGCAACTTTATGTCGAGGCCGCCTGCCTGCCTGCACCTGTCCAAGACGTGGAATGACTATCATCCTCTTTAGAATGACCCACTCTGAACACCAAGATGGAGAAAACACCTACGAGTGCACTTTCTCCAAGGATTAATCTACCAACGAAAGGGATGTGGTCTTCATAGAATTGTGAGAAATGCTTTTTATTTACTTTCTCGAGGTCTGTGCATGAAAAAGAAAAAAAGAGACTTGTTTGCATAGCTTGAATGCAGGCTTAGTTTGCAGTGTAAGCATAGAGACTTCAGTAAGGTTTCAGTGTGCAGATCAAAGACTAAAAAATCGCATCCGTTTAATGCTCTTGAAGTGTGCATGACTTCAAATCTCAAATGGATGTTTCCTGGTGTGGCTAATTAATTATTCCATTACTGACTTCATGCAATCCTTACAGGGCATGCTCATGCACATTTCTGATTTCTTTGTTGCAAGCTTGTGCAGCACACACAATGGAACACAAATTCCAACGTGGGTTGGAACCCAGCAGAATTTGATGTTATCCCCCAGTGTTGTGGCTTTTCTTCAACTGTCTATGATATCTTCAAGTAACGGTGCACCTGTCCTCCTAGAGTGAAGTGCTGTGATTGCGCATGCAACAAGGAAGATGAGACAGCCACCCCAGGAAACTTTTCCAGTTCGCTACACATATCTAGTTTTACAGATCACATGTCACCAAGGTTAACTAGCAGTCAACATCATGTCGCTCACATGATGTCAGATATCATGGCAAGCACCGGGTTATGCACAAAAAAAAAACCATCTCAATCCTGCAATTCGAAAAACACGCGGTGAAAAGCGGACTGCGCATGGTAAACAGGATTTCCGCTCAAACCCTGGCCGCATGCCACTTCTACTGATAAGCTATGGAAGGCAGGCAACTGCTCTCTACAAATGGAAGAGACCTGAAACCATCTGCTGGGATAAAAAAGGAGAGAAGGACCACAAGGTTCATGCAAAAATAAAATGCAAGCATTCAGCACTCATCCCTGGACTCATAAATCAATGAAAAGCATAAATACTTACCAAGTACTACATCACAAGGAGTGCTGTGCCCTGCATAAAAAATGCACCTGTCAACAAATTCTAGAGGGAAAAACAGCACTTTAGGGAAAAGTGTAATAGTGAAATAACAAAATCCCACGATTATGAAAAAGTGCCCTACCACAGAATTGAAAATGCCCCACTTTTTTGCTCTTTCGCAACTGAAGATCACCTTTAAGGGAGCAAACTCTTGGACCAGTTGCTTTGACATAACACAGATCTTATTTAGCACATATAAAAGCATGAAGGAACACAAAGTCATTATTTGCCGAAAATAACACGAAAATTTCCACATGTCCGACCGTGTATTATCCAATGGCTATGAAGAGGCCACCCCGCACACAGAAGAGCCGCGGCTGAAAACAAAAATGCACCATCACTGTTCACTTGGCCCAGCCCATCCACCTTACACTCATGTCGTCTCTAGTGAGATCCTATGCGGGCTGCCTTTATTGTGCACTCTTTATGTTCAAGAGGGAAAAGCAGCACTTGCTGGGATAGTGTAAGAGCTAAAAAAAACAAAATCCTACAATCACAAAACTGCCTTAACACACAATCGAAAACTCTCAACAATTTCGACACTACTGTAAAACAACAATTGCCTTTAAAAGAGTTGCCATCTGTTTGGCTGTTCTGACATAACATTCATGCTATTTAGTACAAACAGGACGATGGAAAAGATGAAGATGTATATATCTGCCTTTCTCCTTCTCCCTGTTATTTGCGTTAAACGAGATGAAGATCCCCACCTCCTTCAGCCATGCCCTCCAAAGGCCTACACAAAACAGCCCTGGCTGAAAGCGACGAAAGCACACCATCACTGTTCGCTTGGCACAGTCCATCTGCCTTATTTACAATTCAAGTTTTCTGTGATGATATTTTACGTGCACTGCCTTTATTGTCCAATTTTTCTGTTCCCTGTCACTTTCTATTGGCCCACAAGTGCTCAAAAAGCTATCAAGAATCAATGCCATAGAGCGACAGCCTCTCGTGAAATTGTGTGGAACTACGTATGACCACAACGTGCCACAAAGTTTTTCCCTACGACCACTGCCCCAGAAAAGGAAGCACTGCTCTGCGGTGAACTGCAGTAGTGTAGAAAAGGAGATTACAGTGCATCCACAATTAAGAGAACCATAATTTCAGACTGGTTTTGGAACAGTAACACCACTCACCTCAAACTTAAGAGTAGGGAAATCTGAGAGAGTTGGTTTCTGTCATGTATTGGAAAAACAGCTTGAATAAGAAGAAAATGAAACCAAGAAGACAACACGAGTGCTGAACTCCTATCAACCTTGCCCTGCCAGCTGTGGAGCTCTCCCTAATCTCGACTTTCTAGACTTCATAAGTTCGCCCCCACACCTGTTTCAATAACCTAACCATTATCATTCAAAAGTTTTCAGGAGCTGTTCGTAAATAACCTGAAGTGGTGGCGTTCTATTTCCTAGGTACTGGCTGAGGTGCGACACCTGTGGGTATCGCCAAGTAGAGCCTAACTTCCGAAATATGCTGGTTCCGCCTCGTCGTCGTATTTGCTGACAAAGCAAAATAATGTATTATTTTATTTTTGTGCTTTACGAACTGAGCAATTTAGCAGCGTTATATACAGATGCTGTGCAGAAAGTGATGGTAAGCTTCTGTCCATGAAACTGCTTCCGGAAACTCGGAAACCATCTTTGCTTAGTGTTCGGACTGATGGTTGGGGTACCTGGTGTGCGGTCGCAGCTGCAGAAGCTTGCGCCGACAGCAGATCCTGCTTTCACGCAACAGCCCTGGTTTCGCCACTCCGAAGACAGCCTCGGCCTTGGCCTATCGTTCACTTGGACGCAGCATCGTCGCCACCTGCGAGTTCCATGGCAGAAATCCTTGGACCTGGGAGCCAAGAGAGCTGATTAGAAAAGTCTCGAGCTACAGCAGCTTCGTTTCCTTCCCTTAGTAGGAGAATGTGTCTACTTAGGGAAGGTAGTGACCGCTGATCCGGATCATGAGAGGGAAAGAACCCGAAGAATAAGAATGGGGTGGAGCGCATATGATACCATTGAATTTGGGGTCAACAGGTGTACGTTGCCAGCACAAAGGTTGCTTACGCTTTTTACACTTTGGCTGGGGTAAGGTAGCGGTCTCCATGCATTCCTCTTCAATTATTTTTTTCCATTGTCGCAGCTATCTATTGACTTCAACGAGTCATGGAGGGTAACATGCAAAATATTTTTATCAGCACTGACAAAGACATAAATCTTATTCTGGCAACCATGCAGTCTCCTGCTCGGATTGTTCTAGCAATAACATCTTCGCTGCATGTGAAGTTGCACCGTTTGCATCTTTACAAGACTACGAAGTGCATGCCGTTATTAACACTATTTTAATAACGAAATACCTCCTATCTCTATGAGCGTTTGGGATACCCGTCCTTAATAGCAGCCATGCCGGAAATGGGAATTTCAATCTTCCCGTGAATCGCATTATATACGCAGAAAGATGAATTGGTGCTGCCGAAGGAAAAACTTTTTTTTAGCAGGCTCCAAGGTGCAACCGCTAAAGTAACATTTCAAGCAATTCTTGTAGCACCAAATTCCAAATTTGGAGCAGTTTAAAGGGGAAGAAACGGTGACTTCAGTTTCAAATATTTATAGAAATATAATACATACAAGAAAAGTAGACATGAAAACTTCAACTTTATTTTTGCTTGAAAGTGGGCTTACACGTAAATAGCATCTCACTGGACTCTACCATGACTAGCCCTAACTTCTGTGTACATTGCAGCAGCTCACTACTCTGGACCATGACTAGATGCATGACAAGACCGATTCACTGTTGCACGACTATAACCTCACTAGCCGCTTATATCTGTCGAGTGCACTCATTAAGATGACTTCAATGTTCGGCGCCTTCATGGCTCAACAGAGTACTGGCAACTTGAAAGAGCCGCATAAAAAGACATTCAGTTCATGCGTTCAAAACATGTAGTGTCGAGACTAGATGTAAGCATTAAATGCGCTGCAGGAAAGGTGTATCGTATTCTGAGATGTCCGAGAGATACTGAGAGCCGCACACGACTATTGGGCAGTGTCCCTTATCAGCCATTTTTTTTCCTCAGCCTTTCTTAGCGAACGACAGTGCACCAGGCTTTGTTTGCCACTATTCATGTTTGGAGATACACACTACCAGTGGTCGGATTAAGCCTTTTATGCTTAATATGACCCACCGATTCCTAAGAGTATCCTCTGTCCCTTCAACTAAAGCAATGCAAATGACGACACAGTCTATTTTGCCAGCAGATGCACCTGTCCAAATCGGCAGCATCAGTGTTTACTGCACCTGTGAAATGGCCACAACTAAACTAAACTAAAGTAAACTAAAATCTGACCAAAACAGTGTCTCGGCATACACACAAAGCACGCACGTGCCTTTTCGTTGTTGCATCTCAGCGACTGGATTGGATTGGCGACATCCAATCCAATAGCAAAAATGCAGGTTGCCAACACCGGTGTTATATTTCACCAAGTATAGCTGACTGGAAACTTGCGCGGCTATAGTTGGATACAACTTAAGTCATCAGTGAAGCTCCGCCTACATTCAGGACCAGCGCACAGAACTCCTCCCGACGTCAGAAGAAAAAATCATACGCTCTAGAATTTTGACACCTGGCTCATTTAATAAAACCAAACTTTAAAAAGCTGATTGCATTTACTTTTGTGAAGGGCTAGCAGAGTAATATAATACGCCGTGGACCGTGGCCCAGTTTAACAACAGCTGGTTTACTAAGTTGTATCCTACTATAGTTGTGTCATTTTGGCACAGAATGGTGCAATTTTAACAAAGATCATGCTTTTCGCACAGATTGGCACAACTGGCATAGCTGTGGCACTGCTGCACTTGCCTTGATTTTATACACGAACAAGACAACCTGTGCTTGATTATTTTGCGTGTTCGAAGCCTAATTTGCTAGTTATGTTTAAGAGTGGCAAAAAAATTCTGTATAGGGCCTAAAAAATTCATTTCCAGTATATCAGATACAGCAAAATTACTAAAAGATCTCAACGTGCACTGACATCGCACAGCACACGGGCCTCTAGCATTTCGCCTCCATAGAAGTTCAACTGCCGCGGCCGGGATCGAACCCGCGTCTTTTGGGTCAGCAGCCGAGTGCTGCAACCACTGAGCCACCACGCCGGCTAATGGGCAGGTTGTGACGACTGATCATGTGACCTAGATAGCCCACATGCCATCTAGCTTGCTTCTCTAGAGATTTTTCGTGGAGTTTTCGCTCACGGCCAACGACACTGACAGCTTTTATGAGACACAAAGCCCATAATGCTGCCTACTCACTCACCAGCTCACAAACCACCCCTAGCTGTTCTAGCTGATTTCTGGATGTTTTCTTCAATCCTCCGCTTCATGTCGATCTCTCCATCGTACCTGTCATTAAGGAGGTGGAGGATGTGACACTTAGTTTGATCTTGTCAATTATGTTTGCATTTATGCCATTTTTGATCCCCTGGCTACAAAGAGCAAGATCAAAACAAGCTCAGCATCACCAATAGTGACAGCAAGAGAGGCTATGAGGCCAATCAAAACTGAAGGGCCGTCTGTCACCTAGAGGGATGCCACAAACATGCACATATAAACTGGAGAAGACAAGCAAAACAAAGAAATATTGAAGATGTCAGTGCAAATGCATGCTGTGTGTAAAAGGGCGTCACCTACATAATATCACTGGCAGCTCTATTTTGCAGGATTTTATACTGCACTGCACTGACCAATCAACAATTATGAAATGCATCCATTTCACTGCACTATAACAGTCCGAAAACCTGCACAGCGTGTTCACCAACAAAGTTGCTTGCAGCATGTTACTGCCCACGTTCTCAGTTCCCTCAAATTATGCTGAAAAAGAAAAATTTTATAGTTGTACACCTGTACTATAGCACTCATGCACGAGTTCAACAAATTGAGTGCACATGCAGGTTGCGAGCGAAAGACAGGCAGGGGTCACAGAAGGGAGAGGCGACTTTCAAAATAAAACGTAGTTTTTTTTTTTTACGAGCTCTTAAGAGTGCATCCATACGAATGTATGAAAGTGCATTCCTTTGCTGAATGGAGCCTTTGCGCAGGAGTATCGCTTCTTCATTGGAGCTCAAGAGGAGGATTATTTACATTCAGCAGAATCGGAGACAGACCTAGTTTGCGTGAGATGCAGGTCACAGGTGACTATATAGCTCCACTGCATTACAAAAGCGAAGAAAATGCAAAAGTGAAGAAAATAAATATCCTCCGACTCATTCTGGCCATAGAGGGAGTGCACTGGCAGTTGTACTCTTTGCCGAAGGAAACGTTTCACTCCTTAAAAAATCTGGGCGGAGTACAGTGCTCCTAGAGAGCACAGTAGCCGGTATACTCTATCAGGTAGAGTACCAGCTCTTAAGAGTCTGGTCTAGCAAGCCGATTGGTCGCCAGCACGGTCCTCAACCTTTGGAGGCTTCAGCAGTGGGGATAAACATTCAAGCACCGCAATGCATATGAGCGAGGCGCGTTCACAGGTTCTAGTGACAGACTCTCAAAGCCTGTCAGCCTAAAGTCAATTAAAATCCTTTACGTCAGCCAAGTCACCAGCCTTGAGGCAAAGGTTGAGAAAACGAACACGGAGAACTTAAGAGGTCGTCCCCAATGCTCTTAGACACAGCAGATATGGACTCTGCAAGGCTGCAATGGTGGACACAGTGCCGGCATTCAGGAAAATAATAATACTGAAATTGCTTCGCCATCGACGAAATCCGCCTGGTTCAACTTGCAGATTTCACGCGTGCTGTGTTTGTGAGCATTAGGTACATCCTCTTTTAACTTCTCCATAACCGTTCTCTCAACGTTCACCTGAGTGCTGGCGATTAGGTTCATGGCTTTGAAATGTTGAGTACCTCGTCGGACACTGCCTTCACACTACACTCGCAGCGTGGTGTGGTCCTCGACAGGGTAGTAGAAAGCGAAATGGGTTGACTTACATGGCAAGCGTCTTGAGGCCTCTTTAACATGGAGACTGTCGGGGAGCCGCGTCGATTGCGTCTGCTCCCGCTTGTTGAACCACTTGCCTCGCTGTCTGTCCCCAGGAGACCGGTTCTTTCGTCCGTGTGAGGGACATAGCAGATGACCTGTCCTGAAAAGATTTCTTTGCTGTGAGCGAATCTAAGACCGCGCGCATCATTAAAGGACTGCACGCAACTTTATGTCGAGGCCGCCTGCCTGCCTGCACCTGTCCAAGACGTGGAATGACTATCATCCTCTTTAGAATGACCCACTCTGAACACCAAGATGGAGAAAACACCTACGAGTGCACTTTCTCCCAGGATTAATCTACCAACGAAAGGGATGTGGTCTTCATAGAATTGTGAGAAATGCTTTTTATTTACTTTCTCGAGGTATGTGCATGAAAAAGAAAAAAAGAGACTTGTTTGCATAGCTTGAATGCAGGCTTCTGTTGTAGTGTAAGCATAGAGACTTCAGTAAGGTTTCAGTGTGCAGATCAAAGACTAAAAAATCGCATCCGTTTAATGCTCTTGAAGTGTGCATGACTTCAAATCTCAAATGGATGTTTCCTGGTGTGGCTAATTAATTATTCCATTACTGACTTCATGCAATCCTTACAGGGCATGCTCATGCACATTTCTGATTTCTTTGTTGCAAGCTTGTGCAGCACACACAATGGAACACAAACTCCAACGTGGGTTGGAACCCAGCAGAATTTGATGTTATCCCCCAGTGTTGTGGCTTTTCTTCAACTGTCTATGATATCTTCAAGTAACGGTGCACCTGTCCTCCTAGAGTGAAGTGCTGTGATTGCGCATGCAACAAGGAAGATGAGACAGCCACCCCAGGAAACTTTTCCAGTTCGCTACACATATCTAGTTTTACAGATCACATGTCACCAAGGTTAACTAGCAGTCAACATCATGTCGCTCACATGATGTCAGATATCATGGCAAGCACCGGGTTATGCACAAAAAAAAAACCATCTCAATCCTGCAATTCTAAAAACACGCGGTGAAAAGCGGACTGCGCATGGTAAACAGGATTTCCGCTCAAACCCTGGCCGCATGCCACTTCTACTGATAAGCTATGGAAGGCAGGCAACTGCTCTCTACAAATGGAAGAGACCTGAAACCATCTGCTGGGATAAAAAAGGAGAGAAGGACCACAAGGTTCATGCAAAAATAAAATGCAAGCATTCAGCACTCATCCCTGGACTCATAAATCAATGAAAAGCATAAATACTTACCAAGTACTGCATCACAAGGAGTGCTGTGCCCTGCATAAAAAATGCACCTGTCAACAAATTCTAGAGGGAAAAACAGCACTTTAGGGAAAAGTGTAATAGTGAAATAACAAAATCCCACGATTATGAAAAAGTGCCCTACCACAGAATTGAAAATGCCCCACTTTTTTGCTCTTTCGCAACTGAAGATCACCTTTAAGGAAGCAAACTCTTGGACCAGTTGCTTTGACATAACACAGATCTTATTTAGCACATATAAAAGCATGAAGGAACACAAAGTCATTATTTGCGGAAAATAACACGAAAATTTCCACATGTCCAACCGTGTATTATCCAATGGCTATGAAGAGGCCACACCGCACACAGAAGAGCCGCGGCTGAAAACAAAAATGCACCATCACTGTTCACTTGGCCCAGCCCATCCACCTTACACTCATGTCGTCTCTAGTGAGATCCTATGCGGGCTACCTTTATTGTGCACTCTTTATGTTCAAGAGGGAAAAGCAGCACTTGCTGGGATAGTGTAAGAGCTAAAAAAACAAAATCCTACAATCACAAAACTGCCTTAACACACAATCGAAAACTCTCAACATTTTCGACACTACTGTAAAACAACAATTGCCTTTAAAAGAGTTGCCATCTGTGTGGCTGTTCTGACATAACATTCATGCTATTTAGTACAAACAGGACGATGGAAAAGATGAAGATGTATATATCTGCCTTTCTCCTTCTCCCTGTTATTTGCGTTAAACGAGATGAAGATCCCCACCTCCTTCAGCCATGCCCTCCAAAGGCCTACACAAAACAGCCCTGGCTGAAAGCGACGAAAGCACACCATCACTGTTCGCTTGGCACAGTCCATCTGCCTTATTTACAATTCAAGTTTTCTGTGATGATATTTTATGTGCACTGCCTTTATTGCCCACTCTTTCTGTTCCCTGTAACTTTCTATTGGCCCACAAGTGCTCAAAAAGCTATCAAGAATCAATGCCATAGAGCGACAGCCTCTCGTGAAATTGTGTGGAACTACGTATGACCACAACGTGCCACAAAGTTTTTCCCTACGACCACTGCCCCAGAAAAGGAAGCACTGCTCTGCGGTGAACTGCAGTAGGTAAGAAAAGGAGATTACAGTGCATCCACAATTAAGAGAACCATAATTTCAGACTGGTTTTGTAACAGCAACACCACTCACCTCAAACTTAAGAGTAGGGAAATCTGAGAGAGTTGGTTTCTGTCATGTATTGGAAAAACAGCTTGAATAAGAAGAAAATGAAACCAAGAAGACAACACGAGTGCTGAACTCCTATCAACCTTGCCCTGCCAGCTGTGGCGCTCTCCCTAATCTCGACTTTCTAGACTTCATAAGTTCGCCCCCACACCTGTTTCAATAACCTAACCATTATCATTCAAAAGTTTTCAGGAGCTGTTCGTAAATAACCTGAAGTGGTGGCGTTCTATTTCCTAGGTACTGGCTGAGGTGCGACACCTGTGGGTATCGCCAAGTAGAGCCTAACTTCCGAAATATGCTGGTTCCGCCTCGTCATCGTATTTGCTGACAAAGCAAAATAATGTATTAGTTTTTTTTTGTGCTCTACGAACTGAGCAATTTAGCAGCGTTATATACAAATGCTGTGCAGAAAGTGATGGTAAGCTTCTGTCCATGAAACTGCTTCCGGAAACTCGGAAACCATCTTTGCTTAGTGTTCGGACTGATGGTTGGGGTACCTGGTGTGCGGTCGCAGCTGCAGAAGCTTGCGCCGACAGCAGATCCTGCTTTCACGCAACAGCCCTGGTTTCGCCACTCCGAAGACAGCCTCGGCCTTGGCCTATCGTTCGCTTGGCCGCAGCATCGTCGCCACCTGCGAGTTCCATGGCAGAAATCCTTGGACCTGGGAGCCAAGAGAGCCGATTAGAAAAGTCTCGAGCTACAGCAGCTTCGTTTCCTTCCCTTAGTAGGAGAATGTGTCTACTTAGGGAAGGTAGTGACCGCTGATCCTGTTGACCCCATTGAATTTGGGGTCAACAGGTGTACGTTGCCAGCACAAAGGTTGCTTACGCTTTTTACACTTTGGCTGGGGCAAGGTGGCGGTCTCCATGCATTCCTCTTCAATTATTTTTTTCCATTGTCGCAGCTGGCTATTGACTTCAACGAGTCATGGAGGGTAACATGCAAAATATTTTTATCAGCACTGACAAAGACATAAATCTTATTCTGGCAACCATGCAGTCTCCTGCTCGGATTGTTCTAGCAATAACATCTTCGCTGCATGTGAAGTTGCACCGTTTGCATCTTTACAAGACTACGAAGTGCATGCCGTTATTAACACTATTTTAATAACGAAATACCTCCTATCTCTATGAGCGTTTGGGATACCCGTCCTTAATAGCAGCCATGCCGGAAATGGGAATTTCAATCTTCCCGTGAATCGCATTATATACGCAGAAAGATGAATTGGTGCTGCCGGAGGAAAAACTTTTTTTAGCAGGCTCCAAGGTGCAACCGCTAAAGTAACATTTCAAGCAATTCTTGTAGCACCAAATTCCGAATTTGGAGCAGTTTAAAGGGGAAGAAACGGTGACTTCAGTTTCAAATATTTATAGAAATATAATACATACAAGAAAAGTAGACATGAAAACTTCAACTTTATTTTTGCTTGAAAGTGGGCTTACACGTAAATAGCATCTCACTGGACTGGACCATGACTAGCCCTAACTTCTGTGTACATTGCAGCAGCTCACTACTCTGGACCATGACTAGATGCATGACAAGACCGATTCACTGTTGCACGACTATAACCTCACTAGCCGCTTATATCTGTCGAGTGCACTCATTAAGATGACTTCAATGTTCGGCGCCTTCATGGCTCAACAGAGTACTGGCAACTTGAAAGAGCCGCATAAAAAGACATTCAGTTCATGCGTTCAAAACATGTAGTGTCGAGACTAGATGTAAGCATTAAATGCGCTGCAGGAAAGGTGTATCGTATTCTGAGATGTCCGAGAGATACTGAGAGCCGCACACGACTATTGGGCAGTGTCCCTTATCAGCCATTTTTTTTCCTCAGCCTTTCTTAGCGAACGACAGTGCACCAGGCTTTGTTTGCCACTATTCATGTTTGGAGATACACACTACCAGTGGTCGGATTAAGCCTTTTATGCTTAATATGACCCACCGATTCCTAAGAGTATCCTCTGTCCCTTCAACTAAAGCAATGCAAATGACGACACAGTCTATTTTGCCAGCAGATGCACCTGTCCAAATCGGCAGCATCAGTGTTTACTGCACCTGTGAAATGGCCACAACTAAACTAAACTAAAGTAAACTAAAATCTGACCAAAACAGTGTCTCGGCATACACACCAAGCACGCACGTGCCTTTTCGTTGTTGCATCTCAGCGACTGGATTGGATTGGCGACATCCAATCCAATAGCAAAAATGCAGGTTGCCAACACCGGTGTTATATTTCACCAAGTATAGCTGACTGGAAACTTGCGCGGCTATAGTTGGATACAACTTAAGTCATCAGTGAAGCTCCGCCTACATTCAGGACCAGCGCACAGAACTCCTCCCGACGTCAGAAGAAAAAATCATACGCTCTAGAATTTTGACACCTGGCTGATTTAATAAAACCAAACTTTAAAAAGCTGATTGCATTTACTTTTGTGAAGGGCTAGCGGAGTAATATAATACGCCGTGGACCGTGGCCCAGTTTAACAACAGCTGGTTTACTAAGTTGTATCCTACTATAGTTGTGTCATTTTGGCACAGAATGGTGCAATTTTAACAAAGATCATGCTTTTCGCACAGATTGGCGCAACTGGCATAGCTGTGGCACTGCTGCACTTGCCTTGATTTTATACACGAACAAGACAACCTGTGCTTGATTATTTTGCGTGTTCGAAGCCTAATTTGCTAGTTATGTTTAAGAGTGGCAAAAAAATTCTGTATAGGGCCTAAAAAATTCATTTCCAGTATATCAGATACAGAAAAATTACTAAAAGATCTCAACGTGCACTGACATCGCACAGCACACGGGCCTCTAGCATTTCGCCTCCATAGAAGTTCAACTGCCGCGGCCGGGATCGAACCCGCGTCTTTCGGGTCAGCAGCCGAGTGCTACAACCACTGAGCCACCACGCCGGCTAATGGGCAGGTTGTGACGACTGATCATGTGACCTAGATAGCCCACATGCCATCTAGCCTGCTTCTCTAGAGATTTTTCGTGGAGTTTTCGCTCACGGCCAACGACACTGGCAGCTTTTATGAGACACAAAGCCCATAATGCTGCCTACTCACTCACCAGCTCACAATCCACCCCTAGCTGTTCTAGCTGATTTCTGGATGTTTTCTTCAATCCTCCGCTTCATGTCGATCTCTCCATCGTACCTGTCATTAAGGAGGTGGAGGATGTGACACTTAGTTTGATCTTGTCAATTATGTTTGCATTTATGCCATTTTTGATCCCCTGGCTGCAATGAGCAAGATCAAAACAAGCTCAGCATCACCAATAGTGACAGCAAGAGAGGCTATGAGGCCAATCAAAACTGAAGGGCCGTCTGTCACCTAGAGGGATGCCACAAACATGCACATATAAACTGGAGAAGACAAGCAAAACAAAGAAATATTGAAGATGTCAGTGCAAATGCATGCTGTGTGTAAAAGGGCGTCACCTACATAATATCACTGGCAGCTCTATTTTGCAGGATTTTATACTGCACTGCACTGACCAATCAACAATTATGAAATGCATCCATTTCACTGCACTATAACAGTCCGAAAACCTGCACAGCGTGTTCATCAACAAAGTTGCTTGCAGCATGTTACTGCCCACGTTCTCAGTTCCCTCAAATTATGCTGAAAAAGAAAAATTTTATAGTTGTACACCTGTACTATAGCACTCATGCACGAGTTCAACAAATTGAGTGCACATGCAGGTTGCGAGCGAAAGACAGGCAGGGGTCACAGAAGGGAGAAGCGACTCAAAATAAAACGTAGTTTTTTTTTTACGAGCTCTTAAGAGTGCATCCATACGAATGTATGAAAGTGCATTCCTTTGCTGAATGGAGCCTTTGCGCAGGAGTATCGCTTCTTCATTGGAGCTCAAGAGGAGGATTATTTACATTCAGCAGAATCGGAGACAGACCTAGTTTGTGTGAGATGCAGGTCACAGGTGACTATATAGCTCCACTGCATTACAAAAGCGAAGAAAATGCAAAAGTGAAGAAAATAAATATCCTCCGACTCATTCTGGCCATAGAGGGAGTGCACTGGCAGTTGTACTCTTTGCCGAAGGAAACGTTTCACTCCTTAAAAAATCTGGGCGGAGTACAGTGCTCCTAGAGAGCACAGTAGCCGGTATACTCTATCAGGTAGAGTACCAGCTCTTAAGAGTCTGGTCTAGCAAGCCGATTGGTCGCCAGCACGGTCCTCAACCTTTGGAGGCTTCAGCAGTGGGGATAAACTTTCAAGCACCGCAATGCATATGAGCGAGGCGCGTTCACAGGTTCTAGTGACAGACTCTCAAAGCCTGTCAGCCTAAAGTCAATTAAAATCCTTTACGTCAGCCAAGTCACCAGCCTTGAGGCAAAGGTTGAGAAAACGAACACGGAGAACTTAAGAGGTCATCCCCAATGCTCTTAGACACAGCAGATATGGACTCTGCAAGGCTGCAATGGTGGACACAGTGCCGGCATTCAGGAAAATAATAATACTGAAATTGCTTCGCCATCGACGAAATCCGCCTGGTTCAACTTGCAGATTTCACGCGTGCTGTGTTTGTGAGCATTAGGTACATCCTCTTTTAACTTCTCCATAACCGTTCTCTCAACGTTCACCTGAGTGCTGGCGATTAGGTTCATGGCTTTGAAATGTTGAGTACCTCGTCGGACACTGCCTTCACACTACACTCGCAGCGTGGTGTGGTCCTCGGCAGGGTAGTAGAAAGCGAAATGGGTTGACTTACATGGCAAGCGTCTTGAGGCCTCTTTAACATGGAGACTGTCGGGGAGCCGCGTCGATTGCGTCTGCTCCCGCTTGTTGAACCACTTGCCTCGCTGTCTGTCCCCAGGAGACCGGTTCTTTCGTCCGTGTGAGGGACATAGCAGATGACCTGTCCTGAAAAGATTTCTTTGCTGTGAGCGAATCTAAGACCGCGCGCATCATTAAAGGACTGCACGCAACTTTATGTCGAGGCCGCCTGCCTGCCTGCACCTGTCCAAGACGTGGAATGACTATCATCCTCTTTAGAATGACCCACTCTGAATACCAAGATGGAGAAAACACCTACGAGTGCACTTTCTCCCAGGATTAATCTACCAACGAAAGGGATGTGGTCTTCATAGAATTGTGAGAAATGCTTTTTATTTACTTTCTCGAGGTCTGTGCATGAAAAAGAAAAAAAGAGACTTGTTTGCATAGCTTGAATGCAGGCTTCTGTTGCAGTGTAAGCATAGAGACTTCAGTAAGGTTTCAGTGTGCAGATCAAAGACTAAAAAATCGCATCCGTTTAATGCTCTTAAAGTGTGCATGACTTCAAATCTCAAATGGATGTTTCCTGGTGTGGCTAATTAATTATTCCATTACTGACTTCATGCAATCCTTACAGGGCATGCTCATGCACATTTCTGATTTCTTTGTTGCAAGCTTGTGCAGCACACACAATGGAACACAAACTCCAACGTGGGTTGGAACCCAGCAGAATTTGATGTTATCCCCCAGTGTTGTGGCTTTTCTTCAACTGTCTATGATATCTTCAAGTAACGGTGCACCTGTCCTCCTAGAGTGAAGTGCTGTGATTGCGCATGCAACAAGGAAGATGAGACAGCCACCCCAGGAAACTTTTCCAGTTCGCTACACATATCTAGTTTTACAGATCACATGTCACCAAGGTTAACGCAGTCAACATCATGTCGCTCACATGATGTCAGATATCATGGCAAGCACCGGGTTATGCACAAAAAAAAACCATCTCAATCCTGCAATTCTAAAAACACGCGGTGAAAAGCGGACTGCGCATGGTAAACAGGATTTCCGCTCAAACCCTGGCCGCATGCCACTTCTACTGATAAGCTATGGAAGGCAGGCAACTGCTCTCTACAAATGGAAGAGACCTGAAACCATCTGCTGGGATAAAAAAGGAGAGAAGGACCACAAGGTTCATGCAAAAATAAAATGCAAGCATTCAGCACTCATCCCTGGACTCATAAATCAATGAAAAGCATAAATACTTACCAAGTACTACATCACAAGGAGTGCTGTGCCCTGCATAAAAAATGCACCTGTCAACAAATTCTTGAGGGAAAAACAGCACTTTAGGGAAAAGTGTAATAGTGAAATAACAAAATCCCACGATTATGAAAAAGTGCCCTACAACAGAATTGAAAATGCCCCACTTTTTTGCTCTTTCGCAACTGAAGATCACCTTTAAAGGGTCAGTCTACTCACCGATATGAGTGTATAAATAATGGCATATTCTGGTAGTTGGCACCCTATAACATCAATAACGACGGGTCTGCGCCCGGTTTAGGCAGGAATTTATATTTTATTTCGGCGTTAAAAGTCGAGTAAAAATGCATGGTGGCGACCCCAAACGTTCATTTTGTTCAAGAAAGTGGTAGTCTTTTTTTGTAGAAGCATAAGTGAATATACTACGTACCAGTTGTATGCCCCAATGTCAGAGAAACGCACGTTTTGTTCTAGTAAACTGTAGAAGGCATACCGCTCTCTCTTTTTTAAATCACATGAATATTTATAGTTACACGTACGCAAAACGCAGGCACATTCCCATTTTTAGTTCAGCGTATGCTAGCAGAGACGCAAAATTAAACTTAGCCTATAGTGGCGCCATCTGGTCGTCAGGACGGGAACCATTGCTGTAAACAAACCGACTCTCCACTTAAGCCTAGGAGCGGCAGAATCGTCACTCTAATTATTAAAACAAAGCAAATTTATCTCTTATATGTTTTCTTATAGGCGAGATGAGACAAAGCGAAAGACAGGCGCCCTATTTATGGCCAGTGAACGCACTGAAAAAGGCAGCAACAACGAGAATTCAGTCCGAAGCGAGAGGTCCGGCTTCGACGGGCGCCGCCATGTTTGTCGCCGCGCGGCGGAAATCCAGATGGTTGCCAGATGAGACTACCATCTCATACAGATGTGTTCCCACATTAATAAATTCTATTTTAAAATGTTCTACCGCACTCCTTGGCACCACAGCTGGCTAAACGGTAATTTGAGTAAAGAGCTATCGGTTGCCGCAAAGAAAATATGGTCGATAAAATTCAGTAGACTGACCCTTTAAGGAAGCAAACTCTTGGACCAGTTGCTTTGACATAACACAGATCTTATTTAGCACATATAAAAGCATGAAGGAACACAAAGTCATTATTTGCGGAAAATAACACGAAAATTTCCACATGTCCGACCGTGTATTATCCAATGGCTATGAAGAGGCCACACCGCACACAGAAGAGCCGCGGCTGAAAACAAAAATGCACCATCACTGTTCACTTGGCCCAGCCCATCCACCTTACACTCATGTCGTCTCTAGTGAGATCCTATGCGGGCTACCTTTATTGTGCACTCTTTATGTTCAAGAGGGAAAAGCAGCACTTGCTGGGATAGTGTAAGAGCTAAAAAAAACAAAATCCTACAATCACAAAACTGCCTTAACACACAATCGAAAACTCTCGACATTTTCGACACTACTGTAAAACAACAATTGCCTTTAAAAGAGTTGCCATCTGTTTGGCTGTTCTGACATAACATTCATGCTATTTAGTACAAACAGAACGATGGAAAAGATGAAGATGTATATATCTGCCTTTCTCCTTCTCCCTGTTATTTGCGTTAAACGAGATGAAGATCCCCACCTCCTTCAGCCATGCCCTCCAAAGGCCTACACAAAACAGCCCTGGCTGAAAGCGACGAAAGCACACCACCACTGTTCGCTTGGCACAGTCCATCTGCCTTATTTACAATTCAAGTTTTCTGTGATGATATTTTATGTGCACTGCCTTTATTGTCCAATCTTTCTGTTCCCTGTCACTTTCTATTGGCCCACAAGTGCTCAAAAAGCTATCAAGAATCAATGCCATAGAGCGACAGCCTCTCGTGAAATTGTGTGGAACTACGTATGACCACAACGTGCCACAAAGTTTTTCCCTACGACCACTGCCCCAGAAAAGGAAGCACTGCTCTGCGGTGAACTGCAGTAGTGTAGAAAAGGAGATTACAGTGCATCCACAATTAAGAGAACCATAATTTCAGACTGGTTTTGGAACAGCAACACCACTCACCTCAAACTTAAGAGTAGGGAAATCTGAGAGAGTTGGTTTCTGTCATGTATTGGAAAAACAGCTTGAATAAGAAGAAAATGAAACCAAGAAGACAACACGAGTGCTGAACTCCTATCAACCTTGCCCTGCCAGCTGTGGCGCTCTCCCTAATCTCGACTTTCTAGACTTCATAAGTTCGCCCCCACACCTGTTTCAATAACCTAACCATTATCATTCAAAAGTTTTCAGGAGCTGTTCGTAAATAACCTGAAGTGGTGGCGTTCTATTTCCTAGGTACTGGCTGAGGTGCGACACCTGTGGGTATCGCCAAGTAGAGCCTAACTTCCGAAATATGCTGGTTCCGCCTCGTCATCGTATTTGCTGACAAAGCAAAATAATGTATTAGTTTTTTTTTGTGCTCTACGAACTGAGCAATTTAGCAGCGTTATATACAAATGCTGTGCAGAAAGTGATGGTAAGCTTCTGTCCATGAAACTGCTTCCGGAAACTCGGAAACCATCTTTGCTTAGTGTTCGGACTGATGGTTGGGGTACCTGGTGTGCGGTCGCAGCTGCAGAAGCTTGCGCCGACAGCAGATCCTGCTTTCACGCAACAGCCCTGGTTTCGCCACTCCGAAGACAGCCTCAGCCTTGGCCTATCGTTCGCTTGGCCGCAGCATCGTCGCCACCTGCGAGTTCCATGGCAGAAATCCTTGGACCTGGGAGCCAAGAGAGCCGATTAGAAAAGTCTCGAGCTACAGCAGCTTCGTTTCCTTCCCTTAGTAGGAGAATGTGTCTACTTAGGGAAGGTAGTGACCGCTGATCCGGATCATGAGAGGGAAAGAACCCGAAGAATAAGAATGGGGTGGAGCGCATATGATACCATTGAATTTGGGGTCAACAGGTGTACGTTGCCAGCACAAAGGTTGCTTACGCTTTTTACACTTTGGCTGGGGCAAGGTGGCGGTCTCCATGCATTCCTCTTCAATTATTTTTTTCCATTGTCGCAGCTGTCTATTGACTTCAACGAGTCATGGAGGGTAACATGCAAAATATTTTTATCAGCACTGACAAAGACATAAATCTTATTCTGGCAACCATGCAGTCTCCTGCTCGGATTGTTCTAGCAATAACATCTTCGCTGCATGTGAAGTTGCACCGTTTGCATCTTTACAAGACTACGAAGTGCATGCCGTTATTAACACTATTTTAATAACGAAATACCTCCTATCTCTATGAGCGTTTGGGATACCCGTCCTTAATAGCAGCCATGCCGGAAATGGGAATTTCAATCTTCCCGTGAATCGCATTATATACGCAGAAAGATGAATTGGTGCTGCCGAAGGAAAAACTGGTCAGGCGTTAACAGCTGAACGGAAAGAGGATATGTCTTTATAACTGATCTCAAAGCTACTTTTTCTTGAAATGATGCCATGAATACAACATTAATTTCTTCTCAATGTATCTGTATCGACTAAACAAACGTGTTAATGAGTGTATTACCCCGTTGACAGGTTTAGTGGTTGTAGGTCAAAGTACCTATGTAAAATATTTCCTCATTCAATGAAATCTCAGTTTTTGAAGACTGCGTTTGGCGGATGGGTTTATTCGAGTGGATTAAGGCCGAAAGGATTACCTTTACACTTAGTGTGCCTACATCTGAAAGTCGGAAGAGCTAAAAGACATAAGCCCGCCTGGCCATTTTATGACTGCAGTCGCCGTGCATCGACTCCAGCTGTTCCTGGGTGCGTGCTGCAACGTGATAAAACCCGTTGTCATGCAGCTGCCGGAATTCAACTCGCTTTTGCCGCATTGAGCCGAGCTGCTGCTGGGTACGCCCATCGTGACGCTCGACCAGAGACAACGAGACGGCTATGTTTGCACCTAAGACACTTCATCCTGCTTACATGTGCTAGCAACATGAGGGCAGTCGCCGCCGTACCGCGGCCCACGCTCCGCCATATCTAATGGATTAATGCCCATATGTACAGAAGTAGCCTTCACCTACTTAAAAATCATACATGCCTGGAAGTCCTCACATCTCTCCTAGCACTGTAGTGCAACGGTTAAGCGGTGAGCCACTGCCCTGGCCTGGCAGGTGCTGCCAGCGAACGCACTTGTGCGATCCAGGTTGCTCTACTCCAGCAACCTCGCGCGAACAATCATTACTTTAGCCGCCCCCTTTCGTGTTGCATGCGGACGCCATATCTTTCTTTTTCTACCATTGAGTGTCAAGAAACACACAGACGGGTTTTCTCTCAACGGGACAAGTAAGGCTTATGCCTTTATCAGCGCTTTCCTCCTACTTAAATACCTGCCACCCACTGAGCACACAGAACAACCTCGCTGCTAAGTATGGGGCAGCTGCCATGCAGAATACCAGTACCATAGTCCTTCAATGCTTTTTCTGGTCACGAAACTCCGGCCAGAGTTTCATATAGGGACAGCGCGCGCCGCTAGAGGCGTGGCTGTCGGCGAGGGGGCACAAGTCGCTGCGCGAGCCCTGCTCGCAGCGGCTGTTTTCCGGCCAACGGGCTCATATTCGCTTGGTAGTTATGCTTTCTGGGGATCGGTATTTGGGCTTACGATGGACACTACTTTACCGGTTATCACCTGAAAGCTTGGCTGCAACGTCGAGACACTAAAAACCCTCTACGATCGACGACAGCCACTAGTAAACCTTGTTAGCGGCTGTTTACTGGCAAACAATTAACGCGCTTACTTTCTCTCGTTGCTTTTCACAAAGAAGCGATTTTTGTACACTGGTCCAGCCTTCGCATTCATTTTTACCGCAACTTGCCCACAACGTTATTCAGGAGATCTACCGTAGCGATCAGTCACTTATCTGTATGTGTCTGGGTTGCGCCTGTCTCGGCCGAGTCCTCGCTTTCATCTAAGTACACAAGAATGCTTGAGGCTGGCGTTTACCTTGTGATAAATATTGCAATCTCAATAATGCTGAAAACACGACGTTATGGTGGTATTTTAAGAACTGGAGTGCGCGCTAGAAGAGCGATGACATGACGAATGCACCGGTAGTTTGATGGTGCTCTCATTTTTTTTTTTTTACTGACACTTTCGGAGGTGGCAAAGCCAGCTGCTGAAGACTCTTGCTACATAAGCCATTTATTTACACTTTTTCATGCTGTGACTACGGAGGCGCTGACGAGTGCAAGGAAATATTGCTCATGTGCTCGCTTCGCGCTACCAAAGTAAGAGACAAGCTGTGAGCGGCCACGCAATAAGCCAGAAATGAGCAATGGAGAAACATGTACAAAACGGAGAAACATGTACAAAAAATAAAAAGCGCAAGGTGTTCAACGTGGTTAAACCCAGAAGACATGCGAACGCATGTGTTTAGGCTGTTTGGCTCATGGTTTTGCTTTGCTGGGTCGTTGGCACGTCTGGCGATGATATTAGACTGAAGTTAAGCTCTGATCGAGGTTAAGCTGGTCTGATGTGTTCGTTCCGAAGGTGGACGTTGACGAACACGACGGTGTACAATGCGCGCAGCGCGTGAGTGTGTTACATTTTAGTTTTTTTCCTGTTTGGATCTGCACGAAACCCTGGCCAATCTCCCACCGTGGGTATGTGCCATCGTTTTTGAGGCAACAACAACAACACGAGGCGTGATCGACTGCTGCGATAGCACTCTGCTCTCGTGCAGTGGCCAGCGAAGCTGATCCGTTCGCGCCGCCGGAGGTACGAAATTTCCAGTCGTAGCAATATTTATTTTATTTCTGCACCCGTAAATTCAGGGATGCCACAAGATTCTTGGTTGGGTTTCATCCCATGAAGTAGTGCTTTCGCACCAAAAGCCACCAGCATACTGGAGAGCACAGCTGTCTGAAACACAACATCGTCAAAGATTCGTGCCCAAGTACGCTGGTAGGCCTTCGAATATCCGTGGGACGACGCCGGGCTTGAGTTTCGGTTTCTCGCGCATTGCAGCGACACTGCTTCTCTGTCGATCATAAACTCGTAAGACCGAATCCGTGGGGCAAAATGCCTCTCGCAGACACGTACATGCTTGGAGTCGAAGCGAAATCCACCGCTTTCCTGTGGGGGTATCGCCCGCTTCTATATTTTACGCTGTTCGGCGTCGCTCGGCAGACAGAACAGCGAGGCCTTTTCCTGCGTACCTCCGTAGCCGGAGCGGCAACCCGTCACGCAGCAAGTATTCGGCATCACAGGCTTGCACGTCACGTACACTGTACTTATTTTGTAAACGAAGGCAGAGTGAAAAGAGAAAATAGTTGCTGCCGCATTGCCGGAGTCCCATTCTACCCGTAGACTCGCAGCCATAGAGACGCTCGCTACCTCGCGTCGTTGCCCCCACAGGACTTGTAGTGCCGCCTCGCGGAAGGCGCGGTCAACATATGAAGCTCTCCCATAGCGTTACGGAGAAGTTTCATGACCATAAAAGCATTGAAGGACTATGCCAGTACCTATCTGTCATCACGCGCCACTTCTTCAGCCCCCTACCTCCATCGTCCCACAATTAAACTGTTTTGTACCCGACAAACATTTCAATTATATCAAACTGGATTTTCTGCACATTTAGCGATTTTTCATTTTATGTTTTCGCAGCTGTTTCCTCTTTTTATTTTGTCTATTTTACTACTCGTCCAGTGGTCGGGCATTGCTTCCCGCTGCAGTAATGCTACCAAGTTGATGAAGGTGTCTAATATATGAAGCAAACAAAAATTGTCGTCCTCATTTCTCACATCCTATCGTCAACTACAGTATAATCTTTATAAAGACCGCTCGTGTAAAGTCACCTAGCGTTGCTTGAAAAAACACCATCACCTGCTCGTTTCTTCAGGGGAGAGATGGCAAGAATGCTTGATGCTTGCGACAATCTCCGCTTTTCTTACCACTGCCTTCCTTGATAATCATTTCTTAAGCTTCTTAGGCAATCATTTGCAGACACCCAATGGTTTTACCATTTGCGTTTTGTGCTTCGCTCAGCCAGCTTCCATGTTGTACATGTATGGCATTGCTTCTCAGCGGAAGTATCTAAACCATCCAGGGCCTCTTAATGAGCACATTCAAAAGAATGCGAGATGAGAGAACCCAGGAAAGAACGCGAGCGGAACTAGCAATGTTAGCATTCATGATGACTTTTCTGTATATAATGACAGTGTAACGTATACACAAGCTGACGCTGTTCTATATATACGCTATCGAATCGAACGCTTCCAGACCTGACAGGCTTTGAGCCCTGTGGCGGTGGTTAATGTATTTCAGCAATTTAGAACAGTAGTCTGTGTTCTGTATGCGGATATAATGAAAGTACTTAGAGTACTGCATGACATGTGATGGACAGTATTCTTCATTTACCGGTACTCTGCATTCCGTTAACTCAATGAGGCCATGGATTTTGCACTCGTTTATATTTCCACACATTTCATCAGTGAGGTATTGAGGCATGATGGTTGCCCGAAAGAGCATTACTATTGTAATGGGACCGACCAGCAGCAGTTCAAATGGCTCAAAGAAGAGAGGGAAAGTGACTTCGGTACACACGACCCCTTGTGCCAGCATCCGTACCGCGTCTCGCCCACTGAGAGCCATGTAATCAGCGACAGTGTCGACGACATGCTTCAGAGCGGCATCACACAGCCCTCTAACAGCCCTTCTGCCTTTTCTGTTGCCCTCCTGAGGAAAAAAGGTGGCTCCATCCAAGTCTGCGTAGACTACCGCCGTCTCACACTCGCAAGGGTGTTTTTCCTCTACCGCGAATCGACAGTGCCCTGGATTGCGTGCAGGAAGTGCAGAATATTTCTTCCCTTCCCTTACTGCCAAGTTCCGATGGCTGCCGCTGACCGGCCGAAAACTGCCTTCTTCGCCCCAAATGGATTGTATGAACTCAATGTGACGCCGTTCTGGCTAAACAATGCCCCAGCCACGTTCAAGAGCATGATAGACGATATTCTCAACGGGCTGAAACGGGAACCATGTCTATGTTACTTGGATGTCACTGTCGTTTTTTCCCTTCCTATCTACGGCGCCTTTGGCGCGTACTCACGGGTGTTACTAAGGCTGGGCTACTACTCGACCTGAAAAAGTGTTCCTCTGGAGCTACGATGCTGATGATAATTGGTCATGTCATCTCCAAAGACTGCGTTCTTACTTACCCTGGCAAACTTTGCGCTGTCACTCACTGCACCAAACCGACCACCTTAAACAAAGTTCGCAATTTTATAGCTTTGGGCTCATACCATCACTGCTTCATACGCAATTTCGCTAGTATCAAAGCACTTTTAACGCAGCTTAGCGCTGGAAGCCCGAACCTCTCGCTTTTGTCACCAGACCACGATGCCGCGTTCAACACTTTATGTCCCCTGCTGGTCTCCACCCACCGCAATACAACAAATTTTGGGTACGTCAAGCCAAATACATGCGCTCTCGAGAAGCATCCAGGCAAAGCAACCTTTCCAGAGCACGTAACTTGTCAAAATAGACAAAATTGTTGGGCCGCAGCGCCAAGAATAACCACGTTTTATAAATTCTAAGAATTGATATGGACATTACTTTTGGTGGGCTACACACCCGCCAGTAATTATGAAGCCTAACAATAAGAGGTAAAAGTTAAGGATTCAATATTGGTTAAGCAACCAGCTAGTTAGCACGTCTTATCTGTACTCTGATGTACTACACCGCTGGCAATGCTATGCCAAAGAAAGTGGTCTTCCAACTCAAAAACCTATTTTAAAAAAGAAAGTGAAATACCCTGTGTATAACTTCAGGACAGCGTTTCGTCAAAACTGCACGCGTTACTTTTTGAACACCACATGTTTATGACCGCAATCATCTTGCACCTGAACTCAGCCGATAATCGTGTTATCTTTAAGGACCAATTTGCCACTAAAGTACGTGGCTTCTTTGGTTGTTGTTCTGAACGCAATACTTTCCTTCCACTTCTGGACTGCAGCGCTCCCTTCATTGAAGTCATCATGAAATAAAAAGCGGTGTGGACCACTCCGTTTTTTGCGCGCGTTTTTATACTGTGCTCCTGCCGGGATTCGAGGACCATCCCGTCAGCTTGTGTTCGGCTCTTCAATGACGCGGCACAACTTCTTTATCAAAACCCCGCAGGGGTATTGCAGCCTCTTGCGGGTTGTAGACACCAGGACAAGTGGGAGGTCGTATTCTATCAACCATCCCTCGCCCTTAAAAATTTCTTTGTTTGCTTCTACCTATGGACTTTCCTGTAGCGCCTTCACGCCACTCCTCTTGACGAAGTGGCGTGGTGCACTGCGAGGGACATAGTCTGCTCTCAATTCCTCACTTCAGAGACCATGCCCTCACTTCGAACTAGAGAGCAGTCCCACCAAGTGAGGCCTAGGAGTGAGGTTCCAGCGTTTGAGTACGACCTGAGTCATGCGAGACACATGCACATTGCGTCCATTCGGTGCTTACCATGATGACACGAATGCAGAAGGAAGTTGCGTGTTCCTTGATATGGGCATCAGCCTTGATCCACGACCACAACACCTGGACCAGTAAGTGCAACTGCTGTTCTGTCAATGCATCCGGGCCTGTGGAAAGCAGTGTACGGTGTGATTACAACTTATGCCTGAAAATTACACTTGCAATGCAAGAAAATCGACGCCAATAGTGAACACAAAAAGCGCTGCCTATAGCGTCTCTCCTGTCCTGTCTCCTCGTCTCTTTTCTTCTCCTGTGCTTGTTTCCAGAATACGATACCAACTGGCCCAACAAAACACTTGGTTATGAGACATGTCGAGACTGGGCGAATTAAATGCATGCACTCCCAAAAGCCAGCGTTAGTAACGATGTGCTTCATCGTGTGCATAATTAACCAATTACATAGATTTCTTGCACTCACTACTACTGGGACAGTATATCTCATATTAAAAGAAAATATTTTGTGAGCAGCCTTGAATGCTATTGAAGTAATAAGCAAACCATTGCTGTGAAAAAAGAGAGGTTACCGTATTTACCCAATTAAAACGCACCCCCGTTTCCAACGCGCACTCAATTTACAGCACCAAAAAAAAATTTCAAGCCCCGATTCTAATGCGCGCCCGATATCGGTAACGAAAAAAATAATAACTACAAGCCCCGCTTCTAACGTGCATGCGATTTCCACGAATGAAAATAATTTGCAACCGTTTTTCTGTTTTGAGGTGAGAAAAGGCTTTTTATTCACCCGAACTTCATTCACTGTCACTCTCAGACAGCTTCTTCTAACTCTCCAACCACAACATCTCGCCTTGAGTGCCGTCTATGGCATTAGAAATTCCGCATTTCTTGAAAGCAACTCCGTGGTGACGGGCATGTGGTCCACGTGAAGCTGTCGCGTCAAGTCGGCCAGCTCATCTTCAAGATCAGGAAACCTCCGCGCTTGCGGACCGTGGCGGCCTTTGCTTGACATTTTTCACTCAAAGATTGACTTTTTCAGTCTTCGCCAGTCGCGAACACAAGTCTCTGGCACACCAAAATGACGGACAGCATGCCTATTGCCGCTCTGTTCTGCATGCAGATTAACTTTGCGCTTAAAGCTATTCTCGTGGCGGACACGACGTCTCTTCGTGGCCGCATCCATTCTCAAAAACGAGAGCCTGCACAGAGAGCCTGCCGGAGAACACCACCGTCGTGTTGCGGACGACGCTATAGCTTGCTACTCGCGTCGTAAACGCAGCAAAACAGAGGCGAGGCGGTTCGTCCCGTGAATTTTTTTTGTGCCATGCTCACCGACAGAAATGACAAGCACCACACCGGTTGAAAATGGCTCCTGCAACGCAGAAAACGATGAGCAAGCATGCTCCCATTGTTGCCAGTGGTTAGTGAGCTCTCACATCGTATAATGGTGATGACGATGAGCAGTTATGGGGCAGTTACGGTTTGTACTCGAATCGAACGTGCATACGATTTTGAGACGTATTTTCCCCAAAAAAAGGCCCGCACTAGAATTGGGCAAGTACGGTATTTGCTGAAAACAAGTTGACAGCCTCAGTGGCACCTAGTCATTGTCTTTGTGCTGTTGGAACTCCTATATTTCCAGTATTACGTATTTACTTTGTGTCACAAATGTCACGACGCTTCATGAAATGATAGCCTATAAGATTTCAGGTAATGTTTTTATGGTTAAGACTGAGAGTAGCAGCTGGATGTTGTATTTAAGGTTCCTTCCATAACAAAATTGGTTTGGTTTATCAGGATTTAACGTCGCAAAGCAACTGAGGCTATGAGGGACGCCATAGTGAAGGGCTCCGGAAATCTCGACTACCTGGGATTCTTTAGCGTGCACTGACATCGTACAGTACACGGGCCTCCGGAATATCGCCTCCATCGAAATTCGGCCACCGCGGTCGGGATCAAAAGAGTGGGAGCAGTTTCTCTTGTTATCGAGAGATACGCTTAGCTGTGTGGTCGTTAAAATGTCACCCTCTGCGCACATTAGAGTGCCCCATGGTAGTCACAGTTTTCTCATGGGCGTCATAAGGGCGAGAAAGAAAAGAGCTGCATGACAGGGGAGAATTCTTTTCCTCTTCTGTTTCAATGTGCGGCGGAAGAGCGGCTGGTTTTGCGCAACCGGCGCTGGGCTCGAAAAGCAACTTTCATCCACTCTTGGCGCACCTTAACCCAGCATGAGATTCCCTGATAGCATAACATGCCCAAGTTTTACAAAATGTGGGGCCCCTGTGTTCCAAAACGGGCTAGTGGGGCTGGGACAACGGCTCGGAAACCTTCGTCGGCCCCCTTTAGGGAAGTTCATCCTATATGGATCGCCTATCGATGAGGCAAGCGCTAACCGTGCCCACAGTTCGAAGACCAGCTGACATCAGTATAAATGCATGCGTACTTGAAGGTGAATACAACGCAAATGTGTCCTTTAAACAAGCAAACCTGGGCTATCCCGAATGGTGCTGCCCGTAGAAACCACTGAAGTTGTCAGAAGGACCGACGTGGGCTTGGAAAGTGGGAACGCCTGCTGCTGCTCACATGGGTTCCCCGCCGGGCACATGAGGGCAGATGCAATCATATGCGGGCTCTACACAGGTATAAGGTGGGCAAGCCTAAATGGGCCTGCCCGCACACTACTGATGTCCCACATGACCACGGCAGGAATAGAAAGCGAACGTGGCAGCAGTTTCTTGCCGGGTACTTGAGGTAGAATAAAACAAAAATGCGGGATATATGTAGAAAAAAAAACTGTGCTAACCCTCATCGGGCTGCCGCAGAAAGGTACTGTATGTCCTCTGACAGAGATCGCATGGGCTCTGAACAGAGCTGGAAAGCGGCCGTGCTAGCATGACGCCCACATCGGTCCATTTTAGGGCATGTGAAGCCACGTGGAACGCAAATGAGAGTTCTGTGCGAGAAAAAAAAAAACGCAGCAAGACAGGCAACCGATGCAGTTACTCAGCGTGTCTTAAATCGGCGCTTCCGGGCCTGAACACACCAGCGAACTTCCATCAGTCTGCGCTGAACACTGTTACTTTAATTTTAGAATTTCTATTCATCGAGCCCACAACTTAGACGTATAGATGATTTAAATGTGAATTCTAAGCATATCCAATCAATTACTAAATATTACACGTTCGTTCTGGCTCTGGTTCACCTGTAAATTGTGCGAATTGACTGGAAAATAGTCAGGAATAACTGTGCCAACTTCTTACTATATACTGGACTACCTGTCTATCTCCGCACATCAATATATATTTCTAACTACGCACGCTGACTCTCCGCACTGAGCCAAAATACATCAGTTTCCCTCATGTAAAATGTTCAACTTTTCGTGAACAGTGACACACACAGTAACGCGGCGGTGTTGCAAAGTCATGCACGGTTTCACCATGTCCACTTCTCCACCACGGCATGAAGATGGAGAGAAATAATGCTAGTTTAGAGAGCACTGTGCTTTCATACCGTTAATTTGCTAACTATTGTCGCGACCGCATCTTCTGGTGGCATGTAGGTACTGGGCTGAAGTACTTGCACGGCATCAATCAGGCTTGAAAATATCGCAATGAAAGCACTAATACCTAGTGAGGCATTGCTTTACACTGAGAAGCCTTCCAGCAACGTAACATTTTGTGTTTAGCGGAGGCCTAAAAAATCCAGCTCTTGATATATTGTGTCGTGGTAAGCGCAGCAGTTATTCCAGAGTAGCATGCGCTGCACCTGTCATTATTGAACACGCAGCACAAATACGCATCGAAGCGAGAAATCTCTAAATAGCTCATATGATTTTAAAAGCCTGTACCTTCAATTGCTGTCCACACGATGCCTGTAGGCTTGCAGTCATTCAACTCCAGAGCAGAGCTCGAGGTCCCCGCTTCTGGCTGTCGTTGCTGCTCCAGGCCATGTCGGATGTCTGGGGCTGAAATGTTTCGACGGGAACTGCAGCTTTCGCTGTATCTCCATCATCCACATTGCAGTCCTAAAGTATCGAAGGGATTATGTTTTCTAAAAGGCCTTCTCACAAATTGTTTAAGGTGAAAGGATTGGCTGCATCTTTGGTATCGTACAAGAATAAAGTGTGTATCAGTTTATGCAAGAGCAGCGTTCACCTTTGATAGTTGTGTTTATCAGGAGCAGTAAGGGCCGTATTTACGATCACCTCTTGAAATCTGCGGCCTCGGAGCGATATGTTTGAATATGGTTTACGTTTTATCTTTTCGTGAAATATACAAGACTGAATGTGGTTTTCCAGGAAACCTCCTCGCGTATTTCTGCGTGGTGAGCAAGAATGAGCAGCCGTGGGGCTGGACACCTTGCGTGCCGATTAGGTTTCCATTAGGTATCGAAACATAAATGATCGTACTCTGCAGCAGTTTAGTTCTGAAATATCTAAAACAGAGTGGGAAAATGGATTGCTCAGCGGCATTGCCAATATATTCAAAGAGAAGTTAAAAGTATTAATTTCCGCTGCTTTCCCTACGTAGAAAAACTCCTGCCGTGAAAGGCTCACAAGCCATGGGTCAATGCAGAGTCTATAAAAGCCATCAACGACAAAAATGCCTCTATGAACGCTACATAAAAACAAAAAGCTCTGATAACCTTAAAGCTTTTAAGCGGCACAGAAACAAAACAAATGGACTGCTCCGCAAAAGCAAGGCGTCTTATTTTGAATATTGAAAATCTATTTAACACTGACACTGTAAAACAGATGTGCTCTGGAAGCGAATAAATTCTTTAAAAAATCCTAGCCGAACCAAAGATTCCCTTCTCTCCACAATGACAATCGATAAAAAATCTGTCACGGGTGATGAGTCAGCCACCGCCTTCAACGAGTATTTTGTCTCCATCTCAAGCCCTACACGACACGCATTCAATAGACAATGAAATGTAGCATACGCGATAGTGCTTTCTTTTCGCCAGAAACCACAGCGGAAGTTCAAACTAAATTTCTACATTTTTGTTACTTGGGAACAGCCGAAGCTTCAATGTTGACGGATTCCAGATAGCTCCAATAAAGCATGAGCTTCACATAATAAGCCCTATTAAAACGCATTTAATTCATTTAATATTTTTAACAGGCATTTTCCCTGAAAGACTAAAGGTTGCTAAAGTTTCCGTTATTTTCAAAGGGGGTGATAGAGCCTGCATGTCTAGCTACAGGCCAATATTAATTCTTCCAGGGCATAGAAAAATTATTTCTGAGAGAATAGCCAGCTTTCTAAACAAACATAACATCATTACACCCTATCAGTTCGGATTCACAAAAAACAGTCTACAGAATGTGCACTGCTCCTCCAGAAAGAATTCTGGAAGGCTTTAAACGTAAAGAGTACATGCTTGCATTATTTATTGACTTTTCAAAGGCATTCGACCGCATTACCCAAAAAACTCTTACTGAAAACCTAGAAGCTTACAGATTTCGCAGTACCTTTTTAGTCCTTCTGAAGAGCTACTTGCGGAATCGCCAGCCACAGGTACAAATTAGTGATTTTAAGTCTGAACTGAGAACGGTCCGTTGCGGTGTCCAGCAGGGCAGTATTCCATGTCCCCTGTTTTTGAACATCTACATTAATGACATAGTTAAGATCGACTCAAATAGCCACTTCATAATTTAAGCTGATGACACTACCTTACTTTTTTCCGGCCCGTCTTTACCCGAACTGCAAGTCAAAGCTAATAGGGTACTCGATTTGATAAAGAACTGCAGCATTAAAATTCACTGATTTTAAATACCTCCAAGACAAAAGCCGTATTATTCCGTCCTCGCAACAAAAAAACAGATTTAGATATCAACCGTATATTGGCTCTAATAACATAGAGATAACATCACAAGTAAAGAGCCTGGGCGTCATTTTGCATGAGAATATGTTGGAACTTGCAGGTCACCCATATTCGTTCTAAACTCACTCGCACAGTCGGCTTGCTGTCGCGACTACAGTTTGTTTTGCCACAAAACATTAAATTGATACTTTATAATTCATTGTTTTTTTTCCATGCTGAGCTACTGTTTTTTTTATCTGGGACACTACCACACAAACTACTGTTAACATTCTTTTTAGGTTACAGCAAAAAGCAATACGTATCATTAAAAATGCCAACTTTAACACTCAGTCAAAACCAATCTTTTATGAATTGCAGATTCTACCCGTCACCGCACTGCAAAATTCAGTGCTTAGTTCAAGTAAACATTCGCCCTCAGCAAAACCTCGACCGTAGCTTTCAGAGCTATTAGCGGTTATCATGTTTTGCTATTCACTTTAAAGCCGAACTCGAATACCACATTATTTACTTCCAAATCCAGGCCTTCACTTGCTATCGTCCGCCAACTTTCAGCGAACTACTGCAGCGGAGATTTCTCAATGCCCTATTGTGAATTTGGTCGTAGTGACTAGAGCAAAATATGAAAAATACTGACTTGCACAACAGCGCTGCCAGCAAATTGCAGTCAGTGGCTTGACACGTCCAGCTTGCTGGCAATGTGGTGCTTTCCGCGGAAGGCGGCAAGGTGCGCGTAGTACACGGGCACCGGGATGCTCACACTCCTTGCGCACCGGGCGCACGTGTGGCAGAGGCAGAAGCTCAGCTTCTGCAGATCATCCGCACTGAAGTTGGAGTCGTCGCACACGACATAGCAGTGGGCCAGCCGGCTGGTTCCCTGGATGCCGAAGTGGCTGCCATCAGGACAATACGAGATCACAAGGAAGAAGATGCTAGCCTCCTCCACACAAAAGCTTAAACAGCCAGCAGTCGGTGGCCTGAAGACTGCTGCAGACAAACACCTACCCTAATCAACACATACTAAGTAAAATCCACCCGTCTCTATATGAGACATGTACCCGATGCGGCGCAAACACCCACCCTCTACTACATCAACATGAACTCGCCGAAAGCGCACAGGAGTGCTAAACATAGCAAATCCCAACACAGTGCAGTAGGTGGCCAAGCTGTCCAGCTGTCATGTCGTCGATCAGCAGCAGCTGGTTGAACAAGCCGGGCAGCAGAAGCTGCTGACTCCCTAGACCAGAGGTGCCAGCAATGAAGGCTTCGAAAATCACCTTCCTTTGGAGCAATTATGATTCTGAATCAATCGATCATTTGTTCCCTCTATTCTTGGCTGTGCAGGCTGCAAGGTTAGTAGCGTTTGTTCTTTCTGCAGGAGTCTATGTTTACGGCGGTTATGGCGCTCGGCTGCTGACCCAAAAGCCGCAAGTTCGATCCCGGCCGCGGCGGCCGAATGTCGAAGGAGAAATTCTAGAGGCCCGTGTACTGTGCGATGTCAGAGCACGTTAAAGAACCCAAGGTGGTCGAAATTTCCGGAGCCCTCCACTACGGCGTCTCTCATAGCCCGAGTTGCTTTGGAACGTTAAACCACAATAAAAAAAATTCATTAGCTAATTTTGGTTTCTGACCTGTTCTACTCATAGAGAGGATTCCAAATATCTAATTCACTTTATGATGCCTCAATAATTACTGAGTTAAAAGCGATTGAACAGTCATGTGACTAGTTAATTATGGCATCTCAAAATCAGTGATGGCACCAATCATCAATTCGATCACTAATAATCAACAATCAATCACCAATTGGGTTGCTATATCGATTTACTACAGGGGCTGCCATCTTGAATTCCTCGGACTTGGAAAATTTCACGCCAAAGGGAGGTAGGTGGTAGCATACCCCAAGAGATCGAGAAACGTGATGAATAAGAGCTAATGCTCATAAAAAAAGAGACTTGTCTGCAGAGCTCGAATGCAGGTTTCTGTTGTAAGCATAAAGATTTCAGTAAGGTTTGAGTTCCCAGGGCAAAGACTATAAAATCACATCCGTTAAATGTTTTTACAGTGTGCAGGACTGCCAGTCTAAGATGGACGTTACCAGGCGTGGCTCATTAACTATTCCATTACTGACGTCTTGCATTCCCTACAGGGCATGTTCAAGCACATTCCTGATTTCCTTGTTGCAAGCTAGTGCAGCACACACATCGGCAGATAACTTCTAAAGTGGGTTGGAACCAAGAAGAATGATGTTATCCCCCAGTGTTGTAGCTTTTCTTCAATTGTCTATGATATCTTCAAGTAACAATGCAACTGTCTTTCTGGAGTGAAGTGCTGTGATTACGCATGCAATAAAAAAGATGAGATAGCCACCCAAGGAAACTTTTACACTTCACTATGCATATCCAGTTTTGCAGTTCACATGTCACCAAGGTTAACTTGCAGGCAAGATCATGTCACTAGCATGATGTCAGATATCATGGCAAGCACCGGGTTATGCACAAAAAAAAAAACAAAAACCACCTCAACCCAATAATCCGAAAAACAAAGTGAAAAGCGGACTGCGCATGGTAAACAGGATTTCCGCTCAAACCCTGGCCGCATGCCACTTCTGCTGGTGAGCTATGGAAGGCAGGCAACTGCTCTCTACAAATGGAAGAGACCTGAAACCAACTGCTGGGATAAAAAAGGAGAGAAGGACCACAAGGTTCATGCAAAAATAAAATGCAAGCATTCAGCACTCATCCCTGGACTCATAAATCAATGAAAAGCATAAATACTTACCAAGTACCACATCGCAAGGAGAGCTGTGCCCTGCATAAAAAATGCACCTGTCAACAAATTCTAGAGGGAAAAACAGCACTTTAGGGAAAAGTGTAATAGTTAAATAACAAAATCCCACGATTATGAAAAAGTGCCCTACCACACAATTGAAAACGCCCCACTTTTTCGGTCTTTCGCAAATGAAGATGACCTTTAAGAAAGTAAACTCTTGGACCAGTTGCTCTGACATAACACAGATCTTATTTAGCACATATAAAAGCATGAAGGAACACAATGTCATCATTTGCGGTAAATAAGACAAAAAATTGCCACATGTCCGACCATCTATTATCGAATGGCTATGAAGAGGGCCACACCGCATACAGAAGAGCCGCGGCTGAAAACAAAAACTACACCATCACTGTTCACTTGGCCCAGCCCATCCACCTTACTTTCATGTCGTCTCTAGTGAGATCCTATGCGGGCTACCTTTATTGTGCACTCTTTATGTTCAAGAGGGAAAAGCAGCACTTGCTGGGATAGTGTAAGAGCTAAAAAAAACAAAATCCTACAATCGCAAAACTGCCTTAACACACAATCGAAAACTCTCAACATTTTCAACACTACTGTAATATAACAATTGCCTTTAAAAGCGTTGCCATCTGTTTGGCTGTTTGGTGTTCTGACATAACATTCATGCTATTTAGTACAAACAGGACGATGGAAAAGATGAAGATGTATATATCTGCCTTCATCTTCTCCTTATCCCTGTTATTTGCGCTAAACGAGATGAAAATCCCCACCTCCTTCAGCCATGCCCTCCAAAGGCTCACACAAAATAGCCCTGGCTGAAAGCGATGAAAGCGCACCATCACTGTTCACTTGGCACAGTCCATCTGCCTTGCTTACATTTCAAGTTGTTTCTGATGATGAAGTTGTTTCATGAAGCACGGACGAGAGCGCTGTAATCGCGGCGCATCCGGGCGCACGGAGCGCGCTGTCACGTGGTATTTTTTTAACTCCGCGGGCTTTCGTTTTTCCCAAATAAAAACGGCCATGCTAAGTCTGTCTCGTTGGCAATGCCTGGGTTGGACAATGTTTGTGGATCTCCATAACTTTCCTATTGACACCTGAACGTTTCAAGCTACATTTAAAAAGTTAATTAATTTATCTCGACTGTTTATTCAAGTAGGTCGAGCAAAAATATGGTACTGTAACTTTAGACGAACCCTAACAAGATCCACGCCATTTCAGTTCTGAAGAACGCATAGGTTTTTTTAAATCTTGGTCCAAGTTAGTTGGGACACCCTGTGGAACAACAGATTACAGTGCATGCACAATAAAGCAAACCATATTTTCAGACTGCTTTTGCAACAGCAAGTTTTGCGAGAGCCTGCCATTCCAGGATGTTCGACTACTGGCTGGCATGATGTCTACCAAAATCCGCATTGAGAGAAATTTACTGCTGCTGCAAAGGGTAACGGAAAGCAAATTTTATGCATCATGCATACATAAACATCCTGCAGATATCCCCATGGTGAAACTTGTGGCTTCACTAGGCATGCAATCTGCCTTCGCATCTATAAACACAGCAAATTTTTTTCTGTGTCTGAAGTGCAAATTGTGGTGCGATTTCTCCACTTAAGGTCTCAACATTTCACGCCTGCATGGAAGCCAGTGAAATATAATCAAGGCCATTTGTTTTTGGCTTTCATTCTATCCAAAATTCAGGGGATAAAAATAGGCCATATCTTGTGTTTAGTTTTAAGCACAAACTTGGTTCTATAATGAAAAGTTTCAATTTTTTTTTAGCTTCACGATTACACCAAATATTACTAAATGCACTCGTGGTTTTGTGTACGTACAGAACACTTTGTTTATGTGATCCTTATTACGTGCAAACTTCATGGGACGAGCACAGAAGGAACAACAAAGACAGGACAAAGCACGAACTGACAACTGTTTGAAACAACTGAAACAGTTGTCAGTACGAGCTCCATCCTGTCAGTCTTCTGTGCTCATCCCTCAAAGTGTAGCGCTTAAGCACTGTGCACAAGCAAGTAGGCCCCGCCTCTCGCTCTGTTGTTAGCTTAACAGTATAAAAATGATAGGTCCCATAAAGAAACCAGCCAATCAGCTATCTGCAATCAGAACCTGCTCTGCAAGTTGGACAGCAAAGCTTGAAAAGCTCCTGCATAGGATTGTTTATGTTTGGCCCTGTTATGTTCCCTTGACAAGCCAACTTTACAAGACACAAAGTCGTGTGTTGGCCGCAGTTTAGGCATTTACTGTGTAAGCGGACGGATGTTTCTTGCTCGTTAGACTAAGGAGCGGATATGTGTTGGATTGTAGCTGTCTCCAAGCGATGGACTACTGCCTATTAAGACTTAATGTGGCAGAGGGTACTGTCTTCCTGCTCGTGAGTCTTGCAGAATGTGTCCATAGAGACTGTCAACTGCCAGTGTCCCTCTGCTTCCCAGATGACACATGCACGGGAGATAGCATCGCCTCACAGGCTGCCCCTGATGGCTGCATGCCCTGGCATCCACTTTACAGTGTTCCTAGCCACTTTCGCCTCGTTGACAAAGTTGCAGGGCCCATGCCCCTCGAATGCTTGCTAGGCGTGCCAAGGATGTCGAGCTAGGCCACGCTAAGCGACAACACAGTGGCTCAAAACAGAGTGCCACTTGTGCTGCAGAGTGCTTCTCCAGTAAGCTGTTGCATATGACAATTTATCCTACTCAGCAACTGGGAACACTCAGACAACCGCTTAGTGCACAGCTGCAGTGCCATGCACAAATCAGCCAACTAGCTGACAGGCTGGCATGCTGGTATCAGCAGATAGGATTACGCAGCACAGTGATAGGGTTCAGTTCGTAAGAAATCGGTGGGCTTTTGTCACTTCTGCCATTTTAACACCAGCATCACGCTGTAACTGCACGACTGTATCATTAACTTGTTCTTCCTCTCCTGTGACAGCGACAACTCAGACACAGTCTAAATGACAATCAGAACAAAAATTTTGCATTTCTTCTGTATTTTGCTTGCTTGTGTTTTTAATGATATGCGCATGACATTGTAACACTTGTGCATTCATATGTGCAGACTTCAGAAGGCTCACTCGAAGCTTTTCTATGCAGTCTGCTGGGCTTCAGTCAAGTGAGAGTTCACTACATCCCTATGCGATCCAAAGTCTTCACTTCACTTTTATGCAACACACTGCACCTGCACCCCCTGGTACATGCACAACCTGGGACAGGCGAGCAATCGAAGGAAAGATTCACCCCTGGTGGCCATGCCATCGCCCGGCTTCCTGAGTTGAATGAAAGCCAGCGATAGTGGGATTGTTGAAATCAGAGTTCACAATTACTCCAGCCCGAAAGGTCAAAACAAAAAGCTCAGATGAAAATGCATTTCACTTGCCAAGTGCCGAGATTGGTGACTACTGTTCAGAACCCTGCCTTACACTCATGCAGCACCGACATCGCACATACACGAGTCTGTGCGATGTTCACGCACGTTAAAGAACCACAGGTGGTCGAAATTTCCGGAACCGTTCACTATAGCATCCCTCATAGCCTCAGTTGCTTTGGGACGTTAAAACACCTAATTTTTTTTTCTATTTCAATTCAAGCTTTCATGGAGATGAGCACTATCCAAACCATGCTGAGAAAGTAGCAAAACAAAAAGTGATGGCACACCTTGCCTAAAACTGTGAACAGAGAAGCTGGACAGGAGGCGAGGTAGCGGGTGGGAACCAGTGTTTGCTTTGCAATCGTACCTGCAAAGAAACATCTGAGAGCTTCTTTTCTTAGTTGATTTAGCCAACCCTTGCCCTTTCCATGGCTGTGTACGTGGAGGGACAGCACTGTCAAAACCCACGACTGTAGCCACCAGCCCTCGCAAGGCAACAGTTCCATGCCAGCTTCTGCTGCATGTGTGTAACACACGGTTCTGAGTGGTATTGGCCAATTGGCCAATTTTGGCACTTGGTGAGTGAAATGCATTGTCCTCCAAGTTTTTTATTTTGACTTTTTGGACTGGAGTAATTTTAAACCCTCAATTCAACTATCCCACTTCACGTGGTGAACCATCACATGGTTTCACTGAACTCAGAGAGCGGTGGTGGTGCTCACCTTGCTGTGTGTGCCATATTGCCACATGATGAAGTCCTGAAGACGTCTTGCCATCACTGAGGCTTTCTTTACCACCTGAGCATACACACATACTCTGCCGGCTTTTCTCCTCATGGGACTAGTAAAGATTTCGTATTAACACGCTTTGGCCCACTACATTTCAGAGCTCTACTTAATATCAATACTGCATGTGTTCTACTAATGACAGATTAGCAGTAATTTAACACATCAAAAGTAATGGACTAAAGGATAGCTTACTAATAAATTAGAAGGCCCCACACACAGGCCTGACCAAAGTGATCAATGAGAACCACATACCGGTGATCACCAGTTTTTTTTCCCTTTTCACTGGCGAGACCACTTGGCCACGGTATGAAAAAAAGCAATGTAGAAGATCCATCCGGAAGCCCTTGCAGTCCACATTCTCCACCTTCTGCAGATTCCTGCAACAGTTACAGAACATATAAAGAGCAGTGAAGAAAACTAGCTGCTTACAAGCTGCCTCTTGCAGGCTCCAAGGTGCAACAGCTAAAGTAAGATTTCAAGCAACTCCTGGAGCAGGAAAAGCAGCTTATATCTGTCGAGTGTACTCATTAAGATGACTTCAATGTTCAGTGCCTTCTTAGCTCAACAGAGTACTGGCAACTTGAAAGAGCCTTATAAAAAGACATTCAGTTCATGCGTTCAAAACATGTAGTGTCGAGACTAGATGTAAGCATTAAATGCACTGCAGGAAAGGTGTATCGTATCCTGAGATGTCTGAGAGATACTGAGAGCTGCACACGACTATTGGGCACTGTCCCTTATCAGCCATTTTTTTTTTCGTTACCCTTTCTTCAGGAACAACAATGCGCCAGGCTTTCTTTGCCACTAATTTTGTTTGGAGATACACACTACCAGTGGCCGTATTAAGCCTTTCTTAATATGACCCACTAACTGGTGAGAGTGCCCTATGTCGCTTCAACTAGAGCAATGCAAACGACGACACAGTCCATTTAGCCAGCACATGCACCTGTCCAAAGGGCAGCGTCAGTGTTTGCAGCAGCTGTGAAATGACCACATCAAAGTAAAATAAAAGTCCGACCAAAAGAGCGTCTCAGCATACCCACCAAGCACGCATGTGCCTTTTCACTGCTGCATCTCCGCGACTGGATTGGATTGGCGACATCCGACACAACGGCAAAACTGCAGGTTGCCAACACGGGTGTTATTTTTCACCAAATCTACCTGACTGGAAACTTGCGCGGCTAGTTGTGGGATTTTGGTGCAGCATGGTGAATTTTAACAAATATCATGCTATTCGCACAGATTGGCGCAACTGGCATAGCTGTGGCACTGCTGCTCTTGCCTTGATTTTAGCCACCAATACATTAACTGTACTTGCTTATTTTTACCTGTTCGAAGCCTATTTTGCTAGTTTTTTTTAAGAGCAGTAAAAGAAAATGTGGTGCATAAGGCATAAAAAAATTCATTTCCACTATAATACGGGATGTGGAGAAATTATTGAAAGACCACGTGTATAAGATTTCAAAGACCCAGATGCCGTAGTGGAAGTTCTTACTTGGGCAAAGAGTGCAAGGCTCCTGACATTTCTGACCAAGAAACAAACACAGCCATCTTCTCAAAAATTAGGAAGAGGCTATGGTCCATGTTAAGAAACTTCATGCAGCAAACCTACTTTTGATAAAAACTTAAAAACTCTTTTTAAAGGAAATATTTGATCATCACACCAAGAAAGAAGGACAGGTACATAGGTATTTGATCTATGTACAGCACTGGAAAGTGGCACCACCATTCTGGTTCTATCCTCCAACACGATTAAATCTTGGACAACAGTAAGCTGGTCAATGCACCTAGAAAATGCGGTGCCGAGGCATTGGTTAGAATATAGGAATGCTATACATGTGTCCTATCCTCAACTTGCACAGAGTTACTTCTTTGAATGTGTCTTGTTTTTCAGCAGTTTAACTTCCTATTCTCAGCTTTATTGCGGGTAGTTTGTTTTCGACTACTGTGTTCCATTCCTGATGCCATTGCTCTCGAATGATGTCCCTAATGTGTGGTTTGAGGTTCAGGGATGGTATTTTCTCAGCGTCTGTTCTATTCTGGGGAGCAGCTAACACTGTAAGCCGAACACCTGCCCCATTTCCAGGTATGCTACGGTGGCCTGGCACCCAGCACACTAATTTTTAGCTTTGATTTGTGAGCACACTTGAGACTGTTCAAGAGAGAACTGCCATTTCCCAAAGGATAAGGTGATTACCCGACTTAGGAAGTGTGTGTAAATGGTGAATGAGCGAGCATATTGTGATGATGATGTGTGACGAAGAGGAAGCTGGCAGTGGCACGGCACGGAGCACTTGTACTAGGCCAGCGGCCATTAAATCATCTCTAGTTCATCGTGCCTCATTGTTCGGGTGGCTGTCGCGTGACATTTGGTGCGAGGTGCTGGGGAATCGTCGGCATCCTATCCTGGTCATGAAGCTTTGGCGTCTTGTGTCAGCCATGGTCGTCAGCCGTGAGTCCTTGGCCTGTGTCGCCCAGCTTGACCCAGCCTTTCAGACTCAAACCGACCTCACCATTGCTCCCCCCCCCCCCCCCGTCCCAAGCCCTGACCCCCGGATGCGACCAACTAGACACGACGCCCTGACCGACTGAACCTACGAGCCCCACTGACACGAAACACCGTTCATATATGAAGACACTGTCCCCCTGCCCATGCCATTCGGCGCGTCCAAGGACCTAGGCCGTTGGCTCGTGGCAACCAGCGGTTGGGACTTCGGAACTTCAGAAGTTCATGGACTTACCAGGCTTTCAATCCTCTGTTGCAGAGCCCTCTACACTTCCACCGTTCTGATGTTACAACGATGAATGGGCCATTGCAGCCATCCCTACAAAGAAATGTCAACATTGCACAGTGAGGCACTTCGACATGTCGACAGCGGCCAAACCTTCATGCTCTGGAGGCCGCATGAACTCAGTCCATGGGCAAAGTGAGAGAACAAGCTGCGGCATAGCTCAGGTAACGACATAACAATTAGGAAAGCGCTATATCTTGACAAATTACGAAAAGGAGGAAGGTAGACAGTTGACAAAATACTGCAAAGCACAGGGTACTGGAATACTCACAGTGTACAAGGTAGATAAGGCAGACTGAGAAAGACATAGAATTATAAATGAAAAGAATCACACAGGTAAGCACCATCAAGCGAGCTGGCTACAGCAAAAGCACTGAGGCTAATAAAACAGGAGGTCCAAATATATATGCACTATTACTCAAAAAATTGAATTTTTGGTTTGGTGTGGGTTATGGGGGTTTAATATCCCAAAGCGACTCAGACTATGAGGGACGCCGTAGTCCAACAACCAACATGCAGCATAGCATTCCACCCGAGTGGTTGAGACAAGCGTGTGGATGCACTGTATATGCTCCTGCGTACTCTCCCTACACTCTGGTGGGCTATGCTGGGAAATAAAAGTCCATTCGAGTCTAATGACTCTGCCAGAATAAAATAAGAACAGCTAGAGAAAGAAAGCAGACCAGTTAGGCTATTGAGCAGACAATCTTGGGAAAACAGGAGCTCATTACAGTATCAGGGGTTCAACAGCCAAAGTAGCATTTGAAGCAATTTTGGGGCAGCAAAATGCTTTGGAGCAGTTCAACGGTGAAGAAAACTTACTTTTGGAACAAAAAGTGAAAAGAAGTGAATATTTATAGCAGTTATTAACACCAGCTATGTTACAAAGCTACAAACTATAAAACTAGGGAGGTCAAAATTTTTTTTCTATTTCTTGCATAAAACTAACTCCAGTGCAGTCATGTCTTAGCACCGGTGGGCAAGGTCCTGACCGATGAATTCTGCAGAAACCCACAAGGTAGAGCCCATTTTGTACAAACCTGCAAAGCAGGCTAATCCAAAGCTTACTGCACGAATATAACCTCACTAGCAGCTTATACACACCTAGAGCACATGTCATTAACATGATGCCAATGCTTAGATTTTGGAGGAACAGAATACCGGCAACTTCGAGGAGCCACATAGAAAGACGTATATGACACATGCATTAAAACCATGTGGCGCTTAAAACAAGATGGTATTAGTAAAAAAAAAATTAACACATTACCTCATCATAAAGAGTCGATGTAAGCAAGAAACGCATTGTAAGAAAAGTGTAACATATTCTAAGATGGCTGATACTGACAGGCACACACGGGTCTTGAGGAGCGTCCCTCATCAGCCACTTTCCTTTCTTTACTCCTTGACTAACAACAGCGCCCCTGGCTTTCCTTGCCGCCTCTTCAACTAAGCTACCAGCGCTCCCCACGTGCCAAAGAAGGGATGGTGCTACCGTGTGGCACACAAAACGCTGGCACATTCGCCGCAGCCGGATGTCTATGTAACCACTTCTATTGACCACCACTTTAAAGAACAAAAAATTAGAGCTGGTTACCGGCCATGCTAATGAACTGGCGGCTCAGGGACTTCTGTTTTAGGCTTCGTGTGCATTATGCAATGCCTGCACGCGGCGCTGTTGACTCACTTATCATAGCCAGAGCTCTTTGATATTAGCAGTTGCATAACTTCCCATAGGATCCATCAAAAAATGAGTTTTATGGGGCCAAAATTCAGGTGTATACAGACTGCTGCACTGCTCGCGGTGATTAATGCAAACTGCATTCAAGTTGCAAACATCAAAATTATCAGTAAACACATATCTGCCTGCCAACGAAATCATTGAAAGAGGTGCATTAACAAAAATCCATAGAGTTCGGCAGAGAAATGACGAAATAAAAGAACCAGAAAAGAGAAAGCTTTTCAGATGACAATGGTGACATTCTAAAATAAGAAAAAGATCCTCAGCTGTTAGAAATTATAGACCAGTAGCCTTGACCAGAGGCCGTTACTAGTATGCATTTAATAAAAGTGGTTCTGCCTCTCTTTTTTATCTTGAAAAGTACATGACACAACTTGACGTGGCATCATGAGAGATGTTATGTTGAAGAGTGCAAGACACAAACAGGTTGTGGCAAATGCATGAAAGGAAGACATAAGAACAGTGACTATTTTAAAAACCCTGTCATGCTCTTCCTGAGTTACCGATACAAACCACCTGCTTGGACTGTACCGCAGTCTGGTTCTTTCAAGAATACAGACTATGCATTCATAGTGTACCAATCCACAAGAGAATCCGCCTTATGACTCCTCGATCGAGCTCATCAAGGTGCATTTGCCTTCAGAACCAGTCCAGTTCAGAGCTTATACATTGTTACTAATGCGTGGAGTCTATAGAAACAGCAAACATATCTATCGATGATGAACACCCTCAAGGCCAAATTGCTTAGGGATCACCTGTTCAGGCTGTATGCGAGAAAAACCAACTTACCAGCAGCCTCAACATATGTGAGAACTCTAGCTAATCAAACTGGTGTGCCCCTTGATGGCTGCCCCACTAAATGCATGAATATTGCACCAGTTCCATGGTCTCTTCAGCTTACTGAATGCGATAAATCGTTGCTGACTGTTCCTCAGAGGAATAGCCCACTGCAAGCTATTCAACAGCTATTTCTGCCCTTTCAAGAAAAACACAATTGTTGAGAGTTTTACACCGATGGATCCAAAAGCACAGATTCATTGATGAAACATTCGCAATCCTCACGGCTGTATTACAAGATTCCAGAAAACAAAATATCAAAAACTGTCATACACACAGACTTGCATAGTGCTGTTCCAGCCCTTTGGGGTGCAGGGAAAAATATGCATGCCACTTTCAACACAGTGCGGAGTCGTTGAATAAGGCCTGCAAATAACATTTTGTTGGGTCCCGAGACAATGGAAATGAAGCTGACAAGGCGGCAACATCTGTGTCCAAAATACGGAACCTGTGGGTATTGCCTGCACTCCTAACCTTCACAACAGATGCCACATTAAACACAAAATAACTGAAATGTGGCAAAGTGCAAGGGATGAAGAAACAGACACCCCGTGTGCTCAATTATCAAGCCTTATGCAGGTGACTGGAAGGAACAGCTTAAAAAATGCTTTGTTCAGTGGCTTTGATAATACTGAGGACAGCTAGGCCATTAGCATTGGACGCACTGATATCTAAGTAAACCACTGCCCTGTATGTGATAAATGTGAGCACAGCCATTGAGTATAATCGATGCAAGAACGACCGGAGGGCACAAATTCCAGATGTACACTAGTGCACCCAACTTCACCCTAAGCTCTTCGTTTCACCGGATTCATTAATCCCACTGTCAAGAACACTTAACTTTTTAAAGAAAATTGATGTCCACTATTGGCCTCTTTAGAGTGAACAGTTATGATCCCGGAATTTTGAGCTATCTAAATAAACAGCGCACAATTTTGAAGTTGTTCAATTACTTCACGCAATTTTACACCAGCCTTTACTCTATTCATCACTTAATTGCTGTAAATCTCTCATCCTGAGATCACCCAATGTCCCTGGCGCTATTTCGCCTCGATACCCTTGCGGCAATAACCACCATTATTTATTAATTATCACTGCGTCCCCACGCGCCCGTCAGACGCCGCGCTGCAGATGAGAGGGCAATGTAGCGGGATCGGATCGCGGCCGTGAAAGCCGCATTTCGATGGAGGCGAAATTTAGAAACGCCCGAATGCAGCGAAATATGAGCACCCGGAAAAGAACCCAACGTAGTCGAAATCACCCCCCAGCCCTCAACCATGGCCACATGTTAGGCCTAGAAAACGTACTTACGATTTTCGCAGACAGAGAGTAGGGCAAACCAGGCACCAGCGGGTTTCGTTCCATTAGCCTGAAAAGAAAATGCTATGGAGCGCTCGCCGACTCAAACCCAGGCAGAAGCGGCTTGAGGTTTGTTTAGCCCTAAAAGAAAAATGCCGTGGAGCGTTAGCGGGCTCGAGCCAAGTTCGATAAGCCTAAAACGAAAAAAGCCATGGAGCGCACAACGGCGTCGGCTCGTGCGCAGCGTTCACACGCAAAATTAAGCCAAAATGCGCTTCGAGACATTCAGTTCCTCCAAGAAAAAAGTACCAAAACTGCTTTAGCCGACACTTACATTGTGGTTGGGACGGTGGAAAGCGAGCCGACGGCGAACAACACAATTAAGAACAGCAATAATGGCGCTTGTTGTTGTTGTTGTGACTGAGAGAAGGATGAAGAGGAAATTGCACGGGCCTGCTACTGGCTCGAGCCAAGCCACCACCGCTGCCACGTGCAGATAGAGGAGGAGAGTTAAAAGATTAGAGGAAAGAGAAAAAGGATAGAAAAGACGCGCGTCGCAGCAACAACTGCGTCCGCCGGAGCGGACGCTGCTCAAAAAGAAGCGACAGAAGCCGCGCTCGCCGAAGCGAGAACAGATACTCCTTTTTAACGATCTGCCTTCGTCCCTTTATAGGAGGACATGGAGGAAGGAAAAAAAGTAGGAGAATATGACGCAAAGCTACAATAGCAACGATAAAAGGTTAGTGTTTGAAGCAAAGCTTTTCAATGGCAGCGGCGCTGCGATCGCTGTTTGTCTATTGCCTATACATCTGCTAGTATGGTATCTCTAGTAGAGGATATTCCGGGTGGTGGCGATGAATGCGATAGAGACGCGGTCTATTCAAACAAGCGACAAACAAGCGCGTTTTTTTTTCTCTGTCCTTCCTCTCCCCAGTTGCTTGAGTCGCGGATGTAGTTGTCCGGAGCGAAGTGTCTTCCGTAAACCACCACATTCTACCGTTGTGTCAGGAAGGCCGATGCGTTGGCGCCAGACACGACTCAACTCATAATCTCCTGGAAATGTGTGCCGGATCGTGGTTCGACTCCAGTCGCTGCGTGCGCATCCAACGACGAAACAGCGTCGTTGCATTTTCTCCGCACACTGAACGATCGAGAGGCGCGATCGGCTCGACCACCTAAACTTGTTAGCGAGCGCATCCTTTCATACATCTGTTTGTCAACCCCAGTTAGCGAACCACCTTTTCATTTTTTTAGGCCTCCCCATCGTTTCACGACCGGAGGGGCGGAAGCTGCTTTTGTTCGAAACGCGCGGAGACGCGCAGACCCGGCAACCGCCCGTTTGCTTTTCTCCAGGTGTGTTTGTGTTCAGTGTGTTTGTGTCTTTTCTCCGCTCCTAAGCTCATGTCGTTCTTTGGAGTCAAGGCGTAGGCAAGATGAACGAAGGATAAGCGGTGTGCGTGCGGAGCGGTCAAGTGGGCGAGGAGGGAAAGGCTGTATTACACAAGTAACTGAAACCTTGTTTTGGGGGGCTTGCATGGAAGAAAAAAAACCTGAGAAGGGAGCGCGCGCGCAGAGAGCTATCTCGTGACGTGATCACGGCGGGGGGCGGACCGGCTCACTCAGTCTTACTATATATTTTTTACTTTTTATGACTAGGGTTCAAGGCCATACGCTCCCTCCGCAGTTTTTTCTTTTGTTCCTCATGCGAGTTTGTAGTCATGTGACAAAACGAAAGGTGCTGCGGAAAGCGTTGCGCAGACGACGTGACGCCAAGGCTACGCCCAACCTTCTCCCGTCAGTCAGAACGATGCACCAATGGAATGCTTTGAGCGAGAGTAACCCGCATGACGTCAAACGGGTTCAGAGTAGGGGGCGGGGACATTTTTGTGGAAAGAAAGAACGAGCGGGCTTTGATTTGAGTTTTTGCAGCTTTTCGGGGCGTGCATTGCTCTAGTATTTTGCAGAGGTTATCTTCGATGCCTCATCTATGCAGTGGGCTTGTTATTTAAAAATGTCCGGACCCTGGGCAGGTGCCCTTTAAGGTACACGGCACACATGACTTCAATTTTAAAGGGCCCTGAAATGGACTTTAACAAAGTCGCGGTATGCTTGGGATGGTAAAGGACGCTGCTGCACGAATATTCTCCAACAAGGATTTTTTGTGCTTTGTACAAGCTGAGTAATCAACAGACAAAATTTAAGGTCAGCGTCTTCGCTACTTTTCCTCTCCTCTTGTCACGTATAGCGCGCTGGAAGGATGGCCCTCACTGAACTCTAGCCGGCCCTTCAAGGGCGTCCGCAGAACTTTTTCTAGGGGGGAGGGGGCACCCGATGTCCGAGGATGGGGGCGGTGGTAGGTTAGCACCAAAAAGGAACTAGTGGATAAATAATATCCATAATTCCAGGGGGGGGGGGCAACCGCCCCCCTTGCCCCCTTCCGGACGCCCATGTGGCCCTCCTCCCCCACCGCTGGAGGCGGAGCTTCCTGACCCGCTGGAGCGACGCGCCTTACTGGCCGCGGCGATGCTAGCTGCCTGACGCCTCAAATGATCTAACCTGTATAGCCACCTCTGAACTTATGTTGTCATGTGCGAGCGATGGAGGAGGCTGCGAGCATGAAAATGTGACCAGAATGGGCTCGCAAACTTTCGCGCGTATATAATTGTGGGCTCTATGCTGCGTGTAGAAGTGCAATATGTTTGTCTCAGGTGTTCATGACAACACAATTCAATGTGAGCGAGTAAATGTGCTCTCCTCAGAAGGTGTTTCACAGCCCCTTAAACTGGTGTAACGAAAAAAGTATGTCGGGCAGAAGCGTAGAGCTTGCGCGTCCCGTACTCTTAGGGACACAGACACACTCATACGGAACATTAAGTTTTGGTCGGCACAAATTACAGCGACGCCCCGCCAGACGAGGCGGTTCTGCAGCCGGAGGGCAACGGTTTTCGCCCGACGCAATAAGTGGAATTTCTCTTATTTCTTGCGTGCTGCCAATCAGTCACAGAAATACGTTTGTTAGGCCGTGTATAATTAACGAGAAATCAGAAACATTGATTGCGTCAACGCGTATAGTTGTTTAGTTGGAGAAAACTGGCTTGGGGAACACGTGTCCCTATGTCCCGTAACGGACTTCAGTTCCGCCGTTCAGCTTTGACTTTGGTGCCCTAGAATCTGGCATATCGCTTCTAGTTCAATCGGCTGCCCCCACGTGGCGTATGGCTTATGAACACTCAAAATTACCGCGCTGACAGAGAAAGAGGACTGAGTCCAGTCTTCCACAGCGTTAGACCTAACATTTTCCTTCCCTGGAGGTTTCCTCTTGGGCGTCAGCTGACTGTGCCTCCAGTAGTGATCGATCACCTTCCGATCAGTTTCCAAGTTTACGTGCCAGTTGGCCTTACCATCCACCAGGCTACGAACTGTCACCAATTCACGCGCTTTAGCGTGCGTTCCCAGACAGCCTTAGAGGGGGACACGAGAGAACAGCACACAATAATAAAGCAGCATGCGTCAAAACAGCGCACAAAATACAGCACAAGGAAAAAACGGCACAGCGACAAAACAGCACACGGAAAAAGCAGCACAGCTACAAAATAGCACAGGGAAAAAGCAGCACTCTCTCCCCATAACGCATGTTCCCCCTTTACCGATCTCCTCGGGGCGGCCAGCGTGAAATCGCAACCGCTGGGGCTAATCACGGCTTAATCGGATTAACCATGCATGCTGTCATGAAAATCGGTCGACGACATTTGCTGGAGGGCCATCCTTTGTTCTTGACTTGTATATGCGACTATAGCCACGACGTTATTCTGCATGCTTAAGAAGTCATGTTCTACGCGAGCATTTGAGCTGTAAATTGCAATTAGAAGTTGTCGGCTTTAAGCTCCTTCCCCTGGCAGCGACAGCCATACTGAAGCAGCCTGAGTGACGTCTTGACCCAACAGCGGCGGCGTCCGCTGCAGGGTCGGTGCGGAGCATCGCGCGTGCCCACCTGTGTCCTGCTGTAACCACTTCGCGCACTTTAGCGTGCTTTCTCAAACACCAGCGTGGGATCAGCGGTCTCGGACTCATGCCCACAGCTCAGTGTGGAGCTCAGCGGAGACCATATGGCCAAGTCACAAGAGGTTTTCGGTCGTTTACGTGCCAAGCTTTTGCCGATCGCAAGCCATAGAATGGGTCGGACTCGGAGATAAAGGTTCACAAACAAAACAACAGCAATGAGACGTTGCCGAGGATTTCACAATCAATAGTACAAGCACATACAAAGTGATTAACAAAACAATGCAACTCGTGCAAAGTATAACACTCGAGAGAGAGAGTTCAATACAAAATAATTATTGCACTTAAAGTGCACTAACACAAGAGAGAGGCAAACAAACGAGAGGTTCACGGTGACGCCGTCCTGCAGAATGGCGCGCGCTGTCTCGTTGAACAGTGACTGGGCCAGTGGTGTGGTCCCGGGAGGCGAGCGGGTGCGCTCCGATGAAGCTTAAACGGCGGCTCGAGCTAGTCGACAGCGGTCAACGCCCTTCTTATACAGGCTTGTTCCACGTCTGTCTGTTCTTCGCGCCATGTCAGGCGCGCACATACACGCAGTATCGGCCGTGGAGTCCCCTTCTCGTTCTCACGCCGGGCGCGCGTCCCCATAGGTCAAAACACCGGGAGTGGCTTCGAGGAGCATCGAGAACTTTTCGGTGCGGCGCCGCCGCTGACGCGCCAGTGAAGAGGGGGAGGGCCTATTTTAGCACACTCAAGGCTACGCCCTCTCCGTCGGCTTCGAGTAGAAACGTCTCGGACATTCTAGAACAATCGACGTCATAGCTGATGGATCCCTCGGCGCACTGCGTCGGCGAGAGGTGGTGGAGCACACACACAAAGCTAGTCGCTCTGGGGGTTCCTTCTGCCCTGTTTTACGACGCGCGGCGGCGAGAGCTGTCCGCGCGGCGCTGCTTTGTTTCTTTTTTCAAAAATGCGCTGAATTTTGTGACACCTGCCGTGGCACAATGTGGTAAAGTTGCGAAGACCGGGTAGCAGCTAGACAGAAAATGAAAGGGCACCGACTTCTGTTGCCTGAGTCTCCCTGTCGTAACTTCCCAACTTCCCCCCTTCACCCCTCCACACCCCTAACCTGAACAAGGAACCACCCACTCCCTTAGCCTCACTATGCGCAGTTCAGTCGTGAACAAGTACGTGACTGTCAGCTTATGTCTTTAGTGATGCTAGTGATTGCAAGCAAGCCAGTGTTGCCTGACTGCCACATGGTTCAGGAGAACTTTTAAAAACTCAATGGGGGACCACAGCCTCACAGGGGGCACTGCAGGCACTAGGGTGCTTCGACGGCCAGGAGGCGCGCGGACATCAAGGCACTGTTGCGACTCGGGTAGCATGGCCGGACTGGTGATGAGACGAGGATGATCAAAGACCAGATTATGACGAAGGCAAGGAAAACTTTATACAACTATTTACACTATGTACACATACAGGAACTGAGAGTGCTTCTCAGTCGAAGTATCTCTATGACAGGAAGCTACTTGAGGTGAGGGACCCCTTGACCATCATCTGCGCCGAGTTTTATAGCACCAAAAGTTCTAGATGGGGGCTGTGTTTGCCGAGGAAGGCGTGTCCAAGTTCACTGGTAGATCATCACGCACTCTCTCCCCATGGAACATGCCCCCCTCACGTCTTGAGCTTGCGAGGAGGGTGCCAGCTACGTCATGCACACAGGAATCTCTGCGAGTGACGTTCCCACGCATGCAGCTGGTCGCACGTGTTTCTCATCAATGCATGGGCAAGGCTACATGGAAGGGTGCACTGAGTCAGCTTCTCCTTTGGAGATGAATGCCGATCTCAAAACATGATGACTGTACCCTGCAGCGCTTCCCGGTGCTCCTTGGTAGCCCGTTTGAAATACCACTGCAGTCGCACGGGGCTCAGTCTTCCAGTGCCTCATCGAAGTGGCCAGCAGGTGCGATAGAGGAAACCTTTTTTCGCCGAGACCAAGGGCATCCAGTCTTCAGGCATCGCAAAGTTGTCGGCTTTGTTGACAGTTCTCGGTTGTTGCTTGCTCCGGTCTGCGTGGCTAGAAGCAGGAAATCATAACAGCCCGTCCGCCGCCAGGTAGAGCTCTTGAAAGGGTTTACAGCTCCTCGCTGTCCTCTGATGAAGCCGCATCAGCTGGGCAGGGGCCCTGTTTCCTGGGTGATCCATGGGCCGATGTCTGCAGGCCAAGAATCTCAAGTACAGCATTAGTTTGGTTTATGGGGTTTAACGTCCCAAAGCGACTCAGGCTATGAGACGCTGTAGTGGAGGGCTCCGGAAATTTCGACCACCTGGGGTTCTTTAACGTGCCCTGACATTGCACAGTACACGGGCCTCTAGAATTTATCCTCCAAAGAAATTCTGCCGCCGCGGCCGGGATCGAACCCGTATCTTTTGGGTCAGCAGCCAAGCACCATAACCACTGAGCCACCACGGCAGCAGAGCATTAGTGATCAAGTCTGCACAATGCCCCCTCCTCGGCAAGGCAAGAGCACTGCCGACTCCCGAGTCGTGCCAGGCAAATAAAGAACAAGGCTTTAAGCTGCACTGCTAGAATATTTCCCCTTTTTGGCTCCCTCCCTCAGGCGGCCTGGTAGGGTGAGCTGCAGACGTGACCTATGCAGGTGATTCAATGGCATCGCATCTTTCAAGTTTGAATCAGGTTTGAAGGAACTACAGCTGCCATTGCAATCCACAGACGAACGGTTGGTAGATGGGTTGCGAGGATACTACAATTTTAGTAATATACATATCATTAACTCAAACCCTATACTATACATAACAAAACCTCAAACATATGCGATGCCGTGAGAGAAGAACCAAACATTGTATTCGCGCGGGGGAGGCCACATCTCCAAGGAAACTGATTGTTGCTACAGTGATCGTTTCCACCACACTGCAATGGAGAACACTTAGGTTACACTTAGGTTAGGCCTTTACATCATTATGGCAAGAAAACACAAAAGGTACAAAATTACACACAGGAATAAAAGCTCAAAACTTCATTTGCGTTTTTCTACAGAAGTAAATGTATAAAAAAAGCAAACAGTAAATACAAGAAAGACGTATTCCTGGAATACACATACTTCAGCAACACCCTGCGCGGTCAGACGGCCAGTCTACCAGCTGTTTCCCAAAATCTGCGGGGCTGATTAGTTCCGTCTCTTTGCGAAAGGCATGCAAATCCTGGGTACGCTGTAAAAAGTGAAACACCTTTAAAGGCATTTCCAGGTGTCTATAACTCGCACCCGGTCAAGATGGGAGTCTTGTGATTTCAATACATCTTTCACGTGGGGCATTTCTGGAAAGAACCAGCCCGGAAATGAAAAACGTGACCCAAAGATGTTGAGGTGAATCACATGCTATTACCGCCGAGCCACAGGCGTTTTAGCATTCTTACATCCCTACACCCTTCAGAAAAAATGCATGCAATGGGTTCATAATTTGTTCTCACTTTTATTACTTTCTTAAGCATTCTTTAAATGTACCATTATAATGCCTACATAATGCTATATACCTGTATTACTGGAGCTCTTCATAGCAGTAGACAGGCTGTGTGCATCTAAGAAAAACGTTTATTGACACACAAATCATAACACTGCAGAAATGTGGAAAATTTTATTACAACAAAACACACCCAGAATACAAAGCATAAGAAGCTTTCTCCAATGAATTCCCTACTGCCATCCAAAGAAAACTAAAATTTCAAGGTACAACTGCACCATACCTGCTTTTATTGATTTTATGGTGCTGCAAGAATAAGATTCCACTGCACTTACTCTACCTCCCAATTTTTTCAGAGCAAACAGACTGAAAAATTCATGCTTGTTCAGCCTTATAAACCAGCCTAAAGAAGGCCTGGACTGAGACACTAACTCCCAGGAATAAGCAAACTTAAGGTAGCTTATGCTGAACACCCATATCCCTGACATCATGGCAGTTGTGAAGTGAGCTGCAGTGGTGAGCTTGCTGAGTAGTCATCCTCCCTTCATGAACAGGTTCTCAGCCACCTCAGGATTTTCTTTGGAGAACAGCATAACTGGTGCGAGTCTGCATTTTACACAAAAATAGTAAATTATTTCCTATCAGTTTACACTGCTCAATCATCCTTATAAATGCCAGCATACTGCTCATTAACGATGTGTTTTATTATGCATGCTAACGCTAACAGAAAGAAGAAAATTTGCCCATGTGGCGAGCAAACGCCAGCTGTTATTTTTTGAACCATTCCAAAGAGGCCACTGTGGTTTCAGAAAAAATAGCTCTAAACGACATTATATACAAACAATGTTTTAGCTAAAAAGCTACCTGTTATGAAATGGAATGAAGGTGGTCAGGCCATGCAATTAATTCTGCACGAACTGCTACAAGCTAGTGCAAACCAATGGCCTGCCTGGTGAGTAAACTGACTATAAATGGCACAAAACAGACGACAATAAAGATGAAAATAGCGCACTTCAAGATGCTTTAAAATAAACCCAACGACAAGTCATGTGCAACATTCACTGTGACAGCAGAAAGCACAGTATCTGATGAAAGTCAGCGACACAACCCCTTCCATGAGAGTGGTCGGCTGCAACTAACACAAAGCATGAATTCATCATTATACCAAGCATGTGGCATCTTGAAAGGCAGGCAACAGTGCTATGTTATACCCCTCTCAAGCGGGCAAGTTAAGTGCACTTACGGAGAGTGTCACTCGCTGTAAGCACACTTTGCCACATCTAAACGACGCAAGTGGAGTGTCACTCACGGAAGAGTGCACTCAGCTAGGAGTGCGTTCACGGACCACACTTTGCTGGCCGAGTGGATAGCCTCGCCAGCAGCGACTTCAAAGGCAAAATATGTACAGTGCATAAAAAGTACTTACAACTTTATTTTACATGCTGTAACACTGTTTTTAGAAAAAATTTGTTCCTTATAGCTACAAGCAAAGCAACAAAACAAAAAAACAAGATCAGATGCAACATCCCTGCCTGCCGCCATCTTGTTTGTTGCCGAAATTCTGGATGGTCTTGGCTTTTCTTCTATTCCTATTTTATTTTATCGTTAAAAACTATTCAACCTCGTTTTACTTGCGCTATCAAGTTAAGCAATCAAATATTACAAGTCCTTTTTCTTTTCTATCATCCTTTTCAGAAATTGCGCTCATTTTCTGACACCATTCTTTTTTACTACGAGTGCACTTCGCTTTCCCGTTTAGCACCGTGTAGGCTAAAGTGTAACTCGGAATGCCGAAGCGCACTCCCTGTAAGTGCACTTGACTTGTGCGATTCACAGGGGTATTAACATATCCCCCATGTCTGCAGCCAGTAAACTCAAAAAGCCACCAAGAAAAATTTGCATTAGGTTACTAAACTACTTCAAGGAAAGGAGCCGGGCCAGTCGGTGCATGATTCTTGGCAAAACCACGCAGGATAACAGGACACAGACAAGAAGACACAGGTGCAGCGCTCACTAACAACTGAGGAATTTATTGCTAATACAGGAAGCATCATCCAAAATGCAGAGAAGGAAAGTCATAGAATCGTCATTTCGTCACATCTGTCGTGATTATTTATCCAGATGGTCAATTTCATTTTTTGTTATGTTAGCGTTGGTGATGATGTGCTTAAACAGGTTGAACAATTCTTATGTACCATGCACGTCTCTTATATTTTCTTAGAATTTTACTTCGTCGAAAGTGTGGGATGCACTCACACTCCGACATGTGTCTCGCTAGCTTGCTACCATATCCTGTCTCAGTATTGCCGACATGTTCCATTAGACAAATGCTGACATGCTGACCTTATTTCCCAACATACGACGATCCGCATGATGGAGGGATCTTGTAAACTAAGCCACTGTCTCTGGACTGTTTTTGAAGCACCTTTGCTAGGTGCATTGCATACTACATTCAGCTACTTTCTGCAAAAAAGCAAATGAAGCCACTGCAAAAGAACTTCTGCAAGCTGCAAAAGAGTAAGGGCTTATGCCTGAATGCCTTCTTTATGCCAAAAACACGCAACGACAACTGGCCTTTCAGAGTAATTGTCTCTGAACAAGGATCGTGGCAGCAACCCTTAGGGTAGTATCTGCAAGAATTGCTCTCCTTAACAGCTGTCCAGAAGGAGTGTCTTCTCATTGTCATCAAGGACTTACATTACACGCAGCCACATACCACCTTGTTTGAGGTGGTAAGAGAAGGCATTGATTCAGTGGGAGCAGCATGTTTCGAGGCCAATGCAGAATTAATGCGATCAGATTCCTCGAGTTGCTAACCATCTATTATATAAGTTTAAGGATCTGTCCATAGAATGATAAGGAGTATGCACCAGTTCCTGCGTTGCACATATTCTCATTGATCTTCTGCTAGCCCATCAAGATAGCCAACTAAAAGAAGCTTTGCATGGCACCAATTTGATAGTGACCTTCCGATTTGTGGACGACTTCCTAGTAATCCACAAGCTTCATAAACAATGGCAACACAAGGGCATTGTTGACATATTCAAGACCTTCTCCAAAGTTCTTGCCAACTTTGAGCTGACCAAAGTAATGCCACTGGAGGTACAGCTTCTCGATCCATGGCTGTACACCAGAGAGGTCCATATGTGCTGGTGTTATGTCCCACGGTTGAAAAAAAGACTGTTGCTACTGGCGCACTAAAAATGTCTTAAAAAGAACAGCCGGAAAGTGTTGAGGCCCAACTGACATGGTTACCTGAAGCTGGTTTAGCAGATGACCTCATCTGCAGCCTTGGCTTCAAGATAATGAAAGAAATTTGCCGATCTACCCCAACGAGGCTTCAGAAGGAAGAACGGAAGTTAGCTGTCACGGCATATGTGCTTGGCATCAGCCATGCGCCAAAGAAAGTGGTCAGGAGGGCTGGTGTGAACTTAGTATGCAACACGCCTATGTCACTGTCGCATGCTGTGGATTTGACTGTTTGCTTTCTCTTATAACAGGCCGTCTTTCAAGCAACCCTTGCCGGGCGCATTGCATATTAAGTTCACACCAGGCCGCCTGACCACTTTCTTTAGCACGTGGCTGATACAATGCACCTACGACCTTAATCACCGCCGACTGTCCTCCCAGCTGTTTGAGTTGAGTTGTGGTATGCTACAGGCGGAATTAGCCTTGCTTATTCTGCCGGCAATTGTTCCACCGTCCTCCCGGCTCCCTCGTACTCCTCTTGCTTCCTGTGTGCCGTGTGAGAAGCTGCTGCCTCGTTACGTGGGTCCTTACCACGTCTTCTCTTCAGGCAACTGAGCAATGTGACCTACAAAATCACATCCCTCCACCCTCCCATTCCTCCCGCGGCCCCCTCCACAAAGCTCGTGCACGTCACCTGTCTTAAGCCCTACCATTCAAACCCACCACCTTAGGGCGCCCAGGGACTGTGCTTCCTACCGCTAGGCAGACGGGGTAGTATTACAGTGCATAGTCGCAAGGCGAAGGGGACGTTTTGATGCTGGGCAGTTGATGACGATGAGGATGCTGCAGCTAGTGCTTGGGGTGACTTGGATTGGTGTGCCTTCTTACTGTGGCCTGTCGCGCCTCCTGCAGAGCTAAAGCCCGTAATAATATGCCTTGACAGCTACGTTCCGTTCTTTCTGAAACATTGTTGGGGTAGATTGGCAAATTTCTTTATCTTGAAGTCAAGGCTGTAGATGAGGTCATCTGGGAAAACAGCTTCAGGTAATCATGTCTGTTGGGCCTCCACGCATTCCTGCTGGCGATCAATATACAACCTGTTCAGGATATTTTTCAGTGCGCCAGTAGCAACAGCCTTTTTTTAGATCTTACAACGTAACGCCAGCCCACACAGGTCTCTCTAATATACAGCCATAGATAGAGAAGCTGTACCTTCAGTGGCATTTCTTTGGTCAGCTCAAAGTTGGCAAGAACTTTGGAGAAGGTCTTGAAGATGTCAACAATGCCCTTGCATTACCTTTGGTTATGAAGCTTGTGGATTACTAAGAAGTCGTAACTGGTGCCGTGCAAAGCTTTTTAATAGTTAGCTATCTTGACAGGCTAGCAGGACAATGAGAATTAGTGCAACACAGGAACTGGTACATACTCCCTGCCACTGTATGTACAGATCATTAAACTTTACATAGGTAGACCTGAAGTAGATGGTTAGCAACTCAAGGAATCTGTCCACATTAATTCTGCATTGGTTCTGGAATCGTACTGCTCTCATTGAATCAATGCATTCTCTTACCGTCTCAACCCAGGCGGTATTTAGCAGCGTGTAATGTAAGTCCTTGATGACAATGAGAAGACACTCTTTCTGGACAGCTGTTCGAGAGGAATGCGGACACTTCTGGCTTCTTTACCAGGAAGAGGTCTTCCACGGTGAACAAGGAGAGCAATTCATGCAGATACTGCCCCAAGGGTTGCTTACTTGATCCTTGTTCAGACACAATTACTCTGAAAGGCCAGTTATCGTTGGGTGCTTTTGCCATAAAGAAGGCATTCAGGCATAGGCCCTCACTCTTCTTCACAGCCAGCACTAATGTGGTCAAGCTGTTGGCTTCGCACAAGTTCTTGGGCTTCGTTCTTCACTGTTTGGTTGGTGCTTGACCTTCTTTTGCAGCTTGCTAAAGTTCTCTGTGATGGCTTCATTTGCTTTTTCACAGAAAGTAGCTGAACGTAGCATGCAACGCGCCCAGCAAAGGTGCATCAAAAACAGTGCAGCACACGATGAAGCAGCGAGACAAATTCACAGCATGCGACTGTGGCTTAGTTTACGAGATCCCTCTCTCATGCGGAGCGTCGTATGTTGGGAAATAAGGTCAGCGTGTCAACATTTGTCTAATAGAACAAGTCGGCAATACTGAGACAGGATATGGTAGCAAGCTAGTGAGACACATGTCAGACTGTGAGTGCATCCCACTTTCTACGATGTAAAATTCTAAGGAAATATAATTGACAGCTCATGGGCGAGATATACGAGACCAGCATGATACATAAGAATTGTTCAACTTGCGTATGCACATCATCACTAATGCTAATGAAAAAATAGACTACCTGGATAAATAATCACGACAGATGTGACCAAAATGATTCCATGACTTCTCTGTATTTTGGATGACGCTTCCCGTATTTATTATGAGAAAAGCAATAAATTCCGGAGTTGTTAGTCAGCGCTGTATCTGTGCCTTCCTGTCAGTGTCCTGTTACCCAGCGCACTGCTTTGCCTAGACTATTATACCGTATAGACTCATGTAATGGTTGCACCCCTAACTAAAAAAAAATTGCGAAAAAAAATATATTTAAAAATTACCCGACTAAAAGCCGCACCAATAATTTCAGGAAGTTGGGCAATGCCATCTACTGTGCGGTGCCATAAATCCCAGACATTTTGTGGTTACTGCTGCCAGGTGGGGCGCAAAAATCAAGCTGTGTAGAGTTACTGTATATGCTGCCAAAGGTACAGTAACTCTAAAGCGCTGCGCACGTCAGGTACAGCCAAGGGCTATTATGTGCAATCTGAAATCAGAACGCATCGCTGCCCTGATTCGTCCTGCGCTCGTGATCTGAAGTTTTTTTTCTCGATGCGGAAATACGTAAGCTATACCGCTCACTTCAAGCTGAAAGTTATTGACTACGCAAAAGAAGAAGGAAAAAGAGCTGCTGGACCAAAGTTCGGCGTTGATGAAAAATGTGCACGACGATGGTGCTAACACAGACTTGGCCGTCCCACCTGGAGATATGACCGGCGTGCTTCAGCCGCTGGACGTCTCCGTAAACCGCCCTTTTAAGTGCAGATTTCGCTGTGCACACACTGAGCGGATAGCAACGGCCGTCCACCAGATGACACCGACCGGCCGACTGAAAAAGGCATCCCCTGTGGCCGTATGCCACTGGATGCTCGAAGCGTGGGCCACGGTTTCGTTCGAGACCATGGAAGAAAGTTTCAAGGTGACAGGCATGTCCAACAAGCTGGACGGCATGGAGGATGACTTCATATGGAACAAGGACGAGCCTGAGGTTGCGATGAGTTCGGAGGAGGAAGACGAGGAGTGTTTTGGCAGTAATAAAGGCAAGTACCACCAGAAGTATTTATTTTGTTGTCTGTTTCTCTATGTAATTGCTGCACCCCTGATTTTCACTCCAGATTTCGGAAAAAAATGTGCGGCCATTACACGAGTCTATACAGTACTATCAGATTCTTAAGAGATGAGGTCTAGATCTGGAAAATGATCACAAAGGGTTCCAAGCTGTTTCCTTTCTGCACCCATTGTAGAAGAAATACATATACATAAAAGTGAGCATTTGGAGATCACAAATGCTAACTGTGGCATCGCAATGTCCACAGAAAGCAAGTCAGGCGAATTTTTTACTCCGCAACGGGTTTGCACTCCCTTTCTTTGAGGCATACACGCACCATGTAGTGAACAAAAGTACAAAGTAGATAAATGGTTGGTTGGTTTATGGGGTTTAACGTCCCAAAGCGACTTAGGTTATGAGGGATGCCATAGTGTAGGGCTTCGGAAATTTCAACCACCTGGGGTTCTTTAACGTGCACTGAAATCGCACAGTACACGGGTCTCTAGAATTTCGCCTCCATAGAAATTCGACCGCTGCGGCCAGTATCGATACGTCTTTCGGGTCAGCAGCCGAGCACCATAACCACTGAGCCACTGCGGCGGCCAAAGTCGATAAATAGAATTAATCATCTTGCAAATATCACTACTGTAAAATGGTGCTAACAAATGGCCACATTCATCCCTAGGACAGATCTGCATTTCATCTGCCATTACATGTGAAACATGAAAATACCAAGCAGCCAGGTGAATGCATAAATTTTTCTCAGAAATTTACACAGACTACACACAGTGATACCATTCCAGTGGTTCAGTTGAGTATGCTGCTCAGGAGCAGCAATATCCATGTGGGGTGAATGCCTGCAGCAAAAATTATTGGCAATGCAATATAAGTTCGCACACAAGATGCGAAATAAACGGAATGATGTGGAACCATTCCAATTATGCAAGAAGAAATTGAATTCAACCTACACTGCAATATTAATTGAGCTACAAAAATATCATAAAGGCTTCTTCAAATCAGCACACAGTTGACATTTAAATGTCATGGGTCATTCCATGCCAACTGTTCCAGACTTTGCACTGAATCTTCCAATTCTTAAAAAAAAATCATGGCTTATTGCATTACTTAGGCAAACATTATCCCAGGTTGTTTTTGGCGGAATAATTTTTTCGCGATGTGGCCGCCACCCCACGTTGGTAAGCCATAGCCAAACATAACGTTGCAAAAAAATTTGTAAAAAGAAACATTCATACACAGGACTATGAAGTTTTTGTTATATAAATAAAGGTATTACATATCCAATGCAGTAAATTGAACTTATTTTATTTTAAATAAAACATGTAATAAGTACAAAATATAAAAATTTGAAATCTTTGATCAAGTTTTATGTTCTTACAGTAGTTATTCTATTTTCTAAGCTGTCGAGAAGGCAAAGGCGATAAAAATGTTGCAGAGAGCAAAACGCGTAAGGCGCGTCAGCAAAAAGATTCTAAAGCTGAGAAAATTTACTTTTTGAGACATATTCAGCAGTCTACTACATAATGAGGTGATCTTAATTAAATTATGAAAGATAGAAAGATAGAAGAATGCCAATTGATGGCATTTACTTTTAGAAGTTTAATCGGAGCTTTTTTTGTTTTAAGCTAGAAAACAATTTTGCAAGTTGAGTCCCTGCATTCAACATCGACATTGCTCAGTGATTCCTCTTCACTCCAGCACACACTGCTGCCAGCTGCAAATTACACAAAACCCGCACTCCACAACTGGAATACAATGGCGTGTTGGGCTTCGATGCCCCCAGCTTCGGCAATACATAAATCTGCTGAAGGGTAGATTTACAAAAAGCAAGAATGAAGTGGCCGCATGGCACAATGGCTCTTGTTCCTCAACACAAACATCAATCAGCCGGGAAGCACTCTTTGCGGTCTGACCAATCAGAGCTGAAACCTCAGCTACCGTGAAAATTATTTACCTTTTTCAGTGGAAAGGACTTCTTCGCCACATCGCATAGGAAGAGTGCTTGTGACAGCATTGGTGGAAGTGTGAGGCCCCCTGCAGCAACAGAAAGCAGTCAGAGGTCATAGAAAGGTCAAATACTGATCCTCCATAAACTGTTTACATGGGCGGAGAAAACCATTAAGCGTGTCACAGCCCTCTGGGTGCTCCAACAAATGATTCAAGAAAACAAAGACGAACTGACCAGGTGGTTTACAAGAGTGCTACCATTAAAAAGAATGCGCATATTTCACCGTATCAAGCCTTTTTCTTTCTCTCAGCGGGGCATGCTGGACTTATGTCATGCTCGAATTTAAACTAACAAAACGTGAGTGAACATGCCAGCATACTTTTCAAGACCAAAATATGAGGAGCATCCACCGGGAGCACCGTGCACCGAAGCTTTGTGTCTCCTCGATGCCGGCTGCAGCGTGCACCGCAGTGACGAGCAAGCAGCCAGTAATGCCGAGGTTGAAGGCAGGGACTCAAATTGCAAAACTATTTCCTCGCCTAAAACTAAAACTGCTCCAATTAAAATTTTAGAAATGTCACTGCCATTAGAGAATAAATGAGGACAAACTCACAGTGCAACTGGTGGCTGAATATGACTCAAAAACATAATTTTTTTTGCTGACTGACATGCCTTGCATTTTTTTCATTTCTGAAACATTTTTATCACCTTCTTTGCCTTTTGGACAACTCATAAAAATAGTTGAAATGACTAGCATGAGAACATAAATTGGATAAAAAAATTCAATTTTCAATATTTTTGTACCTTCTTCCAAGTTTTATATTTAAAACAAAAATACAAGAGTCCAATTTACTGGATATGAAAGTATGTCCTTTATTTATATGAAAAAGTTTCAGTCATGAAGAAAAACGTTTATTTTTTACAAGTGTTTTTGCAAGACCTAGCTTTGCTACTGCTTGTAAACATAAGAGGGCGGCCACGACCCGAAACGTTTTTTTTTTCTGCCAAGAACATGCTGGAAAAATCTTTGTCATGGTAATAAAATAAGCCATGATTTTTGTTTTTTAAGAAATCAAAGGTGGTCGAGTGTAAAAGTGTGGATCAGGTGGCATGGAATCACCTTATTCAGTATTGCACAGCAATAAAATACACAGCCAACTTATCACCAGGCATATAGCAGCACCCATACAGGTCAATATATTGGCTCGACAGCAAGAGGCTTCTGTAACGCTTGAAAAATGACAAGACCTAAAGACAAAGTGAAGCATATAGTTAGAAGATCAATGTGCAAGAGGCGAGAAAAAACTCATTTTGTCTGAGGGACATTTGAAATAACACTAAGGAAGCCCAACTTGAATAAAAAAACAATGCAAAACAATAAAAATTGCCACAAGTTGAGCAGTAAGAGCTCTCTAAATGGCAGCAGATGCAAAGCAAACACCAGTGACACTGCCCAACTTATGTATTAGTTCCCGGTCAAAAATTTTCCTGCAAACTTTTCCTTGCCTATTTAAGAGTAGACCCACCAAATTTTTGTATGCATTCTTTTCTTTGGTGTGATGTGAAAGTCACAATGTGGAATTCACCTACAGCAGTTGAACTACTAATTATTAATTTTTTTGTTTTTTTTTCGGTTCAGGTCTCAAAAGGCAAACAGCAGCTTTGACGTGCAAGATGCTTTGAGGTCATGTGAGGCGTGCAAAAGCAGCAATATAATCTCTGCTGGTTAATTTTTTAGTCATTTTACCTCTTGAACAGGCTTGCGTAAAAGTTGATGTGAATTAAAATGATGAAAGCAGTGACCACACTAGCTTTTCTATGCCTCACGTGGCCTGAACCAGCCTTGAAACCAAAACTGGGAGAGCATGAGAGAGATTCAATCATAAATTATTTACCGCTTGGAACAATCCACGTGACTGTCTATACTTTCTAATGTGCTGCACATCATTCTAAAGAGACAAAACCCAGCTAAAATTTGGGGTCTCCACTTCTTCCAAGGGCAGCTTCAGGTAGTTTTTCAACATTCTGACTTAATGAGCGCATCCCATTCCTTGGACTCTCCTATCCCCGGCACAAGAAACCATTTTTCAAACTGCCAAGTGGAACTTTTAAAGCAGCAAACCGAACGTCAGTTCACGGGTAGGGTTCTTCTCACATTCTGCAGGTGGCGACCCTTGGACACTCTTGCAGAGACGTTGCAATTTGCTTGGAGCAGAGAATCCTACTCTAGCTGTTATATTTTTTTAGTTGTGTCTCACAACATGAAAAGAATAGGAGCTAGGGCCGGTGTGCGAGTAGTATATTCTCTACTCCAAACCAACTGCTATGTCTGTGCAGAGTGTCAACCGTGAAGGGTCGCCACCTGCAGGATTCGGAAAGTCGCAAGAATTCTCCTATGTACCAGTGCTCTAAAAATGAGGTGCACAGGAGCGAGCTACCCCTTGGAACGTGCTGTATCAGTCAAACAGGAGATGCCTGAACGACCATCTCAGCGAACACAAGAGCTCCTTAAAACCACTTCCTGAAAGCGACATGGCCACATATTGGCTGTCGGGTGAAAACTGCACCTCTGCTTGGAGCCGTACAACCATACGGTACACGCATAAGGACCAGCACATGCAAGAGGCTGTTGTTGTTGTTGATGTGTTTGATCCATCGGGAGCAAGACAAGTGTAGCAAACATTCTGTAGCGCTCACAAGAAAAGAACTATACTTGGGCACAGCTTTCTGTGGCTATGTAGTGGAAGCTATGAGGGCAAGGCTTTCACAAGCGCGCTCTTATTACGCTCTCACGAGGGACGGAGATAGGTGTTTAAGCTGGCGGTTCGTGCTCGTACCTTCTAGTGCATAGCCACAGAAAGATGTCCCCGATTTAAGGCTACCTTAGCAGCTTAGACAGCAGAGGAGTGATTTTTTTCAACATTTATTCTTTTGTTTTGTTTTTATTCGCCAATGTTTGTTTTGCCTCATGCAGCCAATCTTTGATGCAGTGCCACATGTCGGTGGTGCTCGTTTTTCATCTGTTTATTGCTTGACAGCCACAAAGATGAGTTGTGAGTCAGCACTGTACCTTTAACTGATAGCTTCACAATGCAATGAAACATTTTTGGTACTACTTCACTCCAAACAAACATCAACAATCGTTAAGGGTTCACAAACAAGAGTGTACTAGAATGTGAAATAATGCTGTTCTGCAGGCACCTCACAGCAGAATGAATATTCATTGCACGCCAAAGGCCAAGCTTAAAGAAACCTGAAAGATGCAAACATTAACAATGAGCTTCCCAAAAGTGATCAGAGACCGTTTGTTGACTTGCACCTGTTCCTTGGGAATGATCACTTGTGCTCCACGTACTTCTGGTAGAGCATCCGCCTCGCATTCGGGAGGTGCTGGGTTCGATACCCAGTGCCGCCGGGTACCCACCGGTTTCTTTAATGGGTACAAGATTTCCACCGGCCTGGTGCTCGGCTCTTCTAGGGTGAAATGCTTGGGAAAAGGGTCTTAGACCAAACAGCTGCCTTGACGGATCAGAGATAAGTTCCGCCGCCAAGCAACACTAAATCCGCCTCGTGCGGTAGAAGCCCAACTTGTGGCCCATTACGTACTCCACGTAATGTGTGTAATCAAAAGGCATTATCAATGATGTGGTCTTCATAGAATTGTGAGAAATGCTTTTTCCTTAATTTATCGAGGTGCGTGCATGAAAAAAAAAGATACTTGTTTGCATAGCTTGAATGCAGGTTTCTGTTGTAGTGTAAGCATAAAGACTTCAGTAAGGTTTCAGTGCGCAGAGCAAAGACTAAAAAATCGCATCCGTTTAATGTTCTTGAAGTGTGCATGACTTCCAGTCTCAGATGGATGTTACCTGGTGTGGCTAATTAATTATTCCATTACTGACTTCATGCAATCCTTACAGGGCATGCTCATGCACATTCCTGATTTCTTTGTTGCAAGCTTGTGCAGCACACACAATGGAACACAAACTCCAACGTGGGTTGGAACCCAGCAGAATTTGATGTTATCCCCCAGTGTTGTGGCTTTTCTTCAACTGTCTATGATATCTTCAAGTAACGGTGCACCTGTCCTCCTAGAGTGAAGTGCTGTGATTGCGCATGCAACAAGGAAGATGAGACAGCCACCCCAGGAAACTTTCCCAGTTCGCTACACATATCTAGTTTTACAGATCACATGTCACCAAGGTTAACTAGCAGTCAAGATCATGTCGCTCACATGATGTCAGATATCATGGCAAGCACCAGAGATCATGGCAAGCACCGGGTTATGCACAAAAAAAAAACCATCTCAATCCCGCAATTCGAAAAACACGCTGTGAAAAGCGGACTGCGCATGGTAAACAGGATTTCCGCTCAAACCCTGGCCCCATCCCACATCTGCTGAAAAGCTATGGAAGGCAGGCAACTGCTCTCTACAAATGGAAGAGACCTGAAACCAACTGCTTGGATAAAAAAAGGAGGGAAGGACCACAATGTTCATGCAAAAGGCTGAAGTTCAGGCAAAAAGAAAATGCAAGCATTTAGCGCTCATGCCTGCACTCATAAATCAATGAAAGGCATAAAGACTTACCTGGTACCACATCCAAAGAAGAGCGGTGCCCTGCATAAAGAATGCACCTATGTAATTTTCAGGCAACAAATTCCAGAGGGAAAAAAACCTCACTTTACAGGGAAAGTAAAAGGTAAAAAACAAAATCCCAGAATTATGAAAAAGCACCCTATCACACAATTGAAAATGCCCCACTTTTTCACTCCTTTGCAAATGACGATGACCTTAAGAATGTAGACTGTTGGACTAGTTGCTCTGACATAACACTGATCGTATTTAGCTTATATGACAGGACGAAGGAACACACAATGTCATCATTTTCAGTAAATGAAATGAAAATTGCCAAATGTCCGATCATGCATTCGCCAATGGCATATGAAGAGGGCCACACAGGACACAGAACAGCCGTGGCTGAAAACGACAAAAGGGCACCATCACTGTTCACTAGGCACAGCCCATCCACCTTACCTTCCAAGTCGTCTTTAGCAAGATCCTAAGCGGGCTACCTTTATTGTGCAGTCTTTTTGTTCCCTGTAGCTTTTGGTTGGCCCACAAGAGTTCTAAACGCTAATTAGAATCAATGCGGTAGAGCGATCGGCTTTGTACAGTACAGTGCGGCTAGAGAGAGCACAGTAGCCACTATACTCTATCAGTTAGAGTATCAGCTCTTAAGAGCCTGGTCTAGCAAGCCAAATGGTCGCCGGCAAAGTCCTCAACCTTTGGAGGCGTCAGCAGTGGGGACAGGCATTCAAGAGCCGCACGCATATGAGCGAGGCGCATTCACAGGTTCTAGTGACCGACTCTCAAAGCCCGTCAGCCTAAAGTCACTTGAAATCCTTTACGTCAGCCAAGTCACCAGCCTACAGGAGAAGGTTTTTGGTTTATGGGGTTTTTAACCTCCCAAAGCGACTAAGGCTATGAGAGACGCCGTAGTGGAGGGCTCCGGAAATTTCGACCACCTGGGGTTCTTTAACGTGCACTGACATCGCACAGTACACGGGCCTCTAGAATTTCTCCTCCAAAGAAATTCTAGCCGCCGCGGACGGGATCGAACCCGCGTCTTTTGGGTCAGCAGCCGAGCACCATAACCGCTTAGCCACCGCGGCGGCCCTACAGGAGAAGGTTCAAAGAACGAACATGGAGAACTCTACAGAGGTCGTCCCCAACGCTCTTAGACACAGCAGATATGGACTCTGCAAGGCTGCAATGGTGGACATAGCGCCGGCATTCAGGAAAAAAAGAATATCAAAATTCCTTCGCCATCAATGGAATTCGTCTGCTTCAATTTCTCCAGATCGACAGACTTGCAGATTCCACGCGCGCTGAATTTGTGAGTGTTAGGTACATCCTCTATTAACTTCTCCGTGTCTGTTTTCTCAATATTCACCTCAGTGCCAGTGATTTGGTTCATGGCTTTGAAACGTTCAGTACTTCATCGGACACTACCTGCGCACTACATTCGCAACGTGGTGTGGTCCTCGACAAGGTAGGAGAAAGCGAAATGGGTCGACGTACATGGCAAGTGTCTTGGGCCTCGTTAAGGTAGAGATGGTCCGGAAGCCGCGTCGACTGGTTCTGCTTCCTATCGTTGATCCACTTGGCCCACTGTGTGCCCCCACGAGACCTGCTCTTTGGTCAGCATCCGAGACGCAGATGACCTGTGCCGAAGAGGTTTCTTTGCTATGAGCGATTCTACGACCACGCGACTCTTTAAAGGACTGCACACGTCTGTAAGTCGAAGCCGCCTGCCTTCCTGCAGTTGTCCAAGACGTGGAATGACTCGAGAACGCAGAGGTGTGGATGCTTGCGGTGACAGGCGGCACAGAGTGCGCGATTACCTCTATGGTTAACTCACCGTGTGCAGCCTACCTCGACCATGCACTCAACACACGGGTGGCGGAATCAAAGCGCATGAATAAATAATAAAATTAGCTTTGAGGACAGCAAAAATGCAGCAACTGTCTCAATACTCAGTGGACCCCGCCGCGGTGGCTCATTGGTTATGACACTCGGCTGCTGACCCGAAAGACGCCGGTTCGATCCCGCTGCAGCGGCTGAATTTCGATGAAGCCGAAATTCCAGAAGCCCGTGTGCTGTGCGATGTCAGTGCACGTTAAAGAACCCCAGGTGGTCTAAATTTCCGGAGCCCTTAACTACGGCATACCCCATAGCCTGAGCTCCTTTGGGACGTCAAACCCAAATAAACCAAACCAATACTCAGTGGACACCTCAACCACGCCGTGAGGGGAGCGATGAGAAGGGACTCAAAGAAGAGGGAAAAGAGTTGTGATATTGAAAGCTGGTGGTGGTGGTGGTAATAAGATTATTTCTACGATTACTTTAGATGACGGACCGTGAACGGTGTCCTCCGTTCAAGACTCCATGGAGGCTGCTGCCACTCGGGCCCTGATGAACAGGTTCCTCTGGTCGTCAAGGTCCGAGCTGGAGAGAACCTCCTCCCATTGCTGATGTGTCAAGTTTGGTATTTTCGATACTGCTCAGTTTTTTCACATGCGCAACTATGTGATATAACCTTGGGTGTTCTCCCGAAAATGGATACGTGTTCTGATATATCGTTGCATGCAGCTCAGGTAAGGGTATGTGTTTGTCTGCAAGCGTCTGACGGTGACTTCTTTAAAAATCACAACTTTTTACTACTCCGTAGCAACCTCTACCAAAAGGAGGCCCCATCGATTTGAGTCCATGCAGTGAAGTTGAAATTAAGGAGGTCAGGACTAAAAAGATACTGAGGATGTTTATTTAAAGCAATTGCTGGAACTCTGAGGCCTTGGCCCGACTAACTACCCACATACCACAAACTATCAGGCTGGTGAAGTGCATCGACACTCGCCAGTAGGGCATGATGAAGGCCCAGCTGCACCATCTTGTACAGGCATTCATCCTAATACTGTTCCCTACCTCTATGTCACGGCAGTTGAACACAATAAAGTGGATGGTCTCATTCACCAGGCGTATCGTGCAACCCTCCTCTTACCACAAAACACCTCCACAACCAGTCTTTGGCCCTGGGGGGTACACAACACAGCATGCGAGATATGCAAGGCACACCTTATGTCTCAATACGAGCGTCTTCCCCGAACTCAGGTGGAGTGGTCCATCCTTCACAGACTCAACAGTGGATACGAGTCACATCACCCAGACCCAGTGCAGCTCAACGCTAACATTCACCACGCCCTTGACATCCCTCTCTTACTCTGTAATGTGCACACTGTGCATCACGAAGGGCGACACCAAGCACGGGTCAAGGCATTACACAAGGAATCCGGAGAGTACTCCACAGCAAAAAAAGTGGACGCCGCGAAAAAATTATGGGAGCACTTTGCCAATCTAAAGTGTGGCAAGGCGAAAGGCTTTGGCCTTGCTGACTGCGATTCTAGCGTACATTTGTATGGCGACAAACTAGGAGGGAGGTTGGACGCAACCGACTCGCTCGACAGCTGTGAGGCGTCTCACACAAGGGAGGCGCGCGCACGCAGGTGGCGCCACCAGCGCGCGCGCTGTTACCATAGCGACCTCGGGTGTGACGTCACCTTCTCCCATCACTATATTGACACATTTGGTTGTTTCCTTTGTTTCTTCACTATAATTGGCTATAATTAACTAATCACTCTACAGTTATCAAACTTGGCGTCGGGGTTAAATTTTGTCCTCTCTATCTGATGCTACCTTTCATTTTCTTCTATCTTGATAAGTTGCCGCGTTCTTTGTGGAACACAGCGTTACACCGGACGTGACCTTGGCCACAAGTATGAGCCATTGAAGGCTTTCACCCTAACACCCCAAACGCCCAGCCTTGCCCTAACCGTGGCGACTGGGACCCGTATGCTCTTATTTGCGGCAACATATGCTAAATCTTCGAAATGGTGGAGAAAGCAGCTATAGCTTCCCCTGATGCTCACCACATCCTCAGCTATTTTAAAACAGCCGTACGCTACTTTGCGAATGGCCGAGTCTGTCCCACTACCTAATTCCTTCTCCGCACAATCACCACCCCCATCTACCGCTTCACCCTGGAATGGGTTCCGGCCCACTCCTCCAACCCAGGCCATGAGGCTGCCCACAATTTTGCCCCAGAATTCGTCAGCCAGGCTGTGAGCAACTGCAGCCCGTGGACTGTGAGGAATCAGTTGGTTTCATTCCAAGACGTCACTCTACACTATCGCCTTGAGCTACAGCACTAACCCCTCCCCCCCCCCCCCCCCAAATGACTATCTAAAGCCTTTAAGCCTATTCATTTCCTTCTCATTTAATTTTCTCTCGTCTACACTGGTCAATATTTCCCAAAATGCGCTAGATGCCAGGCAGCACCCACCCTACATCATATAATTTGGGCCTGTCCAGAGGACCTGTCTCCTCCAAACTTAATACAGCTCTGAACCTCAGCCTACGAATGCTGGAAGGTCGTGCTGCTCAGCTCCCGTCCCAAGACCCATCTCCGGGCTGCGGAGCGGGCCCTCACGGTCGCCGAGGACTAGGGGCTCCCGGCCACCTAGCATGGACTCAAGACCACCCACAGAGGCTCCACAGGCTGACAAAATAAATTTTTGTCCTCCCTCTTGCCAAAGACTTCTGGTTCTGATTGCAGATCTGGTTGTGGGTATTTCATTCTCGCTAATTTGTAATAGTGTAATACATCACGGTATGTGATCTGCACCTCGATTTCTTTCGAGTGCCCTGCTCACACTGCTCGGCCTGCCAGTCGCGGGGCGGCACGGCAGAGTATGTGCCATTGTTAACTCGGTGGCTCTCATTCTCATGGACCCAGATTATTGTCGTTTGTCATCTTCTGTGTTCCTTTCTGCAGTGTATTTAGTTCTTTACTTTAGGTGCACTCTTTTACGTAATTTCTACATGTTGATAGAGAATCTGTTATTTTATTAGGTTCTGGTTGGTATTGTTTGCCTTGATCCCTATGGATATAGCGATATCCTCCACTTTTTCACCTGAGTGTCCCTAATTGTGGCATCTGCTCTAATGTTTAGCTCGTTATCTATCACTGCTACTGCCATAGTCTTTTTCTCTTCATATCTGGCTGTGTCCGTATATCAAACATGTGCTACGCTCTCATACGATTTTTCTAGTTATTGTGGTGTTCCAGGTGCACGTTTCTAGGCATTGGTGCTATCCTGATCTGCTTCCAAATTTCTCATGGAGTGTCCCCCTGGATGCATCTAGTGGCTAGTTTTGATTGTATGCCTATCGGTCTGAGCATGTTCCTTCCTGTGTGTGTTTGCGACAGTCCTCCTTTTTGGCTGCTTAGGCATGCATCTACAATGTCCTCAAGGCAGTTATAAATGCCTAAGACCTGTAATTTCATGTTTTCCGTGCAGTGGTGGGTTCCAAAATAATTTCGAGCACCTGAGAATTTTCAGCGTGCGCTCACAGCGCACAGCACCCGGACGCGCTTTGCATTTCACCGCCACTGAAACGCAGCCGCACAGCCTGGTTCGGACCCGCCTACTCCGGCTGCCGTGGACAAAGAGATGAAGAGAAAGTCAAAGAAAAAAGAAAGACGGCCGTAGTGAAGAGCTTCGCCCAGAGAAGATAATTACACGTGGCACCAAAGGAAACGCGCAATAGCTGTCTCCCTTCTTGGTGGACACTTCAACCGTGCCGTGAGGAGAGGTATGAAGGAGGAAGGGAGCGAAAAGAGAGAAACAGGTGCCATTGAGGAGGGCTCCAAATTAATTTTGACCCCCTGTGGTCGTTTAACGTTCACTGGCACTGCACAGAACACTGGCGCTTTTTGCACTTCGCCATCCTTGAAATACAGCCACTGCGGCCAGAACTCAGCTGCTGAGCACGAGGTTGCACGATTGAATCCCGGCTGCTAAGGACACATATATTGATGCGGCGATGTCTCAGCAATGTCAGCGCGTGTAAAAAAGCATGTGGGAAGGCTGCAGAGCAATCAAACAGCAACCCTAAGCATCCGAAGCCCATGAAACCAGGTGGCACAAATATACAGATTGCTCAGAAAGATCACGAACAAAAACAGAGGGGAGAGTGAAGACGACATAATGCGACTTGAAAAATCCCTGATCGTACCTGGAGTAACCAACAGGCTCCCCCTACCGTGAGCTAAGGAAACTGGAGGTCGACAGTGTGGATGGACTCATACGGAAGACGTTACGGAAACTAGTAAAGGCGGACATAATGCCTATTCCAAATATATGGAGGCCCTCTTGTGCACGCAAAACACCGGGCTCAGAACAAGCCCCACGGGCAGGCGGGTCCAGTAATGGATCGCCATGCCAGCTGACCTAAACGATATAGGGTCCAAGGGCAGCATCCCATGCCCGATGAGCAAAGCGATCCATATGAGCCCCTTGCCCAAGGGAATGAGTCTTGAACGGGACACAGGACGCAGAAAAAAATTGGACACATTATTTAAGCTCCATCTTAAGGATATGTAAGACGCGATAGCGTAATGGACTAGTCCCCATATATGCAGACGATCATTCTCTACTTACGTTCATAGAACCACACCTCCTGGCGCAGTGGTGCAGCGGTTAAGCGATGCGCCACTGCCCTGCGATGACAGGTGGGCCTTGTGTGGCCCAGGTTGCTCATCCCAAGTGACCAATCATTAATTTAGCTGCCATCTGCCATGGTGGGAAGTTTTCTCACTATCTGGTGGGCAGATTGTGATGTCGCCACAAGGTCATGTGACCTAGGTGGCCAGCCAGCCTCCTAGGTTGCTCTCTGGGCACCACATGTCTAAGTCATGCTAGTGATTTTTCGCCCATAACGCCTACGCCAACACCGCATTTTCTGGAGAATGGGGCCTTTAACACTGCCGCATTAATAGAGACAGAACCGACTTAGTGTACACTGCCTTCTCCCCTTATCCCAGGAAGAGGTCGGCAACAGTGGTGGTAGACCATTTACAGTGCAATCCACTTATAACGATACCACATATAACGATATATCGGTTATAACGATAAGTTGTCTTAAGAGTATCAACTTATGCATTGAGGCTATGGAAAAAAAAACCATATATAACGATATGTCCGTGACCGAATATCGGATACAACGATCAGAATTCTTTCTTCTGGACATCGTTTTCCATGCTGAGCGTGACATTCGCGGTGCAAAGTTCCCTTGAACGATGCCGAGATCGGGCGAAAACTTCGGATACGTGAGTTCGTCGTGCCTGCCGCCATTTTTTCCGTGCGCGCCGATTGCGAAAGCCACGGAGAGCGAGCCGTGGCCTCCGTGACCGTGGCGGCGCGCCGCCGCCGGAGGAGATCGCGGCGGCCACAAGCGAGCATCGCGAGTTGGCGTAAGCACCGCAAGATGGCGCGAGTTGCTCCGCGCGTCTAAAGTCACGCGCGTCCGCGCGTCGGCCGCATCGCCTAGGCTACGGAAGACAATGGGAAAGAGAGAGGCAAAAAAAAAAAAAAAACGAAGCGGGGGCGCCCTTCGCCCCTTCGCGCGCCTGTAAGAGAGGAGAACAAGCACAGTGCCTGCAGCCGATGAGAGAGAGAGAGAAGGGGAAAAAAAAAGAGAAGCGGGGCGCCTCTCGCGCGCCTGTAAGAGAGGAGGACAAGCGCAGTGCCTGCAGCCGATGAGAGAGAGAGGGGGGGGGGGAAAGAGAAGCGGGCGCCCCTCGCGCGCCTGTACGAGAGCAGAACAAGCGCAGTGCCTGCAGCCATTGGATGCCGGCGTGATCGCCTATTTCAAAGCATTGTATCGGCGACGCGTGCTGGAATGGCTAATTTTAGCAACCGATCGTGTTTCTGGCACGTCAGAGCAGGCCGCGGACTTGAAGATCAAACTGCTTCAAGAAGGCGGGCTTTGTGCGCCAGGACGAAACCCCCCCTGACGTGGAAACTGATACGGTGGAAGCTGCGGACATTACTGAGCTCTGGGAGCCCGCCGCAAATGTCGACGAAATGAATGGTACGTCCATTGAGGAGTTCCTAAGTGCAGATAGTGCTGCTACGTTCTGCGAGGAGGTCACCGAGAATGTGTTGTCACGGCAGAGTGCGGCGGCAGCAGCGACAGCGACGACGAAATTGACACTGGCCCACCTTCGACACCGATGACTACGCAAAGTGCGCTGTGCAAGATAGAATCGCTGATCGACTTTATGCACGCAAAAGGGTTGCCGCCAGTGTACGCGCAGCAGCTGGATGCTATGCACACTGCAGTAGTGAAACTGCAACTGCCACGCAAGCAAGTGCCCATATAAATTACTTTAGCGCACCTAACGCTTGAGGCACTTGTTAAACGTGATGAATAAACGCGTTGTTTCACAAATCGTACGTTCTGCAATTACTGTTCTTCAGCGCAAGTGTAAAACTTGAGTCAGGAGCTACAGAGGTAAGTTTGGCAGCCATTTTTATGGCAGTCCAGATATAGCGATGATCGGTTATAACGATCGTTTTTTCCGGATTCTTCGATATCGTTATAAGTGGACTGCACTGTACAGTGTTAGCTAGTAATTAAGAGCCTCCATAGCCCCAGAAAAACTTCCCAGCAGCTCAGTTGGTTGGAATAGCCCTAGCGATCGCACACAGCTGGGGGATCAATAAAATCCCGATGATCGTTAACAGATTCACAGGAAGCTCGCAGAGATAGCATGAACAGCAGGATCGACATGAACGCCCTCACAGTTCTGACGAAAGTAGCAAACTGTAACAGAATTCGCACCAGTTGCGATTTTCACCAGTGGCGGTTCAGCCCGGCGACAGGGACTCCATTCTAAGCACTCGCACCCCCTTCCCCTCCCACACACACACTTTTCGCTGTCAGGTCTCCGATGGTGAGAAAACAGTTGTCGGGCCAGTAACCTCTTGTACGCGGAATTCCGGCTCGGGCGTCAGCAGGGCCAGCTGGGGGCTCAGTGCGGGACATTTCAGCGTGATAGTTTACGTTTCGTCGCAGCCTCTGATTCGTCAGCCCCAGGCCACGGCGAGAGACAGAGGACACTACGGGGGCTATGTGAAATGTGGCGGAGAGTAGTCGAGGCGGAGACCTTGGATGTGGCAGTGTGGTGTCTAACCGCGCCTATGTTTGAAGTGGCAGCCGAGAGGTGGTCGGCTCGTCGCGAAGTGTCTGGCCAACAAGTAGCGACTCTGGGGACCTGACATCGACAGCCTGATGCCCGTCTTGGACCAGACCGCGACCACCCGAACAGCTAAGCCTCTGCCACACCCACATTTATGAACTATACCTGAATTCTTTCCTTTAAAAGTGCCTTGCATTTGCTCTCACCTGTCACATTGGGTGCTGTGTCTCAAAGCTAAAATTAGTTCCGTCTGTCCTGTGCCTTTGCTGTGCATAGGCACAGCATAGTGAAAGTGTTGTTTCTCTTTGTTAATAAATTCTATTCACTCTTATTCCTGACTCCTGTGTCGTGCCTCAGGGCAGTGGCTGGTCAGGCCTGGACCTATCGCCTGCTAGCCACTCGGTTAAGATCTGGCACCTGGGGGGGAGGTGTTTGTCTCTCCTATTCTAACTGGTAACAGAGTGTATGGAGCCCACTGGTGTCGTGCTCCCCTTCGTGCACAAATACAAATTCCACCCCGGTGCACGTTTGCTCAATGCTGGGGAATGAAGGATTACCCGGAATTGAGGGAGCAAATAGGCTAGCTCGAGCTAACACCAACTACGCAACACTTCTTATGGTACCCTGAACACCGGGAGTCATGTTCGTCGCTGATCGCCTGGAACATCAACGTACCCTCAAGTTACTTTATGCTCCTCCACATAAGGACCTAGACAAAAAGCAATCCTAGGACTGGAGAAAAATCAAATGGAGGTTTATCAAAACCTACTCCTACATAACGGCACGTATCAGACTAGGCGTAGGGAGGATAGTCGCTGGTACGAAGACTCACACTCCTCGCTAGAACACATTACGAGGGAATGTCAGGGCAAGGCAGATTTAAGAAAACGCATATGCACTTCTCGATAGTAGTGGGAGGCCCTGCCAGGCAGCTCTGACCTCAACGAACAGCTTAAGCTGATCAAAGCGGTCGAGGAGGCTGCAAGAGACAGTGCAGAGCTGGACTAAAGACCCAACCCTGCTCTACAGTCAGTACTTTTGCAATTTAGGACAAATGCTGTCAATCATTCAATAAACCAAAGCAAAAATATAATGACCCCGACATGCGTCATTATCCCCCAAACCCTTTCAATGCAGCCACGGCCACACTGTCCACCCTGCTGGCTCAGAACGACAAATGTGGCTGTGCCCATCAACGTAGCGTGTAGAAGAGAATGCCGACTCAGTGCACACTGCCGATATTCAAGTGAACATGCAAGAACTCATGCTCGTGATAGTGTTACGTTTGACAAGGGTTTCCACACACAACAGAAGAGCGTCTCTCTTAGCTCTGAATGTACATCCCCAGTTTCATCATGACCGGTAGCTTTTGATAGCCCGATGTGACAGTCGCTTCGTCGGAATGGGCCATCTAAATTTACAGTTGCCGGGGAAAAGATTAGCACATCCGACCGGCGACCGACACTATGGTGCATGAGTGTGGCGTTAACGACAGCGAAGTACTCGACAGTATTGGGACAGTGCAGTTTAGGAATGTTAGGAATAGTTCTGTGGACAGTTAATGCTCGGAAAACAACCGGTTCCGGTTCTTTGTTTCCAACCAGAGGCTTGCTTCCAGGGTGACAAGTCAGGCTCAACAAACCGCTTTAATCTCTTCTGAACCAACAGCGCTATGAACTGATCTGGCTTAAACTAGTAATTTTAGTGGATAGATTTCCAGTGGGATCACTCGAAAAGTCCTTGCTACAACAAATATCTTCATTGCACTGATTACGGTAAAAGCAAAATCGAAACACGACATCTGACGGCACTGCAACCTTGAAAGAATGCACGAGGCACCCCAAAGCCCTCATTTGTCCATCTAGCGAGAGGTTCCGTTTCACCAGGAATCCTCTGCACAGCTTGTGTCCGATGCACTATCTGTTGTGTTGTTGCGATTGGTTTGGTTTGGTTTATAGGGTTTAACGTTCCCAAGCAACTCAGGCTATGAGTGACGCCGTAGTAATAGGCTCCAGGAATTTCGACCACCTGGGAATCTTTAACGTGCACTGACATCTCACAGTACACGGGCCTCTAGAATTTCGCCTCCAACGAAATTTGACAAAGAATGGAAGTGCATGGACCTGCCCACTGGCTCGAGCTGAGAAAATCGCTGCCATATGTACACAGAGATTTTGCACAAGGTGAGAGGAATGACTGAAAGAAGAGTCACACGTCACAACAGCCATGACCGCCTAAGCTACGGCGACGGCTTTAGCAATGGACACCTCCTGAGGCAAGAAGCCCTGGGCACAATTGGCGAGCGCCCCTAAATCCCAGAAGTGTTGCTTGTTGAGCGAGTTCATCCATAATAATAAAGCAGTGCGTAACAAGACAGGACAAAAGGAGGAACACTGAACGACACGAGTGCTCGTGTCATTCAGTCCCAGCCTCGTAGGGCTAGGAAGCCACCCTTTTGGTCTTGTTTTGTCTGCACTATCTTCCAGTAAGGCTCTGAGGCAGGAGTGTTCCGAACGCGTTCTCTACTCCACCACACTGCAACAGTGGGAGCGTCCCTGGAATCTGGCTGGTGCCGCATTCATAAACGGCAAAGCCATGCAAAATGCTATCTCGCTGCTCTTGTTGCCGGACACTTGTGCAAATCTTGCTCTGTCAGCAACTGCTGCAAGCCAATCATTAAGCTAAGCGAGAAGTCGACAGTGAGGAAAGCATGCTCCCGAAGCAGAAAAACAGAATCATAAATCAATGAAGGGCATAAAGACTTACCTTGTACCACACCCCAAGAAAAAGAGCTGTGCCCTGCATGAAGAAAACACCTACGTGATTTTGCGTTACAAATTCAGAAGGGAAAAAGAGTAATTTACAGGGAAAGTGTAATAGGCAAAAAACAAAATGCGACTATTATGAAACAGTGCCCTACCACACAATTGAAATGCCCCACTTTTTCACTCTTTCACAAATGAAGATGACCTTTAAGAAAGAAAACTGTTGGACTAGTTGCTCTGACATAACACTGATCTTATTTAGAACATATGAAAGGACGAAGGAACACACAATGTCATCATTTGCGGTAAATAAGATGAGAATTGCCACATGTCTGACCGTGCATTCTCTAATGGCATATGAAGAGGGCCACACAGGACACAGAACAGCCCTGGCTGAAAAACGACAAAAGTGCACCATCACTGTTCACTTGGCCCAGCTCATCCAACTTACTTTCCAAGTCGTCTTCAGTGAGATCCTATGTGGGCTACCTTTATTGTGCACTCTTTATGTTCAAGAGGGAAAAGCAGCACTTGCTGGGGTAGTGTAAGAGACAAAAAACGAAATCCCACGATCACACAACAGTGTCTTACCACACAATTGAAAACTCAACATTTTTCACATTACTGCAAAATAATAATCTCCTTTAACAGAGTTGTCATCTTATGGGCTGGTTCATGTTCTGACATAACATTCATGCTGCCTAGTGCAAACAGGATGAAGGAAAAGACGAAGACGAACATGGGTGTGCATATTTGCCTTTATCTTCTCGTTATTTGCACTAAATGAGATGAAAATCACCACCTGCTCCGGCTGTGCTCTCCAATGGCTTACAAAGAGGGCTTCACAACACAAAACAGCCCTGGCTGAAAGCGACGAAAGTGCACCATCACTGTTCACTTGGCACAGTCCATCTGCCTTACTTACAGTTCAAGTTTTCTGTGACGATATTTTATGTGCACTGCCATTATTGTCCAATCTTTCTGTTCCCTGTCACTTTCTATTGGCCCACAAGTGCTCCAAAAGCTATCAAGAATCAATGCTATAGACCGACAGTCTCTCGTGAAATTGTGTGGAACTACGTATGACCACAACGTGCCACAAAGTTTTTGCCTACGACCACTGCCCCAGAAAAGGAAGCACTGCTCTGCGGTGGACTGCGGAAGTTAAGAAGAAGAGATTACAGTGGATCCAAAATTAAGAGAACCATATTCCAGACAGCTTTTGTAACAGCAAGTGTTGCAAGAGCCTGCCATTCCAGGATGCTCAACTACTGGCTGGCATGATGTCTACCAAAATCCGCATTGAGAGAAATTTGCTGCTGCTGCCAAGGGTAACGGAAAGCCAACTTTATGCAACGTCCGCACGCATGTCATGCAGATACCCCCCCGTGAATCTTGCGCCTACACTAGGCATGCAATGTGCCTTCGCATCTATAAACACAAGAAAATTTTTCAGTGTGTGAAGAGCAAACTGTGGCACATTTTCTCCAGTTAACATCTCAACTGCCTACCTCTGCCTGGAAGCAACTGAAATATAATCAAGACCATTCGTTTCCGGCTTTCATTCTATCCAGACTCAAAATAGGGCATATCTAGTGTTCAATTTTAAGCAGAAACTCTCTGTGTCACCTTTTGGCCAGGACCTCTGGGGCCTTGTAGTTGGGGGTGTCACAGAGGGTGTTCTTATGCTCCTCCTCGTAGTCGACCCAGGTGGAGGGCCCGAAGTCTCCCACTTTCAGCTCCATGCAGCCGTTGAGCAGGTTGCCGAGCTTCTGCACCAGGCACTGGCAGGCGGGCAGCAGCTGACGAAGGAAACTTCGGGCTCAGTCAGGGTCAGGCGGTGCCGGTGCATTTTCAGCAGAGGCTAGAAAACAATGCAGTGAAAAGTTTGTAGACCTAACCTAACCAAACCATGCCACGTCCAATGTAGAAGGCACCTGGTTCCCATTGAGTGCTCACAGCGACTCCTGAGAAAATAGCAAGTGCACGCATGTGTTAGCCCCAAACTTAGCATTACGCATTCCCTCCCTGCCTTTCCACCTCCTCTTCCTGCTAAGCAGAAACCCAATTCTATAATTAAAAAAATTTTTTTTTTTCTCAGTTCATGTTTTTACCAACGATTACTAAATGCACTTGTGGTTGTGTAGTACTCACACAACACCGTTTTTATGATGCTTATTACGTGCAAACTCCATGAGATGAGCACAGAAGGAAGAACAAAGACAGGACGAAGCATGAACTGACAACTGTTTGAAACAACTCAAAACAGTTGTCAGTACGCGCTCCGTCCTGTCAGTCTCCTTCCTTTCTTCTGTGCATGTCCCACAAACTGCAGCGTGTAGTACGCACTGTGCACAAGCAACTAGGCCCTGCCTTTCCCTCTGTTTCTAGCTTAAACAGTATAAAAATGATACGTCCCATAAAGAAACTAACCAATTAGCTATCTGCAATCAGGACCTGGTGTGTGAGGTGCAAGTTGGAGAGCAAGGCTTCCACTGCTCCTGCGTAGGGTTGTTTATGTTTGGCCCTGATATGTTCCCTTGACAAGCCAACTTTACAAGACACAAAGTCGTGTGTTGGCCACAGTTTAGGCATTTACTGCGTAAACGGACGGATGTATCTTGCTCGTTAGACTAAGGAGCGGATATGTGTTGGATTGTAGCTGTCTCCAAGCGATAGACTACTGCCTATGCAAACCTTAATGTGGAGGAGGGTACCGTCTTCCTGCTGGTGTGTCTTGCAGAATGTCTCCATATAGCCTGCCAACTGCCAGTGCCCCTCTGCTTCCCGGATGACACATGCAGGGCAGATAGCTTCGTCTCGCAGGCTGCCCCTGACGGCTGCATGCCCTGGCATCCACTTTACAGAGTGTTCCTGCCACTGCATAGGTTTTCACTTCGTTGACGAAGTTGCAGGGCATATGCCCCTTCGAATGCTTGCTAGGCGTGCCAAGGCTGTTGAGCTAGGCCACGCGAAGCGACAACACAGTGGCTCAAAACAGAGTGCCACTTGTGCTGCAGAGTGCTTCTCCAGTAACCTGTTGCATGTGACAATTTATCCTACTCAGCAACCGGGAACACTCAGACAACCACTTAGTGCACAGCTGCAGTGCCATGCACAAGTCAGCAAACTAGCTGACAGGCTGGCATGCTGACATCAGCAGGTGGGATTACGCAGCACAGTGATAGTGTTCAGTTCCCAAGAAATCGGTGGGCTTTTGTCACTTCTGCCATTCTGACACCAGCCTCGCGCTGCAACTATCACGCTCTCAATGCACGACTGTATCCTTACCTTGTTGCTGCTCTCATGTGACTTGGGACAACTGAGACGCAGTCTAAATGACAATGGGAACAAAAGTTTCTTCTTTGTTCTATATTTTGCTTGCTTGTGTTTTAATTGATATGCGCATGACATTGCAACATTTGTGCATTCATATGTGCAGACTTCAGAAGGCTCAATCAGGCTTTTCTATGCACTCTCATGGGGTTCAGTCAAGTGAGGGTTCACTAAATCTTTACGCGATCCAATGTCTTCACTTGACTTTTATGCAACACAGTGCACCTGCACCCCCTGGTACATGCACAATCTGCGAACAGGCGAGCAATCGAAGGAAGGGCTCACCCTTGGTGGCCATGCCGTCGCCCAGCTTCCTGAGTTGAATGACAGCAAGCGATGGGGCACCAAGTGATGCTGGGATTGTTGTTGAAATCAGTTCAAAATTACTCCAGTTCAAGAAGTCAAAACAAAAAGCTATGACGAAAATGCATTTCACTCTCCAAGTGCTGAGATTGGCGAATTCCATTCAGAACCATGCCTTACACTCATGCAAGTTAAAAGATCTCGCAAATTTTTAGCCCATCGGAACACAGCTGTGGTGGTTCTTTAAAGATGCACTTTAATCAGTCACTCTGCAACACTGACTGCTTCTTCCAGAAAAGCTTACTTTCCTGAAGTATCAAGCTTCAAAATACTTCAAAAATATTAGAGGTTCTCAAATATTGCTATTCACTTTAAAGCCAAAGTCGAATACCACATTATTCACTTCTAAATCCAGGCCTTCAGTTGCTAACGTGAGCCAACTTTCAGCTAACTACTGCAGCGGACGTGAATGCCCTATTATAAATTCGATCTTAGTCACTAGAGCAAAATACGAAAAATACTGACTTGCACAACAGGGCTGCCAGCAAATTGCAGTCAGCGGCTTGACAAATTAACATTGACTTCGAGTAACTCCGCGAATAAAGATGCGTCACGACACCCAGCAATACTACTAACCAGGCACAGAGCAAAAAACACCGCTTACGCTACAAAGCATGCACCCTTTACTGGTGTTTCAATGGCCATCAACACCTTCGCAGCAGGGGTGACAAGCTGTTCAAGCTGGTTTTCATTTCATAACATACTGATAGCTAACTTTCAAGTTTAAATCCAGTGTTCAGAGTCTTTGGCACATCCAATGTCTGCGTTCGCTTCAGCTAGGGCTCTCAACGGGAACACCTTTCTTTGAGGCATTAACGATAGAAGCAAATATCGGCCGGACGACAAAGTTTACGTGACAAACCTTATAGCAAACACTGCCGCAGCCAGTGAATTCGCCACGCCAAGTACTGCTGCTACAGGGCGGAGCAAGAACGTCGCTCACATTTAGCACTAGCTTAACACAGCAAATATTCGTAGGCGCTGTGGGGAGTTCCAGCGTCTCAGTAAGAAGGAAACGCATTGTAAGAAGGAAACAATGCCTTGACGCCTTGTCGTCGCGCTTCTGGGGAATCCATTATATTCCACAGTCAAACCTGAAACAAACATTCGCCCTTAGCAAAACCTCGACCGAAGCTTTCAACTCCAACAGAACAACTCACCCTTGTAAAACGTCGTCCTGAGCAGCAGCAACAGCGCTCGAAAAATTCAACAGCTACAAAAAGAAAGCAAACCAAATAGGTTATTGTGAAAACAGGAGCTCATTACGGTATCAGGGGTTCAATAGCTGAAGCAGCAATTGAAGCAATTTTGGCGCAAGAAAATTTGCTTCGGAGCAGTGCAACGGCGAAGAAAACTTACTTTTGGAACAAAAAGCGAAAAGAAGTGAATATTTATAGCAGTTCTTTAGAATTAACACCAGCTATGTTACAAAGCAACAAACTATAAAACTAAGGAGGTCAAAATTTTTTTTAAATCTCTTGCATAAAACTAACTTCAGTGTAGTCACGTTTAGCACCGGTGGGCAAGTTCCTGACCGATGAATTCTGCAGAAACCCACCAGGTAGAGCCCATTTTGTACAAACCTGCAAAGCAGGCTGATCCAAAGCTTACTGCACAAATATAACCTTACTAGCAGCTTATACACACCTAGAGCACATGTCATTAACATGATGCCAATGCTTAGATTTTGGAGGAACAGAATACCGGCAACTTCGAGGAGCCACGTAGAAAGACGTATATGACACATGCATTAAAACCATGTGGCACTTAAAACAAGATGGGTTTAGTAAAAAAAATTAGCAGATTATCTCATCATAAAGAGTCGATGTAAGCAAGAAACGCATTGCAAGAAAAGTGTAACACATTCTAAGATGCCCGATACTGACAGGCACACACGAGTCTTGAGGAGCATCCCTCATCAGCCACTTTCCTTTCCTTTCTTTACTCCTTCAGTAGCAACAGCGCCCCTGGCTTTCCTTGCCGCCTCTTCAGCTAAGCTACCAGCGCTCCCCACGTGCCGAAGAGGGGATGGTGCTACCGTGTGGCACACAAAACGCTGGCACACTCGCCACGGCCACATGCCTTCGTAACTGCTTCTATTGACCGCTATTTTGAAGAACAAAAAAATTAGAGCTGGTTACCGGCCATGCTAACGAACTGGCAGCTCGGGACCTCTGTTTTAGGCTTCGTGTGCATTATGCAATGCCTGCAACTCACGCGGCGCTGTTGACTCACTTATCATAGCCAGAGCTCTTTGATATTAGCAGTTGCATAACTTCTCATAGGATCCATCAAGAAACGATGGTTTTATGGGGCTAAAATTCAGGTGTATACAGACTGCTGCACTGGTCGCGGTGAATGGTGCAAACTGTGTTCGAGTTGCAAACATCAAAATTATCAGTAAACACACATCTGCCTGCCAATGAAATCAATGAAAGAGACGCACTAACAAAAATCCATACAGTTCGACAGATAAATGACGAAATAAAAGAACCAGAAAAGAGAAAGCTTTTCAGAAGACAAAGGTGACATTCTAAAATGAGAAAAAGATCCTCAGCTGTTACAAATTATAGACCAGTAGCCTTGACCAGAGGCCTTTACTAGCATGCATTTAATAAAAGTGGTTCTGCCTCTCTTTTTTATCTTGAAAACTACATGACACAACTTGACGTGGCATCATGAGAGATGTTATGTTGAAGAGTGCAAGACACAAACAGGTTGTGGCAAATGCATGAAAGGAAGACATAAGAACAATGACTATTTTAAAAACCCTGTCATGCTCTTCCTGGGCTACCGATACAAAACACCTGCTTGGACTGTACCGCAGTCTGGTTCTTTCAAGAATACAGACTATGCATTCAAAGTGTACCAATCCACAAGAGAATCCGCCTTATGACTCCTCAATCAATCTCATCAATGGGCATTTACCTTCAGAACCAGTCCAGTTCAGAGCTTATACGTTGCTACTAATGTGTGGAGTCTATAGGAACAGCAAGCATATCTATAGATGATAAACCCTCTCAAGGTCAAATTGCTTAGGGATCACCTGTTCAGGCTGTATGCGAGAGAAACCAACTTACCAGCAGCCTTTCCTCCCGCACGTGAGAACTCTATCTGATCAAACTGATGTGCCCCTTGATGACTGCCCCACTAAATGCACGAATATTGCACCAGTTCCATGGTCTCTTCAGCTTACTGAATGTGATAAATCGTTTCCGACTGTTCCTCAGAGGAATAGCCCACTGCAAGCTATCCAACAGCTATTTCTGTCCCTTCAAGAAAAACACAATTGTTAAGTACTGTCTTCACTGATGAAACATTCGCAATCCTCATTGCATGTATTACAAGACTTTAGAAAACAAAATAAAAAAAACCTGCTATTTATACCGTATTGTGCGTTTTTATCGTAAAGACTTTCGAAATTTTTCTTACCTCAACCGCTGGCTCGTTTGCGGTGAAACTGCACACAGAGCTTGCGTATTATGGTAACTTTTGTATCGTAGCAAGTTTTACAACGGTACTTACCGTATTTACTCGCATAATAGGCGTACTCGCATAATAGGCGCACCCCTAGTTTGGTCGCGAAAAATCGGATTTTTTTATTTCCGCGCATAATAGGCGCACCCCGAACTTGGCACTGTGACCAATACTGTATTTACACGATTGCAAGCCGACGCCTCGCCACCCCCCGCCCCCCAGTCTTTAACAAAGTTTTTGCTGAACTGACTACTAGTCCTCACTAGTGCTGCTGCCATCACAGCTGCTGCGGACCCACTGCACGTACAGCCGCACACAGTTTTCAGGGATGCTCACTTTAAACGTCTGTTTGGAAAGCTTTACCTCCAGCCGGAAACGTTCCCGACTTAGGCCCGCGAAAACCTCGGCGCCTGGAGTCGCGTACGAAAATCGCAGTCGCGACTGCCGCACTTCTCGGCCACGTCGAATTTCCGGCCTGCTGCACGCTTGCCGTGTTCGAGAGCAAACTCCCAGCCGTGTAGCTATTAAGGTGTTTGCCCGTCGAGCTAAAACAGCAACGCTCGGCGGCAAAGCCACAAACCACGATGAACTAACGCGCTACCGCAGATCCCGGCACTTGACATCTTCCTCCTGCTTGACAACAACAAAAAAAAGTGGAGCTGGTGATGCTGATAGCGAAAGCTCACGGCGGAGGAAAACGATGATGATGATGATAAGCTTGGCCTCGGGTGCCCTCAGTGGGCGGCGTCTGGAAGCTCCTGTGCGCGTGTGTGGCCTCCGCGATCAAGCGCCCGTTGCGCGCAGCCGGAGCTGATCGCGGAGGCCTCGGCGTGTGCATTTCAAAGGCTATTCCAGCGTGGGTCGTGGAAAGTTTCGGTGCGCCCCTACACGGATTTTTTAAAAATATTTTCTTCGGGAAAACGGGGTGCGGCCCGTACACGAGTGCGTTTATGCGGTATGTTCAATTTTGCGAGTCGAAAAATTCCCGAAAATTTTACCCACGCGTAATAGGCGCACCCCGAACTTTGAGCCGGATTTTCTGGAAAAAAAGTGCGCCTATTATGCGAGTAAATACGGTACTTAGTTAAGCCGTGCATGATGCAAAAGCATAATCGTCTGCGTCGAGATCGGAGTACCGAAACCCAAAACACCGAGTTTTTGCTGAAGGGCGGCAGTAGCGCCATCTGTTTTCCACAACGAAATTAAACAAGAAAAACACAGCTCAGGACTTCGCGACGTCGTCCTCCGACGAGCCATGAAAGCAGACGATATAAGCTGAATTGAATAAAGTCATTGGACGAAAAAAAAGACGTCAAACAATATTCTTTTAACGGCACAGCCTCGTTAAAATAGTTGTTTCTGGCATTTTTTCCGCTCAGTTGGCCGAAAATGTTCGAAGCGCTTCAGTTCTTGCAACGCTCTCCTTGGCGCCTTGTCACGCTTTCCACTGCAGAAGACAGATGGCGCTACTGCCGACCTTCAGCAAAAATTTGGTGTTTTGGGTTTCGGTACGCCGATCTCGACGCAGACGATTACGCTTTTGCATCATGCGCGGCTTAACTAAGTAAGCACCGTTGTAAAACTTGCTACGATACAAAAGTTACCATAATACGCAAGCTCTGTGCGCAGTTTCACCGCAAACGAGCCAGCGGTTGAGGTAAGAAAAATTTTGAAAATCTCTACGATAAAAACGCACAATACGGTATACACAGATAGTGTTGTCCCAGCCCTTTAGGGTGCAGGGAAAAATATGCATGCCACTTTCAACACAGATAGTAAGTAAGGGCCTCCATAGCCCCAGAAAAACCCTCAGCAGCTCATATGCAATCTTGGGAAGCACTTACGAATAAAACTCAACTCTCACCTCTCTGTTAGCCAGAACTTTCACAACAAACATTGATGCAACATCTCTGCCCAGGACTAACATGCGATTAAGATCAAAAAGCACGGAACAGAAAAGAAAGTGTCAGCTGAAAACGTCGATGAAACATGCTCACAAGCTGTTGATGACGACTCTGACAGCACGAAGGGAATGAAGATTAAAAAAAAAAAACTTGGGTGAAAATAAATCAATCAATCAATCAGGTTTATTTTCACATCGAGGATGTGGGGAGCGGGGACAAAAAGCCTATAGACGTTTGACGGAGGTCCCCGCCCCCTACAGCAACTACATTGTGCACAAAAACCCACAATCACACAACGGTACATTATATGTTACGCCTGTGACATATTTAAAACAAAAGCACATTGCATCGAAAATAAACACGTTCAGGGCATCAAAAAACACATAACCATCAAACATATCACGTAAAGAAGGAAGGCATAAAAGCAGGCTGAGTTAGTACACTAAAGAAAGAAACTATATGCTGTTACTCTTCACTAATTACAGTTTTTCACAAATTGTTTAAAATGGACGGGATATTATAGGACAGCATTTGTCTGCCGTAGTTAGTTCGCGTTCGCGGCAAATACCAGTTGTCTCCGATGTGCGTATTGTAGGGGCGTTCTCTGCATGTTAGTCTAGACAAATCAGCGAGGAATGCAGTTCCTTGATTAATATTTGATGTGTACTTTTTGCGCAGCAGGACAGAGTACAATTGCACAATAGGTACAATGTGTAATGCCTCAAAGACAGGTTTGGTGTGTGCATCATTTGGAATGTTGTTAATTGCACGAACTGCTTTCTTCTGTAGTACATGGAGTTTTGTAATATTGGAGACAGTGGTTGTACCCCAGACTAAGAAACAATAAGTTATAACACCGGTGAACAAAGAGTCGTACAAAAGTTTTTTTATGCATTGTGGAAAGTAGTACCGAAACTTGGACAGGATACCTACTACTCTTGAAATTTTGGCAGCTGTATTATCAACATGAACATCCCAACATAAGTTCTCGTGGAATGTGACACCAAGGCTTTTAACGGAAGAGGAGACGTGTATTTTTGATGAACTGATTGATAACGTTAACTCAGAAACAGACTTATTACGGGGTCTAAAAAGCACAGCTTTTGTTTTGCTTATATTGATATTCAGCGAACTGGAAAGTGACCAGTGGTGTAGCGAACGTAGGCACCTCGTAGCATTTACTTCCAGACTCGATACACATGGTGCCCTGAAAAACAGGCTGGTGTCATCAGCGTAGATAACAAAAGTTGTGTTAGGGTCAATGTTTACAATACCATTAATGTAGAGATTAAAAAGTAGCGGTCCGAGTATGCTACCCTGGGGTACGCCGGCAGCAATATGCTTGGGGTCAGATAGTTTGTTATCAATCACAACCTGCTGAAAACGGGCCTCTAAATATGATTTAATGATACTATAAAAACAACCTCGGAAGCCATATCTGTCTAGTTTTAGTAATAAGGTTTCGTGATTAACGCGATCGAACGTCTTAGAAAAATCTATAAAAATGCCTAGTGTTAGTTCTTTGTGTTCGAAAGATTCTAAAATCAGCTCCTTCTGTGTAAGAAGAGCGGTCTCAGTGGAGTGTAATTTCCTAAATCCATGCTGACTGGGTGTGATCAACTTATGCTTTTCGCAAAAATCTAGAATCCTGCTATGTAACAGCTTTTCTAAACATTTGGAAAATAACGGGAGTATAGATATCGAACGGTAATTGGATAAATTGTTAGTATCCCCTCCTTTATGAATTACGATGACCCTCGCAGTTTGCATCCTACTAGGAAAGGTGCCCTGGGCGAAACAGCAGTTAAAGACATGGTCTAAGATAGGACAAAGGACATCAATTACATGTTTGAACGGTTGGATCTGGAACCCATCCACGTCCTTCGACTTGCTATTTTTGAGGCTATTAAAGCATCGCATGGCTCTTAGATGAGCCACAGGCATTTTCAAGCTATTTTCTTTAGCTTTTGGCCTGTGGCTCATCCTAAAGACTGTATGCACATTTGTAAAATAAAATAAAGTTTGGTTTGGTTTTATAATCTCGTTTTGGTCTGTTTGAGCCAGGAAAGCAGTAAACGAGTTTGATTGACCAAGATATCTCATGCAAGTAGGGTCATGAATAGTATGCGCAACAGATACAAAGAAATCGTTAAAAGAAGCAGCCAGCATTTTTCCTGATAACGTCTCATCATCTATCATGACTTCCAGTTCATTTATGCTCTTGGATGGGTTAATAATGGTATTAAGTTGTTTCCATACTTTATCACTTCGCTTCAGAACATCCTTGTTGAATAGACTATGGAAGTACTCTTTCTTTGCCTGACGCAGAAATGATGTCACCTTGTTTCTGTACGCCTTAAATATAAGAAAGTCATCAGTGCTTCTATTCTTAATGAAACAATTATAAAGGTAGTTTTGTGTTTTATCATCTTTAAACATTCTTTGTTTATCCATGGCTTACGAGCACTCTTTGGTTTTCTGGTGCTTCGATATGGGAAGCATTCAATATATACCGGCTTTATGATGCTTATAAATATATCATATGCTTTGTCAGGATCTGTAACCTCATAAACTGGACTCCAGTCTATTTGCTCAAGCCTAGACCGAAAGTGTGTCAAGGTATCCTTATTCACTAACTGTCGCTGTTGCTGAGTAGTTTTATTGGACTTTGTTATACGACTATCTATGAAGTAAAAAATTGGTAGGTGATCACTAACCTGGCCAGAGATAACGCCAGACACGATTGACTTGTCATGCAAATTTGTAATGAAAGCATCTATTGAAGTTGCGGTCGATGTGGACAGGCGCGTTGGATCAATGATGGCATTAATGAAACCGTTACAGTCTAACAGGTTATTTATTTGACGCTGCTGAGTTGAGGGTGTAGAAAAGTCTATGTTGATGTCGCCGCCAAGGACTAAGTAAAATCTGTTTTCTGTTATCCATGTTAAAAAAGTGTCAAGAAATGAAAGAAAGTTTGGGATGCTACCACATGGAGGTCTGTACAAAACAGGAAAAATGTTCTGCCCAGCCTTTAGAGAAAGTATTTCAAAATCTTCACAGGATTTAGTAAAGTCAGGAAGAACTGAACACCGAACGGATTCCTTTGTAGCTATCATTACTCCACCGCCTTTTTTATTTGGGCGGTTTAGCACGTATGAGTTATAATGCAGCATGATAAGGGCTTCATGATCAGTTCGGTACCAGGTCTCAGTGAAAAATATTACGTCAAACTTGAAATCAAACAAGCCAAGATATGCGATTATTTCATCCTCTTTACTGCGCAGAGATTGTGCATTAAGATGAAAGAATGACGTTACTTTTTTGTTTTTTGCAAAAAGGCTATTGATATCTGCAGGTAGAAAGAACTGGGAAGCCATGCCTAATCAAAAGGGAAATCTCAGTAGGCGCACGAAATCTTCAGACTATCTTTTCCAGGTCATTGACACAATCGATCCGGACCACTGACGAAGTTACATCCTTCTAAGCAAAGATGCAGCCGTTCCTCGTCCACGCAAACTTCCATTGCTTATCTTTCTTACGAGCAACAGTGAGTCCCATCAGCTTCTTGAGTGAAGGGCACAGGTGCTGATTTATATAGACAGGATTTGCATCTTCATCAGGGTGCCCAAGATCGCTTGTGGTAATTCTTTGTTTTCTGGCTTTTTCAAGGAAGGCGTCGCGTTTTGAGCGTTTCTGAAACTGTAGCACTATGTTCTGGCACGAAGAGTTTTTAGTAGGCACACGGTGGCACACTTCAATGTCGTCGGATGTCACGGGTACATTCAAAACTTCCCCGATCCTCTCAATAACCTCAGGAAGGTTTTCCTTCTCGGTTACCGGCAGGCCAGTGATCTCTACGTTTCGGTTCCTGGAATATTGTTCCAAGCTGTTGAGCCTTAGTTCATAGTCAGACACTTGTCTTTGCAGCGCATCACGGTCAGAGGTCAACGCGGCATTTTCAGCCCTTAAAGGGCCCATGCCCACCCCAGCGCAGCAGACACTCTCTACCTCTCTTTGAGCGAGCCTCCTCTCCTTCCATTCCCTCCTCGAAATTCTTCTCTCCCGCTCCTCGTCGAGTATACTCGGCAAGGCAAAATCACCCCTTCCTTCTCCGGTGTAAGCCGGAGGCGTGGTGTCTGTGGAGTGCGTCACAGGGCGACGTCATGGCCCCGCCTTCAATAGAATTCTTTTCTTGGTTTTTGCATTTTCTCCGCACACTGAACGATCGAGAGGCGCGATCGGCTCGACCACCTAGACTTGTTAGCGAGCGCATCCTTTCATACATCTGTTTGTCATTCCCAGTTAAATAGCCACCTTTTCATTTTCTTTTAGGCCTCCCCACCGTTTCACGAGCGGAGGGGCGGAAGTCGGTTGTGTTCGAAACACACGGCGAAGCGCGGACCCGGCAACCGCCCGTTTGCTTTTCTCCATGCGTGTTTGTGTTCTGTGTGTTTGTGTCTTTTCTCCGCTCCAAAGCATATGTCATTCATTGGAGTCAAGGCGTACGCAAGATGCACGAAAGATAAGCGGTGTGTGTGCGGAGCAGTCAAGTGGGCGAGCGAGGGAAAGGCTCTGCTGCACTACTAATTAAAACCTTGTTTTGGGGGGCTCGCATAGAAGAAAAGAAACTGAGAAGGGAGCGCGCACGCAGAGCGTCTCGTGACGTGATCACGGCGGGGGGGGGGGGGGGGGGGGGGGGGGGGGGGGCGAACCAACTCCCTCAGTTTTACTATTTTGTTCCTTTTTATGGCTAGGGTTCAAGGCTGTCGCCGCACGCTCCCTCCGCAGTTTTTTTTTTGTTCCTTCATGCGGGTTTGTAGGCATGAGCCAGAACAGAAGGCGCTGCGGAAAGCCTTGTGCAGACGACGCGACGCCAAGGCTACGCCCAACCTTCTCCCGTCAGTCAGAACGATGCACCAATGGAGTGCCTTTAGCGAAAGTAGCCCCCCTTGACGTCAGCGGGGTGCAGAGTAGTGGGCCGGGCCCGTTTTTGAAGGAAGGAAAGAACGATCGGGCTTTGATTTTAATTTTCACAGCTTTTCGGGGCGCGTATGGCTCTCGTATTTTGCAGAGGTTATCTTCGATGCCTCATCTATGCAGTGGGCTTGTTTTTCAAAAATGACCGGACCCTGGGCAGTGGCCCTTTAAGGATTTGTTTTCTGCCTTCAGCGCAGCACACTCAGTGACCATGTCATCGTATTGCTTGCTACAGTAATCTATACTCTGTGAAACTTCTCGCAGCTCCTTCCTCAAGTCACGTTCAAGAACGCTTCGCAATGCCGCAATGTCTTTCGCAAGTTCTTTTCTTAATTCATCCCGTAATTTCTCAAGTTCGCTAGGCATGGTTCACAACAAATGACGAAAAAAAAGAAAAAAGAAACGATGCACACTTGGAAGCACCAATGAAAAATACACTACTCTCGCGCTAAGAGGGTTTACGATTGTACAAAGAAATAAGTGCAGAGCATGAAACTATTTGGCAGCAGTGCAAACATACAAAAACCACGGACAGAGTGCCTAGAAAGATTCGGCTTACCTGCAAAGTGCAGGAAACGTTAGTGACTGTGTCAAGATGTGCACTGCTGCCAAACTAGGGTGCCGTACGACGTGCTGCAGCTATTTAGCGGTGATCCAAGTGGCAGGTCAGCAGTTGGCGCAGGCGCAGGAGCCACCGATAGGTCCGCGATCCTTCAGGGCGGTGACTCAGATCTGGCGCGTGTCCGGTTACGGTGAACAGCTGATCCCGGGAACTTGGGTCGATGAAATGCCGGATTTGTAGCTGCAAAGTGCAGGAAACGTTAGTGACTGTGTCAAGATGTGCACTGCTGCCAAACTGCCAAATGTTCATGAGACATGCCCAAGAGCTGCTGATGATGACCCGGACAGCAGAGATGCTGTTACTGAGGCAGCACCAGGGACATGTATGGCTGTTTTCAAAACATCTGTGCAATTTTTTTCATTTCTGGCTGCATGACTGCAATGAACGATTTGCATGGAAAGTGCAGCAAATGCCACACTTTGTTTTGATGCACCAATTGCTGTGGTGCTGACAAACTTAAGGACTAAGCCTAAGTGCATATGAATGTACTGCTGGTAATTTACTGAAGTGTTTGCCAATTTTCTAACTGCACTTTTCATCCTCATTTACTGAAAACTACATTAGCAAAAGGTGTTTGCAATGCCAGATAGTTTTTGGATGGATAAAATTCTACTGTAGCAGGCCAAAGTAGGAAGTTTACACAAACTTCAGGTCAGGTGACGGCTGCTGCTACCCAAGAACCACGGTGCCCTGAATTGTAGTGAGCCTACCTCATTGTGCAAGTAGTGGTGACATCAATGATCCTGAGTACAGCTCCAATTAATGCTACGGGCTTGCAGGCTGCTGTCTTGAGCCATGGTAACATCTGGGTTGAGGAAAGCCAACACCTCCACTAACCATTCTAATCCTAGGCATTGTTGATACAGTTCTGCAATACATATTCCTTGTCAAGCTTGCATTGTAGGAAGCTTGCAGTATCTTTGTGTGCAGAGCAGAATGGGGTGCAGAACTTCATGTAAAGAACTAAACTTTTACACTGCACTACCCTTGCAAATTTTAGGCTGAACCACACTGGTCACAGGGACAGGTGCTCACTTGTCCTTGACTAAAGAGAATACAGCTTTTCACAAGTTTTGTGTGCTTGCCTTGCTTGTGTACCCGTTTCTTCTTTTGCAGATTTGATCAGGGGAAAATAGCGAATGCAGAAAAGTAGCATCTGACTGTGCTGGCCATTTGTAGACCCTGCCAGCTGAAGATGACAGATTTCAGATGAGGGATTAGGATTATGTTATGAGCTAGTTGGCGGGCTATTCTGACTAAGTGCTTTAGCATAGCAAGCTCAAGACACAGCAGGGAAGAGGAGTGCCATTTGTTAATTTGCTTGAAGCCCGCATGGTCTTGAGAAAGGTGCGCCATCATATCCCATATCAAGCAGCACTACTGAGGGTACACTACAGGCCTCAAGTATTTCTTTTCTAGTCATTCCTTCTTCCCAAAACTTTCCTCCTAGGAATGGAGAACTCATCCCGCCACGGCGCCTCAGTGGCTCTGGCGTTCTTAGACTGCTTACCCGAAGGCTGTGGGTTTGATACGGCCGTGGCGGCCATATTTCAGTGGAGGCAAAATACAAAAATGGTCGTGTGCTGTGCAAATTCAGTGCACATTAAAGAGCCCCAGGTGGTGTAAATTATACCAGAGACCTCCATTATGGTGTCCCTCATAGCCCATGTGTCGCTCCTGAATGTTAAACCCCACAATTAAGAAATGGAGATATTTCAGGCCCCTCATTCCCTACTCAGAATCTGCTTGTGTGAGTACGCCCTCTCTGGCACTGCTCAACAGAGAACTTCTGACAATTGGCAAACATTTTTCATCTTTGGGAAATTAGTGCACTCATTTGCTTGTTCATAACTGCCTTGCATTCACTATCATTTTATTTCTTCGTCATCCCTGCTTGATTTCAATTTTGCCTGCATGTGGTGGCTGCATGTGACACAGTCAGAGAGGCATGCGCTCTTCAATAAAATTAGTATCAAGAGGCACTCCATGCTGCATTCCTCATTGTCGCGTCGTACTGTCCCAGTGCACCGCCCTTTTAGGACAGTTGACAATATGCGGTTCTACAATTCTACAATGCATATGAGACAAAGTATTCTTGACAAAAGGCTAAGCCGTAGCTGTCATCTTGCACACTGAAAGCTGCAGCGCAAAACTACTATTCATCTTATTTTGCAAAGAGAATACTGCTGCAACACAAAAACAGTATTACTCAATTTTCAGAACATTGCTGGTGCAATGTGTGACACGAACTTATATTGCCATGGTAGAAACAGCCGTGAATAGCCTTCCCTCACATAATAAAGCACTTCATAAATGATCATGCTCGGCTCTTACACAGTGCCTCCCCACCAGCCTTCCAAGCAATGAGCGTTCTGTTGTGTGATGAGAACACTGTGCCAACTTTGTTGCCTATACATACTTAAATGCCCCTATTTGTCGAGAAGGCAGCTTAGATGAAACATGTATTGCCGAGTTAATGTCATTTCCTTTTTACTCATTGATGAAAAATGCTTCAATGGCCAACTGCAAAGAAATTATAATTTGGCTAGAATGCCTGTTAATGTGCTGGGTGTGTCATAAAACTAATCGTAACAAAGTTTCATGCTTCTGAGAAAACTGACACTGTTGCTACAAGTGTTTAAAAAGCTGTGTAGTAGACAACGTGGCATGTCCATATAGGCAGATACGGATACCTGAGTGCCGTATGGCCTCAAGTCTGGCCTATTGGGAATGAACAGATTAAGGACAGCGTAGAGTCAAGGGCTAGGGTCTAAAATGTGGCTTGGCAGTCATGGGTACGGTGCTGTGGCAAAGTTGTTAGGAATTTGTTTCAATCCTGCAGATGCTTATTTCTGTCTCCATTCCAGGTTGTTGTACACCATATTTACGTAAATAATGGATGCATTTGCATAATAAATGCCTTCCCTACATCAGTCATTAAAATCTGGGGAAAGTTCAATTGACCACACCAAGTTTTACACCATGTAAGAAATACACCAAAATTGCCATTATAATTTTTTCCCACAAGAAACTGCATCCATGATGCAACAAGCTGTGGCATTACAGGTTACAGAATGAAGCTCTGTCAGCCATATTATGTGGCCGCAAGACTGCCTGGCGCCATGTGAAGAGGAATGCTCCCAAGGCTCATCACATCACATTTACTCCAGTATCCAGATATGGCATCCGTTTCATCCTGCACATCACATTCACCTCGGGGTAATGATAACCTGCCAGCTAGATTAAGAATATCGCAAATAAAATGTCTACCTAACTGAAAACTGCAGCAGTATATATTGGAGATTTACCTGGACCGGTTATGGAAATGCAAGGCAGCCCAATATGCCCAGCATATGAGTTCATTGCCACAGAGTGCATAGGCACCACAACTTTGCATCTTTTCTAAGGGTTCATGTTTAGCACTATTAGGTGTGACCCATCCTTCCACATTCCTCGCTTAATTAATTATAAAGTGCTCCTAATCCTTTTTTAGCAGCCAAAATGTCTTTTCCTAGCCATATTGGCAATCTGCATTTTGTATATCTCCACGAATTTGGTACTTCTGAGAAGTTGGACGGTCATTTTATAAATGATATATTTTTAATAAGCTTGCAGATATTATTCTTGATTTAAACATTTGCAGTCATATATACGCTGCCATTGTTTGCTTTGATAGACACCGTGTCCATTGTGTAATCATAGTACAAACACGTTAATCGATTCTAAAGGATGTTAATGCTGCTTGATGATGCCCTACAAGCCGAGCTGTGGCTTTGGAAAGCTGCCCTTCTTTGGACTCTGACATTAAATACAACTTGCACTTGGCAAAGACAAATCTTACTGTGAGTGTAATGACAAAATTAAACAAATTCCATTAGACGCTGGTTTGATCCCAGCTACGGCAGTTGTATTTCAATGGTGGCATGCTACAGGCCCGGGAGCTGTGCGATGTCAGTGCACGTTAAGGACCACTGTTGGTCGAAATTGCTGGATCCCTCCACTATGGCGCCCCTCATAGCCTGAGTCGCTTTGGGACGTTAAACCTAATAACCCAAAGTTAGCATTATGTTCCTGCCAGACCGAGCAGCCGCTGACAGGGTCAGACTGTACAAATGGGTACCATCAATCACTACGTGACACCCCCACTCCACTCACCCGATGAAATCCATGCATTAGTGACACATCCACCATCTCCACCCCTCGACTCTGATTTGCAACTGCGTGCCAACCGCCTCCTCCCGCCCTCTCTTCTTCCCTCTTCCCTGCAATTTCGTGAAGGTGGATTTCACTCCCTCCACTCTGTCACCTGAGGCTTCAGACAGACAGATTATTCCAACATGGGGGTTCTGATGCTGATGCACTAAAATGATATTTTTGAATGACAGCTAGTTTGTTACATGCTACATGAAGCATTTTGCATGGTTTTGACTAAAGCTAAGAGTGTGACTATTTTATGGCAGTTTTCTAAATCGGGTCGCACAGTGCGACCATAAGAAAATTAAGGCAAGAAAACTATAATAGGAGCTGAAAACGTAACAGGGGCACTGAAAGGTCAACATTGCATCGCCAACAATATGCACGCTTTCTCTCTTGTTGCTCATCCCAAGCTTGAATGCATGTCAGTTTGCTGTTTCAAAGCAGAACGATCCTCTATCATTGCAGCAGACAGAACCAAACCAAATGTACTGTCATGAACAAAGCGGTCACATAACTTTCACTTATGCAACTCAAACTCACATTATTTGTTATTTGAGTTTAGTTTTAATGACATGACGTCGCCACAAATACCACTATAAAAGGTACTTTTCATCAGAGCACTTCGGATGGACTAGAAGCCTCACTCCCAACAGTGTACAATAAAGCCATTCACACAAATCAAGCTAGCAGCATTGTTGAAACTGTGTGCGTCCACCTTACTTGAAACTGCAACGGATGCAAGACAGACAAAATTTTACCATTCAAAATCATTGTGTGCCGAGATACTGCTGCAATCTTGAACGTAACCACGCTTGCCATTACAATCAAAATGACTCATCAGCAGACGCAAACATGAGAATTTTTTTCTTCACGGGCATTTTGACACTCCATCTATTTCACTGTTTATGCAACTCCATTTATTTACATGATGGACACGAATATACACATCCATGCCAGTCTTAGCATGTGTGCCATGCATACGTACATGTCGATATGCGCCCCGTCAACACCTCATATTGTGCTTTTGCACTTACAAATACTCATGAAAACTCAAAAGTGCTCAGGAATTACTGCAGCTTAAATGGTCAAGCACACAGAACACATCAAAGTTATGGTATGGTATAGAATATGGGGTTTAATGTCCCAAGGCCACATGGGTTATGAGGAACGCCATAGTGCAACGCTACAGATTAATTTTGACCACATGGGGCTCTTCATCGAGCACTGATGTCACTCAGTACACAGGCGCCTTGCTTGTCGCCTCCTTTGATAGGCGGTTGCCGCAACCGGGATCGAACCCATGTCCGTGGGCTCAGCAGTCGGGCACCCTCACCACTCAGCCACCGCAGCGGGGCGACAGCTGACCACACTATAGGCAACCAAAAGTCCAGGTCTCTGCTTTATGTCTTACATGTTGCCTAGGTATTGTCTACTTTCACTACATCTGCAAACTAAAAATTAACAAAAGACAAGTTCCCCACTCCATCTAAATTACTATAATTGCCCCATGCCCTTCTTGGTTTCCACTCCTCTTGGTCTGCTACACACTTGAGCTTATAATTTTTGGCCAGTTTTTCAAGGTGACATACAAGTGTAACAACTGCCACAGTGTGAATTGTGGATTCTGAGAGAAAAAAGAACTCGCAAATTTTGCAGTAGTTTGTACAAAAAAATTCAGCCAATATATGCAACTTCTACCGCAAAACCGTGAACCCATCGTACCCAGGGCCAGTAATAGAAGATCACTGGCCGCCGCAGTGGCTCAGAGGTGCTTGGCTGCTGACACAAAAGACGTGGGCTTGATCGCGACTGAGGCGGTCGTATTTCCATGGAGGCGAAATTCTGTACACCCCTACAAGAATTTTATTAGTCACCCCTTGTCGTGCTAATATGCAGGTATCAATTATTTCTGTAACGTACCTCTTATTATTTCTGTAACACCGGTTACTAGGTCTTCAAGAAAATGACAAACTGAAATGTAGCAAAGAGCTGATGGTTGTCTTTTCATAGAACATTCTTCACAGCAGCTCTGCTTCGGAAAGGAACACGGCATCCCTTGTGGACTCAACTAGTTTTCTTCCATTTTAATCAACATGAAGTCAAAGTACTCCAGTAACACTCTGACTCCTAATATGCTACGCTCTAGTGAACCAGTTTCACAACTCTCATAAAAGAATGGTGAAATCAAAGCTCTGCTACAAATATGTCATGGGCTGCAACTCCTCTCTTTAATGGAGTAGAGAAACCAAATTTTTGGATGCACATTTCTCTTTAGAGTGATGCACTAGTCAATGCTGTACACAAGCCACCATGTGGATTTTAACTTTGTCAGCTAAATAATTTACAATTTAATATTTTTTCCTCGTGTCACTTGGTTTCGGTTTTTAACAACCAAATGACTGCTCTAAGGTCATATACGCATTCAGGTCATATAAGGCATGCAAAAACAGATATAATCGCTGCCTAATCACTTTATGTGACTCCAACTCTTAGGCAGGTTTGTGTACGAGTTGATGCAAATAAAAACGAACAAAGCTGCAACAATACTGCAGTCTTTGCATGCCTCACATGACCTGAACGCATCCCTGACATCACAGTCGTCATTCGGTTGTTTAAGCTAAAGCAGTGCAAGAGAAAAAATGCAATTATAAATATACTGCCTCTTGTAACAATCCATGCAGCTGTCTAATCTTTTTAAAGTACTGCGCATCATTCTAACCGAAAGAAACAACTAAAATTTCATTGTATCGGCTCCTTTAATACCTACTGGGCCTTGACAATATAAAAAGCACCTAAACATATCAGCGAACTGAGCTGCCAACCTTCAAAATGTATCCACAATTTTTTCGCATTCTGCTTTTAACCATGTTGCCTCACACTCGTGATATACATATTGCTACGGACGCTGGGAGGACGACGAAGTGGTTTGTAACGAAGACGACGCTGAGGTGCACGCTTGAGTGCTGAGAGACTACTCCAAGCCGTCGGTCCCTTGCGTAGCAGGTTACCTCTGCTGTTTCTACTGCTGCTTCTAGCCGCCACGTATCATTTGGTGGAGGTGCGGCTCATGCCAGCCCGGACCCTCCAGTGATCGCAGCTGCCACTTACAGTCGCAGCTTCTCGCCTCGGTACCGATATCGCAATCCTGCCGAATGGCGTACCTCTGATGACAGGCCGATCTGTTTTACCTGCTCTCGCGTCGGACACATCTCCCGTCACTGCCGCAGCCGTTGGTCCCCGCCACCTCACCCCTACTCCTTCGTCGACCGCCGCAACGACTACGGCCCGCGCCGCTTCACACCACGTCCCGATCTGCTCTGTGACGAGCCCGCTCCGCACGCTCGTGGGTCCAACCGCTCACCTTCCCCATTAGGCCGCCGCTCCCGTTCTCCTACCACACGCCGCAGCCCTTCTCCTTCGACCTCCCGCCACTTCTTGGAAAACTAGCCGATGCAGCCCCTGAAGGTGACGCTGCATCATTGACCCGGCCTGAAAATCCTCTCTTGACCCCCGCTGCCCAACGTAATCTCTTGAATGTTCTCGTGGATGGTGTCCCGGTCCTTGCCCTCATTGATACTGGCGCCCAAGTGTCTGTCCTGAGCTCTTCTCTGCGCCGCCGTCTGAAGAAAGTTTTAACGCCTGCCGCCATGTCCACGGTTCGCGTTGCCGATGGCAGCCCCACTGCCGTGATTGGAATGTGCACTGCAAGAGTTAGCATTGCCGGAAGAAAAACATCCCGTTCTCTTGGGGACCCCCCCAAGCTTACGCCTTCAGAGCCCTTATCAGTGCCCTCACTGCTCCACCTGTGTTGGCGCACTTTGATCCTTCAGCCCCTACGGAACTTCGCACCAATGTGAGCGGCCATGGCATTGGTGCCCTACTTGCTCAGCGGCAACGCAACAAGCTTCGCGTTATTGCGTACGCCAGCCGTCTCCTTTCTGTGTCAGAGTGCAACTATTCTATCACCGAGCGGGAATGCCTCGCCCTGGTTTGGGCTATTGCAAAATTCCGCCCTTACTTGTTTGGGCACCCTTTCTCTGTTATCACGAATCACCACGCCTTATGCTGGCTTTCTTCGCTCAAAGACCCTACTGGCCGGCTGGGGCGCTGGGCTCTTCGCCTTCAAGAGTACACAATTTGTGTCGTCCACAAGTCCGGCCGCTTGCACCAGGACGCGGATTGCTTGTCCCGTTACCCTGTCGATGCGCCCTCCTCCAATGAATGCGTGGCTGACGCCTGCGTCTTATCCATCTCGGCCTTCCGCAACATTGCACAAGAACAGCGCTTGGATTCTTCGCTACGTTCCCTCATCGACCGCCTCACTGCCAACCGCTGTGATGCTCCCTCGCCCCGTTTGTGCTCCATGAGAACGTCCTCTACCGGCGCAATATGCGGCCTGACGGCGCTGACTTCTTGCTCGTGGTCCCTCAACACCTGCGCAGCAGCGTCCTTGGGCAGCTTCATGACGTTCCCATGGCCGGTCATCTCGGAGTCTCCCGCACCTACGACAGCGTGCGCCGCCGCTTCTTTTGGCCCGGTCTATACCATTCTGTCCGCCGCTATGTGGCCGCTTGCGAGCTGCGCCAACGACGGAAGACGCCCTCGGTTCTCCCTCCCGGACACCTTCAGCCGATTCCAATCGCCGTAGACCCGTTTTCCCGTGTCGGCCTCGACCTGCTCGGCCCTTTTCCGGTGTCTGCTATGGGAAACAAATGGATCGCGGTCGCGACGGACTACTCCACACGCTACGCTATTACTCGAGCGATCCCAACCAGCTGCGCAACTGATGTCGCTGACTTTCTCCTGCACGACGTCATACTCCACCACGGTGCTCCCCGTCACCTGCTCATCGATCGCGGCCGCTGCTTTCTTTCCAAAGTGGTCACCGAACTCCTCCGCTCCTTCTCCGCCCGTCATCAATTCGCCACGGCCTACCATCCGCAGACGAACGGCCTCACTGAACGTCTGAACCGTACCCTCACCAACATGATTTCCATGTACGTCTCCGACCATCACCGCGACTGGGATATTAGCCTTCCATTTGTTACATTCGCCTACAATTCTACGCGTCACGATACAGCCGGTTTCTCCCCTTTTTTACCTTCTTTTTGGCCGCGATCCTTTGCTGCCCTTCGACAGTGTACTGCCCGCCACCGCCTCCATGAGTCCTTACGCTCGGGACGCCATCGCTCGCGCCGACACTGCCCGTCTTGTCGCCCGCCAGCGGCTGTCGTCCTCCCAAGTCAATCAGAAACGACGTCATGACTGTCGCCGTCGTGAAGTCACCTACTCTCCTGGCTCCCTTGTGTTACTCTGGGTCCCTTCCCGCCGTGTGGGCCTTTGTGAAAAACTGCTCCCCCAATATACAGGCCCTTATTGGGTCGTACGTCCGGTGACCGCGGTGACGTACGAGATCACCCCGCTACATCCGCCATCCCCGGCCGCTGCACCCCGCACCGACATCGTCCATGTGTCCCGCCTCAAACCTTACAACTCGCCATCTAGCTGGCCTGTGTAGTGCGCACCGGGACGGTGCTTTTGCCGCGAGGGGGGGTCATGCTACGGACGCTGGGAGGACGACGAAGTGGTTTGTAACGAAGACGACGCTGAGGTGCGCGCTTGTGTGCTGAGAGACTACTCCAAGCCGTCGGTCCCTTGCGTAGCAGGTTACATCTACTGTTTTCTTCTGCTGCTTCTAGCCGCCACGTATCAATATGTTCTGACTGTGCACGTTACAAAAACAGCAATTCAGGAACCAGCAGATCCATCCATTCAGCAACATGGCAAGCGAAGAATTAAAATTATAATGCAGCTAGAAAGAAAAGGCACACAGATTTTTCAGATTTTCTATGTTGGAAACTTCAAACTTATGTGGCCAACTGCAAACGTTTCTTACTGAAAACCCACACCACTTTAGACGTTAGCCGTGAACCATAAAAAAATTTGTCAGAATGCTTCCCTCTACACGGAATAACCAAATATAAGTAGACAAGCCATGCTTACATTTCATGCATTTTTAAGCTCTTCACTGCATGCAGAGAAGCATGTCAAATGCATGGTATGTTGATGTTTGGTTTATGGTGGTTCTTCACTTTATATTAAAAGATCATGGCTACTTTTTTTTTTAACGTCCATTGCCCCATAGAGCTGCCATCTATGGAGCAAGCTCATTTGCAGTTCAAGGTCACTTGCCTAGTCACTGCTGAGTCCACACAAAACAGATTTTCCCCTCAAACTGGCAACATGCAGTAAAAGCAGGCGTGCAATTAATGTGACACTTCATACACTTCGTAATGATCCACTGGCCTACGTAAGGCCAAGCCAGCATGCTATTCACGTACGCGCACAAATAATATTCACTTATACAGTGCTAATGTCAAAAAGAAACCATTCTAGCTACAAATGCTAGCACAAAGTTCATGCAGCACATTACGGCATGCATGGCGTCCAATGTCCCTGTACAGCATACTTTTACTGATAAGGCTAAAACAGCGCACCCGCACAAGGATGAAGGAAGATCAGACAAAAGACGCAGCATCTTCCTTATGCCGGTGTGCTGTTTTCACCTTATTATGTCATACCAACTTGCCCATCAGTCTGGGTTTTTACTAACTGCAGCAGCAGTAAAAACAGCTGTGAAATTTGGAATGCATTCATGGCGTCTAGAAATTGAAGCTCAAAAAACGTAACACACAGAAAGTGCAAGATACTGATCATCTGGAGTGTTTACGTTCCTCTCTGTGTTATGTTTTACTTGCCATGCAATAACCCAACATCATTTCCAAACAAACCCAAGGGCCACAGTGGCTACACAGATGCTGAAAGCCTAAGTCAAGCCTCCCACTTCTTCACAAACCACTACAGATATTACAGGGAAAGCAAAACAAGTTTCGGCCTCGTCTGGCTTTGTTCCAGTGCTGAACGTTACAAGAAATGCACCAAGAACCACACGTTCTACTTAATGAGTATAAAAACACTTCCCCAAATAAATAGAAGAAAAGCAGCTTTCTAAGATATTCAAAGGTTCGGTGGTGTGAGCATAGAACGAAATTCGCTGAACGCCTATCGGCGAAGAAAGCGGCGTACGGGTCATAGCTCAGGTGGCACGACGCGTCGCGTTGCGCGAGGTCTCTCCGCGGGGAACGCTGCGGCGTCGTGCAAAGCACCTGTGGCCTACCGTGCGCTTTGCGAAACATGGGTGTCAACGCCAAGTAATCCATTACAGCTGGGCTAGGTGGTGGGTAGACACTGCAGGCATATTAAACATGCAAGACAGAAGATGTGTTGTCCTTTCACAGGCTAGCGTAGTACGTCCTGTCCGCCTTCCTTCCGTACCCAGGTGCCTTTTCTTTCTTTTTTTTTTTCGCGCATAGCGTGTCGCCGGTGGGCACATATGTACGACTCCAGGAACATAGTATGTACCGCAACTGCCAAATGGCTCGCAGGTACCAGCCTTTTTTATGCATACGAGCTCATCCTATCAGTACGTGCTCCAGATCAGAATCAGTTACGCGCAACACAAGGAAACCACAATTCTCGACACTCATCCAATGCTTCAAACACGAGATACAATAGCAAAAGGTGCCGAAGAGAACTGAACTGAGCTCAAATTCAGTCAACTACCGCCGATATCATACCACAGCTGGAACAGGTCGCAGTGCAAGCTTACATAATAAAGACAACACTAGGGCACTGAGGCACAATGGTCCGGGTGTTAGCGCGGTCAATATCACTCGCCACTGCACTAACCTTTGACGCCTTTCACGACAGCACTTGCTCCACACGTCAATGCACCGCGCGCATTCCTTCCTCCAAGACCGCGCGGTAAACAGCCACCGCAGCCATGTCAACAAACCGCCGTGGCGATGACAGTGATGCTCACGGTGGCAACCGTGGAGACGCCAGCGACATAGAAACTGTAAAATCCTTTTTTTTTTTTTGTCAGTGCAGAAATAGCGTAGCTGCGCCCACCTACACGAACACATTTTTTTAACACAAAGTGTAGCTTGCAAACCACACTTCTTACACTGCGATTTTTACGAGTGTAGCCAGCAGACGACAGGAAAGAGGCGGGGGTTTTGAACCACACGCGACGCCGTGTTTGAAACGGCAGCCGTGACCGCGACGGATCCTCGCCTCAATGGACCGCGTCGTACATATACGTGCGAAAGACGGCAGCGAACTGCAGGCGCGGCCGTGCATCACGGAAGATGGACAACTTATTTTTCACGAGAATAAGCTCGTTTTTATTACCGACGGTGAGACTGCCGGCGGTCTCGATTTGCAGCAAAAACAAAAAGACTATCGGAGATCAACGCATTTGATGTTTTTCCCGTTTGCGCCACGACTTGTGTGTGTGTGTACAGTCGAACCTATCCTCATCGCACCTGAAAACGCTGGGCTCCACGTCGAGCAGAGCGCGACATCGGCAGTCTTGCAGGCGTCTGCTCCGGCCGTTCCAGCCGCGCCGCCACCTGAAGAGGAGCTATGGACACCTGCCAACACCTCCTTAGAGAATTTTCTGGCCATATGAGACCTAGTGAGACCAAACTTTTCCAATAAACGTTCGTATACGCGATATGCGCGCATAATACGCGTACACGCCCGTCGACCTAGGTGAAAAAGTTTATAGTGCACCGCAGCGGCTCATTTCTGCGCCGCGATGGACTGCACGTGCATGCATGCGAGCTGCGTGTGCTGAGCAGCAGTACTCATCGGGAAAAAACTTCGCGGCGTACGTGAGGCAGCTTATAGCGCATGCATCATCGTGTTTCGATGGCTACTGCATGCATATGCGATATCTGCTGATAAACGTACGTCGCGCAGTTTTTTGTACTATACTTAAAATCTGTCTTCATCGGTTATCGATGACAATAGATGTCAGTAAATTCCTCTCGCACCACCTTTGAATTGAAAGTTGTTAATTTTTGAAAATAGTTTGTGTTTAGTAATTGTGTTGACGAAATTACTGTATCTGTGCACGAATTTAAAGCTTTTTTTTTTTTTTACTCCTACTGGTTGCTTCAGAACACATAATGGGAAGCAAATTATGGTACGGATGTAGCGTTTTTTTTTTTTTTCACTACTCTTGCACGTACAGCAACCTCAACAGCTAGGCTTCTTAGCTAGGCAGAGAAGCCAACTTCTCGTAGCAAGCTGAGCATATGCGCGCGGGCGGCACACGGGAGCAAGCGTGGCTACGAACATAAAGGGACGCGTCATTGAGAAAGGGAAAGTAATAAGAGCAAAGATTGTGTAAGGAAGGAGGACATTGCCAAAGGAGGACATTATAGCCACGTTAATGCAGCCTAAAAAGGTAATATTGGTGTGATGTTCCAGCAGCAAAAAATTCTGCTTCTAAGGTGTTTTTGTGAGCTCTTTATATGTATACATGTATACAGTAATTACATATGGTGCCCTGTTCAAGTAAGCAGGCCCGAATTTGTGTTGGCGCCAGGGTCCTCCACACAAAAAAGGCTATGCAGTGCATGTGAACGCACAGTTCCCAGCAAGCACTAGTCCTCTCCAGGCTGAAAACCAGTGGAAGACGCTGGAGCGGGCGTACAGGAGGACCACAATGACAAGTCCGGAAGGGGAAGACGGGCATGTAGCTACGAACGGCAGGTGTAAAGCATGTGCACACCTGATAGGAGTGCCTGCAGTCTTCATAGCATGTGTGTTTTTATGCAGTGAACTGGAGGAAATCCTTGAAAAACAGCACAGTGTGCGACCACTTTTCTTGGCAGGGCCTGGCCGCACGCAGTCAAGCACGGGGTAGGTATCTTTCTGTTCATGATCAAAGCATGGTTCGAACAGAAAGTATACATAAATGCGCTGTTGCATATTGTTGCCTGTTTGTAGTATCTGTATATTAATGGTTCTAGCTGATACATAGGTTTCATCTCAGACATCACCTTTATGTCAGACACTCCACTGGTATCCAGTTCATTCTGCATTAATTCAAACAAGAGCACGCCCTTGGCTACATTGTGTATATGTGCTTTGTAAGGCACACAGGCCTTAAGGTCTAATGTCTAAGTTAAAGCTAGAAGTCGTAGAAGCATGATTTTTACTTACCGTTTAAACAATACATGTATGAACCTTACACCTCACCTTGCTTGGTTACATATTTGGTGAACCTTATAATGCGTGTAATGGTTGATGTGCACCAAAAGTTGAGGTGAAAGCCTTTTATTAGATAAGGAAGGTGCATGGCCATGAGGTGGCTCCGAAAGTTTATTATATAATTGCATTAGCCAGGAACAAAAGTTTATGCAATTGGAACATTGTGTCGCAGCATTGAAAGGAACTACTTTCTGTGGTACCATCAGGTCTCATTTAGTATGTGTGCTTCTTATATATGTCTGCGATAGAAATGAACGGAAAGGAATAATGACACTTAAGTTAGAATAAGATTCATTAACGAATGACTGAAACATTAAACAGGCTGCAAATAAAATTCCTAGGGAAATTTATTGCAACTGCGAAATGCAGTGAAATGGTGCTGCAAAGTTATACAGTTAAACTCAAAACGCCTCTTGTTGTGTGTGCATCACTGATTACTGCAGGCATTTATGAAGTTTCTAGTGATATACAACATTTAACATGAGACACCAACTTGACCAATCCAGATTAATATGCAGACATGACAGACTTTGATGAAGCTTGGGTACCAGTTACATCTGGAAAAGGGGATTTCCAGCTGAATGCCAAGCCGGAGTGACATCCTCCAGCAGGAAATGGAAGATAATTAATCCCATCGGTGTAGCTCCAGCTGAAGCCAACTAGAAACGTAAATTTTTCAGCTGAACATGATTTTCAGTTCAATATTCTAGCTCGAAACAGATGTCATTCCAGCTAAAATTCAGTTTCCACCTGGAAATGCACGGTTTCCAACTCAAAAGATGCAATTGCCAGTTCAGTAACCCAGCAGGAACTGGGAGTCTTTTTCACCATTGCTGCCATATGAAATGTTATGTGAAGGAAGTAACTAATTCCTTGTTTCTGCTTTTCAGTCTGACAGAGGACGCACAAGAAGGGCCAAGTGGGTGTGAGGAAAGCGTTGCAGAAGCCCCACCAAAGAAAAAGAGAGCCCGGAAAGACAGCGCAGAAAAGTTGTGTGACATATTCAGAAAAGCCCTTGCCAAACGGAATGAAAAACGACAAAAAAGACATGACGAAAGGATGGAAATTGAGAGGCAGAAACTGAGTTCACTGGAAAAATTGGTAACTGCATTAGAAAAAAAGGCCCAGAATGACGATGACTGCTAAGGCAGAAAAGCGCTAACATATCATTTGTATTTGTCACTTTTTTATTGCAGCAATGAAGTCTGATTTTTTTTTATAGGGCTTCCTCGAATGTGTCACACATCTTTATGCATATTTCTTGTTTCACTCATTACCTTGTCAATATAATTATGTTAGGACACTGCATGTTATTGTAGTAATTTATTTCACCAGAATATAAGCGTGCCCTTCAATCCTATATGGGCTGTGTAAATAGATATATAATTTAAGAAAACAGCACTTTTTCTCTGTGATACAAACCATGTGTTCCCCCTATATGGACTGGCTAACGCTGGTTCATTCCCAAGTCGTCGTCTTACATACACACTTAGTCTTCACACATACATGCCACATACACACATTCCACAATGGATATTGCTAGTTTCTTATCCTATCCCCGTGCCGTGCAGCTGACGTGACAGAAGGAAGGGTACCACAGCCTTTTCAATGAGGTAAATATTTGTATAACGTCAGTACTGTGATGCTTTTCCTGCCATTAATGGAGCATTGCGACCACACAAGGCAAGCATTCTCTTTTTGATAAAGTACCACAATTGCCTGACCTATTGTATTTTTAGTCAAGCAAAACACAGACTACTCTGAAAAAAATTACTGTAATGCATGTTGAAGGAAAGGCAGCTAGGCAAACTTACATTTGATAAAGTAAACAAGCTATAACCCAAAGCTCTCTCTACAGTACACAGAAGCAGCACATGGTTCAGAGAGGTGCATTCACTAGTTTGGCCTAATTACAGCGTCAGTACGAATACGGTAATAAAGAAACTTGCATAGAAGAAGTACACGGAAAATCGATTCCTCTTCCAGGCTGCTATGTTGTGAGGAGTCCTCAGCAAACGAGTGAAATAAGGACTCTTGCACGCATCATCTTGTATGCAAGCCTTGCAAACAAAATATACACAGACAATGTGGTTTGTTTCAAGGGGTTTTGTAAGGGACATCAAAAACCTCACTTTCACTTGTATGTTGTACTACAGGCATCACTAAACACGAAGAAAAGAACACGAAGAACACATATAATATTATATACAATGAAAAAAAAAAACATGCATCCTTCATGCATGGTTTGGCAGCATTATAAATGGAATACATGTAATTGCACAAATTAATTTTACAGTGAATCAGCATACATCCTTCACACACATATTATCATGAGCATGAACAAATGGTTCAAAATGTGTACATATATACAGAGCACCCTTCACATGGGATTTGTCAGCATTTCAAAAGCAGTCTGCAAACACATTTTATGTGCGTCAAGTATATTAAAAACAAAGTCAAGATAAGAGGTGCTCCTTCAGAACTTTCCCGCCATGGTGGCTCAGTGGTTACGGTGCTCAGCTGCTGGCCCGAAAGACGCGGGTTCGACCCCGGCCACGGCGGCCAAATTTCAATGACGGCAAAATTCTAAAGGCCCATGTACTGTGTGATGTCAGTGCATGTTAAATAACCCCAGGTGGTCAAAATTTCCGGAGCCCTTCACTGCGGCGTCCCCCATAGCCTGATTTCCTTCGGCCGTTAAACCCCAATAAACCAAACCCAACCTTCACAACTTTCCCAGAAAGAGAAAAAAACACACATTTCAGAATCGTGCACTGCAAAAGTACATTTAAACAGACTGAGCAATAAATATAATTAGGAAAAGGAACACAGATTCAAGATAGGCTCAACTTCGAAAATACTTCAGCTGGCCTACCAAAACGCTAAGAACACAACAGTTAGGAATGCAGTGACTACAGCATCCTCGCAGTGCAGTCTCTGTCATCATTCTGTGCCATGACACCCAGACCTGGTGCTGCCATCTCAGCATCATTGTAGCGTATGCACCAGTTGTGCAGAACACAAGCTCCAATGATGATGAGGACGACCTGCTTGATGGAGATGGCATTTACGTAGAACAGCCGTCTGAAAACAGTTCTTCAGAAGCCCGAAGGCCCCTTCAACTACAACCCTCTGTAGGATGTGCATCCGGTAGTAGTTCTCCTGGTATCCAGCTAGCCCTTTTGCAGAGCTCTTGTAGGGTGTGAGTAGCCAGGGCAGCAACGAGTATGCCGAATCTCCAAGCAAGCATCCGCCTTCAAAAACATATGAGACCTGTTAAGGAAACATATATCTCAATTTAGCAAGAAAATTAAGGCTTGCCATGCATAAATTAGGTGACAAAATTTCTGCAACTGCGCCACGTATAAATCAATTGTGCCATTAATGCAATGCATGCACGTTTCTCCAAAATGATATCCTCCCTGATTTCTTTGCACATTGTTCACTTTTACACGGATTATGTTTCTTTTCTTTTTTTTTTGGCGCGTAAAGAATTATTCATACGTACCTTGATCGGCACTTGTCGTTTGCATCCTCTTAAAAAAAACTATTTCTCAGGACCAGGGCATCCTGAACGGATCCTGGATACCCGGAGAACACATCAATGAACTCCTTTCTCTCACTGCAAATTCCTTGCAAAATCACCGAATGGTACTTTTTGCAGTTGTAGTACGACTGCTCCGATTGCGATGGCCTTGGGATTTCGACGTGGCATCCGTCAGTGCATCCAATTACTTTCGGCAATCCTCCCATCTCTTTTTTGTTGCTCATTTCCTCAAATCATTGGTGCCTACGCCTCCACTCCTCTTTGTTTGGCCAGCAGATAACTTGTTCCGATATGCTGAACAAGAAGCCATGGACCTGATTCAAACTGTTCTGCACGGACTGTCGAGGGTCACACTGAGGGCTAGAAAAATGCACGATTGCGTAAACGGTCACGAGACTTTGGTCCTACGTGCTATGATTTTCAGCCAGGGAAAATGAAATGAGAAGTTTCCGGCGCGTACGCCCTTGCTTGCACCGTGCGAGAGTGCTTATCAAAAGGAAACACGAAGAGCCAATGCAACGCGCCCGTATGCTTGCCCTCGAACTGGCGTAGATATCTATAGGGAAATATGTCTTAATATATATAATATCTTTAACACGTTTTGCTTTTGTCGAGATGCACATTCAACACGTAGTAGCTGAAAATACAGGATTACCGCATCTTTCTGCCAGCTGTCTTTTTCCTTACATCTCCTGGTTTTCACCCCGTGCAACGTTTCCTGAAATGCTCCCTCTAATTTTTTAGCTTTCTTTAGCAAATAGCGATTGTTCTTCTCACATGACCATATTAAGGCAACTGATTGCCGTTCGGCGTTGGAATTCTTACAAAGCTTCAGTTGTGACCAAACACAAAGACTTGAAAAGTGGTCGCAAAGAACTTTTAGCGCACCCTTACAGTAATACCCGGAAGATAAAAACGAACCAAGACAGCGTACTTTTTGCAAGCATGTTCTGAACAGTGTAAAAATTGATGTTTGTAAAGACGCCATGCAAGTAGACTCGCCCTTTTGCTGAAGTTCACGGTTCTGCGACGAGAGATTCAGTGTGTGTGCGTCCATCTCAGGAAACACCGGCTGTGTTGTTTGCTCGGACGTTCCTCGTTCATTTGACGCGCATCACAAGGTTTCTATACTTTGTATTGTCACTTGGAGCTGGTCGCTAGCTCGTTGCACCCCCAAGCAGAAAGAAAAGCTGCTACCAACCAGCATATGCTTGGATACGAAAGTTAGAAGGCAAAAAAGATAGTATAGTAATAATTCAGAAATGCTGCGTTTGTTTCTCGTGCCGGGCCTACCCTCCTCTCCCTTATCTAGGCATCAAGGATTTCGCAGTTCACTCAAATTATTATAGCGACACATAGCTAAGCAAACAAACTTTCTTTGTACAGCAGCCCTCTACGACGCATGGGTTCCGCCCCCCCCCCCCCCATCCCCGATTCCCTTATCTCCTTCCCAATTTTAAGAAAACCCAAATGCAGACAAAAAGGAAAAAAAAAATTAAAATGACACATGTGGCCCGACTCCCAAGGCCTCAGCAGCTTGCCTGCCGACCTTACACCATGCGCCACGCTTCCACGTGTTTCTGCGGCCAGAGACAACCTTGAAGGCCATTTCACTGGGCTCAAGCCTTTGATCCTTTGAAGTTCGTCGCAGAAATAGCTGAATGCAGGATTTATTTACTGCTTTCTCCCTTCTTCAATATCGTACGCACTGATCGTTCTCATCCCGCCTAAAAAGCGCAATTTCAGTAAGGTTATGTGTGGGATCTACTCTTGTCTCGCATTGCAGTAATATAACCTGTACGAGCTTCGAAATCAGACTTCAGAAATGACATGGCAACATAAAAAAAAGTCTTCCATTAGGATCTTTACAAAACCTCACGGAGCAGAGAGTGTTTCGAATAGGCAAAGAAAATGGCAATTCACTGCTCCATCTGCAATTTTTTAGCCTTTCTGTGGAGTTAGAATGAATACTCACGCACATGAGCACTTCCTTAACTAATCGGGTTCCGCCAATTAGGCACATCTCCACTACCGCGAGGTCGTAACTGGGTAGGGAGTTAGGCCTTCGACCCCCACTGGCGCCTGCGTGGGCACTTTCCTGTCGAGCCGTGGTTGCGATGGTAGAAATACTTTTTTTTTCTCTGAATAAAAGTATAAGAGGTGCAATTTCAGGGAGCCTCTGTTTCATTAGTGGTACCCTACACACAAGTGTCATTGAAATGATTATTTCATTTAACTTTTTCCTACTTCTTTTTTAGTTCCTCTGTTACTCCTCCAAGTCCAAGCTAGCCTCTTCCCTCCGCCTCGCCGGCTTTTCTTTCTTTTATTTTCTCACGCTGCAGTTCACCGATTCCACTATTACTGCCATTCCCTCTTTCTCTCTTCTTTTTTTCTCTTAGGGCCCGATCGCTTATTCGTTCCGTCCTCCTGACCCCGTCCCTCTTTCTGCTTCTCAAGGTTTTTGTCCCGTCCTTGGTCGTCACCGCGCAACCCGCAGAGCATGCTACTCATTAGTTCGGTTTTTCCTCAATACGGCACTTCCAGCTTTCAGTGCGACCTTTGTAGGCGGTCTTTGGTTTACCCACCATCACTGATGGGAATGCCTATCAATCTTTTTTTTCGACAATGCAGTAGTAAGTACCTACGATTGATCGCCAAATTGAGTTTGTTTTTTAATACTCCCGTCAGCAATTCCACTCAGTTCCTTGCTTCACCCCTTGTTTCACACTTCAACATCGGAGCTTATCTCCTGGCATGATTTAACTTGTCAAGAAAAATAAAAGAAGCACACATCGAAACAGAAGACAAAGGATAAAATTAACTAAAGGCCTTATCTTTGGGCTAGGTTCAGATACAACTCATCAATGGACCAGCCAATTTCTTCCCAAGGTAGCCTTCCCACCATCAGCATCGACTGATCATTCTGATGTCTCGGTCGACTAAATTGAACCTACTGGCATCACATCCCATACGGCTGCCATGCAAGTGCCATGCGACTCACTCCAATGTCATCGAACAGTAGGAATTAAGTTTGCGTTGCGTTTTTACGAGCACATTTATAATTCGATTTTTAGTTGTACATGAATATAATGTTTGTTTACTTAATTATTCAACTTCCGAGTTAGATATAATTATTTCAGTACCTACGAGAGCTCTCGAACGGTGGAACTTTCTCCTTGGGCGGCGCCTTTGCGCAGTGCAGCAGCCACCCGTGTGCCGGGTAAAACGATAGCTCTACAACAAAGATTAGTGCGATGAATGTGGAAATATATTTTACCTTGTTGTTTTCCTCTTTTTGCAAGCGACAATTTTGCAAAATGGTTATGATGTTTGCGGTGTGCAGTAGCGCTTTTGAAATAAGCAAGAAGAGCGCGTTACACGCACTGGTAAAAACGAAAAAGATGAAGTCAGCAGCAAAAGTGGGTGGGAACTGTGCCTTGAACCGGTTAGGAACGGTTCCTCCCCATTCGTTCCGGTTCAAGTTCTGTTCCAAGATGGTGGAAAAAATTTGGGTTCAGTTTGGTTTAGGTTCCGGGCAAAAATTCAGGTTCAGTTCCTCTCTTCGGTTTGGTTCCGGTTCGACACCTTGAGCAAAACACCATGGCTCTACTGTGGTTTGTCCTCTAAATTGCTTGAAGGTGAAAACCGCAAGCGCTGCGAAGAAAGCGCGAGGTCTCGTAGTGAAGTTTTCGCTCAAAAGTGCTTTCAGGAGAAATGCAGTTTGCCAGCGCGACAGGCTGAAGTTACCATATAGAAATTGGCAGATGTCTTCAACCTGAAGTCAATGGATAAACTAGCCACATGATAATTTCCATGTCATAATGCATAGCATCTTTTAGAGTGCACTTCAGGGTGATGCCAATTTCACAAACTCCCTGCAAGTCAAGTACTAGAGAATCCACCTCGTGTGAAGTGGGTTGGAATCCCAGTAGTGCTAGGAGATGCCTTGCCTTTTTGAAATACTTACAAAGACCATTCAATTCAAAGCGCTCAGATTACAATATTCAGCAAGAGCTTCCCAAGCACTGTCAGTGCTCAAGTGCTGAATGAGGTGGGGCTATAGGTTGAAGCATTCGCTTACCAAGGGAGGGTGCAATTCGAAAAAGCACTACCTACCTGTAAAAAAAGTGGAAATTGCCCCTCCCATGCATTAAATGTAGACACGTGCAGTGCCGACAAACATGCTGTTCATTACCCGATTTACATCTTCACTGGGCTTCAGTACCCTTTTAGCAGCAGTCTCAGAGCAGCTTGTTGGAGAAATAAACAAGAAGTTAAAATGAGGCTCTGCACAGTAAACAATGTGGTGGCTGGGTATGGTTTCAAAAAAGCCCAATGTTTTGTGACTTGGTTTTTCTACAGGGCCAAAGAAGTTGTTAATAACCTATTCATATGCTTCATTAATTACTGACAAGATATGTCGGTAGGAATACTTTATTTGGCACAGAAGTTCTGGCCGACATGGGTCTATTGTCAAGCTGCTTGCAGGACAAGGTGGAGACTTGTGACACAATCCTGAGCCAGCAGCCTGGAACGATGAATAGGTGCCTTGGACCAGAGAATGTCGCACCATGCAAGGTCCGTTGCTGCAGTCCCTCCACTACTGTCAGTCATATGCAGGGTTGAATGCCATGAAAAGCAAAAAAAAAAGTGTGCAAGCTCAGAAAAGTAAAATGCAACTAATAAACCACTAAGAGAAACCCACAAACAAATGCACAAAAAATGGAATTCATGCAAGAGAGAAAAAAGATAAGAACATCTCTCAACAGACTATCGAAGCAGCCTATGCACTCCTGCAGTGGCCTTGCGAATGCACATTAGAAAGATCCCCAAGAAAAGGATAAAAGCAACGTTGTTCAAGATGTGCCAGAAAAACCACACACAAAAACATGTGTGCACAAGGCAGAGCTCAAGAATGAATGGAAATAGTCAAGACAAACAATGACAGGGTTTCACTGGGTCAGACCAGTACTAATTAGGAGAAACAAATTATCAGGTTTCAAGTCTTGGCAGTTAAGCCTGGCCAACCCACAACACTGCCGCATTTCCTTTTGCGGCTTCTGACGCTGGCACACCGGAGGCCACAAGTTCTGTATGCTAAACCCAAAACCTTAAAGGGGGGGAGACACCAAATTTTTGGTTGGCGTCTGTTTCAAACATTGCGGCGCATTGCCACAGGGCCCGTGATACAAGCTGTGTGATTTACATAAGTGCAATAAATAATTTATTACCGCGTTATTTATAGTGAATAATTTCGGTTTTGGTTCCTGAGCACAGGGGTGTTATGATGTCACTGCCAAGAAAGAGCAGCAACTCTGGTCACGTGTGCTCCAAAAGTAGTAAAAAAAAATGCCGGCCGGTACTGCGATACGCTCAGCAAAGCCAAGCGGGCAAGGGGCAACTACAAGTTCTGAAACCAAGCAGGTCACTCGCTACGTTCTCAGTCGCAATACACGATTTCTGCATTGTACTTAGCTTTTATTTTAAGGTTTGGAACACTCTGCCCCAATCCAAAATGATAAGAAGGTGCAACATTTTCCAGGAGTCTCTTTTTGATGATCTCGCGAGTATACTGTGCATTCATAAGCAGATAGTTTCTTTTGAACAATGCACTTCTAAAATAAATCTTTGCTTTCCTTGTGCTTTGCTGTGGACAAAATTAGAGCTAGTTCTTAGCGATGCTGTTGTTTACGTTGCACTTTGCATAGTCCCTTGCGATCTGGATGCCAACTCAAAGGATACTTGCATTAGATGGAATGCTTCCAGTGCAGTACATTGCAGCTACCCGTATTGCACATTAAAATGCGAACACAATCCCACTCAAAGCAATAACATTTCCTCATGCTTTACATAGTTGAGTGTTCTTGCGGTGTGGATGGAATAACAACAAAAATCTGCGGACAAAAAGAGCCCCAATTGTAGCCGTTAAATGCAATCCTGTGATAAATTTTGCTATCTAGGAGAGCTGAAGCATTCAACAAAGAAAATTAAAACAGGCTGTCCTGCAAACTACCCATTTCGAATTCCCGATGGCCGAAGTGAGAAACATAGTGGCGATAGCAATGGGCAGTATACATGGTCTATTCACAGAAAAAAATTAATGCAGCTGCAAAAGCTGCACTGAAAACAGGTTTGCTTTCCCTGTTCGAGAAAGCTGCTTTCACTAAGTCCAGCTCTTTATTATAGGTGGCTACCCTTTTCTTTATTCTTCCAAGCACTTGATGTTCTCTGCTTGGTGCATGTCAACATCAAATTTTTCACTTTGAAGCAGATAACAGCAATAACAATTCGTAACAAATACAACTGAATATTCTCAAGTGGTTCAAATATTAAAACAGATATTTAAAATTACAATACAAACATGTTTCCACAAAATGCAGCAATGAAAAGAAATATTCCATAGAAATATTTTACTCCTCCTCATAATTTATCACATGCTAATGGCTATCGAGCATCTCAATAAATGAGGGGAATTCATGTAGAATGGTACAATTTGTTTGAAGCATAACTGTGTTCAGGGAAAAATGTGACAGCTTGAATTTGTAAGCAGCCGAACAATTACGGCAAGTGGAGATGCTCTTCTTGCCACAGGTTACACTGAAAAGGCGTACGACATGATGTGGCACATTGCTGAGAAACAAAAGACACGAAAAATCAACAAACAGCAGCCTAATCTAAAACGCGAGTGAGAGCTTTACCAATACCAGTACCACTTGTGACACCTAGAGACAGCTCCAACCATGGAATGCTGTCCCAGATGCAGCATTCTTAATGGGACATGGCCCGCTTAACTCTTGTATAAGGGTTTAATCACACTGGAATCCCTGGCCATAACGGGCCCACAGATGCTGGCACAATTCTATCAGGAATCTGTGCAGCAATTCGGCAGCTGTTTTCCTTCTCATCGGACAGAAAGTGCCTCAGTGACCTGGGCTCTTAGAATTGGAAGTTTGTTAAAATTATGCTCACAACTTTTTCCTCTCTTTTAATGGTTCATAAGAGTGGTGGCCATAGGTGCTGAGATTAAATGAGCGTTCAGAGAAGAAACAAAGAGCTCCACCTTAAGAAAATACTGAAAAATTACCTAAACGAAACACTCTGCATGCTTTCTAGGGATTCATAAACAGCTCATTTTACTGTTAGAGATTATTTCAGGCTTTGAAAGGTTTGCTCGTTCATCCCTGAAAAGCACTGCCTTTTCCTGCATTTCCAATGAAGGTGCCATTTGCTCACTCTGGCATTCCTTTCGACAGCAGCAAAGCCATGGGAACAAGTACCAAGCGATTTCCCCACAGAAAGTAACAGCTTGTTATGACATCGTCATCACAGCTTGAATTGCAGAGAAACTAGCCTCTGCTTCTTTCCACAATAGCCTACAAGATTGAGGAAGCCCGAGAGCAAGATTTCCAGATTGATTTTGATGCCACGCTAGGGTGGCGTGGCGCCTCGCATGAGTACACTGAAAGTGCATGAATTCTGCACACTACTATGAGTACGGCTTATTCCACACAAAATGCTTTCGAACGTAGCTACGTCTATTAAAATGCACCAGCCCAAATTTACTGAGGAGGGTGGCAGCCTGTACAGAACGAACCAGCATACGCAATGTGCACATCATGGACAACAAGAAAAAGACAGCTAAAACAGACAGGCTCCCATGCCTTGTACACGTCAGAAGCTAAAATATGCCATGGCAATGTGAATAGACCATGTGTTGGGCCCTTACAGTACCGTTGAAACTTGCAGTAGACCACTACGTTAATTTCAGTCAGTCCTTTTCCCCAACTTGGCCACTTTCTTGATGGTATCCCTCACAACTGCCTGATTTTTTTCAGGTAAAGAAAATTCTCCTGACAATTCCACGTTTCTAGACACCCTGCAAAACCATCACAGCCCTTCAGAGAAATGCAGTAGAGCATTGCTGTTCTGTTCTTAGTCTGTGTAATCTGCAGTTTAAAAAACCCAAAAATTATGCGTGTTATGCTATTTTCCTTCACAATACAAATTCTGGATAACTTTTGAAACAGTTCCCTGGTGTACACGTCCATAATTTCGCCAAATTCTGACGGTATGATGCATTCAGGGACCAAGAGGAAATACAAACTGAGCTAGTCATCATTTTTCGATGCTTTGCCCTAATGCACCTGATCACTGCGGAGAAGACCCCGCAGCTGTTCTGCACAAAAGCAAGGAGACAAAGCATCTTAAGAGCAGTGGCAGCTCCTTCACACTGCACAAGTTCAAAGGGACAAAGTATCTGAAAACGACAAGGAATAGTTGACGGACTGGATGTGCCATGAAGCTCCACCTCATGAAAAACGAAAATATGGAAAGAAGACACAAGCATTAAAACAAGGAACTTTGCAAAGTTTGTGCAGGCACACACACAAAAGATTTAATGAAGTGAAAGTGCCGATAAATGCCAGGGACTAGGAACTGCCGCAAAACCTGGAAATGGAGACAACAGCGTGCAGACCAGCAATCGAATTTTCCGAAGCCCCTTATTCAAGTTTCTTGGATAAAACATTACACTCACAACATCAAAGAAAAAAATTTAAAAAAGAAAAAACGGAAGGTGGCACAAAACCTCGCCTTAAAAACGCAAAAGGCCTTGTCTTGTACTATTTGCAGACACCATCGTGTCAGGATTTTGCATTCACTGAAAAGCAATCACCTTGAAATCAGTGTGTGGCCAAGCGGCTGCCTAGGGAACTCCTCAGTGTCCTTAACTTCATACGCGAACGATGATACACTACCCAGCTTGCCGCATGTGACAATGCCCTTGAGAAAAAAAGATTATACACCACACAGCATGTGCAGTGGCGGGAATAGCCAAGAGCATTTTTGGAGCAGTCTTTGTAGCAAGCCTAAATTACATTAGGAGCAGTTTTCCAGAGTTTTGTAGCAGGTGAACAATACTGAGAGAAGGTAAAAAAATATGAGTGTGCAGTGTGTTAAGCTAACTGTGCAAGGTTTTAAAACCTACTGGCTGCACACAGACTAGCATTTCAGAAAGCTGTCTAGAGCAGATCCAGATTTTTTAGATTCATTTTGCTTGGTAATTGTTTAAGAAGATAAGTTACCTCATTTTCATTACCTGAACTTCAGAGGAAAATTTTCCATGCGAACATACAGCATGCTGAAAAACGCTCATTTCAGCTTTCGTTTTTTTTTTAACTTTAGAGTGGTTTCTTCATTTCAGCTCAAACTAAAACCTGTGAGATTGAGAAATCCTTACGTGACTATATGCTTCTATGTCGTGATATTAACAGGACATGATATTAACATCTCCAAACATGCTGTCATTGGATGTACCAGGTTACGAGGGGGAGGAAGAAAAAGAACAACACTGGCCACCGACACAGCCGTTGTTCCGGGAAGAGTGCAGGAACTTTGCTTATCCCAATTACGCTGCTGCTGGAGGAGTGCAACCATGTTGTTGCCATTTCGCGATATAGCAGAGATCATTTTTTGCAGTCCAACACAGCCATGCTTCACGCAATGAAGCATTCTGACACACATGTGCTGTCCTTGCCTTAATGAGCACTGCCATTTTCCTCCGTTCATGGTCCAGACATTTCCATGCAGAAATCAGAACACAGTCCAATGAAGGGACTCAGTTCCGATTTCCTCGCACTGCAATATAATTCAAGCTTGCGTGGTGGAATACATCCGCCAAAGACATAAGCTCATGACTATGCGTGCACAGTGCGGTCACTGCACACTAATCCGCCCAAAATGCCACTCTATCATGGAAGTGGCGTAATTTATTTAACGCTCTGATTTAACGAAACCAACTTTCTATCCCAAAAGTTCGAATTAATGTGGCTCTGCTGTACAAGTAAACTGGAAACTTGGATAGGGGTGACGCCCTTTGAACTGACCTATCAGGAGTAACGTGTCAGAAATACCGTAAAAACCCGCGTATAATACGAGGTTTTTTTTCCATAATAAGCGTCCTAAATTTCCGCCTCATACTATTTGCGGGTTCGAACAAAAATTTTAGAAGTTGCTCGAAGTTTTGGTGTCGGTTTTGCGACGTGGCTATGGCTTGGCTTTGCTATTGGTGCGTGGCTACGGCTTGGCTTCGTTACTCTCGACAAACGACGTCACGACGTCGTTTCTTTGTTGATCCGTTGGGTGCGGCGGGGCGGTCGCGGTGTGCCGTGTACCTGTTGACAACGCACGTGCTCGCATGTAAGGCACGCTTCGCGAAGTGGATATTGTTTTGGGGAGCACGATGTCGGGCTCTCGAAAACAGTACTCGGCTGGTTTCAAGCGAAAAGTGATTTTGGCTGCGGAGAACATCGGCAACGGTGCGGCTGGGAGGCAGTTTTCTGTCGTCAAAGGAAGCATTCGTGGATGACCACGACAGAAAGAAGCCCCTTTCGCGTGCAGCGGAACGCGACGAAGCTTTCGCGGCCACTTGATGGCTGTGTAAAGAAACCGTTCAAGGACGCAGTCAAGCGGTGCTACGCAGAGTGGATGCGCTCAGGTGAGCCTGCAGTGACGCCAACCGGGCGGCCGAAGCGGGCTTAAGAAGCGCAGCATCTCGAACACCCTCGATGGCACGGAAGAGGAGTACATTTGGGATGATTTGACGGACAAAGAAATGTCCGAAGAAAGCGCTACTGAAGAAGAAAGTGATTTAAGTGGAGTGCGGGACGCGATTGGAATAAATGTCTTCTATGATCTTGCATCACTCGTATTATACACGGGTAAAACTTTTTTTTCCCATTTCGCGCCTCTAAAACTTCCCCTCGTATTATATTCGGGTTCGTATTATACGCGGGTTTTTACGATATTACTTGCTGTTACACATTAACCCTATATGGTACATGTGAGAGTTCTGAGCAAAAGCTTGCTATTATTTACAAGGGCCGAAATTTAGCACTATTTATGTCTCTTTATGTAGAAGCAACTTGTTCCTTGACATGTGCATCCGTTGAGCTGGTTTCGGACAATGCTGGCAGTGCAGACGAGGAAAATATGCGAGTTGCACACAAACCGTGTGCTAACAGCAGGTGGTAAAGACTACAAAGCATAACGGGCCAGGGTTGGATTCCATTGGTCACCTTATGCATCACACACAGGGAGAAGTAAACAGTCATGCCTGTGCACATCAGGCACTAACCTCTTTAAAGTACACCAGGCAGAACGTCTAGAGGATGCACGTAATTCCAGGAGACTGCTTGCCAAAGTTGCCGAATCTATCGTCCTGCAGCTAACAGGGTGAAAAAGCCATGCACTTTCGCAGCCTGACCAAGCGCAGATAGCAAGATATAAAGGGCTGACCAATTCTGGTCCAATGGGACAGAGCAGGATGTTATTGCAGGCTGCTCATAAGACAGTACCGTCAACATATATGCATCCTTTCATAAGCAAAAAATACACAGAGAAGATAGCTGAAGACTATTGAATTTACCCCCTTGAACCTTACTTTTGTTCCCAGTAAATTTAGCATCCTTCATCTTCCAAATACGTTGCTTTTCCATGCCAGCTAGTGAATGCGGCAAACATTTCTCAGCACAGTGAGCATGGTAGCGAATCATCCACCATTTTCGAGCACACAGAGTTTGCCAGAAATACTAATGCCATTTTTCCCCTTTTGAATTTCGAGCATCACGCGCATCTTTGAAACAAAAAATGAATCCATGATCCTTAGTGTTATTTTCACAAATCCTGGTATTTCAATATTACACTTGCAACTATTTGGTGAGTTTGAAAGAGATTTAGTACATGTGGGTAAAAAGTTAACCACTGATGTGTATTGTTGAAACAAAAAATCTTTCCTGAACTCGAGATGTACTACTTAAGCAAAAAAATATCTATTTTAATTCAAAATGATAATTGGCACCTGAAATGGTAAACAGGTAACGCAGAAGCAAGCCTTTAGGACCAGAAATACATGTTACAAATCTACTCACAGCCTGCTGCCACCCTTACCCTGTTGCAACATGAGTTCTGCTGATGTCTCCCTTGCAGAGACTATGCTTCAAAGCCCAGAAGCCTCCCAATTGCTCCCAGCGCTTATGAGGAGGTGACTGCTCACTCAGCACTACAGGTAACAGTGACGGAAACTAGAGTGTACTGTGCAGATATCTTATTGACCCCACGTGTGGAATTCGATTCCCACTACTGGTGGTGCTTCCAAGCTTCGATTTTGGAATCAAGGAGAACCCATCATGTGGCAAATTTTCATTGCCACAGCTGTTTCTCAACTGGCCCCAGCAAGCTTGCAAAGCGACCGTCTGAATGCCACGACCACCACAAGCACAGCCACCAGCACGGCCACATCACAGCCAAGCACCGATGCATGCACAAAGGGCTCAGCCCACAACCAACCCACACTTCAGCACTTCAGACACTGTTTCCAAGCAAAAACAGACATGTTCAAGAATCCAAACTTGGTGCCACCCACAAATGAATTTCTGCCAAAGAGTGGCTTCATCATGAGTAGCAAGAGCTTCTCACAGAGCTTTACTTCGAGGATGGCTGCGGTGAACAGGTGACAAATGTCACAGAGTAGCTGAAGAGCTGTAACTCGAAGTCTTTGATGCGACACCTCATCGTTAAGAAAGCCAGCCCTGAGCACCATACTTCTCCAAGGGTACCAAATACATTCCAACCCGAGAATGCTACTTGACAGTCAGTGCACTAGCAGCACCACTACTGTTGTGTGCATTAAGATGAGACCCCGCAGTGGCCTGGCACAAACAGAGACCTGTCACCGATGAGCTGGCTGCTCAATGGCTATCCAAATTTTCACAATGCAGCCTCCCTTATTTTAGGCCAGCATTTTCAATTCTTCACAACTGATGCGGCACTTCAAATACCCCCCACTGAAGACATCCATTGACTCAAGCAGAATTGGACCTCGGTCAACAATGCACTCAATCACAAATAACTTGGAGCAACTACAGTAAAACCTCACGAAGGTGCATTCGCTTTAAGCGAATTGGCAAGGAAAGTTCTCGAGTTCACGAAGGTTCACATTGGCAAGGAAAGTTCATGAGTGATCTTAATGGGTACACCACACTGACATGTTGCGACATGCTGCTGACATGATGTAGTGCCTAGCCTGCTTGCAGTGGTGTGGTGCAGTGGTGTGGTGCAGTGAATTATGCAGTGGTGTAATGAACAGTTTTATGGGGGTTTAACATCCCAAAGCGACTAAGGCTATGAGAGACACCGTAGTGGAGGGCTCCAGAAATTTTGACCACGTGGGGTTCTTCAACGTGCATTGACATCACACAGTACAAGGGCCTCTAGAATTTCTCCTCCATCGAAATTCGACCACCGTGGCCAAGATCGAACCCATGTTTTTATAAAGTGGAACCTCGATTATACGACGTTCAGGGGACTGTGCGAAACCGTCGTAAAATCCGGGTGTCGTATAATCGAAAATCAACCGTGATATTTTTTAAAGTCTGAACTTCATCGTCATCTTTTTTTTTTTTTCAGAACACAAATGCAGTACATTTTTGCCAGCAGAGGGCTAGTCTCAACAAACAAGATAAGATGGCCGTTGAGGCTGCCGTGAGCAGCGGGGCAGCGGCTCCCGCGGTTTTCTTGATAGGTGGAAAGATTAAGACGCACCGGTTATCGACTGGCTAAAGTGTGCTTACCGTATTTACTCGATTCTAAGCACCCCCTTTTTTTCACGAACCTCGATTATACGACGTTCAGGGGACTGCGCGAAACCGTCGTAAAATCCGGGTGTCGTATAATCGAAAATCAACCGTGATATTTTTTAAAGTCTGAACTTCATCGTCATCTTTTTTTTTTTTTCAGAACACAAATGCAGTACATTTTTGCCAGCAGAGGGCTAGTCTCAACAAACAAGATAAGATGGCCGTTGAGGCTGCCGTGAGCAGCGGGGCAGCGGCTCCCGCGGTTTTCTTGATAGGTGGAAAGATTAAGACGCACCGGTTATCGACTGGCTAAAGTGTGCTTACCGTATTTACTCGATTCTAAGCACCCCCTTTTTTTCACGATCGCGATGCCCCCCCCCCCCCCCTCCTTAGAATCGCTTAGAATCGCGAAAATACGGTACATCCCGGCCTACGTTTGCTGACGACCTTTTTTGACGGATGGTACGAGCCAGACGTCGTATGAAGCGGGGACCTTCTAAAATTTGCGTCGTATAACCGAGGTTTTTAATGCATTGTCTCTATGGGGGTTTTGCCGGGACCGCACAAATTCGTCGTAAAATGCGGGTCGTCGCATGACCGGGGGACGTATAATCGAGGTTCCACTGTAGTCAGCAGCCAAACACGATAACCACTGAGCCACAGTGGCAGCGGGTGTGATGATATGTTTCTGCACATATGAATTTGAAGTTCCCCTGCAGTAATCTTGGTCTAGGAGATTTCCATGGTCAACGCTGCATTTGCAACACCACAAACATCACCTACTCCATGACACACCCTCTCTGCATTATGTGACAAAAAATAATTGTAAGGCTTGTTTTGGGTCACTCAAGACAATTCATAAGTGGGTCATTACTTGTACAAGCTAGTTAAGCCATTCAATGTTCGCACAAGATTTTCGCTTAATCTTTATGACGTCATCACTGAGTTACGGAGAATGTTCCGAGTCGCATTAAACACGGCTTGGCAAACAGGCTTGGCCATTCTTGAGCCGAAGGCCACCAAGTGTGCATCTTGCTAGTGCTGCTGCCAAGCCCAGTTAAGGGCACCAATCTGACAAGGTAAACTGGTTGTTTTTCAGTGCATCTGCGTGCACCCTTGCCTGAAAGCCATCTATGCTGTATGACCAAATCACCTGACAGTATCACCTTTGCCTTATCTCTGAACTGCTTGATGTGTTAATGCAAACAGTGCACCAAGTTTTTGTATACTTTTATAGCTTGCTATCGAGTCATATCCCCAAGTAACTGATCCCCAATACTGTGCTGCTTACACAGATTGCCACCTGACGACAAGCAAGTCAGGTCAACTACTGGACGTAACACACTAGTCCAAGACACAACTTAGAACCAAAAGCCCATTCACACTGACCCTCCACACTGGCCTAACTCTCATTTGTTAAGTCTAATCTGGAAACATGCCATTAACAGTGTACAGTTAGCAAATCAATTCGCAAAGGAAAATGCGTGTGCATCTCTACTTCACTGCAATGTTTGCAACCTGAATAATTGCAACCTGAAGAACACTGACAATGTCTGCTGTCTAATTGCCGAATATTCATATACTTTTGATTATACAGCAGTTTCAGAAACTTGGCTGTAACAAGGTGAATTTCACAACATTCAAGGCTACAAATTTTTTTCCTGTAGTAGAAAAACTGCTACAAGAGGTGGAGGAGTTGGCTTATGTGTAAAATCTTCATTGTCATGCTCTTTGATTACCAAGTTGGCAAATTCATTTTGTGCTGATTTTGATTTCTTGGTTGCTCAGTGTCTGAACGCTACAATTGCTGTTGTATATCAGGCACCAAACAGTACAATGATGTCCTTTCTGAACCACTTTGAATCGTTACTCATGAACTTGTCTACCCTAAATAAGAAGGTATTAATCTGTAGCAACTTTATTATTAGCTCTTTAAATAAAAATAGCGCGATATATTCTAATCTGTTAGAATTATATGGTTTTCGCAACGTGACTAGCGGCCCTACACGAGTGACTGCTTTTTCATCAGCACCACTGGATCATACACACTGCAATTTTTGCCCATCAGGTAGTTTGAGTTACGTATTGCGGGAACCCAATTTCTGCAGACTGCACAGTATATATAAAACAGCCATCACTGATCATTATTCAGTGGCGATTTTATTCCCTCTGGAACGAGATCCCAGAAACAAAACATCTGATATCCAAAGCAACACTGATGTCAATGAGTTGAAACAATCTCTACAATAGACAAATTTTAATTTGAGCAGCTTACTTGGTGTTAATGACCACTATCATCACTTAATGATTGACTGATCAGGACGATTGTGCAACCTTCTAAAGAACAAAGCAAATATTACTATAATATGCCTATTTGTCTGTGGAAGACAAAGGCAATTTTTAAGCTTGTAAAGGAAAAAGATCAATGGCATACCAAATATGAACTAAATTGAGGCAATTCACAATTCATATTATACTTCGAAAAATACCGCAGAGCTAGAAATGCAGTTACATCTGCAATAAGATAGTGCAAAAAGGAGTACAATTTACTACCGCTACTGAAATACGCCCATGATATGAGAGTTACTTGGAAAATCATCAACTCAGTTTTCAAACCAGCAGCCAACCATTTTATTATGCCTGACATCAGTCTTGGAGATATATAGTAAAAGTCTGGTTTGAACATTTAATGTGTTTTTCTGCACTGTTGGTGCAAAAACAGGAAATAACTGTCCTTCCATAGAATATCTCGCTCCTCCTCAAGGAGTTTTAGCTACCTTTGCCTATCACAGTATTACAGTGGATGAAATAGCCTCCACAATTGATAATTTTCCGCCGAAATTATCAGTGGGATGTGACGAAATCGCCTCCTTTGTGCTAAAGCGATGCATACATATCTTACGTGTTCCAGTCGAAAAAAATCTACAGCCTCGCCTTCTATTTCACTTCCTATTCGAACTTGCTTAATTTTGCTAGAATAGTGCCGATATACAAGAATGGAGACCGAAATTGTATTGAGAATTAGTGCACTGCACGGGCTCGGGCCGGCCCAAAAGCCCGGGCCCGGCCCGCGGGCCGGGCCGGGCCAGGACATGGTTTGTTTCGCCGGGCCTGGGCCGGGCCCGGGCCTGAAGTTGCGGGCCCGGGCCGGGCTCGGGCTTAAAGCTGCGGACCCGAGTCAGGCTTCGGTCCGTACAGAAACGGCTGGTGTCCGACTATTCACTCACTGTTGCACAGTGAAGTACACAACTGCGGCATTGGAGCAGCGACACGGATGAGCTATGGGCCATGGTACGCGCTGAGAAAAAAAACTAAGCTTTATTCATTGACTTATCTATTCCCTTATTTCCACGCAGCGGGGGCTTAGTGGTCAAGGCGCTTGATTACTGAGCCGGGGAAGCACGGTTTGCTCCTAACCTCGGCGGCCGCATTTATATTTAGGCGGCAAGCATGACAGCCATGTATTTTGTAGTATCATTGCTCGTTGAAGAAATTCAGGTGGTTGAAATGATCCGGAGCCCTCTGCTTCGGTGTCTCTCACAGCCTGACTCCCCTTGGGCCCTTAAGCACCAAAAACATAGCTTTTATTTTATAGCTATATTTTTCTCATGTGGTAAAATTCTAAAACCAAAGCGCGTTTGGTTTTCTTTTTGATCAGCTGACCGGAACGTCTCGTAATTGCAATAGCCACAAAATCTCGTGAGAGTTTGTAAATCTCATCTGATAAGTCTATCCCTCCTCGCTTCTTCATCCTGATTGTCATGACAAGTGTTATCACGCGGTTCGCGCGTTTTCTGCTCCACCAATAAGAGTAAAATTCAACCGGTCTCAATTGGCAATTGATGGTTCGTCATCCTAAAACATGCTTATGCACTAATAAATTCAAGGAGAGGGCTGAGTCGGGCTGGTTGGTTCATGTTGAATGGTACGGCAAAACAGCTGACGGACGGGACGGAAGAAGATGAGACAAACACATGCGCTGAACTAACAACCAAATGGTTTATTGCGAAAGAGGGGTGCAATATAAAGCATAGAAGGGAAAACTGCGGTGTAAACATGACAAGGCATACATTCTGAATATCATCAATGATTAAGAAAAGCGATCTCCTGTGGGAATAGAGCCACCGATGGTTGGCTTACACATGAGTTGCCTAATGTGTGAATGTGAAAGGCCTCCAATATCAGGCGTGAGGTGTGATCTCTATACTTGGCGATGATAGTGGTTTGGTCTAAAAACGCCTCACATTTGTCGCAATCTGCGAAATGAATGACCATGTTATTTCGGCGTGACTTGTTTTCTATGTCTTTCGCGTGTCTTTCGCGAGACCGTCGGGTCTCAGCTAGTGTATCGCTGATAGTGTACCGCTACAGCGATACACTATCATCGCCAAGTATAGAGATCACACCTCATGCCTGATATCGGAGGCCTTTCACATTCACACATTAGGCAACTCATGTGTAAGCCAACCATCGGTGGCTCTATTCCCACAGGAGATCGCTTTTCTTAATCATTGATGATATCCGGAATGTATGCCTTGTCATGTTTACACCGCAGTTTTCCCTTCTATGCTTTATATTGCACCCCTCTTTCGCAATAAACCATTTGGTTGTTAGTTTAGCGCATGTGTTTGTCTCATCTTCTTCCGTCCCGTCCATCAGCGCTGTTCTGCCGTACCATTCAACACTAATAAAATGCATTCGGGAAGAACATATTAGTTTAGAACGCTTATAGTCTTCAAAACACACACCGTGAAATACTCAAGCCTTTCAGCTTTTCGTTTCTGCTGAAAGGCGATCAGTTCGGCTATGAGTTCAGCCTCTGAGATCGCGTCCACTAAAAAAATGTCATCCCACTGCTTGCTAGGCAGCTTTGTTTAGACATCTGGGCGGCAAAATATAACTGATTGAAATCATGGGGGAATGCAAAGTAGTCTACTGCGCGCGTATGCAGCCCTTTTTGTTTGGCTCTCGGAACTCCCCGAATTTATCATTGCGCACCTACACAAGTCAACACGAGATCACTGTCCAAAAGACGGGCCTGCCGAGCACAACTCTTAATCACTTCCTTCTGGGTTTTAAAGAACCTACTTTCTGCAAGCCAAACTGTGGTTTCAGAATCTTTGTCGGCCAGTTTCTTATCGGTCCAGTAGCAGTCTACTTGCTCAGAGTGAGCGGTATACCTCAAGCGTTACTGTGAAACGGGCCGGGCCGGGCCCGGGCTGGGCCTCACTCTGGGATTCACGGGCCGGGCTCGCTACAGCGATAATTTAGCGGGCCTGGGCCGGGCCCGGGCTTGAAGCCGCGGGCCTGGGCCGGGCTCGGGCTTCAGGTCGCGGGCCCGGGCCGGGCTTAGGCCTCAGATTGAGGCCCGTGCAGTGCTCTATTGAGAATTATTGCCCCATCTCTATATGACGCAGTATCAACACATTGTTTGAAAAACTCATTGCTAACAGAGTTATGGCTTTTCTCGAGAAAGAAACCCCACTGTGTCCTCATTAAAGGGATACTGAAGCAAAATCTGAAAATTGAACAAAAACGCTGAAAATAGATTCTCGGGATGTGATTACACAACGAAATCTAGTCTTCACTGCACATATTTTTCAGCGGATGGTTTTATTTTTGATGTTTGGAGCGCGCGCCAAGCCCTCCCGGCCAGCGCGAGTTGAAGAGCGTGACGTCATGGCACCCTCCCGCGGCGACAAATATGGCGGCGCTCTTCGATGCATGAAACCTCGCTTCGGACTGGTTGCGTCGTTGTTGCTGGCTTCTTCAGCGTGTTCACTGGCCATAAATGGGCCACCGGTCTTTCGCTTCATCTCCTGTTGCCCCGTAAGAAAATTTACGAGTAATAAATTTGCTTTATTTTTTACTTAGAGTGATGATTTTGCCCCCTTTAGGCTAAGAGCGGTGTCGGTTTGTTGACAACAATGCTTCCCCTCTTAACCACCAGATGGCGCCACTAGTCCGAACATCGTCGCGCTTCTGTTTTAAAAGTGAGAATGTTAGAAATGGCGTAAGGTCCGGAAAAAGTAGCTGCATTTAGCGGACGTAAGCGTGCATACGGTTATGGTATGTATACAGCATCGATTAACATTTTGACATATCTGTGTACGTCGTGAGCAGACGACAGACACGGAAAAGCCGTGAGTAGTGATGGCAATCGTGCTTCTGAGAGAACGGTGGGCGCGCGGGTGTAATGACGTCTAGTCGCAGCTTCCACAGGCGGCCGCCAGGTGCAACGATACGGCAATAAATCGCGAAAAAAAGTGTATTATCCGCCTTTTTCGCTAAAATGCTTGTCACATTTATCAATTTTAGCAGTCAAGCTCTTGTTTACATGCAAAAGAGCAGCTCCATAAGTTTGGTTCAGTATCCCTTTAACACGGATTTAGACCTAAAAGATCTACCAGAATAGCAGTGATACCGCTATCAAAAACTATCAACTGTTCTAAATGGCAATAAACTAGTCCTAGGAATTTTTTGGATGTCAAAAAAGCATTTGACACTGTCAATTATGAAATTTTACTCAGGAAGCAAATGCATTATGGATTTAGAGGGATTAGCATATAATTCTTTAGAAGCTATCTCAATAACAGGTGCCGAATGATCCAACTGGGTGGTACACGGTCTAATTTTAAAGCGATTACTGTGGGCGTGCTTCAGATTTTGGTCCTTGGTCTGATTTTTTTTTCTCACTGTATATCAGTGACTACCGCACTTCACCAAACAGTTTTCTGTTTTCACCTATGCCGACGGCAGAGCTCTTTTACGTGCACATGAGTCTGCAAGTGAACTAATTAGTACGGCTAACAGGGATTTAGAAACTAGTAATTGGTTTACCTTCAACACAGCCGTCATAAATATTAATAAAACAGAATACAGTAGAACCCCGCTGTTACGTTCCTCACTGGTGCGTTTTCCCGGCTGTTACGTCGTTTTCTTCGGGTCCCGGCATAGCTTCCATAGGATCCAATGTATTGGGAACCCCGCTGTTACGTCGTACCCGAGGAAACGATCCCGCATGATACGTCGCAACCGGGCTCCCCGAACCCGCCCGGGCAATGCGCGCCAACCGCCATTTTGATTTTTGACGAGTCCTGGCCAGGCTTGGCTACGGAACTGGCTGCGAGAAGCCGCAGGCGAGTTGGAGAGGCCGCCACTAGATGGCTATCTGCCTCGCGAACGCCGAATGCCGCGATCTTTATCGTGGGAGGTGGTGACAAGGAGGCGCGGCTGCGGTCGCTTATCTGTTTTTCTCAGCCAGCGTCCGCCGTTGCGACGCGTGTCTTTTCTTTCACTCTTTCTTTTTATCTTAACTCTCCTCTATCTGCACTTGGCAGCTGGCACTTGGCTCGGCTGGAGCCAGTAGGCAGGCCCGTGCAATTTCCTTTTCATCCTTCTCTAAGTCACAACAACATCTTTATCGTGCTTTGATGGCGTGATAGCGTTGCGTAAGCGGAAGGCGCTTCCTCTTGAGGAAAAGCTGGACGTACTAAACGCAGTCGACAGGCAGTCAGGGCGGCCTACGCGGAGCAGCGCGGCGAGCAGCCTACGAACATTTCAGTGCTGGACGCTGTGCACAACGTCGCTTCAGCATGAACTGCAGTGAGCGCGTGAACTGCACAGCACTGCTGCATGCGGTATGGCCGCACCGCAAAGCAACGCTGACAGCAATGCGGCCTTTGCTATTGAGAAACGCGTTGTTCTTTCCAGGGAGCGAAAGAAACTGCAATCCACCATTCTCGAGTTTTTAAAGTCCTAGGGTCAATTTGCGAAAATAAATTGTTTCAAGTCAAAGCTGCCCTGTTTTCATTAATTTTCGGTGCTTTCCTCACTGTTGTGTTTTCCCGGCTGTTACGTTTTTTTTTCCCGGTCCGGTGAAAAACGTCCAAGAAAAATAATTTCTGAAAACTGGCCTGCAGTGCAATTGGTGGGTAATCCCATTGGACCTGTCAATAAGGACATATATCTCAGAGTAATACTGGACGAGAACTTGCAATGGAAGGATCACATTCAGGCACTTTCTAAAAAGTTGGGTGCTGCATGCTTTGCACTGTATAAATGCCGTCAGTACTTTGAGAAACACACACTTAGAATTATTTATTTTGCCATTTTCCAAAGCCAATTATCATATTGCATTGAATCCTGGGGTGAAACCTACCAGTCTTATTTGGAGCCGCTAAGGGTTTTGTAAAGAAAGGGCAATTCAGTTCAGGACACAGTCAAACTACAACAAGCACACTGCTCCTCCTTTTAAACACATGAATATTCTATCACTAAAATCACTTACTGAATGCAGGACTCTACTGATGGTACATGCACGTATTGTGAACAATTACCCATTACACTCATCCATTTTCACTCTCCCATCACACTGCACTCGCAATGCTACACATGGAAATTTCCTTCTTCCGAAGAAAAATGTCTACGGAGAAAGGGCCATAGCTCAAGTGTGGACAAGGCTGTGGGATGCCCATACAGATGACATGAAGCAAAGAAGTAATGTCCCAGTCCTGTTAAGTATGAAGTTATACAGATGCCAACCGATTCTTCGGAATCGGTGGGACCTGAAAAACAGTCCAAAAAATCTGAACTTAAAAGAAAATAACTTTTCTGCAAAAGACCACTTTCAAAATCGCGATAATTTCCACTCCTTATGTTCCGCCTACAAGTGATAATAAATATTAGCCTCTATCCGAGTCACAGCCATGCTTTCGTCATGTCCGCACCCTATCACATCAAGATACCAGATAGTGTGACACAGCTGCAGTCATGCCGCAAATGAATGCACTCGCTCACGAAGACAAAGAGCTCACAACGCTCACGAAGACCGAGAGGCAACCCATGGGCAACCCACAGGAAGACGCGAGCAGAAGTGAGCGCCTGCGAATGTAGTCCCCCTTTCCCGCCACTAACGCGTTTGCTTCCCCACACCGCGGGGGACGTCGCCCAAGCTACGGCGGATGCTGCAGCTGCCCTACTGTGCCGTTTTCGATGCGATCGCGCGCTCTTTGTAGGCCATCTTTGTGGCAACGATGAAGAACAATTAGCCAAGCCTATCCAAGCCAGTCGGATTGTGCCGCCAGTTCCGTTAAAGTCCAAGATGGTGCCTTTCACGGTGGTGGGGAACGGTTTGTTGCGACAGTGATGCCCGCTCGCATCTATATTAGGCCGAAATAACAAACTTTCAGTTGAGAAACAATCTCCACAATGTTGTTGGCGGCTATTTTAGTCCGAAAATTCGAACTTTTAGACTCCACAAAGTCTTAAATATCGGTCCTGAAAGTGCACACATTCTTAGGAGGTGCGGGAAGGTTCCTCTGCGAGATCCGAAATATCATGCAAGTCCAAAAAATTATTGGCTTCCGAAAAATCGCTCGGCTACTGTAAATCAGTGATGAGAGTACTTTCTGTGCAGTTTGGTTTTCATATGATTTGCATGGATCCTAACTAGCATTTAGCCAGAGATCCAGATGTTTCAAACATCCTCTGTATAAAAGTTCAGAAATAAAAATCAATTCAAATTCAATTAAAGCTTGCCTAATTGTTGCATCTCCTTCTCATCCTTTCCCAATAAATGAAGCTACACTCACCAGACATGGATGGTGTGGCACAGACACTGCCCGGCCAGTCAGTGGCCACCGAGAACTAATAGTGGTGGTGCTTGCGGATCCGGTACATGACCATCGACGAGCCCTTGGGGGTGTAGCCATACTGCATCACAAACACGAGCACATGTAGGAGCTGATGGCATTAGATAACGCGCTTGTTTGCAACAGCCATCATTTTCTGGCTCTTGAAGCAACTTTACTGCTGACAGTGACTACAGACTACAATATCAATATTACACGGTCAATTTCGAGTTCCAAACGAGCACCTGAGAGGAAATCGGTAAAGGGAATTTTTCATGGCTCCAGGAGCCACATTCAGTGCGGAGCACAGCTGAGGCTCCTCAAAAATAAGTCCACAGTTGCACAGACATCATGCTCACTCCTCCATGCTGCTGGTTGTTGCGGGTAAGGGTAAAATATTCTGGTGCCAACTATGTTCATCTCTCTGTGCTTTTGCTCAGCAGAAGCAAGTACACCACAGCACTTGACACAGCAAATCTACAGCTGACATTTCACCATCAGTGGCTTCATTCCCGACGAACTATGAAGCCAGCATGTAATCATTTCAGTAATGACTGCAACCTGCCTCACTGCCTTTTCTGTAAATGGCCTCATCGTTTGGAAATGAACAAGAATAACGGTGTACTTGTGCGTGGCATGTGCTTCTCAAGTTTCTGCACGTGACAGCTTTGCAAAGGCTGACTAGTTGGCATGTGATGTGAGCACTGCTTAACTACTTCTGTATCTGAACAGCAGCTGACTTGCTGCTTTCCAGTTTTCGAAGTGCCTCCCACCCCTATCAAAATAGTGTTGCTGCATGTGAAAGGGACGAGCCAATTGTGACCAGCAAAGAATTGTTACCGAAGTTCCCAAAAGGTATTGCTACAGTCATTTTCTTTTGCGCAACTTGCCTTAATTCAAATCTTCCAAGGTCAAGTTAGCATTGTACCACACATTTTGTCTTTAATAACTAGTATGCCGCTACATACGAAGCATTGCTTAGGTTGGCAAACATTAAAAACAAAGAATGTCCTCTAGATTAGAACTTTCTGTAAAATCTACCTTAATTTGGCCAGTACTCATAAACTGCTCAGTCTCTGTCAAGCGTAACCAGGCTGCTGTGACCATGGAAAAAGAAGACTGGTAGCAGATTGTCACCGCTGTGGTCGTCAGCCTCGACGGCTGCGAGGACAACCTGCGTGATATGAATCTGTGCTGATAAAATAAGCTCCTGAAAGCATGAGAGTACTACATACAGACAGCCTGCTTATTTTTGGCAAAGAAGGCCCATTCTACTTACTTCACTTCGCCTCAGAGAAGAGTGGTTGTGCATTGAAGGATAATGGAAAGCTGGACGAGTTGGTTCTGCTTGCCGAACATAGCAGTGGGGAACGAGGGCGACACAAATGAAGTCAGAAGGGGTGTAATGTTTCAACTGAAGGTTTACTCAGACAAGAAAGCAATATAAACAGGTTATAATGATGGTATCATATCTGACATCATCATAGCGTCGTTCCCTTTCTGTCCCTGGAGTTCCTTTTGCACTATTTTTACATTATGGATGTCATATCTGACCTCGCTTTCAAATGCTCCTCAATGGCACAATCTCATGCTCCTGCAGTGCGATAGATGGCTCGATAATGCACATTGTGTCAGCCTTATAAATTTGAAAGGCTGCCACTGGTTCTCTAACATTGACTACTGCGCCAGGTACACAGATATAAGCAGATACTAGTCGACAGCCAAGTTACCTTCCTACAAAATAATCAAACTGTTAGGGAGTGAGTGGAAGCCTTTCGTATTCACAGGGCTCGTGCCACGTGCTAGTCAGCCATATATCGCACTCCAGGAGCATGAGATGGCACAACTGGAGAGCATTTAGTGAGCATGTCCAGATATGACATCGTTTTTGTAACCTGTATATTATTCCTTTCTTGTTTGAGGAAAGCTTCAGTAGAGTTCTGTCTTCCTTTCTGTCACCCTTGTTTTTCTGTGCACTGTTCTAAGTGCACTAAACGTTTGGAAAGTCTGTGGCCTGCCTAATGTATTGATAGCTTTTTTTTTCTTTGTTCAGATGAAATAGCAGGGTGGGAAAAGCTCCTGCATCACCTACTGTGAGCCCTATCTATAACCCATTACGTTCCTAGCTAGATATACAGTACATGTACTTGTATCCCCTTGCAGTAGTGCCTTCGGATGCTGTGAAACTTTGTGAATGTACAAGCAGATATTACACAAACTGCTCTGTCCAAATAGGTGAGCACTACAATGTCAAGGTAGCCAGTGAATTTCAGCAACTTGTAAGGCAGTTCTGGAAAGATTCAATAAACATCTCATGGAGCATGTCAGTGTCATCATTGCCACAGCTGCAGCTCCCTGTACTATTTGAAAGGTAGCTACCTGAGCTGATGAAACAACCACAATAGCGTAATCAGATGATACTACTGCAAAAAGTTATCTGGCAATGTCTGAAAACAGAAATGCTTGAAACAGACAACCTTGGTCTGGCCTTTCCGGAAGTGGTGGCAGCAGATCCTCAGAGCTCTGGAGAAATCTAATGACGGGGTGTGCAAGGTATTTGAAAACATGAGTAAAATGAGCATTTGGGCTAGTTGGTCACATTCTTGCATCATAACTGCAGCAAAGAAACACATTCACACAGAGAAGAAACACAAAACACATGGACAAATGCTGCAGCTGTGAGTGCAGCATTCGTCCATGTGTTTTGTGTTCCTTCACAATGTGAACGTATTTCTTCGCAGCAGTTATGATACAAGAATATTTGAGGACACTATTCAATATCGCCATAGACGCCAGCAGTCTCACCACATCTATCTAGGTGTGCAGCTTCTTGTATACTGACACCTTATCATTGATATTGCACAGTTTGTTCCAAAATGGAAGTTTACAATCTGACGCAGCAAATGAAACGCCACACAGTCCTCATCGCTATGGCTGCCACTTCAGCGAATTAGAAATTGCCACCTTTCTGAGCGCAGAGAAGCGCTGTGTTCACAAATTCTGGAAAGAACTGATGTGCTTTGATGGTGACGTGGCATCTGTGGCAAAAAGGAGAAGCACGGTGAGCGGTGATATGTCGCCAGAACGCGCAATTTTCTCCAGCGGCTGCAAGTCATTTTGAGTGATGACCCAGGAAAGTCGACGAGGACAACTGCATACGAGCTCTAGGTTGCAGAGTCGACTGTAGGACTCGGTGTGCAACAGGACTTAAGGTCCCATTCCTGCGTCATGAAGAGGGGATAATTCGCGTACCATAAAAGTTGGGAAAATCGTATGCTCCGGTACAGGAGCTTGCTAAGCAAGCTGGAGAAGCCTGAGGTGCATGGAATGTTCATTTTTTTTTTCAGACGAAAAGAACTTTGACCAAGACCAAAAACCTAACTGCCGTAACAACAGGTGGCTTTGTGCAAGTGCTTATCAGGTGCCTACAGTGATACTCATAGAATTTTCATTGTCTGTTATGTTGCTTTCTGGGTACAGCCACTGTGACAAGGACTGCATGTCATTTCATTTCCTGCGTCAACCAGTATGCTTCCATTTTGGAAAAAACTGCACAGTATGAATAATAAAGTGTGAATATACAAGAAGCTGCATGCCTAGACAGATGTGTTTACAGCGCTGTTGTCTATGGCAATGGAGGACTTTGTTCTCAAATACCTTACGCACCTAGCATGCTCAGCGGAACAAGAAAGAGTGCTTCACTACAGAGTGAGTTGATTCAAGACAACGACTGAAAAATGTCAGTCCTATTCAGACTGACCATCAAAATGTATTCTCCGTAGCAGAATAAAAAAGCTGCTCTTCATCACCCATTGGACATCACCACAACACAAAAGTCAGCAAAAGCTAAAGTTACACAGCCAATTTTTGAATTTTTAATCTTTCTTTGCAGCCTGTAAAAAATAAAAAATACACACAAGTAGCTCGGTACACACCCTGAACTGCATGTTGACAAGCATGCTCCACAGCTGTTGTGATCCCACCTGTGCTTAAATAGAGGCAAAATTTGCACACTACACTTTGCTCCACTAACTAACAAAGAACATTACAAAAATTTCACTTCGCTTATACAGCTGCAAACAACTTGCTGCTGTTTTCATCTCTGCACAACACACCGCTTTTCTGAAAGCTTAGTGCAATAAGAAAGCCAAGAACGCATGCTGCCGGGCCAGTTGGTGCTGTATGAGGGGAAGAATTGGGCGCAAAAACCAGACGAGGGATGCAAGAAGGTGCATGTGAATGTCTTACGTGTCTTCTTACGCCCCTAGTCTGGTTCTTGCGCTGAATTCATCTCCTCGGGATATGCAGACAGATCCTCAGAAATAATTTGCCATGAAAAACAAAGCTATGATGCACCCGGCTTCACCATTGAAGGGAATGAGAAAGCCGTCAAGGCAGGCATCAATGCGGACAGGGATGCTGCATTTTACCCCAAGTTGCAGCAAGGAGAAAAGAAATGTTAGCATCCCTAAGCGATGCCTGTCAGCCACTTGCTCAGGTGTCCAGATTCCAGCGACCCAAGTGGGGCCAGAGGGACATGGCTGCTTGCATGTGGCTGCTTACGCGAGACCTGGCCGCTTGCACGAGGAGCCAGTGGACAGCACATGTGCGCAGTCTGTGCCTGAGCATTTCAATGCGCAAAGCTCCAAACTGCTGCAGTGGCACACTATACATTTCAATAAACTTGCCTCACTCTTTACAGCTTTTCTGCACTTTTCTGTGAAAACAAAAAACTTGTACTGTAAGCAGGTTAAGTCCAACCTGGCTTAACTGAATCATTCATTATCATTTTTACGAGCAGCTAAAACAAGCGGAATCCTACTGCTACCAGTCAGGAATTGGCTAGAAATCTAGCTGTGCCAATCATCTATCTCCACCGGGTTCATCATTAAAGTCATTGTGTGCTGATCTGGCTAACAAAGCAATTGGCCCTGCAGATGGGTCTCTCGGGCGACTAAGCTGAGCTGACATGGCTGCGTTAAATTTCAGAAAAAAGCTCTCTCAAGTAAAATAAAATGCGAAAATGAATAAAATGCCACTGTAGCAAAATACTATAAATTCATGCTTAGTGACACTGAAACAGCGTTGTGATGCAAAAGACTGCAGGGATAGATCACCTCAAGTTATATGGAAAATGAAATAAACGAGGCAGCACGTAGAAAAAAAAATTAATTTAGTCTTGAGAGGAAATGGACTAAGAATGCACAAGCACAGGAAAAAAAAAACTTGCAACAGGTAAAGGAGAGAGCTTAAATAAAAAGGAAGGCCCACTCAAGTCTTAGTGTCCAGTGATGAGCCAGGTAGGTGGGGCATTGGGCGAGGAAGTGTGGCGGGTCATCGGTGTTGTCCATGGGCTCCGGTCGGTCACTGCTCTGGGTGGACGGCCGTGTCCAGGGCAGGCATCAATGCTGCTGCAGGAACCCCTCATACCTGTGGGGCCCGGGAGAGGCAGCCCGGGGAAGGTGCACATGGGGGCGGCCCTGTTCCGAGGCTGCCGGTCACGGGAACGGCAGGAAGGGAACAGCGGCCTAGGGGTCTGGTGGCTCAGGCTGTCGACACTTCTCCTCTCCCTCATAGCTCAGCTTGTAAGGCTTCTCCAGCCACAGTGTAGCACCGGCTCCTTACCAAGCATACAGAAATGCATGGGGAGAAAAATTTCGCCTTATTCAAGCATCTGTCATACAAGCACAGAATTACGCAAACAATACAGGCTGAACACCTCAGTTTCACAGCTCCAAATAGTGAAAATAAAGCAATCACAACATGCACAGGCTGACTTGTACACCTACTTATCAGTTGTTGTCTTGTATTCCCCTAGAACTTTTCTAACACTCAAGCAGGGGGTGAGAGAACATCAAAGGTAAAAGAAAATGCAAGTTTAGAATACAGAATGCATGATTAATAGAAACAAAGAAGAAATGAGTCCCTTTCCAGATATGCAGCAAAAAATATCTGAAGAAAAAACAGGAGCAGAAACTATGGTGGCTAAACCAAGTTATCAAGCACAAGGCACAGCTCTTGAACCCAAAGCGACAGAAATCCTTTAATGAAAAAAGCAGAGAATTTAGCCGGCATTTAAAAATCGCTGGCATGCTATATCTGCGCGAGGAAGCGAATTTAGGAGATAAAAATGGAAGGAGAGGGGCATGGAAAAGGTAAAAGAAATAAAAAGAGGAGAAGAAAAAATGCACTCATTAAATGCGTACTAAAGTGCACCGGCGAGTAACAATGTTACATATGAAATGACAAAGTGCAAAGTCTGAGAAATGGGCTAACAGCGTGAAGAATGCATGAGAGTAACATGCAAGGTGAAATCAGAGCTTGTCAAGATGTCCAATACCTTTTAAGTATGCAAATAAAAAGTTATTGCATGTCTCTGTTGCTTAGGGCGGGCCAAGAGACCTAAAACACTGTCCATTGTCAGAGGCACAGGGGAGAGCGTCTCCATGCAATGTTCATAGTACGCTCGCTCATCAGCATATGCAGGGCACTCAAGCAGGATATGTTCCACATCTTTGATCGAGCCGCAGTTTACACGAAATGGACTGTTTATTTGACCAAAACGGTATCGCAAGTTGTTTGTAAATGCAGTGTCCAGGCGAAATTAGTGATAAAGTATTTCCAGATGACGAGGAATACTGGGTTGGAGTCTTGACCTGGTATATGGGTCGACTGAGGAAGAAATTGGTAGTGATGTGTCGGCAAGCACCAGAGCTGATACGTTTCTTCTGAAGCAAGTATTTTAGCCATTTCGAATGCACCAGACTTCGTGAAGAAAATCCGGATGTATCTCCGATATTGGTGAATTTTACGGGCTCCATCTGCTTTTTCATTGCAACAGCAGCTCCTAATCTAGTACCATGCAACTTGCCATGTTGACTGAAAAAACAGATTGGCACTAGTAATTTCTCAATATGTACCAATAAAAATGCACGAAAAAACAGAAAATGAAATAAGTCAAAGCCTCTGCTCACAGTTCTTAAGAGCGGAGAACGGCTGACACACCGCAGCGGAATTTCATAAAAACATGTATAGTCGTGCCTCATTAATATGGACACTTTGGTTCCCGAGTAAAACTGACCATAAAGAGAGTCGTGCGCAATAATGAATCAGGAAAAAGAACAAAAAAATAATCGGAAAGAAAAAACCAGCTTTATGAATGCGGACTGCTTCTGCGCATAGTGGCAGGCAACGAGGTGGAAATGGGGTAATCGTGGTACTCCAGGTGCATTATCCACGTCGCCCTTATCCTCAAAATCATGCGGTGCTGGTTTCAGCCTATTTGGAGCATCCAGTGGGCAATGAGACGAGTAGTGGTGCCTCTTTGTGCGACGGAGTATCTCCTACTACGACTGTTCACATCTCAAGATCTCTGGACTCACTCGGATGACAGCTGCTAAATGTGGTTTGCAACGCAGCACACAGAAAGAATTTCATTCGCAGCCATTCATGGAATGCAGCAAATGATGAAGTGCATCAACCAGGCACCCTGCCACTGCAGAGCACGGAACAGCACACAAACACACAGAGGCCATTTGCACTGCCTTTACTTAGTGTTCTCCACCTAGAATACAAGGGGCGGAACATCTGACAGAGCATTTGGGATTTTCTTCTCGTCGATGTCCATACTAATGGGACAAAAATAGATTGGTCCCAATGGGCCCCTTACATTTTCACCCTGTCCACTGTCTGGACCACACTCATATGAAAAGGCGTAAATACTTTTAAAAAGTATGGTCCCGAGAAAAAATATCCATGATTAGAGTCATTCATAATAACAGGGCAGTATTAACGGGGCACAACTGTAACCTGAACGAAAGCCAAGCCAATGCTTGGAAATGGCTCTTTCAGATGACTGAAAAAGGATGGACAACTGGGCGAGTTGGTAATAATTCACTGTGGGTGGTACAGTGCAAACTACATGACAAACAAAAGTAGTCTTCTTGTTTTTGTCCATCGTCTAGTTCGCGCTGCACCACCCACAATCTCTACGATAGCTCCAAGTTTAGTGAAATGAGGCCCTGCACCCAACACGTCAAAGCAAACCCACTGGAAACCCCTTTGGGGAATCACACAATGTAAAAAAAAAAACAAGGAAGCATTCACAACAAAGCAGACAGCTTAGAAGACGTAGATGTTATGGTTCACTTGGCTTAGCCTCATACTTGTGTCTTGCTACATTCCTAGGTAAGATTTCCCTAATGTATTCTCTTCTTCCCAGTGACTTCATCTGCTTCATATGATTCTAAAAGTAGTTTAGTGATTTCACTTTTTCCTCCCCTTGCACTTGTTCTTGTATTGGACCTCACTCTCTGTAAGCATTTTCAACAGCACATGTTAAGCCTTTGCTCATGCTCTTAAAAGCTGCTCAGCGATTAGTTTCTTCTCTCATTCACTGCCACCCCTTAGTTGAGCAGTGAGAAAAATTACAAGGAACAAGCACACCTGACAAAGGTCATGACACGCTCTTTGAAGCAGTAGTGAGACCACTAAGCTTCTATAAATGTACCAATTGGCACCAAACTCTGATCACTGTCTGACTACTGGACACGAGAACAGGGAAGTCTAACTTCCTCCTCCACAAGTGCACTCTTCACAGATTGGCCAACAATGCAGCCACGTCCTTTTATTGTTCGTTTTTCCTGAGCACTTTTGTAGCTGACAGAACTTCACAAGCCTGTCAAGAACTGGCAGAAGACCTTACACTCAGAACACAAGTGTAGTGAATTGGTCTTGTTTGCTAGCATTGATATTTAAATGAGCGAAAAGGATGGGACACAAGAAAGGTGACACTACTAGCGGCACCACAGCAAGCAACACCACAGCACTCGTGGTGTCTCCTTCCTTGGGTCCTGTCCTTCACCTTGTCTTAAATCTTACATTGAGCTGACAGCAAAAACAATAAAGGAGAGGGGACAAGACACAATGTGATGCTGCACCATAACTGTCTTTGTGTACACCATTTTCAATGCTTTGTCAAAGTGGGGCCACACCACGGCTGGCACAATTTGACGATGCTGAAACAGATTCTGTTCCATTTCTGCATTTTCTATCATTTGTAAATGGTTGAAGAGATGCCATCCACAAAGTTTGCACTTCCATATTGTCACAAGCACAGTGATGAGGAGGCAGATTCAGCCAGCGAAGAAGGCTGAGAAATATATGAATGGAATTGAATTGGTACGATATAGGAAGCATACATCAACGTCACAGTGGCTGCCATTTTGAAGTGCAGGCAGCATAGCAAAAGGCTGCAGATGTATGTGATTTGCTTATCAGGAACTGCTCTGGCTTACAATGCTCAAAACTGCGCGCTGTAACATGAACCCCCGTGAACACCACTGATGTGAGCCACACTAGCCCATTTGCTGATGCCACTCACCATGTTAGTGTTGCTAGTGATGGCAGCCTTAATTATCTGCACATCAGCCTTCATCGTCTCGGGGTCAACCGGAACATGGATTGCCTTGATCTTCAGGTATTCACCCGCCTGCGAGGAGACACACAGCCCGCCCTTCGCACTCACCACCCTATTCGATGATGCAAGGGATCGCAGCAGAGAGAAGGTGCACTACTTGCTTCGTGCGTGTATCAGACATGGGAGCTACACAGCATGCTTACCTCAGAGCTCTCGATAGCTGCCCTATTAAAACTACTTCCAGCTTCAGAAACACAGTGCTGGTTATAAAATGCACCTCGTAAGTGTCCCTGGAACTTGGTTACCACACAAGGAAACTATTTGCCAGTCGAATGACACCTTATTTCACACCTGAAGCTCAGTCGGGCACGTGTAGGGCTAACTCATTGCCACACAACTGTTGCCATTATTAGACACCAGGTGTTACCTGACAAGCTCCTCGTGCAATCATTAATTCAGGATATGGCACGAAAGAATTCACTGCTACTGCTTTGGAGCATTAAACTCCCCATACATGCTGCTTTCGTCGATTTTCCCCAGAAGAACAGGTCTTATGTGAAGTTTGCAATTTCCACAAAGTTCCCCTTGAATTGACAAACTGCCCATTAATTTAGACAAGCTTGTTTGACAGAAGCACTCTTTCGGGCTTTGCAGTTGTGAAGAAACAGTTGTCATATTTCTCTGCAATTAGGGGCAGCAACAGGATGGATGGACACTGGATTTTCTGGACTGTCTGTACAGCAGGTTTCTATATTAACGAGGCGTAAATACATTGAACGGGTTTGGTTCCCCCAAAAACTGTTTGTAATTTGAGTGCTCCATACTAACAGGGGTCGTATTTATGTGACACGACAGTGTGTGTGTTTTGGCACGGTCAGGCAAGCCAATCACTCGAAGTGTCTGAGGGAGGGGACTTGCATTCGCCACACGCTGGTAGCAGTTCCAAACACTGGTTCACAAGGCTGCCCCACAATAACTTTTTTTTTGCCCTAAGAGTGCAAACCCCAGTTACTCTTGCTGTGAGTGGTACATACATTTACGAGCTACGAAATCGTGCTTGTCCAACTGGATAGCGTAGCAGTGAAAGCCTCCGAAAAGAAAAGTGGCCACAAGGCACCTCAACTGCAGTTTTCCCATAACTAAGTAAAGCACCAATGAAGGTCACGAAGGTAGCTGCGCAGCACGAAGAGCTCACCTTGTGATTGCACTGGAACATGGTTACAACGTGTCACACATGAACACTGCAGCATGGCTTTCTGCTTGTGCTTAAAATGCACTTAGTGTCACAACTGGACAATAAACTGAGGCTGGCAGGTACACAACCATAATAACATCTCGAACAGCCCCATTCCAGCCACAGATACGAACGGCCAGCGGCACGCAGAAGAATGATGCTGATGTCGATGGGTAGGCCGTCCCAGGCAGATGGTGCTACCCATGGAATGAGTTTTTTCTGTAACTGACACTAAATATGCTGAAAGCATGGATCAGAATTAGAAAGGACACCATAACTGCACTATAAAAATAATGAGAGCTGACAGCAAAAATTACGAAAGTACAGAATTTAGACAAAACAGCTATCGTAAACTCAAAACTGAAACTCAGCAAAGAGTGCAGTCGACAGGCGACTCCGAAAATTTTTTGTCATCTATGCGCTCAGTGTCGCACTGACCACAGACCAAGGTTAGCATGGCTCGATGGGAAAGTTTTCTTTTCGTTGTGTATGGTGAAGACAACTGCGCCAACTTGGGCCTCAATTTTGTGGCGTCAAAATGTTATACCTAAAAGTGGCACAATTTTTTTCTGTCTGAGTCACGACATCGCCTGCGTCTGTGCCACGGCTGCGGCAGATCTGCCAGGCACGAGAAAAGTCATTTCAAGCAAAAATTTAGAAGGTACATATGTATATTGGAGGTCAAGATACTCCTTCTGGAATAAAATGCTCTCTCCTAACCGAAACAGGGTTTACGTCAGTTCCTTAGTATGCACTGACATTGAACAGTACACGGACCTCTAGCATTTTGCCTCCATTGAAATGCGACTGCCGCCGCCGGGATAAAACCAGTTTTTCGGGTCAGAAGCTGTAACCAGAACGGCAGCTGAACAGAGGTGCTGGCTTGGATGGAAGTGGATGGAAGATATGGCAAAGGTATTGTGCTGTCTCAACCCCTTTTCTCGCAGCATTATTGCGTTTCACAAGCACGGGTAAAGAATACAGGCTGAGATAAACCGCGTTTACATGAATACGCAATGCCGCACCGTATGACTCTCGGAAGCGACACACCGCTGTTCACATACGTACCAGTCAGACGAGACGGTGGCCTCTCACCCAGTGCATGCGGCAGAGGGGTCCAGCCGCTCCCATCTTGAGCATGCGTGGTCTCCTCTGTTGTACGGATGAGGAGGTGTTTCATTCCTGCCCCAGGGAGAAAGGGCACTTCTAACCTCGCTGCAGGCACCATCATCAAATCACCCTGCACAGAAGCATCATTGCATAAAAACTTGGAGAAGTATGTACTTTCTAATTACCCTCAATTGCCAGGCCAATGAATTCTGTATTTACTGTGTAGGGTTTTCATTGCTTGAGTGCTTTTGTATAGTATTGTATTTCTAAATGTGTTTGTAAAATTGAGCCCGCTTAATCAATTTTTTTGTTGTGATTATTAATTCCCACTGCACCTGCAATCCACTATGTAGTTGCTATCTGCCATATTTTCATCATGCGTCATATGTACAATTATTAACAGGAGGCACCTCCGACAGTCTATACTCTGGGAGCTCCTTCTGACTAATTAACTTATGTACCTCATATGTGCACTGATATTTCCATAAAAAATTATAATATTAAAATATAATAATGTGTGTCAACAAAATTTTCAATGGTTATTCGTCATCTGCATTTATTCCATCCTCCTTACGTACTGTTATATTCACACTGCCCATTAAGGTAGACTGGACACTGGAGGTCACATTTTGTGTTAATTTGATTCGTATATTATTGCAGAATGTCAACCAGGCCGGGGCATATGGTCGTGATGATATTCTTCTAGCGTAATTCACAAATTGTGAATGATTCACCAACTTTGCTAAAATCTTTGCAAACTGTCCCCATTACCTTTACATGAATGTGTCCTAATGACTTGGATAGGTGCAGAGTTAATGATATTATTTTAAGAACAAGCAAGAAATTTATAATTAGGAGTGCTTTTCATCTTAGGCCTACAATGAAAAAAGCATGTGAATTGCATTGGGAAAAAGACAGCCATCAGTTCTGGTTTATTACAGGAGAAATTCGGTGATTTGCCAAGTGATTTCAGAATAGAACTGCTAGTCATGTGTGATAAATATTGGAATATAGATGTGTTTGTCGAGGCCTGCATAGATGGGCACTTATATGTACAAATTCCCAACAGTGCAGCGCAATTTTCAAAGGGAAATTACACACAGGAACTTAGAATGACAGAGACCAAATGCAAACTGAAACAGAAAGTATAGAACGACACAATGAGCACGGAAAAAATATTGGATTAAAAATTTTGGCCACAATATTTAGAACTATAAAACTGCTGTTAACTGCGAAAAATATATTAAACCAAAAACTTACACACTGAAGCATTTCACGGTCAAGCAGCTTTCCTTTAAGGGTGATGTTTTTTATTATTCTGTTTTTTACCTGCCCTTGAGTGGAACAGCTTGGTGTCAAGTACTGTTCACAGCTTATCCAAAGACGCTTTCTACCATGATTTCAATGCGTAGGCTGCCTCTTTTTAGCCATTTTTAACTCCTTGCTGTAAAGCCCTATGGGTGGTGCAAGTAACTCCTAAATTAAAAATAAAGATTGATATTCAGAGAGGTAGGCACCTTTTTTAAATTTCTGAAGACACTAAGCTCCCCTGCCATCAAAGGAGGCCTCACTGTGCTCAGCACCAAAAGTCATTATGCATTGGAGAAAAGCAGCAAGCACAAATACCAAACATAAAAAGCTGGTCCCCAAATGAGAGAAGCCTGCACTTTCAGAAGCACTGTCACTCATGTTTTGTAAGCTAGGCACCTGTAGCTTGCGGAAGGGCTTACCAACAATATTAGAGATTGGAGCAAATAAGTGGGCTACTGTTATTGATGGCACATCCATCTCAAAGTATAGGCACAAGAAGAGAGAGCACTGGATAAAATATTAATAATGACTACTGTTTGCACCAGCTTTTAACGGTTAGGATAGGTCGTGCTTATATCATGAGATTTTCAGTAATCCTTAAATGCCAGTTTTAAACAAAAGTGGGTTTTGCATAAACATAGCACCACTACTTTGTGTGGGTGTTTTAAGATTCCTGTGCCCTGCACTATAATAAGCTAGACAACAGGTATGCCATGATTAAACTGTTTACAACAATGTCTAAAGGAAATGATCGTACAACCCAATGCATTGTTCTAGTCTACCTGACTGTCACTTCAGCTCCTTTATTTCATTTTTGCCAAATCAATCATGCGACACAGTCATCCGCAACTGCAACTTTCATGAACGTTTGACGATTCTTTGTTGGTTTATTGGGGTTTAACGTCCCAAAGTGACTCAGGCTATGAGAGACGCCGTAGTGAAGGGCTCCGGAAATTTCGACCACCTGGGGTCCTTTAACGTGCACTGACATGGCACAGTGCACGGGCCTCTAGAATTTCGCCTCGACTGAAATTCAACCGCCGCGGCCGGGACCGAACTCGCGTATTCCGGGTTAGCAGCCCAGCGCCGTAACATGCACTGAGCCACTGCGGCGGGGTGTTTGACGATTCAGCAATTTGGAAAGAAATATGGCACAACCCAAGACGAAGAATATATATGGGCACAATGAGTATGGGCTGTTACGACAATTTCTGCAGTAAATCACGAAAAAAAAAACATACGCTGAAAACCTACATGCCAGAAAAAACACTGCGCTTGGCCTTTCGAGCAAACCGCTGCGCTAGAGAAAAGGTTCAACAGCGACAGTTACGCAAGGAAAGCATCGGCAATCAAACAAAACTGCCGGCAGGAATGTTGGCCTACTTATCGTGAAAGGCCAGGAATCTCATACACTGCCGGTGCCTCACTCACCTATATTTGCGATTTCGCACGATTGCATGGCCAGACTAGCCTCTATAGCCAGACAGGCACAGCGCCGCCATTTGCATTCACCAGGCGTCTGTTTCCATAGTTGTCATGACAACAGCTGGGCAACGTTGCGCTTGGCTGTTGCAGCCAAACGAAAACATTTGCGCAAATGCTTTAAACAAAATTTACGCAGGCGTGTTTACAAACCAATTTAAAGTTTTGCATGCACAATTCCAGTCAATAAAACTTGAGCTTCCGTACGAATCTAGTGGCGGAAGTAAACTACAGTGTTGCAAAAAATTTATGGACAGAGAAGTGCGACAATGGGGGCCTAAGAATATGTCACGTTTGTAAAGCACAACAGCGTCCAAACGGCATGCTTTATTTACGTCACTATAAGCAGCACGTAGGCAGTTTTATCTAGGTAGGTCAGAAAAATCGCGCCTTCTTTGGATTGACGAAGAGCAGATGCTCGGAGGAGGGAGTTCCGGTTTCAGGCGCGCGTAATTTGAATGCGAGCATTTTTGTTCAGTGTGGTGTCTCTTGCTGTCTATCTACTTTTCGTCCATAAAAGCGAAGAACTATATTTAGGGCGCTCTTGACTGCCCGTCAACGCGGCTGCCTTCGTTAAACACTGCCAATCAAGAAAAGAACCCAGGTTCTTTCGGCATTTATGTTGCTCCATATAAACACAAAAATAAACCGATGCAGTAGCAGTCACCATCTGGCACATCGCGTTACAGCGACACCGCTCACAGCAGTGGTTGTCTACCACCGTAAGCTGAAAAATGTATATCACAAGCAGGTGCCATTTTGATAGACATTGCATAAAAACTGCGCGAAAAGGCGAAACGCGCCAAAATTACCAACAAGGAAAACAGGCTTTTACGAAGCTCGCATGCAGAACAATTATGCACCATACGATACTAAAATACATCTCCAAATGATTTACAAGCATTCCTCTGTTCCCCGACGTTATTCTCGGTCCCCCAAAATATTTAAGTATCATTCCGCGTTTCTTTCGACAAATGTTTGGCACCCTGACAGTTACTGCAGGTCTCCCAACCAGTCGCTCACAGTGTGTGGAAATACTGAGAACAAATGCGCGGGTACAATTACCACCATCTTCAGAGACGTAGAAGAGAATTTTCGGCGCACCAGAACCTTGTTTTCAGACGTGTTTACTTGTTTCCGCTGGTGCAATGCGCATTTTCACTCGAGTAGACGATGGAGTCGTCGGTCAAGTTTCTAGTGTTTGAGCTTTTTATGCGTGACCTTTTTCCCCGGCAGTCTTGAATATTACACGCCCGAATTAACAACGCAAGAACGCCCGTTTACGACACGTTTGCCCCCCTTTTTTTTTTCAAGTTGACCGCACATTTTACCCGACCGTCGACAAATATCACTGGAAATAAGTTGTGTATTGTTGGCGGTAATAAAAAACTTCGCGTCCCGTAAAACTCAACGCGCAACCATGCGAAACTCATCGCTATAGGCAAAGCGCTCAAGGCCATATAGCATGGGCGCGCCCTTCGCTAAATGAGCACCGACCGGCGCCATAGCCACGGCACGAGGAGGACGAGCTGGGCGTACTTGTCACAACTCCGCCATACTGCGCCGGCCGGCGGGCTCAGCGAAACTGCCTGAAATAAAGAATAGTTCGGCAAAAACTAAATGTTTCTTACCTTGACGCTGTCATAAAGACCAAGGGCGACACGAACCGCGCCAGAGCAGCAAGCAGGCCACGAAGCGTGCGTGCCTTTTCACTAACCGCATAATTCAAGGTTGCGGCCGGCGTGGTCAGTGGAAACTGCTTGAAATGCACAGCAGTTGTGCAAGAAAACATTTCTCGCCTTGCGGTCGTCACAAACCGCAAAAGTTTTGCGTCGAAGACGAGGACAGAGGCAAAAGCACGGAGTCTGCGCGCTAAGACAGACGCCGCACGCTCACAGGCACAGCGCGCGCAGACGACCGTCTCCTGGCTTTGTTCTGCCTAGTCTGCTCCGTCGCCGGTCGCCCGCCCGCGCGCATGCGCAAGCGCGCTGGTGGCACCACTGAAAAGACGGGTTGAAAAATAATCTCTGACGCAGTTCGCGGGGCCGGATTTCGCCGAGTGTCCGCTCTTTATGAATTTCTTCCTCTATGGACCGGTCGTGAGACGTGTTTGCGGGTAGGTAGAGGCCGTTGTTCGGGTTTTAACGTAGGTCGAGGACCTTAATGGTTTCAGTGCGGCTATTGGCGGAAGGTGACCTGCGCAACTGAACCCACGTCTGCAACCAAATGGTCCTTAGCGGTAGCTCAGAGGTTAGGGTACTCAGCTACCCAGCCAGGCAGAGTACCCGTGGGCTGTGCGATGTCAGTGCACGATAAAGATCCCCAGGACCCGCCGCGGTGGCTGAGTGGTTACGGCGCTCGGCTACTGGCCCGAAAGACGCGGGTTCGATCCCGGCCGCGGCGGCTGAATTTCGATGAAGGCAAAATTCTAGAGGCCCGTGTGCTGTGCGATCTCAGTGCACGTTAAGGAACCCCAGGTGGTCGAAATTTTCGGAGCCCTTCACTACAGCGTCTCTCATAGCCTGAGTTGCTTCGGGACGTTAAACCCCAATAAACCAAAGATGCCCAGGTGGTCGAAATTATCCGGAGTCCTCCACTACGGCACCACTTTCTTCTTAAGCACCCTCCTTTATCCCTTCCTACGGTGCGGTTCGGGTGTAAACCGAGACATGCGAGATATTTACTGCGCCATTTCCTTTCCTCAAAAACAATTTGTATTTTTCTCAGTTTGCAACCTTATTTCCTTTTTCATGAACATGTTGCAGAGTGAGAGAGAGAGAATTGGAGGACGTTTAATCTTCACCTTTAGGAGTGGAACACAACAGCGTGTTGCTGCGCGGTCAGGGAGTCTACGGAACGCCATCGCCCGTGCGCGACGCCTTGCCCGTTGGAAACAGCTCTGAACGGAACGCATTTTTGAGGAAAGGAAATGACGCTGTAATTATCTCACATCTCGCAGGACCCTCGCACCGGAAGGGAGGAAGGTGGGAGTGAAAGAAGAAAGAAATGCCGTAATGAAGGAAATGAAAACTGGATTTGAGGAAAGGAAATGACGTAGCAACTGTCTCACATACCACGGTGGACACCCGCAGCCCCCGATTATAGGTCGCCAGTTAGAATCCCTGCCGCAAGCTATGCTCTAACTTGTAAGTTTATGCTACACGAAACGCTGAATCGTATGACACCATCTGTAACCTTCTGCGGCAAGCGGTTGGCATGATACGATTTTTTCCGACGCGCGGTGCCGAGAACTACTACTATACTATGACGCTGACTGCTTTTTGACCAAACGAGATATATAGCTGTCTCGTAAAACTTTTGCGCCAACTGTCGGCGTCGCAGTATAGTAGTATTTGCAGTTGTCGGCACCACGCGTCGGAAAAAATGGTATCATGCCAACCGTTTGCCACAGAACGTTCCAGATGGTGTCATACCATTCATCGTTTTGTGAAGCATAAACTTACTCGTTAAGTTACAGCCTAGCTTCCGGTAGCAAATCGAACCGGTGGCCTATAGCCGAGGGCTGCGGGTGTCCACAGAGGTATGTCACTGTATGTGAGACAGTTACCGCGTCATTTTTTTCCCTCAAATCGAATTTTAAATTTCCTTCATTGCAGCACCTTTTGCCTTAATTCTTCTTTCACTCCCACCTTCCTCCCTTCCTCTAAGGTGCGGTTCGGGTGTCCTGCGAGATGTGAGACATTTACTGCGCCATTTCCTTTTCTCAAAAATGCGTTGCGTTCAGAGGTGTTTCTAACGGGCAAGGCGGCGCGGCTGACGGACGATGGCGTTCCGTGGACTCCCTGGCAGCGCTGCAACACGTTGTCGCGCTCCTCTCCTAAAGGCGAAGGAGATCTCTATTAATATTTTTTTGGTCGAAAAATCTGATAGTTCGGCATTTCATGGCTTTGTTGCCGCTTGGCCGACAGCGAAAGAGGCATTTATTTCTATGAAATTTGGATTCGACCTTGAAAAAGTTTTTCCCGCCGCTTTGGTTCGAACTCGGGACTCTCTGATGACGACATAGGACAAAGTCACGTGAAACATAACGTTCACATGACGCAACGCAGACTCCGTGATTTCTGGCGGTTAGCGGTGCGGTCTAGTAGCAGCCGAAATGAAAGCTGCCGCCGGCCGCACGTTGAAGGCATCTATCGGCCGTTGCGGCCGCCGCTACCGTCACTTCGTTTACCTTTACGCCGGCGTTTTGCCAGCGTTACGATGGATCCCGTTCCCGAACCCATCAACGAAGTTCTCCTGAAGAACTCCGGCCTGCACTTCAGCGACCTGAGCCCCACAGAGCGTGCGATGCTTTTGAGGGCTGAAGCGGCTGGCGTGGCCGGTTATCAAGGATTTGATGTCCGAGTGCCGAGGAGCCGGCGCAGCAAGTGCGGGAGCAGTCATCGACGAGCCACCGTCACGACTGATGAGTAGAGACCGGTGTGTGCGGACATATGTGAATTCTGTTATAACAGCCCTCGTAGATCGTAGTGCTGCCCAGCGTCTTCGTATACGTTCACTAAGCGAACACGCCAAGCGGTGCGTTTGCTAACACCGAGGCTCGCGTGAAACAATAATGATGATGATGTCCTCAGGCTGAATGGCACATACCCACGGCGGGGGATTGGCCAGGGTGTATAGGAGGTATTCACATGACGTCATCCGCAAGGGGCGCTAGCGGCCGGCGCGGCATTCGCCATGTTGGTGGTCGCGCGCGCGTCCGCCGCAGCCAGCCGCAGCGTTTAAATAGCTGGTGATGGGTGAAATGTGAGTGTATTTCGCGTCTCGCCGCAGATAATTTCTGTCCGACCCGTGCCGCCGCGTGACTGAGTGAATATTCCGTGAACTGTGCGAAGCAGAAAAGAGCGGGGACGCTCAGATGGTTACTTTGTGAAAAGGTCGACCCCCCGTAGGAATGTGGAGGCGCCGGCATGGTGTGCGACGTACAGGACTGCTGCTGCGCGTTGAATTCACCGGTATCGAGGCCCATCTTGTGCACGGCTTAAGTTTGCTGACAGGGCAAGGAATTAAAGCATACAAACCTATGAGAGGGTGCAATTAATTGACAAGCGGGTTGTTATATAGCACCACGCAGGAATGACACAACAAGAAGGAACGATTTATTCAGGCAGCTCCTTTTATAGCCCGCCGGTGAGGTGACGTTGTGATCACGTGGTCATGCCAAGGTTTGCCGACGACGCATCATCTCTCCCCCCTTAAAGAGACAAGCGTACAGGTGGCCGTCGCTGTCTGGTTGATCTTCGCAAACCAGGCGGGCCAGTTTCCGTCCCGGATGCTTCTGGGCTATCTTGCGACGTGGTTGGAGCGTCGTCCGCAGGTTCCCGCTTGCCAACTTCTCCAGGGGCTCTGTCTTCTGATTCAGTCCGACGTCTCAGTTGGTCCAAGTGCCGCCGCTGAAGACCTTGCTCCGAGTCAACGGAGACCATCCTGGAGCCCTGTTGACCATGCACTACTCCTGGAATCCACCTGCGACCTGCTCCGAAATTGCGCATCCAGACCGGTTCTCCCACATCCACTTTAGTCGCACCTACTCTTGGCTGGCTTTCTGCCGACTTCTCACCGGGCGTGATGCAGTCCATCTTTGTTCTTATCTGGTAGCCGAATAAGTGTTCCGCGGGCGACTTGCCATCCTTAACAGGCGTTCGGCGATATCGGAACAAAAACCGAGCTATACGCATTTCCAGGTCTTTTCCAGGGTTTTTCTTTAGCCCTTCCTTGAGCGTGCGCACAGCTCTTTCGGCTAAACCATTCGATTGTGGGTGATAAGGGGCTGTTGTGAGTTGCTTTACGTTGTTTCGTGCCAGAAACTCGCGAAAAACGGCGCCCACAAATTGTGGACCGTTATCTGAAACGAAGGTTTTTGGAAGGCCGAAGCGTGCAAATATTGACCGTAGTGCGTCCACCGTTGTTTGCGATGTGGCAATTTTCATTGGAATTGCTTCTATCCATTTTGTTTCAGAGTCTACGACGACCAATACCATATGTCCGTCCATTGGGCCTGCGAAATCTGCGTGTAGTCTGCTCCATCTTTCCCCGGTTGCTGGCCACGCCAAATGTATCTGTGCTGGTGGCATCGCAGCGGCCTGTGCACAAATAGAGCATGATTTCACCAGTCGCTCTATGTCAGAATCCAGACCCGGGTACCAAAACAGCGTTCTCGCCGTGCTTTTCATGGATGTCATACCAGGGTGCGTCTCATGGAGCAGCCCCAACAAACGCTTTGCCGCCGCCATAGGTAGAACAATGCGATGTCCCCAGTACACCAAATTGTGGCTCACGGTTCCCGGAGATGCTCAAGATCCTGCGGTAGATACGGTGGCCATCCGTCGTCAATCCACCTTTTGACCTGTTGAAGAGTGGCGTCTCGGTTTGTCATTTGTTCAACCTCCCGGGCGCCGACCGCTGTTTCCTCAAGACACTGGGCATACAAAACGTACTCGTCGGCAGCGACATCCCGCGGCTCCGTAACCGGCAATGGCAAGCGACTGAGGGCGTCTGCATTGGAATTCTCGCTGCCCTTGCGGTACTGCAATGTGTAGCTGTAGTTGCCAAGGAACAAGGCCCAGCGCTGGATTCTCGCAGCCGCCATCGGTGGTATTGGTTTGCCTGGATTGAATAAACCAGTAAGAGGCTTGTGGTCGGTTACTAACACGAACCGATGTCCATACAATTAGTCCTTGAACCGTGCGACGCCGAACATCAGTGCTAGCGCTTCTTTTTCTAACTGAGAGTAGTTACGCTCTGCCTTTGTGAGTGTCCTGGACCGGAATCCGATGGGGTAGTCAACACCGTTCACACGGTGGGACAAAACGGCCCCAATGCCTACTGGTGACGCATCGCACTCGAGCCGCAGTGGCTTATCCGGGTCGAAATGAGCAAGGAACTTGGAAGCCACAATTGCCTGCTTAACTTTCTGAACAGCTTTTTCTTGTTCCTTGTTCCACTCCCACCTGGCCCCTTTAGCTAGGAGGGCGTACAGCGGAGCCAGCACAGTGGCCAGATTGGGCAAGAACTTGCCGTAATAATTTACAAGTCCGAGAAAAGCTTTCAGCTCACTCACTGAAGTAGGTTCTGGGCTTCGATAACAGCCTTGATGTTATCGTCCTTTGGTCGCAGACCCTTAGCATCGATCCGATGGCCGAGAAAAGTGACTTCGTCTTGCCGGAATTTGCATTTATCCTTGTGCAGTCGGAGACCGTACTCCCGCAGGCGCTGCAGCACCCTCTTCAGCCTTGATACATCGTCCTTTTTTTCACCGATGATAATATCATCCAGGTACACCTGCACTCCTGGAATATCGCCCAGCAGCGCGTCCATCCGCCTCTGGAATATAGCTGGAGCAGAACTTATGCCAAAAGGTAATCGGTTGAAACAGAAGAGACCTTTCTGAGTGTTCAGCACTGCTATCTTTTTGGCATCCGTGTCTAAAGGTAGCTGGTTGTAGGCTTGGCGCAAGTCCAACGTCGTAAATACTTCTCCGCCATTTAGCTTAGCAAAAATGTCGTCCACTCGAGGCAACGGGTACTGTTCCATCACTGTGGCTGCATTCACTGTCATACGAAAGTCTCCGCACACTCGGAGAGACCCATCGCCCTTTAAAACGGGTACCACTGGTGTTGCCCATTCGGCGGTTTTCACAGGCGCCAGGACATCTTGCGCAACCAGTTGGTCCAGCGCTTCCGACATCTTGTCCCTCAAAGCGTAGGGAACCGTACGGGCCTTAAAAAACTTTGGACACGCATTCTCTTTCAGCTGCAATGTCACCGGTGGTCCCTTGCATACGCCGAGTCCTGGAGCAAACACGTCAGCATATTCGTTGAGCAGCTCTTGCAGTTCCGTGCTGTCAGCTTTTATCTCGACTGGTTGCACACTCGCGACCACACGCGACAGCATTGCCACCCCAGCCTCGTTGAATGCCTTGATTGTGTCTCTGCCGCACAAAGATGGTCCGACGCTGTCGACCACTATGACCGTACCCGGAATGCCTTTCCCGTCGCATGTAGCCGTCATACTGAGCTGCCCGACAACTGGAAGTTCGCCCAAGAGGCCGGATAGCTTAAGCTGTGATTTGCGCAACGGCGGCCACAGCGCCTCGTACTTCCGGAACGTCGTTACGGAGATGACACTCACGGGTGATCCTGTGTCCACCAGCATAGTAAGAGGGACGTTATTCCAATTAATGTCCTTGTAAATTGGCCGAACCTTGCGGATGCTGGCTTCTTGCTGGAGAACCGCTGCAATAGTGTACAGGGCTTCGCTGTCGTCCGAGCTCGTGTCCCCTGCTGCTGCCATTGCGTAGGAGCCCTGGCGTCGTTGGCCTCCCGGGTGCGATGCGTGCCGAAGGAAACCTGTGCTGGACTGGCACATTCGGCGCAGGTGTCCTCGTTTGCCGCACCGGTAGCACACCGCGTGAAGGTGTTTGCATTCCCCCTCGGTGTGCGACTCGCCACCACACCTGCCACACGTATCGCACTTCTCCAGCCTTGGGCGCGGCTTCGATAAACGGCTCTTTTGACGGGCAAAATGTACCTCTCCTGGCTCTGAAGAGTGCATGCTTTTGGCGTTCTGGGAGGCTTTCTGTGCCGAGACAACAAAGTCTTCCGCCTCTTCTAGTGTAAGCTTCCGTTGAGTCAGTAAATGTCGCCGGACGTCTTCATCTTGCACACCGCACACAATTCTGTCCCGTAACATGCGCTCCAGTGACGTTCCGAAGTTGCACTTCTCCGCCAGCCGCCTAATTTCCGCAATGAAGTCCTGGGCAGACTCCCCGTCTTTTTGCGAGCGCCTGAAGAAAGCATAACTTGCAGCGATCTCGTTAACTTGCGGAGCGTAGTGGTCTTCCAAATGCTGGACGACTTCTTCGTAACTCAGCTCATTCACTTGTTTTGGATGACACCGCCCCTGCACCACTCGCACCGCACTGTCTGTGAGCGAAGCTATGAGCAGCGCTCGCTTCTTCGTTGGTTCCGCGATGCTATGGGCTTCGAAGTAAGCCTCCAGCCGAACACGATACGTAGGCCACGTACCTTCTGCATCCGTGAATTCCGGTGGCCGCCCGGCACTCATTCTTGCGCACGTAAGTTCGCCTAGCGCCGGCGCGCTATCTCGTCGCCACTGTTATATAGCACCACGCAGGAATGACACAACAAGAAGGAACGATTTATTCAGGCAGCTCCTTTTATAGCCTGCCGGTGAGGTGACGTTGTGATCACGTGGTCATGCCAAGGTTTGCCGACGACGCATCACGGGTGAGTCCAAGAGCCGTGCTTAGGGTGCCAAAGGCCGAGGTGCCGTTTTGGAGAGGTTATTCGAAAGGTCTGTTCGCTTAGCTGTAGCTTAACTTGTCACCTCTATCTGCTGAAAGTGACGTGTTGCTACGGCTAGACATCTTGTGGATTCGAAGCAGCGCTACGTAGCTACAATCAAAACAGCAAAATATTCTCGCTGGGTCTGACGTTCGTGCTGCGAGCATTTGTTTGACCGTTCTGCCGCTGGAATTATCAGTTTCTGCGGCGCCAGTTTTAAGCGTACGCGGTCGCTGATGCATTTAACAACGTGCAAATATGTTACGGATCACTAACAGTTCAGGCCGGGTACCTCACGGCGTACCGTGATCACTGCGCGAGCTGGCGTTATAGTGGCTGTACTGGCGTGAAACGACCGCAAACATGGCGCGTTTGCCGCGGCGACGCTCGCGCCGTCTGGTAGCGCGGCCTCAGTGAATACCTCCTATAGCTAGCTAGCCATAGGCGTTTTCCTCTCCGTTCTCCAAAGCACGGTGACTGCACGGTGCACGAAAGCAACGTTTAAAAGCTGGCAGAAGCTTTGTCGCCTACCGTCACGAGGAGCTGTGACAATAAATCCTCTGATTCATTTACCGGCTGAACTATATATGCTCAGGAGTGAAATTAGCGTTGCTACTGCAGATGAGCGTACCCAGTCATCTTCTTCTTTAGCAGTTGTGTCAGGTGCAGTTGTGGACAGTGCCTAGTTCTGTCGAACTGTGCGGAGCTCGAGTGTGTGTGCTGCCGTGAGATAGACCGCGTCATCGCGGCTCAGCCGGAGGGCTGCATCGCGGACTACCCGGAATTCACCCTTCTATGCTTCAACATCGCAGTGCTCCGCATTGCTTACTTCGAACTATGCGCACAGCGGGAAACTATGAGCGACGATATCTACAAGTGAGGTTCTGTTTTCATTTGATGCTTCGTTAGGCTGCGCACACAACTTTGCATTCCAAGGCATTCATCCTCGAATCTTCTTGTTTTAGACTAGATTGTAGCGAAGTTATATATTTATGCGTAAGCGTTTCATGCTAGATGTGTAGCAGCAGCGGCGGTCTTAGGCAGCAGGAGCAGCAACCGCCGATGACGATGTCGCCGAAGTTCCTCCGAATGGAGCTCGGCTCTCGTGCCGGCGAGATACACCGTTCGGCTGCATGCCATCTTACATCTTAGCGCTCCAGACAGTAAAATCCATCATTTCCTTCATCGCGCCGGCCTCATACTTTTCGGGTGCAACAAACTGGTGACTCCGGACGTCCGCTGGAACACCCGCTCCCACCATGGTCAACGCCGACGACAACGCCTCCGCCATGCCTGGTGACGGACCCTCCAGCGCAGTCCCTGCGCTATCCCTTCGCCTTCCCCATTTCTCAGCCTCCGATCCTCAGCTCTGGCTCGCTCAGGTCAACAGCCAGCCCACTATTTTCCGCATCACTAGCCAGGCGCAGAAGTTTCATCACGTCGCTGCGTCGCTACCACCTGAGATTGCCGCCGAAGTCCGTGACCTCCTCATCACTCCTTCCGCCGTCAGCCCGTTTTGACAATGTCCACATCGATATCTTGGGTCCCTCGCCACTTTCCGCGGGACATTCATATTGATACGTGGCGGCTAGAAGCAGCAGTAGAAACAGCAGAGGTAACCTGCTACGCAAGGGACCGACGGCTTGGAGTAGTTGTTGTTGTTGTTGTTGTCCTCTAGAAAATGGCGCATACCCACTGCGGGGGATTGGCCAAGACACAGGCGGCAACTGATAGGTGTACAAAATGTTAAACAAGAAAATAATTGTGGGGAAAAATAAAATAATCATGATAATAATAGCAATTAGGAAATAAATGAAAGGATCTCAAATGTGTAATTGAAATAGGTTAAACAAATGCTGTGAGATCGGTGACTGAAATAGAGAACGGGGCTAAATATTCCACGTTTCAGAAAGCTTTCATTCCAGAGAAATATTGGTCATGAGAAAGACCAGAGCTTAAGACGGCAGCCGTTTAGTGTCCGTAAGGAAGTTTTGCATGGCGGAGAGCACATTCCAGTTGCTGTGCCCAAGGGAGGAAGCCCCAAGAGACAGAGCAACCCCAGCTGACAGACTTAGACCAAGCTGTCGTAACGGAAGCTCCAGCAGGCGGCTCCGTAAAGAGGAGAAACGGCGGCAGGTCAACAAGAAATGATCTATCGTTTCGGGTTCTCCGCAGAACGGGCACAATGGGGAGACCGCCAGACCAGATCTATAAAGGTAGAAGTTTAAAAGAGGTACGCGACAACGTAGACGAGTGAAGGAAACCTCAAGCTTGCGTGATCGCCATCCTTTACTGCACCACGGGTAAAGGAGATGCCGGAATTCGGGAGAGGAGGTCAGAGCTGATGCTGCGAATTCTTTCAGGAGCAGATACCTGCGAAACCTGGCCGCGGTAATATATGCGCTGGGTGGAAGCACAGATACGACTGGGCCTTGAAGAGATGCCTTCGCCAGGGTATCAGCAACCTCATTCAAATGGATTCCTCTGTGCCCAGGCACCCAGACCAACCGTAATGAACACACGTGGGGTGGAACCAAGCATTTGAATAACCGAAGTGCCTGAGATGTTGTAGGCGCGGTGAGAGAGGAACACAACGATAATGAATCTGTCATAATTATGACAGAAGACAAGGAGCTGTTTAATTTGCGCAACGCTAAGACTACTGCTAGAAATTCGGCCAAATAAATAGGTGTGTAATCGGGAAGGCGGAGTGAGAATGACCAGTCAAGGGAGATGGAGAAAATGCCAACTCCGGCCTTTTCTTCACACTGTGAGGCGTCTGTCGCTATGAGCACATGAGATTTAAAGCACAGCAGGTAATCCTGCAATAAACCACTGAGCAAATGAAAAGGCATTAACTTTGCATGTTTTGGAAAGATGTCATCGAAGAAAATCTGAATAGATGAGTTGGCGCATACCGGACGGATGTCCGAAATGCGGACGTTTAAGGGGTCCAGGAGGGATTGCACCAAACATATCTGAGGGGTACGGAAACGAGACCAGGTTTCGTTGAAAAATAGCCTAGGCTGACGAAGGAAGATCAAATTGGAGGCATGGAGCGAAGAATCGCACATTCTTACGAACGTTTTCACCGTTAAGAGCCTAAATCTAGAAGTCAATGATGGAGTACGCGCTTCCAGGTACAAAACGGAATTCGCCACAAATTTTGGAAGGCCCAAACAAAGGCGCAACGCCTCCCGCTCCAAGAGAATCAAGGGGCGAAGTTTATACGCTGGTGCACCAGAGAATAAAACACAGCCGAACTCTAAGACAGGACGGACGTACATTCTATAAATCATAAGAAGTGAGTGCCTTCTCATGCCAGAACGAACACTGCTCAGCCTGCGCAGCATACCGACTGCCCGGACTCCTTTCACAGTGATCTGCTCGATATGGGCCGCCCAGGAAAGAGAAGGATCATAAATTACTCCAAGGTATTTGACACTTTGCACTTGAGGAAGTACATGGTTCCGGTAAACAATAGAGATATTAACTGGACGAGAGAGCGGAAAAACCAATAAAGCACATTTATTGACATTAAGGGACAGATTAATGTCTCCTAACCATTGGTCTAGGACATTGAGGTAGGACTGTAAGGACTGGTACAAAGAGGAAATGTCGTTCTCTGAAGCAAAAAAGGCGATGTCATCAGCATACACATAGGTGGCCACCTGAGGACTGCAGGGAATACTGCTGAGTAAGATGTTAAAAAGTACAGTAGTCTCTCAGCACACAAGCGCGCACCTCAGCGTCGTCTTCGTTACAAACCACTTCGTCGTCCTCCCAGCGCCCGTAGCATGACCCCCCCTCGCGGCAAAAGCACCGTCCCGGTGCGCACTACACAGGCCAGCTAGACGGCGAGTTGTAAGGTTTGAGGCGGGACACATCGACGATGTCGGTGCGGGGTGCAGCGGCCGGGGATGGCGGATGTAGCGGGGTGATCTCGTACGTCACCGCGGTCACCGGACGTACGACCCGATAAGGGCCTGTATATCGGGGGAGCAGTTTTTCACAAAGGCCCACACGGCGGGAAGGGACCCAGAGTAACACAAGGGAGCCAGGAGAGTAGGTGACTTCACGACGGCGACAGTCATGACGTCGTTTCTGATTGACTTGGGAGGCCGACAGCCGCTGGCGGGCGACAACCCTTAAAAATCTAATGACTTTCTTTAGAAAGTGTAGTGACTTTTGACATTAGGATCTTATGCCTTTCTCATGACTTTCTGGTGATTTTCCTAATGAATTCCTAATGGCTTTCTAAAACAAATTGGCCACCGTGGTTCTTGTGTGTTTTAATGTATGCTTTTCTGATGATTTTTTCTTGACTCTCTCTTGTCCTACCTGCCGTTGCAAAACCTGATCGAAATATGGGGATCACTAATGCAAAATAAGAGCCAAAATAAAAAAAGTGGAGCAAAAACAAAAAAAAAACAAAAAAATAAACACTGCCGGCCTTCACGAGGATTTGAACCGCTGACCTCAGACTTCCCAGTTACCACGCTAACCACTGCACTACACCACGACACTTTTTTTTTCTTTATTGCCTGGCTTTGGCTCATGACATTGCACAACAAAAATACACATAACGCTGTCGTGGTCAGCCAGCACGAGACTGGCTTCGTCAGCTTAAAATTCCCGCAACATACACAACGGCTCTAGTCTTGAGAGCCACTCGGGAGGCTCCGCAGCTGCTTGTTAACTAGTCAGCTTATGTGGCGTGATATGCGCAGCCACAGTTGTTTCTTGTTCTTTCCATTGCGAGCATCTACATGCTCGCACGGGACAACAATGTTGTTCAGAAGGACCTTCAAGGCCTGTTGGAAGTTCCAACGTATTCTGAGCCTTGACATACAGCGCATTGGCCGTATCAAACCGCTTGGGAAACTACAAGTCTCAGAGCGACAGCTGTCCGTTTTACTGTCTTAGCGCTCCTATAATCCTTGGTACAGACCACAGCGTTGTGCAAAACTGCACTCCGGGGCACAAATTACTCGAATAATGCGCTAGGTGGCTTCAAAACCTGCGAGCATGTTAGCGACTCACATCTTTCTAATCCAGCTAAACGTTTGAATGTTGTAAACACACATGAGGAGGTGACTGAAGATCGAGAGACTGCGCTGTCTTCTTTTTTTATCTTGTACACTGGTACATCGCATGCTTGTCACTTGTTTTTTTTTCTTGTTGCGTTCTTTTCTGCACTGTTCGGAGTTATATTGAAAACAGCGCGCGCTTACGCTTTCGACGTGACGCACTATATATGGAGACTGCGACTTAGCCAGCCTTTGATATTAAGTTGTTCGTTGCTGTATCAGTGTCTTCAAGCCTTTATTTTGCACTTTGCAGACAAAAATAAAAGTTATTCCTTTCACCCTTGCTGGTAGGACGTTTTTTGGCCACTCGTATTAACGCCACCGCGCGGTACGTTCATCGCATTGAATAATGATCACAGGTAACGACCACTAATCTGGACACTAAAGAGCAAAAAAAAAATCGAATTTTCCGTGTAATGTTTCAATAGCTGTCGACAAGCATATTTTCTTTTTTTCAAAAAAACCTTCACTGACCAGTAAACAACCTCCCTCTTTCTAGAGTGCTGACACAGTCATAAAAGCGTAAATTATACCGCCCCCCCCCCATGCACCCCCTTCCCTCTTAGTGCATCCGGCGCTTGCTGCATTTATTTCTGCATGCCTTTGTGCGTACCACAAAGGCAATGGCATGAGAGAAATTCGTGTGAAATAACATCTGAATCTGTTGTGGTATATTTCTGCATGGGGGTTAACGGCGAGAAAAGTCACTCGAGTGTCTGATGGCCGATGACATAAGGAAATCTTCTGGGTTAACGAAAAAGAGTCTCTGCTGAGTTTTTATTGTCGAAAGACATGAATACCTGACTTCGTGGTGACTTTCTAATGTGTCACAAGGAATGCATGAACATGACACCAGAAACTCAACGCCCATTTTTGTAAGGGAAGACGGGCAGCGTCGGCGCGAGCGATGGCGTTCCGAGCGTAAGGACTCGGGGAGGCGGTGGCGGGCAGTACACTGTCGAAGGGCAGAAAAGGATCGCGGCCGAAGAGAAGGTAAAAAGGGGAGAAACCGGCTGTATCGTGACGCGTAGAATTGTAGGCGAATGTAACAAATGGGAGGGTAATATCCCAGTCGCGGTGATGGTCGGAGACGTACATGGAAATCATGTTGGTGAGGGTACGGTTCAGACGTTCAGTGAGGCCGTTCGTCTGCGGATGGTAGGCCGTGGCGAATTGATGACGGACGGAGCAGGAGCGGAGGAGTTCGGCGACCACTTTGGAAAGAAAGCAGCGGCCGCGATCGGTGAGCAGGTGACGGGGAGCACCGTCGTGGAGTATGACGTCGTGCAGGAGAAAGTCAGCGACATCAGTTGCGCAGCTGGTTGGGATCGCTCGAGTAATAGCGTAGCGCGTGGAGTAGTCCGTCGCGACCGCGATCCATTTGTTTCCCATAGCAGACACCGGAAAAGGGCCGAGCAGGTCGAGGCCGACACGCGTAAACGGGTATACGGGGATTGGAATCGGCTGGAGGTGTCCGGGAGGGAGAACCGAGGGCGTCTTCCGTCGTTGGCACAGGTCGCAAGCGGCCACATAACGGCGGACAGAGCGGGGCCAAAAGAAGCGGCGGCGCACGCTGTCGTAGGTGCGGGAGACTCCAAGATGACCGGCCGTGGGAACGTCATGAAGCTGCTCAAGGACGCTGCTGCGCAGGTGTTGAGGGACCACGAGCAAGAGGTCAGCGCCGTCAGGCCGCATATTGCGCCGGTAGAGGACGTTCTCATGGAGCACAAACGGGGCGAGGGACGCATCACAGCGGTTGGCAGTGTGGCGGTCGATGAGGGAACGTAGCGAAGAATCCAAGCGCTGTTCTTGTGCAATGTTGCGGAAGGCCGAGATGGATAAGACGCAGGCGTCAGCCTCGCATTCGTTGGAGGAGGGCGCATCGACAGGGTAACGGGACAAGCAATCCGCGTCCTGGTGCAAGCGGCCAGACTTGTGGACAACACAAAATGTGTACTCTTGAAGGCGAAGAGCCTAGCGCCCCAGCCGGCCAGTAGGGTCTTTGAGTGAAGAAAGCCAGCATAAGACGTGATGATCCGTGATAACAGAGAAAGGGTGCCCAAACAAGTAAGGGCGGAATTTTGCAATAGCCCAAACCAGGGCGAGGCATTCCCGCTCGGTGATAGAATAGTTGCGCTCTGACACAGAAAGGAGACGGCTGGCGTACGCAATAACGCGAAGCTTGTTGCGTTGCCGCTGAGCAAGTAGGGCACCAATGCCATGGCCGCTCGCATCGGTGCGAAGTTCCGTAGGGGCTGAAGGATTAAAGTGCGCCAACACAGGTGGAGCAGTGAGGGCACTGATAAGGGCTCTGAAGGCGTCAGCTTGGGCGGGTCCCCAAGAGAACGGGATGTCCTTCTTGAGGAGCGTGGTAAGAGGTCGGGCTATTTCCGCAAAGTCCTTGATGAACCGGCGGAAGTAGGAACATAGGCCGAGGAAGCTGCGCACATCACCGGAGGAGCGCGGAGTAGGAAATGAACGCACGGTGCGGACTTTGTCGGGGTCGGGTTGGATCCCAGCAGAATCGTCCAAGTGGCCAAGGACCTTGAGCTGACGGCGGCCGAAGGTACATTTCTTCGAGTTCAGCTGAAGACCAGCGCGGCGGAAGACGGCAGGGATGGCTGAAAGGCGATGCAGGTGGCTTTGGAATGTGGACGAAAAAACAAGCACGTCATCTAAGTAGCAGAGGCATGTCGTCCACTTCAAACCGCGCAGGAGGGAGTCCATCATGCGCTCGAAGGTCGCAGGGGCATTGCACAGGCCGTAAGGCATGACTTTAAATTGGTGCAGGCCGTCCGGGGTGACAAAGGCGGTTTTCTCCCGATCCCGTCCATCGACAGCGATCTGCCAGTACCCTGAGCGAAGATCGATGGAGGAAAAGTAACTGGCGCCGTGCAAGCCGTCGAGAACGTCGTCAATTCGGGGCAAAGGGTAGACGTCTTTCTTTGTGACGGCATTCAGATGGCGGTAATCGACGCAGAATCGCCAGGTTTGGTCTTTCTTTTTAAAGGGCCACTGACCAGGGTCCGGACATTTTTGAAAAACAAGCCCACTGCATAGATGAGGCATCGAAGATAACCTCTGCAAAATACTAGAGCCATGCGCGCCCCGAAAAGCTGCGAAAATTCAAATCAAAGCCCGTTCGTTCTTTCCTTCCTTCAAAAACGGGCCCGGCCCACTACTCTGCACCCCGCTGACGTCAAGGGGGGCTACTTTCGCTAAAGGCACTCCATTGGTGCATCGTTCTGACTGACGGGAGAAGGTTGGGCGTAGCCTTGGCGTCGCGTCGTCTGCACAACGCTTTCCGCAGCGCCTTCTGTTCTGGCTCATGCCTACATACCCGCATGAAGGAACAAAAAAAAAAAAACTGCGGAGGGAGCGTGCGGCGACAGCCTTGAACCCTAGCCATAAAAAGTAAAAAAACAGTAAAACTGAGGGAGTTGGCTCGCCCCCCCACCCCCCCCCCCCCCCCCCCCGCCGTGATCCCGTCACGAGACGCTCTGCGTGCGCGCTCCCTTCTCAGTTTCTTTTCTTCTATGCGAGCCCCCCAAAACAAGGTTTTAATTAGTAGTGCAGCAGAGCCTTTCCCTCGCTCGCCCACTTTACCGCTCCGCACACATACCGCTTATCTTTCGTGCATCTTGCGTACGCCTTGACTCCAATGAATGACATATGCTTTGGAGCGGAGAAAAGACACAAACACACAGAACACAAACACGCATGGAGAAAAGCAAACGGGCGGTTGCCGGGTCCGCGCTTCGCCGTGTGTTTCGAACACAACCGACTTCCGCCCCTCCGCTCGTGAAACGGTGGGGAGGCCTAAAAGAAAATGAAAAGGTGGCTCGTTAGCTGGGAATGACAAACAGATGTATGAAAGGATGCGCTCGCTAACAAGTCTAGGTGGTCGAGCCGATCGCGCCTCTCGATCGTTCAGTGTGCGGAGAAAATGCAAAAACCAAGAAAAGAATTCTATTGAAGGCGGGGCCATGACGTCGCCCTGTGACGCACTCCACAGACACCACGCCTCCGGCTTACACCGGAGAAGGAAGGGGTGATTTTGCCTTCCCGAGCCTACTCGACGAGGAGCGGGAGAGAAAAATTTCGAGGAGGGAATGGAAGGAGAGGAGGCTCGCTCTAAGTGAGGTAGAGAGTGTCTGCTGGCCGCGGGTGGGCAGGGGGCCTTTAACAAGCACGACAGGGGACGCCCAAGGACTACTCGAAGGCTCGATGATGTTGCGGGCCAGCATCTTGTCCACCTCTGCCTGAATAACACGGCGCTCTGCGAGGGAGACCCTATAGGGCCGTCTGTGAATAGGGCGGGCCTCGCCGGTGTCAATGTGGTGGGCGACAACAGAGGTTTGACCCAAGGGACGGTCCCCAAAGTGAAAAATATCACTGTAGGAGGAAAGAGGCTGTGAAGAGCTGTAGAATCAGCAGAGGGCAGATCGGCCGCGATCATCGGGGAATAGAATCCTCACGGGAGTGCTGCGATGTAGGGACATTGGAGACGGCAGTCGTTGGGTCAGGAGCCAGGACAGAAACTGTGCAATCGGTCAATGGGGACAGATCAGCAAGTGAAATGCCGGCCGTAAGTACCTGAGGGGACAGTCTGAAGTTGAGGACAGGGAGGCAGGTTGGTGATGTACCGGTGTACATAGAGGCAAACCGGTGTGTACATAGGGCAAACCGGTCGATGTTTTAATGAACGTGCCAGCGAACACATGCGGAATGTGCGCCAACAACATGGAAGTTTCCTTGCTGACCACTGCAAGACTTGCAAAGGGTGTAGTCCGGAATTGAGCAAAACAGTTTTTTTGAAGAGCGGTAAAGACAGATTTGAGCGGGAAGTAGTGGAGGCATTTTTTATTAAAAAAGCGGGAAGCGCATGCGTGAGTAGGCCTTCAATTTCAATTAGTGACGCTGAGGTGGCTTTTCTCGAAGACTGTCTTTAGATTTTAACGTTTTATCTTTGACGCTGGGAGGTTTTTCAATGATTTTGACGCTAGAAATAGTTCTTTGACGCTGGGAGGTTTCCCCGAAGGTTTAAGTTTTCATGTCCACCAAAAAAGATTTTCCTCGTTTGTTGTTGGTCTTTCTTTCATTATCACAATTTGTGTTAAATCAGGACTGTTGAGTTTGCGCTCTGGTTGCCTTGTTCAAACGTGTGTATTTCTTTTGAGAATGAATTGGTTTCATGTGGGTTGCGCGCTCTTCTAATCTTGAGACTTATAAAATAAGGAAAATGTTATCATGTGTATAGTGCAGAACGCATATCTGTCTGTAATAGTTGCGCCTACTTCCGGTGTTAGGACTTTTGATGACAATTTGTTTTGTTGTGTGATAGGCTTGCGAGATATGGCTGGGGTGATGCATAAAATGTAGGGGTCTGGTGCAATAAACTTCAGTTGCAAGTTGGCGCCCGTCCTGTTGTGTTCGTGTCTCCTTTGTCTTTGTTGTTTTCGCGCCGTCCGAACTACTTTCAAGAACAGAACGGGTATATGACGTCCGGCAATGCTGACTCTCGCAGTGCACATTCCAATCACGGCAGCGGGGCTGCCATCGGCGACGCGAACCGTGGACATGGCGGCAGGCGTTAAAACTTTCTTCAGACGGCGGCGCAAAGAAGAGCTCAGGACAGACACTTGGGCGCCAGTATCAATGAGGGCAAGGACCGGGACACCATCCACGAGAACATTCAAGAGATTACGTTGGGCAGCGGGGGTCAAGAGAGGATTTTCAGGCCGGGTCAATGATGCAGCGTCACCTCCGGGGGCTGCATCGGCTAGTTTTCCGAGAAGTGGCGGGAGGTCGAAGGAGAAGGGCTGCGGCGTGTGGTAGGAGAACGGGAGCGGCGGCCTAATGGGGAAGGTGAGCGGCTGGACCCACGAGCTTGCGGAGCGGGCTCGTCACGGAGCGGATCGGGACGTGGGGTGAAGCGGCGCGGGCCGTAGTCGTTGCGGCGATCGACGAAGGAGTAGGGGCGAGGTGGCGGGGACCAACGGCTGCGGCAGTGACGGGAGATGTGTCCGACGCGAGAGCAGGTAAAACAGATCGGCCTGTCATCAGAGGTACGCCATTCGGCAGGATTGCGATATCGGTACAGGCGAGAAGCTGCGACTGTAAGTGGCAGCTGCGATCACTGGAGGGTCCGGGCTGGCATGAGCGTTGTCCACGACGCGAGGAGAAGGGATGGCCATGTTCGCAACCTCCTGGCGAACGACGGCTTGGATGAGGGCCAAGGTGTTGTCCGGCAGTGGCAAGGAAGAAACAGCGGGCGTCATCGCCTCCAGTTCGCGGCGCACGATACGGGTTAAGTTAGCCGGGTCGGAAGGCTGCCGCAATGTTGGCAGATCTTCACAGGAGGAGCTTGCAGCAGTGTTCGGCAGCCGGTCAAAACGGTGAGATATGCGCCGGTGTTTGGCTTGCTCGAAACGCCGGCACACCTCAAGAACAGAAGCGACCGTGGAACAGTCTTTGCATAGAAGCAGATTAAAGGCATCGTCGGCAATGCCTTTCAGTATGTGGCCAACGCGATCTGCCTCGGACATGTCTTTATCAACTTTACGGCACAAGGCGAGGACGTCTTATATGTAGGCTATGTATGGCTCGGAGGAAGTTTGGCGCGTGACGCGAGTGCCTTCTTGGCGGCGAGTTGGCGGCCGATGGGTTTTCCGAAGAGGTCGCGGAGCTTCTGCTTACAGATGTCCCATGAGGTCAAGTCATCTTCGTGGGTTTCGAACCACACTCTCGCGGTGCCGGTCAGGTAAAATATCACGTTAGCGAGCATCAGCGTTGGATCCCACCTGTTGTGCGTGCTGACGCGTTCGTAAAGGGCCAGCCAGTCGTCCACATCAACGTCGTCTGTACCGCAGAACGTGCCCGGTTCGCGGTGGTGGGCGACGACGACTGCTGGCGGTGTTGACGGAGAGGGAGATGGCTCGGACTCGGTAGACATGTTGGCGAGACGGCGGCCACGGCGGAGAGCCAGCTTGAGATCGGGGATCGAATTTAGCAACCTCCACCAAAGTGAGCGGCGAGGTCGGTTCAGGTCAGGCGGGCTGGGGCACGGCCGGGCGGCGCGGACCAGGCACTCATGGCCGACGTCCACGGCAGGCGCAGGACACCGACGCTCCGGGACCAGGATGGCGATGAAGGAAACCCAGCACCTCCACCAAATGTTATGTGGCGGCCAGCCGAAAAATGAGACGTGGTGAACCATGAACAAGAGATGATTTAATGGCTGCTGGCCTAGCGTGAGCGCTCCGTCCCGCGCCACTGCCAGCTTCGTCTTCGTCACAATATCTTCTTATTTGCATCGATCGGTTTACTCGCTGGCCCGAAGCGTTCCCTCTGCCTGACGCCACCAGTGACACCATCGCCAGAACATTCATCGCTGGTTGGGTCTCCCGGTACGGGGTTCCCTCGACCACCACCACCGACCGTGGCGCCCAGTTTGAATCTTCCCTTTTTAATAACCTTATGAATTTACTTGGCACTTCACGAATCAGAACTACTGCTTACCAACCCATCGCCAACGGCATGATCGAAGGTTTCCATCGTTCGCTAAAAACATCCCTCAAAGCCCAAATCGACCCACTGGACTGCATCCCTTCCACTCGTTCTGCTCAGCCTCCGTGCTACGCTAAAACAAGATCTTTGTTGCACTCTAGCAGAACTTGTCTTCGGTTCGCCCCTGCGTCTTCCTGGTGTATTTTTCGAATCCACCGATTCGTCCACAAGTTCCGACCCTACCAATTACGTGACGCAGCTCCGCCATTTTTGCCGTCATCTCCGAGCGCCACATCGCGGACGCCAGTCTCTGCCATCTTCACACGTTTCATCCGAAGTAGTGACTCGCACACACGTCTATGTTCGTCGAGGCTCTGTCCGCAAGCCGCTTCAGCGCCCCTACGACGGCCCATTCCGCGTACTCGAAAGAACACCGAAGTTCTTCATCGTGGACATTCATGGGCGCACTGACACCATTTCAATCGACTGCTTGAAGCCAGCCTTCACAGAAGACGCCCCTCCCACTGACCCTACATGTGTGGTTTCTCTGCCCCAACGGGCCGGCTGCCCTCCTCCGCTATCTTTCCCCGCTACCCCTCAGCAGCGGAAAGCATCGTTCCGGCTCCCAGCTTCACCGGACTCCTTCACTAGTGGAGGGGGGGGGGGGGGGGGCTTACTGCAGCAGCAGCGGCCTTACGCAGCAGGAGCAGCACCAGCCGCCGAAGACTATTCGGATGCAACAGATGCACTGCAGAAAAGTTAATTTCCGGTGCACTGCACTGCGTATGAATAGGTTTTGCAGCTAGCATACTGAGTTTTAGCAACTATGTGACTTTATTCATCCTTAGGTGTTATCTAACATGCATGCACGCGTTTATTGTCACTGCAATGCATGATTCACTAAGTGCATTTGTTGTTTATTCCCAGACGATACCGGTACACAGCGTACCGACAGTTTGTTCGGTGGCTCCGGCGTTGCCTGGGAAAGAACAAAACATCGCCTCATCTTACCAGCCTGTGTTGTAGCGAGCATAAGGGCATCATTCCCGACAGACACTCCGACAGGGTTTCGATACCCTGAATATTAGAAGGCAAGTAAAGCCGATTTTTCAGGTTCTTGTAGTGTGAGCTACATTCCGTGCTCCTAAAGCTAAGGGCAGAGAAACGTAGTTCCCCTTACACCTCAAGAGAGCTTCTTATTTGGTGGGTTGGTAGCTGTTGATTGTAACTATTTAAAGGCGCCAAAGGAACTACACATCCCACAGTGGAGGACAACGGGACAGAGCACCACTCACAGCTGCTTTATTTCACAGAATACACGTGCATGTGTAGCCTAAGTCGTTCGTTGCTCGAAGAACATATTCATGCATCAATTCATCATCAGCCTGACTACGTCCAGAGCTGGACAAAGGCCTCAGCCATAATTCTTCAATTAACCCTGGCCTGTGCCAGCTGCGGCCACCCCGTTCCCGCAAGCCTCTTAAACTAATCCACCCACCTAAGTTTGTGCCGCTCCCTGCTGAACTCGCCTTCTCTTGGCATCCAGTCCGTTACTTTTAAGGACTAGCGATTATCTTCTCTTCACATTATATGCCACGCACTAGCCTCTTCCTTCTTGATTTTGACTAGAATGCCGTTAACCCATGTTTGTTCTCTGACGCACTCTGCCCTCTTCCTGTCGCTTAAAGTTGCACCTATGTTTTTTCTTTCCATAGCTTGCTGCGTTGTCCCCAGTTTATGTTGAACCCTTTTCATTGGCCTCCACCTTTTTGCGCCATAGGTGAGTTCTGGAAGGTACAGCTGCTATATACATTTCTCTAGAGGGATGCCGGTAATCTGCCATTCATGGTCTGAGAGAACCTGCAAAATGCGCTCCACCCCAGTCTTATCCTTTAAGTTATTTCCCTCTCATGGTCCAGATCTACGGTCACTACATGCCCTAAGCAGATGTATTGCCTTACCGCTGCCAACACCTCACTGCCAGTTGTAAACTGCTGCTCGCTTGCAATATTGTTGAAGATTACTTGGATTTTCTGCATGTTAATTTTTAGGCCCACCGTTCTATTCTGTTTGTCTAACTCATTGATCTTGCTTTGAAGTTCATCTGCTGAGTAACTTGTCATGGCAATGTCATCAGCGAATCGCAGATTACTAATGTATTTTCCATTAACTATTATCACCAACTGTTCCCATTCCAGGCATCTGAATACCTTCTGTAAAGAGGCGGTGAATAGCAATAGCGAGATCATCTCTTCCTGCCTGACACCTTTCCTTAATGAAATTTTGTTGCTGATTTTATGGAGGATTATGGTGGCTGTGGAGCCGTTATAGATATCTTGCAGTATTTTTACTAAAGGCACAGCTACACCCCGATTCCATAATGCTTGCATGACTGCTGAGTTTGCTATTGAGTCAAATGCATTCTCGTAATCTATGATGGCTATAGTATAGTGGTTGGTTATATTCTGCGCATTTCTCCGTCACCTGATTGATAGTCTGAATATGGTCTATTGTCCAGCAGCCTTTACGAAAGTCTGCCTGATCAATTGAAGTGTAAGGTTGTCCTTATTCTATTTTCGATCAAGTGCGATGTGATAAATAATTCTCGGAAAACTTCTTCTCGGCCGTATACAGTGTTATTAATTGTTCACTGATGCACGAGCTACCTTTTTTTCTGATGTAGAATGTTTCATTCAGTTCCCTGGCTATTCTTACTTCTGGCAAGAAATCGCATGCCAGCAAAGCATGGCTCACAAGTGCATGGAGGGCAAGTTCTGATGTGCTTTGTTAAGTGTAGGTCCTCCTTATTTTGTTTAGTGTTTTGTCCACGTTCCTTGAGATTTGCTCATTTACATAGTGCCCTGATTCACCTATACAGGAAAAACCACATGCGAGGGAATTTCATACAGTACCCCTATGGTGGTGCTCATGAAAGGTCACCCCTGCTTGGTTCCGCAGCCCCTTTTTCTTTTTTTTCTTTTACGAACCAAGACCAAAGGCCTCCGAGCCCCCTACAGGCTGAAAAAGACAAGCAGGACCCCATGCTTGGTCGCAAAGTTTTTCAAATTTCGGGCCAACTTGTGCCCATACAGCACCACCGCCAGTCTCACTTCTTTTCGGGGGACATCTGCCCCAGCTCTCACTGCTCTTCTCTTCATTTTCTTCAGTAAGGCTTTTGGCGACCCCTTTCACAAGTGAGTGAGGAAGCCCAGCTAAAGCCTGCCTGTCGAATTGGTTTCAAAGCTCAACTGCATCTTGCGAGTGCATGGCTTCCTGAGCGGAGATTCAAGGCAAAGGGAAGGAATTCCTCTTTTTACTAATTTCGAATGTGAGGATTGAAATGTCAGAATCCCTTTTTTTTGAACACGTAGGATAACACCAGAACACTCAATTTGTGCAGAACTCAATGTTGAGATCTAAAAAAATAAAAAGATACCCTCAGGCAGTTCACATGTAAAATACTAGCTATGTTATCTACATATGAATAAAGCAGTGCCCACAACTTCTTAAAAATATTCAAAATGTACAGAACTAAAATGAACAGTCTGCCGAGTGAAACTCGAAAGGACGGCGAAAGGCGGGGGTTGTTCAGTGGTTGCTAGTGCATCGGAATGACTGCTGGTATGTGCCGCTGTGTGATCGCACTGTTATGAGGAAAATATAGTTTCAAGAGTGCTAGAGTTGCCTATTCGTCTACTTAGATTGTTTGAAGAGGCACTAAATTCTGTGTGCTTGCTGCCATTACCAGGTTGTATAAGTAGTCAGCAGGCTTCGGTATAACATCATGCCTGGGCTAATATACAGCCCCTGTGTTGCTTACATAGCACTCCTCGTCAAATAAACCAGCTTCAAGAAGTGCTTTGCATGCCCACTGTTACATGCGTCCTTTCCTGGCAGAGGTTCAGCCTTCATTTAACACCTTGCCAGTCGGCAAAATGATTAGTTTTGAATTTCAGTTGTTGGAAAATGTACAGCTATATTAACACTGATGGCCACAACAAAGATGACACAAACAAGACTCTCTGCAGTGCATCAGGTCACTGCCAAGTTACTGGTATTATGGCGAGGTATGAAATGTGTATTTGCCTCATACTTTACTTTTGACAGAATAAGCAAGATAGCAGATGAATAACATTCATTAAAACATTCATGGAAGAAAAAGGTACATTTAGGAATGCTAACGAAGTAAAACGTTTAAAAATTGTAGGCCGACCTTACTTTTTGCTGCTTAAGGTGGGCAGTCCAGTAGTGGCTGACAAAACCAGAGCGGGGTTTCTTACCCATCCAAAAGAAGGATACAGGGTGGATTTAGACATTTATTTAATATACGGGGCCGCTAGGACATAGAGTAAGGGAATTACATGTCAATAATCAAGACAAAATTGCAGGGCAAGCTTACAGGATGAAAATTAAATATGAATTTCAAATAAGACATTACATTACAAAACTAGCAAATATAGGTTGCCGGAGAACGTCAGCCAAAAAGCCAAAAAGACCAAGGAGAAAAATAAATCACGGCCAATGTACAAGGTAAGTCAATGGTATTTAAAATGCTTCATTTTTCGTGGAATGATTTATGGTAGCGAGATACGCAAATCATTCGAATAGGTATATTCTTGCACTGTTTCATGACACGAGATACTGGAGATGAGTTGAAGGCTTTCCAATCCTTTTTCCCACAGCTATTTCAGTGCAGCAGCCATTTGAGGGCTTTGCAAAGAAGCGTGCTTTGTGGGCTTCCACCCGGTCTGCCTTGGATGGACTGGACTGCACACTTTTTGCTTACGCTGGTCCAACTCTCGCTTCAGTGTTTTCCATGGCGTCTCTGAAGCTAGGATACAAAAAACACAGCTTGATGACCTTCATTTGTAAGCCCTCTGCATACCCTGCAATAAACAAAGGCATTGGTCTCTTGGGTTTGCCATGTAAAACTTCTACATGGGGCACATTTTATGAGGCCCGCGCCTGCCCAGCACGAATTTATTTTCAACAGGAGCCACTTCGTGTGCATTTGCGGCATCTGACCAGGCATCGTCATCACCCCCTGGCCAACATTAGTGCGGTGCGTCCAGATGCAGCCTTTTCCAGAACCCTTTGGATGCAGCGCAATGCGGTGCCTTCGAACTACGCGCCACACCACATTGCGGAGGTGCCACTTTGGGCAGTAACAAAACCATCTATAAGGACAACAATCCCAGGGATAACAAAGAAGACGCACATTTCAACAGTCGGACTGAAACAGCTGGCGCTGTCATACATTACATCTATGTATACTAACACCCAGCATGTTTTCGTGGACGGATCCGTGACGACCACTTCTTCAGCTGCAGCGGTGATAGTGCCAAGAAATGCCTCATGTCACCGTTTCAGGCTCATGCACAAAACGTCCTTTACGGCAACCGAATTGGCAGCCATACGAGAAGCCGTCCTTTATATTGGTCACCAGCCAGCGCAGCACTGGACTATATTCTGCGACTCGAGATCGGCATTGCAGGTCGTACAAACTTATCTAAAACCAAGGGCATGCGAGCAGCTGGTTCAACAGATTGTGCTTTTGTTAGCCGAAGCTTTCCACCGCGGCCATATCATAAAGTTTCAATGGATACCGAGCCATTGCGGCATAGCGGGAAACGAGCGTGCTGACGCCGAGGCTCGGATGGCACATACTGATGGTGCTTTCATTGAGATAGCCTTTTCTAGATCAGACATTGGAGCCTTGTTGGCGCATTTAATGCAAGCGGCAATGCAGTCGCACTGGAATGATTCGAGTCATCAACAGGACCGCGTCTGTAAGCTTGACGCTGGCTCACGATTACATTTGCCATCTATGGTGGTGCGACGTCATGGGACTTTACTCCACCGGCTACGGCTTGGCGTTGCCTACACCAAACACTATCTTCACAAGATCGGCATCGAAAGTAACCCAAATTGCGCACAGTGCCACACTCCAGAGACTATTGGACACCTTCTTTGCGAGTCCCCGGACTATACTGCTGCAAGAAGAACATTGGAGGCGACCGTGAACTCTCGCCCTCTCTCTGAGGAAACTCTTCTGGGCGCCAGGACGAGACGTTCTGATTGGTGGCGTGTGATAAAGGCCCTGCTCAACTTTTTGTGTGAAACAGGCCTGGATACTCGTCTGTGACTGCCTGTGCACAACCTACATGGTTAATGACATGTGTTGGTGTTTGTGTTGCAGACCCCAGTTTTATGAGTTTTATGTGCGTCTACTAACCGCGATGCGAGTGCCAGCCAGTGTGGTGTGTGTGTGTGTGTGTGTGTAGACATCACCCGTGAAACTCATTGTATTATGCCATCATCAGCCTTCATTCGCACTTTCCTTTTCCTCCTCTTCCCTTTCCCCTGTGTGGAGTAGCAGGCCAGGGCCATGTTACCACCGGCCGACCTCTCCACCTTTCCCTCATTAAAATTCCTTTCTCTCTCTCTCTCTGGTCTCTCACTGGTCGTCTTCACGTTCTTTTCTTCCCGCACTCTGATGAAACTAGAGCCTGACTAGCTCCACCATGCGGGACCGAACAAAGCTCGTGAACGAGTCGTGAATGCTGATGTCTTGTTTTGCAGCCAACGTCAATTAATGGACTCTTTACCAAATGTTCACCTTCACGTTGACGAAAACAATGGTATTGTGTATTTTTTTTACAAGATGAAGGCTTCTGGTAGTTTTATTAAAGGGTTTGAACCAGCAACGGTTCCTTCCTGTGCACTTTTACGCACAACCACCAACTATACACAAGAATATATATGCAAATCGCAGCGACCTGCCAAATTTTGGCGCTGTCTTCTTTGGGGTGACGAATGTGGCAGCGTGCCTGGCTTTTGTGGTCTTTACATGCCACATGGGTGTGCCATCGTTTGCTGCTGCCTGGTCCCTGTCACCATTCTCATTAAAATGAGCTGCCAGGAGTATGCTAGAAAGGTAAAGAAATATGACAAGATACTTTTAGACATCATTACCATTTTGAAAAAAAAATATTTTGCTTTATTTGCTGCTCTGGTCTGACATAATGGATAATATTCTGCATGTATCCTTATGCCTTCATATGTAAATGACTTTGGGGCGAACCCATTCAACACGCTGTGGAACGACTCCAGGCCATATGTCTGTACTCGTGATGACAGCCACTTAATATTCTTTAGAGGCACTGCTGCTTTTACAATGGCTTCCTCTCTCTTGTGTGGAAGGGAAACTGAAAAGAAAAGAACCCACACGACATTTTCTGTTGTTATGCAACTGCCCAAAAACATTCTGCATGCTGCAGTGCTAACTTTATTCTAATTGTATAGGAAAACAGTGGCATTATTTCCTTTGACTAGTTTCGGCAGGCGCACAAGATCTCTGCTGGTAGACTATTGTTGTTCTAAAAGCCCACTGGAGTCCTGAGAAAGCTGAGTAGAGGAGTCAGCAGCCCTTACCAACACTGAGCAACGCAGAAATGCTCAAAGGCCCTTGCAGACACCTTGGATAGAGTAGGTTGTTGTGCCCTTCGTGGATGTTGCTGACATGGTTCACGAGACTCTGTCATGCTGCCGCTAGCAGCTCGCCATTCCCACCACAAGAACACCAGTACAAGTGATTTATAAATACTTGCTGCAATTTTCCTCTATCACTGCAGCCAAATTTTTTTGAAGCAGCGACCACCTTTTTCGTGATTCCTGAAAAACTGTCAAAAATTTCTCTTTAGTAGGAGTTTCAGCTGTATTTTTAGCTGCAGGATTCGTTCAGTAGGAAGAGTACAGTGAAGTTCGCGGTGCTGTATTTTCTTTGCCGCATCCGGTCGCGTTATTAGAATGCCCATTACGTTCTCTCTTGGGCCCTCCGCACAACCGCACAGAAGGGGGAGAGCTCAACCCAGCGGGATACGGGGGGCGCCGGACAGCGCTGTTACGGGAAAGGTCAAACTCCCCTCATGGACGGAGTCGTTAGGTGGCATCCTGTGTGCACGTGTGTACGGCGAGGCTGACCCGCGTCACAGTGCGTGGCTTTTGTGCTATGTCGGCAGCGGCGTGCTTTGACGTATTGTCACGCTGGCTGCAGGCATGAGGAGCGACGATGAGAAACAGATGGATTGAAGTGGCTTTCCTGGAACTTGGGTCAACCGGACGTTGAAGTAATCTGCATCATGGGAAAGTGAGAGTGTTCGCGAAGCTCGCAGCAGGAAAGCAAAATCGTGATGGTGGAAAGTGTACATACGATATGTGTACGGTGTCGCGATGAGCTACCTTCTTTCCCCAATCATTGGTTGGTTGTATTTTCCTTTCCCCAATAAGTTATTGGGTGGATGTTTGTAAAGTACCTGATTGGTTATTCTCCCACCGAGGGCGAGGACATAGGTTTTAAAACCAGCTGCTTCGGCAGGACCGAGGGCTGGTTTCGTCACGTAGAAGTACGAGCCAGTCAAGTGTAAATATGCTTCCTCCTTGCTATGATCATCCTTTGTGTAGCTAAAGAGGTAACCTCTCCAGTCAGGATATCAAGTGGCGCAGTTCGACAGGATTTGCTACGTCTTTCTGCTCGAGGTATCTGACGGAGGGGCGGAAGATCAAGTCGGTGGACAAGCTGCAGAGCGGTACGTCCTAAAGGAGGAACGCCAGCGTCACAGAGTGACGTTGGAAGCTTCGGAGACTGCTGGTCAATGTCAACGGGACGTAGGAGGCTCAAGTCAGCGAGGAGCTGAAGGAGCTAGGCGACCGACGTGTCGTGGAGGTGCCAATTCCGTGAGCTGCGGAAGGAACCAGGCGTCCGCGTTGAGGTTCAAGAGAAGAACCTGGCGACCAGCGGGTCAAACGAGGTGGGAGGTTCAAGCCAGCAAGCTGCTGTGAGAGCCGGGGCTCAACTCATCCGCATCGAGGAGCCCGCTGTCGTCACTCAGGGCGACGAGATCACCGCGGCAGAGGAGAGCAACTAGTGACAAGGTAGGAAACCTTTCTGCTTCCACCGAATCCACCATGGCTGTGTAGTTGTAACGTTACATGTCTGGAGTAGCTATGACGAATGACACAGAAATGGATGCCGCGGAGGGTAATCTAGGAAGTGCATCGCAATTGACATCGACAGAGCAGATGTCTGAAGGCATGCAAGCCGCACTGGCGGCGAAGGAGCACACTGTAGAAACATTTGAACTCGAAAAGTTGAAGCTCACAGTGGAACTGGAGAGGATAGAACTCATGCAGATGCAATCGAAATTAAAGCAGCCCAGTAAACCATAAAACGTCCCATAGACATCAGCGAGATATTTACGCTGGACATTAGACACGTACTCCATTAGACATCCATTTTAGTACCGTTTACGAAAATTCTACGTACCTACAACATGAAAATTGGGGTCCAGTTCACGTTGTAAGTACGTACTGTAGATATCACGCTCGACATTTATCAGATATTTGTGAACATGTAAGCACGCCCAGTCTAAGTAGTCTAGACGTCTGTATAAAGAGAATATGACTATACATAGATCAATACCCAGGTGAAAATTTTTAACTGGTTCCAGTCCAACTATTTTAAGGGACACATTTCCAGTTGTTGAAACTGGAAATTTGTTCCTTAAACCAGTTGCGACTGGAACCGGCTGCAATACGAGATGCAGCTGACACCTGTTACAATTCCAGATGGAACGGAGACCTACTGCATCCCAGCCACAGACTTCCCTATGGAGTCCTCGGCACGTCCAATCACTCCAGCTAGCTCAAATATAGTTGAGTAAGCGAGTACACGGCCATCACGGGAGCCCAAAACACTACTGACGCACTAGGAAGTCATCTGCATTTTATTGCGCACGGCGCTTTCACTGAATCTTCTCGTTGAGCATAATCGTCAGGTTTACAGCTGCGGTGGCATCAATACTCTTCTGCCGAGCCCAATAAGTCAGGGTTGCTGCAAAAGAAAGCATAATTGTTCCCTTTTACAGGTGACAAGAGAATAGCACAGCAACCACAACAAACAAACCCAGTAATTTACGCCACTTTTACCGACGCAAGTCTATGAGGCGTCAAAAGTTGCCCTTGCAGCACTAAAAGGCAGTCGTGCTGAGCGGAGTGTGCTTGCACACGCACTTCGGCACACCATCCGAACGCATGCCCATATTTCGGTAGCAGACGCCAGTTGCATACATCACCAGCCTTTGTTTCAATACACAGCGAGTTTGGCAAAACAGCCAAACGAGTGAGCGTAAAAATATAACGTGCCGATCAATGCGTTAGAATTTTTTCATTACGAACGCAAAATTAGCATAAAATACACTGCAATGAGTAAACTGAGACTGAGTACGCACCAGGAAAGGTCACGATTCCAGCCGGTGAAAACGATTTGTAGTTCTAATTCGTACTGACGGGTCCACTTCGCCGAGTAGTAAAAGCAAGCAAACTGTCTTCCTTCAGCTCCATCAAGGAAAGAACGGTTGAACAATCTCGCCAGCAATAATAAGGGAATAATTAATTCTGTGTCGAGGTTCTTCAAACACAACGTTCCCACGGAACACGATCAGAAATCGCACACGCCGTGCACTCTACCACTGCCGCCATGGCTGAACCTAGCCTCGTGCGGATGTGCGAAACTGACCCATATTTTGTATCGTCTCTTTTTTGTACTTAGTAGCAGGCTTGCTGTTGCACGAAAAATAAGTTAATAGTTTTTAAAATTGTAGCATATTACTTTTTTCTCAGCTGCAATGATACGAACTACAACGCGATGGCGGCGTAGACAATTCACCGCGCTTTCCCATGCTTACCCCGCCGCCGCCTGTCCGCGGCACAGAACAGGCATATGGGCAGCGCATGTAGCGTGAAGGCAAGATAACCAATTATCATTAGGGTAACGAGCTGGATTCAGAGAGAATGCAAGCACAGCAGAGAGGATCAGGGCAGGTGGGCAGATGTGGTTCGGAAGTTTGCTGGGAAGGGGGCCGACGCTGGCACAGGGTTAACTGGAGAAATCTTTGGCCTGCAATGGACATGATTACAGTGTTGACATGATGATAAAAAGCGGGACTCAAGAAGTTTATTCTCAAGAAATATGAGGTCACACATTCAGCTACACAAATGCTTAAGCTTTCCTCAGTTCAACATTCCAATAGTTAGTTATCATTGCTAGCGCGATTAGCAGATTTAACACATTTTTGAGAAAAAATAACTCCCAAAAATTGAACTGAACCAATTTTTGTACTTTAAATAGTTGAGTAAGTTGAATAAAATATGCCTAATCAGAAAAAAATGGTTATTATATAGTCCTGGCTGCTAAATAACAAAAAAGTTTTTTAGTGTGTCCTCACTTTTCAGTGTGGTTGAGATAGCTTGCAGGCTGTAGCACAAGGTATAAATTGAATGTAAGAATAGTAATGAAATAACAATGCGAATCCTGACCAAATTGACTGGCATTTCAAACCAACTGCGTACAGTTGAGTCAGAAACCTGACGCGTGTGCATTCAGATTTGTCTTTACTACTTCCCGTATATTTTTCTTCTTTCTAGGTAGGATAATGTTGCCGTGAAGCGAGCACGAAAAAACACAAAAGCACAGGCAGCGCTGGTCATGCCTCCAATTTGTAGTCAACAGCGATTTCCAACTTTAAATGCAGTAAGGCAAGATGAAATATCGAACGATTGAAAAATATGGAATTCTTAAATTATATATCTCACTTACATACTAGGACGTGACAAGTAATATCTACGAGGAGTCTAGGTTAAGGCGGATATAATGTCGTCGGTACGTCTCCAGCTTTTCCACGAAAAACGGTTGGTAGATAAGACGTCTGAGAGATTTTGCTTTGGTACATAGACGTTCAGACTTAATCTGGACATCTATGGGAGGTTTGTGGTTTGCTGGGAGGGACCGAAAATTGCTAGCGAGATCCAAATCGCTGCAATTCAATGCTTTGATTGCATGAAATTTGGACATTTAATGATTAACTGTCCGAACTCGAAGCAAGAACAATATGTTCCTTTGGCGAGGAGAGAAGAGCGGAAAAGAGTAGCCCATGTGCGGATGCTGGTGCCTGATAAGCGACGTTCTCAATCGGAGATGATTGTTGATAAGGCCACAACAGAGTTTGAGGAAGAGGAGAATGCGGAGCCGGCAGTAGCGGCAGCCTTCGCTATAGCTCAGGAACCGGCAATGTCGCAAGATGCACCCTCTTCTTCTAATTTCAAAGATGAGCCAGGCGATCTCGAAGGCGGTCAGGAAGGCGCGAAAACCCAAAAGGACAATCCTCAGAGTCATGGGTCGCATAACCTAGAGGCAGTGAAATGTCCGCAGGTCGGTTTCGTGGAGTCAGTGCGTAGCGGCGACGCCAACGAGCTAGTTGCTCGTCAACCCGGAGAAAAGTGCACCCTTAGTGTGGGGGGAAACCTAAAGAGATGGTTATTGACCCCGAGGTGCACGCGGGAGGCTCGCAGCAAGTGGAAGAGAGCGCACAACTGCCGGAGAAAAAAGAAAGGAAAAGCTCTTATCTTGAGTTGGCAGTGCTAACTGGCACTGATGTAAAGAGCGATGAGGTTGTTCCAGAGCCTAAAGAAAGGAACCGCATAGCGTATCAGAGCGTAGATTCTGATTGTGCGTCGCGTGCGGGTAGGTCAGAGAACAAACCCCACAAAATTGCTAGGAAGCCGTCGTCTAAGGGCAAAAGTGGTGGTAAGTCAACAAAAAGGCACCGACGCGGAAAAACAGCAGAGTTGTCTTGTCTTCAGACATATGCAGTCAGCTCTCGAAAAGGGAGAGTAAAAGTAAAAAAGAATTCCGGCTGCACATACACTCAACCGCGTGATTCTTCGAAAATGTGTCGGACGATCCCCCGAAAAAGACGACGTCGAAAGCCCCCACGGCAAGTTTGTGGCGCCAGGCTACAGGCAAGAACACGGGAAACTTGTTTGCGTCTGCTGTGTCAGCAGACAGGTAAGAAGGGGGGCAGTGCAGCCAGCTCAAAATGTGAAGGGGGGACGGGCAATCGTCTTGCTCACAGTCCATTGTGTAGTACGATTCGGCACTGCACGCGCTTCCGAGACCTTCACAGTGTCTGGACGGAGCACAGAAACGGAGACAGGGGTCAGGGAGTGACTGCATTCGTCACGCTTCCACAGCTCAAGGGAAGGTCAGACGAACGCGACCCCGAAGGGCGCGGCTGAAAAGTTAATCCCTGAACACAAAGCAGAGGGAACTTGTGCTTTTCGTTTTTTAAGGCGGAAGCCTCTAATGCCTCATCGTTGTAAGCAGGAGCTGTCGACAGAAATGTCACGCTTTTCAATTGGTCGAAACGGTCTTGACGTCAAAGTGCGCGAATTTCAAACGGGGCCAATTGTACTTTGGCTACTAACCATGCAACCAATTAAAGGGATCGTTTAGTGATGCTCCAAGTAAGTTTGACTGAATTTAGTAAATTGCTTACTTAACCAATTAGTCTAATTAACCAGATAAATAAATAAAACCGAGTAAGAAATTGGCCGAGCTTCGGAATCGAACCCCGGTCTCCGGAGTGAGAGTCGAGCACGCTACCACTCCGTCATGCCAGCTCAATGGTTTGGAATGAACAAAGGTGCGTCTAGTGAATACGGTGTCTTCGTTCACTCCCATCTTCCTCCCTTCCCGTTACGGCGAGGTTTAGGTGTCCAACGAGATATGAGAGAAAGATACATTTCCTTTCCTCAAAAACCAATTTACGGACGAGCAAGGCGTATTTGTCCATGTTTCAGATTGGTCCAAATTGTCGTGACGTCACCGCGCGCGAATTTTGACGGGTGTCCACAGAAATATGTGAGACAGATACTGCGCAACTTCCTTTCCTCAAATACAATTTTCGACTAGTGTCTACTGAGATATGTGAGACAGTTAATGCCTAATTTCCTTTCCTCAAATACAATTTTCATTTTCTTCTTTACGGCCCCTCTTCTTTCACTCACACTTCCTCCCTTCCTGTACGGTGCGGCTCAGGTGTCCACCGAGATGACAGAGAATTACAGCCCCATTTCCTTTCCTCAAAAAGCGGTGCATTCAAAGGGCAACGCATCGCGCCGAACGGGTGGTGGCGTTCCTTGGACTCCGTGGCAGCGCTACAACACGCTGTCGCGTTCCACTCCTAAAGGAGAAGCTTAAGCGTCATTAATTGGCAGTTAATGCACCAACAAAATGTGCAGTGAACAATCGCGTAGCAGAATGCAGCACTCAGGCTTTCGCCTTTCACCACTTTAGCCGCTAAAGTTCCTCGTAATTTTTTTTGTTGTTGTTGTCAGCATTTTGAAAGAGAAGCTTTTGCGATCGTGTGGGCACTGGGAAAACTAGATACGAGGCTATTCGGGGTGAAAGTGATGGTCGCAACAGACCACAACCCACTCACCTATCTCATCCGCTCAGCGTCCACTAGTGCGCGGTTGATGCGCTGGTCACTAGCTTTGCAAAAGTATGACTTGGAGATTGTGCACATCAGGGGTTCCCTAAACAAATGTGCCGATGCACTCTCTCGCCTAGAGTGCGAGGAAGAGCTGTGATTGCCAGGCATGAGCAATCGTTTTGTTGCTCTTCTAGCGACCGCAGCACAGAGTACCCGATAGTGGTTAGTGTATATAGAACATAATTCCTTGATTATTTGTATGCACTTGTTTGGAGGTGATACTCTGATCACTAAACCCTGCGACAGCCATTTCGGGGTGCAGAAGGTTAGGAGCCAACTGGCCAATTTTGGCGTACAGGTCTGACATGGTGGATTGTGGAATGTGCAGATTGGTTTCCAGCCTAGTGTGTGCGGGTTGAAATGACCGCTGTGAGCGCGCATGTGTGCGTGTTGGTGGACTGACTGGACAGCCGGCGTACATGTGCGTGCGTGTGTATGTACTTTTGTTGTCGGACACCATGGCTGAACTTCAATGTTCGACTGACAACAAGTGTCTGTGTGACATTCTTGGTTGGGAGGAGTGAAGTTCGCGGTGCTGCATTTTCTTTGCCGCATCCGGTCGCGTTATTGGAATGCCCATTACGTTCTCTCTTGGGCCCTCCGCACAACCGCACAGAAGGGGGAGAGCTCAACCCAGCGGGATACGGGGGGCGCCGGACAGCGCTGTTACGGGAAAGGTCAAACTCCCCTCATGGACGGAGTCGTTAGGTGGCATCCTGTGTGCACGTGTGTACGGCGAGGCTGACCCGCGTCACAGTGCGTGGCTTTTGTGCTATGTCGGCAGCGGCGTGCTTTGACGTATTGTCACGCTGGCTGCAGGCATGAGGAGCGACGATGAGAAACAGATGGATTGAAGTGGCTTTCCTGGAACTTGGGTCAACCGGACGTTGAAGTAATCTGCATCATGGGAAAGTGAGAGTGTTCGCGAAGCTCGCAGCAGGAAAGCAAAATCGTGATGGTGGAAAGTGTACATACGATATGTGTACGGTGTCGCGATGAGCTACCTTCTTTCCCCAATCATTGGTTGGTTGTATTTTCCTTTCCCCAATAAGTTATTGCGGGGAGTCGTGAGGGGCGAAGACCAGGTCGGCGCGTCGCGCTCATAAGAGGCTGTCGCCGAGGATTTGGGGCCAATGGATTGCGATTCCTTGTGCGGCCCCGTTGCATGGTGTAGCACGCGCCGTCAGGGAGGTTTCCCACGGTTGCAAAGGGCCACACTTTTCTGCCACAAAAAACGGGTGGGTGCTCAAGGGCGCTCGGAATTAAAGTTGGCGGCTTGAAAGTCAAGCCGACGCAGGACGCTTCAGCGGGTTACATGAAAGCACCCTGCGCGTTCCCGGAGGTACGGGGTTTACTGGATCTGGCTCGCGCGCCCTACGTGCATGTACATTCATATGTGTACTGTGAATGGATTAAATTGGCCGACAGAACGAATAGAACAGCTACACCCAACTGCCGAAGCTATTGAATGCAGCAGCAAACAAACGAGTTGTAAGACCGCGCTGAGTCTCGGCAGCTTCCAAATCTCCTTTTTTTAACTGTCCTGTATCTCGTCTTCCGTGCCTAGTAAAAGATTTCCGTCAAGTAGTTTGAAGTTGGCTGGCCCAATCGATAACGTTTCGCCAGGCAAGCGTACGAAGACGCAAGGGGCTCTTTACACTGCTGACTGCCTTGTACGATCATCGAAAATCGTGCCATCATAGCTTTTCATCGACCGTGGCGATCATGTGACGAACCTTAACAGGCTCCTTCAAAAGTTAACTAGCATTTGGAGCGGCACTTGGAGTTCCTCTGCTGCTCCGCGCTTGTAAATCGAGGCGCGTCAGAAACGAAACCACGCGGGCAGGCAAAGCGCATAGACGCGAAGCGCCATATGATACCGAAACTCACCTGGGCGCCTGTGGCGCCGCCAAGTATCAGTTTTCTTTGGTTCCAACATTCAGATTGTCTTTTGTCGGTCTTCCTTGTGTGATGAAAGCGCACTATCGGTTTCAAAACAAAACTTACTTCAATACTCAACCGCGCAACCTTCGTTTGTCAGCCTCAGTGATTCGTAGCCTCTCGTGTCCCAGTGTTGCTAGAACGTTTGGTTCCAGTTATGACATATCACGCTTGTACATGCGAGATTGGCTTGCGGTGGCGATACCTGTATTTTGGTTCTTGCTCTTTTCTACCTTACAAGAGCTTTGTTGTCAGTATGAGTGGCGGTTTTGTGATGAGGAGCTGGTAATTTATCGATACAAGCCAACTTAAATTTCTTCCCAGTGTCCCTTTAAGAGTCCTCCAATTTTATTATCAGGAATTCAAGGCGCGCGCCCCAGGGTCCCCGCCGCACGACTCCACTGCACTAAGTGTTTGTGTTCCTAAGGTCCATAACACTGGCAGCCCAGCCGGTTGCAGACAATGACCAGTACGAAGACAATTTATTGACTCTGGTGGGCATTATCACACAAGTACAACAGCAACACCTGCGATATCTGCGATATTGTCGTCGCTTCGGCGCCGGACGCTGTTTTGCGGCTCGCGCCTCTTTCCATCATTCCTCCTCTCTCGTGTCTGCACGTGGCATCGACTGTAACTCAGCTCGGTCGTGACGTCATCATTTCGGTGTGACATCTTCCCTGTCTAAATTTTCCATCATCCTGTAACTTGACTTCGGCGTGACGTCCCCACTCTAATCAAGTCACCCCTTGGTGTGATGTCATTACCTTTTAATTTTTATGCAGGTACCCTAACGGCCCTTTACGGGTTGAAAAACCCATAAAGTCATTGTAGTACATAAAGTGAAATTTGAAATCAAAATCTAAGAAGCATAAACAAACGCGCTCCAATAAACAGGGAACATAAATGGATAAAAGAAAGGCTTGAGAATACACACACACTTGGACCACAATTCAGGTGACGAAATATAACGGAATGCAATTCTGACAACAGTGTTATCCCACCATCACATTTCGTGCCAATCACAACAAACCATGGTTCCAAAGCTTTTGAAAACACTTGAAAACAAAAATAAGAGACTTCTCCGTGCAGCAAAACGCAACCCGAGCGCATGCGCATGGAACAAATATTACGCAGTCGAGTCAACGTAGCTGGAGTCTATCCGTAATGCCAAACGCACATTTTTCCAAACTGACCTCCCCAAGACCCCAACAAATAACCCGAGGAAGTTCTGGAAAGCATTAAACCCTCAGCAGGCGCCGGTCATCACACTTGCTAACCCACTTGGCGAGATGACCAGTGGCATTGAATGTGCTGATATTTTTAATGCCGCTTTCTCATCCGTTTTCACACACGAAATTGATATGCCAATTTGTACTGTAACTGACAACCTGAGTTTGCATATGCCTTCAATCATGTTTTCTGTGCAAGGCATGATATGTATTATTGAAAATATCAAGATGTCATCATCTGCGGGTGCTGATGATATCACCCCAAACTTCCTAAAAAATATTCGCCATGCTTCCGCAGCATATCTGTCAAACTGTTTGCACAATCACTGTCTACAGGTAGCGTACCCAGCGATTGGAATGTGGAGAAGATAGTTCCGGTCTTCAAATCAGGTAACAAAGAATCGCCCCTTAATTACCGTTCCATCTCTTTAACAAGTGTGCCACGCAAATTCATAGAACATGTCATTTATTCTCACATAATGAACTCTCTTGACCCTATAATTTTTTTTTTCATCCTGCTCAACACGGCTTCCGCAAGAACCTATCCTGCGATACACAATTAGCTATTTTCATCGATGACCTGCGTGTGAACTTTGACTGTAACCTACAAACTGACGTAATATTCCTGGACTTCGCGAAAGCATTTGACAAAGTACCCCACAAACGCGCTAACTACTGAAACTTTTCTGGTTAAACCTTCGTTCTAACATATTACAGTGGATAAGCGAATTCCTGGCTAACCGCATCCAGTTAGTTTACGTTCATAATCAAGCCTCTAGTTCTCTTCCCGTAACATAAAGTGTCCTGCAAGGATCAGTTGTTGGTCCGCTATCTTTAATATACATTATTGACCTTCCAACGCATGTCTCTTGTAACGTCCGTATTTTTGCCGATGACTGTGTCATCTATCGCAAATCAATAACGCCTCTGAGCAGTTCGCCCTCCAGAATGACTTAATCAGCGTACACGACTGGTGTAACAAATGGCTCATCGAACTAAACCCCAATAAATGCAAACTCGTGTCGTTTAGCCGAAAACGTAATCCTCTCCTCTTCTCGCATAAAATCTCGCACGTCACGGTAGAATTAGCTCAGACTTACAAATACCTCGGAGTAACATTGTCCAATAATTTAACCTGGAACGCGCATGTCACTAAAGTCATATCATCCGCTAACAGAAGGAAGGTAATAGCTGCGCAAAAAAAAAAACGGGGACACAAGAGAGACACACCCAACAGGACTTATGCGCCAGTCCTGTTGGTTGTGTCTCTCTTGTGTCCCTGTTTTTTTTTTGCGCTGCTGTTACCTTCCATAAGATGAACCACCGACTAGCCCATACAAAAATCTTGATCGCTAACAGAAGCCTTGGATTCTTCAAACGACATCTACGTCATGCGCCACAAAATCTAAAATTACTTGCCTACGAATCACTTGTCCGTTATAAATTAGAATACGCATCTGCTATTTGGAGCCCTAACCAAAATTATCTAATCAATTCCTTGTAGTCAGTACAAAATCGAGCCACAAGATTCATACATTCCTGCTATTCATATAATGTTAGTATATTGCTACGGACGCTGGGAGGACGACGAAGTGGTTTTGTTAAGAAGACGACGCTGAGGTGCGAGCTTGTGTGCTGTGAGACTACTCCAAGCCGTTGGTCCCTTGCGTAGCAGATTACCTCTGCTGTTTCTATTGCTGCTTCTAGCCGCCACGTATCAATATCATTACTAAAAGCAGAGGCAGGCTTAACATCCCTGGCTTGTAGGTGTCGTAGTACCAGTATGTGCTTGTTTCACAAATTTTATTTCAGCTCACTTCGTCGTCCGCCCTACATCAATCCATCAGCACGCATTTCCCTCCGCATTGATCATCCTCTTCAAGTAGCCCGGACATGTACGCGTACACCTACATTTGCATCGTCATTCTTTATACGCTCAGCCAAGGACTGGAACAGCCTTCCACACGACATCGCCGCAATCACCTGCCCATCAACATTTACGAACTGTTTAGCAACTGCCTTTAACAGCGAATAATTGATGTACTTTACGTATTTTCTTTGTTTATTGAATCTGCTTTCTACATGTAACCCACCCCTTGTGTAATACTGCCAATCCTGGGGGCCTTTAAGGTAATAAAGTGAAGTGAAGTGAAGAAGTGAAGCAGTCAGCATGGAGTAAGAGGTACAGTTTGGTAACAAATGCGTCGTAATTTTTTTCAGAAACGATTTCTGCAGGCAGTTTATTCCAGTGGTAAATGCCAAGGAACAATACCGAATGACGCATAAGTGTAGTGTGAGTGACCTTGCGCGTTGCACTTTAAAGCAGTGGTCTAATCGGGGAAAATACGATGTACTGGTTTCATATGAAATTCTCTGAACGGCGAAGGATTCTGATAAAGCCTGTTAAAGTGGCATATCAGGGTGACAAGTCTTCGCTTTTCGAGTGAGCTTAAATTTAGAGATGATTTGATATCTATGATGCTGGAGTAGCGAGCGTATTTCCTTGTTATTAACCTAGCTGCCTTATCTTGAAGTGACTCCAGTTTCTCGGCAAGATATGCTTGATACGGGTTCCAGATACCGGCGTATTCTAGCTGCGATCTGACTGAAGTTGTGTAGTATGCCAAGAGTTTGGTCTCCTCATTTGCAACGTACAAGTGACGCGTAATGAAACCGAGGGTTTTGATTGCTTTAGTGTTTATGTAATCAATGTGTTTGTGCCCTGTCAAGTCCGAAGAAATGTGGACACATAGGTATTTGACTGCAGGAGCTTTTTGAATGGCCACGTTACCGATAGAATTAAAGATATGCTCAGTGACACTAGCCGTCGTAAATGTTAAAAGTTTCTTTTTCGAAACGTTTATTACCATATGCCATTGTTTGCAGCACTTAGCGATTTTGTCCAGATCGGATTGGAAAGCATTAGTATCGTGAATGTCAGTAATCTTTCTGCAAATAACACAGTCGTCGGCAAATAGCCTAATTGTGTAAGTGATGCGGCTGCTTATGCCATTAACATAAATAAGGAAGAGGATCAGCCCAAGCACGGAACCTTGAGGCACACTAGATTTGCATGGATGAATGCGGAGCAAAATCCATTGGCGGACACAAACTGCTGGCGGTTAGTTAAAACGTTAACAATCCATTTGAAGACATTGCTGTTTATGTTGAGATTTGCATGTTTAAATATGAGACAAGTTTGAGCAACTTCGTCGAACGCTTTTGCAAAGTCGATGAATTTGGCATCAGTTCTCAATAAATGATGTACAGCGTCGTGCAGGTCGCCTACGAGTTCAAATAGCTGTGGCTCATAGGAACGTCCACGCAAGAATCCGTGTTTGTTTTGAAAAAAAAAGTTGTGCTGATTGAGCAAGTTCATTATTGCTGATGATACGATGTCTTCCAGGATTTTGTAAGGTATACTTGTTAATGAGATGGGCCTGCAATTTGAAACGACAGAAGGATCTCCAGATTTAAATATAGGTATAATGCGTGCCATTTTCCAAGCGTCAGGAACAATTCCTGTAACAACAGACTGCTGAAAAATTGGAGTGAGTATGCGAGCTATCACTGGTTTAGTTAACTTGAGCAGTTTTGGACTTATGTGATCCGCTCCGGGGGCTGTACTACTCGGGAAACGATCAACAGTACGCTAAATTCCTTCCTGCGCAACTAAGATGTTCTTCATGTCTGAGTTTTTACTAGCACCATTAAAACCTATGGGAATTGGAGTTTTGTTAGTAAATACAGACCTAAAAAATAGGTTAAATTCTGAGGAAACGTCAAATGGCTGAATAAAATCACCGCCTTTTACTATTGCTGCCAGAGAAGATGAAGAAGGCTTAGGATTGACTACGTTCCAAAATTTTTGAGTATTGGTTCTGAGTAAAGTTGATATGTCATGATTAAAGAATTTATCTTTGGCTCTCTCAACTTCTGCTTGGCACGTTCTTGACTGCGCGGTAGTTATTCCAACCGCCCTCAGATGCCGTACGTTTTGCCTTAGTGTAATGACGCTTTTTCTTCCGGATGCATCGTTTGACGTTGGAAGTGAACAACATGCTCTGTGATGACGTCGTGACCGTGATTTTTGGAGTATGTTTTCAAAACTGTTTTCGTTGGCTTGTATTTAATCTGCGAAAAAGATTGATTGAACGCACTTTCCGGCATTAGTGTGACAGCTGCACCTGTATCCAAAAGCATAGAGAAAAGTTTCCCTTCAATCTGCATGGAAACTTTGCAGCCTCGCTTTCCCTGCCCCGTGGACAGCACGACGTGATAGGTCTGCGAATCGTCACATTCTTCGTCGGTCGCTTCCGCGTAGGTCCCCGGACGGGTTTTCTTTTCCTGGCACATCGATTGTAGATGCCCAGTCTTTGCACAAGCGCGGCGCTCTGCATTGCGATACCAACACTTGTATGAATCCTGCCCTTTTCCGCAGGGATAACATGCGGTTTTCTGGGGCGCTTTTTCTTTTTTTTTTTACTTGCCGATGACCTCGGTTTTGTTACTGCCTTCCCTCGAACCACATGTTAATCGGTCAAGTTTTCTGCTTGAGAACAATATCCTTTGTGTCTCCTGGTCGGTCAATCCTGCCACAAGTCGACCCCTCTAGGCATCATTCAGGAATGTTTTGAACTCGCAATTACGCGCCAGGTTCCCTTATCAAGTTCCCTTATGAAGTCATTGGCGCTTTCTTCTTCCTGCTGCGTGCGCTTCTTGAACTTGCAACGCGATTACTGAATACTCGGGAGTGAAGTGCTGTTCTAGTACCTTCTGTATTTCTGTGAAGGTCTTGTCAGTAGGACTGTCAGGAACTAAAATTTTATCGAGCTCCTCGCACACTTTACTGTCTACTACGTTCAAGAACAACCTCAGATTTTTTGTCTCCTGGATCTCGTTAACTGCCACAAAATTATCAAACCTCTCGAAGTAGGACTTAATAATGTCGTTCCTTGGGTTTAACTCTGGCATACATGCGAAACCTTTCGAAGCCCCTGGTACTGCTATAATGAAATGATTGCCTTCTGTTCGTGGTCCGGTCATCCGTTCCGGTTAAGCGGCTGTGCCGGTCCTCGCTTCGGAATCGCAGCTTCATCCCGTGCTCGCTGCCAGTTCTTCTATCGTGGCCGAGGAAAGACACGAACGCAGGCAGCCAGGGCAGGAACGAAAGAGGTCTTCATTCACAGACGCCTCTGCTTATACAGGGTGTCCAGGCTAACTTCAGCCAAGGGTTAAAAAATAAGATATTTGAGGTAGGCCAGGGAAACCACTTACATACAGCTACCAACCGGCTTGCGCATCATGGGCAATTTTTGTTTTGGAATTATTCAATTAGCAATTAAGATCATTTTTATAAATGCGTAAATATTGACTTTAGACTGCAGATGTGAATAGCAAAGTTGGAGAGCACCTTCAGAAAACCCCATTCCATTTATGTGCGATAAAGAAAGCCTCACGTGTATCTTTTTTCCGAGCTCTAAGGACCGCCCGCGAAATAAAAAAAACATATCACGTGACTAGCGCATTCGCGCGCCACGATTGTGCTGCTCTCAACTGTGACTTGAGTGAACGAAATCAGCTGCTGGCAAGGCGCGACGACCCCATTGCTCCGGCAGGCCGATATGTCGACGGTGGTTGCGACTCTCGCGCGAGCCAGTCTGCAAGCGTGACTGTGCAACTTGCACCTGTGCAACTTCATAACCTTCATGCACTTGTGCAACTTCATCACGCGAGCTTCATAACTTCCCAGACAAAGCGATGTGAGGGGCACGCACAAGGAACTCTTCAGCGGTTAGACGAGCTTGAAGTGTCATAGTGCCGTCGAAGCCCTGTGCGCCATTAGAAATCGCACCCCATGAAATTCTTATGTGCAACAATACTTAAGTACTATTGCAGCGCCAAATTTGAAGCACGAACAATATGGCAGAAAGAGCAATCTTTTTCTGTCAAGCTCAGCCCAATCCTCCGTATACTCAATACCTTCAGTGAAACATCCACATCCCTCTAACCTGGGAACGCGGAGGAGATTTTTATGCTGAAATAGTATCGATGTGTATAAAAAGAAAAAGTTGAAAGTTCTGAATACCATTTTGTAATCCCCGTGTAAAAAACAATGAACACTCTCAAGGTTAGGTTATTTGTAAACATAAATACCCCCGAAAGCAGAAGATTTGACAGCCGTCGCCGTAGCTCAGAGGTAGAGCACCGGACGCGTAATTCGAAGGTCGTGGGTTCGGATCCCACAGGCGGCATGTGGTTGTTTTTTCTTCTGCTTTTCTAATCAATTAGCTTTAAGCGATAACATATTCAGTAATATTCTAAATTGATCAACACCACAAAATAAATAAATAAATTAAAAATCCCCTATGCCCCTTGGTTTCTGTGGCTGTTGGCTTCTCTTAATCATATGGTACGTGTGACAAAACTAAAATTGTGATTTATAAATTTAATTCCATGCTCCTTCCTAAAACAAAAGTCACGTCTGACATGAAAATAGCTATGCACCTCAATGGCATAAGTTGTTACAGATACGGGAATGTGACGAGCAGGGGTAGACTTATGGGTCACTCTTGGAGGTTGGTGGTTTGGTGGAGGAGGGAATCCCATTTCGACCGTGTATGCTTGGGGTTAACCATGGTTTTACTATGTAAAAATCTTTGCTTGGGGAAGTGTTGCCTCGTCACCCCTGTATAGACCCTCCACTCGGGCCCAGTTTGTGTCAGCAGAGGAAATTTTGGCAATTCTGGGCATCAACAGCACTCTTTAGCCCACATCACTTCCACCGTCTAACATGTTGTGTGAGCTGCGACGAAGACCATCCAGCTTATTCTTGTTACTGTTTACTCTGGGAAAAGAAAGACACGTAAAGTGAGAGAAAATATTTTTAATTTTCCTAAGTCGCTGCAGCACAGGCGAGAAGTGAACGCGGTTATTTCATCACCTTCGGTTACCACCGCTTCCACTTTCGCCACTGCCTGGTACCGAAACTTTAGAAATTCTAAAGTGTGCTTGGCGAAAGCCTTGTGGTCAACCAACTGCCGCTTCCCCGAACCGCTTGGCGCGTGGCGGGCTTCCCGCATGTGCGGTTTTTATTGTCTTCGGCGCCTGCGGTCGCTTTTTTGATTGTAGTGTTTGAGAGTGCAGCTCCTTGATGCCCGTTTCGCGGCGTCGCCGTCGCCATTGCCCGTTCGGCGTTCATTGTGTTCATCGGCGTTGGCGCTGACGCTTTACACTCCGATCATTTTAAGGAAAGGAAGTGCGCTTAACTGACTCCCTGGGTCAGTGGACGCCTGAATCGCGCTGTTGCGTTGTTGATGCGGCCGTATGAGCCGTTGCATAGAAACCGCCGCGGTGGACACCCGAACCGCACCGTGCAGGAAGGGAGGAAGTGGTAGTGAAAGAAGAAAGACAAAGAGGGGCCGTAGTGAAGAAAATGAAAATTGTATTTGAGGAAAGGAAATTACGCCGTAACTGTCTCGCATATCTCGGTGGACACCCGTCATCCGTTTGCTGAGGAAGGGAGGAAGTGGGAGTGAAAGAAATAAAAAGAGGGGCCGTAATGAAGAAAATGAATTTGAGGAAAGGAAATTACGGAGGAGGTTGTGCCGCTGCGCGGACGAGAGGCCACAGTTGGCACGATTCCAGCGCACGGATGGACACCGCGAGCATGGACGGACACCGCGAGCATGACCCATTAAAGGCTTTCGCCTTAATGTGTGCACAACATGTAACTATAAGAACGGATAACTGATGATCCATTATACTAAAGGAATTGATTCTAAGAGAAGGCAGGCATGGCAGAGTCCGGTGGGTGGATGAGGTTAGGAAGACTGCAGGAGATAAGGTGGCAACGTCTAGAGCTGAAGTATATAGTTAATAGGAGGGATACTGGACTGGGCGTCATCTTGCAATGAATCGAGTTCGGCTAATGTTATGATTTCCGATGCTCCCAAGGATGAAAGTTATATACCTAGGAAAGACGTGCTCCCTTGAACTAGCTTTACTCATTAGCAATAATGACTGTGAGATCGCGGATGGTTGCAAATATCAGCATTTTACTGGCACAAACAAAATACGTTCTCAACCATCTAGATTTGACATTTAAGACCACATGTACATCAGACACATCTTTGAGTATACTGAATTCACAGTGCTAGCATATAATGAATTCTAAATAATTCAAATTGTTTGGTCAGCGTATCTGTAGCTTTATAATTTCATATGGCTGTCGTAACAGAACTCTCTCGACGTATCTAATGCAAGCTCGTACTGGCAGCATTAGTCTATTAGTTCATACGACTGCTAAGAAATTTCTACCGGATGTGTTGCATTACGGTAGGATAATAAGTAGACATTTATTTACATCGCAATGATGTGGGTAGGCTCGGGCAAAAAAGCCAACGGCTTTCTCTTGAGTGAGCTTGAGCCCCCTTACAAGGAATATGCAAATGCAGGCAGCAAAGGAAATAAAAAAAATTACACGCATAACACGGAGCAGAAGAGAGAAATACGAGTGCCAAATGCAATCACGTATGACAAGTGTTCACGAATGTTCGTTAACCGGCACAACACACGTTTCCCTACCAAAAAAAACCTCTAAAGCGAAATGCACATCTCACACGTCAACACTAGGGAGATACAAAGACGCTTATAAAAAATATTCTCATAGAATTCAGACACTAGATTTTTGGATGACAAACCTCTAGAAATTAGTTGATTAATCATAAGGCTGCATGATGTAGTAGGCCAAGTTCTGCAAGGTCGAAGCGTATGTTACAATATTCTTGTTTTGAAAATTTATATGGCGCCGTTTTTGGCTTGAGGGGTCACAGCTGTAGAGAGATATATGATCATGGTGAGATAATGGTTTTTTGACAGGCATAAAATCATATGACATCGATATAAAGAAGAGTAAGATTAGCGCTGTGTTCGTCTGTTTTTTAGTCTATTGGGCCTCTGTGTTCGCGCTCTTCGATGCAGGACAATTACATAGCTATAACTTAAAAAGTCCTCAGGACGCATTTTAGATTCGTTACCAGAGGAGATATGATAGAGGTCTTTGATAGTTACTATAAAAATTATTTAGGAACATCTACGCACCTACCATTGCTATCAGCCACAGCCTGAGAGATAAGAGCTGAGGCATGAAATTGATTGCCATGTTTGTTTCGATGAACCATATAATATGAACGCATATCTACTGCATACGCACTAGATGGCCTTAGTTCACATTAACAGTGGCAGCCATTAGACCCACTGCGTTCAATTTTCCGGCAGTCGACAATGAATAGACACATGTTTTTTGTCATGGACTTTCGGTGCTTTCAGGTTCCTCTATCTGATTTGCTGTGGTTTGCTGTGGTAGCAGTTTCACGTATTGCGCCTGATGTAATACACGTTTGTACACTACAGTTTGCTGCTAAACAAGTGCGCTGAATGAGAATCGCTGGCACGTAAGTATAAAACAGCATATTTTTTGTGCATGCCTTTGCGCATGTATGTGTGAAGGGGTTTTGTTTTTCATACATACATATGTGTTGATGGAACTGACCATATGCATGATATGATGCGTTACCTGCACTATTTATTGGTTTTTGTTTTGTAATGCCCACAGGTGATGTGGGTGTTGTGATAAATAAATCAATCAATGAATAAATAAATAAATAAATAAGTAAATAAATAAGTACATAAATAAATAAAACTGGTGAATCAGAATGCCGGCACCTATTAAACACAAACCTTTCTTCGTGACGCTGAATTACGAGTACGAGTTTACGAATATCCCTCAAGAAAAAAGTATACAACAACCGTACCTTACTGGCACTCACTTATGTACAGAAATATGGAGGGTAACGAAATGGGATTAACTTAAGTGAGGAACAATGCAGTGAGCTATGAAAAAGAAAAATGATAGGGCTAACGTCAAGAAACCGAAAATGGACAAAGTTGGCGAGGGAACAAACTCGGGTTAATGACATCCTAGTCGCAATCCAGAGAAATTATTGGGATTGGGGAGGGAACGTGGTGCGAAGGCAAGATAACCGCTGGTCCTTAAGCGTAGCGGAGTGACTTTCAAGAGAAGGCAGTCGTAGCAGAGGGCGGCAGAAGGTTAGGTGGGCAGATGAGACTAAGAAATTTGCGGGGATACGGTGGCCGCAGCTGGAAAAGTAAAAGGTTAATTTGAGTGACATGGGAGAGGCCTTTGCCCTGCAGTGTACGTAGGCTGATGATGATAATCTTCCGAACTGCAAGTCCGTTTGATTGTGGAAGGTAAGGCGCAGTACGGAGATGTCTTAAGTTGTTTGCCGCGAGAAATTTCGCCAACGCATCTGACGTAAACTGACTTCTGTTTTCACTATCTGTGCCTGACTTCCGTTGTCGCTAACTGGGGATGCCTAGTGTGCTGAACATCTTGCGCAGCGCCATGATTGTCGATTCCGCAGGGGCATGTTGCATAGCGATACTTTTAACCAGTTGGAATCAATCAAAATCATGGTGCCGCTTACCGGACCCGCGTAATCCAGATGGACACGCGACCAGTTGTCTTGCTTCAACGGCCAGTTTACAAGCGTCTTTTCCGGGTGGCATGGCGTAGCCTGCACGCAAGTTGGACAGGGTTTAGCGAGGCGTTCGATGCCACGGTCTAGTACCGGCCACCACAAGACTGTGCGGGCGACTGCCTTCATAGCTGAGCCTCCCGATGCACCTCGTGCAGAAGCGCAAGCATTCAGCTTCTAGCAGATTCCGGCACGACAACTCTGTGTCCCCATTAGATGAGGCCCTGTTAGAGGGTCATCTCCGGTCGCCTTTTGAAGTAGGGCTGTAAACGTGCTTCGGAAGCCTTTCGCTTCCGTGGGCACCTACGAATGATGAAGGACTTTTCGTTAACAAGTGCCTCGTCTTCTGCAGTCAGACGGAAGAGGGGTCTTGTCAAAATGCTGCATGGAGTGATCGTATTTTCGCACTTCATCTGAGGCTTCCTCAGGCATTTCTACAGGAAGTAAACTTAGGGGTCTGCGTTTTGGTTGTCTGCCCCGGGCTTGTACTCGACCTTGTAACTGTAAGCTCTCAGCAGCAAACAACAGCACTCTATCCTGGCAGCAGCCATGATTGGTGTTGGACGGTCTTCTCAAAACAGTCCGACCAGAGGCTTACGGTCTCTCACCAAAACAAAACTTCTGCCATAGTCCTTCAATGCTTTTAATAAACAATGAAGAACTATGGTTCTGCCAAGCAGGTAACCGCGGAGTTTCGTCACTCTGAACACCAGTGCTAATGCTTCGCGCGACACATTGTGCACTGATAGAGTGAGGAAGTTCATGCCGTGAGTGGCACGCCTGTCGTCCTGACTGCCTTCATTTCATGTGAATTACAACCTCTGTGTATTGCTCACTCCACTGTAGCTGTAGCATTCACGGTGTCGTCGTTTTGATAGCTTCTTTAGGGGCCTTTGTGCAGGGTACTGTGCTGCTTATTGTGGTATTTTCTCTTAATTACTCCCATTGCATATCACAAATAGTGTATGTCTTTGCGTCTTACTGTTGGGCTTTGCCCTTTTCAGTGTTTTCCTGTCGAGTATGACTTCATATGCCTTCCCGTTTGCGTTTTTGTACTTGACCTTAAAAAAGATGCCACATACCCACACTGGGTGATCGGCCAAGAACCGGGAGGCATAGATTGCCATTCACCTGTATAATAAAAGCAGAAGAAACGCACACGGGAGAGCGACGCCTGTGGGATCTAATTCAAGTAGGGCATGGACTGAAAAGGGAAAAGAATTTGAATGAAAAAAAAAATAGGATTGATGGAATAAATGAAAGTGTAATACATCAAAGAAAATCGGATATTATAAGGTTTAATAGTAGCCGATGAGATTCCAGCAAGAAATTTTGAACAGCGGAACAAACAGGGGCCGTTTACTATAAGTTGTTCATATTAAAATGGATATTTCGTTTCCGTCTCACCCTCTATCATTGGTCACTCAGATACACCAGCGGCTTTCAAGCGTTTGTTGAAAGCGGCCCGGCCACTGGGTAGAAGGCGACCGGACACCACCGTCGGCTGCATATCGCATCCAATTGCAACTAGCGGGCAGGTCCGGTCACTTGCTGTTGACATAGCGCTGCGATGCCCCTTACCAGTGCCTGCATATCTCAGTCAATTCCAGCCAGTGGTGGGGACCGGTTGCCAACCACACAATGCCCGGATTGCTACCCACAGACACTTGAAAGCCGCGGGTATATCTGATTAACCAATGACAGAGGACCATACGGACGTGAAATGGCCATTTTAAAATGGACAGCTTATGGAATACGGCCCTAGACCTGTGGCTGAACCCATGTGCGGTGGTGCCAATTGATAGCAAGAGCAGGCTGCTCAAACTAAGGCCAAGATACTGAAAGGGTTCCTCCAGCAACCTTCTTCTCAAAGAAGTGAAGTGGCGACTATAGAGCCAAAAATGAACCATAGATTCGTGTTCATGGCAAAATGCAAAGAGGGGAAATAGCGCCAAACCAGACCTGTGTAAACCGAAATTAAGAGGAGGGATACGGCAGCGCAGCCTCGTCAGAGAGAGTTCAAGCTGCCGTGTTCGACAAAATATCCTGCTGCAGGAATATCTCTGGTGTTGATAATCCGCCGATGTTCAATGTACTCCGTTTTGCCCGCTTAATAACGCACGGCGCCGAAACCAAACTTCTTTGATATACGCTGTAGCCGGGCGGATAGGCAACACGGGACCGGTTCGAACGTCTTTGCGAGGCTATCAGCAACCTCATTTGCTGTCACACTGCTGTGACCGAGTATCCATATTAAATGTACAAGGCACAAAAGTGAAGGAAGCAGGTTTAAGGATGTACGTAAAATGGGACAGGGACGACAAAGATAAAGAATCGCTAATGACTGTCAGTGCGGAAAGAGTGAGATCTAGCTTGCGTACAGGAAGTACTACCTTCAGAAACTCTGCATGAAAAATAGGGGTGAAATCCTAAAGGCACAGTGAAAAGGAACAGTCTAAAGGCGGAGACTATAATCCTACACGCGCCCTTCCGTTGCAATGCGAGGCGTCGGTTGCTATTGCATTGTTTGTAGGAAGGGTTCTTAAATCTAATTCTTATAGTCGATTCAGAATAAGGGGTGGTAATCATGTGCATTTTGGTGAAAAATGTCGCCAGTATGAATAGAGGACTCACTGCTTAACGCGGGGACTATGTTATAAATTTGCACATTTATAGGCTCAAGTAGTCTTCGCACCAACACACCTGTCGGGTATGAAAACCAGGCCAGTGGACACTGTTACGGCTCGAGGTAGCAGAATCCCAGGCTCCATTTGGTAGCGTGTTGAGTCGTCGGGCTGAGGAAAGTCTGAAGCTTCGAAGTTGGAGATTACAAAACAAGCAGATTTAATGGCAAGAAAATAAGACACTTAATTACAAAAAAAGAACAAGGAATCAAAATTTAAGAGTTCATGACGTCGAATGACTGGATGAGCCTTTTACCCAGGGCCCAGAGCCAATGGATGAACCTATTACCCAAGGTTCAGAGCCACACTGGATGAACCTATTACCGAAGGTCCAGAGCGTTCGTGCTCACTTTGGTCGTAGGTTATATAGCCCAAGGCTCGGCCCATTCACCAGGCGACAATCCATCGTGATACAAAAGATCGGCACTAGCACAGCCAACGAAGACCTGTTGAGCCCTTTCACTAGGCGGCAATTCATCGTGACACAAAAGATCGCCACCACACGTCACTGCCAACTAAGACACACCTTGAGAGAGCGCACGTGGGAACTGGCGAGGATGAAGCTAAGTCCGCTTCACTATAGCATTGTGTTGGCCACTCGCGTCCATCGAACACAGGTGTGGCCTGTTGACTTCGCAGACGCAGCTGGCCAAGACACCTGTTGAGAGCCCGCACGTGGGAACTGGCGAGGAAGATGCCAAGTCCGCATCACTATAGCATTGTGTTGGCCACTCGCGTCCATCGAACACAGGTGTGGCCTGTTGACTTCGCAGACGCAGCTGGGCCGGCTTCCTCTGATTCGTTCCGGGCTTCTTTCAGTCGAGGGGCAACCTATCTTCCCCGGTCGTCGGTCCTTCTAGAAGGTCGTTGGCACCGAGCCGTGGGGTCATCTTGGGGGTCAAACATCCCGTAGAAATGGTGCTACTGTTGAATCCACCTCCGTTTCATCTCGGGTCTCAAGATGGGTCGTAACAGCTACCTCCCCCGCCAGACGAGTCTCGGCGAGTAGCAGTCATCGCTGCTGCACGAAGAGACGACTTGGGCTAATTGCGCGCAGAAGTATGTCAGAAGCCCTCTGCCGCTCGCAACGTGGTCTTCTATTACGTCGGCCAAATTCTTTGAGGCGCCTCTGAAACTTCAACCACATGCGCAAGCAAGCACTCAACTTCCCTCCGAGCAAACCAGTTCCAAAAGAGGGTGCTATAATCCGGTTAGTATAGCTGTTGTGAATAGCTCACACTGAAAACTCCCAGGACCCACGCAAGCTGAGAAAAACCGAACCTGCTACTGTACACCTTCACTTTCCAAAACCGCACGAATAACACCATTAGTAGCAATTTTGGTTCTTAAAGGGGTGGAGACACCAAATTTGTGGTTCGCGCGTTCTTAGTTTCAAACGTTTCTTATGGCTCCAGGAAGCATGATTCACACTCAAAGATTCATATATTCACAGTGAATAATTTATTATAGCATTTTTAGGTGAACGATTTTCGGTTTTGGTTTCGGAACGCCGAGTTGTACAGTGACTTCACAGAGGGGGTAGATCAACTGCTTCGCTTGGTCACGTGGGCCCACAAAAGTTGTGACGCGGCACCTACTGCTGCATCGTCTGCTTTCTCACACACGTGCTGACCAGCGCATGAAAGCAAACAACTGCATGTCTAGTCCCAGCAGCTCGGTTTCTGACAGATCTCATTCCAATGAGTGAGGACGTCGACTTTTGTTTTTTGTTCGCGCCCTAATATCGCCTTCGCGGGTTCGCGTGAGGATGCGAAACACTTTGCAAAATGCCAGTAAGCATCGCTGCGCCGCTCTACCCAAGCTGCGCCCACAACCGCGGTGTCACACTTCGCTGCCGTGCAGCAGTACCTGAGCGCTGCTTGGGATGGTGTACAAATATCACAAGAAAAGACAAGATCGCCTTGTTATCAGAACTGCCAGCTATACTCGAGCAGCGACAAAGCATGTGTGCTTATGTTGGGAGCTTTCGGCAACGGCACCGCTCGCGGGCGCTCCGGGCGACGAGCTCTGCTGCTGCCTGGCTGCCGTGGTCGTCGCTAGGCCTATAGCCTGTTTAGCAAGCGGCCGGCGCTTCGGAAGTCGCCTGCGCTATAATAAAAGGCCTACTTTTCACAAATAGCTGTAGTGTTAACAGAATCATCTCACAATAAAATAATAGTATGGTCAATCTCCTCTACGCCTTCGGCAGCGGAGCGAGCTAGCGCCAGGCGAGCCGGACCCCAACGTCGCGCCAGCGGCAGCTGCTAGGCGCGGTTGTGAGAAATTTCCTCATATCACAGTTGTTACCTCTACTAGCAGCTCAGTATTGGTCAGCGATCCTCAAAAATGACACTTTTTTCACATTTCTTGTCCCATGCTTTATTATTTACGTCAAGAACACTCTTTAGCTCGCTTTTATGACGTCGGCAGACGGTATCCAGGCTGACCTACCGGCCGGCAGACAAGGCGTACTTCACGTCCGCACAAGAAAATACAAAACAGCCATGCTACCAGAAAGGATGCTTTCTAGATTCGAGATACGACAGCATGACTGTGCTAAAAGTGGACCTTTCGGCAGCGACACTGCCTGCGGCAACGCCGGCCGACGACCTGCGCGCTGGTCCCAGACTGCCCTAGTCGTCGCTAGGCCTATAGCTGCTTTCGCATTGACTCCGCAGCTGAGGGCGCTTCGGGACTGGCCAGCGCTCAGAAACGTGCTCCGCTCGGCACCCCTTTACTGTGAACTCGTCCCATAATAAAATATATGTTCGATTTCCATGACGTCTTCAGCAACAGAGCTAGCAGACGGCAGGCGAACCGGCTATGGGATGAAATTTGCTTGCATCGCAGTCATCACTTATACCAGGAACTCTGTATTTGCCAACGATCGTCAGAAACGATGCATTTTTGATATTCATATATCCCAGGGTTTGCTATGAACGTGAACAAACAATACTATCGCGTTCTTCAGATGCCGGCGGTCGGCACGAAGACTGGCGCAGGCCGCCCGGCTCCAAGAAGTGCTGCCGCTCTCCGCGCTCGTATTGCCTGCCGCTTCCCGTCGTTGCGTTTGCCGCGAGCGGCCCGCCGTTGACATCTAGCAGGCCGGACGCAGGCAACGAGCTGCGATCGGACGTTGCGACGCTGTTCGCAACAGCGTGCCGCAAACCGAGCGAGTGGCGGTTAGCAGCAAACGCGGCTCGCTGGTGCGTCGACTGCGCTCACGCGGCTGTGCCCCGCTCATCGTACGTCACTGTATTTTGGTATGACGTCACTAAAACTTTAATTTTTCTTTACCCCTTGTGACGTCATGGTTGATGGCGCTAGCGATGGGTCTAGATCGTGAGAGTGAGCATTTAGGTAATCTTTGGAAGCGAATTAAAATATTTTTTAAACGTTTGTTGCGTCCAACATCTGGCTGTGAGTGCCCTTGCATACATACGAATCCAATAGCAGGCTTTTTATAGCTTCAAAATTTGGTGTCTCCACCCCTTTAAAGAGAATTCCGGACCGCTTAGAAAGAACAGCTAAGCACGTCCGCATTTTCATAGAATGTACCCTTCTTGCACGTACTGTACAAAATCAAACATCTTTAAAAGCAGCAAACTGATCGAAAATCATAAAGTTTACAAAAACCACTACCACTAAAAACTGAAACTGTGTTTGCCTTCATCCCGGTCCCGGTTTTTTTTTTACAGTGAGTCAATGCAACCAAAAAAAAATGGCAAACACTTATTCCCTGAATTGAAAATTCTTCAGCCGCGCCCTGCGCGGTCGTGGTCGGATGGCCGGTTCACAAGCAGGTGCTTCAAAAAAACTGCGGAGTTGATAATTTCCGCCTCCGCGCGGCCTACTATAGAAAGGGCGCCTTCTCCATTCTTTTGTCCCGGCTTGTCGCGTCCCGCTCCGACTCACGCGCTCTCTGCGGCGCCCCTTTGTGTGGCTGTCGAGCCCTATTCTTCGTAACGCTAGTAACGCGTAGCATGCGTCACGTGTCCAACGACTACGCCGTCTGTCCCTCTTTTGGCTCGCAAGGGCAAGTTCCTGGGCTTTCATCGGGCCTATCCGCCTTCGGGAAAATTTCACTGATTTTCCTTTTCGGTCATTAGCTTTCGTGGTGCCGTCCCTTGTTGATCTGCCGGCCCTTGCATCAGCATGAACACCTGCCCTGGCACTTCTCAATCGCTTGTCGCGTTCGCGATGTTTCTTCAATGGACAATGGTGCTTTCGGCCTGCAAGGGCCTTGGCTTTCATCGGACCCAGCCGCCTTCGGGAAAATGACGCTGTTGGTTTTCCCTTTTCTTTCACAGTTCTCGCGGTGCTGTCCGAGTTAATTTGCCGGCCCTCGCATTAGCATCTACACCTGCCCTAGCATTTCTCAAACGCTTGTCGCGTTCGCGATGTTTCGTGTGTAGTGACGCTACTTGCGCTTTATTCTGAGTGCCAGGCGACGAACTAACTGACGAATCGTCCACTCCTGTGGTTTCGTCTGAGCACCAAAGCTCATTTTCCTGCTGTTTTACTATCGGAGCAGCATCCTCCTCATTCCGGGCTACAGAAACAATCTCGTCTGTACGGCACTTTCCGGCGAGCGTTGCGCTCCTGCCAGGCGCTTCACTGTTGCCGTCAGGCGAATTCCCGTTCACTCTTTGTGCCCCTTAGTACCGCCTCAACTTCTTGACTGCTAGTGCTCACCAGCTGCACCAGCGGTGTCTTTTCTCTGGTTCTGTCATTTCTTTCACACCGAACCTCACTGCATTCTTTCTGGCGCGGGACCTCCCTCTTATCTGCCAACGCGCTATCTGTCTCAGGGCTAACAGTAAGCGTGTCGCACCTTTCTTGTTCCTCGCAAAGGTTTCGCTTTTCCTGTTTTTTCTCCACGCTGAGGCTTTTCTGCGGAATAGTTTCACACTTCTCGCCTGCCTCCTTGTTGAGAAGAGGTACCATTTGCTGGGGACAACCGCCCGACCTCTTGCTCAACTCCATTTCTAAATTACGAAGCTCAGCCTTTAGCTTCAGTAATTTTGCTTCACTCTCACGTTCACGCTGACGCCACTTTTCCTCTCTTTCTCGCTCTTCCTGCTGTCTGAGCTGCTCTTTTTCCTGGTCTTTCTTTTTTTGTTCGATGAGGCTCCACGCTTCACTGAGCTCCTCATCATCTGCCCCCAAATCAGTAATTGCCTGAATGATCGCGGGTTCTCGTGCCAAACCCCTTGTATCAATCCCCAATTCCTCACACAACAGCAACAGGTCCGGCTTCTGCAGCTTCCGTAGGTCCATGATAGTTATGAGTCTGAGCTATTTCCAAAACAACTATGCAAAAATACCAAACCTCTAATATTTAAGCACAGGTGTCTACCAGTTCTGAATTTTAACCCTCTTTTAGAACCTGGTCCACATCAGAGGAAAAGCCAAGCACTCACCCACACACGTGATCATGACCCGAGACAGCTGCAGTCTCACTGGCCGACCGTTGTTGTCGCTTGTGGATTCAGATTCCCATCGCTGATCCACAGTTGTTGGGTCTTCGTATCTCACCGCTGTTCACCAGTTGTTACGGCTCGAGGTAGCAGAATCCCGGGCTCCATTTGGTAGCGTGTTGAGTCGTCGGGCTGAGGAAAGTCTGAAGCTTCGAAGTTGGAGATTACAAAAACAAGCAGATATAATGGCAAGAAAATAAGACACTTAATTACAAAAAAAAGAACAAGGAATCAAAATTTAAGAGTTCATGACGTCGAATGACTGGATGAGCCTTTTGCCCAGGGCCCAGAGCCAATGGATGAACCTATTACCCAAGGTTCAGAGCCACACTGGATGAACCTATTACCGAAGGTCCAGAGCGTTCGTGCTCACTTTGGTCGCAGGTTATATAGCCCAAGACTCCGCCCTTTCACCAGGCGGCAATCCATCGTGATACAAAAGATCGGCACTAGCACAGCCAACGAAGACCTGTTGAGCCCTTTCACTAGGCGGCAATTCATCGTGACACAAAAGATCGCCACCACACGTCACTGCCAACTAAGACACACCTTGAGAGAGCGCACGTGGGAACTGGCGAGGATGAAGCTAAGTCCGCTTCACTATAGCATTGTGTTGGCCACTCGCGTCCATCGAACACAGGTGTGGCCTGTTGACTTCGCAGACGCAGCTGGCCAAGACACCTGTTGAGAGCCCGCACGTGGGAACTGGCGAGGAAGATGCCAAGTCCGCATCACTATAGCATTGTGTTGGCCACTCGCGTCAATCGAACAGGTGTGGCCTGTTGACTTCGCAGACGCAGCTGGGCCGGCTTCCTCTGATTCGTTCCGGGGTTCTTTCAGTCGAGGGGCAACCTATCTTCCCCGGTCGTCGGACCTTCTAGAAGGTCGTTGGCACCGAGTCGTGGGGTCATCTTGGGGGTCAAACATCCCGTAGAAATGGTGCTACTGTTGAATCCACCTCCGTTTCATCTCGGGTCTCAAGATGGGTCGTAACAACACCAAAAATGGAGGGCGGCTGGCAACATAAAATGCTTTGATAATGGTGCAAGCGCGATTCATAGATTCTGAGGTAAGTCTACAGAGTTAGAAATAGAAGTGTATATAAGAGAGAGGGAATGAGTGCTGCAGGGTTCAGCACGTCGGTAGCCACAAATTTGGGGAGGCCAAGGCACTCCGAAGAGCTTCCCGCTCCAAAAGGATGAGAGGACGAAGTTTGTAAGCAGACGAGCCTGAAAACTACACAGATCCGAACTCTATGATGGGTCTCACATACACTATGTAGATCATTACTACCACGTCTATGCTCATTCCGTACTGGCGACAATACAACCTATGTAATATGCCCATGGCACAAGCCCCCTTCACTGCGACATGGTCAGCCTGAGGCCGGCAAGTAAGTTCGTCGTCGTAAATGACCGCCATATATTTTAGGAATTGAAGGTGAGGCATTGGTTGACATTTATGCAAGAGCGACAACTACAGGGTCTTGAGCAGGGAAAACAAGGACGGCGCATTTCTTAACATTTAAAGGACAACTGCATAGGTTTTAGAAATAGACGAGCTTAAATGGCTCGAATGTGTGAAACTTGCAGGTAAAGCATGCGAAGACTTTGGGGTAGTATTTGAAATGGTGACCTAATCGCCCATTTAAACCGTGACGTCCGTGAAGCTTCTCCGCCGCACACAGCACCAAATGGGGGTGCATCATGACGTCATCGAATGTACCAGTATATTTAGAGCGCATAAACGCTTGCTTTCAAGGAAAAAAACAACAACGCCACCGAAGGCACAAGCATCCCAGCGTTGTTTGGCAGCATACAACTTGGCATGGCAGGGTGTAGTTGACAGCAATGGAAATATGAAATCTTACCTTCCGTGACGGCACACCGATTTTATCCACACTCCTCCGTGGCTGTGAGGTGAAGGCTAAAATTTAATCGTCGATTACGTAGCTATTTTAAATGCTACCGCAAAAACACTTGGCATGCTTTACCTGCAGCCTAGGTGAATTTGAATCCTTGAATATCGACGAGTTCTCAAAAGGTGGTTTAGCTGCCCTTTAACGGGAGGTGTGAGCTGCGCAACCAGTGCTCAAATCGGATTGCAAGTGATCATAGAGAGAGTGTGTATCAGGCTTAGCCGCAAAAAACGTAAATGCACAGAGGTAAGTGTGAACATGGCGATGGAAAGGAATGGAGTTGAGCAGCATATTACCAGCACAGGAGAGAGGACACCCACTTGCGGTTCACCTCTCGCTTGTTTGTACCGCTCCGAATGTACGCCATTAGTTGCGCAAAATAATTATCTGTTTTAGAGGAATACGGATACCCGCGCAACTAAATATGCTGGAATCTGACGACTCTGCAACCTGTGTATTAGGCTGAAGTGTTCTACACTGTCGTAAGCCGTGGAGACGTCTAGCGTTACCAAAGCAGCGTACAGTTGTTCACGTTGAGCAAGGAGAATTCGATACCCCAAATCGGCATGTGAATTCCATATCGAACTTCGTGGCCGGAAACCAGCTTGACGGGGGCTGAGAACTGTGTCCGAAGCTTGAAGTGGGAAAACCCTTTCTATTAATTTTACCTCGTGTGACCTTAAAGAAATAGGCTTAATAATATCCAAATCGTAGCCTCCACTCAACGTTTTAAGTAAACTGATCACCTTTCATTGTTTCCACTCGAAAGGTACCGAAGGGTGTTTTACAGAATTATACCAGGTGTAATAAGGAGTCAGAAGCCTCCTAAAATATAACCATGAGCATTTATGAGTAACACCATCAAGACCGGGAGCAGCAGCTAGTATTCTCAGTAGAACTTGAGGAAGCTCCGACTGATTAACTTGAGAATTATAATTACTCGTATTTCGCGTCACTGGCGCAAGCAGCATTGGACGCAAATGTACTAAGACGAGAATCGCTTTTGCGATCCCTTGCAAATTGTCTCAAACGCCTCTAGCTTGTTTTGGTCAAAAAACTAACGAGTGTAAATTTAGACATGTCGTGAGCTGTTTTCTAGATGTAGAAAGTCGAATAGTGCACGTTGGTTTCCGGATTCCAGACTTTGAAAGAGAGTCGAAATTTTCAGTGTAATATTTGTCTTCCGCAAGTAACAGTATGCGTTTCAAAATGGCTGATCTTATGACTGTTCCAGTTTTTTGGGCATTGAATACGAAAAAGCATATTCCGTGCCGCCTTCCTCCTCCTGTAATCTCTGGTACAGTCCTCATGCCACCAACAACTAGAAGTATTCGCTTTATATAGCCGCACCAGAAATCTCCGACCTTTTACGGCATTCCTCTGTAGCCAGGAATATGTTTGCTAACAGATGATAATCGGCCATGTTAGAAAATTATGCAAAGGCAGGGCGCAAAGTGGTCGGCAATCTGAGAAGCCGCAGGCGATTAACGACATATGATATTAAAACTTAAAGCTATATTCTCATTAGAGGTGTCGCAATCAACAGTGTAACATTTCGTTGTGCCAGTGCCTGTAGTGGTGAATATGAGATCTAAAACAGATTGTGTCTGTCCTCGAAGGTAAGTAGCAAATCCCCAATTCACACACATAAGGCTCTTACTGAAACCTAGTCCTATTGGCGATTGCTGCGTAGGTTTGACCAAAAGACTCACAGAGCATAATGCAAACTGAAATCGCCAGCCACAATAACTGAGTTTTGACGGTTAGCGAGTTGCAAGTCGAGGAGGGTGCTATTCTGTACTCCGTAGGGGAAGTAAACATTCACTAACAAAAATAGAGAGCACCCAGGAAAAACCAAGTCTAATGACAATATCTCACAGTCTGGAGTCGTTTGCTGAAAAGACACCGTAGCCCTGTGGCAAAATCTTGAAGAGACTAAAGTAATCAAACCGCCGCCGCGGTGGCTCAGTGGTTATGGTGCTCGGCTGCTGACCCGAAAGACGCGGGTTGGATCCCGGCCGCGGCGGTTGAATTTCTTTGGAGGAGAAATTCTAGAGGCCCGTGTACTGTGCGATGTGAGTGCACGTTAAAGAACCCCAGGTGGTCAAAATTTCCGGAGCCCTCCACTACGGCGTCTCTCATAACCTTAGTCGCTTGGGACGTTAAACCCCATAAACCAACCAACCAAAGTTAGCAAACCCCCTGCTCTTGACTGGTGATCTAGGTGAAACGACCGATTGTTTTTATTTATAAGAAGCTTGTCGGCTGAAAGCCATGTTTTTTGTAGAATTACGGTATCCGCATTAGGCTGGGAAAAAAGAAAGCTTAAATTTGTTGACGCTGAAAGAATAGAGCAATAGTTTTACTGTAGAACTCACAACGACGCGATGGTTGCGAAAGCCTGGCAGCAGCAACTGCCTGCTCCAAAACGTTATCGCAAGCTGCTGCTTCTTTGAATGGGTCTGGGGACGCGGAGAAGACGAATGAGACGTGGGAGACCACTTGCCCTTGAGAACCCGCACAGCAGGGTCCATCATCTCTGAATGATAGGTGGTTCCAACACCACTTGAAGTACCCGAGGCAAGTACAGCGGTAGGGACAGTAGTTCTTTCCTGGGGCTGAGATGCATCAGCAATTGTAGACTGGTTAAGCTGAGAGGGAATAGTTGCCGAGAGTGGGGCCAAGTCAGGATGTACGGCACGGGTAGCTGAGCCGCGATAACGTTAGTAAAGCTTTCCGAGGTCCTTGGGACAGTTCGCTCAGGCCTACAGAAGGCCAGACAGACATACCTCAACCAAAATTTTTCGAATTTTCTTTTGTTCGCTCTTCTTTTGCCGCACCAGCCAATGTTCCTAGTTTAGTGCATCGCATTCGTCTTTGTTTGCAATGCGGCCTCTCCTACTGTTTTCTGATTTTCGATTCTATCCCAGTGTTTATGGAGAACACGATATAAAACTGGCAGATCTCCACCACGACCTAGGATGCACTTAAGGACCCCTCGCCCACAACCACTCGATGATTGTGCGTGCTTAGACTTTCCACTGTAGAAAACTGTACTTTATTGCACTAGTACGCCGATCTAGTGGCATTTTTCTTAGGATGAAGAAACGTAGCCACTAAATTTGTCCTGGAAATACCCACTATAATCGCCAGATTAAAGACCATTCTCATTAGCAGGAAAGAGTGAAAAATATTGGCGATGGCGTTCGCAAATGGATGCTCGGGCTCAGCGCGAGTGACACTCGGAGAGCGAGCGCTGTTATGACTCAGCTTAGGACCCTCTGTTCGACCAGTCGGCGACCCCAAAGAAGGATGCCGCGCTGAAAAAGTGCCTATGGGATTTTCTCACGCTTCGTCGGGTGGGGATGACATTCCTGGAGAAGGACGCCTGGGGACAGCGACCGACGATGAACGGAACAAAGGACGCCCGTTCGGGGAATAAAGGGACGGAGCAATCAAGTTATTAACCGTTTCCACGAGGAGCCGGCCCCACTGTAGAGAGCTCGCCGCAGTTGAGGGCCGCAGCGTCGCAAGGACCACATGTGCTCCCGGTGACACGGAGCCGCTTGCAGCACCGTTCCTGCACTGGAGGAATTAGCAGCGGAGCAATTTCTCCTCTCCCGTTCTTGCGGGTTGACTCTGCAACAAGTGACTCCGCCTGCTACAGTACTGTGCAACTTTGATTAGTGCCCATCTTGGGGAAATGAGCCTTGTGTTGGATTGGCCTCCGCCTATGGAGCGGTACAACCTTAAGGGATTTAAGGATGGTGCTGAGAGCGAAAGGACGCTCTGGGCCATGTCAAAAAGGCTCATCCAATCGCTCGACGTTATGAGCTTTTAATTCTTGATTCCTTGCTCTTCTGTCTTCAGTACGCAAATAAGTTTCGTCAAAGTGCCATTAAACCCGCTTGTTTTCGTTTTCCCACCCTTCGAAGCTTCAGGCTTCTTCAGCCTGAAGACTCAACACGCTACCAAACGGAGCCCGGGCCTGTGCGCCACGACAGCGCACAGCTGCTCTGGAAAGACGCCTGCCGACCGCTGTCTACCGAAACACAAGCCCAGCTGCCGGCGCCTACAGGGTAAGCTGGAAGTCGCTTGGTGAAAGGTGGCCGCAACGCGGTTATGCACCGCAGCGAGGGATGGAACAGAGCAGCGACAAGAGCCGCCTTGCAGCGGAGACGAGCCCGGCAGGCCGCAGCCTTCCGCGCCTGACGGTGTCTTTCCAGTTGTCCAGCGGGACGCGGTGAGCCCCTGGAGGGCTTGCCTTGCATTCGCAATCGTGGTGGTGATCCTGTCTACATTCTGCATCGTTGGCACGCGGCTGATCTTCATCGCCCGGCATCTGTCTGCACCCGGTCTCACCTCATTTCGGAGCGCTCCAAGTCCGGCCGTCCACAGGACCAGGTGGAGAGCCCCGCGTATGTAACTGCCGGGCTGCCTCTGTGGTGCCTTGCCAGAGCGCAGACACCATGCTCCGGAGCAACACAGTCGAAGCCGCAGTCAGTGCTACTGCTGCGTCCTTCTCGTCACGCATCGAGATGTCTTATGCGAAGGAATGAAACAGCATTCGACTAATCTATGTTGTAAATAAATGCTTGCCATTGGAGAAACAACCCGCTCATTTGGAAAACATGTCCTTAAAACTACACTAGGCAACAATTTTGTCAATAGCCTGTGGTAACCAGAAGCGTTATCTGTGATTGTAGTGATGTGGTCCCAAACTTGCACGTAATCTCTAATGCCGTTGTGGCGAACTCTCTCTAGACGCTCAGGAAGGGATGGGTGAATTGCAATCTGCATTCAAGATAACGCGCTTCATAATGTAGAAATGTACAACAATTAAAGTGCAGTGAGTGGTATTCTGTGCCCCACTTGTAGAAGATTACTCTACACCTGTACGGCAGAAAAACCCTGGCTATATAGGCAACAGCGTAAGGACAAAGAAATCGACCCAGTGTCTCAAGTCCCCGTATGGTAAAGAACAATAAATAATGTTCTAAATGTTTTATGAAAGTTGCGGTAGCATTGTCACGTTTGAACGTCATTTTAATGGCAAAAGTTGACATACAACGTTATATTTTATATATTAAACGTTAACATTTAAAAGAAACACAGTTGTAATGCTCCGTTGTTATGTTGAAATGCTTACAGGGACAGTGCGGAGAGCTCTATTAATATTTTTTTAACGCAAAATCTGATAGTTCGGCATTTCATGGCTTTGTTGCCACTTGGCCGGCAGCGAAAGAGGCATTTATTTCTAAGAAATTTGTATTCGAAGTTGAAAAAGTTTTTCCCGCCGCTCTGAATCAAACTTGGGATTCTCCTATGACGACACAGGACTAAGTGACGTGAAACATGACGTGAACATGAAGTAACGCAGACTCCGTGATTTCTGACAGCCAGCAGTGCGGCCTAGCAGCACCCGAAAAGAAAGCTACCGCCGGCCGCGCGTTGAAGGCATCCATCGGCTGTTGCGGCCGTCGCTACCGTCGCTTCGTTTACGTTTGCACCGGCGTTTTGCCAGCGTTACGATCGATCCCGTTCTCGAAGTCATCAACGCAGTTCTCGCAAATAGACACCTTTAGCACACCGTGTACCTTGTTACCGTTAGCGGAATACCGGGAGCCCGCCTACCGCCGGTGAGCAGGCGCTGATTGGTCCCGACGCTGCAGGTGCGCACGTAGCCGTCGGATACGTGGCGCCATCTGGCGACGTCAAGTAGATTTGCGCATGCATTGGCTGCGTCTATGTGATTCGTGGCTTCTCGTGTCCTAGTGTAGCTAGAACCATTCGTTCTAGCAACACTGTTTTGTCCTATGACGTCATCACGCTTATACTTGCGAGTTTGGCCTGTGGCGGCGATACCTGTATTTTGGTTCTCGCTCTTTTCTACGTTACAAGAGCTTTGTTGTCAGTATGAGTGGCGTTTTTGTAATCAGGACCTGATATTCTGTCGATACAAGCCAACTTTAATTTCTCCTCAGTGTCCCTTTAAGTCATCACTATAAAACAATATTACAAGCGTGTTTCAAGCATTCTGCCACAGAACGTTTGCCAGCGTTCACATACTAAACATGTTATTCAACTAGCAGTACTTTGCAATAAGTCTATTTTGACTGTGCTGCCGTACATTTTGCACACAGTCCCATTATTTTGTTAGAAAAGTTTATTTCGTATTCACCCCTATCACTTATAAAATACTCTAGCTTGTTTCTGTGGTATCCGTTGCCAGGTGAGTGAATTCAAAATGGTAGTTGCGGTATTTTCAAAAACTGAAGTTTCGCCCTCATTGTTCATCCTTGACAAGTGCTGTGTACGTTCACAATTGGCCGGCGTGCATCGTGTTGCTAGGTAACTTTACCATTCGAGAAAAAAGTTGTATTTGTATTGTTAACATGTTTAAATAAAATAACAAGAACATTATTCAAAATATTTTTGTGGCATTCCATGGATGGTGTTAAAATAACATTAACAATGATGTTAACAACGATAAAATAAAACGAAGCAACATTGCTGTAACGTTTCGGCGTGACTTGAGTCTTCTTAAAACTACTTTCGTAGATTTTAGCTACAGCTCGTTATTTAATAGAGAGTTTTAGTATTGCGGGCTTTGCGTAATTGCGTGCATAGCGGAATAGCGGGTCCAGAGTGCGCATGCACAGAACGCTAACGGGGAATAGCGTTAGCGTACGCACGCAATTTTCAGAATTTAGCGTTGCGACTTTTGCGCCTTTAGCCCAGAAACATGGCGGCGTCCATCCAAGCCACAGCCGCCCGCTTCAGCCGATTCAGCAGTCCTTGCGATTCCGGTCGGTAGGTTTACCGGCAACCACTGGTGTTCTTGCTTTTGGCTATGACTTACCTTGCTTCGACGACAAAGTTTTGAGCAGCAATTCAGCCCTGATTTTGAGAAAGTTTATTGGAATTAATTCAGCAGAATCGCAGCCTTCGCGCAGACGCTCACGCACTCTTTAACCGGAGAAAACATACTTAGGCCAGCCTGGTGCGTTCCTCCGCTCCTCTTACAGTTGTGGTCGAGCGTCAGGCAAGCCAGTCAGTTTGTCCATCTCAGCCTGTGGTGCCACAAGAATCAGCTTTACTTCAAGCCTGTGCTGCAAGTTTCATTGGCACGTCATCACGCAAAGTTCCGTCTGATGTGCCGCCTCTCGATAGCCTCCCTGTCAGTCTCTCTCGCCACAGTGTTGCTTTAATGGGGATGTAATATACTCAATTTGCCCTGTCCATGTTAGGTTAGATGTAAAATAAGCGCCGAGATACTTATATTCAAGTACTTTTTGCAGGGGAACATTATGTAATGAGTAACCTGTTTCTAATAGAGAACGCTTCCGAGAGAAAGACATAAATTTGTATTTTGTAGCGTTCAAAGACATTTTGTCATTTTGAGCACCAGCACTGGATGGAATCCAAGTTTCGCTGAGATTTTATCGCATCAGAGGAACTTTCCACAACATGGTAAACGACACATTCGTCAGCATGTAGACGAACATTGCAGGTAAGATCCAAAACATTATCATTGATATAAATCAGAAAAAGAAGGGGTCCAAGAACAGACCCATGCGGTACACCTGAGGAAACTTTTACATAATCTGAGACCAAACCATTAATCAAAAGACGCTGCATGCCGCCCTGAAGATACGAATGAAGCCAATAGATGACAGTGGGGTGCAGACCAAGACAATTTAACTTATGTAACAATAGTAAATGAGGTACAGAGTCAAAGGCTTTCTCAAAATCTAGAAATACGCAATCTTTTTGAGAGCCACGGCCAAAGGAAGAAAACAAATCTTTACTAAACTCAGGCAACTGAGTAGTACAGGAAAAACCTGACCTAAAGCCATGCTGAACTTCTTTAAAATACTCATGAGAGTCTAGGTGTTTTTTGGCTGCGCTATATATTAGGTGCTCCAACGTTTTACAGCACACACTGGTTAAAGAAATCGGTCGTTAATTAATAACAGAGCTTTTTGAAGCACTTTTATGCACTGGTACCACATTAGCATTTTTACAGTCATTTGGCAGAGACGCCGAGTTAAGAGACGCTCGGAACAAAATGACTAAGTAATGAGAGATTTCATTCGCGCTTGACTTTAAAACAAAGTTAGGAACACCGTCAGGACCACCGGCAGAAGATGAATTGATATTACTAAGCAATTTTAACACACTTTGGTGAGTAAAAACTGTTATAGCGGGACAATCTTTAGGGCCAAGCAACCCTGAGTTACCATGTGTCACGTGTAGGCGGCTTTCCCGCCAGTCTGTACCCTGCCACCAGCAATAAAGGATGTAACATAATTGGCGACGAGGTAAAAATGGCAACTGCGCTGGGCACGATTGGGAAATTCGTTCCGACGGAGGCGACGTCTTGGCCCTTGTATTTGGAGCGCCTCGAATTGTTCTTTCAAGCAAACGACATCGACGGTAACGAGAAGAAGCGAACAACGCTCTGCAGCGTTTGCGGCCCAGCAACGTATGCCATCGTTCGCTCCCTTTGTTCTCCGGATGCGCCGTCGGCCGTGGCCTACGATGAGATCGTCAGGCGTCTCTCAAACCACTTCTCGCCGCGACCGTTGGTGACAGTACAGCGTTTCAAGTTTGGCACACGTCAACAGCAGCCCGGTGAGTCAATTGCTGACTACATCGCAGAATTGCGACGTCTCTTCATCTCCGAGCTTACTATAACAAGGAACTACGAGTGTTGGGTGAACTGACCGTGAAGGTGGAATTCAAGGGGCAGGAACATCGCCTGCGATTGGTGGTGGTTAAGGGTGCTAGTATCGGACTTCTCGGTGGGGACTGGTTCAAGTCCTTGGGAATAAGTCTGAGTGGCGTTCACAGTGTGTACGAGCCGAGTCGAACTGGCAGTAAGGGAACAACAGCCTTGCTCAAGAAGTATTCTTCAGTCTTTGAGCCTGGACTTGGGACAAGTAAAGGGCCTCCTGTACACATAGAGGTGAACCCGGCAGCTCCGCCGCGATTTCTGAAGCCACGACAAGTACCGTTTGCATTGAGGCCGAAGGTCGACGAAGCACTGGACAAGTTGGTGAGCCAAGGCATTTTCCAGCCTGTGCGGCACTCGAAGTGGGCAACACCTGTCGTTCCAGTTGTCAAAAAAGATGGATAGATAAGGATCTGCGGGGACTACAAGAGCACAGTCAATCGTGTAGTGCAGTGGGAAACGTATCTCCTGCCGACACCAGAACAGCTGTTTGCCAGGCTGGCAGGTTGCTCGAAGTTTTCAAGGCTAGACCTCGGACAGGCGTATCAACAGAAGACTGTTGATGAAGAAACAGCTGACTTGTTGACGGTTACAATACATCGGGGACTGTTCCGCGTAACCCGTCTTCAATTTGGCGTGGCAGTGGCAGTGGCTATTTTTCAGAGGTACATGGAAGAACTGTTGCATGGAATTGATGGTGTTCTTGTGTTCTTGGATGACATCTTGATCGGTGGAAAGGATGAGGCGCAACACAATGCTCGTTTACAAGAAGTGCTCAAAAGAATTCATGAAGACTGTCTGCGACTAAAGTTTGACAAATGTCAATTTTGTGTTGAGGAAGTGTGTTACTTGGGATTCCGTGTGAACTCTGCAGGTGTGCAGCCGACAGAAGACAAGGTGCGTGCTATTCACAAGGCCCCAGAGCCGACATGCAAAAAGGAACTTCAAGCCTTTTTAGGAGCTCTGAACTTTTACAACAAGTTTCTTAAAGGAGCAGCTCATGCCTTGGAGCCACTGTACCGGCTGTTGGACAAGGGTCGCGAGTGGCGTTGGATGGAAGCTGAGGCAGAAGCATTTCGCCAGGCGAAAGATCTGCTGCAGTCATCACATGTTCTGGTGCACTATGATGTCAACAAGCCCCTAGTGCTGGCCTGTGACGCATCCCCGTACGGACTGGGTGCTGTGTTGAGCCATGTGTGCGATGATGGCAGCGAGAGACCGGTTACATATGCGTCGAGAACTATGAGTGCGGCTGAACGGAATAGAGGGTTTACAAAAGTAGGTCTGGCAACAGTGACAGGCACGCTGACCTCGCCTGACCCCGCGGTGGCGGCCATCTTTGGATCGCTTCGTCCGTCCGCTCCGTGTCCGTCCGTCAGTGCCTGCCGTTGTGTCCGTGCTTGTAACGTTGTCGCCAAGTGTACTGTGCGTGGAACGGATTTTCAATGTCAAGCGAAGTCCTTTCCTGGTCTAGGGACCTCTCTTTTGTCCCTGACGGTTTCTGCCAGCGACGGCTAGAGGCATATTTTGAGAACCGAGGCGTGGTGTGATGCGTTATAGTGAAGTCTTTCCCCACATCTCTGCGTATTGCAATAATCCACTTCTTTCTCAAAGCCGGGTTGCTTGGGAAACCACGGAAGGAAACCTGCACAAATAATAAACAGGTTTTGTCAACAAGCACCACATTATAGCTGTGGATGCTATACTTTATAGCAATACTGGAAAATCTGATCACACGAACTCTTGTGCGAAGCAGGCATGGCGCGGTGATAGCTGATTTTTAAAATTCCTTATTATTTCAGCACAGTTCCCTTTTCCAGAGGCCGCCCATTTCAGCTCTTGCATATGAGGTTAAAGCTTGAAATGTCTACTAATAGAGGAAATAAACAAGGAATCGTCATCTTTACAAAACCAACTGACCTTTTGGGTGGCTGTCAACTAAGAAACCATCATGGGATTCGAGAAAACCCACTAGAGTGAAACGCAAGCTTCGTTATTTTGTGGATCGCGCTGGCAAGTATTCATAGGCACAGACCATAGCCTAAAGGAGGCTATGGCACAGACTACAAACCTGAGCTGCGCGCTCTGGACGCGTACCGGACTTCGCACGCGTCATCAGGCGATAACATCTTTTGAAACGGGCTGGATGTGAGCATGACGCTACACGTGTGATGCCTCATCTTTTCCTGCTTTACAGGACGCCGCGGCTTTGGCAGGCGCTTTTGTAGCGTGAAACAGGCAGCTTGGGCGCCCTAGGCAACCATTTTGCCATCTGCACAATGCACGGCCATTTCACGCAATGGTTTGAAAACTAGCTTCGGTAATCATGCCCTTGTAATAAGTCAAATAGAGAATGGCGAATGCAATCCACGTACAAAAGGCTCCAACGGATCTATTCGAGCTTTAGCGTTCGTTACACATGTATTGCTCCTTCTCCAGTGTCATTTTCCATCTCAGCACAAGCTTTCGTGAAGTTCACAAGGCTTCATTGCACGCAAAACAACCTCGCTGTTTCAGGTGATCGCGATCGCGTTCTATGAGCTATCCCCCAGTCAGAGGTACAGTCTTTGTCAAAAGTATAGAGCCCAGGGGGTTCACTTCCAAGCTTTTTATTTGGACTCCAGGAGCATTCATGGAAGTCCTACCTATTGCAGGAGGCAGTACCAGAACTATTCTCATGTCCAGGAAATTTGGAGCGCTAGAGATCTATTAAGAACGACACAGTGTGGCTCAAAAGAAAACCCCCTGGGCTCCAAACTTTTGACAAAGGCTGTACATGCCGCAATGCCTGACATGCTGCAAGTGACACTTGTAAAGCCGATCAAGAATGCAAACGAACGGTCGTATACACACCTTGTTTCCGTGCGCGTCTACGACGCTGCGCTGGCTGCAGAAAGGCACGCAGCAACATGCTGGCATTCCGAATAGAGCTTGGTGCTAGCACCGACTGTTGTGATGCCAACAAATGACGCAATAACTTGCGGGAATTCCAATGAAGCTCGCTGTGCGTGCACGAGTTCCACGAGGGCTCACGTTGGCGCGTACTCTCCGGGTACAGTGAACTGTCCTCCGAGTACTCCGGGCGGCGCGGACGGACTGAACCAAACATGGCCGCCGTGCGCTGTTCATGTTTTTCTCACTAGATGGCGCTAACTTTTGTAAAGGGTCTATTATGCCCAGACAGACCGAGAAGCGCTCGCCATCGGCTTTGGCATAAAGAAGTATCATCAGTTTCTATATGGGAGACATTTCAAAATTGTGACAGACCACAAACCTCTCTTAGGACTGTTGCACCATGCCAAGCCCATTCCCCAGGTGCTATCACCACGGATGCTGCGTTGGACTCTCATGTTATCGGCTTATGACTATGAAATTGAGTATCGACCAGCGGAGAAGCTTTCGAATGCTGATGCATTCAGTCGTTTACCACTGAGAGCCAGTAGGGCAGAGGAAGAGCAGCGTCTTTGGGAAGTAGGAATGCTGGAAATGGCGCCGGAAGTAGCATGGAACTCTAGGAAGGTGGCAAGATTCACGTCAAGGGATAAGCTGTTAGCTAGAGTCTGCAATTGGGTGCAGCATGGGTGGCCAGAGGGCAAGCTGCCAGAAGAGTTTGCAGCGTTTGTGAGCCGCAAGCATCAACTGTCGGTATACCAAGGTTGTTTGCTGTGGGGCAGTCGTGTGGTCATTCCAGAGCCAGCTCGACCGTATGTCATGGACATTCTTTACACAGCTCATCCAGGAAATGTCAAGATGAAGGGGCTTGCCAGAGGAGCCGTGTGGTGGCCAGGAATCGACAGAGATGTTGAGCAGAAGGTGAGAGACTGTGCACGTTGTCAGGAATCCAGGTCGGCGCCAGCAGCTGCAAAGATTCACCCTTGGGAATTCACCAAGCGTCCTTGGACAAGACTACACATCGATTTTGCTGGGCCCTTCCAAGGCAAAGTCTTCCTCATTGTGGTGGACTCTCACTCAAAGTGGTTGGAAGTGTGCCGGATGAATTCCATGTCGGCAGCTGCAGTTTGTGCGAAGCTTCGTTTCCTTTTTGCTACCCATGGCATTCCAGAAACTGCTGTTTCTGATAATGGAACTGCCTTTTGTTCGGAGGAGTTCAGAGACTTCATGTGACGAAATCAAATCCGACATGTAACTGTTGCCCCATATCACCCTTCTTCGAATGGTCAAGCAGAACGCATGGTGCGCGAAACCAAGGAAGTACTCAAGCGAATGGTTGGAGGCGATATCGACACACGTCTGGCTAGGTTTTTAATGACCCAGCATATCTTGCCTCATGCTACAACAGGCAAGAGCCCGGCCGAATTGCTAATGGGCAGGAAACTTTCAACTGTGTTAGAGCGCCTGCATCCTGACCTGCAGTCCGGTGTGCAGCAGAAACAAGAGCAGGTGATGCAGCGCCGTAGCCAGGCAGTGCGACTGTTTGATGTGGGGGATCGAGTGTTTGTGCGCAACTATCTCTATGGGCCCAAGTGGTTGCCGGGCATTGTGAATGTTGTCACAGGACCAGTGTCGTACTTGGTCGTCACCAAGGACGGTCGTCGATGGAGACGTCATGTTGACCAACTCAGAAGTCGTTCTGCCAGCTACGCATTGGACAGTTCCGCTTCTGGGATGTGTGAAGAGGAGGAACCGCTGGTTGCTTCCCCGGCAGGGTGTTCCGGGCTTGGCATTCCTTCAAGCCCAGAGGACACTGGAAGACGGGACCGAGGAGAAAGACTGGAGGAGGCTGCAGCACCCAGTACCGAATCTTCTTCCTGTGGTGAGGACCGTGAAGCGAGTGCTTCCCTTCAAGTCCAGCGACCACAACGCCAACGCAGCCGCCCTGCGTATCTGAAGGACTTCGTGACGTAGGGGGGAGGAGTGTTATAGCGGGACAATCTTTAGGGCCAAGCAACCCTGAATTACCATGTGTCACGTGTTGGCGGCTTTTCCGCCAGTCTGTACCCTGCCACCATCAATAAAGGATGTAACAAAAATCAATTCAGACATGGTTTCAGTGACAGATTCACGAGTTAACGGAAGTTCTTCGATGTACTATCGGTCGGAAAATAAAATGGACCACCGCTCAGGGTAGCGGAGCAGCCAAGGTCAATTGAAATAGGTCGCGAAGCCGGAGCCTGAATGCGGTCCAGAACCAAGTGCTAGCGACATCAAATTAGTGGTGGAACTAAAGCGCCAAAATGAAATGAGTGGACAAACACGACTAGAAGAGGAAAATAATTAGGACATATTTTGTGTTTCAAAAGCATTCGAAAACAATTGCAGTGATTCCTTTTTAAAATGTTTTAGTTGTGTGCATTTCGTGAGAAAGTATAGCGCTTGTTTTGTAAAAATTTTTATTACAGCGTTCGCTCAGAGCAGCGGCAATGGCAGCGGGACGATGCCAAGGTTGACGGTGCTTTGATGTCATACCCTTGTCATATCTTTTGACCATTCTGCTTGCTTTTGTTTGAAACTCGATTCTGCTAGCCCTACTTTTTCCTCGTTGCTTGTTGCTCGAGTTCTTGGTGTGCATCGTTCGTGTACAGTTTCCGCTTTTCCCTTTTGCCATCTCTTCTGTGTAGTTTCGTTCGGTTGGGTGCGGTTCTGTCGCTTTTGCCCCAAAAGGGCATCGTCTGTGGCCATGGGGCCCCCGTACGTAAACAAGAGGTGTGCGGTTGCACGATGTGCGAGCGATAACCTGTCTGGCGGCGTCACATTTCATCGCTTCAGCGCTACACCTGCGACATTGAGCGCGACACCTGAGGCGAGGACGAAGGAAAAAGGCACAACGAGAACTGACTACCTAAAAATAGCGTTGGTGGTCGGCACTCGTCGTGTCTTCTTTCTTCGTTCTCGTGTCGGGTGTCGCGCTGAAGCGTCGCGGCGTTCAGCAGTTTATTTTTCCCGCCAAGCAGCACGTGACGCTGACGTCACGAATATGACGTCACTAAAACACGTGACTTCAACGTCGCGTTTTTGTTTTAATTATGACGTCACTTTTTAGTTGTCCACGCATTTCGAAGACGGCGCTGGCTGCGCACCATGAGCCGCCATGTTTTGAACGTATGGGCTTCTATGCAGCCTACGCTACCATAGTACATCTACCTTGGAGCGGCTGCGCGGCCGCACAGGGGCGCTGTTATCTCGCGCCGCTCGCTGGCAGCCAGAGAGCCCCGTGTGACGACAAACTTCGCCCTCGCGCAGGGGCTTGTCGCGCTTGATAAATATCTAGTGTGGCGTTCAGCTGCTCTGCTGTTGACGGTCCCGACGAAGGAGAGCGCGTATCGCCTATTCATCGAGCGCATCGGGCTGTGGCAGATCAGTTGGACAGCCGCAGTCCGTCAAACCGCGGCTGTGCGAAGAAGCGAGTCGGAGTTTTGTTTTTGGTTGTCCTTTTATATATTGCCCTCATGTTAGATGTTACTGCTAATTCCCTGCATCCACCATAGCCGGATTTTAGGCAACGCGGTTCAAGACGCCGCATCAGCAGCCACCGTGACGGGCGCTTTTTCACGCAAGTGAGGTAGCAGAGACGGCGAACTTCTGTGCGGGCGCTGCTTCTCTTTCGAAGTTGTCGTATTGGCACTGTCTTCGCAATAAGCTTGATATTCTGTTCAGAAAAACATTTGCAATTTTTTTTTATTGGGGTCTACGACACGTAGTCTTTGAAGATAATTTCTTTGCAATAGTTCAGTCCCGAAGAGATTATTAGGAAGACGAATTACAAATTATTTTCAATGATGCAATTTTTTGGGGAAAGCAGATTAAAAAATTATGGCTGAGGCTTAGCTAAGGTTAAGCCTAGTCAGATGCGAAGCATATTGGTGGCTAGGCTTGGTAATACATCGCTTTCCTTGGTTGCATACTTGGTCATTTTAATACAACCACTAGAAGCCTTCGTCGTGGGGGAAGACAACGGCATGGCTACAGCGGAACGCCGACTAACCCCGAGACGCGCGTTGGGTGAGCGCCTGGATTGCCACGGAAGCCGCGCCGCGTCTGCCTGCCCGGTGGAGCGAGCGTTTCACCTACACCGAGTGTGAACGCGCGTTCGAAATGCGCGGGAATGCCGCTCGAGGACATTCCGGCGTCTGTGCGATGGCATCGTCACGACGACGTCACGGTGTCACTTGGCGTGACGGCTAGAGGTCCCACGGCGACGGCGCGAGGTGGAGGCCGCCTCTCTCATCCGATGTCACGTGGTGTGACGTCACGGTGTCACGTGGTGTGACGTTTAGGGGTCCCACGCTGACGGCGTGAGTGGTAGCTCTAGCAATATGCTTCGCATAATATCTCATTGGCATCCTTCAGAGTGACCATAGTGAGACGAAAAGTGGCCGTCTGCCGCGATGACTTGACTTAGTCGTCTTGGCATAGAGTCATATAGTGCCGCCACTAGGTCTGGACGTCGGCGCACGGCTTCCCATTCCTCTTTGACGGCATGGCAGAAATGGTTAGCTGTGTCACCACAAAGGCGCCGTGAGGAAAGTTCCTTCTTCATGACTCCCCAGATGTTTTCGATGTGGTTGAGGTCAGCCCCGTTAGGCGGCCACGGGAGCTGACGCACGGCGCAGCTCTCAAGAAGGTCGCTTACAGCACGCGCCTTGTGCGCAGGGCTGCGGTCGTGCTGGGACACGTAGCAGCCATCAGGGAACGATCTGTCCAGGACGTAGGGAATCATGTGACCGGTAAGGATCCCGTAATACCTCGGCCCGGTGAAAGAGACCTCGATCCGCACGAGTGGGCCGAGGCCGTCCCTACTTATGGCGCCCCAGACGCTGACTGAACACCGGCCAGTGCTGAGCACTTTGTGGGTGCAGTCAGGGAGATACCTGTGCATAGGACAGCAAAGATGTTCCAACAAACATTACCATATGTCGGCTCCCAAACTTAAATCAAGCAGCGCTAACATAACAAATCCAACACTCTGCTGAAGCTTCTGTTCGGCAGGAGAGAATAACCAACTTCGTATTCGATACTGCATCTATTGTGGACGTTATGTTTCGTAGAACAGTTTTCCGTGCGTCGACCTCGAGGACCGATTCCCCGCTTTTGCGGAAACATTTGGACTAATTTACGACCGTCTGCGCCCTTCGAGGACGGGACCCCCCGTCCCCCTGCGCCCCGCCAGCCGCCTCTCCCTGGAGAGCGTCGCTCAACACCGGAGCCCTCGAGTGGCGAGGGGGAAGGTGTCTGGCGGCTGAGACCGGGGGAGCGACGAGACAACGGCGAAAGCGTCAGTCGCAAAACGAACCTTGTACTCATCGAGCCTTTTTTGTAAGCTCTCTTTTAGCCAGTATTAAATTCAGTTGTTCTTTGTTCACCGGATTGCTTATTCTTCGCCGAACGTCAATGTATTAACGACAGCATCTACGTCAAATCAAACAAAAGGGAAAAACGAGGCTGCGCTATATTCTCAACACTACGATGTGTTGCAAAGCATACTTCTTTAGCTGTAAGAATGACAGGTCATACCTGCTGTTGAGCTGGCGCCACACACGTTGCTGCTGGTCCCAGCGCGTGCAGAATGTGGACTCATCCGAGAAAATCACTTCCCGCCACTCCTCTGGAGACCACTGCTGGAAGGCTCTGGCGAAGCTGAGTCTCTCTTCTCTCTAGTTTCTTGTGAGGTCCGGCTTTTGAGCTGCAAAGCAGTTCATTAGACCTGCTTCTCGCCACCTGGATCTAATGTTGTCGCAGGAGCAGCTCAACCCAAGTTCGTCACGAACCTCCCTGGCGTTCAAGAAGGGGTCTACAACTACTGAATCAACGATTAACTCATCTTTTTAAAGCGTAGTACTCCTTGGCCGTCTACTGCGCTCAGCATCGGAAATTCTGCCGTGTTCGTCCCTGTATGCTCTGAGAATACGGCTCACCGCTGTTCTTGTCCTTCCGGTACGGCGACAGATTTCACGCTGAGGGACGCCTTCTATGCCTAGTCGCACGATCCGCCTTCTTTCCTCGATTGGAATCCTTGGTGGCATTCTTGCGAAGTACCGAAGCCGATTCAACCGTTCTCGGTTGCATCGGTAAGGGCGAGATCCTTACCGGTCACATGATTCCCTACGTCCTGGACGGACCGTTCCCGGATGGCTGCTACGTGTTCCAGCACGACCGCATCCCCGTGCACAAGGCGCGTGCTGTAAGCGACCTTCTTGAGCGCTGCGCCATGCGTCAGCTCCCGTGGCCGCCTGCCGGGGCTGACCTCAGCCCCATCTAAAACATCTGGGGAGTCATGAAGAAGGAAATTTCCTCACGGCGCCTTTGTGGTGGCACAGCTGGCCAGCTCTGGCATGCCGTCAAAGAATAATGGGAAGGCCTGCGCCGACGTCCAGACCTAGTGGCGGCACTATATGACTCTATGCCAAGACGACAAAGTCAAGTCATCGCGGCAGACGGCAACTTTTCTTCTCACTAAGGTCCCTCTGAAGAATGCCAATGAGATATTTAATCTGCTTTCGCAAATAAATTTCATCACTGACAACAATTTTTGTGATTTGCCTTCCCAAGAATCTCTTCGGGGCTGAACTATTGTAAAGAAATTATCGTCAAAGACTACGTATCGCAGACCCCAATAAAAAAAATTGCAGATGTTTTGCTGAACAGAATATCAAGCTTATTGCGAAGACAGTGCCAATACGACAGCTTCGAAAGAGAAGCAGCGCCCGCAGAGAAGTTCGCCGTCTCTGTTACCTCACTGGCGTGAAAAAGCGCCCGTCACGGTGGCTGCTGATGCGGCGTCTTGGACCGCGTTGCCTAAAATCCGGCTATGGTGGATGCACGGAATTAGCAGTAACATGTAACATGAGGGCAATATAATAGGACAACCAAAAACAAAACTCCGACTCGTTTCTTCGCGCAGCCGCGGTTTGACGGACTGCGGCTGTCCAACTGATCTGCCACAGCACGATGCGCTCGATGAATAGGCGATACGCGCTCCCCTTCGTCGGGACCGTCAACAGCAGAGCAGCTGAACGCAACACTAGATATTTATCAAACGCGACAAGCCCCCGCGCGAGGGCGAGGGTGAAGTTTGTCGTCACTCGGGGCACTCTGGCTGCCAGCGAGCGGTGCGAGATAACAGCGCCCCTGTGCGGCGCGCAGCCGCTCCGCTACCCTGAGCGGTGGTCCATTTTATTTTCCGTCCGATAGTACATGTGATGAGAACATTATAAGTGGTAACAAGCATAAACGTTAATAAAAACGTCAACAAAATATTTTTCAAGTTTTCGAACATGTCTATTTTTTGGCATGGAGAAAGGCATAGAAAAAAAACTCTGCCTCTCCCGTAACCGACAGTAGTGTAAGCATGAAATGTTTATGGGCCTAACACATTGGTTGTAGATGGTACTATTGAAAATCTTGAAAGGGGTCTAGTGTTCAACACAGCACACCACACAACACATACTGTGCATTGGTCCGTGTGGACGCAATCGTGTCCTGTGAGTGTCTGGGGAATCCCTTCCGTCCTGTCTCGTCAGCTGTATCCGGTTTCCGGCCGGTCTTTTACATGCGTGAGTGTAGGACCGCAGCGCCATCCTTGGGGAGGGCGCGAAAGTTTTTCAGCCGAAAGCCCTTCTCGCCCTGGAGCTCCCCTCTTTCTCTAAGCGGCCTTCTCTCAAAGCCCCTAACAGATCACGTATGACAACGAAGTGTATTGTGGCATGTATGTGCGTTTTGCACGCGTTATTAGAAATCTGAAATTATAATTCCGTGCATTATCAAATGCACAGCTCGAGTGATATCTTGATGAACATTGAGATGACACTGGCAGCAGTTATTTTTTGTGACTCGTTTGGAGAGCAACCGGCGCTTGTATGCTGGTCCCGTAGGAGGGCTTAGAGAGTCTCGTTGAATCTCGTTAAATCTCGTACGGTGCCCGGATGTTCTCGTTTCAGTGCCCGGATGAGAGGAATTTAGTGCCCGGATGTTGGCTCTTGGTCTCGGCGTGACGTCACCACACTGCCGACAACGGGAGCTAAAAGCATTTCATGCTTAATACTCATGACAGTGATTAAAATAGCATGTAAGTTTTGAAGGCCCTATTTAAAGCTGCCAAGAGATCTACACTGCTGCAAGATATCAAGGAAAGATGGGACGGGTCTTTAAAAAGCCAGCGAAGAAACCAATCTATGTGAGCGTATCATAACTTGTTCTTTCGCGGAAAGTTTTAAGAAACTTGTCTCATGTTATGCCATGTAATACTGGGCAAGCGGCACTCGGAAAGCCTAGATAAATCACTTAATTTCAGTTCTAATACATGTGGCAATTTTTACCTGGTATAACTGGTTAACTCTCAGCGCGTCATTTGGCAGAAAGACCGGGGCCGTGTGTTCCAGCCGCTCCCATGAACGGGCTTCCGTTGCATGCCACATTTTTACTTTCCATGCACTTCTTTAGTACCTGCTTGACTCAGTATTGAGAAAAGAATTTTTTTAAATTAGGAGTAGTAGTAGTAAAAGACTTTTAATCGACCATAATTTATAGGCCGAGCATGTCGACCACCTGGGCGACCAGAAGCCGCAGTTCTTCCCCTTCAGCGCCAAGCCAGTCGAGCCAGGTGGTGATGGATAGAGAGGGTGGGGGGAAGGAACCCGACTGCTGTGCAGCCGGGCAATAGAAGAGGCAATGGGCCAGGTCCGCATAGATACAGGGGCAGTTGGGACCGGAAGGGTCCGATTGATAGCGATAGAGGAAGAGGCGGGACGAGGTGATAACTGCATTCATCTGAATGTGCCGAAGAAGGCGATACTCCGGCATAGAGTAACATAAAAGTAAAGAGCAGACACTCGGGCCCTTTCGCGGCCGAGTTCGGCGCTTCCCCGTTTCCGCCAGATGGCACTGAACGTGCAAATAAAAAAAAAGAAAAAGAGTATGGTCTTGGCATGTCTTGGCTTGCAGTGACGTGCGCTGCGCGCCTACGGCCGCAGTTACGTCAGCAACAGCGGCGTTTTTTAAGTGCGTCAAGCCAACGGGCAAGCACGTCCAGGCGGCAGTGAACGACGGACCGACGGTGTGAGCGGCTGTATTTTTTTGCGGCGTCTGCAAGCTTCGTGGGCACGTCCGTTTTGTGTACTGATGTGGTGCTGCGACGGTTGTTTCTTGGTAAGACCGCAGTTCGCTATTCTTGCTGTACTGTCTGCACGTAAATATTCCTCTATGTGTCTCGCTGGGGGGCATAGCCCTAAATACGCATATTTCGAACAAGAAATAGCACATAACTGTAGCATTCGGCGCGAGGGCCGTTTGTTTTATTTACTAAAGCTGCACACGGCGGCTTCAGGACATGTGAATTCAACTATGATATCGTCTTTGTGTGAATTTGGTTAGCTACGCGTAGCATGCGTTGTGAGAAATTGTGTATTTTGTATTTTTGTTAGTGTTCATTAGGTTTATCTCAACGCAGGAATTTGCCGATACGTAAAATTGTGGCTTTTCTATGTTCTCAGGCCATGCCACTTGGAAGTGGGGGCTACGGCAGGTACTGCTGTGTCACGTGATGCGGCAACAATGAAAAAACTCGAAGGAAGCCAGGCACAAAATTCTTCTGTTTGCCACGAGACAGCAGGTATACATTTTAATTGCTTAATGTTGCCACTTGTTTTCAACGTAAGCTGAATTTCAGTGGAGACGTCAGTCTGTGCACACATGTGTTATATTTCTTTTCATTTACTTTCAGTTCTACTCGTCGAAAGCATCCACATTCAGTTTAAAATACCGTTGTAAACTTCAAGCGTAGCCGTATGTATTTTTGACGCTGCACATCTTGCAAGTGCACCCATCAAGTCTGATAGCTGAAACATCGTCTTGGGACAACTACTGCCTGCTAATATTTTCTACCGATCCAGTGCTGTTTTGGTTAAAATCACCCATGGTGTCACCTTCTGCCATGTGTTGTGCGTAAATCTAGACATTCTGATCTGTACTTGCACTTCAGCACTACTTACGCCAAATTTGCGGAGATATGTTCAACAAGCATCAAGCCCGATACCATTGCTAAAGAATAATCTCTCTCCCCAGGGCAAAAGCATGAGTGCAGTACGCCGGGCGTGACGAGCTTCTTTCGAGGCCAGCTTCTGCACTGAGCAGGTGCTATTACATGTGCAGCGAGCATTTTTCTGCTCACTGCTTTATGGACCCTGCTCGAAAAAAGCTCACAAAAAGTGCAGTTCCCACTGCGCCTCCACTGACGTCCTCTCAAGTTATGCTAGCGCGGGGTAACTTTCATTTTTTAGAATGTGACATATCTGTGCATTTGTTTCCATAGGAAAAAGTGCTGTTTGTACTACTTTTAAACATTAATAACCGCAGCGGCGACCCAGTGGTTGAGCATCCGCCTCGCATGCGGGAAATACGGGGTTCGAACCCCAGTGCCGCCGGGTGCCCACCGGTGATACAGTGGGTACAAGCTGTCCCCTGGCCTGGTGCTCGGCTTCTTTGGGGTGATACGCTTGAGAAATGGGTCTTTGACCCCACCTTGAGTAGACTGAAAGTACTTTGTGCCGTGGCTCCCTTCAGCCTCAGATGTCCTTGCGCCGTAAAAATGCATGATCACTATTTCTTTCAAACATTAATGACAATAAGCAAGTCGACTAATTACAACCTAACAGCATGTGTCCCTCCGTGGTGGCTCAGTGGTTATGGTACTCGGCTGCTGACCCAAAAGACGCGGGTTCGAAACCGGCCGCGGTGGCTTCATTTCGATGGAGGTGAAATGTTGAGACCCGAGTACTGTGTGATGTCAGTGCACGTTAAAGAACTCCAGGTGGTCGAAATTATCAGGAGCCCTCTACTATGGCGTCTCTCATAGCCTGAGTCTCTTTGGGACGTTAAGCCCCACAATGGACCACCGCCACGTAACATCCCCTGTTGTGGCTGTTGTGTTTCGAACATTCCTGTTTTGGGGCACAAGGTCATCGTACTGTCCCAGTGGCTTCCACTCTTTACTGAGCAATCCATCTCTTTGTCCATATGGTGCCTTACCATGACCAGTGTTTTTATTCTTCTCATTGAATGTTGTGTGCTTCCTTCTACACTGAAAATGTCTTTTGTCTTGTCCAGTCCCATCTTCAGACTCATGTGGGATGTGTCTCCAGTGTAACGTATAAGAGCATGACAAAAGTAAGGTTCTCAACATCCGGAGTTGCTGACTGCAGTATGCTGCTCCCACTCATCGATACAATGGTGGATCGTGACAACTGCAGGTAAAATATTTGTTGTGTTTAGAGTATTACGCACCGATTCTTGCGCGACAACATAAGGAACCCGTGTCGCAGAAAAGCCGGGGTCGGTGCTGTTTTCCAGTATTGCGATGCGAAATCCAGATTGGTCGCCAGTTTGCGACGTCACAATAACATTTTTGTCTGCAGGCAATTCAGACATCCCTAGATGTGATGGAGTTTCCAACGCATGCGCCTCTTACATTTGCTAGTGGTAACGTCTTACACGAACCACGTGACCCTGTCATGACGTCGCATGTCAAGTCTAAACATCTTTGCAGGAGTTACCTGACATAATCTTGTCATGAAATCAAAACAAACACTCAAGCTACAACCTGGTTCCGTGATGCCGCAGTAGAACCTGACTCGTATAATGAGATGCCATGAGTTGCTGATGTGATGTGTGTAAAGTGACAAAGCACCTGAGTAGGCCATGGCAACGAATACGTTTCTTGTGCATAATACTACATATAAAATGGAAGGACGCAACCACTGTCGCTCTCTCAGGAGGGCAGCCGAGCCATGAACACGCTTTTTGATCCTCACCTTTTTAGGGGCAGAAAAAGGCTATTCTCTTTAGGAAGGCACTCAAGCAGGGCCGTTAGAAGGGAATGAAATGGATAAAAAAACTCTCTCGCGTTTCACTTTCAAAAGACGTAGCTTGATAGTCCTGTCTAGCTGTTAGGATCCAGATGTGTGTATTTGTGTTAAAGGGTGGGCTCTTCGTACGTCCAAAGTTCCTTTTTGCCCTTGTTAAGTGCACCGCATTGTTCCTGTCTGTTCAAGCACCAAACACTTTTGTTCGTAATAAACATTCTGTCCTTGTGCTAATTGAAAACGCGTGAGTAGACTCACTGAGTTAGATCATTGTATTAACTGTTGCATGCTTGTTGAAAAATACTGCCTGTGTATTTATTGTGGGTATGACATTTGGTCATTGCTGCAGAAGCATGTTTGTGTGTGCCTTTAAGTTCCGGCACCCATTCAATCTAGTTTATTCTGTGCCTGGAGGATCCATCATTATTTCTGTTCATTCAAGGAAACTTTCCTTTCTGTGTGAAAGCTCATGGGCCCTTGTTTTCCTCCCACTCTGAATTTTTGTTATCTTCATGATGTCTGCTATGCACTGGTATCCTTAGTGTTTTTGCGTGTTGATCTCGGTAGCTTTGGCATACCTAACCCTACAAGCGCATAGACGTTTTTGCAGGAAAAACTGACCGAAGTACACGGTGTGTTTCCTTTCCTTCGATAGCAGAGCCCACAAGTACCAGCTATGAGAGGCAGCCTATTTTGGAAAGTGCAGGGAACAGAAGCACTGTGCTTGAAGGTGAGGGGTTTTAGAGCGCAGCTCTTTGGCGTCCGTTCCTGGGTTTCGCGTCGTCGTCGGCGTTGTCGTCGGCCTCGTAACCAGCTCCGCCCCCCTTTCATCCCCCCAGCGCTAGCAGCGACCGGCTGATACCGCTGGATGCCGCTGACGGCGCTAGAGAGTCAAGATAACGTGACTGCATAGAACACCGTCGCCGCCATGCAGAAAGAGGAGGAAAGGGTCCCCCCCCCTGTTCTTGTGTGGCGGATAGGGTGCTCTTCAGTTGCCGACGCGCCGGTTATTTCACGTAGGCCCCGGCACGTCGACGAATACGTGACCACCTTCCCACGGCTAGACCTGGTTCTTAGCGCTGCGGAAGCGAGGGTATCATATTGTTTGTGTCGGCATCGGCGGCGTTGTCCCTGAAACCAACTCCGCAGCTGGGGTTGACTCACTATCGAAAAGGTGAAACAGCTTATTTGCTGCGCTCAAATTTCGCATTAGGAAGTAACGTAATCGTCGGTAATTTTTTATTTTGCACCACTTGCTTATTGCATAATTACTTTGGTATGGAGTAGTTCACACTGTTTTGTGGTGGTGCCCACTGTTGCTGTTGCCGGTCTGAATGTCTTTCCTGCATGCAGCACCCCATTGCAAGTGGCAACTGCACGGCACCTCAGGGCACAAATGAGCAACTGGAGGGCACAAGCATGCCACTTGAAGGTGAGAGGCATTTGTTTTCCACCTCATGCTTCTTGTGTAATGTTTTTTTTGCGGTGGTACTTGGGGAGAATCAGCTTTTTAAGTTTCCTGTCTAAATTTCTTCCCTGCATGCAGAACCCGTGGCAAGTGGCAGCTGCACGGCATTTCAAAGCAGTAGTGAACCACTGGAGGACAGACGCATGCCACTTGAAGGTGAGAGGCATTTGTTTACCACCTCATGCTTCTTGTGTAATGTTTTTTTTGCGGTGGTACTTGGGGAGAATCAGCTTTTTAAGTTTCCTGTCTAAATTGCTTCCCTGCATGCAGAACCCGTGGCAAGTGGCAGCTGCACGGCATTTCAAAGCAGTAGTGAACCACTGGAGGACAGAAGCATGCCACTTGAAGGTAAGAGGCATTTGTTTACCACCTCATGCTTCTTGTGTAATGTTTTTTTTTGCGGTGGTACTTGGGGAGAATCAGCTTTTTAAGTTTCCTGTCTTAATTTCTTCCCTGCATGCAGAACCCGTGGCAAGTGGCAGCTGCACGGCATTTCAAAGCAGTAGTGAACCACTGGAGGACAGAAGCATGCCACTTGAAGGTAAGAGGCATTTGTTTACCACCTCATGCTTCTTGTGTAATGTTTTTTTTGCGGTGGTACTTGGGGAGAATCAGCTTTTTAAGTTTCCTGTCTTAATTTCTTCCCTGCATGCAGAACCCGTGGCAAGTGGCAGCTGCACGGCATTTCAAAGCAGTAGTGAACCACTGGAGGACAGAAGCATGCCACTTGAAGGTAAGAGGCATTTGTTTACCACCTCATGCTTCTTGTGTAATGTTTTTTTTGCGGTGGTACTTGGGGAGAATCAGCTTTTTAAGTTTCCTGTCTTAATTTCTTCCCTGCATGCAGAACCCGTGGCAAGTGGCAGCTGCACGGCATTTCAAAGCAGTAGTGAACCACTGGAGGACAGAAGCATGCCACTTGAAGGTAAGAGGCATTTGTTTGCCACCTCATGCTTCTTGTGTAATGTTTTTTTTGCGGTGGTACTTGGGGAGAATCAGCTTTTTAAGTTTCCTGTCTTAATTTCTTCCCTGCATGCAGAACCCGTGGCAAGTGGCAGCTGCACGGCATTTCAAAGCAGTAGTGAACCACTGGAGGACAGAAGCATGCCACTTGAAGGTAAGAGGCATTTGTTTACCACCTCATGCTTCTTGTGTAATGTTTTTTTTTGCGGTGGTACTTGGGGAGAATCAGCTTTTTAAGTTTCCTGTCTTAATTTCTTCCCTGCATGCAGAACCCGTGGCAAGTGGCAGCTGCACGGCATTTCAAAGCAGTAGTGAACCACTGGAGGACTGAAGCATGCCACTTGAAGGTAAGAGGCATTTGTTTACCACCTCATGCTTCTTGTGTAATATTTTTTTTGCGGTGGTACTTGGGGAGAATCAGCTTTTTAAGTTTCCTGTCTTAATTTCTTCCCTGCATGCAGAACCCGTGGCAAGTGGCAGCTGCACGGCATTTCAAAGCAGTAGTGAACCACTGGAGGACAGAAGCATGCCACTTGAAGGTAAGAGGCATTTGTTTACCACCTCATGCTTCTTGTGTAATGTTTTTTTTTGCGGTGGTACTTGGGGAGAATCAGCTTTTTAAGTTTCCTGTCTTAATTTCTTCCCTGCATGCAGAACCCGTGGCAAGTGGCAGCTGCACGGCATTTCAAAGCAGTAGTGAACCACTGGAGGACAGAAGCATGCCACTTGAAGGTAAGAGGCATTTGTTTACCACCTCATGCTTCTTGTGTAATGTTTTTTTTTGCGGTGGTACTTGGGGAGAATCAGCTTTTTAAGTTTCCTGTCTTAATTTCTTCCCTGCATGCAGAACCCGTGGCAAGTGGCAGCTGCACGGCATTTCAAAGCAGTAGTGAACCACTGGAGGACAGAAGCATGCCACTTGAAGGTAAGAGGCATTTGTTTACCACCTCATGCTTCTTGTGTAATGTTTTTTTTGCGGTGGTACTTGGGGAGAATCAGCTTTTTAAGGTTCCTGTCTTAATTTCTTCCCTGCATGCAGAACCCGTGGCAAGTGGCAGCTGCACGGCATTTCAAAGCAGTAGTGAACCACTGGAGGACAGAAGCATGCCACTTGAAGGTAAGAGGCATTTGTTTACCACCTCATGCTTCTTGTGTAATGTTTTTTTTGCGGTGGTACTTGGGGAGAATCAGCTTTTTAAGTTTCCTGTCTTAATTTCTTCCCTGCATGCAGAACCCGTGGCAAGTGGCAGCTGCACGGCATTTCAAAGCAGTAGTGAACCACTGGAGGACAGAAGCATGCCACTTGAAGGTAAGAGGCATTTGTTTACCACCTCATGCTTCTTGTGTAATGTTTTTTTTGCGGTGGTACTTGGGGAGAATCAGCTTTTTAAGTTTCCTGTCTTAATTTCTTCCCTGCATGCAGAACCCGTGGCAAGTGGCAGCTGCACGGCATTTCAAAGCAGTAGTGAACCACTGGAGGACAGAAGCATGCCACTTGAAGGTAAGAGGCATTTGTTTACCACCTCATGCTTCTTGTGTAATGTTTTTTTTGCGGTGGTACTTGGGGAGAATCAGCTTTTTAAGTTTCCTGTCTTAATTTCTTCCCTGCATGCAGAACCCGTGGCAAGTGGCAGCTGCACGGCATTTCAAAGCAGTAGTGAACCACTGGAGGACAGAAGCATGCCACTTGAAGGTAAGAGGCATTTGTTTACCACCTCATGCTTCTTGTGTAATGTTTTTTTTGCGGTGGTACTTGGGGAGAATCAGCTTTTTAAGGTTCCTGTCTTAATTTCTTCCCTGCATGCAGAACCCGTGGCAAGTGGCAGCTGCACGGCATTTCAAAGCAGTAGTGAACCACTGGAGGACAGAAGCATGCCACTTGAAGGTAAGAGGCATTTGTTTACCACCTCATGCTTCTTGTGTAATGTTTTTTTTGCGGTGGTACTTGGGGAGAATCAGCTTTTTAAGTTTCCTGTCTTAATTTCTTCCCTGCATGCAGAACCCGTGGCAAGTGGCAGCTGCACGGCATTTCAAAGCAGTAGTGAACCACTGGAGGGCACAAGCATGCCACTTGAAGGTAAGAGGCATTTGTTTACCACCTCATGCTTCTTGTGTAATGTTTTTTTTGCGGTGGTACTTGGGGAGAATCAGCTTTTTAAGGTTCCTGTCTTAATTTCTTCCCTGCATGCAGAACCCGTGGCAAGTGGCAGCTGCACGGCATTTCAAAGCAGTAGTGAACCACTGGAGGACAGAAGCATGCCACTTGAAGGTAAGAGGCATTTGTTTACCACCTCATGCTTCTTGTGTAATGTTTTTTTTGCGGTGGTACTTGGGGAGAATCAGCTTTTTAAGTTTCCTGTCTTAATTTCTTCCCTGCATGCAGAACCCGTGGCAAGTGGCAGCTGCACGGCATTTCAAAGCAGTAGTGAACCACTGGAGGACAGAAGCATGCCACTTGAAGGTAAGAGGCATTTGTTTACCACCTCATGCTTCTTGTGTAATGTTTTTTTTGCGGTGGTACTTGGGGAGAATCAGCTTTTTAAGTTTCCTGTCTTAATTTCTTCCCTGCATGCAGAACCCGTGGCAAGTGGCAGCTGCACGGCATTTCAAAGCAGTAGTGAACCACTGGAGGACAGAAGCATGCCACTTGAAGGTAAGAGGCATTTGTTTACCACCTCATGCTTCTTGTGTAATGTTTTTTTTGCGGTGGTACTTGGGGAGAATCAGCTTTTTAAGTTTCCTGTCTTAATTTCTTCCCTGCATGCAGAACCCGTGGCAAGTGGCAGCTGCACGGCATTTCAAAGCAGTAGTGAACCACTGGAGGACAGAAGCATGCCACTTGAAGGTAAGAGGCATTTGTTTACCACCTCATGCTACTTGTGTAATGCTTTTTCCTGTTGTGGTGGTATTGGAGAGCCAGCTTTAAGTTGCCACCATGAAAGTCCTGTTCCCTGTGAGCTATCCAGCAGGTGAAATGTTCTTATTGTGATCATTAAAAGGGTGGTCTCGTACAGCACCTTCAAAACTGCACGAAAGAGACAGGGACAGATTACAGAATACACAAACAGCGGAGACTTCCAGGTGTTGTTTCGAAAGATTGCAGCAGACTTTTCGTATTCTGCAGTCAGCTAGGAAGGAGCAGAACAGCACAGTCTTTCGGATAAATAATGTAGACGACCCTGAAATTTTCCGTGAATAGTCATACGGGTGCTGACGTTCTACATCTTTCTAACCGCCATCATGGCATCATATTCCCCGGAATATGCTCGTTCGATCTTATCCGAAGCTAAAGGTCTGTCTGCCATCCACTTCAATGCTCGTAGCCTACGGAAGAATTACGATAACATAACCGCTTTGTTTACTTCCCTTCAGCATCAATTTTCCATTATCTCATTTTCTGAAACTTGGCTATCATCCCTTGATAAAGATTTGTATGCTTTTCCTGGCTATTCATGCGAATACGCACACCGTGTTGATAACCCCTATGGTGGTTCGGCTATCTACATTTCAAAGCACATTGCTTACAAAAGACGTCTTGATTTGTGTTTGAATGTGAGTAAATGCGAATCGGTTTGGATAGAAATTGATTGCCGATCTACTGGTGGCACAGAGAAGGTTATATGCGGCGCTATTTATAGGTCTCCTTCAAATGATGCGTCTGAATTTTGCCGGGCTTTTGAACTAGCACTCCATAAACTATCACTCGAAAATAAAAACGTCTTCATTATGGGAGATTTTAATATTGTCACGTAACAATATCAATATGCTAGACATGACTAATCCCATCTGTGTCGACTACACGACCTGTTTCTACAGCTATGGTTATGCAAATTTAATTAGCATGTCTACGCGTTGTACTGACCATGGCTCGCATTCATTACTTGATCATATTCTTTCGAATTTTCCCACTGCTCCTCCGGTTGGCGTGATAGAATGTGATGTCACTGATCATTTTCTGCTATTTCTTTGCGCACTATCATCTCGGTGTAGTAACAACATGTCCACGAGGAAGTCAGTTTTTGATAGCGGAAAATATTTTGAAGCCATATCTAATACTGATCTTTCATACATTTTGGGTCTCTCGAACCCAGAAGTGGCTGTACTTGAGCTGTCGAAAATAATTTCATCAGCAATCAATAAATGCACATCGCTCCAACTGTCCACGAGAAAATATGTTACCCCCATTTCCCCATGGATAACTAATGCTCTGTTAAACTCTGAAGAAAAAAGAAAACATGTATAAGAAAACTAAATACCAGCTGTTCAATCTGCGTCTTAAATTGAGATATAAAAGGTATTCCAGTTTACTAACGTCGCTTCTAAAGAAAGCTAAACGATGTTATTATGAAAACCAGTTATCCACACATACTAACAATTCTAAACGAAAATGGCAGCTGCTTGACGAATTTCTGAATATTCGTAAGTCACCTAGTGTTGTTAAATCTATTTTACACGGTGGTGTTACTTTATCTGATCCCGAGGAAATGGCGAATACATTTAGCAATTATTTTTTCAATTCACCAAATTATCCTTTCTCTTCGTTATGCACACCTTCTCTTGAGCGCTGCCCTCACTCCTTTTTTCTTACTCCCACGTGTCCAGACGAAGTTCTATCTGTAATTGCTAATTTAAAGACGACCGGCCCCGGCGTTGACAATATCCATGGAAAGTATGTGAAAAGTATCCGGTCATTGCTTGCTCCAGTCCTTAGCCACATCTGCAATCTCGTTTTTAAATCTGGCAGTTATCCCAAGCAGCTCAAGATAGCGAAAATAATACCGGTCTTCAAAAAAGGCGATCCAGCTTTGCCAAATAATTATCGTCCGATTGCAATTCTTCCTTTTTTTGAGAAAATTTTAGAAAAACTAATTGAAGTAAGGTTGTCTAGTTATATTGAAAAATTTAACATATTGACAGATAGTTAACACGGCTTTCGGCGCGGACTATCTACAGATACTGCAATACGGTCTCTCATAGATTACGTTAGGCTAACAATTGATAAAGGAATGTTCTCAGGAGCAGTTTACATAGATTTTAGCAAAGCATTTGATTCCATTGATCACTCCATCTTGTTTCACAAATTGGAATCTTATGGTATCACTGGACCTCCCCTAATGCTCTTGAAGAGCTTTCTCTGTGACCGAGAGCACATAGTCTATATTAATGACCATACATCTAACATAGCTTTAATTAACAAGGGTGTTCCACAGGGCTCAATTCTTGGCCCTGTATTGTTTTTACTCTACATTAATGATTTACCATCCTGTTTAAAGAATTGCAATAGTATACTATACGCAGATGACTCTACCATGCTACATCGCACCAGGACATTAATCAGCTGATTCTTAACCTACAGAATGATCTTAATTCTCTTGAGCGTTGGTGCCACATTAACCGCCTGTCCGTGAACGTCACTAAAACTTGTTTTCAGATTTTCCATCCCCCTCAGAAGTCATTGCCCATCACACCACTTCTATACCTCAATTCTGCTGCTATTTCACCGCAAGATCGAGTTTCTTTTCTTTGTGTTATCATTGACCCTCACTTAAAATTCCATCATCATGTAGCTGAAACGTGCAAGAAAATTTCTTATGGGTTACTCGCACTAATTAAAGCCCGAAGCTATTTTCCAGTCCAAACTTTATTATCTCTTTACTACGCATTCATTCACAGCCACTTTAACTACGGTATCTCATCTTGGGGTAACGCCTATCATATTCATCTCTGGCCTTTAATAAAACTGCAAAAGCAAGCCATGCGCATCATAACCAATACCCCTCGAATGTCACCCTCCCGCATTTTGTTCACAGATTTAAACGTTCTACCTATCTCGACCCTTTATTTTTACAACCTTGGTATCCTATTCTTTAAGATTCTTCATCAATATCTCCCGCTAAGCATATTGCCACGCGCCTAACGCGCCGCGCGGCCTCCGCGCTGAATCGACGACGACGACGAAGCGGCGGTGGACTCTCGCGGCGCGCTTGTTCTGTTTGGTGTCGTGGAAGCTGGCTCTAGAATTAAAAGAAGGCTCCCGCTCCCAGTCTTGGGTTCTTGCCGACGCCTACCTTCGCGGCTCCTCTGGTCGTGACACTGGTGGAGGTGCGACCGATGCTGCCTACTCCTGAGGACGACTCGACGCGCCCGCCTCTTGTGATCATCCCCGTCCATCGTGCCAGCCGGAGGATCCGAGGCCTGTCCCCCGAGGCCCTCCCTGTAGTCAGCGCGCCTTCAAATACCATTCCACTCATGGCGACGCCACTGCCCGCCCTGCCTACAACCGTCCCTGCAGCCAGCCCCACCTATCTCATCCTTCAGACTCCACGCACGCCTAAGCCCTTTCACGGTGACCTGTTTGAAGATGCCGAAGACTGGTTGGCTCAGTACGAACGGGTCGCGACCTTTAACTGCTGGGACGACGCTACAAAGCTGCGTAACGTGTACTTCAGCCTTGAAGACTCCGCACGAACGTGGTTCGAAAACCATGAGACTACTTTCTGTACGTGGCCGGACTTTCGACGTCAGCTCGTGAGTACGTACGCCAACAGCGACCGCCGGGAGAGCGCAGAGCGTACACTGTCCTCTCGAATTCAGCTTCCCAATGAGGGTGTTGCTATGTACGTCGAGGATGTGACGCGTCTTTGCCATCGCGCCGATCCGGCCATGACTGAAGAAAAAAAGCTGCGGCACCTGATGCGCGGCGTAAAAGACCAGCTCTTTTCCGGCCTCGTGCGGAACCCGCCCAACACCGTCGCGGAGTTACTGGCCGACGCCGTGCACATGGAGAAATTGCTGCAGCAGAGATCCCATCAGTACGACCGGCAACTGCGTCAAACTTCGACTCTATCAACGTTGGACCGGTTCGACCATCAACCCAGGCCGAATCCGGACTCCCTTCGCGAACTAATCCGTTCCGTGGTCCGCGAGGAGCTGCAGCACCTTCAAGCCACCTTTGCCCCTCGCGTCGATTCCGTCACCAGCGTCATCCGCGAGGAAGTCCGGCAGGCACTCAGGGCACAAGACGCTGCAGCTGTGCCGGCGCCGCAACCGACCCCATACGATCCCGCGCCGTACCCGACTCCTGTCCAGCCAGTCACGTACGCGGACGTCGTGCGCCGCGCGGCCCCACCTCCTGGGCCTTCGCCTTACACCGCACCATTGGTTGCGGTGCACTCTGCCCAGCCGACTCCTTACTGGGCGGATCGGCGCCAGGCACCGCGGAAGACTGACCTCTGGCGCTCCTAACCCGTGATGACACGTCATTTTCCTGGGGCAACGAACAACGGCAAAACGGTGTCGACAAAGTAATTGCCTACGCCAGCCGCGCACTGTCGCGTGCTGAGTTGAACTACTCTACCACGGAAAAAGAATGTTTAGCGGTAGTCTGGGCCGCCGCCAAGTTCCGCCCATACCTCTATGGCAGACCGTTTTGTATCGTCACCGACCACCACTCGCTGTGCTGGCTGAAAAATTTAAAGGACCCTTGCGGCCGCCTAGCACGTTGGGCATTACGCCTGCAGGAATTCGATTTCACCGTCACCTACAAGTCAGGCCGGAAACACATCGACGCTGATACCTTGTCACGCGCTCCCGTCGGACCTCCTCCGCAAGACACCACCGACGATGATAGCTTCCTTGGAGCGGTCAGCACATCTGAGCTCGTTTCCAGACAGCGTGCCGACACTGAGCTCCGTCTGCTCATCGAACATCTCGAAGGTGGTTGCCCTGAAATACCACGATACCTAGCTCGTGGACTATCGTCGTTTTGCCTGCGGAGAGGGGTGCTTTATAAAAAGAACTCTACTTCAAGTCCGACAACTTACCTGCTCGTCATACCGTCTGATCTGCGGGATGAAGTCCTCCTTGCCTGCCATGATGAACCGACTTCCGGCCACCTTGGAGTTACCCGCACCTTATCCCGAATCCGGCAGAACTATTACTGGCCCAACCTAACTTCAAGTGTCAAGCATTATGTCCGGACATGCCGGCAATGCCAGCGGCGAAAAAAACCCGCGCTCAAGCCTCCTGGACTGCTTCAGTGCATCGAGCCGCCACAAATACCATTCGACAAAGTCGGCATGGACCTTCTGGGGCCATTTCCTCTCTCGTCTACCGGCCACAAGTGGATCGTAGTCGCCACAGACTACTTGACCTGCTACGCTGAAACGAAGGCCCTTGCGCGAGGTACTGCCGCCGAAGTTGCCCACTTCTTTATGCACGACATCGTGCTTCGACACGGCGCCCCATCGGCCATCATTACTGACCGAGGCAAGGCGTTTACAGCCCGACTACTACATGACATCTTAGCGCTTAGCCATACTGCTCATCGACCAACAACAGCGTATCATCCCCAAACCAATGGTCTAACGGAACGGCTCAACAAAACATTGGCGGACATGATCTCGATGTACGTCGACGTTGAACACAAAACCTGGGATGAGGTCTTGCCGTACGTCACCTTCGCCTATAATACCGCGACGCAGGAAACCACCCAGTTCACCCCGTTTCGTCTCGTGTATGGCAGAGAGGTCCGCATGATGCTAGACGCCATGCTGCCGTACGGCGACACAGAGCTTCCCCCTGAAGCTGGCCACTTCGTGGAGCAAGCAGAGCAGGCCCGTCAGCTGGCCCGCTTGCACATCAAGGACCAGCAATCCGCCGATGCCCGACACTATAACCTTCGGCACAGGGACGTGCCCTACGAGCCCGGCGACCACGTGTGGGTGTGGACACCCGTGCGCCGCAAGGGATTGTGCGAAAAGTTTATAAATAGGTACTTTGGCCCGTACAGAGCCCTGCGCCGTTTGAACAGCGTCAACTACGAAGTTGTACCCCATGGAACTGTGATCGTCGGCCCTCAGCGTCAACGGCCTGAAATTGTGCATGTAGTGCGCTTAAAGCCGTACTTTTCGCGTGACTGAGCGCTGCGTTCACGCTGTGTTTCTTACCTTTTTCCCCTTACCCCACGTGTGACCTTGACTCTCGCCGCATTTCATTTAGCGCAAGTTGTATAGTTCACCTCACCCCTATTCTTCTTGTTTTTGCTCCTCCTCCTCTCACTGTACATACCCCATTCCACATCGACACGATGTTTCCTTTCGCGGGGGGGGGGGGGGGGGGGGGAATAATGCCACGCGCCTAACGCGCCGCGCGGCCTCCGCGCTGAATCGACGACGACGACGAAGCGGCGGTAGACTCTCGCGGCGCGCTTGTTCTGTTTGGTGTCGTGGAAGCTGGCTCTAGAATTAAAAGAAGGCTCCCGCTCCCAGTCTTGGGTTCTTGCCGACGCCTACCTTCGCGGCTCCTCTGGTCGTGACAATATTTTCTCCCGGCACGATCATGAGCAAGATCGTCACACGTTTTGCGCTGCGTAATAACTTTTTACTACCTAAGGTCAGAACTAACTACAGGAAACAATGCCTTCATTTTTCATCCGTATCATTTTGGAATTCTTTGAACATAGACATCAAACAAACTAATACGCTTTCTTTATTCAAGGTCAAACTAAAGCTTTTCCTTCTGAATTTGTGATTTTTTCTGTTATGTTATTGATTCTATGTATCGCGGCATCTGTGAGTGTTTTATTTTACATTATCGTGCATTACATTGTTTGTATTTAAATATTTCAGTAACTAATATTACACTATGTGCCTATATTTATTCTGTTTCGTCGCTAATTAATGTGTTGTGTATTTTCTATTATGTTGCATATTGAAATTTATTTTCATGGGAGGTCCCGCCCGCGGTCTTGTACCATGGGACCTCTCGCTGTATAAAATTGTAACTTTTATTGTATTACTCATTAAACTTTCAACTTTCAACAGCGAAACAAAAGTAAAATCCCAATGCCTTTATCTTATTAGTATGGTCGCTTTGACTACACCATATCAGGAAGGAACTGGTACAGTAAACATCTTGCGAACATATGATGTCATCAGTCAAAGTGCTCGAAGTTTACGAGCCCACGCGGCACTGAATACTAGAACATATCACATCGAGAAGCCTAGGAAGAGAGCGAAAGTGCAAAGCAACATTGTTCATTGTGACCACTACAGAAAGGCAGGTGTCAGAAATGGGGCAAATGGGGCAAAAAGTAAAATGCGCATACGCTCATAAACACTGATTATTATGGTAATGAAGGTGACTACTTCTAAATCTAGATGGAACCAACCTGGGCCAAAAGAACCTGAAAAGCGCACCTGCAAAAGCCATGTCTAAAGGGTGAAAACCGGAAAGCGGAGATTAATCTAGGCGTGAAAGATGGAATCAACAAGGAAGAATGCTTAATGTGAGCCCAAGATAGACGCTATGTGAAAACAGTCATAAAAGGTGCAAACCATATCGACGGAACTATAACCTAAATAAAGACATGTGGCATCAACAAGAAGCAAGAGCTGGGGGATTGAAAGAAATAAAACCCAAATGAAAAAAAGGAAAAGTGCTAAACTCGTTAGTATGCATTTCGACCTCCTAGATATTAAATTTATTTCTCTGGCTGGAGTAGATGGCCTACGGATAAGCAGATAAACGCACCCATTATTATGTTTCTTCCTATTACCTAGTGGGTGTATAGTATGAAACGTCTGCTGTAGTCTTTCAAAACACAAGTCTGTGCTGTGTATGCGTTTTGTGTTCTTTGTTCTGTTCCTGTATCTTATGTGCAGTTATGAAGATAAACGAATTTCTCCGGGTATCCCACCAGAAAGCTCTTTTCTACAGCACCCTTTCCTGTGTGTGTCAGTAGAAGTTCTGAAATTCCTCTTTGGGCAGGTGTCCACTTAGAGATCACTGCCCCTAACAATCATTCTGTTCATTTCTATCATTGTGTGCCTTGCATTTCATGGCAAACATCCATAAACTATTTGTGTTCCATGCAATGTCTGCAAAATGTGCTTGAAAGCTGTGCTTCATAACTTGTATAAAAGCAGGTACACAAAGTGCAAATAGAGTTTAGTGATTGATATGCTTGGACACTGACTATCGCTGATAATTTCTTGAATGCAGTCGGCACTAAATCTTCTTGACCTCTTCATCGTTATGTCATGCACACACACAGGCACACACGCACACAGACACACAGACCCACACACAGGCACAAAAAATGACTGCATAGCAGACAAACGCAGAAACTGCACCAGTTTGGTCTGCATTTGCAGCTGTAATTTAGCATGTCAAGGATGGCATCGTAGTTTTTTCATTAAAAGTATTCAATCAAAATGATTTACATGATTCTTACCAACCCAATTAACTGATTGTGGAGGGTACATGCAACTGCATAGTGTATCTCATACAAATGGTATTTTCTGCTCTTGAGATTACATCTATGCACTTTTAAGGCAAACCTTTGTTTCCCAGCCATTCCTGTTATACCGTACGTAATTTTTTCACAAGAGAAACGAAAGCTGTAAGGATTTAAGAAACTTTCATCCAGTACTGAATTGTGTGGCTATTCGTTATTTTCTTTCTCTGACTACAGGTTCTGCAAGCATCTCTGCTGCACTTCCTGCAAAATGCAGGCCTCGGCAGGAAAACGTCATCAGGCGCCTTCAGGGACAGGTCTCAACATACAGGAAGACCATTGCGAGACTGCGGAAACAAAAGGTTAAAGCCGTGCACACGATTTCCGAACTGCTAGCCTCCATTCGTCCCCATGTGTCAGACGAAGTGTTTGAGCTTCTGCAAGGCCATGTTGGTATGAGAGGAAAAGACAAGGGAAGGAGCTTTACCCAGCGGTTGAAGGAAATTGCATTGCACTTGCATTTTCGTCGCCCAAAAGCATACCGATATTTGTCCTCTTTTCTCACCTTGCCCATAGAACGTTCCATCAGGAGGTGGCTGTCTGACATAAGAATGTCACCTGGTATAATTCCAGGCATATTGACATCTATTTCGTCATCAACTAGATTATGGTGTAAGCGTGACCGTGTGTGTTCGCTGATATTCGATGAAATGATACTTAAAAAACCTGTCCTATGAAGCAAACCAAGACCTTGTACAGGGGTTTACTGTCAATGGTGTTGAACGAACATCAACCATTGCAGACAGAGCCTTGGTAGTCCTGTTGTCTGGCATATCTAAACGGTGGGTTCAGCCAATCGCCTATACACTTGGCCATGCATCAACACCGTCATCAGAATTGTGTTCCCTATTATTGTCTCTCATCAAAAAGCTGATTGAGATTGGCATCATTGTGAAATGCATTATATGTGACCAGGGAGCCTCCAATGTGAGCTTAGCCAGGCATCTGGGTGTATCGGTTGTGCAGCCTTTTTTCACTGTCGATGATAATCGAATCTTCTTCATTTTCGATGTTCCGCACCTTGTGAAAACTACGCGAAACAACCTGCAAATGCACAAGCTGCATACTGGAAGCGAGGTCGTCGACTGGGTACATATCACTAAATTGTACCATTCAACACACGAGCTCCGGCTTAGAATGGCACCAAAGTTGACGGAAAGGGATATTTTTCAAAAACCATTCAGCAATATGAAGGTTAAACGAGCAACCCAAGTCTTTAGCGCATCTGTTTCCATTGCTATTACGGCACTTGTCTATGTCAAGGAGTTGCCAGACGCTGCGCTTAGCACAGCAAACTTCTGCGACCGGATGGATAAGTTGTTCGATGCTCTGAACAGTTGCAGCCGAAGGAGAAATGCTCAAAAAATGCGATATGCAATTCAAGAAGGACATTCTGAGGTGACAGACTTCCTCGAGGCTGCCATACCTTGGGTTGCTGCTTGGAGGTTTGAAGGCAGGCGCCAGCCACATACGGTTACTGTGTGGCAAGTGACAATAAGGGCAATTCTTATGGTGGGGGATGAGCTTTCAAATAAGTATGGCTTTACCTTCCTCCTTACAAGGCGCCTACAGCAGCATCCATTGGAATATATGTTCGGCTGCATTAGACAAAGGCAGGGATGTAACTCAAACCCTACTGTCCCCCATTTCATATGTGGCCTAAAACACATCATGCTTAACAAGATCATGAAACTTCCAGACAAAGGAAATGTTGAGGAAGATCACACCGTGCTTCTTCGTGAACTGTCTTCAATTTCATTGCAAAGGCCATCTCTTGGTGATCATGTTGAGCAGTCTTGTTCGGATAACTTTCCAGCGCTTCAGGATATACAGGCACTTTCTTCACTGAAGGAATCTCATATTGTTGATGATTCAGTATCGTATTATGTTGCTGGGTACCTCATCAAAATGTTTCTCGATAAGTACTCCAAGGGCTGTAGCTGTTCGGATACTCTCAGAGAAGAGCATGGCACGGTACAGGCACACAAGTATTTTATCCTACTCAAAGCCTATCATGTTCCTGGAAAGTTGTATGGCAATTTGACTCCCCCATCTGACAAAGCCTTCGAAATGTTCCAGGAAATGGAGTTCATCTTTCTTTCCATCGTTGAAAGCATCTCCCACAAGCGTAATGTTTGCTTAGCCCTGTATAACAAACTGTCTGGAATAATTTTTCCATTCTGTTCAATGGTGTGCAGAGAACAATTTTTAAAGATGTACTGTCGTATACGCTTGTGCTGGCATACTCGTTTCGTTAATCGCAGCCTGGACAAAGTTCGATTTCAGACCTCTGTTTCTGATTTGCAGCTTGACAAGTTTAAGGCCTAATTCTTTATTTGAGGCATCTCTTGAAAAAGCGCAAGCACTTTGTGCTACTGAAAGCCACTTATGCTCTTGGTAAATTGTATGACGATTCGACTGTCCCACCCGACAGAGCCTTCAAAACGTTCCAGGAGATAGTCCTCCTTTCTGTCCAGTGTTTAAAGCGTCTCACACCAGCGCAATGTTTCCTCGGTTCGATATGGCAAACTGTCTGGCATACATTTCCAGTTCTGTTTGGCACTTCGCAGGGAACATTTTTCAAAGATATAAACACATACTGTCACATACTGTTGTGCTGGCATATACCCGTTGTAGAGGGCTAGCATGCGCCATGTGTGTTTGTTCCCCCCTCCCCCTCCTTTCTTCGCGGCTAAGGAAGGGGAGCTTCGCCGTTGAGCGGGCCCCAAGGAGATCCGTGGATGCGCGCGGTCTCATTAGGAGCGCCCATCTTTCTGTCGCCATTGGTGTCGCCACTGCAGAACCCGGAGAGCCGCCGGCGGGGGAGGCTGCGAGGAGAGCGCAAAGCGGGCAGCAGCCAGAGAGGGAGCGGCCGGCTCACCCAAGCCTCCCATTGTCCCCTTTCGGGGAAGGACGCGTGTTTCTCGCCGGGGCCGCTTTGTGCCAGTGCACAAAGAACCAAGAGCATAAAAAGGTCAACGCCGCCGTCTCATCTTATGCCGACAGCTCACCGCGGCTTGACAAACACCACTTGCGGCCCAATTAAGCTTCGAACGAAGCGGGGTCCGGTGCGTCCGGATGAATGGGAGCTGTGGGCGGCGGTGCAGCTGGCTGGCGTCCGGTATAGCCCCGAGGCTCGACGACTCGGTCTGAAGAAACGGGAGCGCGCAGAAGACATCGCCGGACAGAACGAGCACAGCAACCTGCTTAATTGGGGACCGTGGCGGCCACTTGACTTATGTCGCCGCCCGGACCCCGGAGGACGGCTGGGGGGGTCGGCACTCCATTGTGATCCGACTCTTATCGGAAAGTGGATCTGCGCTCCCGGGTGTTGTTTGCGACAGTCGCAGCTGGGTTGGGGCCGAGAATTGCCCTAGTGCCGGGAAGCGTCAAGGTCACGGGTACTGGGGAGACAGACGCACCCGTGGAAGTGTTTTGACATGTTGTTTTATGCGTTTTGCTTTTTCTTCCTTAGGGGAGAGAGTTGGTCTGATATAGTGGAAGTGTTTTGCTGTTGTTTGTAAGTATTTTGCTTTTCTTTCCATAGGGGAGAGAGTTTGTTTAGTACGGTGGAAGTGTGGGGCGGGGCGCGTAACCCATGGGGCCAATCCATATGTGTGTGAATTCTCGGAATGTACTATGTTTTAAGTGAAAATGATGCCCTTTTTACAATATGTACATTTGAGAGACAGCTATGTGCACTACGGAAGTTGGAGGGCGGGCCACACGCCTAATAACCAATCGTGTTAAGGGTTTGACACGATTGGATGCTGATGAATGTGGGTCGGGCCCATGTGTCTTTAAAACTGGGTCGCGGAGTTCGGAAAAGAGGTTCTGGGCTACGGAGATAGATGTAACGCATCTTCGGCTATGCCGAGTAGGGGCCTCCCCTAAATGTTAGCCAGTTCCATGTTGTTGTTGTGCTCACTGCTCAACTTGTATATATATGTAAACTATTGTATATAAAGCTTCAATTTATATCCCCTGCAAGTTCTCTGTTGTTTGCAAGTATCATCTCCTATAGACCTTCAGCGTTCAAGTAATAACAAGCCGTCTCCGACGGGGCACCCCTGGTGCAGAAGAAAGAAGAGAAAAAGAACCTATTCGCTTTTGGTAGAAGAAGAAAGCGAAACTTTACTGGCGCAGTCGACAGGATCCTGTTGCTATCAGAAGGAAGCACAGGAAAAAGGGAAGGCCAAGAAGGGGAGACGTCCAGGCATCAACAAGTCGAACATCGGCGGTTCGGGAGGACAAGGTGCAGGCGGAGAGAAGCGGCAGCCGTCGAGGAAGCCAGGCCTGGTCATCGGAAGTCAACTGACGTCGGCACCAGTGGAGCGGCGACAGTCGAGGCCACCGGGCGGCAAGGGACAGCTGATCTCAGGCGGCCAACTTCAGGAGGGACAGCGACGAGCTACGAGGGACAGCAAGCAGTGCGCCGCTTCAAAGGGGTGAGTCCTCTTCGTTCTTCGCATTGGTGCGAACGCCGCTGTCCGAATAAGGCTTCCAGTGTGCATGGAAACACGCTTCGGTCACTTAAACCCCGACAGGCAAAAACCCCAGGAAATGAGTGACGAGGAGTACGGTGAGGGGGCCGGGACGAGTGATGTTCCGGTGGAGCCGGTTGCGTCGAGGGACCAAATGTTGGATAAACAGATACTGCTCGTAGAGCGACAAATTGAGCTCGCAAAACTGCATTCTATGCTGCGGAGAGGCGGAGGAGAGGGCTCGGGCTCACCAGAGGCATGGGACGCGCACGGGGAGTTGAGGCGCTTCTCGAAGCTACTCGCAGGAGCCCTCCCAAAATTTCCGGCGGACGCCGAGGTTCCAGTGTGGTTTGAGTCCGCGGAGAACACGCTCCAGGAGTACGACGTCCCAAGAGACCGATGGGGGCAAATCATCTTCCTGCTAATAGCGGAAAAGTGCAGTTTCTCTCAACTAGGCTGACGCCATCTCAGCATAAAGATTATGACCCGCTCAAAAGGGCGGTGCTGGGCTTTCCGCTGGAGAATACCTCAGCCGCTTCCGAGGCTCGCACAAGAGAGCGAATGAAGGGTGGCGGACGTTTGTAACGCGCATCCAGAGTTACCTCCACTTGTATCTTGAGTCAAGAGGAGTCAAAACCCTAGAGGGACTAACCGCGTTACTGGTGGCGGATCAGGTAAAGAGCCACCTGTCGGAGGAAGCGCTAAAATTCATTATCCTTCAAGAAGGGAAGGAGTGGGTGAAGGCGCCCGAGATGGCCGCGCTCCTTCAAACGTTTGAGGAGGCGGAGGGTAAGAATAGCGCCGGCAAAAAGTCCGAGCAGAAAAATTTCGAGGGTCCCAGCGCAAGAGGTATCGCGCCAGTCAAGGAGAGGGGTAAACCGTTGAAGCTAAAGGCTCATGTGCCGAACGCTAACTCGCGCTCCATCAGCTGCTTCAGGTGCGGCTCAACAGGACATTTGAAATCGAACTGTCCGCATAGCTCAAGCCAGACCATCCCGAAGGCACTCAATGAGAACGCAAATAGCCTGTCCGCTCGGGTAGCTATGGGGTGTATAGGAGGCGGGTGTAGTGAGCTGACGGCCGTGGCACTCCGTTGCAAGGGTAAGGAAATAAACGCTATTCTTGACACAGGCGCGGAAATTACGGTTGTGAGGGAAAGTCTCGTACCACCCGGGCTGACGAAGCCTCACGGGAAAATAAATTTGATATCCGCATTCGGTGAAAAGGTGGAAGCGAAGCTGGCGGTATTGCCGATGACTATGCACAAGGACACAGGAGTTATCGCTGACGTAATGGAAGCCGTACCTGTGCTCTGCGCCCTCACCGAAAAGTTGGTTACGCAAACCGATTGCCTGCTGTCGCAGGAGGCATGGGAGTCCCTCGAGGTGGAAGGGAAATCCCAAGGGATTAAAGCTTCTGATGAAAGGGGAACCGCAGACTTCATACAGTCATGCATGATAAAGAGCAAGCCGCGGGAGAGACAGGTGGTACGCTAAGCGCCCAGACTTCTCTACGCGACCAAGGAGTAGGCTCTGAGGAGAGTGAAGTTGCCGGACCCATAGTAACGCCAGGGAACGCGAAAAGCATGGCGGAGGTGTTTAGGGAGGAGCAAAGGCAAGATGAGACTTTACAGGAGACCTGGAAAGATGCGCAGGCAGGCAAGGGAGGTATGTCGGTAGTCGATGGGCTTCTCTACCACACGGATAGGATAGAGGGGCAGCCGGTAATGCAGCTGCAAGCGCACTTACGGCAAGCGGCGGAGCTGATCAGGGAAAAGCAGCACAACGTGTACGCCCGCCAGTATAATCAGCGTGCTTCCGTCAAAAGCTTCGAGGCTGGGGAAGCGGTGCTCGTGTTTGACGATCAGCGCGGAGGGAAAATGCTTCCAAGATGGAAGGGGCCAGGTACGGTCGCCGGCAAGTACCGCGACCATTCATACCTTGTACAGGTGCCTGAAGGGGGTAAAAAGCTCGTTAATGCCGGGAAACTCCACTCATATCAGAGTAGGGTAATGGCGCTCAGCGTCATGTTTGAGCAGGACGACGCGTCCGGGGAAGTTGAATGTGCACCTAGCCCAAAGAGTTCCCAGCCAGGAACAGAGATACTCTCTGTGGAAATGACCGCACACATGCCGGAGAGGAACCGAAGTGCGACTCGGGACATATTTAAGAGGTACCGAGACCTGTTCGACGAGAAACCCGGGGTGGCTAAAGTAAAAGAGCACGACATAATCCTGGCAGAAGGTTTTGCGCCTAGAGCGTCGCATGCGTACCGGGTGCCAACCAGCTTGAGAGGGGAGGAGAGCAAGCAGGTAGATGATCTGCTGAATCTCGGCTTAATTGTCCCCTGCGAGAGCCCGCACGCCCATCCCGTCGTCTGCGTATCAAAACGGGATGGCAGCATAAGGTTATGCGTAGACTTCCGCATGCTGAATGCGGGAATGGTCGCAGACGCCCATCCTATGAAACCACCAGGAGAACTAATGATGAGAGTAGGTAGGGGAGAGTATGTGCGCAACTACGCTGAGGTGGCGAGACCGTTGACAGAACTGACGGGAAAAAGGGTCGCGAACAAAATTCCGTGGTCTAGCGAGGCCGACAGCGCGTTCCAACGCCTCAAGGCTGCGCTTTGTGAGGCCACTGCTCTTGGGACGCCGGACCCGGACAAGCCATTTTGGCTTTACACAGACGCCTCCGCGTTCGCCGCAGGGGTCTGCCTTTCTCAGCGGGATGAGGACGGTGCGGAGGTCCCGATCGCCTTCTCGAGCCACAAGTTCTCTCTGACGCAAACCCGATGGTCCACTTGAGAGGGAGGCCTTTGCAGTAATCTGGGGCCAAAATAAGTTCGACATCTGGCTTTTCGGCGCACCGGTCACAGTCGTATCGGATCACAACCCCCTTGCATTTCTAGCGCTCAGCACTCCACACGGGGCTAAGCTTACACGTTGGGCGCTAGCGCTGCAAAGGTACAATGTAGTGGTGCAGCACCGCTAAGGAAGCTCGCACAGCAATGCTGACGCATTATCTCGGCTACATAACTGTTGCTGGCATTCGGACGGCGGCGTACGGGCCGTGGCGGAGGACGGGGAGGAACCCCTGGTGTCATCCGCAGCAGTGATGTGAACGTGTGGTGAAAAGTGCGAACTCTGCCAGCGGCACAGTTCAGACATGAGAACACTGTGCCGCGGGCTGTGAAGGACACTGCATGCAGTCCGTGAAGCCGTAGCTTTCATTGTTTGTACGCGCGTTGGTAAGCACAGCTTGAACGGCAATTCCTCGCTGGCATGGACAGCAAGTGCAGAGTGCCGTCTCTATTTGTCACGCGCCATGTGTGTACGCGACGTCGTTTGTTATCCACGCGGGAGGGAAACGACCGACTGCAGCCGCAGGGGTAGCGCGTAACGCGGAAGCTGTAACCGAGTTGCGGGACTGCTGGCGTTGTAGTTAATCCACTAGCCCTTTTGTATGTGTGTTTTTATTCATCTAAGCGTGCCGCAACCCTTAGATGAATTTTGAGGGGGGCGTGTAGAGGGCTAGCATGCGCCATGTGTGTTTGTTCCCCCCTCCCCCTCCTTTCTTCGCGGCTAATGAAGGGGAGCTTCGCCGTTGAGCGGGCCCCAAGGAGGGCCGTGGATGCGCGCGGTCTCATTAGGAGCGCCCATCTTTCTGTCGCCTTTGGTGTCGCCGCTGCAGAACCCGGAGAGCCCCCGGCGGGGGGGCTGCGAGGAGTGCGCAAAGCGGGCAGCAGCCAGAGAGGGAGCGGCCGGCTCACCCAAGCCTCCCATTGTCCCCTTTCGGGGAAGGACGCGTGTTTCTCGCCGGGGCCGCTTTGTGCCAGTGCACAAAGAACCAAGAGCATAAAAAGGTCAACGCCGCCGTCTCATCTTACGCCGACAGCTCACCGCGGCTTGGCAAACACCACTTGCGGCCCAATTAAGCTTCGAACGAAGCGGGGTCCGGTGCGTCCGGATGAATGGGAGCTGTGGGCGGCGGTGCAGCTGGCTGGCGTCCGGTATAGCCCCGAGGCTCGACGACTCGGTCTGAAGAAACGGGAGCGCGCAGAAGACACCGCCGGACAGAACGAGCACAGCAACCTGCTTAATTGGGGACCGTGGCGGCCACTTGACTTATGTCGCCGCCCGGACCCCGGAGGACGGCTGGGGGGGTCGGCACTCCATTGTGATCCGACTCTTATCGGAAAGTGGATCTGCGCTCCCGGGTGTTGTTTGCGACAGTCGCAGCTGGGTTGGGGCCGAGAATTGCCCTAGTGCCGGGAAGCGTCAAGGTCACGGGTACTGGGGAGACAGACGCACCCGTGGAAGTGTTTTGACATGTTGTTCTTATGCGTTTTGCTTTTTCTTCCTTAGGGGAGAGAGTTGGTCTGATATAGTGGAAGTGTTTTGCTATGTTGTTTGTAAGTATTTTGCTTTTCTTTCCATAGGGGAGAGAGTTTGTTTAGTACGGTGGAAGTGTGGGGCGGGGCGCGTCACCCATGGGGCCAATCCATATGTGTGTGAATTCTCGGAATGTACTATGTTTTAAGTGAAAATGATGCCCTTTTTACAATATGTACATTTGGGAGAGAGCTATGTGCACTACGGAAGTTGGAGGGCGGGCCACACGCCTAATAACCAATCGTGTTAAGGGTTTGACACGATTGGATGCTGATGAATGTGGGTCGGGCCCATGTGTCTTTAAAACTGGGTCCCGGAGTCCGGAAAAGAGGTTCTGGGCTACGGAGATAGATGTAACGCATCTTCGGCTATGCCGAGTAGGGGCCTCCTCTAAATGTTAGCCAGTTCCATGTTGTTGTTGTGCTCACTGCTCAACTTGTATATATATGTAAACTATTGCATATAAAGCTTCAATTTATATCCCCTGCAAGTTCTCTGTTGTTTGCAAGTATCATCTCCTATAGACCTTCAGCCTTCAAGTAATAACAAGCCGTCTCCGACGGGGCACCCCTGGTGCAGAAGAAAGAAGAGAAAAAGAACCTATTCGCTTTTGGTAGAAGAAGAAGGCGAAACTTTACTCCCGTTTTGTTGATTGCAGCTTGAACCAAGTTAGATTTCTGTCCTTGGTTTCTGCTTTGCAGCCTGAGAGGTTTAAGGCCTAACTGTTCAAATAGGAAAATCTTTTGAAAGAGCACAGTTACAGAGGTTTTTTTACATTAGTGAAAGCTTATTTCAATCCTAGTTAATTGTTTGCCACCTTGTCTGTCCTATCTGACAGGATTGAAATGCTCCAGCAGATAGTCCATCTTATTTTTTAATTCAGATGCGGTACGAGGCTCAAGTAGGTTATTTTTCTATCTGAGGACCAGTTATATTTGCCAGGTACAGTACAGAATTATTTCGTTCGCTATCCATAATGTCTACTGTGCATCATTTCCGGGCACTATTTCTGCCTGAAATGAAAGTGCAGACACTATATTTCCTTTGAAGTTCCTTCTTGTAAAATAATACATAAATTGTTACTATGCATGGTTTTTCATGCTATTTTAACCACACCCACAAAGTAATTTAGAATAGCATATTTTTCCTCACTTGACCTCGTTTCACAGTTCACCAGTGACTAATGTCAAACCTCAGTTTAGGGTTATGTAGTCGATTGAAAAAACTGGGATATAACTGGTGCTTTTTCCCTTCCTATGATTTCTGCCAAGGAATGCTCACTTAGCGTTGCAGTAATTAACGACTGAGTAGCGATTCTCTTCCTGTGTTTTGCGTTCTTCACGTGACCTACGCTGAACTTTGATGTTGTAGTCCTCGCTCGGCTGTTCAATACAAAACAGGGGAGAGAAGATAATCGGTATTGAATTATTTAGCTGTCTTATGTAAATCTTCTTCCCCACTGTCGTTGGTAAAGCTGACAAGGCTGAATTCAAAGCAGTTCCTTTAAATAACCTGCTAATTACATGACATAACCTCATGAGGGTGTTGCCTGCCATGGCTTCGTTTCATTTTTTACTGCAGGAACATTTTGTGATGTGTGCTCTTTGTATTATATCTTTGCCTCGACTGTCGGTTTTCTTCTGCATTTGTTTGGAATAGTTACTTATGCCTACTTGCTTTTTTGCTTGCTTTTTCTGTGAGACTTTTTTTGTTACCTATCCTTAGTGCATTTATGCAACCTGTTTCCCAGACATCAACAATTTCATTTGTTTATGTACATATATTCACTACACTGTCTTTTTTGTCCCAAATTTTTCTAATGCACCCGCACTCTTTTCTGCTATGCCCGCTGGCCTTGAAGGTAATTAAATGAAAAAAAATGTATCCTGCTCATTCATGTGTAACATTCTGATAAGCATCATTACAAGCTATAAATCACAGATCAAAGAACGGTGTGTCTGTTCCTTTAAGCACGTGAAAACTTGTACATTAATTTATCAAGGTGATGTTCCTCACTTTTCGTAATGGTCATAACTGAAAATTTTTGGCAGATATATATATATATATATATATATATATATATATGTGTGTGTGTGTGTGTGTGTGTGTGCGTGTGTGCGCGTGTGTGCGCGTGTGTGCGTGTGTGTGTGTGCGTGCGTGCGTGCGTGCGCGCGCCTCTTTTCATGAACTGTAAAATATGGCTTGGTTATGCCATCCTGCGTGAGCAAAAGCTTCATGCCAATAAGATTTCTCAAGTATGTTTTTCAAGCATGTTTTGCATAATAAAAACACACCTCAGTCAAGATCATCTTGTGTGATTGTGTCGTTGCATTTACGTTCTTTTGTGTGACTCCAAGCGGTAGGGTAATAGCATGTAATAGCAATGCAAAGTTCCGTGCACTTGACACCTGGGCAAACCTGCACGAACCAACGCTATGCATGCGAGAACGAAACAGAAAATGAAAGTACAGCCTCCAAGATTCCTGTTGCGGCCTATCATCTCTGAGGCCAGTGCGTTTCCCCGGGTCCACTAGGTGCGCTGTGCACAAAAGTCGGCCGCTGGGACCTACGGGAGTGTCCGCTCTTTACTTCTGTATTACTCTATGACTCCGGCACCGTGAGTGATGGATGAGGGGGAGGGTAAAGGCGTTTGTCGAGGCGGAGCTCAAGGTAGACCTCTTTTATGGTGCGGCGAAGGTTGAGTCTCCCACCGTCCTCCGAGGGCTTGGGCCAGGGGATCAACGGTGCCCGGAAAAGTGTGTCGCGGGCGAGCTGATGGGCCAGCTCATTGCCGTCAATCCCTGAATGCCCAGGGACCCAGCGGAGGAAAACGATGGAAGGCTGCAGTGCGGAGACCGCTCGTTCGACCTCCTGTTGGAGAGAGGGTCAGGGTGCGTTTCTGTATGTGGTGTATAGCGGCTTGTGAGTCTGAATAGACAGTGTACTCTTTGAGAGAGGGAAGGAGGGCAAATGACTGGAGGGCATGCGCAATGGCGAGGACCTCGAGGGACAATGCGTCTGGAGGGTGTAGATACGGCCCGCTGGTGTGGGTTTCAGGAGCAGGGAGGTGTGGATGGTACAGGGCGTAGCCGCAGGAACCTCGAGGAGTCACGAAGGAGGCATCCGTGTAAGCTACAGCCTGGGTATAAAAGAGAGGGGAATGGTGCAGTGCGGTCGCATGACGACGTCCGGCGTGCAGTAAAGCATTTTAAAATATCGCCCGAATACATCTGCTCCAAATCATCAACACACGTGTGTGACTGAATTTTTTTGCTGCTTTTTCTGGGGGCACCAGTACGCTTGTCCCCAATACAAAATACCTGTTTCGCTTGCGCGTAAAAGAACAACCGTTGTCGGCTACTTGAAGGTGGATGTAACACAATTGTGGCCTTATGGAAGAAAATCTGGGCTATCCCGAATGGGGCTCTCCACATAAAGTCATTGAAGGTACCACGTGGGCCGACGCGGGGCTGAAAAGCCCGCATGCCTGCTGCAGCTCACATGGGTGCCCCGTCGGGTACCCCAGTGCTGATTCAGTGATATGTGAGCTTTATGCAGCTATACGCTGGGCAATACCCGCCCGCAGACTACCGCTGTATGTCCCACTTGACCGCGGCAGGAATGGAAAGCGGGAGCGACAGTACGCAACCGACATCAGTTTTTTCTGGGGTGTTCGCGGTAAGATAGAACAAAACTGCGGGATTTAAGGAAAAAAAGCCTCTGCTAGTCCTCATCGGGCTGCCGGAAGAACGCTGCTGTATGGACTGTAACAGAGTAACAAAAGCGGTAGTGCCCGCATTGTGCCTTCATCGGCCCCTTTTAGGGTACAAGAAGCAATGTCGAATGTTGATGTTTGTTGCCCTTGCGTGCCCATTAGGTTTCCATTAGGTGTCGAAACATAAATGATCGTACTCTGCAGCAGTTTAGTAGTGAAATATCTAAAACAGAGTGGGAAAATGTATTGCTCAGCGGCATTGCCAATATATTCAAAGATAAGTTAAAAGTATTAATTTCCGCTGCTTTCCCTACGTAGAAATACTCCTGCCGTGAAAGGCTCACAAGCCATGGGTCAATGCAGAGTCTATAAAAGCCATCAACGACAAAAATGCCTCTATGAACGCTACATAAAAACAAAAAGCTCTGATAACCTTAAAGCTTTTAAGCGGCACAGAAACAAAACAAATGGACTGCTCCGCAAAAGCAAGGCGTCTTATTTTGAATATTGAAAATCTATTTAACACTGAGACTGTAAAACAGATGGATGTGCTCTGAATGCGAATAAATTCTTTAAAAAATCCTAGCCGAACCAAAGATGCCCTTCTCTCCACAATGACAATCGATAAAAAATCTGTCACGGGTGATGAGTTAGCCGCCGACTTTAACGAGTATTCTGCCTCCGTCTCAAGCACTACACATGCCATTCAATGGACTTAATGAAATGCAGCATACGTGATAGTGCTTCCTTGTCACCAGAAACCACGGCGGAAGTTCAAACTACATTTGTACATGTTTGTCCCTTGGGAACAGCAGAAGCTGCGATGTTGACGGATTGCAGATGGCTCCGATAAAGCATGTGCTTCACATAATAAGCCCTATTAAAACACAATTAAATAATTTAATATTCGTAGCAGGCGTTTTCAGGGAAAAAATAAACGTTGCTAAAGTTTCCGTAACTTTTTCAATGGGGGCGATCAATGCTGCATGTCTAACTACAGGCCAATATGAATTCACCAAGTTTTTTCTAAGGGAATAGAAAAATCATTCATGCGAGAATGAGCAGCTTTCTAAACAAACACAACGTCAGTTCGGATTTCACAAAAAAAAACGCTCTACAAAAAGTGCACTGCTCCTCCAGAAAGAATTATTCTGAAAGCCTTTGAGCGTAAAGAGTACATGCTTGCGTAATTTATTGACTTTTCGAAGGCATTCGACCGCATTAACCACAGAACTCTTACTGAAAAACTAGAATATTGCGGATTTCACGGTATGTCTTTAGACCTTCCGAAGAGCCACTTGCGGAATCGCCAGCAACAGGTCCAAATTTATGATTTTCAATCTGAACTGAGAACGGTCCGTTGCGGTGTCCCGCAGGGCAGTATTCCATGTCCACTATTTTTGAACACCTACATTAATGACATAGATAACATCGACTCACCCAGTAAAAAAAAACCATTGAGATTTCCAATTGGAACCAGTTGATTTTTGGGCACCATTGGAACCAATTGGCTAGAAACCAATTGGAAAGACCAATTGGTTCCAGTTGGCTTTTGAGCCAATTGGTTCCAATGGTGTCTGAAAACCAATTGGTCTCAATGGTTTTTTTTTTACTGGGTAGTGTCAATCAACATTTTTCTACGGAATTGAAATTAACATGCTTTTAGGGAAATCAAAGCCAACAGACACACATACAACACACACAAGCAACACTGCACATTCAGGCACTAGTAGCATACATTAGCTCAATATGTACATCCAGAGAACACACTTCTGCTCCAACTTATATACCCAATTTATTAGGCTCTCATGCTGGGGCCGGTGGTGCTTGCCCACTGAGCGCAGTTATTTAATTTAATTTCAGCTCCAGTGGTGGTGCACGTGATGAGTACAATTTATTAGGCTAAGCTGCTGATAGCTCTTATCGTAAGTACCATATTACTACTACCTTTTTCGTCAAACATGCAAACATTCATTGGATAAATTGGGTGCAGTTCGGCGGAGCAATTGGATGCAATGGGTAAGATCAATTGGGCTCACCAATTGGAAACCCAAATGGTCCAATTGGATAGTCCATTTGGACCATCGAATTGGAACACCATTTCAATTGGAACCAATTGGAAACCCAAACGGTCCAATTGGATAGTCCATTTCGACCATCCATTTGGAACACCATTCCAATTGGAACCAATAGGAAACTGAACTCGTCCAATTGGAATCAATTGGAACCCATTGGAAATCCAATTGGTTCAAATGTTTTTTTTTTGACTGGGCAAATAGCCACTTCATAATTTAAGCTGATGACACTACCTTACTTTTTTACGGCCCGCCTTTACCCGAACTGGAAGTCAAAGCTAATAAGGTGCTCGATTTGATAAACAACTGCAGCATTTCAAGTTCACTGATTCTAAACACCTCCAAGACAAAAGCCAAATTTTTACGTCCTCACAACAAGAAAATAGATACTGATATCAACCTGTATATTGGCTCTCATAACAAAGAGATAACGTCACAAGTAAAGAGCCTGGGCGTCATTTTCCACGAGAATATGTGTTGGAACTCGCAGGTTACCCACGTTCGTTCTATACTCGCTCGCACAGTCGGCTTGCTGTCGCGACTACAGTTTCTTTTCACACAAAACATTAAATTGCTACTCTATACTTCATTGCTTTTTTCCCACGCTGAGCTACTGTTTTCCGATCAGCGGCACTACCACACACACTAATATTAACATTCTTTTTAGGTTACAGAAAAAAGCAATACGTATCATTAAAAATGACAACTTTAGCACCTAGTCAAACTCAATATTTGATTAATTGCAGATTCTACCCGTCACCGCATTGCAAAATTCAGTGCTTAGTTCACGCTACCGCCGCGGCATATCCAAAAATGACACATACCTCAAAGATCTTGCTTCATTAGCATTGTGAACCAATGTGTACAACACACGCAGCACGGACCGCTGGGCAGTTCTTCGCACCCGAACAAAATACGGGTGTCAAATGTTAAAATACTGTTTGCCAACTACTGTTAATTCGGAATGTATCTCCTCACTCTGAAAGAAGATTGCACGTCATTCGTTTTCTCTTTTGTTTCTTTTGTGTTCTTCCCAACTTTTATTATTGTTTTGTGCTCAATACTAATATAGTGATCATCACAGCTGTTTCTGCCAAGCGTTTGTTAGTAGGGTGTAGGTCTCGTCAAGCCTCCTGAGCGCATTTTGCCTGCACCAGCAGCGTTGCAATGTATGTTGTAATGTTGAAATCAATTTGATTTGATTTGATTTGATTTCAAAAGCGAACAAGCCAGCGGAAGAATCACTGTGCTGTCTGTCAACGCGGTTAGTTCAGTGGCCCAATTAGGAAAGCTGTGCAATCTGTTGCGTATGGATTGCCTAGACAGCCGGGAGAACTACCATAAAAGGTTGCGACGGCGGGTACTGTTGGTCACCGGGCACAACAGTATGCACATGGCAGGTGACATTAAGACAGCAAGAAACTCAGGAGAACGAAGCCATGACATTTTTGAGAAACGGGACCAAAAGAATTTTCGCACATTTACGCTGCTGCTTCGGAATCGTCCACAAATGTCCTTGCCGAGCCAAGATTTTCCTCGCGTTCGTCGAGCATAATCATCCCCCGCATTTTTGTTCACATAGCTTCAGGCTCTCCGTCGCCCTCATCTCCCTTCATAATATAGGACACTGTCTCATTAGTTATCACGCTGCGGCTCATTCTTGATTTATTTTTTTTCGATCCTATGCAGATAGCACGCTAATTAGAGGGTGGGCATAATCAAGGGGCTATTGTACGGGTCCGACCATGGTGTGCAGGGCAACGACTTCACTCTGCACCTACCCTTGCTTGGTGCACAACTCCGAGGCAGAGGCACGGTCACTACCAGCGCGTTGTCCATTCAAGAATGCTAGGTTAGTCCTGCTGTGCGACATAGCCTGTGAGTCGCCTACGTGGATTACGCATAAGAGGGACCATGACGGCCCACTGACGCTCGAGGCGAAGGCGATGCTCTTCTTGGGTTCTCATAAGCAGTCTTGGACCATTTAACAAAAAAAAAAAACTCTTGCGACAAGACGCTTCTATCAGAAGTCGTGGCTACTCATTCTGTGACTGTAAAAAGGCAAAGAAGACATCGTAGGAACTACCGCAACTTTGCGGTCTTGCACCGGGCTTGTGAAGCGTATATAACGCCATCATCGTAAGATGCCCAAATACATCCGGAAGCTACAAAAAGACCGCTACCACTGACCTGATACTGAGGGGGAGGGAAATCTGAGAGATTTTTTATGCTATGTATTGGAAAAAAGCTTGAATAAGAAGAAAACCGAACCAATGAGACAATACGAGCGCTGATCTCCTATCAACCGTACCCTGCGCCAGTCGCGGTCCTTTTATCCGCTCAAATTTCCTTATCTCGCCCTCACACCTGTGTGGATAACCTAGCTCTTCACACTCCAAAGCTTTAAAAGAGCTGTTTGTGAATAAGCTGAAGTGGGGACGTTCTATTTGCTAGGTGCTGGCTGAGGTCCGATACCTCTGGGTAACGCAAAGTAGAGCCTAACTTCCAACATCCGCTGGTACCGCCTCATCGCCGCATTTGCTGACAAAGTAAAAGAATGCATTGGTCCTTTCGCTGCTTTACAAACTATACAATTCAGCAGCGTTATATGCAACTGCAGTACAGAAAGGGACTGTAAACTTCTGTCCATCTAATAACAGCTTCAATAAGCTCGGCAACCTTCTTTGCTTAGTGTTTCGACTGATGATTGGGGTACCTGGTGTGCTGACGCAGCCGCAGAATCTTGCGCTGACAGCGGCCCCAGTTTCTGGGCGAGCGGCTGCCGGGATTCGATCGACACCGAAGACGGGCGCTGTTGTGCTTGAGATCCAGCCCCTAGTAGCACGCTTTGTTGCCTCAGTGTGGCCACAACGTTACCTTCTAACATTGCCTTAACGTGGCTAGCGTCCTCTTTTTGCCACGTTAACGCAACATACATAAGACAACGTTGAGACAATATTGCTCCAATGTTACATCAACTTCCAGTCAATGTTAAAGCAACTTCTGGAGACAATATTAATGAAACATTGCTACAACATTTTCTTAATCTTGATACAACTTTTTATTCGCACACATGCAACATTCCCACGACAATGTTACTACAATATTGCTGCAATGCTGTCATAATGTTTCAGAAACATTCAGACAGCATTCTAAATTACTGAAATATTTCAGCGACCAATAATGGCTGCTGCTCAATAAAGTGATCTCTTGAAAGACTAAACTGTGTACAATGGCCTCATCATACCAGAATGGTTACAGCAGCTTAAGGTCACAAGAATGAGCAATTGAGCATTACTCCTTGCTACACAGTAATGCGGTGCTTGCTATAGAATACAAATACAAGACTGCACTGCACAACACATTGTTTTTCCATACTTTCCAGACCGCTTACTCTAAATAAATCCTTAAATGTTACATTCATTAGCTCTCTACAAGTGCTCCTATCGTTTAGATGCAACAAGATTCCATGACATGGTTATTCTGACAATTAGACTGATTTATTTAAATAGACAGAAATATAATTTCGAAAAAGGAAGCAGACTTATAATACACTCAACAATACAGCTTGAAAAATGCAACACGAGGGCTTACATTTTCACGGATATGATTTATTTATTTACTTCATAAAGAAACTTGCAACAAATCTAAAAAAAACAGTACACATGTGAGCTACTCGGGAACAAGAACCAGAGCTAATGTTTTAAACAGTTACTAGGCACGTTACCATAGCATGAAAACGTGCACACACCTCTCAACTGGCATGTTATAAATACAAAACACTTGAGTAAACTATTTACACAACAATAGCACACCTTGAAAACATGCACCACCTGGACTTTGTATTTCCCAAATATAACACATTCATTTTGTGCACAAAATTGCAACTAATAAACAAAGTAGCAGTTCAACAGAGTTGGCCATTCAGAAACAAGGAGCAGAGGTATTATGAACAGCAGAGTTAGTTGTTGGGCTGTTTAACATCACTGATTTAAATGCATAGTTTTCCAGCACTACGGAACACACACACACAGATACATGAGCCGCCGCGTGGTTCAGTGGTTATGGTGCTCGGCTGCTGGCCTGTTAAGACACGGGTTCTATCCTGGCCGCGGTGGTTGCATTTCGATGGAGGCAAAATGCTAGAGGCCCGTAAATGCAATCTGCATGCAAGAGATCTAAAGAATGAAGACAGGTTCCAAACTTGTCAAGCACTGCAGTGATTGTACAGAGATTTTCAAGTGCGAAGATCATTAGCAGAAGCAGACCACAAACCACATGTGAAGCGACAGAGACGCATCATATTAAAAAAGCTGGTTCACAATGTGCGAGAAATACTTCAATTGTATCATATAATGCAGATATGATGTTTCTTTCATAGTTGTTATGATAAAGGCTAGTCTGAGGGCATTTAAGCAGTCTGTGCCGTTAAATAACCAGTTGTCAGTGAGCGCTGTGTTTTATCCTTCTTCCCAACTTCAGTAAAATAGCAAGTTGGTACATACTTGAAGAAAACAGCGCAGCAACAAGCACAAGAGAGAAGATGGGACAGGTGCTGACCAGCAACTGAAGGTCTATTGAAAAGGAACACTTAAAATATACTCACTTTACAACCAAGAGCGCACATGAGCTGCTCAAACAACACCGATAAGCTATCAACTTCAGTCATGGTGGTCAAGATTCAACAGTTCACAGTCATGAACGACTGTCTGTCCTTGTTCATGATTGTTATTGTATCCTGACCACCATGACTGAAGTTGACAGGTTATCAGTGTTATTTGCGCAGTTTATGCGCACTCTTGGTTGTGAAGAGAGTATGTTTTATGCGTTCCTTTTCAATAAATCTTCAGTTGCTAGTCAGCACCTGTCTCATCTTCTCTCTTGTCCCTGTTGCTGCGCTGTTTTCTTCAAGTATCCTTCTTCCCTTCTTTGGTCATGCACCGTTGCACTAGAAAACTACAAATTTAAAGTACTGTCAACATTTGCCTGAACAATTTAGCACGTCTAAAATATGCTTGTCTTCTGGTAGCCTCCAGCTGCTCACGATGATGGTCTCTTCTAATTCATGATGTCACAAGCGAAGCTGCATCCCTGCAAAAAAAAAGAACAAAAAATTTCCTAATATAAGCATACACGTCTAATAACAAATCTTCTACACTCCTCAAGGAACACAGACATTGGACAGCTCTGTTTAAAGAACTTATGTCCAGTCACTTGGCTCAAACCAAAATAGTGAAAAAAAATGCCCTTCCCTGGCACCGCGAGCATATTTTAACAGCCTGAGCAACAAATTGTTCTGAAAGTGGCTAAAAATGCATTCATTACATAAAAGACATCGACTATTCATGCCACCTAAAATTCCTCCAAAGCAAGCAAATAATTTACAAACAAAAATTCCCATTCCCGCACCTCACAGCAATGGCCAGTGCTGCTGTCTCGCTTGAATCTTGCCTTACAAGCAGACATACTGATGTCATCCATGGGGACGACCATTCAATTGCTTAAAACCACAAGGGCATTTGTAGATGAAGGCGTAGCCGGCTGGAGGTGGTTGCACATCACTCCCTTTGTCTTCCCTCAATTGTGCCATGGCAGGTGGCCGACAAAGTAAACCGAGCGAAGAGGGCAGGCCCAGCCTATAGTCTTTTTCAGTCTCACTGCTGTGCACAATTTGAAAGGCATAGTTGCTAACGGCCGATTCTTCCTGGGCTACATAAGCTAGATCACAAACTGATGATGGGTGCAGGGGTCAAGTGGATGCAGCTAGCACAGGAAAGAACTAATTTGGGGAATATGGGAGAGGCTGTCGCCCTGTAGTGGGTATAGTCTGGCTGACGATGATGAAGGATGATTGAACGCCAATGAATATTTCACTTTTCTTACCCTTGGCGCAAATCGCTGCACAGTCCCATAAATGTTGGTTATAAGTGTATACATCTGATTGGGAATGAGAGGGCAAAGACTAGTATAATGCAGCAGCGTCAGTTTCGGGTGAAAGAATAAATTCTGGTTCCTTGCTTAAAATGCCGCTGGATTTATGCTATCTTCCAGTAGAATGCATGAGAACTGGTGTAATGCCCTCGCACAAAGTGCAGACGTTAAGGAACATGCACATGTTCTTCCAGAGAACGAAACATTCCAAAGTAGTGGTAATGACCATCGGTCATCACTGCTGGATCAGTATGCCTCTGTGTCTTTAGTAATTTTCTAGCATCCGTGGGTAACTCTGGATGGTATGGCTTCAGCACTTTAAGCAGGGAATGCAGGTGAGAAGCAGGCTATCAATTGCCCACAAGTGCAAGTCGTGCTCTAGACATTGAGTAGCGGCACCAGACTCAAGTGTCATCCTATCTTCATAAACCACCAACTCCTTACTGTCAGAAATCCGCGACAACTCCTATGTTGCCCTTTCTATGTCAGAGATGCTGCTAGCGGTGCTAAAATCCGACAAGTGAGAACTGCGGCTTTCAACTGCGTCCTCGCCTGGCGCTGATAAAGAGGATAAAATAATATTATGCGATCAAAAGGCATCTTGATACTGTTCTGCTCATGTTGCGTACAATCTGCTGCCATGACCATTATCAAGCCTAACAACAGAAAAACAGTTTTCTAGTTCTTCGTGAACAACCTCTGCTGTTCTTCGGCGTCGTTGCTGAATGGACACTTCGCTTAGCGAACACTTCATTCTCTTCATGATACAACGAATGTAACACTTTATCAAACTATCACGAAGAACCAACACAGGTCACAGCACAACAATGGAAGTCTAGAAATCACTCACCATTGAGGTCATCCTCTGGGCAAGCCTTTGTTGTTTCAGCTGAATTCCAGTGAAACCACAACGAAACACAGCAGCGCGGGCACGGCGACCGCAAGAAAAACTGTACTAGAAGAACAAAAAACGTGAATATCTTGCCACGACTGCCGCTGACACGCAACGCAGGTTCTCCGATGAGCGCGCATCGCAGGATTGGCTCTCGGCGCGGCCGCGGTTTGGATTTGGATTTGTAATAGTGATCTCCATGGCCATTAGACTGCGGGGTGTCAGTGAAACCAGAACTAAAATTCTTCGGCAGTTTTAATTTTGTCTGCATGTTTAATTGAAAAACAAAGTACTTCCAGCTCATTAAAAATATTTTAGATAGAAATATATCTTTCTACATTAGTGTCACAGAGTGCAAGTACACTTGGACTGCTCACCATTTGCATACACACCACATGCAAACTTGCCCTAGAAGTAAAAATTAATAAATAAATAAATACTGTCATGGTGAGTAGAAGTGATCTGGTACCGGCTTTTCTATTTGGGCTTCAGAAATAGCCCGAGAGGGCAGACAATTAACCTATAGCATGAATGTTATATCAATGTCATCGTATGTGATTCAACATTTATTCATCATTTGACAATATTGCTGCAATGTAAAAAGACCACTTTAGGGCAACATTATCAGCATGTGTCTTGGTAACATTGCAGCAACATTATCTAATGTTGAAGAATGTTAGCGCAACATAGTACAACATTGGCAATGTTGTTTCAACGTTGCAGTAACATACTGTGCTACTAGGGGCCATGCCCTCGGCCTATTGTTCGCTTGGCAGCAGCAAAAGGCGCCGGAACCACGCCGCCACCTGCGTGCTCCCTGGCAGAAATCCTTAGGCCTCGGAGCCAAGAGAGTTGTTGTTGTTGTTGTTGTAGCCTTTGACAGAATGGCACATACCCACTCTGGGGGATCGGCCAAGAATCAGGAGGTAAAGGTTGGTATTCTCCTGTACAGTGGTGAGCAGCCTTGTCTAGAGCGCTTGAGCAGTGCGCACTTGGTAACAAAAACCGAAATTAGAGAGCAGCCCCTCATTACAGGGCAAAGTTTTCGTGCCTGCTTTGTTTACGAGGCTATCTGGCGCTACTTCCGTGCAAGCGTTGCAGTTGGACCCTAGAGGCTGCCACAAAATCTGGATTTGTTTGCAAGGAAGTGCACCGCCCGAGCACTCTAGACAAGGCTGCTCACCACTGTATGTAGTAATTAAGGCAAAAGGAAAGCCCACGGGAGAAGAACACTGGGGGAGTCTCCCACAAGAAGGGCACGGAGAGGATGAAAAAATAAAAATTAAAAAATAATAATAATAATTATAACCTTATATGTATATATATATATAAAGGAGTTTGGATTGGAGAGAGAGCGAAAGAGAGAAAAGAGAGAATGGTTCGAAAAATAATGAAGCATAAAAAGAAAATACTGAAAGCTTTAGCAAGGCAGTCGATGAGATTCCAGCAAGAAATTTTGAACAGCGTCACAAACAGACCTGTGGTTGAACCCAAGCGTGGTGGCACCAAATGATAGCAAGTGTGAGCTGCTCAAACTAAGGCCAAGTTGTTGTAAGGGCAACTCCAGCAGTCTTCTTCTCAAAGAGGTGAAACGACGACAATGGAGCCAAAAATGATCGATAGATTCAGGCTTACGGCAAAATGCACAGAGGGGAGATAACGCCAAACCAGATCTGTGCAGATAGAGAAGACTCGAAAAGTCTCGTGCTACAGAGGCTTCGTTTTTTTCCTCTATTCTTTGGAACTTCTTGTACCAGGTCGTTGGTAGTGACATTGGCGGTGGAAATTCGCTTTTCGTCTCTTCAAGGCTTAAAGGTGCAGTGAAGAGGAATCTCAACTCGTCTTTTTGCCGCGGGAACTCAATCTGCACGTTCCGAGCATTCTTAGAAACTTCGATTTATTGCCCTGTGTGGCCGATTTCCCTAATTAAATCGAATTAACGTCCGGCTCCCGCCTTTTTTTTTTAATTCTCAACCCGTACGGTGGCCAGAGTCGACCAACGCGTGGAGTGCCTTTCACCCAGTCCCGTGGGGGCTTGCCGAGCTGCCATCGGCGGAGTAATACGTAGTAGTCCGTAGAAGTAAATAGTCCGCGCGTTTTTTTATTTCTGCGGGCTTGTTTTGCGGCTATATTATCTGCGAATGAAACCATTTATTCACGGAAACCTAAAAAAACAAAATAAAGCGAAAGCAAAGCCTCTACGAAGCTGGCTGAAAGCAACTCCACGCGTTGGTCGACTCCGCCCACCGTACGAGGGAGAATTCGAAAAAAAAGGCGGGAGCCGGACGTTAATTCGATTTAATTAGGGAAATCGGCCACACAGGGTCATAAATCGAAGTTTCTAAGAATGCTCAGAACGTGTGGATCGAGTTCCTGCGGCAAAAAACGAGTTAAGATTCCTCTTCAGTGCACCTTTAATAATTACTGTTATTAATATGGCTAATTGGTTTTACATAATTAGCCAAAGCTCCCCATTTCCAGTGATGCATTACATGTGGCCGATGTTATGCTTACTACAATTTATGATTATTACTGCAGTAGGATATAACTTAAAAAAAAAGCAGTTGCTCACACTCGACTTCGGTCCGCGGCGTTCTGTATTACTCCGGTGGCCAATCGCAAAAGTAAACGAAATCAGCTTTTTAATATTTGACATTATCAAACAATCCGCGCATGAAAATTGTAGAGTTCATAATCTTTTTCTTGTGACATAAGATTTCTTGTGGCATAAATTTTTTTGACAAAGTCGCCTTCCAATCACTTTTGTTGGTGACTGACCACGCCCCAGCAGCGCTCCCGCCGGCCTTCCCCGCTCGCTGCTTTCGCTGCCCTCATGGAGGAAGGAAACCTTCTTTCCTCCATGGCTGCCCTCGTCGCTAGGCGATCACGTGACACATCCATCCGGCAAGCAGCATGTCACTCATGCGCAGTGGCGACGCGCCCGTACCCACCTGGATGGCTGGGAGACAGCGCGCAGTTTAAATGGATAAAAATGGGCTATAGAACCCCACAACCTGCCGCTCATCATCCTTTCTCTACGATTAAGCAACATATGAACCAGTAAGAAGGATAATTTTGTTGAACATACTAGAGGAAGAAAAAAATGACGTGTGAAACTGATCTACTCAATCGGCTGAGCAGGCGCGCTCATGTCTCAAAAAAGAACCCGTGGACTGTCTCGCTCCCGACGGCTTTGCTGGGGAGAGAGGGACCAAAATATCCCAGCAGCAGTGAAATGAAAAATGCATACACCCTCAAGGAAAACGAGCACTTGCGCCTGCGAAGTCTGATGAGGACCGTCCAAGCTTATCGCAATGGCTTCGTGTTGGTTTGGTTGGTTTATGAGGTTTAACGTCCCAAAGCGACTCAGGCTGCGAGAGACGCCGAGGACGGCTCCGGAAATTTCGACCACCTGGGGTTCTTTAACGTGCACTGACATCGCACAGTACACGGGCTTCGTGTAGATATCTCAAAAATGTGTGTGTTCAAATTGCATGCAGACGGACGTATTTACTAATCGAACATATCTTTCTCACCTTTGCCAAAGCTTATACAAGCTGTCGTGTCAATTGCTCCTAAACAGACGCACAAATGTTCTTTAAATAACATGCTAAAATAGGTTGCACTCTTCAATATAGACAGAAAGTTTTATTAGCTCACAAGGCGTTATTATTACTGACTACTACAAAATAAATAGTACAGCCTTTGTCCCAGGCCCGTGTTCTCCGATCTTAACAGTGTGTGCACAAAATGTATTCGAGAGATAGTTCTTTCCTACTGGCCCGACCTTGATAACGTCTCTAATAGGTCTTAGCAGCAGTGATTTCTTCTTAACGCATATTACTGTAAAGTTTTCTCTGTCTCTTGCTTGTCTAACCTTCTGAAGACAATCTTTCGCAAATTAAGGTAGGTAGAGAGCATTACATCTAGTAAACAATGTTACGCGTCAGCAAGCTGATGAAGACAAAACATGAGCGATGGTGATGGCGTGATTTGTTGTGAGGTGCGGGTTGTGGTCCACATCCTGGTCTTGCAGCTTAGGCGTCCTTCGTCTGCCCTGCTGATCGGCCGCTTACTCCTGGTCCGCACCACCCGGCTGTGCCCCAGTCCGCCAGACCAGAACCGACCTCACCGCTCCGCCCGCCCCGTTCCCCTGCCCCGATCAAAAGGCTTGCCAAACTGACGGCGCTGCAACCTAGACACTGCGACCTCACCGACCCGAGAAACCGCTTGCACCTTAAATCAGAGCCCCCTGCCCACGTCCTTTCGGTGCCTTCATGTGCCTCGGCCCTCGGGTCCAGGTGACCTGTGTCCCGGAAGCTTCGTGGAGCAGCACTCATCTTATCATCCTGTCATCTACGGCGACGGAAACCTTTCTTTCTTCGGTCAACCGTTCCTTCAAGCGCATCATCGCCATGTCGTACTTTCACATCGTCAGCGCCCTTCTTCAAGTTCTCAATCGGCACGATCGCTCGGTGGCCTCGGGTCTTGTCACAGACTGGAAGAAGCTTGGGCAGGAGCACTCTCACTAGGATCGCAGCCATTAACACCATCCGTCATGTCCTTTTGTCTTCCTCAGCTTGCCGCCACGTAAAATTATTGTGATGTTCAAATCCCTTATATTTAGTTATGCCAGTCGATCACAACTATAACATAAAAAAGTTACCTTGGCTACATGATTACAAATTCCATTCAGACGTCATCCTAACTGAGGTTATTCATAAAATGATCTCTAAAAAAAACCATGCATCATCCGTATGGAACTCTGGAGAACACGCGTATTAATCGGGCGCTAATGAATATCTTGAAAACTGGTATTCTCTGTTCATCCTTTAAAACTACCTTTCTTAGACAGCAGTCCATGGTAGAGAGGGGGTGTGGTTGATGGTCCTTTGCGATCACAAAAATGAACAAGGGAGGGGAAAACCTCAGGTTGCTGGAGCCAACGTTTCGACAAGGGGACTTGTCTTCGTCTGGGCTAAGCGTTCATCATTGGCAGGGATTAAATAGGGCCTTCGCTCCGAGGAGGAAGGCCCCGGGGGTGGGGAAGGAAAGTGGTGTGAGAGGGGATGCGTGTCAGGAAGGGGAGGGAGGTGAACCTTGATTCGTTAAGCTGCAATAGTGGAAAAACTTATATCCCGGGGGTGTGTAATGAACAAAGGCTTTGAAGGGGCTGCGACGGGGGGAGGCGCTGTAGGACCTGAAAAACTCAGATAAGAGGATTAGCCAGCATGGTACAGGGAAATGAGAAGAAGGCAAACAACATAGGCTGGCACTGGAAGGCGGGGCATTTACAAGGAAGGACAAGGCAGGGCGGGGGGGGGGGGATGGCTCGAGTTCAGGGAAAGCGAAAAAGATGGGGCGGAGGGGGTAGCAGGAATGTCATGGTGTCCGAGAACTGATAGTAGGGGATTAGGTGAAAAAAAAAGAAAAAAAAGGGGGGGGGGTGAGTCACAGGAAGCCCACTGACCGACAACAATACTTAGATTTCACTAGCCATCATCCAAGACACTGCAAACAAGGTATATTCCTAGGACAGGCAACGAGACTAAGAAGAATATGTAGCGACGACGACGACTACCTGAAACACCTACACTCGCTAAAAAACACACTAATCACCAGAAACCATCCACAGACAACCCTCAGTAATGCGTTCCAACGAGCAACCACTTTGAAACGAGTTCTTAAAAAACGAACAAAAGCTAACAGTCAACGACCTCCTGCACTTATAACGAAATACTCAAAGGCGCTTCCAAACATAAACAATATCCTGCGGAAATACCACCCCATTTTAACTGGTAACGACCGTCTCAAGAAAATATTTCCCGACGCACCAAGGGTAACATACACACGCAACACAAACCTGAAGGACATCCTGGTGCATGCTAGGCTCGGTAAGAAACCACCACCGACAGTAACTTCATGCTCTCGACCTAGATGCAAGACATGCAAACATTTACAAAGGGACACTACGGTTAAAGTACGGCAAACGATTTCAGTCTCGATATAAAGACTAGTTTTGACTGCACATCGTCCAATATTATCTACATGCTCCAGGGCTCCTTCTGCTAGAAACAATACATCGGAGAAACCGGGCAAACAATGAGTGCCAGATTAAACGGGCACCGGGCTGACACAACACGGAATGAACAGAAGGCAGCGTCGACCCATTTTAATCAATGCCATCACAAATTCGACGAACTCAAATTGTTCATTCTTCAGTCAGGCTTCAAATCGACTAGGGACAGAAAATACAGAGAAGCATTCCTAATCCACAAATTTAAAACACTGCAACCAACAGGGATTCACATGTCTAGAGGAAACCTGGAATCTCTCAGGTACATTCCAGGGTTAGCATAATTTTAAATTAACAAATGTCTTGCACGTGCTCAGACCATTTCCTAGAACCTCGCATAAGTATATTATCTTTTCAGGAGGACACAGGGGCGGGATGGGGGGCACGGGCGTGGAGGTAGACAGGGACAAGGGCGTGTCCCTGTCTGCTTCTATGTCGGGGTCTTTTGTTGCGCCCCTGTGTCCTCCTGAAAAGTTATGAACCAACACGGCCAAATACAAGTACTTCTGAGTATACTATCGCTCTTTGCACCCTTCCCACGTCATATCTTCCACCACATTTCCGGCCTTCTCACCGTCTCCCTGTGACTCACCCCCCCCCCCTTTTTCTTTTTTTTTCACCTAATCCCCTACTATCAGTTCTCGGAAACCATGACATTCCTGTTACCCCCTCCGCCCCACCTTTTTCGCTTTCTCTGAACTCGAGTCATTCCCCCCCCCCCCCTGCCTTGTCCTTCCTTGGAAATGCCCCTCCTTCCAGTGCCAGCCTATGTTGTTTGCCTTCTTCGCATTACCCTGTACCATGCTGACTAATCCTCTTATCTGAGTTTTTCAGGTCCTACAGTGCCTCCCCCTGTCGCAGCCCCTTCAAAGCCTTTGTTCATTACACACCCCCCGGATATAAGTTTTTCCACTATTGCAGCTTCACGAATCAAGGTTCAACTCCCTCCCCTTCCTGACACGCATCCCCTCTCACACCACTTTCCTTCCCCACCCCCGGGGCCTTCCTCCTCGGAGCGAAGGGCCTATTTAATCCCTGCCAAATGATGAACGCTTTGCCCAGACGAAGACAAGTCCCCTTGTCGAAACGTTGGCTCAAGCAACCTGAGGTTTTCCCCTCCCTTGTTCATTTTTTGTGATTTCTTAGACAGCGTTGGTTTAAAGAAATCGTAACTGGGACCTACTAGCTCATGTTTCAAGGCAGCCATTGCCGGGTACATTTTCGGTGATTAATATGCAGCATAATTTTCTTTGTATTTGGTACTTTGTTGGCATTTTTTCATACTTTTTGCTTAATTTCTTGGGCACCCACACCCTCCACAACCAATTATCGGCCTTGATGCTACTGTTAAAATAAAACTAGAATAAATTATCTTGATAATTAGGTATATGCTATCCTACGATATCATCACATGAAGGTGCATGCAAGTAAACGTTTGTGCATGCTGTGTATATCTTTCTTGTTGGAAAAGAAGTTCAGTCAGGAGGGTACATGATGTGGCACCAAGGTAGATGCATACAGGGGTATTATCTTGTCTGATAGTCCAGCAATATCTTGCGAATCGACATTTTGCGGCAATGTGTGATCACATATGTTGCGTTAACAGAGCTTAAGGTTTAAAAAAACAATAATAAACATAAAAATGGTGGAATTCAAAGCAGCCACGCTGCACCTATTAATTTCCTTCAGCTGGCGTGGAATGAAAATGAAGAAAGGATGAGTAAGGGCACTTCTAAGAACAAATAAGGCATCAGCTGGCTGAGTCAAGCATACAGGACATGTTTCGCAAGTGCAGTTATAAAGATACATACACTTAGGTGGTTTCAGCGATGTAGTGCAAAGATTTAATTAAATTTTGCTGCTCAAATACAGTATTCCGGTAAAAGGGAACGCTCTAAAAATCGCTCAGAAAGCAACTTTTTTTATAGGCCATAAAGAAAGGCACATTTCTGGATCACTTTTGCTTCGAGCCACTGCTACTGCCGGCATCAATTAATAGACAACCCCCCAAAAGTAGTGATGTCGCACGTCATGACGGCCGCGGCGGCTGCGCCCGGTGCACGCTACGGTGCCTGATTTTGTTTTCCCTTCATTTTGTGCACTTTGCCCTTCCCACTTGCTTTATTCATTGAATGTGAACTATCAAGCAATGCATGAATATATTGATAAGCCTCTGCTGCATCTAAATGAGTGTGTTTTTCGACACAGTGGAAGTGTGGTTAGTATCGTCGTTCAGCGAGGTCGCTCGCACCCGGTACGAGCTCCACAGCACCCCTCCTGCGATGCACCTCGGCTCAATGCTGTAGCAACACGAGTTCGGAAGAGACACACAGTGCCACACCTGTCAAAAAGATGTCAAGATGCGATAAGAACACAAAGATTCGTGAGGCACCGATGGCACGACCAACATGAACACCTGCCGAGTGCAAGTTTCTTTGCTCGGGCCATTTCGCCGAGAGTTACCACGACAGCATTGTTGATTGTGATCCATAGTATTATAGGACAAACCAAGTTCGTTTGTCCGCGTCTTCCGCGCTGTTATACCATGGATCGCAATCAACTCACCCTGCTATATTAATGTTTCACAATGTGCACATGTACCATTCACGCACATGCATATTCAAGCACATTTTAGGTAAACGCTTCAATTTTGATTAGCTTACTCCCTGAACTCCATAGCCACGTCTAAAACTAATTCGTACAGGCACCTCGGCATCGAGATAAAGACTGATCTAGCTTGGGCAGATCACATAACGAAACTATGTGCTAGTGGTTCCAGATCGTTTGAATTCATCAGGTCACTTGCCATGCCCCCCCCCCCCCCCCCTTCAGCCATCAGACAACCAGAATTTGAAACCTATATTAGCAGTTAACTAGAATACGCGTCAGCAATATAGAACCCTCATCGACCAATTGAATGTAATATATTTTTCTCTGCAGCCTGTATCAGCCCTAGTAGCACGCTTTGTTGCCTCAGTGTGGCCACAACGTTACCTTCTAACATTGCCTTAACGTGGCTAGCGTCCTCTTTTTGCCACGTTAACGCAAAATACATAAGATAACGTTAAGACAATATTGCTCCAATGTTACATCAACTTTCAGTCAATGTTAAAGCAACTTCTGGAGACAATATTAATGCAACATTGCTACAACATTTTCTTAATGTTGATACAACTTTTTATTCGCACACATGCAACATTCCCACGACAATGTTACTACAATATTGCTGCAATGCTGTCATAATGTTTCAGAAACATTCAGACAGCATTCTAAATTACTGAAATATCTCAGCGACCAATAATGGCTGCTGCTCAATAAAGTGATCTCTTGAAAGACTAAACTGTGTACAATGGCATCATCATACCAGAATGGTTACAGCAGCTTAAGGTCACAAGAATGAGCAATTGAGCATTACTCCTTGCTACACAGTAATGCGGTGCTTGCTATAGAATACAAATACAAGACTGCACTGCACAACAAATTGTTTTTCCATACTTTCCAGACCGCTTACTCTAAATAAATCCTTAAATGTTACATTCATTAGCTCTCTACCAGTGCTCCTATCGTTTAGATGCAACAAGATTCCATGACATGGTTATTGTGACAATTAGACTGATTTATTTAAATAGACAGAAATATAATTTCGAAAAAGGAAGCAGACTTATAATACACTCAACATTTACACAAACACATTGGCATAGCTTGAAAAATGCAACACGTGGGCTTACATTTTCACGGATATGATTTATTTATTTACTTCATAAAAAAACTTGCAACAAATCTAAAAAAAAACAGCTGAGAAGGGTTGTTTTGTAGGCCAGTTGGTCATACATATTTCAAGAAATGCTTCGGCGCGGGAGACAAGGACAAAACGTAGAATAACACCACAGAGCGCCAACTAACTGATTTTATTGGAACCCGCATCAACGAATATATGCTTTGCGCTCATCAATGACAAAAGAAAAAAGATAACATGCAGTGAAGACAGCATTAGGCAAAAAATGATCAGCACCCATGGCACGTGTGGCACACGCGTACATCGTCATGCCCCAAATCTAATCATTCTGATAGGAATTCTAATTCTCTCTTGAGAAGCGTCACTGATGGATTGCTCACGCATGTGTTTGTCCCCTAACGAAGGATGACTGCTGCTTCAAAAATTTCTCTTTGAAGCTTGTCTTGTCTCTGTGGTGTTATTCTACGTTTTGTCCTTGTCTGCCGCGCCGAAGCATTTCTTGAAATAAAAAAAACAGTACACATGTGAGCTACTCGGGTAGAAGAACCAGAGCTAATGTTTTAAACAGTTACTAGGCACATTACCATAGCATGAAAACGTGCACACACCTCTCAACTGGCATGTTATAAATACAAAACACTTGAGTAAACTATTTACACAACAACAGCACACCTTGAAAACATGCACCACCTGGACTTTGTATTTCCCAAATATAACACATTCATTTTGTGCACAAAATTGCAACAAATAAACAAAGTAGCAGTTCAACCTAGTTGGCCATTCAGAAACAAGGAGCAGAGATATTATGAACAGCAGAGTTAGTTGTTAAGCTGGTTAACAACACTGATTTAAGTGCATAGTTTTCCAGCCCTACGGAACACACACACACAGATACATGAGCCACCGCGGTGGTTCAGTGGTTATGGTGCTCGGCTGCTGGTCTGTTAAGACATGGGTTCTATCCTGGCCGCGGTGGTTGCATTTCGATGGAGGCAAAATGCTAGAGGCCCGTAAATGCAATCTGCATGCAAGAGATCTAAAGAATGAAGACAGGTTCCAAACTTGTCAAGCGCTGCAGTGATTGTACAGAGATTTTCATGTGCGAAGATCCTTAGCAGAAGCAGACCACAAACCACATGTGAAGCAACAGAGACGCATCATATTAAAAAAGCTGGTTCACAATGTGCGAGCAATACTTCAATTGTATCATATAATGCAGATATGATGTTTCTTTCATAGTTTTTATGATAAAGGTGTGATAAGTTTGTTTTTTTCCTGCTGGGCTGGTCTGAGGGCATTTAAGCAGTGTCTGTGCCGTTAAATAACCAGTTGTCAGTGAGCGCTGTGTTTTATCCTTCTTCCCAACTTCAGTAAAATGGCAAGTTGGTACATACTTGAAGAAAACAGCGCAGCAACAAGCACAAGAGAGAAGATGGGACAGGTGCTGACCAGCAACTGAAGGTTTATTGAAAAGGAACACTTAAAATATACTCACTTTACAACCAAGAGCGCACATGAGCTGCCCGAAGAACACCGATAAGCTATCAAATTCAGTCATGGTGGTCAAGATTCAACAGTTCACAGTCATGAACGACTGTCCGTCCTTGTTCATGATTGTGAACTATTGTATCCTGACCACCATGACTGAAGTTGACAGGTTATCAGTGTTATTCGCGCAGTTCATGCACACTCTTGGTTGTGAAGAGAGTATATTTTATGCGTTCCTTTTCAATAAACCTTCAGTTGCTAGTCAGCACCTGTCTCATCTTCTCTCTTGTCCCTCTTGCTGCGCTGTTTTCTTCAGGTATCCTTCTTCCCTTCTTTGGTCATGCACCGTTGCACTGGAAAACTACAAATTTAAAGTACTGTCAACATTTGCCTGAACAATTTAGCACGTCTAAAATATGCTTGTCTTCTGGTAGCCTCCAGCTGCTCACGATGATGGTCTCTTCTAATTCATGATGTCACAAGCAAAGCTGCATCCCTGCAAAAAAAAGAACCAGAAATTTCCTAATATAAGCATACACGTCTAATAACAAATCTTCTACACTCCTCAAGGAACACAGACATTGGACAGCTCTGTTTAAAGAACTTATGTCCAGTCACTTGGCTCAAACCAAAATAGCGAAAAAAAAATGTCATTCCCTGGCACCGCGAGCATATTTTAACAGCCTGAGCAACAAACTGTTCTGAAAGTGGCTAAAAAATGCATTCATTACATAAAAGACATCGACTATTCATGCCACCTAAAATTCCTCCAAAGCAAGCAAATAATTTACAAACAAAAATTCCCATTCCCGCACCTCACAGCAATGGCCAGTGCTGCTGTCTCGCTTGAATCTTGCCTTACAAGCGGACATACTCATGTCATCCATGGGGACGACCATTCAATTGCTTAAAACCACAAGGGCGTTTGTAGATGAAGGCGTAGCCGGCTGGAGGTGGTTGCACATCACTCCCTTTGTCTTCCCTCAATTGTGCCATGGCAGGTGGCCAACAAAGTAAACCGAGCGAAGAGGGCAGGCCCAGCATATAGTCTTTTTCAGTCTCACTGCTGTGCACAATTTGAAAGGCAAAGTTGCTAACGGCCGATTCTTCCTAGGCTACATAAGCTAGATCACACACTGATGATGGGTGCAGGGGTCAAGTGGAGGCAGCTAGCACATGAAAGAACTAATTTGGGGAATATGGGAGAGGCTGTCGCCCTGCAGTGGGTATAGTCTGGCTGACAATGATGAAGGATGATTGAATACCAATGAATATTTCACTTTTCTTACCCTTGGCGCAAATCGCTGCACAGTCCCAATAATGTTGGTTATAAGGGTATACATCTGATTGGGAATGAGAGGGCAAAGACTAGTATAATGCAGCAGCGTCAGTTTCGAGTGAAAGAATAAATTCTGGTTCCTTGCTTAAAATGCCGCTGGATTTATGCTATCTTCCAGTAGAATGCATGAGAACTGGTGTAATGCCCTCGCACAAAGTGCAGACGTTAAGGAACATGCACATGTTCTTCCAGAGAACGAAACATTCCAAAGTAGTGGTAATGACCATCGGTCATCACTGCTGGATCAGTATGCCTCTGCGTCTTTAGTAATTTTCTAGCATCCGTGGGTAACTCTGAGTGGTATGGCTTCAGCACTTTAAGCAGGGAATGCAGGTGAGAAGCAGGCTATTAATTACCCACACGCGCAAGTCGTGCTCTAGACATTGAGTAGCGGCACCAGACTCAAATGTCATCCTATCTTCATAAACCACCAACTCCTTATTGTCAGAAATCCGCGACACCTCCTATGTTGTCCTTTCTATGTCATAGATGCTGCTAGCGGTGCTAAAATCCGACAAGTGAGAACTGCGGCTTTCAACTGCGTCCTCGCCTGGCGCTGATAAAGAGGATAAAATAATATTATGCGATCAAAAGGCATCTTGATACTGTTCTGCTCATGTTGTGTACAATCTGCTGCCATGACCATTATCAAGCCTAACAACAGCAAAACAGTTTTCTAGTTCGTCGTGAACAGCCTCTGCTGTTCTTCGGCGTCGTTGCTGAATGGACACTTGGCTTAGCGAACACTTCATTCTCTTCATGATACAACGAATGTAACACTTTATCAAACTATCACGAAGAACCAACACAACTCACAGCACAACAATGGAAGTCTAGAAATCACTCACCATTGAGGTCATCCTCTGGGCAAGCCTTTGTTGTTTCAGCTGAATTCCAGTGAAACCACAACGAAAGACAGCAGCGCGGGCACGGCGACCGCAAGAAAAACTGTACTAGAAGAACAAAAAACGTGAATATCTTGCCACGACTGCCGCTGACACGCAACGCAGGTTCTCCGGTGAGCGCGCATCGCAGGATTGGCTCTCGGCGCGGCCGCGGTTTGGATTTGTGATAGTGATCTCCATGGCCATTAGACTGCGGGGCGTCAGTGAAACCAGAACTAAATTTCTTCGGCAGTTTTAATTTTGTCTGCATGTTTAATTGAAAAACAAAGTACTTCCAGCTCATTAAAATATTTTAGATAAAAATACATCTTTCTACATTAGTGTCACAGAGTGCAAGTACACTTGGACTGCTCAACATTTGCATACACACCACATGCAAACTTGCCCTCGAAGTAAAAATTAATAAATAAATAAATTAATACTGTCATGTTGAGTAGAAGTGATCTGGTACCGGCTTTTCTATTTGGGCTTCAGAAATAGCCCGAGAGGGCAGACAATTAACCTATAGCATGAATGTTATATCAATGCCATCGTATGTGGTTCAACATTTATTCATCATTTGACAATATTGCTGCAATGTGAAAAGACCACTTTAGGGCAACGTTATCAGCATGTTGCTTGGTAACATTGCAGCAACATTATCTAATGTTGAAGAATGTTAGCGCAACATAGTACAGTCTAGCCCGGTTATAACGAAGTCGGCGGGAATCGGAAATCACTTCGCTATATCCGCTATTTCGTTATATGTGGACTACGAAAAAAAAATGCAAACATCGGCATACCGATTTATTGCCGCTGAAAGAAGTCGTCCAGCGTCCCCTGAACACGTTTCGAGAGTGCGGACTTCAGGATTGAAGCTTCCATACCATTCAACTGCGAACCAAAGATCTGGTCGAACTCCGCGATAACGCTAAAAATGAGCCACGCTTCCAACATGCACAATGCTGCCGCGCTTTCTCCCTGCCTTGCGCACCGCGGCACCGACATAAAACAAAGCGCGCTGCCACACCTCCTGCAGACTGCAGTCCAGCCGTGGCGCCGACTGCTTGGGAGAAATAGAGAACCGAGATTGGCCAAGACGGCCGCTCTCTGCGACGTCATCGAAAAAAAAAAAAACGGCGCGGCGTGCTCTACCGCTCTACGCCGTGACGCCGTTCAAGAACGGCGCAACACGCGACCGGCGTGCCATGCGATGCAGTGAAGCAACCTTTCGCTTCGCAGGAAAGCAGACGACGCCACGAAAGGACGCCGTCAGCGGAATTTTCCTCTTATTTTCGAGGAAAAAATCGCCTCAAGGACGCAAAAATGTGTTGATTGGCAGATTATTTTTCGGTTGGTATTAAATATCTTCGTTATATCCGCTGACGCGCTCTTATTTGCTTCGTTAAAACCGGACCCAAAATGTATTGAAAATGCAAAAATGGGAATGGGAAATTGAAATCCCTTTGTTATAACCACTATTTCGCTATAAGTGGCTTCGTTATAAACGGGCTAGACTGTACAACATTGGCAATGTTGTTGCAACGTTGCAGTAACATAGTGTGCTACTAGGGAGCTAACATGGACTGCAATCCGGTAAACATGTTTTACTGTACTAGTCTTGTTGCTGCGCACTGTATTGCTGTATGTTTTTTTCCTTTATCACAATATGTGCATCCTTCAGTACTTCAATTTTTTACACTTCCTTTTCCTTTGCCTAGTTCTGTTATTAGTTTTCCTTTCGTATCTATGCATGGCTGCCGGCTACCCCTGTATCCCTACCTTATGTAATGTCCCTACAGCAGCCTGAGAAGCTAATAAATGACTATAATGATTATGATGATGATGCGAAGCCTCGATATGCCATTGAAATGACAGCGCCTCGAACGTAACGCTCAAGAAATTATACCGTCAAGGAACGGCAAGCGAGAAAGAGTTAGGTGTTCATTTGAGAAAAGAAGATGCAAGGAGGCGTGCTTGAATTTGCTTCTTAATGGCGTAAAAGGAAACTAACTATAAATATGTGGTTGTTTCTGCACCATGTAATAAAAGAAGAAAATGCACAGACTGCAGCTTCATGTTTAACAACCGTTGCTATATTCTGAGCAGATTTCTTTCTCTTCGAACACGACCGCGTTGAGGAGCTTGTGGTGCAGAAAATCCGGTGTCGTTGGTCGGCAGAGAAAAATTTACGAAAGCCTAGGTGGGCCGCCTAGGTACCCCACTTAGGGGCCAGGTCGACCATGGAGATAACATGACCTTGTGGCGTCATCACAACCTGCAAGTTGCTGTTGGCCCAAACAAATCGCTGTGTTTTATTGTGCCTTTGTGATATTCCTTGACTGTTTGCGCTGTTCGCATGTATTACGACCAACACATTCAGAGAGAAGGCAATAAGAAGTGTGCTTTTAAAAGCCAACGATATGAAGTATTCTGCCAGTTCACCTCCTGCGTTGTAAGCGCGCCAGCTTACAGCGATGTCAACATCTCCGGCCGAAGCGTCGTGGCACTTTCCCAGCGCGCTCGGCGAGAGCAAAAACAGCATCTTCGCCGCCAGCGAAACAGAGAAAACGACTTCAGCAATTGCTGACTCAGATTTCGCGTATCATATTGTGTGATGAAAAAAAACAACTGTTTATAGGTTCTTGAGGAGGAATTCTTAACAACAGCTTGCTATCATGCCTGCTGGTAATCCTCCGCCTGAGCAGCTCCGAACGCCCAGCCACTATCTCTAAGTCTGACGAGATCCAGCAGCATGTTGAGCTCATCTAGAGGCACGCCTTGGTCGCAAAAAGCCCTGGACGTAAGCTGGGCTATCAGTGCTTTAAGCGGGAAAGGGGCCACATGGTCGATGTTCTTCCCCGCTGTGAAAAGCGTCTCGTAGATCCACTGCACCTGCGAAAGAAACAGCGTTAATGACGACACTGACCACTGGTCATTTCAGTGGTGACTTACTACCCTTATTAGCAATATTAGAGCACAGTAGGGGTTTTAGGCTGTGCGTTTTGGAGGCCTAGTTTCAATTTCAACGAGAATGTCTGTAATCACTCCAGCGGTCAGATTAACTGCGTCAGTTTATGTCCTGCTTGCTTCAAGTACGTTCACCAGTCGTCTAAAAAATGATGAATTTCACAAGCTGTCTTTATCGGCAGTTCGAATGCAATGGAGCCCGGGCGCCCAGAGGTGGAGAAAAGTAGCACCAGGGCAGCGTTTCTGCTCTCTTCAATAAGCGATTTCTAAGTTGGGATCCTCATTCTCCTCCTATGACCAAAAACTACGACGGCCTAATTCCATTAGCACTCAACTACACTAGCTACACCTAACGTCCAAACCTCATCCTCTTGTAAATGAGCCTGAGCTGTGCAATCACCTCTAAATGTTCTTGACTCGCGCACGTTTCATGTGCGCAGTTTTAATTGGAGAAATCTGCGCAATTCGTCATGCGCCTTTGCAGTTTTCTCTACCTTTTGTAAAAGAGAGCCAAAAATGTTTGCTTCTTGTAACATGTTTTATATTTTTGAGTTGCATTCGTGCGCTGGCTGTGTACATTACTTAGTGTTGCAAACACTGTTGCCCCTGGTGACATATGGTTTTCCCAGGTGATGAATCTGTACATGACAGAGTGCTACATGCGCTTGCCGTAACGAACGAGTCCAAAGCACGTACAGAAAGCGTGCGAGTTTGGCGATGCCGAACGAAAAAACTAATACGACCAATAGCACAATAGCAGGGGTCAAAAACCCGTGACCAGCCGGGCTTTTCTCTCTGGCCCGCAGGTCCTGAGGATTTTAGACTGTTCCAGATTAATCGACTTTTGTTTCCTCTCTTACCACCTGAAGATATATACTCAAGAAAAAAAAACACTAAAAAACACTTGTGTATAAAACAAAGGAAGTTTAGGCCGACGAGTGCTCGTTTTCGTTGTTGGTTTTCAAATATCCGCCATGGTTTTATTTCCTGCTGAATTATTCTCCTGCAGTTAAATTGGCTTTTTACATTTTGCCTTGGACTCTAGTATCTCCTCTCCGTCGTTAGGCGACTAGCATTAGGGAAACTTAAGTTGTGCCCAATGCGGCCAGCCTAGTGAGGACTATTTCAGACCTCTGCTATAGACGATGTTTAGGGCAGAAATTGAAATATGTGACGTGTTTTTCGCCACAGTGCAACAAAAACAAGCAAGGAATCACGTTAGAAATACCGTTCTTGCCTAGGTTAGTTCTGAAATGGGAGAACAGTAACCCGATGGTCCAGTGGCAGACCTGCCTATTCGGGAAAAAGAAATAAATGTCTGCTAGGTATAACTAACCCCTCGCAATGTTATGTCACGCAGGTGTTTCTCACTGAGCCCTGGAATAATAGTTAGGATAGTTCGAAAAAATTACCAACGATTACGTTACTTCCTAATGCGAAATTTGAGCGCAGCAAATAAGCTGTTTCACCTTTTCGATAGTGAGTCAACCCCAGCTGCGGAGTTGGTTTCAGGGACAACGCCGCCGATGCCGACACAAACAATATGATACCCTCGCTTCCGCAGCGCTAAGAACCAGGTCTAGCCGTGGGAAGGTGGTCACGTATTCGTCGACGTGCCGGGGCCTACGTGAAATAACCGGCGCGTCGGCAACTGAAGAGCACCCTATCCGCCACACAAGAATAGGGGGGGACTCTTTCCTCCTCTTTCTGCATGGCGGCGACGGTGTTCTATGCAGTCACGTTATCTGGACTCTCTAGCGGCGTCAGCGGCATCCAGCGGTATCAGTCGGTCGCTGCTAGCGCTGGGGGGATGAAAGGGGGGCGGAGCTGGTTACGAGGCCGACGACAAAGCCGACGACGACGCGAAACCCAGGAACGGACGCCAAAGAGCTGCGCTCTAAAATAATCGCAAACACTATCTGGTCGCACTGACCATGGTGCCGCTGTGAGTTTCGGATGAGGGGAGCATCCTGGTGCAGCAACAACAAAGAACCCCTCCGAGAGCTGAGGAGACGTCCCGCAGCTTGGGCTGCCTCGCTGCCTCCCCTGTCGTCATTGCCACGAGCAGATGGGAGACGAAGGCGAGGCAGTTACGCTCACTCCAGTGCAGCCGTCCGTGAGTCCCATTGGCTGTTGGCCGCGGAATGACGATTTCCTGGTAGATTTCAGTGAGGAGGCCGTGCAGGAACCTTCCCATTCGCTCATTCTGCGATAGGCATGGTTGGATAACCAATGACAATGGAGAAGTAAGCCCCTTTGTCCATTGGCATACGTCTGGGAAGTATTCAGCTGTGCCTGCGGCTTTAAATAAATCCTGGGACTAGTAATTCATAGGGGTGTGCCTATATCAAACATTTGGTTGCGAAAGGTATAATGTTAAATAAATTCACACAGTAACGCAGAGAAGGTAACTTAACAACATGCACTTCTTGAGAAAGCCACAATTTAAAAGACATAAGTTTTACATCACTCATTGTCGCCATGTTTCATATGTTTCATTCCTGTCATAAGACCTAGAAGGTAATGCATAGTGGAAGAATAATAATTCAGGAACAGTACAGCAATAAACTTCTTTGGGGTCTTAAAACATGTGACAGTTATACCAATAACAAATGCATCGGTCTAAAAAATGACAGTATGACGGTTTGGTTTATTGCTCTTACAGCGCCAAAATTTAGTAAATCTTTTCGTGAAGAAATGTAAGGCGGTCAGACACCTCTTTATTGGCAAAGTGACGACAAATGTTGCTATCAAAGGGACACAGAGCGTCGCACTGCTGGAAAAACGCAACAAGACAGCCCACAAAGCGCATGAAGAGCGGCAGGTCATGCTACTACGCGACCAGGGCACAGTCTTTAACACTTCTCTCCTTCATGAAGGCAAAGCGCTGTATACGCCAGAGCAAACGCAGTGTTCCGCGAGGAATGAATCCAGCTTGAGTCTCAACTTCGATGCCTGTGCAGGGTATATATACTGTTCCTACCGATAGACGCGAAAGCGAAACTAGCCTGTGAGACACCACGCAAACCACGCTATGCCAGATCATGAGTTGTTGACTCAGAGGAGTTTGCCACTGTCTTTCTCTTCAAATCCGTAGGTTATGGGTTAAACAAGAGAAAACTGTGTGCGAGAAAATCGATCGCCGCAAAACAACCCACGCACGGGCAGCTGCTTCACAATTTGCTCTGTCCTCTCGAAGCCCCTTCTCCGTTCGTGACGAGACTCTGGCACCACCGTCGGTTTTTCCCTTGCGCATTGCAGCCAGTCTATCGTGCGTCCTGGCGTGATGCACCAATAGCTCGTTTGGCGCTTGCGTTTATCTTGCCTACGCATTACATGCCCTGCCCAAGCACACTTCTTCCTCTTGGTTTCGCCTAGGATGTCATTAACCCACGTTTGTTCTCTCACCCACTCCGCCCGCTTGCAATCTCTTAACGTTACACGTATCATTTTTCTTTCCATAGCTCTCTGCGTTGCCCTTAACATAAGCTTAGCCCTCTTTGTAATAAGGGAGTAATTACTCATTGACATTCACCCAAGCGCAGCCATACGGCTGCAAAGGAAAGCTATACAGCTTTCTCAGAAACTTCGAAGTTAAAGAAAAATTCATCATGTTCCGGGGTTCGAACCCGGGACCACAGCTTCACCGGAGCAGTCGCTCTACCAACTGAGCTGACCGGGACGGCAAGCTTATGGTAGGGCTAGAGCGAATTGATCAGTAACTCGAAGTGGGAACAGAGTTGGTCAAATGTTTAGGGGAATCCCCCCTAGCTTTCCTTTGCACCCATATGGCTGCGCTTGGGTGGATGTCCATGAGTAATTACTCCGTTATTACAAATCTACTCCACCTTGGGGGATTCCCCTAAACATTTCACCAACTTAACCCTCTTTGTTAGCCTCCACGTTTCTGCCCATAAGTGAGTACCAGAAAGTTACAGCTGTTGTATACTTTTCTCCTGAGGGATATTGGTAAACTGTCATTCATGATCTGAGAGAACCTGCCATATGTGCTCCACCTCATTCTTATTCTTCTAGTTATTTCCCTCTCATGATCCGGATCAGCTGTCACTACCTGCCCTAAATAGACATTCTTTTACTACTACCAGCGCCTTGCCACCAATTGCGAACTGCTGTTCTCTTGCTAGACTGTTGAATATTGCTTTGGTTTTTTGCATGTTAATTCTTAGCGCCAACATTCTGCTCTGCCTGTCAAACTCATTGATCATGCTTTGCAGTTCCTTTCCTGAGTGACTTAGCAAGGCAATATCATCAGCGAATCACAGGTTACTTAGGTATTCTCCATTAACTCTTATCCCCAACTGTTCCCATTGCAGGCGCCAGAATACCCCTCGTAAACAGGAAGTGAATAGCTTAGGATCATAGGGCTCTAGAACCGCCACTGAATGTTATGACAGCATCTCCTGTTGACAATCTTGACGCCAATGGTAGTAGAGGCTTTTTTTTTCAGTTTTACTTGCAGAAGATGCAAATGAAGGACTATAATGCTATCATGGAGGATAAGAGCTCCAAAATTGTTCCTAAATATATTTCTACTAAAGCTCCATTAAGAAACATCAGTTCTGGTCAAGGAATTCTGTTTCAAATGGCTGGTAAGACATTGTTTCTACAAGAAAGGTGGCCTGGCCATTCGCTTCCTCGTTTCCGAAGCTACTCTTTAAGTGGAAACATACAAGGCTGGAAGAAGTGTCCTACTACAAATGAAACAAAAGTAAAAATTATTTTTTTGCTCGCCCTGTCTTTAAGGGTATGACGTGACAGCGTTATTGGGTTATAGCCCATGTATGCGGAACTGGTCACTCGACCTTCTTAGACTGCTGGCTGTTCTCACATCACTCCAGGTGCAGTGTTAAGCGATGCACCACTGCCCTGTGATGACAGCTGCTGCCACCAGAGGGCCGTGAGAGACCCAGGCTGCTCTTCCTGAGCAACCCGTCCTCCCCAATCACTCATTTAACTGACCTGCCACGGTGGGCAGTCTGTTCACAATTCAATGGGCAGGTTGGGATGACTGCGCAAGGTCATGTGACCTAGATGGCCCACATGCCACCTAGGCTGCTTCTCGGGAGATTTTTCGCGGATTTTTTGCTCACAGCCAATGACGCTGACAGCTTTCATGCGACACAAAGTCCATAATGATGCCTAATCACTCACCAGTTCACAATACACCCCTAGCTGTTCTGAGAGTGTCAGTGCATCGTCCGCAGTGGATTTCTGTATGTTCTCATCGATCCTCCGCTTCGTATCAATTTCCCCGTCGTACATATTGTGACGGACTAGAAGATGACGAAGTGGGCAGTGGCATGGGCAGGAGCGTTCGTGCCAGGCTGGCAGCCACAAAACCATATCATCGCCATCGGTCATGCAGTCCTGTCTTCATCGCTTGCCGTCACGTAACAATATCATTCAGAAGGTGGAGGACATGAGACTTGGTTTTTAGCAGGCGGCTCCGGATGGCATCACTTTTGATGCCCATCTCCAGCCAGAGTGTAGCTGCAATGAGCAAGATCAAAACAAGCTCAGCATCACCAATAGTGACAGCAAGAGAGGCTAGGAGGCCAATGAAAACTGAAGGGCCTTCTGTCAACTAGAAGCATGCAACAAGCACGCACATATAGACTGGAGAAGACAAACAAAACAAAGAAATATTGAAGATGTCAGTGCAAATGCATGGTGCGTCCAAGAGGGCGTCATCTACATAATATCACTGGCAGCTCTATTGTGCAGGATTTCATACTGCACTGCACTGACCAATCAACAATTATGAAATACATCAATTTCATAGCCCTATATCAGCCCGAAAACCTGCATAGCGTGTTCACCAAAAAACTTCCTTGCAGCATGTTACTGCCCACATTCTCACTTCTTAGGATTAGAAGGGATTATGGTTTCAAAAAGGCCTTCTCACAGATTGTTTAACACGAACGGATTTGCTGTATCTTTGGTATCGTACAAGAATAAAACGTGTATCTGTTTACACACGACCAGCATTGACCTTTCATAGTTGTATTTATCAGGAGCCCGCAGCAAGGGTCGTATTTATGTTGACCTCTTTAAATGCGCGAGATGGAACCATTCTGTCTGAATCATTTATCTATTTTAACCTTTCCTAAAATATAAAAGATTCAATGTGGTCTTTCAAGAAACATCCTCCGGTCTTTCTCTGCGCTGTGAACAAAAATGAGCAGTTGTGGGGCCCGGCATCTTGCATGAAAAAGCGAAGGAGCCAGCGACGGAAGCACTGTGCTGTCTGTCGACCTGGTTGGTTCAGTTACCCAATTAGGAGAGCTGTGCTATCTGCTGTGTTGAGATTCCCTAGACATCTGGACTAACTTTCATAAAAAGGCGCGATGGCGGGTAGTACTAGTCACCGAGCACCACTGTAATCATGTGGCAGGTGACATTTAGGCACTAAGCAAGAAACTCAGCCGAACGAAGCCACTGCATTTTTTAGAAACGTGACCAAACAACTTGGAGAGCACTGCAGTATGCTGCATTGGAGAAATGCGAAAGCATTCGCGTTTGAACGTCAGCAGCTTTTTTTTTTTCGGCAAGTCATCGTCATCACGTGACACTTAAAAATTCACCCTTGGATGGCGTCAGCCCTTGTTTAGCAAGTAATTGCTGTCAGTGACACTTATCACGTGACGATTGGATGACAGCCCCAAGTTCTTTTCAATCAATCATCGTCTAACATCAATGCATACCCGAACGAGCTTTACCGCCGTACAGACCACAATGCCTTCAGTTCGTGCTCTTCTAGCACTCGTGCACCAACGACCTTGAGTGGCACATGCATTGCGTGCCTGGTTCCAAACCCCAATGTCGGCGAAATTCCTTTTTCGAATGAGGTCACGTCAGAGGTACCAGCTCCTGTTTACACATTTTGGTGACAACTTCAGGTGACGAGATTTGTTTCGCAAGAGGCATATAATGCTTTCGCATTAATAATTTTCTTACATCTACGCTGCTGCATCGGGTTCGTCCGTAAATGTACTCGCTTACCCAATGACGCAATCAGACTTCCCTCACATTCTTTGAGCATCATGATACAGGACATACTTTTTTAGCATAGCTCCGGGCTGTCAGTCACCCCGATATCTCTTCAAAAAATAGGACACTCTCGCATTAACTCTATGCGGGGAGTCATTCCAAATTTTTCTCTTTTTTCGATTCCATACAGATAGCGCACTAATTGGACAGCGGCCAAAGTCAAAGGGCTAGTGTGCTGGTCCGACAATGCTGTCCAGCACAGCCACTTCAATCTGCAACTACCCGTGGGGGCTGCACAACTCCCAGGCAGAGGCACCGTCACTAACAGCACATGGCCTTCAAAAATTTTACCCGAATCTTGTTGTGCGATACAGTTCATGAGAAGCCTTCATGGATTATGCATAAGATGCACTTGTGCCGGCCGGCCCACTCACTCTCAGAAAGGAAGGTGCCGCTCATTGCAGTTTTTCATCAGCAATCTTCTATCTTTTAACCAAAGAATAAAAAAGCCCTTGAGAAAAGCCGATTCCATCAAAAGCATGGCTAGTCATTCTCTACCTGTATAAAGGCAAAGCAGACATCCTAGGAACTACCATAAGTTTGTGGTCTTGCTTCAGGCTGGCGAAGCGTAAATAAAGCCATCATCATAACATGCCCAGATGCGTTCACGGAAAAAACACAACCGCTACCACTCACCTCAAACTTAAAGAGTAGGGAAATCTGAGAGAGTTGGTTTCTGTCATGTATTGGAAAAACAGCTCGAATAAGAAGAAAACGAATCCAAGAAGACAACACGAGCGCTGAACTCCTATCAACCCTGCCCTGCCAGCTGCGGCGCTCTTCCTACTCTCGACTTCCTAGACTTCATAAGTTCGCCCCCACACCTGTTTCAATAACCTAACCATTGTCATTCAAAATTTTTAAGGAGCTGTTCATAAATAACCTTAAGTGGTGGCGTTCTATTTCCTAGGTACTGGCTGAGGTGCGACACCTGTGGGTATCGCCAGGTAGAGCATAACTTCCAAAATCGCTGGTTCCGCCTCGTCGCCGTATTTCCTGACAAAGCAAAATAAAGTATTAGTTTTTTTGTCCTTAACGAACTGTGCAATTTAGCAGAGTTATATACAGATGCTGTGCAGAAATTGATTGTAAGCTTCTGTCCATGAAACTGCTTCCGGAAACTCGGAAACCATCTTTGCTTAGTGTTCGGACTGATGGTTGGAGTACCTGGTGGGCGGTCGCAACTGCAGAAGCTTGCGCTGACAGCAGATCCTGCTTTCCTGTTGCGGCTGCAGCGAGATATTGAAAGATAAATGATAAGTAACGTTAAGAGACCAGAAGGGGGAACAGTGGATGAGGGAAAAAACACGGACTAATCACATCCTAGTCGTAATCAAGAGGAAAAAATTAGCTTGGGCACAGCATGTAATGCAAAACCAAGATAACCACTGGTCCTTAAGGGTAATGGAATGGATTCAAAGAAAAGGCAAGCGTAACAGAGGGCGGCAGAAAGTTAGGTGGGCAGAGGAGACTAAGAAGATTGCAGGGATAGAGTGGTTGCTACTGGCGAAGGACAGGGTTAACTGGAGAGTCATGGGAGAAGCTTGTGCCCAGCAGTGGACGTACTTAGGTTGAAAGTGATGATGATGGTTATTGTTTCCCTTCTACGTATGAGTGCTTTGCAGCCCCGCTGACTCCCTCCTATCGAATCTTCCTACAAGTGCCAGTGCAAAGGAAAACAGCGCAGACTTGATAACGACACGGAAAGAGAAGACGAGATACTGGCGCTTATTTTCCCTTTCACTGTCGTTCTGAAGTTTGCACTGTTTTCCTGCGTGATGAAAAACCATCTAGCTCGACATGCACTATTCAGGTGAAATTAAAGGAATAGAATGACGATGACGAACTTGTTTAAGCTCCGAATTAAACTGGCCTCTCAGGTATGAGCTGTAAACGGGAGCCGGTAAAACTGGTGTCGGACCAGTATTGGCCAGTTTTCGATTAACCAGACCACTGTGATATCCGCTTGCTGCTGTGAAATACGGTTTCATCGCATACAAGTTTTTCAGTGGGGTGATTAAGACATATTTTGCTGTTTTACCTTTATGTCGGCTAGCAGCTCAATCCTTAGAGTTTGCGCCACTTCTTTGTTTTCTATGGGCACAGGATACTGTACTGCACACACTGCATACATTAGCCCAGACTGGTGGGTTGCAATAATTTATCTGTGAGAAAACAAGGTCATAATATATTAGGAGAATTTTTTTAGGCAGGAGCGTTCGACAGCCAAATACAGTGCCAGCTTTTTAGAAATGGGAATAACATAAGTGTTTTAGGTCTAATCACTGCAAATATGTACAGCCAGAATTTGCATTTATTCGGAGAGTCCAAAGTTTTGCCACAGAAATTTATAATGCGGATTATCTTAATCGTGTATTTCTGGCTTGAAATATTACTTTGGCTTCGTTGATATTGATTTTACGATATTGCGACGAAGCTGAGAGTTCAGCAAGTATTTCGTTCCATTTTAGAATTTGAGCCTTTTGCATTACCACCGGCAAAAAAGATGATACTGTCATCAGCTAAAGGAAAAATGTAAATGTGTGATCAAATTCTACCTTACTTTCACATATACCGTTAAAAGGACGGGTTCTAATATAGTTCGCTGTGGCACATGGCAAACTGGCAACAAGTAGCTTGTTCGTTGAGTAGTTATAACCACTTTCGTGTCTTAAATAGATGCGATTCAAAGTGCACTAAAAAGTTATGCACGAATGCCATAGGATCATAACTTGTCAAAAAATTTTATGGTTCTAGGCAATGGAAGGCTCAACTAACTCAAAGAATGCGCCTAGCCTAAATAAAGCGCTGCCAATTTTTTTCAACTATTTCTGCTTTTAGCATCAATAATACACTGATTATACAGATGAGGCTTTACTAATCTAAAGTCTTTGTTGCTAAAGATGTAATTTGTAATCTATACACTTGATTTGGCACAAAGCAATGAGATTTTCAAGTTGTTTTGAAAAGACGGGTAGTATATAAATTGGCGCGTAATCAGTCATCAATCTTTTGTTGCTGTTTTCATAAATTGCTAAAGTCGTGTCTCCTTTCATACCGTCTAGGCATATTAGTAGCAATCAACAGTTGAATATTTTTGTATGCATCTATTTAGAACATTCCTTGAAATACAATTCGGTCTTGTATAAGAGGACAAAAAGGGGACGCTCTCTGCCTAAAGAGAGCCCTGTCACCCATAGACTGGTCAGCAAGTACATGTGATGAGCACATTATAAGTGGTAACAAGCATAAACGTTAATAAAAACATCAACATATTTTTTCACGTTTTCAAACATGTAATTTTTTTGGCATGACGAAAGGCAAAGAAAATACTTATGACGGTGATTAAGATAGCATGTAAGTTTTGAAGGCCAATTTAAAGCTTCCAAGAGATCTACACTGCTGCAAGATATCAAGGAAAGATGGCCCGGGTCTTTAGAAAGCCAGCGAAGAAACCAATCAGTGTGAGCGTACCATCACTCGATCTTCTGGCCGACAGCTTCAAGAAGCTTGTCTCATGTCTGCCATGTAATGCTGGGCAAGTGGCAGTCGGAAAGCCTAGATAAATCTCGTTATTTCACTTCTAATACATGTGGCAATTTTTAGCTGGTATAACTGGTTAACTCTCAGGGCATCATTTGGCAGAAAGACCGGGGCCATGTGTTCCAGCCGCTGCCATAAACGGGCTACCGCTGCATGCCACGTTTTTATTTCCATGCACTTCTTTAGTACCTGCTTGACTCAGTATTGTGAAAAGCATTTTATTAATTTTTCCGGTCTCCTATTGCCAAAAAATTGTCCCGAATGCATCTGCTCCAAATCACCAACACGCGTGTGTGACTGATTTTTTTCCTGCAGTTTCTGGGAGCACCAGCACGCTTGTCCCCAATACAAAATACCTGTTTCGCTTTCACGTAAAAGAACGGCCATTCTTGGCTACTAGAAGGTGGATGTAACACAACTGTGGCCGCATACAAGAAAATCTGGGCTATCCCGAATGGGGCTCTCCGCATAAAACCATTGAAGGTACCACGTGGGCCGACGCGAGGCTGAAAAGCCCGCATGCCTGCTGCTGCTCACATGGGTGCCCCGTCGGGTACCCCAGTGCTGATGCAGTGATATGTGAGCTTTATGCAGGTGTACGCCGGGCAATACCTGCCCGCAGACTACCGCTGTATGTCCCACTTGACCGTGGCAGGAATGGAAAGCAGGAGTGACAGCACGCTACCGACATCAGTTTCTTCTGGGGTATTCGTGGTAAGATAGAACAAAAACGCGGGATTTAAGAAAAAAAAAGCCTGAGCTAGCCCTCATCGGGCTGCCGGCAGAATGCTGCTGTATGGAGTCTAACTGAGTACGAAAGCGGTCGTGCCCGCATTGTTCCTTCATCGGTCCCTTTTAGGGCCGTATTTATGATCACCCCTTCAAATGTGTGGCCTCGGAGCGATATGTTTGAATATGGCTTACGTTTTATCTTTTCGTGAAATATACAAGACTGAATGTGGTTTTCCAGGAAACCTCCTCGCGTATTTCTGCGTGGTGAGCAAGAATGAGCAGCCGTGGGGCTGGGCACCTTGCGTGCCCATTAGGTTTCCATTAGGTGTCGAAACATAAATGATCGTACTCTGCAGCAGTTTAGCACTGAAATATCTAAAACAGAGTGGGAAAATGTATTGCTCAGCGGCATTGCCAATATATTCAAAGAGAAGTTAAAAGTATTAATTTCCGCTGCTTTCCCTACGTAGAAAAACTCCTGCCGTGAAAGGCTCACAAGCCATGGGTCAATTCAGAGTCTATAAAAGCCATCAACGACAAAGATGCCTCTATGAACGCTACATAAAAACAAAAAGCTCTGATAACTTTAAAGCTTTTAAGCGGCACAGAAACAAAACAAATGGACTGCTCCGCAAAAGCAAGGCGTCTTATTTTGAATATTGAAAATCTATTTAACACTGACACTGTAAAACAGATGTGCTCTGGAAGCGAATAAATTCTTTAAAAAAATACTAGCCGAACCAAAGATGCCCTTCTCTCCACAATGACAATCGATAAAAAATCTGTCACGGGTGATGAGTCAGCCACCGCCTTCAACGAGTATTTTGTCTCCATCTCAAGCCCTACACGACACGCATTCAATAGACAATGAAATGTAGCATACGCGATAGTGCTTTCTTTTCACCAGAAACCACAGCGGAAGTTCAAACTAAATTTCTACATTTTTGTTCCTTGGGAACAGCAGAAGCTGCAATGTTGACGGATTCCAGATAGCTCCAATAAAGCACGTGCTTCACATAATAAGCCCTATTAAAACGCATTTAATTAATTTAATATTTTTAACAGGCATTTTCCCTGAAAGACTAAAGGTGCTAAAGTTTCCGTTATTTTCAAAGGGGGTGCTAGAGCCTGCATGTCTAGCTACAGGCCAATATTGATTCTTCCAGTTTTTTCTAAGGGCATAGAAAAATTATTTCTGATAGAATAGCCAGCTTTCTAAACAAACATAACGTCATTACACCCTATCAGTTCGGATTCACAAAAAAACGGTCTACAGAATGTGCACTGCTCCTCCAGAAAGAATTCTGGAAGGCTTTAAACGTAAAGAGTACATGCTTGCATTATTTATTGACTTTTCAAAGGCATTCGATCGCATTACCCAAAAAACTCTTACTGAAAACCTAGAAGCTTACAGATTTCGCAGTACCTTTTTAGTCCTTCTGAAGAGCTACTTGCGGAATCGCCAGCCACAGGTACAAATTAGTGATTTTAAGTCTGAACTGAGAACGGTCCGTTGCGGTGTCCAGCAGGGCAGTATTCCATGTCCCCTGTTTTTGAACATCTACATTAATGACATAGTTAAGATCGACTCAAATAGCCACTTCATAATTTAAGCTGATGACACTACCTTACTTTTTTCCGGCCCGTCTTTACCCGAACTGCAAGTCAAAGCTAATAGGGTACTCGATTTGATAAAGAACTGCAGCATTAAATCTCACTGATTTTAAATACCTCCAAGACAAAAGCCGTATTATTCCGTCCTCGCAACAAGAAAACAGATTTTGATATCAACCGTATATTGGCTCTAATAACATAGAGATAACATCACAAGTAAAGAGCCTGGGCGTCATTTTGCATGAGAATATGTTGGAACTTGCAGGTCACCCATATTCGTTCTAAAATCACTCGCACAGTCGGCTTGCCGTCGCGACTACAGTTTGTTTTGCCACAAAACATTAAATTGATACTTTATAATTCATTGTTTTTTTTCCACGCTGAGCTACTGTTTTTTTTATCTGGGGCACTACCACACAAACTACTGTTAACATTCTTTTTAGGTTACAGCAAAAAGCAATACGTATCATTAAAAATGCCAACTTTAACACTGAGTCAAAACCAATCTTTTATGAATTGCAGATTCTACCCGTCACCGCACTGCAAAATTCAGTGCTTAGTTCAAGCTACAGCCAAACCTGAAATAAACATTTGCCCTCAGCAAAGCCTCGACCGTAGCTTTAAGACCTATTAGCGGTTTTAATGTATTGCTATTCACTTTAAAGCCGAACTCGAATACCACATTATTCACTTCTAAATCCAGGCCTTCAGTTGCTGACCTGAGCCAACTTTCAGCGAACTACTTGAGCGGGCATTTCTGAATGCCCTATTGCGAATTTGATCTTAGTCACTAGATCAAAATATGAAAAATACTGACTTGCACAACAGGGCTGCCAGCAAATTGCAGTCAGCGGCTTCACAAATTTTTTGAGAGATTAACATTGACTTCGAGTAATTCCGCGAATAAAAATGAGTCACGGCAGCCAGCCAGACTACTAACCAGGCACAGAGCAAAAAGCACCGCTTACGCTACACAGCATATATCCTTTACAGGTGTTTCAATGGCCATGAACACCTTTGCAGTAAGGGTGACAAGATGTGCAAGCTGGTTTTCATTTCATAACATACTGATAGCTAACTTTCAAGTTTAAAGCCTGTGTTCAGTCTTTGGCGCATCCAGCGTCTGCATTCGCTTCAGCCATGGCTCTCAAAGAAAATATCTCTCTTTGAGGCATTAACAATACAAGCAGATATCGGTCAGCGGGCGACAAAATCTGTGACGCAAACCTAATGGCAAACACTGCCGCTGTCGGTGAATTCGCCACGCCAAGTACTACAGGGTGGAACAAGAACATCGCTAGCGTTTAGCACTAGCTTAACACAGCAAATATTCGTAGGCACTGTGGGCAGACCCAGCTTGAGAAGCAAGAAAGAAACGCAATGTCAAAACACTAACCACAATGCCTCGACGCCTTGTCATCGCGCTTTAGGGGAATCCATTATATTCTACAGTAAAACCTGAATTAAACATTCACCCTCAGCAAAACCTCTTCCGAAACTTTCAGAGCTACTGGAGGTTTTCAAGTATTGCTATTCAGTTTAAAGCCGAAGTCGAATACCACATTAGTACTCACTTCTAAATTCGAAGGATCTACAAAGCACTGTCACAAAGGTGTAAGATACAAAACAGGAGAATTTTTTCGTAGTTTCTTTTTTTTTCCAATATTTGTTCATTCGAACAAAAGTAGCCTACTCCAAGCCTTCTTTCACATGCTCCACACACAAGGATTGTCATTTCGTGATCATGAAACAGCGTTTCAGGCATAGGTACATGAAATGTCTGCAATTTGGGAATTCTCCACATTGTACACGATGCAGTGTGGCCAAGGTATTATGAATTTGTACAACAGCCGAAATTAACATCAGCTGTGGCCCTGTCATCAAGACTGTAATGCTTCTAGAAATGAAAAAACTGCAAGCACTGCACCACGGCAAAGCTAAATAAACCAGCCCTGCTAAGGTTAGTGTGAAAAAAGCTTAGATGAACATTTCTCAACATGCTTTACAATTTTTACAGTGAAATTTTATATGCTCAAGTAAATGATAAATGGCCATTTTACCTTTTCAATCAGAAAATCAGCCATAATTAAAAAATTTCCTCTCACTGTCCACACAAGTGCTGAACTAGCCATATCTCAGAAGAGTGTCCTGTCATTTCTTAAAGCTTGGCACAATTTCTAACAAGCCAGCAAGCAAAAATCAGCACATTTATTGAAATCAACTTTCTTTTCTACAATTGCATACTATGTAAAAAAGCTGTTAGTAAAATGAAATATTTACTAAAGGTGAAAAACGCATATTTGTTCTTTGTGCAGCTGATCAAGATGAAATCCGCTGTCGCTCTGGCCTGTAATCGGTCATCAACCAATCGACAGGCTCCCAAAAGAAGACGACCAAGCCTCAAGTCCTCCTTACATATGAGCCAGCACAACACCTTTTATAAATAAACTCACCACCACACCTTCTCACCAATCATATGTCCATGTTCACTAATGAACATCGTGAATACTTAGTTCAATGGTGTAGAAGAACACATTTTTCATCAATAACTAGCTCCTTCACAAAGCTTCCACTACAGCCAAACCTCGATATAATGATATACCTGTCCATTGCCTACAAGGTATTTACTACGGTAATCACTAATAGAGTCAGGACAACCTTAGACTTTATTCAACCGAATGATCAGGCAGGCTTTCGTAAAGTATACTTGGCAATATACCATATGCACACAGTTTCAGTCAGGTGATAGAGGAATGTACAGAATATAACCAACCCTTATATATAGCCTTCATTGATTACGAAAGAGCATTTGACTCAGTCGAAACCTCAGCTGTCATGCAGGCATTGCAGAATGAGGGTGTGGAAGAGTGTCATGTGAAAATATTGGAAGATATTTATAACAACTGCACAGCTACTATAGTCCTCCATAAAATCAGCAATAAAATTCCAATATGCAAACGTGTCAGGCAGGGAGACACAATCTCGCCAATGCTATTCACCGCCTGCTTACAGGAGGTATTCCGGGGCCTGAAATGGGAAGAGTTGGGGATAAGAGTTACTGGAGAATACCTAAAGTAATTTGTGATTCGCTGATGACATTGCCTTGCTAAGCGACTTAGGACATGAACTGTAAAGTGTGATCAATGAGTTAGGCAGAGCAGAACGGTGGGGCTAGAAATTAACCAAAGTAATGTTCAACCGCCTAGCAAGGGAACAGCAGTTCGCAGTTGGTAGCGAGGTATTGGACGTAGTAAGAGAATATGTCTACTTAGGGCAGGTAGTGGCCGCTGATCTGGATCATGAGAAGGAAATAACCAGAAGAATAAGAATAGGGCGGGGCGCACATGGCAGGTTCTCTCAGATCATGAATGGCAGTTTTCCAATATACATTCCAATACATTTCCAATATTGGGTTGATCATGTGTGCTGCTTAGGATGCAAGCCTGCCGAGGAGAGATTGCGTAAAATTTCGCTCATAAGCTCTTTCCCGTTCAAAAATGCTTATGTCCAGAATTGTTGAGTTTGGCGTCAGTGGTACGCCACCAGACTCACCGGAACAATGCAGGCACGAGGGAAAAGCCCCTCCCTCAACGAAGTACATGGACGTCTGCAGCGGCTCAAACACCTTGATGGCCTCCACGTAGTGGCTGGTAGTCACCGCGTCCACACTGCCGCTGGATGACTCGTGTGGCAGAGGCAGAAGCTCATCCGCACTGAAGTTGGAGTCGTCGCACACGAGATAGCAGTGGGCCAGCCGGCTGGTTCCCTGGATGCCGAAGTGGCTGCCATCCGGACAATACGAGATCATAAGCAAGAAGATGCTAGCCTCCTCGACACAAAAGCTTAAACAGGCAGCAGTTGATGGCCTGAAGACTGCTGCAGACAAACACATATCCTAACCAACACATACTAAGTAAAATCCACCCGTCTCTAAGTGGGCTGCCTTTATTGTGCAGACTTTTTGTTCAAGAGCGAAAAGCAGCTCTTACGATCATAAAACTGCCTTAAAGAACAATCGAAAACTCTCAACATTCTTCACACTACTGCAAAAAAATATTCGCATTTAAAAGAGTTGTCATCTTTTGAGCTAGTTCATGTTTTGACATAGCATTCATGCTGCTTAGTGCAAACAGGACGAAGGAAAAGACGAAGACGAACATGGGCGTGCATATTTGCCTTCATCTTCTCCTTCTTCCTGGTATTTGCACTAATTGAGGTCAAAATCCCCACCTGCTCCAGCCATGCCCTCCAATGGCTTACCAAGAGGGGCTCACAACACAAAACAGCCCTGGCTGAAAGCGACGAAAGTGCACCATCATTGTTCACTTGGCCCAGTCCATCTGCCTTACTTATATTTCAAGTTGCCTCTGACGATATTTTATGTGCACTGCCTTTGTTGTGCAATCTTTCTGTTCCCTGCCACTTCCTACTGGCCCGCAAGTGCTCATTAAGCCTCTTATTACCTGAGTCGCTTTGGAACGTTAAACATCCATGAACCTATTCAGCCTAATTATGGTAACTGCCACCTTCTCAGCACTGCATTTCTAGCCAGAACTACTATTCACTGACCCCAGAAGCAACAATGCAGCATACCCAGTGTGCATTGTAACACAGCACAAAGTTAACGTTCCTTTTGCTTGTTAGAAATACTGCCTGTGCCAGCAAACGGAACACTCAACAAATGACAATACTGGCTATCAAGCCACGAAGTCAATATACTCGTCCTTCTGCACCCAGAGGCTGGATGCTCTGAAACCAGCAGCTTGAAGCACGTGGCACCAACATATGCAACGTAGCATTCCACCCGAGTGGTTGAGACAAGCGTGCGGATGCACTGTATATGCTCCTGCGTACTCTCCCTACACTCTGGTGGGCTATGCTGGGGAATAAAAGTCCATTCGAGTCTAATCACTCTGCCAGAATAAAATAAGAACAGCTAGAGAAATAAAGCAGACCAGTTAGGCTATTGAGCAGACAATCTTGGGAAAACAGGAGCTCATTACAGTATCAGGGGTTCAACAGCCAAAGTAGCATTTGAAGCAATTTTGGGGCAGGAAAATGTTTTGGAGTAGTTCAACGGTGAAGAAAACTTACTTTTGGAACAAAAAGTGAAAAGAAGTGAATATTTATAGCAGTTATTAACACCAGGAAGTCAAAATTTTTAAAAAATTTCTTGCATAAACCTAGCAGTCATGTCTTAGCACCGGTGGGCAAGGTCCTGACCGATGAATTCTGCAGAAACCCACAAGGTAGAGCCCATTTTGTACAAACCTGCAAAGCAGGCTGATCCAAAGCTCACTGCGCAAATATAACCTCACTAGCAGCTTATACACACCTAGAGCACATGTCGTTAACATGACGCCAATGCTTACATTTTGGAGCAACAGAATACCGGCAACTTCGAGGAGCCGCATAGAAAGACATAAAGGACACATGAATTAAAACCATGTGGTGCTTAAATAAATATGGTATTAGTAAAAAAAAAAGAATTAACAGATTATCTCATCATAAAGAGTCGATGTAAGCAAGAAACGCATTGTAAGAAAAGTGTACCACATTCTAAGATGGCTGATGCTGACAGGCACACACGAGTCCTGAGGAGCGTCCCTCATCAGCCACATTCCTTTCCTTTCTTTACTCCTTGACTAACAAGAGTGCCCCTGGCTTTCCATGGCGGCTCTTCAATTAAGCTACCAGAGCTCCCCACGTGCTGGAGAGGGGATGGTGCTACCATGTGGCACACAAACCGCTGGCACATTCGCCACGGCCGGATACCTTCATAACCGCTTCTATTGACCACCACTTTGAAGAACACAAAATTGGAGCTGGTTACCAGCCATGCTAATGAACTGGCGGCTCGGGACCTCTGTTGTGGGCTTCGTGCACATTATGCAATGCGCTAGAACTCGCGCGGCACTGTTGACTCACTTATCATAGCCAGAGCTCTTTGATATTAGCCGTTGCATAACATCCCACAGGATCCATCAAAGAATGACAGTTTTATGGGGCCAAAGTTCAGGTGTATACAAACTGTAGCACCGCTCGCGGTGAATAATGCAAACTGCATTCAAGTTGCAAACTTCGAAATTATCGGTAAACACACATCTGCCTTCCAACAAAATCATTGAAACAGGTGCATCAACAAAAATCCATACAGTTCGACAGAGAAGTGACGAAATAAAAGAACCAGAAAAGGAAAAGCTATTAAGAAGACAGTGGTGACATTCTAAAACAAGAAAAAGATCCTCAGCTGTTACAAATTATAGACCAGTAGTCTTGACCAGAAGCCATTACTAGTATGCATTTAATAGAAGTGGTTCTGCCTCTTTTTTATCTTGAAAAGTACATGACACAACTTGACGTGGCATCATGAGAGATGTTATCTTGAAGAGTGCAAGACACAAACAGGTTGCGGCAAATGCATGAAAGACGTCAATGAGTATTTTAAAAACACTGTCATGCTCTTCCTGGGCTACCGATACAAAACGCCTGCTTGGACTGACCGCAGTCTGGTTCTTTCAAGAATACAGACTAAGCATTCATAGTGTACCAGTCCACAAGAGAATCCGCCTTATGACTCCTCAATCAAGCTCATCAATGTGCATTTGCCTTCAGAACCAGTCCAGTTCAGAGCTTATACATTGTTGCTAATGCGTGGAGTCTATAGAAAGAGCAAACATATCTATCGATGATGAACACCTTCAAGGTCAAATTACTTAGAGATCACCTGTTCAGGCTGTATGCGAGAAAAACCAACTTACCAGGAGCCTTAACTTATGTGAGAACTCTAGCTAATCAAATTGATGTGCCCCTTGATGGCTGCCCCACTAAATGCATGAATATTGCACCAGTTCCATGGTCTCTTCAGCTTACTGAATGCGATAAATCGTTGCTGACTGTTCCTCAGAGGAATAGCCCACTGCAAGCTATTCAACAGAAATTTCTGCCCTTTCAAGAAAAACACAATTGTTGAGAGTTTTACACCGATGGATCCAAAAGCACAGATTCATTGATGAAACATTTGCAATCCTCATGGCTGTATTACAAGATTCCAGAAAACAAAATAACAAAACCTGTCATACACACAGACTTGCATAGTGCTGTTCCAGCCCTTTGGGGTGCAGGGAAAAATATGCATGCCACTTTCAACACAGTGCGGAGTCGTTGAATAAGGCCTGCAAATAACATTTTGTTGGGTCCCGAGACACTAATTTATGGAAATGAAGCTGACAAGGTGGCAACATCTGCGTCCCAAATATGGGACCTGTGGATATTACCCACATTCCCAACAGATGCCACATTAAACACAAAATAGCTGAAATGTGGCAAAGTGCAAGGGATGAAGAAACAGACAACCCACGTGCTCAATTATCAAGCCTTATGCAGGTGACTGGAAGGAACAGCTTAAAAAATGCTTTGTTCAGTGGCTTTGACAATACTGAGGACAGGCCATTAGCATTGGGCGCACTCATATCTATTCATGTAAACCACTGCCCTGTATGTGATAAATGTGAGCACAGCCATTGAGTGTAATCGATGCAAGAACGACCGGAGAGCACAAATTCCAGAAGTACACTAGTGCACCGAACTTCACCCTAAGCTCTTCGTTTCACCGGATTCAGTAATCCCGCTGTCAAGAACGCTTAAATTTTTAAAGAAAATTGATGTTCCACTATTGGCCTCTTTACAGTGAACAGTTATGATCCCGGAATTTTGAGCTATCTAAATAAACAGCGCACAATTTTGAAGTTCAATTATTGCACACAATTTTACACCAGTCTTCACTCTATTCATCACTTGCTCTAAATCTCTCATCCTGAGATCACCCAATGTCCCTGGCGCTATTTTGCCTCGATACCCTTGTGGCAATAACCACCATTATTTATTAATTATAACTGCGTCCCCACGCGCCTTTTCGACCTCGTCGCATGTCAGACGCCGCGTTGCAGATGAGAGGGCAATGTAGCGGATCGCGACCGTGAAAGCCACATTTCGATAGAGGCGAAATTTAGAAACACCCAAATGCAGCGAAGTACCCGGAAAAGAACCCCACGTAGTCGAAATCACTCCGCAGCCCTCAACCATGGCCACATGTTAGGCCTAGAAAACGTACTTACGATTTTCGCAGACAGCGAGTAGGACAAACCAGCGGGTTTCGTTCCATTAGCCTGAAAAGAAAATGCTATGGAGCGCTCGCCGACTCAAACCCAGGCAGAAGCGGCTTGCGTTTGATGAGCCTGAAAAGAAAAATGACGCGGAGTGTTAGCGGGCTCGAGCCAAGGCCCCAGTTCGATAAGCCTAAAAAGAAAAAAGCCAAGGAGCGCACAACAGGCAGCGGTTTGTGCGCAGCGCATGACGCTCGATCTCGCACGCAAAATTAAGCCAAAATGCGCTTCGAGACATTCAGTTCCCCCAAGAAAAAAGTACCAAAACTGCTTTCGCAGACGCTTACATTGTGGTAGGCCGGCCGAAGCGAGCTGCAACGCCAAACACCACAAGAACAGCAATAATGGCGCTTGCATGGGCCTTCTTCCCTTTATAGGAGAATATGACGCAAAGCTACAATAGCAACGCTAAAAGGTTAGTGTTTGAAGCAAAGCTTTTCAAAAGCAGCGGCGCTGCGATCGCTGTTTGTTTTTGCCCATACATCTGCTAGTATGGTATCTCTAGCAGAGTGTATTCCGGGTGGTGGCGCTGAATGCAAGATAAAGACGCGGTCTATTCAAACAAGCGAAAAAAAAATGGTTCGGTGGGAGACCGTGCTGGCTAGCTCTGACCCCAGAACGCAAGTTTTGGCGGTGGAGTGGGCTGACAAAGTCGTCGAGGGCTATGTACTCTCGACCACTTAACGCGACCTCTTGCCAAGCTCTTCCCGGCGAATAAAATGTTTTACAATCAATCGAAAAAGTGAAATACTCAGTACCTGTCTCGACGGACAACTGAACAACGCCGTGGAAAGGGACTGAGGTGCGAGTGAAAAAGAGAAAGAGCTGCTGTAGTTGAGGGCTGCTGAGTAATTAAGGCCACCTGGGGATTTAGCGTGCACCGACGTCACACAGCACACGGTCGCCTTTTGCGTTTCGCCTTCATCGAAGCGCGGCTGCCGCGGACGGGTTCGAGGACACCGTTGTTGCGCCGCGCTTGGGAAAAGAGGGCCCGGACTACCCTCTGGTACAAAATACTCTCTACCTCTCTTGGAGTGAGCCCCCTCTCCTTCCGTTTCCTCCTCGAGATTTTTCTCTCTTGCGCCTCGTCGATCGAGTAGGCTCCGCAAGACAAAATCACCCTTCCTCCGTTGTTAGCCGGAGGCGTGGTGTCTGGTGGAGTGCGTCACATGTCTACGTCATGGCCCCGCCTTGAATAGAATTCTTTTCTTGGTTTCTGCTTGCTACCCGGTCTAGTTGCGGTGAGGGGGGGGGGAGCAGCGGGTCTCCCAAAGCCCCCTCTATTTTGCTCTTTGGGTCTCCTCGCGGTGTTTCGTCGCGTTTTTTTTCTCTGTCCTTCCTCTCCCCAATTGCTTGGGTCGAGGATATAGTCGTCCGGAGCGAAGTGTCTTCCGCAAACCACCACATTCTTTACCGTTGTATCAAGGCCGATGCGTTGGCGCCAGACTCGACTCAACTCATAATCTCCTGGAAATGTGTGCCGGATCGTGGTTCGACTCCAGTCGCTGCGTGCGCATCCAACGACGAAACAGCGCGTCGTTGCATTTTCTCCGCACACTGAGCGATCGAGAGGCGCGATCGGCTCGTCCACCTAACCTTCTTAGTTCATACATGTGTTTGTCGACCGCAGTTAGCGAGCCACCTTTTCATTTTTTTAGGCCTCCCCATCGTTTCACGACTGGAAGGGCGGAAGCCGGTTCTGTTCGAAACACGCGGCGACGCGCAGACCCGGTCCGCCCGTTTGCTTTTCTCCATATGTGTTTGTGTTCAGTGTGTCTGTGTCTTTTCGCCATTCCTAAGCTCATGTCGTTCTTTGGAGTCAAGGCGTAGGCAAGATGAACGAAGGATAAGCGGTATGTGAGCGGAGCGGTCAAGTGGGCGAGCGAGGGAAAGGCTCTACTGCACAAGTAACTAAAACCTCGTTTTGGGGGGCTTGCATGGAAGAAAAAAAACAGAAGGGAGCGAGCACGCAGAGGGCTATCTCGTGACGTGATCACGGCGGGAGGCGGACCGACTCACTCAGTTTTACTATTTTTTACTTTTTATGACTAGGGTCGCCGTACGCTCCCTCCGCAGTTTTTTTTTCCTTCATGCGAGTTTGTATATATATAGCATGTGCCAAAATGAAAGGCGCTGCGGAAAGCGTTGCGCAGACGACGCGACGCCAAGGCTACGCCAAACCAACGATGCACTAATGGAATGCCTTTAGCAAAAGATGGCGAAAGTAACCCGCATGACGTCAAACGGGTTCAGAGTAGTGTGCGGGGACATTTTTGTGGAAGGAAAGAACGAGTGGGCTTTGAATTGAATATTTCCAGCTTTCCGGGGCGCGCATGGCTCTATTATTTTGCAGAGGTTATCTTCGATGCCTCATCTATGCAGTGGGCTTGTTTTTCAAAAATGTCCGGACCCTGGGCAGGTACCCTTTACAGCACAGACGACTCCAATTTTAAAGGGGCCTGAAATGGACTTTAACAAAGTCGCGGTATGCTTGGGACGGTATAAAGGACGCTGCTGCACGAATATTCTCCAACAAGGATTTTTTTATGCGCTTTGTAGAAGCTGTGTATCAACAGACAAAATTTGAAGGTCAGCGTCTTCGCTCCTTTCCCTCTCCTCTTGTCACGTACAGCACGCTGGAAGGACGGCCCTGGAGTCACTGCATGGTCTCATAGCTGGCCCTCCAAGGGCTTCCGCAGAACTTTTTCCAGGGGGGAGGGGGCACCCGATGTCCGGGGATGGGGGCGGCGGTAGGTTAGCACCAAAAAGGAACTAGTGCATAAATAATATCCGTAATTCCAGGGGGGGGGGCGGCCGCCCCCCCTTGCCCCCCTTCCGGACGCTCATGCGGCCCTCCTCCCCCACCGCCGGAGGCGGAGCTTCCTGACCCGCTGGAGCGACGCGCCTTACTGGCCGCGGCGATGGTAGCCGCCTGACGCCTGAAATGATCTAACTATACAGCCACCTCTGAACTTATGTTGTCATGTGCGAGCGATAGAGGAGGGTGCAACCGTGAGAATGTCGCCAGAAAGTGCTCGCAAACTTTCGCGCGTAATTGTGGGCTCTATGCTGCGTGTAGAAGTGCAATGTTTGGCTCAGGTGTTCATGACAACACAATTCAATGTAAGCGAGTAAATGTGCTCTCCTCAGAAGGTGTCTCACAGCCCCTTAAGCTGGTGTAACAAAAGAAGTATGTCGGGCAGAAGCGTATAGCTTTCACGTCCGGTACTCTTAGGCACACAGACACACTTATACGGAACATTAAGTTTTGGTAGGCACAAATTGCACCGACGCCCCGCCATACCAGGCGCTTTTGCAGCCGGAGCGCAACGGTTTTCGACCGACGCAATAAGTGGTATTTCTCTTATTTCTTGCATGCCAATCAGCCACAGAACTACGTTCGTTAGGCCATGTATAATTACCGAAAAATCAGAAACAATGATTGCGTCAACGCGTATAGTTGTTTAGTTGGAGAAAAACTGGCTTCAGGAACATGTGTCCCTATGTCCCGTAACGGGGTTCAGTTCCGCCTTTCAGCTTTGACTTCTGTGCCCTAGAATTTGGCATATCGCTTCTAGTTCAATCGGCTGCCCCCACGTGGCGTATGTGGTTTATGAACATTCAAAACTGCCGCGCTGACATCACACGTGGCATAAAGAGAAAGAGGACTGAGTACAGTCTCGCTCAGCGTTAGACCTGACATTTTCCTTCCCTGGAGTAACAGTTCCTCTTGGACGTCAGCTGACTGTGCCTCCAGTGATCGATCACCTTCCGATCAGTTTCCAGGTTTGCGTGCCAGTGGGCCTTACCGCCACCACTGTCACCACTTCAGGCGCTTTAGCATGTGTTCCCAGACACCCTTAGAGGGGGACACGAGAGAACAGCACATATATAATAAAGCAGCATGCGTCAAAACAGTGCACAAAATACAGCACAGCGACAAAACAGCACAAGGAAAAAACAGCACGCAACAAAACAGCACAGGTAAAAAGCAGCACAGCTACAAAATAGCACAGGGAAAAAGCAGCACTCTCTCTCCCATAACGCATGTTCCCCCTTTACCGATCTGCTCGGGGCGGCCAGCGTGAAATCGCAATCGCCGGGGCTAATCATGGCTTAATCGGATTAACCATGCTGTCATGAAAATCGGTCGACGACATTGGCTGGAGGGCCTACATTGAGGCGGCTTAGTTCTTGACTTGTATGCGACTATAGCCACGATGTTATTCTGCGTGCTTAAGAAAGAAGTCATGTTCTACGCGCGCATTTGAGCTGTAAATTTCAATTAGAAGTTGTCGACTTTAAGCTCCTCCCCCTGGCAGCGACAGCCATATACTGAACCAGCCTGAGTGACGTCTTGACCCAACAGCGGCGGCGTCCGCTGTAGCGTCGGTGCGGAGCATCGCGCGTGCCCACGTGTGTCCTGCTGTCACCACTTCGCGCACTTTCCCAAACACGTGGGAGTAGGCTTAAACGGCGGCTCGAGCTAGTCGACAGCGGTCAACGCCCTTCTTATATAGGCTTGTTCCACGTCTGTCTGTTCTTCGCGCCAAGTCAGACGCGCACATACACACAGTATTGGCCGTGCAGTCTCCTTCTGCAGTGCAGTCTCCTTCTGCAGTGCAGTCTCCTTCTGACTCCATAGGTCAAAACGCCGGGTGTGGCTTCGAGGAGCACCGAGAACGTTTCGGTGCGGCGCCGCCGCTGACGCGCCAGTGAAGAGGGGAGGGCCTATTTTAGCACACTCAAGGCTACGCCCTCTCCGTCGATTTAGAGTAGAAACGTCTCGGGACATTCTAGAACAATCGACGTCATGGCTGACGGAATCCCTCGGCGCACTGCGTCGGCGAGAGGTGGTGGAGGGGGCAGCCACACACACAAAGCTAGTCGCTCTCTGGGGTTTCCTTCTGCCGTTTTACGACGCGCGGCGGCGAGAGCTCTCCGCACGGCGCTGTTTTTGTTTTTTTTTTTCCAAAAATGCGCTGAATTTTGTGACACCTGCCATGGCACAATGTGGTGAAGTTGCGAAGACTGGTCAGCAGCTAGACAGAAAATGAAAGGGCACCGGCTTTTGTTGCCTGTGTCCCCCTGTCGTAACTTCCCCCTTCACCCCTCCGCACCCCTAACCTGAACAAGGTACCACCCACTGCCTTAGCCTCACTATGCGCAGTGTGCAGTTCAGTCGTGAACAAGTACGTGACCGTCAGCTTATGTCTTTAGTGATGCTAGTGATTGCAAGCAAGCCAGTGTTGCCTGACTGCGACATGGTTCAGAAGAACTTTTAAAAACTCAATGGGGGACCGCAGCCTCGCAGGGGGACACTGCAGGCGCTAGGGTGCTTCGACGGCCAGGAGGTGCGCGGACATCAAGGCACTGTTGCGACTCGGGTAGCATGGCCGGACAGGTGATGAGACGAGAATGATCGAAGACCGGATTATGAGGAAGGCAAGGAAAACTTTATACAACTATTTACATTACGTATACGTACAGCAACTGAGAGTGCTTCTCAGCCGAAGTGTCTCGATGAAAGGAAGCTACTTGAGGTGAAGGACCCCTTGACCATCATCTGCTCCGAGTTTTATAGCGCCAAAAGTTCTAGATGGAGGCTGTGTTTGCCGAGGAAGGTGTGTCCAAGTTCACAAGTTCACGCACTCTCTGCCCATGGAACATGCCCCCATCACGTCTTGAGCTTGCGAGGAGGGTGCCATCTACGTCACGCACACACAGGAATCTCTGCGAGTGACGTTCCCACAGCACGTAGCTGGTCGCACGTCTTTCTCATCAATGCATGGGCAAGGCTACATGGAAGGGTGCACGGAGTCAGCTTCTCCTTTGGAGATGAATGCCGATCTCAAAACATGATGACTGGACCCTGCAGCGCTTCCCGGTGCTCCTTGGTAGCCCGTGGGAAATACCACTTAAGTCGCACGGGGCTCAGTCTTCCAGCGCCTCATCGAAGTGGCCAGCAGGTGTGATAGAGGAAACCCTTTTTTCGCCGAGGCCAAGGGCATCCAGTCTACAGCCATAGCAAAGTTGTCGGCTTTGTTGACAGTTCTCGGTTGTTGCTTGCTCCGGTCCGTGTGGCCAGAAGCAGAAAATCATAACAGCTCGTCCGCCGCCAGGTAGAGGTCTTGAAAGGGTTTACAGCTCCTCGCTGTCGTCTGATGAAGCCGCATCAGCTGGGCAGGGGCCCTGTTTCCTGGGTGATCCATGGGCCGATGTCTGCAGGCCAAGGATCTCAAGTGGAGCTATAGTTTGGTTTGGTTTATGGGGTTTAACATCCCAAAGCGACTCAGGCTATGAGAGACACTGTAGTAAAGGGCTCCGGAAATTTAGACCACCTGGGGTTCTTTAACGTCCACTGACATCGCACAGTACATGGGCCTCTAGAATTTCTCCTGGAAATTTGGCCGCCACGGCCGGGATCAAACCTGTGTCTTTTGGGTCAGCAGACAAGCACCATAACCACTGAGCCACCGCGGCGGCAGAGCATTAGTGATCAGATCTGCACAATGCCCCCTCCTCGGCAAGGCAAGAGCACTGCCCACTCCCGAGTCGTGCCAGGCAAATAAAGAACAAGGCTTTAAGCTGTGCTGCTAGAATATTTCCCCTTTTTGGCTCCCCCCCTCAGGCGGCCTGGTAGGGTGAGCTGCGGACGTGACCTATGCGAGCGATTCAATGGCACCGCATCTTTCAAGTTTGAATCAGGTTCGAAGAAAGTACAGCTGCCATTGCAATCCATAGACAGACGGTTGGTAGATGGGTTGCGAGGATAGTACAATTTAAGTAATATAAACATCATAATCTCAAACCCTATACTATACATAACAAAACCTCAAACATATGCGATGTCGTGAGAGAAGAACCAAACATTGTATACGCGCGGGGGAGACCACATTTCCAAGGAAACTGATAGTTGCTACAGTGATCGTTTCCACCACACTGCAATGGACAACACTTAGGTTACGCATCATCATTACGGCAAGAAAACACGAAAGGCACAAAATTGCACACAGGAATAAAAGCTCAAAACTTTGCACTTTTCTACAGAAGTAAACGCATAAAAAAAGAAAACAGTAAAAACAAGAAAGACGTATTCCTGGAATACGCATACTTCAGCAACGCCCTGCGCGGTCAGACGGCCAGTCTACCAGCTGTTCCCAAAATCTGCGGGGCTGATTAGTTCTGTCTCTTTGTGACAGGCATGCAAATCTTGGGTACGCTGTAAAAAATGAAACACCTTTAAAGGCGTTTCCAGGTGTCTATAACTCACACCCGGTCAAGATGGGAGTCTTGTGATTTCAATACATCTTTCACGTGGGGTGTTTCTGGAAAGAACCAGCCCGAAAATGAAAAACGTGACCCAAAGATGTTGAGGTGAATCACATGCTATTACCGCCGAGCCACAGGTGTTTTAGCACTTCTTGCATCCCTTCACCCTTCAGAAAAAATGTATGCAATGGGTTCATAATTTGTTCGCACTTTTATTACTTTTTTGAGTGTTCTTTAAATGTACCATTATAATGCCTACATAATGCAATATACCTGTATTACTGGAGCTCTTCATAGCAGTAGACATGCTGTGTGCACCTAAGAAAAACGTTCATTGACACACAAATCATAACACTGCAGAAATGTGGAAAATTTTTATTAGAACAAAACACATCCACAACACAAAGCATAAGAAGCTTCTCCAATGAATTCCTTACTGCCATCCAAGGAACACTAAAATTTCAAGGTAAAACTGCACCATACCTGCTTTTATTGGTTTTATGATGCTGCAAGAATAAGATTCCACTGCACTTACTCTACCTCCCAATTTTTTCAGAGAAAACAGACTGAAAAATTCATGCTTGTTCAGCCTTATAAACCAGCCTGAAGAAGGCCTGGACTGAGACACTAACTCCCATGAATAAGCAAACTTAAGGCAGCTTATGCTGAACATCCATATTCCTGACATTATGGCAGCTGTGAAGTGAGCTGCAGTGGTGAGCTTGCTGAGTAGTCATCCTGCCTTGACGAACAGGTTCTCAGCCACCTCAGGATTTTCTTTGGAGAGCAGCATACATGGTGCGAGTCTGCATTTTACACAAAAACAGTAAATTATTTCCTATCAGTTTACACTGCTCAATCATCCTTATAAATGCCAACATACTGCTCATTAACGATGTGTTTTATTACGCATGCTAGCGCTAACAGAAAGAAGAAAATCTGCCCATGTTGTGAGCAAGCGCCAGCTGTTATTTTTTGAACCATTGAAAAGAGCCCACTGTGGTTTAAAAAAAATAGCTCTAAACGACATTATACAAACAATGTTTTAGCTAAAAAGCTACCTGTTATGAAATGGAATGAAGGTGGTCAGGCCATGCAATTAATTCTGTACGAACTGCTACAAGCTAGTGCAAACTACTGGCCTGCCTAGTAAGTAAACTGATTATAAATGGCACAAAACACGACAATAAAGATGCAAATAGCACACTTCAAAATGCTTTAAAATAAACCCAACGACAAGTCATGTGCAACATTCACTGTGACAGCAGAAAGCATAGTATCTGATGAAAGTCAGCGACACAACCCCTTCCATGAGAGTGGTCGGCTGCAACTAACACAAAGCATGAATTCATCATTATACCAAGCATGTGGCATCTTGAAAGGCAGGCCACAATGCTAAGTTAACATATACCCCATGTCTGCGGCCAGTAAACTCAAAAAGTCATCAAGAAAAATTTGCATTAGGTTACAAAACTACTTCAAGGAAAGGAGCTGGGCCAGTCGATGCATGATTCTTGGCAAAACCATGTAGGATAACAGGACACAGACAAGAAGACACAGGTGCAGCGCTGACTAACAACTGAAGAATTTATTGCTAATACAGGAAGCATCATTCAAAATGCAGAGAAAGAAAGTCATAGAATCGTCATTTCGTCACATCTGTCGTGATTATTTATCCAGATGGTCAATTTCATTTTTTGTTAGCATTGGCGATGATGTGCTTAAGCAGGTTGAACAATTGTTATGTACCATGCACGTCTCTTATATTTTCTCAGAATTTTACTTCCTTTCTCGAAAGTGTGGGATACACTCACAGTCCGACACGTGTCTCGCTAGCTTGCTACCATATCCTGTCTCAGTATTGCCGACATGTTCCATTAGACAAATGTTGACACGCTGACCTTATTTCCCAACATATGGCGATCTGCATGATGGAGGGATCTTGTAAACTAAGCCACTGTCTCTGGACTGCTTTTGAAGCAGCTTTGCTTGGTGCGTTGCATACTACATTCAGCTACTTTCTGCAAAGAAGCAAATGAAGCCACTGCAAAAGAACTTCCGCAAGCTGCAAAAGAAGGTCAAGCGTCAAATAGTGAAGAATGAAAGCTCAAAACTTGTGTGAAGCCAACAACTTGATCAAATTAGTGCTGGCTGTGAAGAAGAGTGAGGGGTTATGCCTGAATGCCTTCTTTATGCCAAAAACACGCAACGACAACTGGCCTTTCAGAGTAATTGTCTCTGAACAAGGATCGTGGCAGCAACCCTTAGGGCAGTACCTGCAAGAATTGCTCTCCTTAACAGCTGTCCAGAAGGAGTGTCTTCTCATTGTCATCAAGGACTTACGTTACACGCTGCCACATACCACCTTGTTTGAGATGGTAAGAGAAGGCATTGATTCAGTGGGAGCAGCATAATTCCAGAACCAATGCAGAATAAGAGTGAAAAGAAGTACGCACCAGTTCCTGCGTTGCACCAATTCTCATTGATCTTCTGCTAGCCCGTCAAGATAGCCAACTAAAAGAAGCTTTGCGTGGCATCAATTTGATAATGACCTTCCGATTTGTGGACGACTTTCTAGTAATCAACAAACTTCATAAACAATGGCAACACAAGGGCATTGTTGACATATTCAAGACCTTCTCCAAAGTTCTTGCCAACTTTGAGCTGACCAAAGTAATGCCATTGGAGGTACAGCTTCTCGATCTATGGCTGTACATCAGAGAGGCCCATATGTGCTGGTGTTATGCCCCACGGTTGAAAAAAAAGACTGTTGCTACTGGCGCACTAAAAATGTCTTAAAAAGAACGGCCGGAAAGCGTTGAGGCCCAACTGACAGGGTTACCTGAAGCTGGTTTAGCAGATGACCTCATCTGCAGCCTTGGCTTCAAGATAATGAAAGAAATTTGCCGATCTACCCCAACGAGACTTGAGAAGAAAGAACGGAAGTTAGCTGTCACGGCATATGTGCTTGGTATCAGCCATGCGCCAAAGAAAGTGGTCGGGAGGGCTGGTGTGAACTTAGTATGCAACGCGCCTAAGTCACTGTCGCATGCTATGGATTTGACTATTTGCTTTCTCTTATAACAGGCTGTCTTTGAAGCAACCCTTGCCAGGCGCGTTGCATATTAAGTTCACACCAGCCCACCTGACCACTTTCTTTAGCACGTGGCTGATACAATGCACCTACGACCTTAATCACCGTGACGCCGACTGTCCTCCCAGCTGTTTGAGTTGAGTTGTGGTATGCTACAGGCGGAATTAGCCTTGCTTATTCTGCCAGGAATTGCTCCACCATCCTCCCGGCTCCCTCGTACTCCTCTGGCTTCCTGCGTGCCGTGTGGGCCTGTGTGAGAAGCTGCTGCCTCATTACGTGGGTCCTTATACCACGTCTTCTCTTCAGGCAACCGAGCAATGTGACCTACAAAACCACATCCTTCCACCCTCCCATTCCTCCCGCGGCCCACTCCACAAAGCTCGTGCACGTCGCCTGTCTTAAGCCCTACCATTCAAACCCACCACCTTAGGGCGCCCAGGGACTGTGCTTCCTTCCGCGACGCAGACGGGGTAGTGTTACGGTGCATAGTCGCAAGGCGAAGGGGATGTTTTGATGCTGGGCAGTTGATGACGATGAGGATGCTGCAGCTAGTGCTTGGGGTGACTTGGTTTGGCGTGCCTTCTGACTGTGCCCTGTCGCATCTCCTGCAGAGCTAAACCCCATAATAATATGCCTTGACAACTATGGTCCGTTCTTTCTGAAGTATTGTTGAGGTAGATTGGCAAATTTCTTTATCTTGAAGTCAAGGCTGCAGATGAGGTCATCTGGGAAACCAGCTTCAGGTAACCATGTCAGTTGGGCCTCCACGCATTCCTGCTGGAGATCAATATACGACCTGTTTAGGATATTTTTCAGTGTGCCAGTAGCAACAGCCTTTTTTTCGATCTTAGGACGTAACGCCAGCCCACATGGGTCTCTCCAATGTACAGCCATAGATAGAGAAGCTGTACCTCCAGTGGCATTTCTTTGGTCAGCTCAAAGTTGGCAAGAACTTTGGAGAAGGTCTTGAAGATGTCAACAATGCCCTTGCATTACCCTTGGCTATGAAGCTTGTGGATTACTAGGAAGTCGTAATTGGTGCTGTGCAAAGCTTTTTAATAGTTGGCTATCTTGACAGGCTAGCAGGAAAATGAGAATTAGTGCAACACAGGAACTGGCACATACTCCCTGCCACTGTATGTACAGATCATTAAACTTTACATAGGTAGAACTGAAGTAGATGGTTAGCAACTCAAGGAATCTGTCCGCATTAATTCTGCATTGGTTCTGGAATCGTACTGCTCTCATTGAATCAATGTATTCTCTTACCGTCTCAACCCAGGCGGTCTTTAGCACCGTGTAATGTAAGTCCTTGATGACAATGAGAAGACACTCCTTCTGGACAGCTGTTCGAGAGGAATGCGGACACTTCTGGTTTCTTTACCAGGAAGAGGTCTTCCATGGTGAACGAGGAGAGCAATTCGAGCAGATATTGCCCTAAGGGTTGCTTACTTGACCCTTGTTCAGAGACAATTACTCTGAAAGGCCAGTTATCGTTGGGTGCTTTTACCATACAGAAGGGATTCAGGGATAGGCCCTCACTCTTCTTCACTGCCAGCACTAATTTGGTCAAGTTGTTGGCTTCACACAAGTTTTTGGGCTTCGTTCTTCACTGTTTGGTGCTTGACCTTCTTTTGCAGCTTGCTGAAGTTCTTTGCGATGGCTTCATTTGCTTTTTCACAGAAAGCAGCTGAACGTATTATGCAACGCGCCCAGCAAAGGTGCTTCAAAAACAGTGCAGCACACTATGAAGCACCGAGACAAATTCACAGCATGCAACAGTGGTTTAGTTTACAAGATCCCTCTCTCATGCGGAGCGTCATAATTGGGAAATAAGGTCAGCTTGTCAACAATCGTCTAATGGAACATGTCGGCAATACTGAGACAGGATATGGTAGCAAGCTAGCGAGACACATGTCGGACTGTGAGTGCATCCCACTTTCTACGATGTAAAATTCTAAGGAAATATAATCGACAGCTCATGGGTGAGATATACGAGACCTGCATGGTACATAAGAATTGTTCAACTTGCGTAAGCACACCATCACTAATGCTAACGAAGAAATAAATAGACTATCTGGATAAATAATCACGACAGATGTGACCAAAACGATTCCATGACTTTCCTTCTCTGTATTTTGGATGACGCTTCCCGTATTTATTATGAGGAAAGCCATAAATTCCGGAGTTAGTGAGCGCTGTATTTGTGCCTTCCTGTCAGTGTCCTGTTACCCAGCACGCTGCTTTGCCTAGACTATTATACCGTATAGACTCATGTAATGGCCGCACCCCTAACTTTTAAAAAAATTGCAGAAAAAAATATATTTAAAAATTACCCGAGTAAAAGCCGCACCAATAATTTCAGGAAGTTGGGCAATGCCATCTACTGTGTGCTGCAAGAAATCCCAAACATTTTGTGGTTTCTGCTGCCAGGTGGAGCGCAAAAATCAAGGGGTGCAGAGTTACTGTATATATGCTACCAAAGGTACAGTAACTCTAAAGCGCTGCGCACATCGAGTACAGCCAAGGCCTATTTCATTTCATTTCATTTATTGGTTTTGTTTGACCAGTACAGAGACTGCAAACAGGGGAGGGCAAGCTAAAGTTGCCTAGTCGTGCCTGACAGAGGCCTGCCCTCCCCATGTAAAAAAAAAAGTGGCAAGAATGCCAGTGTCTTTTGTTCTCACAAAACGAGAAAAAAGTCTGTTCTTTCCCTGTATGCGGTCATATAGTTGTTTTGAAATCCACGGCTTCCTTGATTTTCTACGAGTTCTGTGCGTAGCTTGTGGAAATGCAGTATTATAGTGTTCCTGAATAGTAGATATAAAATTTGTGTACGATTGGCATGCATCCTCCTGTCTTAAAATATTACTCCAATCTGTGCTAGCACAAAGACGTCGAAAGTCTGATAAGCTGTTTTCATCAATTCTTCTAAATGTAGAAGTTTCTGGTTTACACCTGTGTTGTTTTGGTTGACTCGGAACTATACAGAATATAGGCATATGGTCACTAATGCTTAATGTTAAGACGCCAGCCGGGACATCACTAGTGCAAATATTTGTAAAACACACATCAATAAGTGCTTCAGAGTTGTCAGTAACTCTTGTTGGTGAGGAAATTAAGTTCACAAATCCACAGCTGTTGTACAGATCTGGCAAATTTCTTGTAACGGACGTTTGACCCAGAATATCAACAATTATATCACCAAGAAAAACCACTTCACAATTATTGAGAGAGACATATTCCAAAGTTTTTTCAACAAAGTTACAAAACGCAGATACCGAACCTGAAGGCAGCCTGTATATACCTAAAACAACAATTTTTCCGCAGCACAAAGAAAAAGCTTTTACATCTTCATTCATTTCACAGCATTCAGGTAAACAGTGATAGCCGATTTCATTCCTCAAATATATTGATAAGCCTCCTCCTCTTTTCTGTTGTCACTCCAAAGATACGCATTTATAATTATCAATGTTAGGAGCATCACTATCATTGCTAAACCAGGTTTCAGAAAATACTAATCCATCCAACTTTAACCTCATAACCTCAGAGTTGACAGCAACACAACCACTTCATCTATTTTGTTTTGCAGGCTTCAGGCATTTAAATGAAAAAAACAGAGAATTGTTGAGAGACTTTCCAAAATTCAGCATGTACTTATTGAAGAATCAATATCAAAGTAGGTCATGATAGGTTATTTTTTTTTCCCACAGAAGATCGGCGCGCATGAAAAACCTAACACTACCGAATATTTACCAAGTCGTCTTTGCAAGCAATGCAAATTGCATTCTCTCCGGTTCTTTTCCTGACAAATATTTTGCCATTTCTCTGCCAGGTATACTGGTAGCCACACTGCATTGCCTTTGAATGTGCCAGCCACAAGAGTCGCCTGTTGAAGGCTGTCAGGTTATCAAAAAGGCATATGTCTGATTGCTTAGCTTTCAGATCCTTTACTTTTGCTAGCCATTGATCTTTTGTTTTCCGGCTGACAAAGCGGATTAGCATAGGAGGTGTTTTGTTCTCTTTTTTCCTGTGAGGAAGCCTGTGCACACCTTCAATTTCACTCTCAGTGACCGGTTCAAGGCTCAAAGACAATGCAAGGTCGTTCACAACAGCTAACACGTTTTCATTCTCAGTGTATTTCAGACCATGGATCTCAAGATTCTGGCGTCGTCCATACTGTTCAAGGTTGTTTATTTGCCTTTTCAATCGACCCACCTCAGCCTCAGATCCCACCGATTCTACGACTTCAAGCCGTTTGTTCAGATTTTGTATTTCCGTATCGTGTCGTTTTTGCGATTCTAGAAGCTCGTCATACTTGGCTGACATCATCTGCACTGACTGTTCAAGACTTTCTATAACTTCTTTCAAGCTACTTAGTGCGTCGACTTTCTCTTTCATCTGCAAGAGAACAGTTAACTTGGCACTGATTTGCGATAGTTCAGCCGTGTGCTCACATGCCTGTTCACTTTTCGACTTTTCATTCGACTTTCCCCCTCTGGTTCTAGCAAGTATGCAAGTCGGACACTTCCATGTCGTCTTGGAGGCTTTCCCCTTTGTACTTTTACAGAACCTCCAGAACAGTTTCCACTGTGGCAACTGCAACTGCATTCGTCACAAGTGATACACTCGTCGCCATCATCACGGTTCTCTTTACATGCAACACAAATAGTATTCTCCGGCATTGCTCGGGACTACAACAAAGGATAAAGTACTATGGGCAACGGAGTAAGGTGACACTCGCACTACAGTATCATGGCAGCGGCAGCAGCAGCAGATACGAAAAACTACAGGTAGCCTTAACAGTGGTAAGTATGAATGCCCACCAACCTGTAAAGTAGATGAGCTCGATCACGGAATGTCTGTACGCCGCCGCTGCCACTGCCGAAGTGACTGCAGTGCACTGGAAAACGAACGCCCCCCTGATGTAGCCGATAAACAGCAGACGAAGCTCAAGTCAGTGAAGACAGATGGCAGAAGGGGAGAATCTGGCCAGCACTTGAAATACGGTTGCTCTGAACGCTTGGAACAGCGATGTAGCCGATGAGTATGCTCCGCGGTCGTTTCCAAAGCTCGGGCAGCGCTCCTGTAAAGTAGATGAACTCGATCACGGAATGTCTGTACGCCGCCGCTGCCACTACCAAAGTGACTGCGTACTTGTGCAAAGTACGTGCAATCTCGAAATCGGAACGCATCGCTGCCCTGATTTGTCCTGCGCTCGTGAGCTGAAGTTTTTTTTTCTCGATGGGGAAATGCGTAAGCTATACCACTCACTTTAAGCTGAAAGTGATTGACTACGCAAAAGAAGAAGGAAAAAGAGCTGCTGGACTAAAGTTCGGCGTTGATGAAAAATGTGTATGACGATGGTGCAAACACGGACTTGACCGTCCTACCTGGAGATATGACCGGCGTGCTTCAGCCACTGAACGTCTCCATAAACCGCCCTTTTAAGTGCGGATTTCGCTCTGCACACACTGAGCGGATGGCAACGGCCCTCCACCAGAGGACTCCGACCGGCCGACTGAAAAAGGCATCCCTTGTGGCCGTATGCCACTGGATACTCGAAGCGTGGACCGCGGTTTCGTTCGAGACCATGGAAGAAAGTTTCAAGGTGACAGGCATGTCCAACAAGCTGGATGGCACAGAGGATGACTTCATCTGGAACAAGGACGAGCCTGAGGTCCCGACGAGTTCGGAGGGGGAAGACGAGGAGTGTTTTGGCAGTAATAAAGGCAGGTACCCCCAGAAATATTTAATTTGCTGTGTGTTTCTTTATGTAATTGCCGCACCCGATTTTCACCCCAGATCTTGGAAAAGACGTGTGGCCATTACACGAGTCTATACGGTACTATCAAATTCACAAGATATGAGGTCTAGATCTGGAAAATGATCACAAAGGGTTCCAAGCTGTTGCCTTTCTGCACCCATTGTAGAAGAAATACATATACATAAAAGTGAGCATTTGGAGATCACAAATGCTAACTCTGGCATCGCAATGTCCACAGAAAGCAAGTCAGGCGAATTTTTTACCCCGTAACGGGTTTGCGTTCCCTTTCTTTGAGGCATACATGCACCATGCAGTGAACAAAAGTACAAAGTAGATAAATAGAATTAATTATCTTGCAAATATCACTACTGTAAAATGGTGTTCACAAATGGCCACATTCATCCTTAGGACAGATCTGCATTTCATCTGCCATTATACATATGAAACATGAAAATACCAAGCAGCCAAATGAATGCATAAATTTCTCAGAAATTTACACACAGTACACACAATGATACCATTCCAGTGGTTCAGTTGAGTATGCTGCTCAGGAGCAGCAATATCCATATGGGGTGAATGCCTGCAGCAGAAATCATTGGCAATGCGGTATAAGTTCGCACACAAGATGCGAAATAAACGGAATGATGTGGAACCCTTCCAATTATGCAAGAAATTGAATTCAACCTACACTGCAATATTAATCGAGCTACAAAAATATCATAAAGGCTTCTTCAAATCAGCACACAGTTGGCATTTAAATGTCATGGGTCATTCCACGCCAACTGTTCCAGACTTTGCACTGAATCTTCAATTTCTTAAAAAGAAATCATGGCTTATTGCATTACGAAGGTAAACATTATCCCAGGTTGTTTTAGAGCGCAGCTCTTTGGCGTCCGTTCCTGGGTTTCGCGTCGTCGTCGGCGTTGTCGTCGGCCTCGTAACCAGCTCCGCCCCCATTTCATCCGCAGCTGGGGTTGACGCACTATCGGCGTCAGCGGCATCAGTCAGTCGCTGCTCTCTCTTCCCTCCTCCCTTTATCGTGTTGTCCGCTTGCTGCGCGCGCTTCTGCCCCCATCGTTTGCCGCTGGGTGTACACGCCGCCCCCCTCCCCCCTCTTCCTGCGAGTCTCCGGTTGTCAAAGCGCCGGCTCGAACTTAATTCCTTTCTTCGCTCCTCCTCCAATGCAACCCCTGTGCGGTGGCAATCAGAGAGCCAGATCGGTGGCGGCGGATCTGTATATGTGCACCGCCCGAGCCGAAATTGCCGCTGCCGTTCGCCCTGTGCGGTGGCAATCAGAGAGCCAGATCGGTGGCGGCGGATCTGTATATGTGCACAGCCCGAGCCGAAATTGCCGCTGCCGTTCGCCACTGCGAAATTATCTGCCAGTTCTTTCTGAGCCATGAGCGAGACGACCGATGGAAGTCCTCCGTCTGCTAAAAAAAAAATTCTGTGATAGCGCATACATGTGTTGCTCGATTTCTTTGCCTCAATCTATCGAAAAGGTGAAACAGCTTATTTGCTGCGCTCAAATTTCGCATTAGGAAGTAACGTAATCGTCGGTAATTTTTTGGCGGAATAATTTTTTTGCGTCGTGGCCGCCATCCCATGTTTGTAAGCGACAGCCAAACATAACTATGCAAAAAAATTTGTAAAAAGAACAGTCTTAGACAGGACTGTGAAGTTTTTGTTATATAAATAAAGGAATTACATTTCCAATGCAGTAAATTGAACTTAATTTATTTTAAATAAAAGATGTATTAAGTACAAATATGAAAATTTGAAATCTTTGATCAAATTTTATGTTCTTACAGTAGTTATTCTATTTTATAAGCTGTCGAGAAGGCAAAGTGGATAAAAATGCTGCAGAGAGCAAAATGCGTAAGGCACATCAGCAAAAAGATTCTAAAGTTGAGAAAATTTACTTTTTGAGACATATTCAGCAGTCTACTACATATTGAGGTGATGTTAATGAAATTATGAAAGATAGAAAGTTGCATAGTACCATTTAATGGCATTTACTTTTAGAAGTTTAATCGGAGCTTTTTTTTTGTTTTAAGCTAGAAAACAATTTTGCAAGTTGAGTCCCTGCGTTCAACATTGACATTGCTCAGTGGTTCCTCTTCACCCCAGCACACATTGCCGCCAGCTGCAAATTACACAAAACCAGCACTCCACTGCTCGAATACAATGGTGTGTTGGGCTTCGATGCCGGCAGCTTCGGCAACACACAAATCTGCTGAAGGGTAGATTAACAAAAAGTAAAAATGAAGTGGCCGCATGGCAGAATGGCTCTTGTTCCTCAACACAAACATCAATCAGCCGGGAAGCACTCTTTGCGGTCTGACCAATCAGAGCTGAAACCTCAGCTACCGTGAAAATTATTTACCTTTTTCAGTGGAAAGGACTTCTTCGCCACGTCGCATGGGAAGAGTGCTTGTAACGGCATTGGTGGAAGTGTGAGGCCCCCTGCAGCAACAGAAAGCAGTCGGAGGCCGTAGAAAGGTCAAATACTGATCCTCCATAAACTTTTACATGGGCGGAGAAAACCTTTAAGCGTGTCACAGCCCTCTGGGTGCTCCAACAAAATGATTCAAGAAAACAAAGACGAACTCACCAGGTGGTTTACAAGAGTGCTCCCATTAAAAGGAGCATGCATAATTCACCATTTCAAGCCTTTTTCTTTCTCTCAGCGGAGCATGCTGGACTTATGTCATGCTCGAATTTAAACTAACAAAACGTGAGTGAACATGCCAGCATACTTTTCAAGACCAAAATATGAGGAGCATCCACCGGGAGCACCGTGCACCGAAGCTTTGTGTCTCCTCGATGCCGGCTGCAGCGTGCACCGCAGTGACGAGCAAGCAGCCAGTAATGCCGAGGTTGAAGGCAGGGACTCAAATTGCAAAACCATTTCCTCGCCTAAAACTAAAACTGCTCCAATTACAATTTTAGAAATGTCACTGCCATTAGAGAATAAATGAGGACAAACTCACAGTGCAACTGGTGGCTGAATATGCCTCAAAAACATAATTTTTCTGCTGACTGACATGCCTTGCATTTTTTTTCATTTCTGAAACATTTTTATCACCTTCTTTGCCTTTTGGACAACTCATAAAAATAGTTGAAATGACTAGTATGAGAACATAAATTGGATAAAAAAATTCAATTTTCAATATTTTTGTACCTTCTTCCATGTTTTATATTTAAAACAAAAATACAAGAGTCCAATTTACTGGATATGAAAGCATGTCCTTTATTTATATGAAAAAGTTTCAGTCATGAGTAAAAACGTTTATTTTTTACAAGTGTTTTTGCAAGACCTAGCTTTGCTACTGCTTGTAAACATAAGAGGGCGGCCACGACCCGAAACGTTTTTTTTTCTGCCAAGAACATGCTGGAAAAATCTTTGTCATGGTCATAAAATAAGCCATGATTTTTGTTTTTTAAGAAATCAAAGGTGGTCGAGTGTAAAAGTATGGATCAGGTGGCGTGGAATCAACTTATTCAATATTGCACAGCAATAAAATACACAGCCAACTTATCACCAGGCATATAGCAGCACCCATATAGGTCAATATATTGGCTCAACAGCAAGAGGCTTCTGTAATGCTTGAAAAATGACATGAACAAGACCTAAAGACAAAGTGAAGCATATAGTTAGAAGATCAATGTGCAAGAGGCGAGAAAAAAATCATTTTGTCTGAGGGACATTTGAAATAACGCTAAGGAAGCCCAACTTGAATAAAAAAAACAATGCAAAACAATAAAAATTGCCACAAGTTGAGCAGTAAGAGCTCTCTAAATGGCAGCAGATGCAAAGCAAACACCAGTGACACTGCCAACTTATGTATTAGTTCCCGGTCAAAAATTTTCCTGCAAACTTTTCCTTGCCTATTTAAGAGTAGAACCACCAAATTTTTGTATGCATTATTTTCTTTGGTGTGATGTGAAAGTCACAATGTGGAATTCACCTACAGCATTTGAACTACTTATTATTAATTTTTGTTTTTTTTTTCGGTTCAGGTCTCAAAAGGCAAACAGCAGCTTTGACGTGCAAGATGCTTTGAGGTCATGTGAGGCGTGCAAAAGCAGCAATATAATCTCTGCTGGTTAATTTTTTGTCATTCTACCTCTTGAACAGGCTTGCGTAAGAGTTGATGTGAATTAAAATGATGAAAGCAGTGACCACACTACCTTTTGTATGCCTCACGTGGCCTGAACCAGCCTTGAAACCAAAACTGGGAGAGCATGAGAGAGATTCAATCATAAATTATTTACCACTTGGAACAATCCACGTGACTGTCTATACTTTCTAATGTGCTGCACATCATTCTAAAGAGAGAAAACCCAGCTAAAATTTGGGGTCTCCACTTCTTCAAAGGGCAACTTCAGGTAGTTCTTCAACATTCTGACTTAATGAGCGCATCCCATTCCTTGGACTCTCCTATCTCCGGCACAAGAAACCATTTTTCAAACTACCAAGTGGAACTTTTAAAGCAGCAAACCGAACGTCGGTTCACGGGTAGGGTTCTTCTCACATTCTGCAGGTGGCGACCCTTGGACACTCTTGCAGAGACGTTGCAATTTGCTTGGAGCAGAGAATCCTACTCTAGCTGTTATTTTTTTTAGTTGTGTCTCACAACATGAAAAGAATAGGAGCTAGGGCCGGTGTGCGAGCAGTATTCTCTGCTCCAAACCAACTGCTATGTCTGTGCAGAGTGTCAACCGTGAAGGGTCGCCACCTGCAGGATTCGGAAAGTCGCAAGAATTCTCCTATGTACCAGTGCTCTAAAAATGAGGTGCACAGGAGCGAGCTACCCCTTGGAACGCGCTGTATCAGTCAAACAGGAGATGCCTGAACGACCGTCTCAGCGAACACAAGAGCTCCTTAAAACCACCTCCTGAAAGCAATATGGCCATATATTGGCTGTCGGGTGAGAACTGCACCTCTGCTTGGAGCCGTACAACCATACGGTACACGCATAAGGACCAGCACATGCGGGAGGTTGTTGTTGTTGTTGCGTTTGATCCATCGGAAGCAAGACAAGTGTGTAGCAAACATTCTGTTGCGCTCACACGAAAAGAACTATACTTGGGGACAGCTTTCTGTGGCTATGTAGTGGAAGCTATGAGGGCAAGGCTTTCACAAGCGCGCTCTTATCACACTCTCACGAGGGACGGAATTAGGTGTTTAAGCTGGCGGTTCGTGCTCGTACCTTCTAGTGCATAGCCACAGGAAGATGTCCCCGATTTTAGACTACCTTAGCAGCTTAGACAGCAGAGCAGTGATTTTTTTCAACATTTATTCTTTTGTTTTGTTTTTATTCGCCAATGTTTGTTTTGCCTCATGCAGCCAATCTTTGATGCAGTGGCACATGTGGGTGGTGCTCGTTTTTCATCTGTTTATTGCTTGACAGCCACAAGGATGAGTTGTGAGTCAGCACTGTACCTTTGACTGATGGCCTCACAATGTAATGAAACATTTTTGGTACTACTTCACTCCAAACAGACATCAACAATCGTTAAGGGTTCACAAACAAGAGTGTACTAGAAAGTGAAATAATGCTGTTCTGCAGGCACCTTACAGCAGAATGAATATTCATTGCACGCCAAAGGCCAAGCTTAAAGAAACCTGAAAGATGCAAACATTAACAATGAGCTTCCCAAAAGTGATCAGAGACCGTTTGTTGACTTGCATCTGTTCATTGGGAATGATCACTTGTGCTCCACGTACTTGTGGTAGAGAATCCACCTTGCATTCGGGAGGTGCTGTGTTCGATACCCAGTGCCACCGGGTACCCACCGGTTTCTTTAATGGGTACAAGATTTCCCCTGGCCTGGTGCTCGGCTCTTCTAGGGTGAGATGCTTGGGAAAAGGGCCGTAGACTAAAGTTGCCTTGACGGATCAGAGATAAGTTCCGCCGCCAAGCAACAATAAATCCGCCTCGTGCGGTAGAAACCCAACTTGTGGCCCATTACGTACTCCACGTAATGTGTGTAATCAAAAGGCATTATCAATGATGTGGTCTCCATAGAGTTGTGAGAAATACTTTTTCCTTACTTTCTCAAGGTCTGTGCATGAAAAAAAAAAGAGACATGTTTGCATAGCTTGAATGCAGGTTTCTGTTGTAATGTAAGCATAAAGACTTCAGTAAGGTTTCAGTGCGCAGGGCAGACTAAAAAATCACATCCGTTTAATGTTCTTGAAGTGTGCATGACTTCCAGTCTCAGATGGATGTTACCTGGTGTAGCTAATTAATTATTCCATTACTGACTTCATGAAATCCTTACAGGGCATGCTCATGCACATTCCTGATTTCTTTGTTGCAAGCTTGTGCAGCACACACAATGGAACACAAATTCCAACGTGGGTTGGAACCCAGCAGAATTTGATGTTATCCCCCAGTGTTGTGGCTTTTCTTCAATTGTCTAAGGCATCTTCAACTAACGGTGCAACTGTCCTTCTAGAGTGAAGTGCTGTGATTGCGCATGCAACAAGGAAGATGAGACAGCCACCACAGGAAACTTTCCCAGTTCGCTACACATATCTAGTTTTGCAGATCACATGTCACCAAGGTTAACTAGCTGGCAAGATCATGTCACTCACATGAAGTCAGATATCATGGCAAGCAACGGGTTATGCACAAAAAAAAACCCACCTCAACCCAATAATTCGAAAACACACTGTGAAAAGCGGACTGCGCATGGTAAACAGGATTTCTGCTCAAACCCTGGCCCCATCCCACATCTGCTGATAAGCTATGGAAGGCAGGCAACTGCTCTCTACAAATGGAACTGACCTGAAACCAACTGCTTGGATAAAAAAAGGAGGGAAGGACCACAATGTTCATGCAAAAGGCTGAAGTTCAGGCAAAAAGAAAATGCAAGCATTTAGCGCTCATGCCTGCACTCATAAATCAATGAAAGGCATAAAGACTTACCTGCTACCACATCCAAAGAAGAGCGGTGCCCTCCATAAAGAATGCACTTATGTAATTTTCAGGCAACAAATTCCAGAGGGAAAAAACCTCACTTTACAGGGGAAGTAAAAGGCAAAAAACAAAATCCCAGAATTATGAAAAAGCGCCCTACCACACAATTGAAAATGCCCCACTTTTTCACTCCTTTGCAAATGACGATGACCTTAAGAATGTAGACTGTTGGACTAGTTGCTCTGACATAACACTGATCGTATTTAGCGTATATGACAGGACGAAGGAACACACAATGTCAACATTTGCAGTAAATGAAATGAAAATTGCCAAATGTCCGATCATGCATTCGCCAATGGCATATGAAAAGGGCCACACAGGACACAGAACAGCCGTGGCTGAAAACGACAAAAGCGCACCATCACTGTTCACTAGGCACAGCCCATCCACTTTACCTTCCAAGTCGTCTTTAGCGAGATCCTATGCGGGCTACCTTTATCGTGCAGTCTTTTTGTTCCCTGTCGCTTTTGGTTGGCCCACACGAGTTCGGTATGCTAACAAGAATCAATGCGGTAGAGTGATCGGCTTTTGTACTGTACAGTGCGGCTAGAGAGAGCACAGTAGCCAGTATACTCTATCAGGTAGAGTATCAGCTCTTAAAGGGACAGAGAGGAGAGCTCTATCAATATTTTTTTTACAGTAAAATCCGATACTTTGGCATTTCATGTCTTTGTTGCCACTTGGCCGGCAGCGAAAGATGCATTTATTTCTAAGAAATTTGGATTCGAAGTTGAAAAATTTTTCTCGCCGCTCTGATTCAAACTTGGGATTCTCCTATGACGACACAGGACTAAGTGACGAGAAACATGACGTGCACATGACGTAATGCAGACTCCGTGATTTCTGGAAGCCAGCAGTGCGGCCTGGCAGCAGCCGAAAACAAAGCTACCGTCGGCCACACGTTTAAGGCATCTATCGGCTATTGCGGCAGTCGCTACCGTCGCTTCGTTTACGTTTGCACCGGCGTTTTGCCAGCGTTACGATAGATCCCGTTCTCGAAGTCGTCAACGAAGTTCTAGCAAATAGACACCTTTAGCATACCGTGCACCTTGTTACCGCTAGCGGAATACCGGGAGCCCGCCTACCGCCGGTGAGCAGGCGTGATTGGTCCCGATGCTGCAGGCGCGCGCGTAGCTGCCGGATACGTGGCGCCATCTGGCGACGTCAAGGAGATTTGCGTATGCATCGGCTGCACCTCAGTGATTCGTGGCTTCTCGTGTCACAATGTTGCTAGAACCAAAACACTGTCTTGTCCTGTGACGTCATCACGCTTGTACTTGCGAGTTTGGCCTGTGGCGACGATACCTGTATTTTGATTCTTGCTCTTTTCTACGTTACAAGAGCTTTGTTGTCAGTATGAGTGGCGTTTTTGCAATCAGGAGCTGGTATTCTGTCGATACAAGTCAACTTCAATTTCTCCTCAGTGTCCCTTTAAGAGTCTGGTCTAGCAAGCCGAATGGTCGCCGGCACAGTCCTCAACATTTGGAGCCGTCAGCAGTGGGGACAGGCATTCAAGAGCCGCACGCATATGAGCGAGGCGCATTCACAGGTTCTAGTGACCGACTCTCAAAGCCTGTCAGCCTAAAGTCACTTGAAATCCCTTACGTCAGCCAAGTCACCAGCCTTCAGGAGAAGGTTCAAAGAACGAACATGGAGAACTCTAAGGAGGTCGTCCCCAATGCTCCTAGACACAGCAGATATGGACTCCGCAAGGCTGCAATGGTGGACATAGTGCCGGCATTCTGGAAAAAAAATATCAAAATTCCTTCGCCATTGATGGAATCCGCCTGCTTTGATTTCTCTGGATCGACAGACTTGCAGATTCCACGCGCTCTGAGTTTGTGAGTGTTAGGTACATCCTCCATTAACTTCTCCGTGTCCGTTTTCTCAATGTTCACCTCAGTGCCAGTGATTTGGTTCACGGCTTTGAAACGTTCAGTACTTCATCGGACACTACCTGCGCACTACACTCGCAATGTGGTGTGGTCCTCGACAAGGTAGGAGAAAGCGAAATGGGTCGACGTACATGGCAAGTGTCTTGGGCCTCGTTAACATAGAGATGGTCCGGAAGCCGCGCCGACTGGTTCTGCCTTCGCTCGTTGATCCACTTGGCCCACTGTGTGCCCCCAGGAGACCTGCTCTTTGGTCAGCATCCGAGACGCAGATGACCTGTGCCGAAGAGGTTTCTTTGCTATGAGCGATTCTACGACTGCGCGAATCTTTAAAGGACTGTGCGCGTCTGTAAGTCAAAGCCGCCTGCCTTCCTGCAGTTGTCCAAGGCGTGCAATGACTCGAGAACGCAGAGGTGCGGTGCTTGCGGTGACAGGTGGCACAGAGTGCGCGATTACCTCTACGGTTAACTCGCCGCGTGCCGCCTACCTCGACCATGCACTCAACACATGGGTGGCGGAATCAAAGCGCATGAATAAATAATAAAATTAGCTTTGAGGACAGCAAAAACGCAGCAACTGTCTCAATACTTGGTGGACCCCGCCGCGGTGGCTCATTGGTTATGGCGCTCGACAGCTGACCCAAAAGACGCGGGTTCGATCCCCGCCGCAGCGGCTGAATTTGGATGAAGCCGAAATTCGAGAAGCCCGTGTACTGTGCGATGTCAGTGCACCCCAGGTGGTCTAAATTTCCGGAGCCCTTAACTACAGCATCCCTCATAGCCTGAGCTCCTTTGGGACATCAAACCCAAATAAACCAAACCAATACTCAGTGGACACCTCAACCGGGCCGTGAGGGAAGCGATGAGAAGGGACTCAAAGAAGAGGGAAAAGAGTTGTGATATTGAAAGTTGGTCGTGGTGGTAATAAGATGATTTCTACGATAATTTTAGACGACGGACCGTGAGTGGTGTCCTCCGTTCAAGACTCCACGGAGGCTGCTACCACTCGGGCCCTGATGAACAGGTTCCTCTGGTCGTCAAGGTCCGAGCTGGAGAGAACCTCCTCCTATTGCTGATGTGTCAAGTTTGGTATTTTCGATACTGCTCAGTTTTTTCACATACGCAACTATGTGATATAACCTTGGGTGTTCTCCCGAAAATGGATATGTGTTCTGATATATCGTTGCATGTAGCTTAGGTAAGGGTATGTGTTTGTCTGCAAGCGTCTGACGGTAATTTCTTTTTTAAAAATCACAACTTTTTACTACTCCGTAGCAACCTCTACGAAAAGGAGTCACCATCGAGTCGAGTCTATGCAGCTGAAGTTGAAATTAAGGAGGTCATGACTATCAAGATACTGAGGATGTTTATTTAAAGTAATCGCTGGAACTCTGAGGCCTTGGCCCGACTAACTACCCACGTACCACAAACTATCAGGCTGGTAAAGTGCATCAACACTAGCCAGTAGGGCATGATGTAGACCCAGCCCCACCATCTTGTACAGGCATTTATCCTAATACTGTTCCCTACCTCTATGTCACGGCAGTTGAACACATTAAAGTGGATGGTCTCATTCACCAGGCGTATCGTGAAACCCTCCTCTTACCACAAAACACCTCCACAGCCAGTCTTTGGCCCTGGGGGTACACAACACAGCATGCGAGATCTGCAAGGCACACCTTAGGTCTCAATACAAGCGTCTTCCCCGAACTCAGGTGGAGTGGTCCATCCTTCACGGACTCAACAGTGGATACGAGTCACATCACCCAGACCCAGTGTAGCTCAACGCTAACATTCACCAAGCCCTTGATATCCCTCTCTTACTCTGTAATATGCACACTGTGCATCACCAAGGGCGACGCCAAGCACGGGTGAAGGCATTACACAAGAAATCCGGAGAGTACTCCACAGCAAAAAAAGTGGGCGCCACGAAAAAATTAAGGAAGCACTTTGCCAACCTAAAGTGCGGCAAGGCGAAAGGCTTTGGCCTTGCTGACTGCGATTCTAGTGTACATTTGTATGGCGACACACTAGGAGGGTGGTTGCACGCAACCGACTCGCTCGACAGCTGTAAGGCGTCTCACACAAGGGAGGCACGCGCACGCAGGTGGCGCCACCAGCATGCGCGCTGTTACCATAACGATCTTGGGTGTGACGTCACCTTCTTCCGCCACTATATCGACGTCCGTGCTATATCGATGCATTTGGTTGTTTTCTTTGTTTCTTCACTACAATTGGCTATAACTAATTAACTAATCATTGTACAGTCGTCAAACTTGGCGTCGGGGTTACATTTTATCCTCTCTATCTGATGCTACCTTTCATTTTCTTCTATCTTGATAAGTTGCCTTATTATTTGTGGAACACCGCTTTACACCGGACGTGACCTTGGCCACGAGTATGAGCCATTGAAGGCTTTCACCCTAACACCCTAGCCGTCCAGCCTTGCCCTAACCGTGGCGACTGGGACCCATATGCTCTTATCTGCGGCAACATATGCTAAATCTTCGAAATGGTGGAGAAAGCAGCTATAGCTTCCACTGATGCTCACCCCATCCTCAGCTATAATTTTAAAACAGCCGTACACTACTTTGCGAATGGCTGAGTCTGTCCCACTACCTAATTCCTTCTCCGCACAACCACTACCCCCCTCTACCGCTTAACCCTGGAATGGGTTCCGGCCCACTCCTCCAACCCAGGCCATGAGGCTGCCCACAATTTTGCCCCAGGATTCGTCAGCCAGGCTGTGAGTGACTGCAGCCCGTGGACTGTGAGGGATCAGCTGGACTCATTCCAAGACGTCACTCTACACTACCGCCTTGAGCTACAGTGCTACCCCCTCCCCCACAAATGACTATCTAAAGCCTTTAAGCCTATTCAATTCCTTCTCCTTTAATTTTCTCTCTCGTCTACACTGGTCAATATTTCCCCAAATGCACTAGGTGCCAGGCAGCACCCACCCTACATCATATAATTTGGGCCTGTCCAGAGGACCTGTCTCTTCCAAACTTAAACAGCTCTGAACCTCAACCTACGAACACTGGAAGGTCGTGCTGCTCAGCTCCCGTCCCAAGACCCAACTCCAGGCTGTGGAGCTGGCTCTCACAGTCGCCGACGGCTAAGGGCTCCCGGCCACCTAGCATGGACTCAAGACCACCCGCAGAGGCTCCACAGGCTGACAAAATAAATTTTTGTCCTCCTCCTTGCCAAACACTTCTGGTTCTGATTGCGGATCCGGTTGTGGGTATTTCATTTTCGCTAATTTGTAATAGTGTAATACATCACGGTATGTGATCTGCACCTCGATTTCTTTCGAGTGCCCTGCTCACACTGCTCGGCCTGCCAATCGCGGGGCGGCACGGCAGAGTATGTGCCACTGTTAACTTGGCGGCTCTCGTTCTCATGGACCCAGAATATTGTCGTTTGTCATCTTCTGTGTTCCTTTCCGCAGTGTATTTAGTTCTTTACTTTAGGTGCACTCTTTTACGTAATTTCTACATGTCGATAGAGAATCTGTTATTTTATTAGGCTCTGCTTGATATCGTTTGCCTTGATGCCTATGGATATAGCGATATCCTCCACTTTTTCACGTGAGTGTCCCTAATTGTGGCATCTGCTCTAATGTTTAGCTCGTTATGTATCACTGCTACTGCCATCGTCTTTTTCTCTTCATATTTGGGTGTGTCCGTATATCAAACATGTGCTACGCTCTCATACGATTTTTCTAGTTATTTCTAGTTATCGTGGTGTTCCAGGTGCACGTTTCTAGGCATTGGTGCTATCCTGATCTGTTTCCAAATTTCTCGTGGACTGTTCCCCTGGATGCATCTAGCGGCTAGTTTTGACTGTATGCCTATCGGTCTGAGCATGTTCCTTCCTGTGTGTGTTTCCGACAGTCCTCCTTTTTGGCTGCTTAGGCATGCATCTACAATGTCCTCAAGGCAGTTATAAATGCCTAAGACCTGCAATTTCTTGTTTTCTGTGGAGTGGAGGGCTCCAGAAACATTTTGAGCACCTGGGAAATTTCAGCATGCACTGATAGCGCACAGCACACGGACGCGCTTCGCGTTTCACCGGCACTGAAACGCGGCCGCCGCGGCCAGGTTCAAACCCGGCTACTCCGGCTGCCGTGGACGAAGAGATGAAGAGGAAGTCAAAGAAAAAAGAAAGAGGGTCATAGTGGAAAGCTCCGCACAGACAAGATAATTACACGTGCCACCAAAGGAAACTTGTAATAGCTGCCTCCCTTCTCGGTGGACACTTCAACCGTGCCGTGAGGAGAGGTATGAAGGAGGGAGGGAACGAAGAGAGAGAAACAGGTGCCATTGAGGAGGGCTCCGAATTAATTTTGACCCCCTGTGGTCGTTGAACGTTTGCTGGCACTGCACAGCGCACGGGCGCTTTTTGCACTTCGCCATCCTTGAAATACGGCCACTGCGGCCAGAACTCGGCTGCTGAGCACGAGGTTTCACGAGTGAATCCCGGCTGCTAAGGACACATATATTGATGCGGCGATGTCTCAGCAATGTCAGCGCGTGTTTGTGGGCAGGCCGCAGAGCAATCAAACCGCAACCCTAAGCATCCGAAGCCCACGAAACCAAGCGGCACAAATATACAGATTGCTCAGAAAGATCACGAACAAAAACAGAGAAGAGAGCGAAGACGACATAAATGCACTGGAAAAGACCCTGATCGTACCTGGAGTAACCAACAGCCTCCCCCTACTGTGAGCTAAGGAAACTGGAGGTCAACAGTGTGGATGGACTCATAAGGAAGACGTTTAAGGTAGCGTTAGGCCTACCCGACCTCACACTATGAGCGAAACTACTAAAGGCAGACATAATGCCTATTCCAAATATATGGAGGCCCTCTTGTGCGTGCAAAATACCGGGCTCAGAACAAGCCCCACAGGCAGGCAGGTCCAGTATTGGATTGCCATGCAAGCTGACCTAAACGATATAGGGTCCAAGGGCAGCATCCCATGCCATATGAGCCCCTTGTCCAAGGGAACGAGTCTTGAACAGGACACAGGACGCAGAAAAAAATTGGACACATTATTTAAGCTCCGTCTTAAGGGTATGTAAGATGCGATAGCGTAATGGACTAGTCCCCATATATGCAGACGATCATTCTCTACTTACGTTCATAGAACCACACCTCCTGGCGCAGTGGTGCAGCGGTTAAGCGATGCGCCACTGCCCTGCGACGACAGGTGGGCCTTGTGCGGCCCAGGTTGCTCATCCCAAGTGACCAATCCTTAATTTAGCTGCCATCTGCCATGGTGGGCAGTTTTCTCACTATCCGCCGGTGGGCAGATAGTGATGTCGCCACAAGGCCATGTGACCTAGGTGGCCAGCCTGCCTCCTAGGTTGCTCTCTGGGCACCACATGTCCAAGCCATGCTAGTGATTTTTTGCCCATAACGCCTACGCCGACACCACATTTTCTGGAGAATGGGGCCTTTAACACTGTCGCGTTAATACAGACAGAATCGACTTAGTGTACACCGCCTCCTCCCCTTATCCCAGGAAGAGGTCGGAACAGTGGTGGTAGACCATTTACAGCGTTAGCTAGTAATTAAGGGCCTCCATAGCCCCAGAGAAACCTCCCAGCAGCTCAGTCGGCCGGAATAGCCCTAGTGATCACACACAGCTGGTGGTGGATCAATAAAATCCTGATGATCGTTAACGGATTCGCAGGAAGCTCACAGAGATAGCATGAACAGCAGGATCGACATGAACACCCTCACAATTCTGACGAAAGTAGCAAACTGAAACAGAATTCGCACCAGTTGCGATTTTCACCAGTGGCGGTTGAGCCTGGCGACAGTGACTCCATTCTTAACACTCGCACCCCCTTTCCCCTGCCACACACACACGCTTTTCACTGTCTGGTCTCCGATGGTGAGAAAACAGTTGTTGGGCCAGTAACCTCTTGTACGCGGAATTCCGGCTCGGGCGTCAGCAGGGCCAGCTGGGGGCTCAGTGCGGGACATTTCGGCGTGATAGTTTACGTTTCGTTGCAGCCTCTGATTCGTCAGCCCCGGGCCACGGTGAGAGACAGAGGACACTACGGGGGCTATGTGGAATGTGGCGGAGAGTAGTCGAGGCGGAGACCTTGGATGTGGCAGTGTGGTGTCTAACCGCACGTATGTTTGAAGTGGCAGCCGAGAGGTGGTCGGCTCGTCGCGAAGTGTCTGGCCAACGAGTAGCAACTCTGGGGACCCGACATCGACAACCTGATGCCCATCTCGGACCAGACCGTGACCACCTGAACAGCTAAGCCTCTGCCACTCCCACATTTATGAACTATACCTAAATTCTTTCTTTTAAAAGTGCCTTGCATTTGCTCTCACCTGTCATATTGGGTGCTGTGTCTCAAAGCTAAAATTAGTTCCGTCTGTCCTGTGCCTATGCTGTGCTATTGTTGATGATATGATGAAAGTGTTGTTTCTCTTTGTTAATTAAATTCTATTCACTCTTATTCCTGACTCCTGTGTCGTGCCTCAGGGCAGCGGCTGGTCAGGTGTAGACCTATCGCCTGTTAGCCACTCAGTTCTGCTTAAAATCTGGCACCTGGGGGGAGGTGTTTGTCTCTCCTATTACAATTGGTAACAGAGTGTATGGAGCCCATTGGTGTCGTGCTCAGCAGCAGTGGTCCCGAATGTTCCTGGCGCTCGCCTAAGACAACCCTTCATATGTTACAGGATTCACATCATCACCAGCACGTGCCTTGCTCCTTCCTCAAGCCCAGATCCAGCCGATTACCAGAAGACAACACCCCTGTTCCGTTCACCACCACTTCATAACTACGTCACATCAGGACCACTACAAAAAGGGCCCACATCGACAGCAGCGTTCACATACACTCAGCAGCAGCGGTCCCAAATGTTCCTGGCGCTCGCCTAAGACAACCCTTCATATGTTACAGGTTGGTCCCATTGACTTTGTACTCGGAGGGTGTGTGGCTGCCGCTGCTGCTGAGCGCACCTGTTTTTATAAACATGCCTGAATGCCTCATATGCAACAACTCGTTTGGGGACGACGAAATTTTCCTGTCTTGTTCGGAATGTCAATTCAGTTATCATGTGGGCGCCTGCTCGGGAGTATCTTTAACTGCGCACCGAAATAAATCCAAGGCGGCCCTAAATTCCTGAAAATGTGCCACTTGCAAAACAGCCAAGGCCCGAAGTGGTCAGAGTGCCGCAACCGATGATGAGGTAGGTGAGCCGAACTTTTCAACTGAAATTTTAGAGATTCACCGCAAACTTGCCATTCTAATCGAAATGAAAGTTAAGGTAGATGCCTTGGAAGAAATAAAGGAAACAGTGATAAATGTCGAACAGTCAATGCACGAGATGTCTTCAAAATATGACGAGGTCATCATTCAGATGAAGCAGCAAAATGCGGACATCGCACGCCTACGTAAACGTGTGGAGAAGCTGGAGGTCAAAGTAAATGATCAGGAAATTCATGAGCTTTGGCAGCAAATAAATGACCTCGATCAGTACAGCAGACGGCTCAGTCTGGAAGTACATGGTCTTCCATGGTCTTCCCTTACATGAAAGTGAAAATTTGCTAGAAAAGCTTAATCGCATCACAGATAATCTGCAGCTTCCGCATCTCTCTGGATCAGACATTGAATCCGCCCACCGTCTTCCGCTGAAGCCACGAGCTGATGCAACTGATGTCGAAACCGAGAAAGCTAGTACCGACAAGAATGTCAAGTTTCCACCCATCCTTGTCCGCTTTACTTCCTCTAGAACAAGAGATGCTTGGCTCGAAAAAAAAGCTGCACTGAAAGAATCAAGAAAAAGCATTTATTTCAATGAAAACCTCACCGCACAAAACAAAAAGCTTTTCTGGCACATGAAGGCACGAACAGATGAAAAAGATTATGAATTTGCGAGGTACAAGAATGGTAGACTGTTCGTACGCCGTGCCGCCCGCTCTCGGGTTATCAGAATCGTCACGAAGGAAGACCTCGATAAAATAAGGAAGAGGCAGTCATTTGTGCCAGCTTCTTGGTTTATTTGTGCTCAAAATGACAATCCCTTTTCGCAAATGCAAGTACTATGACACGCAATCCTTTAAAGAAAGCAGATCACTTCGTCGTGACAACCGGCTTTCTACGTTTCACTTGAATGCACAAAGCTTAAAAAGTAAGCATGAATCTGTTTGCTTGCTCCTAGATGAATTAAACCACAAATTTGATATTATGGCTTTTTCTGAGACATGGTTTCGTGATGAGTCTGATGCGGTGCACTTCCCAGGATATAGATGTGTTTCACTTCCCAGGAAAAAAAGCTTATGTCAAATGAAACTATTCCTTTGATGTCATTCGTGAGTTTATGGTTACGCTTGACGACTACGAATCACTGATGATTGAATGTGCTAGCACTATATTTGTTATTTGCAGGCCACCCACTGGAGTTATCTAAGCTGCTAGATTTCATTGACCACATCTTTGATTACTGTTCCCATCTTGGCAAACGTGTCGTTGTCACTGGGGATTTTAATATTAATCTACTTTATTTGGAGCATTATGCACAGGCATTTTTGGATGTGTTCTTTTCTTTTGGCTACGGAAATGTTATCACTGTTGCTACAAGGGTAACGAATGAATCTGAAACCCTACTTGATTTGTGCTTCACGACGCAAACAACTGGTCTAGAGTCGGGTGTCCTAATATCAGAAGTAAGTGATCACATGCCGATATTTGTATTTTTTAAGCCAGAAACAAAAATACACCGTCAACGTGAACATGACGCGCGACCACCATACAGAGAAATAAACGAGAGCATGATGGCTATTTTTGAAAGATCAATCAGCAAACTAGACTGGTCTTGCATTTACAACAGGACAGATCCTGTAGAGGTGTTCAGCCGTTTTGCTACAGTATTCAAACAGCTTTATGAGGAGGCATTTCCCTTAAGAGAGACTAAATGCAATAAGAAATGCAGAAAACCCTGGATCGACAACGATCTGTTAAAAAGAAAAAAAGAGCGAGAACGACTTTTTGGTGCTTTCATAAAGACAAGGAACCCAGAGTACTTAATAAAATTTAAAAAGGTAAGAAACAGACTGACCTGCGATATAAAATAAGCACGCGAAAGTTATGAGAACAAATTCAGTACTATTCTCAATGACCCCAAAAAGGTCTGGAAAACTATAAATGAACTGCCTCCTCATAAAAAAGAAAGCCCTGTTTCTGAGATAAGCGATGGCGGAACAATATACACCGGAGTTTCACTCGCGAATAAGTTTAACCAACATTTCTTGAAAAGTGGATCCTCAAGCGCTTCGGACACTGGCAACCCTACGTATAGATCGTATATCTCCACTATTATAAGCAGTTTTTTATTTTTCCCACCTACAGATGGGACAGAAATATGCAATCTTCTTCTCAAGTTAAAGAACTCGGCAGCTTGTGGTATCGACCGTATATAAAAGCGCAGCCTGTCAAAACAGTTGCCGCATGCATTAGTAAACCCCTTTCATACATCTGCAATCTGATATTATCAAATGGTATCTTTCCAGGTGAATTAAAAATCGCGAAAGTATCCGTGATATTTAAAGGGGATGACAGGAATGACATCAACAACTACAGGCCAATTTCTATCTTGCCAGTTTTTTCAAAAGTAGTCGAACAAGTGATTAATAAACGTTTACTGAGTTTCTGCAATATAAATAACACTATGACCGGTAAACAGTACGGGTTTCGAAAACAACAATATATGGAAACAGCGCTACTACGCATTACAGAAAAAATAGTCAGCAACCTTGAGAATAAACTGTTCACAATAGGAATATTTCTTGACTTTAAAAAGGCGTTCGACTCTATCAAACACGACATCTTATTGCTAAAGTTAAGTGAGTATGGCATAAGGGAAATTGCTCTTAACCTAGTGAAAAGCTATTTAAGTAATCGACTACAGTGCACACAAATACTTAAATCGAGATCTGCACTAGGAGAAATCAAATATGGTGTCCCACGAGGGTCTATTCTCGGTCTGCTCCTTTCTCTTTTGTACATAAATGACATTATTAACATACCCCTAACAGCAGACATCATACTATATGCTGATGACACTAACGTATTTTTTTCTGGTGCAAACTTATCTAATGTTCAGCACGAAGCTAACATTTGGCTAAAGAACATTTCTGAATGGCTAAGAATAAATAAATTAGAACTTAACATTAAAAAAACAAAGTACATTGTTTTTCACCCTCGTGGTAAGCATATTGATGAAAACATAGCGCTAAAATATAACGGTGAGAACATCCAGCGCTGCATTTCTCATAATTTCTGGGAGTTTTGTTTGAAGAAAACTTGAACTGGTCAAATCATATCAACAGCATAAAAACCAGTATTGTGAGGTCTATTGGTATTATTAATAAGTTAAGAAACCTGCTACCCCAACAACTGAAAATTCAGCTGTATTATAGTCTAGTGCATTCACGCCTTCAATACTGTTTCTCCGTTTCGGGAACTACAACAAAAACCAACTTAGATAGGTTATATAGATTACAGAAACGAATAGTACGCATTATAGAAAATGCACCTTACAGGACTCAATCTGCCCCGCTTTTCAAGAAAAACAATGTGCTAACAATCGAAAACCTGGTAAACAGAAAAACTGCAATTGCCACATTCCGCGCAGTCAAGCTTAATGAAACTGAATCTTTCCGAAAATATCTGCTGAAGGACCACAGCTACAACACAAGGTGCACAGCTTACAACATATGTAAAATACGCACAAATTATGGCATGCAAAAGCAATCCTTTGTTATACCAAATTTGTTAAATCGTCCAAATTTAAGCAGCGCTAACTTTTAGGACGAACACACAGAGGACATGAGAGGACGGGCGCTGTCATCGCCCATCCTGTCATGTCCTCTGTGTGTTCATCCTAAAAGTTAGTGCTGCTTAAATTTGAATGAAAGAAAATGCATAACCAACTAGCCCCGCAACGTGTTTTACTAATTGTTAAATCGTCACCCAGCCATCATGGCAATTGTAAATCAATCATCGTCCATAGGGGTTTTCAAAAAGAAGTTGAATGCCTACTTAATGTCATAGTAGAAAGGACTTGACTTGGTAAATTTCTTGCTTTTTGAGTGCCAGTTTCTTACTTTTGCACCACGTTTTGTATCGCTGCATGTTTTTTCGTTTTTCACCTATAATTCAGTGCCTGCAACTGTTTTCATGTCCACATTTTCCTTTTTTTTCCTTCACCGTATGCTGAGGTGCTGTGTGTACTGAGAGGCTGACACTCGTCAGGCATCCGTGCCTTTTTGTCAGCCTCTTAGACAGACCTGCACATTTGTATCACGTCTGCCTGAAATAAACTTTCAAACTTTCAAATACATATTCCACCCTGGTGCACATTTGCTGAATGCTGGGGAATGAAGGATTACCCGGAATTGAGGGAGCAAATAGGCTAGCTCGAGCTAACACCAACTACGTAACACTTCTTATGGTACCCTGAACACCGGCAGTCATGTTCGTTGCTGATCGCCTGGAACATCACCGTACCCTCAAGTTACTTTGTGCTCCTCCACATAAGGACCTAGACAAAAAGCAATCCTAGGACTGGAGAAAAATCAAATGGAGGTTTACCAAAAACTACTCCTACATAACGGCACGTATCAGACTAGGCGTAGGGAGGATAGTCGCTGGTACGAAGACTCACATCCCTCGCTAGAACACGATACGAGGGAATGTCAGGGCAAGGCAGATTTAAGAAAATGCATATGCACTTCTCGATAGCACTGGGGGGCCCTGCCAGGCAGCTCTGACCTCAACAAACAGCTTAAGCTGATCAAAGCGGTCGAGGAGGCTGCTAGAGACAGTGCAGAGCTGGACTAAAGACCCAACCATGCTCTACAATCAGTACTTTTGCAATTTTGAACAAATGCTGTCAATCAATCAAAAAACCACAGCAAAAATAAATGACCCTGACATGCGTCGTTATCCCCCGATCCCTTTCAATGCAACCACGGCCACATTGTCCACCCTGGTGGCTCAGAAGGACAAATGTGGCTGTGCCCATCAACGCAGCGTGTAGAGGAGAACACCGACTCGGTTCACACTGCCGATATTCATGTGAACATGCAAGAACTCATGCTTGTGATAGTGTTACGTTTGACAAGGGTTTCCACACACAACAGGAGAGGGTCTCTCTTAGCTCTGAATATACATCCGCAGTTTCATCATGACCGGTAGCTTCTGATAGCGCGATGTGACAGTCGCTTCGTCGGAATGGGCCTTCTAAATTTACAGTTGCCGGGGAAAAGATTAGCACATCCGACCGGCGACCGACACTATGGTGCATGAGTGTGGCGTTAACGACAGCGAAGTACTCGACAGTATTGGGACGGTGCAGCTTCAGAATGTTAGGAATGGTCCTGCGGACAGTTAATTCGGAAAACACCCAGTTCCGGTTCTTTGTTTCCAACCAGCGGCTTGCTTCCAGGGTGACAAGTCAGGCTCGACAAACCACTTTAATATCTTCTGAACCAACAGCGCTATGAACTAATCTCGCTTAAACTAGTCATTTTAGTGTACAAAGTTCCAGTGGGAACACTATAAAAGTCCTTGCTACAACAAATATCTTCATTGCCCTGATTACGGTAAAAGCAAAATCGAAACACGACATCTGACGGCACTGCAACCTTGAAAGAATGCACGAGGCACCCCAAAGCCCTCATTTGTCCATCTAGCGAGACGTTCCGTTTCACCAGGAATCCTCCGCACAACCCGTGTCCGATGCACTATCTGTTGTGTTGTTGCGATTGGTTTGGTTTGGTTTATGGGGTTTAACGTTCCCAAGCAACTCAGGCTATGAGGGACGCCGTAGTGGAGGGCTCCGGAAATTTCGACCACCTGGGGTTCTTTAACGTGCACTGACATCTCACAGTACACGGGCCTCTAGAATTTCGCCTCCATCGAAATTTGACAAAGAATGGAAGTGCACGGACCTGCCCACTGGCTCGAGCTGAGAAAATCGCTGCCATATGCACACACAGATTTTGCACGAGGTGAGAGGAATGACTGAAAGAAGAGTCACGTGTCACAACAGCCATGTTCGCCTAAGCTATGGCGACGACTTTAGCAATGGACACCTCCTGAGGCAAGAAGCCTCGGCACAATCGGCAAGCGCCCCTAAATCCCAGAAGTGTTGCTTGTTGAACGAGTTGGTCATCCATAATAGTAAAGCAGCATGTAACAAGACAGGACAAAAGGAGGAACACTGAACGACACGAGTGCTCGTGTCATTCAGTCCCAGCCTCGTAGGGCTAGGAAGCCACCCTTTTGGTCTTGTTTTGTCTGCACTATCTTCCAGTAAGGCTCTGAGGCAGGAGTGTTCCGAACGCGTTCTCTACTCCACCACACTGCAACAGACGGAGCGTCCCTGGAATCTGGCTGGTGCCACGTTCATAAACGGCAAAGCCATGCAAAATGCTATCTCGCTGCTCTTGTCGCCGGACACTTGCGCAAATCTTGTTCTGTCAGCAACTGCTGCAAGCCAATCATTAAGCTAAGCGAGAAGTCGACAGTGAGGAAAGCATGCTCCCGAAGGAGAAAAACAGAATCATAAATCAATGGACTCATAATTCAATGAAAGGCATAAAGACTTACCTCGTACCACATCCCAAGAAAAGAGCTGTGCCCTGCATGAAGAAAACACCTACGTGATTTTGCGTTAACAAATTCAGAAGAGAAAAACAGTAATTTACAGGGAAAGTGTAAAAGGCAAAAAACAAAATCCCACTATTATGAAACAGTGCCCTACCACACAATCGAAATGCCCAACTTTTTCACTCTTTCACAAATGAAGATGACCTTTAAGAAAGAAAACTGTTGGACTAGTTGCTCTGACATAACACTGATCTTATTTAGAACATATGAAAGGACGAAGGAACACACAATGTCATCATTTGCGGTAAATAAGATGAGAATTGCCACATGTCTGACCGTGCATTCTCTAATGGCATATGAAGAGGGCCACACAGGACACAGAACAGCCCTGGCTGAAAAACGACAAAACCGCACCATCACTGTTCACTTGGCCCAGCCCATCCAGCTTACTTTCCAAGTCGCCTGCAGCGAGATCATATGTGGGCTACCTTTATTGTGCACTCTTTATGCTCAAGAGAGAAAAGCAGCACTTACAGAGAAAGTGTAAGAGACAAGAAACAAAATCCCACGATCGCACAACAGTGTCTTACCACACAATTGAAAACTCAACATTTTTCACATTACTGCAAAATAATAATCACCTTTAAAAGAGTTGTCATTTTTTATGGCTGGTTCATGTTCCGAGATAGCATTCATGCTGCTTAGTGCAAACAGGACGAAGGAAAAGCCGAAGACAAACATGGGCGTGCATATTTGCCTTCATCTTCTCCTTCTTCCTGTTATTTGCACTAACTGAGATGAAAATCACCACCTGCTCTGGCCATGCCCTCCAATGGCTTACAAAGAGGGGCTCACAACACAAAACAGCCCTGGCTGAAAGCGACGAAAGTGCACTATCACTGTTCACTTGGCACAGTCCATCTGCCTTGCTTACATTTCAAGCTGCCTCTCACGATATTCTATATGCACTGCATTTATTGTGCAATCTTTCTGTTCCCTGCCACTTTCTATTGGCCCACAAGTGCTCGAAAAGCTATCAAGAATCGATGCGCACAGCGACAGCCTCTCGTGAAATTTTGTGGAACTACGTATGACCACAACGTGCCACAGAGTTTTTGCCTACGACCACTGCCTCAGAAAAGGAAGCACTGCTCTGCGGTGGACTGCGGCAGTTAATAAGAGATTACAGTGGATCAAAAGTTAAGAGAACCATATTCCAGACCGCTTTTGCAACAGCAAGTGTTGCAAGAGCCTGCCATTCCAGGATGCTCGACTACTGGCTGGCATGATGTCTACCAAAATCCGCATTGAGAGAAAGTTGTTGCTGCTGCCAAGGGCAACGGAAAGCAAATTTTATGCAACGTCTATACACAGATGTCATGCAGATATCCCCACAGTGAAACTTGTGGCTACACTAGGCATGAAATGTGCCTTCGCATCTATAAACACAACAAATTTTTTCAGTGTCTGAAGAGCAAATTGTGGCACATTTTGTGTCTGAAGTGCAAATCGTGGCACATTATCTCCAGTTAACGTCTCAACCATCTACCCCTGCCTGGAAGCCAGTGAAATATAATTTAGACCATTCTTTTCCGGCTTTCACTGTATCCAGAATCAAAATAGGGCACATCTTGTGTTCAATGTTAAGCAGAAACTCTCTGTGTCACCTTTTGGCCAGGACCTCTGGGGCCATGTAGTTTGGGGTGCCACAGAGGGTGTTCTTACGCTTCCCCTCGTAGTCGACCCGGGTGGAGAGTCCGAAGTCTCCCACTTTCAGCTCCATGCAGCCGTTGAGCAGGTTGCCGAGCTTCTGCACCAGGCACTGGCAGGCGAGCAGCAGCTGAAGCAGGAAACTTCGGGCTTGGTCAGGGTCACGCGGCACCGGTGCATTTCCAGCAGAGACTAGAAAACAATGCAATGAAAAGTTTGTAGACCTAACCTAACAAAACCATGCCACGTCCACTGTAGAAGGCACCTGGTTCCCATTGAGTGCTCACAGAGACTCCTGAGAAAATAGGAAGCACACGCATGTGTTAGCCCCAAACTTAGCCTTACGCATTCCCTCCTCCTCTTCCTCCTCAGAAGAAACCCAATTCTATAATAAAAAAAAAATCTTTTTTTTTCTCGGTTCATGTTTTCGCCAATGATTACTAAATGCACTTGTGGTTGTGTGGTACTCACACAACCCCGTTTTTATGATGCTTATTACGTGCAAACTCCATGAGATGAGCACAGAAGGAAGAACAAAACTAGGACAAAGCGCGAACTGAAAACTGTTTGAAACAACTCAAAACAGTTGTCAGTATGAGCTCCATCCTGTCAGTGTCCTTCCCTTCTTCTGTGCTCGTCCCGCAAAGTGTAGCGCTTAATGAGCATTGTGGACAAGCAACTAGGCCCCCTCCATCAGCCTGTTTTTAGCTTAAACAGTACAGAAATGGTCGGTCCCATAAAGAAGCTAACCAATCGGCTATCTGCAATCAGAACCTGGCCTGCAAGTTGGAGAGCAAGGCTTACATTGCTCCTGCGTAGGGTTGTTTACGTTTGGCCCTGTTGTGTTCCCTTGGCAAGCCAATTTCACAAGACACAAAGTCGTGTGTTGGCCGCAGTGTAGGCACTTACTGCGTAAACGGACGGATATATCTGGCTTGTTAGACTAAAGAGCGGATATGTGTTGGATTGCAGCTGTCTCCAAGCGATAGACTACTGCCTATGCAAACCTTAATGTGGAGGAGGGTACCGTCTTCCTGCTGGTGTGTCTTGCAGAATGTCTCCATATAGCCTGCCAACTGCCAGTGCCCCTCTGCTTCCCGGATGACACATGCAGGGCAGATAGCTTCGTCTCGCAGGCTGCCCCTGACGGCTTCATGCCCTGGCATCCACTTTACAGAGTGTTCCTGCCACTGCATAGGTTTTCACTTTGTTGACGAAGTTGCAGGGCACATGCCCCTTCGAATGCTTGCTAGGTGTGCCAAGGCTGTCGAGCTAGGCCACGCGAAGCGACAACACAGTGGCTCAAAACAGAGTGCCACTTGTGCTGCAGAGTGCTTCTCCAGTAACCTGTTGCATGTGACAATTTATCCTACTCAGCAACCGGGAACACTCAGACAACCACTTAGTGCACAGCTGCAGTGCCATGCACAAGTCAGCAAACTAGCTGACAGGCTGGCATGCTGACATCAGCAGGTGGGATTACGCAGCACAGTGATAGTGTTCTGTTCCCAAGAAATCGGTGGGCTTTTGTCACTTCTGCCATTCTGACACCAGCCTCGCGCTGCAACTATCACGCTCTCAATGCACGACTGTATCCTTACCTTGTTGCTGCTCTCATGTGACAGCAACAACTGAGACGCAGTCTAAATGACAATGAGAACAAAAGTTTCTTCTTTGTTCTATATTTTGCTTGCTTGTGTTTTAATTGATATGCGCATGACATTGCAACATTTGTGCATTCATATATGCAGACTTCAGAAGGCTCAATCAGGCTTTTCTATGCACTCTCATGGGGTTCAGTCTAGTGAGGGTTCACTACATCCCCACATGATCCAATGTCTTCACTTGACTTTTATGCAACACAGTGCACTTGTACCCCCTGGTACATGCACAATCTGTGAACAGGCGAGCAATCGAAGGAAGGACTCACCTTAGTGGCCATGCCGTCGCCCAGCTTCCTGAGTTGAATGAGAGCAAGCGGTGGTGCACCAAGTGATGCTGGGATTGTTGAAATCAGAGTTCAAAATTACTCCAGTTCAAGAAGTCAAAACAAAAAAGCTATGACGAAAATGCATTTCACTCTCCAAGTGCTGAGATTGGCGAATTCCATTCAGAACCATGCCTTACACTCATGCAAGTTAAAAGATCTCGCAAATTTTTAGCCCATCGGAACACAGCTGTGGTGGTTCTTTAAAGATGCACTTTAATCAGTCACCCTGCATCACTGACTGCTTCTTCCAGAAAAGCTTATTTTCCTGAAGTATCAAGCTTCAAAATACTTAAAAAATATTAGAGGTTCTCAAATATTGCTATTCACTTTAAAGCCGAAGTCGAATACCACATTATTCACTTCTAAATCCAGGCCTTCAGTTGCTAACGTGAGCCAACTTTCAACGAACTACTGCAGCGGACGTGAATGCCCTATTATAAATTCGATCTTAGTCACTAGAGCAAAATACGAAAAATACTGACTTGCACAACAGGGCTGCCAGCAAATTGCAGTCAGCGGCTTGACAAATTAACATTGACTTCGAGTAACTCAGCGAATAAAGATGCGTCACGGCACCCAGCAATACTACTAACCAGGCACAGAGCAAAAAACACCGCTTAAGCTACAAAGCATACACCCTTTACTGGTGTTTCAATGGCCATCAACACCTTCGCAGCAGGGGTGACAAGCTGTTCAAGCTGGTTTTCATTTCATAACATACCGATAGCTAACTTTCAAGTTTAAATCCCGTGTTCAGAGTGTTTGGCACATCCAATGTCTGCGTTCGCTTCAGCTAGGGCTCTCAACGGGAACACCTTTCTTTGAGGCATTAATGATAGAAGCAAATATCGGCCGGACGACAAAGTTTACGTGACAAACCTTATAGCAAACACCGCCACAGCCAGTGAATTCGCCACGCCAAGTACTGCTGCTATAGGGCGGAGCAAGAACGTCGCTCACATTTAGCACTAGCTTAACACAGCAAATATTCGTAGGCGCTGTGGGGAGTGCCAGCGTCTCAGTAAGAAGGAAACGCATTGTAAGAAGGAAACAATGCCTTTACGCCTTGTCGTCGCGCTTCTGGGGAATCCATTATATTCCACAGTCAAACCTGAAATAAACATTCGCCCTCGGCAAAACCTCGACCGAAGCTTTCAACTCCAACAGAACAACTCACCCTTGTAAAACGTCGTCCTGAGCAGCAGCAACAGCGCTCGAAAAATTCAACAGCTACAAAAAGAAAGCAAACCAAATAAATTATTGCGAAAACAGGAGCTCATTACGGTATCAGGGGTTCAATAGCTGAAGCAGCAATTGAAGCAATTTTGGCGCACGAAAATTTGCTTTGGAGCAGTGCAACGGCGAAGAAAACTTACTTTTGGAACAAAAAGTGAAAAGAAGTGAATATTTATAGCAGTTATTTAGAATTAACACCAGCTATGTTACAAAGCTACAAACTATAAAACTACGGAGGTCAAATTTTTTTTTTAATTTCTTGCATAAAACTAACTCCAGTGTAGTCACGTCTTAGCACCGGTGGGCAAGTTCCTGACCGATGAATTCTGCAGAAACCCACCAGGTAGAGCCCATTTTGTACAAACCTGCAAAGCAGGCTGATCCAAAGCTTACTGCACGAATATAACCTTACTAGCAGCTTATACACACCTAGAGCACATGTCATTAACATGACGTCAATGCTTAGATTTTGGAGGAACAGAATACCGGCAACTTCGAGGAGCCACACAGAAAGACGTATATGACACATGCATTAAAACCATGTGGCACTTAAAACAAGACAGTGCCCCTGGCTTTCCATGCCGGCTTTTCAACTAAGCTACCAGCGCTCCCCACGTGCTGGAGAGGGTATGGTGCTACCACGTGGCACACAAAATGCGGGCACATTCGCCACGGCCACATGCCTTCGTAATTGCTTCTATTGACCGCTACTTTGAAGAACAAAAAATTAGAGCCGGTTACCGGCCATGCTAACGAACTGGCGGCTCGGTACCTCTGTTGTAGGCTTCGTGCGCATTATGCAATGCGCTAGAACTCGCGTGGCGCTGTTGACTCACTTATCACAGCCAGAGCTCTGATATTAGCAGTTGCATAACTTCCCATAGGATCCATCAAAAAATGACAGTTTTATGGGGCCAAAATTCAGGTGTATACAGACTGCTGCACTGCTCGCGGTGAATAGTGCAAACTGTGTTCGAGTTGCAAACATCAAAATTATCAGTAAACACACATCTGCCTGCCAACGAAATCATTGAAAGAGGTGCATTAACAAAAATCCATACAGTTCGACAGAGAAATGACGAGATAAAAGAACCAGAAAAGAGAAAGCTTTTCAGAAGACAAAGGTGACATTCTAAAATGAGAAAAAGATCCTCAGCTGTTACAAATTATAGACCAGTAGCCTTGACCAGAGGCCTTTACAAGCATGCATTTAATAAAAGTGGTTCTGCCTCTCTTTTTTATCTTGAAAAGTACATGACACAACTTGACGTGGCATCATGAGAGATGTTATCTTGAAGAGTGCAAGACACAAACAAGTTGTGGCAAATGCATATAAGGAAGATATAAAAACAATGACTATTTTAAAACGCGATACAAAATGCCTGCTAGAATTGTAGCGTAGTCTGCTTCTTTCAAAAATACAGACTATGAATTCGTAGTGTACCAATCCATGAGAAAATCCATCTTAAGACTCCTCAATCCAGCATATCAATGTGCATTTGTTTGTCTGCAGGCAGCTTCAGAACTAGTCCAGTTCAGAGCTTACTCATTGCTACCAATGTGTGGAGTCTGTAGGAACAGCAAGCATATCTATAGATGATAAACACTCTCAAGGTCAAATTGCTTAGGGATCACCTGTTCAGGCTGTATGCGAGAGAAACCAACTTACCAGCAGCCTTTCCTCCCGCACGTGAGAACTCAAGCTGATCAAACTGATGTGCCTCTTGATGACTGCCCCACTAAATGCATGAATATTGCACCAGTTCCATGGTTTCTTCAGCTTACTGAATGTGATAAATCGTTTCTGACTGTTTCTCAGAGGAATAGCTCCCTGCAAGCTATTCAACAGCTATTTCTGTCCCTTCAAGAAAAACACAACTGTGAGCCGCGTTTCGATGGAGGCGAAACGCAAGAGGCGCCCGTGTGCTGTGCGATGTCAGTGCACGTTAAAGATCCCCAGGTGGTCGAAATTATTCCTAGACCTCCACTACGGCACCTCTTTCTCTCTTTCTTCTTTCACTCCCACCTTCCTCCCTTCCCTTACGGCGCGGTTCAGGTGTCCGCCGAGATATGTGAGACAGTTACTGCGCCATTTCCTTTCCTCAAAAAACCAATTTACATTTAAATTTACATAAGAGTTTTACGCCGATGGATCCAAAAGCGTAGATTCTGTTAAGTACTGTCTTCACTGATGAAACATTCGCAATCCTCATTGCTGTATTACAAGACTTTAGAAAACAAAATAAAAAAACCTGCTATTTATATACACAGATAGTGTTGTCCCAGCCCTTTAGGGTGCAGGGAAAAAAAAGGGAGGCCACTTTCAACACAGATAGTAAGTAAGGGCCTCCATAGCCCCAGAAAAAACCCTCAGCAGCTCATATGCAATCTTAGGAAGCACTTACGAACTAAACTCTCACCTTTCTGTTAGCCAGAACTTTCACAACAAACATTGATGCAACATCTCTGCCCAGGACTAACATGCGATTAAGATCAAAAAGAACGGAACAGAAAAGAAAGTATCAGCTGAAAACGTCGATGAAACATGCTCACAAGCTGTTGATGACGACTCTGACAGCACGAAGGGAATGAAGATTAAAAAAAAAACTTGGGTGAAAATGTTCATGAGACATGCCCAAGAGCTGCTGATGATGACCCGGACAACAGAGATGCTGTTACTGAGGCAGCACCAGGGACATGTATGGCTGTTTTCAAAACATCTGTGCAATTTTTTCATTTCTGGCTGCATGACTGCAATGAACGATTTGCATGGAAAGTGCAGCAAATGCCACTCTTTGTTTTGATGGACCAATTGCTGTGGTGCTGACAAACTTAAGGACTAAGCCTAAGCGCATATGAATGTACTGCTGGTAATTTACTGAAGAGTTTGCCTATTTTCTAACTGCATTTTTCATCCTCATTTACTGAAAACTACATTAGCAAAAGGTGTTTGCAATGCCAGATAGTTTTTGGATGGATAAAATTCTACTGTAGTAGGCCAAAGTAGGAAGTTTATACAAACTTCAGGTCAGGTGACGGCTGCTGCTACCCAAGAACCATGGTGCCCTGAATTGTAGTGAGCCTACCTTCTTGTGCAAGTAGTGGTGACATCAATGATCCTGAGTACAACTCCAATTAATGCTACGGGCTTGCAGGCTGCTGTCTTGAGCCATGGTAACATCTGGGTTGAGGAAACCCAGCACCTCCACTAACCATTCTAATCCTAGGCATTGTTGATACAGTTCTGCAATACATATTCTTTGTCAAGCTTGCATTGTAGGAAGCTTGCGGTATCTTTGTGTGCAGAGCAGAATGGGGTGCAGAACTTCATGTAGAGAACTAAACTTTTACACTGCATTACCCTTGCAAATTTTAGGCTGAACCACACTGGTCACAAGGACAGGTGCTCACTTGTCCTTGACTAAAGAAAATATAGCTTTTTCACAAGTTTTATTTATTTATTTACAGGTACCTTACAGGCCTCCAGGGAGGCATTGAGTAAGGGGGGAGCAATAAATATGAGCAACAGTAGCTAGAAGAAACCAAAAATGCGTAGAAACAAACACTGTTACGTTCTAAAAGCTGATTACAAATTATCAGGACAGTAAAAAATACATGCAGAAAAACATTGAATAAAAAAAAAATAGAATGTAAATACGACATAATAGTAACGGAAAAAAAAGAACATGAGCAAATACACAGGAAGTCAAATGGGCTGAAAAACAGGGTGTGACAAAAACAAAAAAAAACAAAAAAACAGGCATAACTCGGGCAAAGAAAAAAACGTGCTAGGTGTTATCGATATAATGTTTGACCAGATGATTATGAAACGTGCCGTGGTTGCACTGCGATGCAATGCAGTTTGGAAGATCATTCCGTAGACATATAGCACGTGGGAGCGGAGAAAAGTTAAAGGCGTGAGTACTGCCATAAATGCGCGTGTAGTTGAGGTTATTGTGCGATCTGGTCGATGAATAAGAGGGTCGTTGCAGGTGCGACAAAGGTGACTGAGTGGCATGGATTAATTTGTGAAACAGAGATAAAAGGGCTATGTCTCGACGAGTTCTTAATGGAAGGAGAGAAAGTTCCAGCTTTATTTGGGTAAAGCTTGATTGAAAACTATAATTTCGTGAAATAAATCGACTAGCCCTATTTTGGATTGCTTCTAGCATGTCAGTTAAGTACTTTCTGTGAGGAGACCAGATGGAAGACGCATACTCGAGCTGAGATGTAACAAAAGTTAAATAGGCTTGTTTACACACATTAGCAGTAGTGCTTTGTAAGTTGCGGCGCAGGAAACCTAATGATCGTGAAGCACTGGCAGCAATGGTGGTTATGTGAGCAGTCCAAGGAAGGTTTGGTGAGAAGTGAACGCCTAAGTATTTGTATTAAGTAGCCCGACCTAAAATGTTGTTATTAATGTGGTAAGGGAAGTAAGAGTTTGCTGATTTTCGAGAAAAAGATATTATTTTACACTTGGAAACATTTAGGGTCATTAGCCATGTTCTACACCAATCCCGAATTAAATCCAGGTCACTTTGAAGTGAAATGTGGTCGTCAGTACTCTTTATGGATCGGTATCAATACAATCGTCAGCAAATATTCGTATGCGGGATGCAATGTTGCACGGCAGGTCATTTATGTAAATTAAGTAAAGTAAGGGACCAAGGACGCTCCCTTGTGGCACACCTGACGTAACATCAGAAAGAGGAGATAAGTGATTTTTAATGACTGTGAACTGTTGCCGATTCGAAAGAAAATTACGGAGCCATGACAAAGAGCATCTAGTTTGAGCGCCGAAAGCTTAGATATTAAGCGACAGTGAGTGACACGATCAAATGCTTTTGCGAAATCGAGGAATGCACAATCAGATTGTAAGTTGTTCATGTTCGAATGAAGGTCAGTAGTGAATTCGAATAACTGTGATTCACATGAAAAGCCTTTCCTAAAGCCATGCTGATTGGGGAAAAAGAAATGAACAAATTCCAAGTGACCGTAAATATGAGACGCAATAATGTGCTCGAGCATCTTGCAGCCGATACATGTTAGAGAAATCGGGCGATAGTTTTCACGTGCACGTTTATTGCCACTTTTGTAAACTGGTACCCCTTTTGCTATTTTCCAGTCATTCGGAAGCATGCCTGTTAATAATGACTGCCGAAAGATATGAAGTAAGATGATACTAGACGCGGATAGGGTGTTCTTTAATATTTTGGAATTAATTTCATCGACGCCACATGAAGAAGACACTTTCAGGTTAGTGATCAATCGGGTTATGCCTTCGAGAGTAATATCAATCGGAGCCATGTATGGGTAGTCAAAATCGGGCACGCAAGAAATGTAGGAACTGTCTTCTCTAGTGAATACAGATGTGAAAAATGAATTAAATACAGTTGCGTTGTCAGCATCAGAGTAGGGAATGTTGTTGTCATGTATTGAAATATCGTCACTAATGTTATGCCGACCTGTTACCTTCCAGAACTCGCTGGGATTGTTCTTGAGCAGTGCTGGAAGGTCTTGTGAATAATATTTATCTTTAGCGTCGCAAATAGCAGAGCAGTAAGTGTTTAGATAGTTTTTGTATTTATTCCAAGCACTTGGAGAACTCACACGCTTTGCATTTTGTGTACAGCCGTTTTTTCTTATTTCTCATTCTCTGATGGAGTTTCGTGAACCAAGGGTTGGATTTATCATTAGTTATAGTGATGAGCGGGACGTATTTGGCTACTAATTCTGACAGCTTTTCTCGGAAGAGAATCCAGTTATCATTGATTGACCTCTTGAAACAAAGGCAGTAGTATTTTGTCGGCAAACTCTTCAAGTTCGGTGTTAATAAGGGCATAATCAGCTCTGTTGTAATCGCGAATTTGCTTTCTTGTGACTCCAGTGAAGGGAAGCGGAATGTAAATAGTCACTTGAAGCAAATCATGGTCACTAAATCCATCTAAGTATGAAATGTTACCGACTGTTTCAGGGGCTGTTGTAAAGATGAGATCTAGTATATTGGAGCCACGGGTGGGCTTGGTAACTACTTGAAATAGGTTAAAATCTAAAGTCATGTTTATGAATCTTAATGAGGCATTACAAGGGGATGAGAGCTTTGTCCAGTCAATCTGCGGAAAGTTAAAATCCCCAAATAGATAAGTGATATCGGTTGGAAAGAGTTCAAATGCCTTAGCCATGCTGTCATGAAGTTTATTTAAAAAAGAATTGTCGGAATCTGGGGCTCGGTAGCAGTTACCTATTAGAAGTTTTCTAGAAGAAATCATGCTTGCTGCCCAGATTATTTTGAGATCTGAATCGGTATCAATAACAAAGGAAGCAACTGATTTCCTTATACCTAATAGGACTCCGCCCCCTCGCCTACGCGGGCGATCACGCCTGTATATGTTGAATGGACTGGAGGCTGAAATAACTTCATGATCACCGATATCGGGGTGCAGCCACGTTTCAGTGAATACGATAACGTCAGGATCACTATCCTCCAGAAAAGATGTGACAAGAGCGCGCTTTGATAGGATACTTCTGATGTTAGCAAATGAAATTGATAAAGGTGAAGAGACGACGGCTGGTTTAGGTTTTTGATAGTTGCGAGCACAAGAGATGGGTAGTGGCTACCGATCAGACAAGATGACTGAGTCAGTAGCGACGTCGTAGACATATGTTTGTGAATCCATGCGTAGCTTGTCAACTGATAGCTTGAATTTCATTTTGTGCGTTTTTGTGTTGTAAGTTGTAAGTAAAAAATCTTCATGAATGGCAAAATTTGTTCCTTTCAGTTTATACCCAAAAGATAGGATGCGTTCCTTGTCCTTAAAATACGTGAGCTTAGCTATAATAGGCCACTGCTTTTCAGAATCATATTTGCCCAGTCTGTGGACTCGTTCAAATTGTTGGCCAGTTGTAGCGATACCCAGTTTATCCCAGCAGAGATTAATTACTTTATTTTCACATTGCCCAGTCTTCCTGTTCGTCATCATCCACCCCAAAGAAGAGTAGATTGGAGCGTCGCATCCTATTTTCAGTGTCGTCACATCTTGACGTAATGGCTGTCAGACGTTCCGAGACACCAAGCACAGCTTCAGCGTCAGCATTTGGCCTGTCTTCTGCTGCGCCACTCGAGGCTATGGATGCTTCCAATGCCGCCACTTTAGCAGTCAGCAGTCGCATTTCATTTTCGGTTGCTACCTGCTTTTCCTTTGCGTCTTTAATTTCCTCCAGTAATGTGCACCCGCTTGCTTTGCTTGTGTGCCCTCCAGTAATGTGTGCTTGCCTTGCTTGTGTACCCGTTTGTTCTTTTGCAGATTTGATCAGGGGAAAATAGCGAATGCAGAAAAGTAGCATCTGACTGTGCTGGCCATTTGTAGAGCCTGCCAGCTGAAGATGACAGATTTCAGGTGAGGGATTAGGATTATGTTATGAGCTAGTTGGCGGGCTATTTTGACTAAGTGCTTTAGCATAGCAAGCTCAAGACACAGCAGGGAAGAGGAGTGCCATTTGCTAATTTGCTTGAAGCCCGCATGGTCATGAGAAAGGTGCGCTATCATATCCCATATCAAGCAGCACTACTGAGGGTACACTACAGGCCTCAAGTATTTCTTTTCTAGTCATTCCTTCTTCCCGAAACTTTCCTCCTAGGAATGGAGAACTCGTCCCGCTACGGCGCCTCAGTGGCTCTGGCGTTCTTAGACTGCTTACCCGAAGGCTGTGGGTTTGATCTGGCCGTGGCGGCCATATTTCAGTGGAGGCAAAATACAAAAATGGCCGTGTGCTGTGCAAAGTCAGTGCACATTAAAGAGCCCCAGGTGGTGTAAATTATACCAGAGACCTCCATTATGGTGTCCCTCATAGCCCATGTGTCGCTCCTGAATGTTAAACCCCACAATTAAGAAATGGAGATATTTCAGGCCCCTCATTCCCTACTTAGAATCTGCTTGTGTGAGTACGCCCTCACTGGCACTGCTCAACAGAGAACTTCTGACAAGTGGCAAACATTTTTCATCTTTGGGAAATTAGTGCACTCATTTGCTTGTTCATAACTGCCTTACATTCACTATAATTTTATTTCTTCGTCATCCCTGCTTGATTTCAATTTTGCCTGCATGTGGTGGCTGCATGTGACACACTCAGAGAGGCATGCGCTCTTCAATAAAATTAGTATCAAGAGGCACTCCATGCTGCATTCCTCTTTGTTGCGTCGTACTGTCCCAGTGCACCGCCCTTTTAGGACAGTTGACAATATGCGGTTCTACAGTTCTACAACGCATATGAGACAAAGTATTCTTGGCAAAAGGCTAAGCCGTAGCTGTCATCTTGCACACTGAAAGCTGCAGCGCAAAACTACTATTCATCTCATTTTGCAAAGAGAATACTGCTGCAACAGAAAAACAGTGTTACTCAATTTTCAGAACATTGCTGGTGCAATGTGTGACACGAACTTATAATGTCATGGTAGAAACAGCTGTGAATAGCCTTCCCTCACATAATAAAGCACTTCATAAATGAACATGCTCAGCTCTTACACAGTGCCTCCCCACCAGCCTTCCAAGCAATGAGCGTTCTGTTGTGTGATGAGAACACTGTGCCAACTTTGTTGCCTATAAATACTTAAATGCCCCTATTTGTCGAGAAGGCAGCTTAGATGAAACATATAGTGCCCAGTTAATGTCATTTCCTTTTTACTCATTAATGAAAAATGCTTCAAAGCCCAACTGCAACGAAATTATAATTTGGCTAGAATGCCTGTTAATATGCTGGGTGTGTCATAAAACTAATCGTAACAAAGTTTCATGCTTCTTCGAAAACTGACACTGTTGCTACAAGTGTTTAAAAAGCTGTGTAGTAGACAACATGGCATGTCCAGATAGGCAGATACGGATACCTGAGTGCCGTATGGCCTCAAGTCTGGCCTATTGGGAATGAACAGATTAAGGACAGCGTAGAGTCAAGGGCTAGGGTCTAAAATGTGGCTTGGCAGTCATGGGTACGGTGCTGTGGCAAAGTTGTTAGGAATTTGTTTCAATCCTGCAGATGCTGATTTCTGTCTCCATTCCAGGTTGTCGTACACCATATTTACGTAAATAATGGATGCATTTGCATAATAAATGCCTTCCCTACATCAGTCATTAAAATCTGGGGAAAGTTCAATTGACCACACCAAGTTTTACACCATGTAAGAAATGCACCAAAATTGCCATTATAATTTTTTCCCACAAGAAACTGCATCCATTATGCAAGTAACTGTGGTATTACAGGTTACAGAATGAAGCACTGTCAGCCGTATTATGTGGCCGCAAGACTGCCTGGCGCCTTGTGAAGAGGAATGCTCCCAAGGCTCATCACATCGCATTTACTCCAGTATCCAGACATGGCATCCGTTTCATCCTGCACATCACACTCACCTCGGGGTAATGATAACCTGCCAGCTAGATTAAGAATATCGCAAATAAAATGTCTACCTAACTGAAAACTGCAGCAGTATATATTGGAGATTTACCTGTACAGGTTATGGAAATGCAAGGCAGCCCAATATGCACAGCATATGAGTTCACTTCCACAGAGTGCATAGGCACCACAACTTTGCATCTTTTCTAAGGGTTCATGTTTAGCACTATTAGGTGTGACCCATCCTTCCACATTCCTCGCTTAATTAATTATAAAGTGCTCCTAATCCTTTTTTAGCAGCCAAAATGTCTTTTCCTAGCCATATTGGCAATCTGCATTTTGTATATCTCCACGAATTTGGTACTTCTGAGAAGTTGGACGGTCATTTTATAAATGATATATTTTTAATAAACTTGCAGACACTATTCTTTATTTAAACATTTGCAGTCATATATACGCTGCCATTGTTTGCTTTGATAGACACCATGTCCATTGTGTAATCATAGTACAAACACGTTAATCGATTCTAAAGGATGTTAATGCTGCTTGATGATGCCCTCCAAGCCGAGCTGTGGCTTTGGAAAGCTGCCCTTCTTTGGACTCTGACATTAAATACAACTTGCACTTGGCAAAGACAAATCTTACTGTGAGTGTAATGACAAAATTAAACAAATTCCATTAGACGCTGGTTTGATCCCGGCTACGGCAGTTGTATTTCAATGGTGGCATGCTACAGGCCCGGGAGCTGTGCGATGTCAGTGCACGTTAAGGACCACTGTTGGTCGAAATTGCTGGATCCCTCCACTATGGCGCCCCTCATAGCCTGAGTCGCTTTGGGACGTTAAACCTCATAAGCCAAAGTTAGCATTATGTTCCTGCCGGACCGAGCAGCCGCTGACAGGGTCAGACTGTACAAATGGGTACCATCAATCACTACGTGACACCCCCACTCCACTCACCCGATGAAATCCATGCATTAGTGACACATCCACCATCTCCACCCCTCGACTCTGATTTGCAACCGCTTGCCAACCATCTCCTCCCGCCCTCTCTTCTTCCCTCTTCCCTGCAATTTCGTGAAGGTGGATTTCACTCCCTCCACTCTGTCACCTGAGGCTTCAGACAGACAGATTATTCCAACATGGGGGTTCTGATGCTGATGCACTAAAATGATATTTTTGAATGACAGCTAGTTTGTTACATGCTACATGAAGCATTTTGCATGGTTTTGACTAAAGCTAAGAGTGCGACTATTTTATGGCAGTTTTCTAAATCGGGTCGCACAGTGCGACCATAAGACAATTAAGGCAAGAAAACTATAATAGGAGCTGAAAACGTAACAGGGGCACTGAAAGGTCAACATTGCATCGCCAACAATATGCACGCTTTCTCTCTCGTTGCTCATCCCAAGCTTGAATGCATGTCAGTTTGCTGTTTCAAAGCAGAACGATCCTCTATCATTGTAGCAGACAGAACCAAACCAAATGTACTTTCATGAACAACATTCACTTATGCAGCTCAAACTCACATTATTTGTTATTTGAGTTTAGTTTTAATGACATGACGTCGCCACAAATACCACTATAAAAGGTACTTTTCATCAGAGCACTTCGGATGGACTAGAAGCCTTACTCCCAACAGTGTACAATAAAGCCATTCACACAAATCAAGCTAGCAGCATTGTTGAAACTGTGTGCGTCCACCTTACTTGAAACTGCAACGGATGCAAGACAGACAAAATTTTACCATTCAAAATCATTGTGCGCCGAGATACTGCTGCAATCTTGAACGTAACCACGCTTGCCATTACAATCAAAATGACTCATCAGCAGACGCAAACATGAGAATTTTTTCTTCACGGGCATTTTGACACTCCATCTATTTCACTGTTTATGCAACTCCATTTATTTACATGATGGACACGAATATACACATCCATGCCAGTCTTAGCATGTGTGCCATGCATACGTACTTGTCGATATGCTCCCCGTCAACACCTCATATTGTGCTTTTGCACTTACAAATACTCATGAAAACTCAAAAGTGCTCAGCAATTACTGCAGCTTAAATGGTCAAGCACACAGAACACATCAAAGTTATGGTATGGTACAGAATATGGGGTTTAACGTCCCAAGGCAACATGGGTTATGAGGAACGCCATAGTGCAACGCTGCGGATTAATTTTGACCACATGGGGCTCTTCATCGAGCACTGATATCACTCAGTACACAGGCGCCTTGCTTGTCGCCTCCTTTGATAGGCGGCTGCCGCAACCGGGATCGAACCCATGTCGGTGGGCTCAGCAGTCGGGCACCCTCACTACTCAGCCACCGCAGCGGGGCGACAGCTGACCACGCTATAGGCAACCAAAAGTCCAGGTCTCTGCTTTATGTCTTACATGTTGCCTAGGTATTGTCTACTTTTACTACACTGCAAACTAAAAATTAACAACAGACAACTTCCCCACTCCATCTAAATTACTATAATTGCCCCATGCCCTTCTTGGTTTCCACTCCTCTTGGTCTGCTACACACTTGAGCTTATAATTTTTGGCCAGTTTTTCAAGCTGACATACAAGTGTAACAACTGCCACAGTATGAATTGTGGATTCTAAGAGAAAAAGAACGCACAAATTTTGCAGTACTTTGAACAAAAAAATTCAGCCAATATATGCGACAGGCATACACCAATACCATTTCTACCGCAAAACCGTGAACCCATCGTACCCAGGGCCAGTAATAGAAGATCACTGGCCGCCGCAGTGGCTCAGAGGTGCTTGGCTGCTGACCCAAAAGACGTGGGTTTGATCGCGACTGCGGCGGTCGTATTTCCATGGAGGCGAAATTCTGTACACCCCTACAAGAATTTTATTATTCACCCCTTGTCGTGCTAATATGCAGGTATCAATTATTTCTGTAACGTACCTCTTATCATTTCTGTAATACCGGTTACTAGGTCTTCAAGAAAATGACAAACTGAAATGTAGCAAAGAGCTGATGGTTGTCTTTTCATAGAACATTCTTCACAGCAGCTCTGCTTCCGAAAGGAACACGGCATCCCTTGTGGACTCAACCAGTTTTCTTCCATTTTAATCAACATGAGGTCAGAGTACTCCAGTAACACTCTGACTCCTGATATGCTACACTCTAGTGAACCAGCTTCACAACTTGCATAAAAGAATGGTGAAGTCAGAGGTCTGCCACAAATATGTCATGGGCTGCAACTCCTCTCTTTAATGGAGTAGAGAAACCAAATTTTTGGTTTGGTTTGGTTTGGTTTTATGGGGTTTAACGTCCCAAAGTGACTAAGGCTATGAGAGACGCCGCAGTGGATGGCTCCGGAAATTTCGGCCACCTGGGGTTCTTTAACGTGCACTGACATCGCACAGTACATGGGCCTCGAATTTCTCCTCCAAAGAAATTCAACCGCCGCGGCCGGGATCAAACCCGCGTCTTTCGGGACAGCAGCCGAGCACCATAGCCACTGAGCCACCGCGGCGGCTCTCCAAATTTTTTTTATTTTTTGGATGCACATTTCTCTTTAGAGTGATGCACTAGACAATGCTGTACACAAGCCACCATGTGGATTTTAACTTTGTCAGCTAAATAATTTACAATTTAATTTTTTTCCTCGTGTCATTTGGTTTCGGTTTTTAACAACCGAATGACTGCTCTAAGGTCATATACGCGTTCAGGTCATTTAAGGCATGCAAAAACAGATATAATCGCTGCCTAATCACTTTATGTGACTCCAACTCTTAGGCAGGTTTTTGTACGAGTTGATGCAAATAAAAACGAACAAAGCTGCAACAATACTGCAGTCTTTGCATGCCTCACATGACCTGAACGCATCCCTGACATCACAGTCGTCATTCGATTGTTTAAGCTAAAGCAGTGCAAGAGAAAAAATGCAATTATAAATATACTGCCTCTTGTCACAATCCATGCAGCTGTCTATACTCCGTTTCATACATAGCTGTCAACGCTACCAAAGGTACGAAAGTAGTCCGCTGCTAAAAAACAAGAAAAATGTATCTGTCCGCCTCGCGTCGTGGCTGAGTGGTACGGCGCGTCTGTGTGTTCATTTTACAAAGGGCCTAGGTTCGACTCCCGGCTTGGCTGGTTTTTTTTTTCATTTCTTTTTTATTTTTCTTATAATTATCATTAGGTAGAAAGTCGAAACTGTCAAACTCTAATGCCTACTTTGAAAAACACTGCGCTATTTACTTGCGCTGCTTACTTGTTTCGAAGGGAAAAAGCAGTGCAGTGTATTGGCGACAGACATGATTGCGAGGTGCTGTTCTCGGGCGTACAGTGACTTTTGCATGCGGCACACAATGAATCTTTAATTGTGTGGTGATAGAATTCAGTGCGGCGTCGATTATTCCGAGCAGCCTCGGCTAGCGGCAACCAGGCATTCATCGGCGTACTCAGCGGCTTTAAAGTGAGCGGCGTCTGATTCGGGAAGTCTCCACTTTTGAGCTGTTGTCACAAGGAAAATTCTTTGAAGTGCTTCCGTTCATAGTAATGTTTTGTATTAGATGTCGGATTCGGTGTGTTATGGGTGTGAGCTAGTGCGGTGAGATGGAGATTATTGAAAGCTGTGTATTTGGGCTGTCAGCAGAGATTCCGCCGCGCAGGTCATCGAACGCAACTAGTGGTGTCGTATATTAGCGTACTTGCCGCAGCAGTTGACATTGTTATTGTGAGAAGCCGACGACGAGGGTCCGTGGTTCCTGAACAGGGCGCACAAAGAGGCTGACGAAGCTCACTGTTCGTTCTCCACACAGCAGCTCGTCATCGTACTCTCGCGGTAACAATATAAACGAGTAAAAACTCGGGCTTCTTACACACCAATGAGATGTAAGCGCAGCCTGAGTGAACGTTGTGGCTGGCATTTAATTGTTGACATCCGCTCTCATATTTTTAATCTTTGTAACTAAAGTTGTCCATTTGCTCGATCGTAATCTACTATCGTTGTTTTTCACTGCTGCCACAACTCACAAGAGTGTAGAAACTGGTGCTGTAGGTTATGGAATGGTATACATAACATCTGCTACGCGTATCATGTGAGTGGCCTACAGCGGTTGTACGGTCGGTGATAAGAGAACAGCGCACCAGGTCTCGGAGGAAGGAAATGCTTCAGGTGAACCACTCAAGCAGACGACATGACCGGCCGGCCTGCGTGGCCGGCCTAGCTGAGAAAACCTGATACAGGAGGGACCGGAAAAAAACCCCGAAAAACTAAGGCACTTTGTTTTGTATACCATAAAAGAAAAAGCAATCTTTTTGCAAAATAAAACACCGTTATTATTATACTGCAATATCAACCAACATTTACTTTAATTTTGAGTTCATTACGATTTTCACTTTTGACGCACTACATTACGATGCGGACGAGGAGTGCGAACAGGCGCCGCAGCCTTGGCTGCGTTGACTGCTATGTATGAAACGGAGTATAATCTTTCTAAAGTACTGCGCATCATTCTAACCAAAAGAAACAACTAAAATTTCGTTGTATCGGCTCCTTTCATACCTACTGGGCCTTGACAATGCCTCTCGGCATTGCCCGGTCCACTAACTCGTTACACACTTATACAGTGCTAATGTCAAAAAGAAACCATTCCAGCTACAAATGCTAGCACAAAGTTCATGCAGCACATTACGGCATGCATGGCATCCAATGCCCCTGTACAGCATACTTTTACTAATAAGGCTAAAACAGCGCACCCGCACAAGGATGAAGGAAGATCAAACAAAAGACACAGCATCTTCCTTATGCAGGTGTGCTGTTTTAGCCTTATTATGTCATACCAACTTGCCTATCAGTCTGGGTTTTTACTAACTGCAGCAGCAGAAAAAACAGCTGTGAAATTTGGAATGCATTCATGGCGTCTAGAAATTGAAGCTCAGAAAACGTAACACACAGAAAGTGCAAGAGACTGATCATCTGGAGTGTTTACGTTCCTCTCTGTGCTATGTTTTACTTGCCATGCAATAACCCAACACCGTCTCCAAACAAACCCAAGCGCCACAGTGGCTACACAGATGCTGAAAGCCTAAGTCAAGCCTCCCACTTCTTCACAAACCACTACAGATATTACAGGGAAAGCAGAACAAGTTTCGGCCTCGTCTGGCTTTGTTCCAGTGCTGAACGTTACAAGAAATGCACCAAGAACCACACGTTCTACTTAATGAGTATAAAAACACTTCCCCAAATAAATAGAAGAAAAGCAGCTTTCTAAGATATTCAAAGGTTCGGTGGTGTGAGCATAGAACGAAATTCGCTGAACGCCTATCGGCGAAGAAAGCGGCGTACGGGTCATAGCTCAGGTGGCACGACGCGTCGCGTTGCGCGAGGTCTCTCCGTGGGCAACGCTGCGGCGTCGTGCAAAGCACCTGTGGCCTACCGTGCGCTTTGCGAAACATGGGTGTCAACGCCAAGTAATCCATTACAGCTGGGCTAGGTGGTGGGTAGACACTGCAGGCATATTAAACATGCAAGACAGAAGATGTGTTGTCCTTTCACAGGCTAGCGTAGTACGTCCTGTCCGCCTTCCTTCCGTACCCAGGTGCCTTTTCCTTCGTTTTTTTTTCGTGCATAGCATGTCGCCGGTGGGCACATATGTACGACTCCAGGAACATAGTATGTACCGCAACTGCCAAATGGCTCGCAGGTACCAGCCTTTTTTACGCATACGAGCTCATCCTATCAGTACGTGCTCCAGATCAGAATCAGTTACGCGCAACACAAGGAAACCACAATTCTCGACACTCATCCAATGCTTCAAACACGAGATACAATAGCAAAAGGTGCCGAAGAGAACTGAACTGAGCTCAAATTCAGTCAACTACCGCCGATATCATACCACAGCTGGAACAGGTCGCAGTGCAAGCTTACATAATAAAGACAACACTAGGGCACTGAGGCACAATGGTCCGGGTGTTAGCGCGGTCAATATCACTCGCCACTGCACTAACCTTTGACGCCTTTCACGACAGCACTTGCTCCACACGTCAATGCACCGCGCGCATAACTTCCTCCAAGACCGCGCGGTAAACAGCCACCGCAGCCATGTCAACAAACCGCCGTGGCGATGACAGTGATGCTCACCGTGGCAACCGTGGAGACGCCAGCGACCTAGAAACTGTAAAATCCTTTTTTTTTTGTCAGTGCAGAAATAGCGTAGCTGCGCCCACCTACACGAACGCATTTTTTTAACACAAAGTGTAGCTTGCAAACCACACTTCTTACACTGCGATTTTTACGAGTGTAGCCAGCAGACGACAGGAAAGAGCGGGGGTTTTGAACCACACGCGACGCCGTGTTTGAAACGGCAGCCGTGACCGCGACGGATCCTCGCCTCAATGGACCGCGTCGTACATATACGTGCGAAAGACGGCAGCGAACTGCAGGCGCGGCCGTGCATCACGGAAGATGGACAACTTATTTTTCACGAGAATAAGCTCGTTTTTACTACCGACGGTGAGACTGCCGGCGGTCTCGATTTGCAGCAAAAACAAAAAGACTATCGGAGATCAACGCATTTGATGTTTTTCCCATTTGCGCCACGACTTGTGTGTGTGTGTACAGTCGAACCTATCCTCATCGCACCTGAAAACGCTGGGCTCCACGTCGAGCAGAGCGCGACATCGGCAGTCTTGCAGGCGTCTGCTCCGGCCGTTCCAGCCGCGCCGCCACCTGAAGAGGAGCTATGGACACCTGCGAACACCTCCTTAGAGAATTTTCTGGCCATATGAGACCTAGTGAGACCAAACTTTTCCAATAAACGTTCGTATACGCGATATGCGCGCATAATACGCGTACACGCCCGTCGACCTAGTTGAAAAAGTTTATAATGCACCGCAGCGGCTCATTTCTGCGCCGCGATGGACTGCACGTGCATGCATGCGAGCTGCGTGTGCTGAGCAGCAGTACTCATCGGGAAAAAACTTCGCGGCGTACGTGAGGCAGCTTATAGCGCATGCATCACATCGTGTTTCGATGGCTACTGCATGCATATGCGATATCTGCTGATAAACGTACGTCGCGCAGTTTTTTGTATTATACTTAAAATCTGTCTTCATCGGTTATCGATGACAATAGATGTCAGTAAATTCCTCTCGCACCACCTTTGAATTGAAAGTGGATGTTAATTTTTGAAAATAGTTTGTGTTTAGTAATTGTGTTGACGAAATTACTGTATCTGTGCACGAATTTAAAGCGTTTTTTTTTACTCCTACTGGTTGCTTCAGAACACATAATGGGAAGCAAATTATGGTACGGATGTAGCGTTTTTTTTTTTCACTACTCTTGCACGTACAGCAACCTCAACAGCTAGTCTTCTTAGCTAGGCAGAAAAGCCAACTTCTCGTAGCAAGCTGAGCATATGCGCGCGGGCGGCACACGGGAGCAAGCGTGGCTACGAACATAAAGGGACGCGTCATTGAGAAAGGGAAAGTAATAAGAGCAAAGATTGTGTAAGGAAGGAGGACATTGCCAAAGGAGGACATTATAGCCACGTTAATGCAGCCTAAAAAGGTAATATTGGTGTGATGTTCTAGCAGCAAAAAATTCTGCTTCTAAGGTGTTTTTGTGAGCTCTTTATATGTATACAGGTATACAGTAATTACATATGGTGCCCTGTTCAAGTAAGCAGGCCCGAACTTGTGTTGGCGCCAGGGTCCTCCACACAAAAAAGGCTATGCAGTGCATGTGAACGCACAGTTCCCAGCAAGCACTAGTCCTCTCCAGGCTGAAAACAAGTGGAAGACGCTGGAGCGGGCGTACAGGAGGACCACAATGACAAGTCCGGGAGGGGAAGACGGGCATGTAGCTACGAACGGCAGGTGTAAAGCATGTGCACACCTGATAGGAGTGCCTGCAGACTTCATAGCATGAGTGTGTTTATGCAGTGAACTGGAGGAAATCCTTGAAAAACAGCACAGTGTGCGACCACTTTTCTTGGCAGGGCCTGGCCGCACGCAGTCAAGCACGGGGTACGTATCTTTCAGCTCATAATCAAAACATGGTTCGAACAGAAAGTATACATAAATGCGCTGTTGCATATTGTTGCCTGTTTTTTGTATCTGTACATTAATGGTTCTAGCTGATACATAGGTTTCATATCAGACACCACCTTTATGTCAGACACTCCACTGGTATCCAGTTCATTCTGCATTAATTCAAACAAGAGCACGCCCTTGGCTACATTGTGTATATGTGCTTTGTAAGGCACACAGGCCTTAAGGTCTAATGTCTAAGTTAAAGCTAGAAGTCGTAGAAGCATGATTTTTACTTACCGTTTAAACAATATATGTATGAACCTTACACCTCACCTTGCTTGGTTACATATTTGGTGAACCTTATAATGCGTGTAATGGTTAATGTGCACCAAAAGTTGAGGTGAAAGCCTTTTATTAGATAAGGAAGGTTGCATGGCCATGAGGTGGCTCCGAAAGTTTATTATATAATTGCATTAGCCAGGAACAAAAGTTTATGCAATTGGAACATTATGTCGCAGCATTGAAAGGAACTACTTTCTGTGGTACCATCAGGTCTCATTTAGGATGTGTGCTTCTTATATATGTCTGCGATAGAAATGAACGGAAAGGAATAATGACACTTAAGTTAGAATAAGATTCATTAACGAATGACTGAAACATTAAACAGGCTGCAAATAAAATTCCTAGGGAAATTTATTGCAACTGCGAAATGCAGTGAAATGGTGCTGCAAAGTTATACAGTTAAACTCAAAACGCCTCTTGTTGTGCGTGCATCACTGATTACTGCAGGCATTTATGAAGTTTCTAGTGATATACAACATTTAACATGAGACACCAACTTGACCAATCCAGATTAATATGCAGACATGACAGACTTTGATGAAGCTTGGGTACCAGTTACATCTGGAAAAGGGGAGTTCCAGCTGAATGCCAAGCTGGAGTGACATCCTCCAGCAGGAAATGGAAGATAATTAATCCCATCGGTGTAGCTCCAGCTGAAGCCAACTAGAAACGTAAATTTTTCAGCTGAACATGATTTTCAGTTCAATATTCTAGCTCGAAACAGATGTCATTCCAGCTAAAATTCAGTTTCCACCTGGAAATGCACGGTTTCCAACTCAAAAGATGCAATTGCCAGTTCAGTAACCCAGCAGGAAATGCGAGTCTTTTTCACCATTGCTGCCATATGAAATGTTATGTGAAGGAAGTAACTAATTCCTTGTTTCTGCTTTTCAGTCTGACAGAGGACGCACAAGAAGGGCCAAGTGGGTGTGAGGAAAGCGTTGCAGAAGCCCCACCAAAGAAAAAGAGAGCCCGGAAAGACAGCGCAGAAAAGTTGTGTGACATATTCAGAAAAGCCCTTGCCAAACGGAATGAAAAACGACAAAAAAGACATGACGAAAGGATGGAAATTGAGAGGCAGAAACTGAGTTCGCTGGAAAAATTGGTAACTGCATTAGAAAAAAAGGCCCAGAATGACGATGACTGCTAAGGCAGAAAAGCGCTAACATATCATTTGTATTTGTCACTTTTTTATTGCAGCAATGAAGTCTGATTTTTTTTATAGGGCTTCCTCGAATGTGTCACACAGCTTTATGCATATTTCTTGTTTCACTCATTACCTTGTCAATATAATTATGTTAGGACACTGCATGTTATTGTAGTAATTTATTTCACCAGAATATAAGCGTGCCCTTCAATCCTATATGGGCTGTGTAAATAGATATATAATTTAAGAAAACAGCACTTTTTCTCTGTGATACAAACCATGTGTTCCCCCTATATGGACTGGCTAACGCTGGTTCATTCCTAAGTCGTCGTCTTACATACACACTTAGTCTTCACACATACATGCCACATGCACACATTCCACAATGGATATTGCTAGTTTCTTATCCTATCCCCGTGCCGTGCGGCTGACGTGACAGAAGGAAGGGTACCACAGCCTTTTCAATGAGGTAAATATTTGTATAACGTCAGTACTGTGATGCTTTTCCTGCCATTAATGGAGCATTGCGACCACACAAGGCAAGCATTCTCTTTTTGATAAAGTACCACAATTGCCTGACCTATTGTATTTTTAGTCAAGCAAAACAGACTACTCTGAAAAAAATTACTGTAATGCATGTTGAAGGAAAGGCAGCTAGGTAAACTTACATTTGATAAACCAAAGTAAACAAGCTATAACCCAAAGCTCTCTCTACAGTACACAGAAGCAGCACATGGTTCAGAGAGGTGCATTCACTAGTTTGGCCTAATTACAGCGTCAGTACGAATACGGTATTAAAGAAACTTGCATAGAAGAAGTACACGGAAAATCGATTCCTCTTCCAGGCTGCTATGTTGTGAGGAGTCCTCAGCAAACGAGTGAAATAAAGACTCTTGCACGCATAATCTTGTATGCAAGCCTTGCAAACAAAATATACACAGACAATGTGGTTTGTTTCAAGGGGTTTTGTAAGGGACATCAAAAACCTCACTTTCACTTGTATGTTGTACTACAGGCATCACTAAACACGAAGAAAAGAACACGAAGAACACATATAATATTATATACAATGAAAAAAAAAACATGCATCCTTCATGCATGGTTTGGCAGCATTATAAATGGAATACATGTAATTGCACAAATTAATTTTACAGTGAATCAGCATACATCCTTCACACACATATTATCATGAGCATGAACAAATGGTTCAAAATGTGTACATATATACAGAGCACCCTTCACATGGGATTTGTCAGCATTTCAAAACCAGTCTGCAAGCACATTTTATGTGCGTCAAGTAGATTAAAAACAAAGTCAAGATAAGAGGTGCTCCTTCAGAACTTTCCCGCCATGGTGGCTCAGTGGTTACGGTGCTCAGCTGCTGGCCCGAAAGACGCGGGTTCGACCCCGGCCACGGCGGCCAAATTTCAATGAAGGCAAAATTCTAAAGGCCCATGTACTGTGTGATGTCAGTGCATGTTAAATAACCCCAGGTGGTCAAAATTTCCGGAGCCCTTCACTGCGGCGTCCCCCATAGCCTGATTTCCTTCGGCCGTTAAACCCCAATAAACCAAACCCAACCTTCACAACTTTCCCAGAAAGAGAAAAAAACACACATTTCAGAATCGTGCACTGCAAAAGTACATTTAAACAGACTGAGCAATAAATATAATTAGGAAAAGGAACACAGATTCAAGATAGGCTCAACTTCGAAAATACTTCAGCTGGCCTACCAAAACGCTAAGAACACAACAGTTAGGAATGCAGTGACTACAGCATCCTCGCAGTGCAGTCTCTGTCATCATTCTGTGCCATGACACCCAGACCTGGTGCTGCCATCTCAGCATCATTGTAGCGTATGCACCAGTTGTGCAGAACACAAGCTCCAATGATGATGAGGACGACCTGCTTGATGGAGATGGCATTTACGTAGAACAGCCGTCTGAAAACAGTTCTTCAGAAGCCCGAAGGCCCCTTCAACTACAACCCTCTGTAGGATGTGCATCCGGTTGTAGTTCTCCTGGTATCCAGCTAGCCCTTTTGCAGAGCTCTTGTAGGGTGTGAGTAGCCAGGGCAGCAACGAGTATGCCGAATCTCCAAGCAAGCATCCGCCTTCAAAAACATATAAGACCTGTTAAGTAAATGTATATCTCAATTTAGCAAGAAAATTAAGGCTTGGCTTGCATAAATTAATTGACAAAATTTCTGCAACTGTGCCACCTATAAATAAATCCATGCACGTTTCTCCAAAATGATATCCTCACTGATTTCTTTGCACATTGTTCACTTTTACACGTACTGTTTCTTTTCTTTCTTTTTTTTGGCACGCAAAGAGTTATTCATTCGTGCCTTGATCGGCACTTGTCGTCTGCATCCTTGTAAAAAAAACTGTTTCTCAGGACCCGGGCATCGTGAACGGATCCTGGATACCCGGAGAACACATCAACGAACTCCTTTCTCTCATTGCAAATTCCTTGCAAAATCACCGAAAAGTACTTTTAACGGTTGTAGTATGACTGCTCTGATTGCAGTGGCCTCGGGATTCCGACGTGGCATTCGTCAATGCATCCAATTACTTTCGGCAGTCCTCCCATCTCTTTTTTTGTTGCTCATTTCCTCGAATCGTTGGTGGCTACGCGTGCGCTCCTCTTCGTTTGGCCAGCGGATAACTTGTTTCGATATGCTGAACAAGAAGCCGTGGACCTGATTCAAACTGTTCTGCACGGACTGTCGAGGGTCACACTGAGGGCTAGAAAAATGCACGACTGCATAAACGGTCACGAGACTTCGGCCTTGTGTGCTATGATTTTTCAACCGGGGAAAATGAAATGAGAACCTTCCGGCGCGTACGCCCTTGCTTCCACCGTGCGAGAGTGCTTATCAAAAGGAAACACGAAGAGCCAATGCAACACGCCCGTATGCTTGCCCTCGAACTGGCATAGATATCTATAGGGAAATATGTCTAAAGATGATATGATATCTTTAACACGCTTTGCTTTTGTCGAGATGCGCATTCAACACGTAGTAGCCGAAAATACAGGATTACCGCATCTTTCTGCCAGCTGTCTTTTTCCTAACATGTCCTGGTTATCACCCCGTGCAACGTTTCCTCAAATGCTCCCTCTAATTTTTTAGCTTTCTTTAGCAAATAGCAATTGTTCTTCTCACATGACCATATTAAGGCAACTGATTGCCGTTCGGCGTTGGAATTCTTATAAAGCTTCAGTTGTGACCAAACACAAAGACTTGAAAAGTGGTCACAAAGAACTTTTAGCGCACCCTTACAGTAATACATGGAAGATAAAAACGAATCCAGACAGTGTACTTTTTGCAAGCATTTTCCAAACAGTGTAAAAATTGATGTTTGTAAAGACGCCATGCAAGTAGACTCACCCTTTTGCTGAAGTTCATGGTTCTGCGACGAGAGATTCAGTGTGTGTGCGTCCAACTCAGGAAACACAGGTTGCGCTGTTCGCTAAGACGTTCCTCGTTCGTTTGACGTGCATCACAAGGCTGCTATACTTTGTATTGTCACTTGGAGCTGTTCGCTAGCTCGTTGCACCCCCAAGCAGAAAGAAAAGCTGCTACCAACCAGCATATGCTTGGATACGAAAGTTAAAAGGCAAAAAAATAGTATAGTAATAATTCAGAAATGCTGCGTTTGTTTCTCGTGCCGGACCTACCCTCCTTTCCCTTATCTAGGCATCAAGGATTTCGCAGTTCACTCAAATTATTATAGCAACACATAGCTAAGCAAACAAACTTTCTTTGTACAGCTGCCCTCTACTACGCATGGGTTCCCCCCCCGATTCCCTTATCTCCTTCACAATTTTAAGACAACCCAAATGCAGACAAAAAGGAAAAAAAATTAAAATGACACATGTGGCCCGACTCCCAAGGCCTCGGCAGCTTGCCCGCCAACCTTACTCATGCGCCATGCTTCCACGTGTTTCTGCGGCCAGAGACAACCTTGAAGGCCATTTCACTGTGCTCAAGCGTTTGATCCTTTGAAGTTTGTTGCAGAAATAGCTGAATGCAAGATTTATTTACTGCTTTCTCTCTTCTTCAATATCGTAAGCACTGATCTTTCTTATCCCGCCTAAAAAGCGCAATTTCAGTAAGGTTATGTGTGGGATCTATGCTTGTCTGGCATTGTAGTAATGTAACCTGTACGAGCTTCGAAATCAGACTTCAGAAATGACATGGCAACATAAAAAAAAGTCTTCCATTAGGATCTTTACAAAACCTCACGGAGCAGAGAGTGTTTCGAATAGGCAAAGAAAACGGCAACTCACTGCTCCACCTGCAATTTATTAGCCTTTCCGAGGAGTTAGAATGAATACTCACGCACTTGAGCGCTTCCTTAACAAACTAATCGGGTTCCGCCAATTAGGCAAATATCCACTACCGTGCGGTCGCAACCGGGTAGGGAGTTATGCCTTGGATCCCCACTGGCGCCTGCGCGGGCACTCTTCTGTCGAGCCGTGGTTGCGGTGGTAGAAATACTTTTTTTTTCTCTGAATAAAGATATAAGAGGTGCAATTTCAGGGAGCCTCATTTAACTTTTTCCTGCTTCTTTTTTAGTTCCTCTGTTACTCCTCCAAGTCCAAGCTAGCCTCTTCCCTCCGCCTCGCCGGCTTTTCTTTCATTTTCTCACGCTGCAGTTCACCGATTCCACTATTACTGCCATTCCTTCTTTCTCTCTCTTTTTTTTTTCTCTTAGGGCCCGGTCGCTTATTTGTTCGGTCCTATTCCCCCCGTCCCTCTTTCTGCTTCTCAAGGCTTTCGTCCCGTCCTTCGTCGTCACCCCGCAACCCGCAGAGCATGCTACTCATTAGTTCGGTTTTTCCTCAATACGGCACTTCTAGCTTTCAGTGCGACCTTTGTATACGGTCCTTGGTTTACCCACCATTACTGATGGGAATGCCGATCAATCTTTCTTTTTTGGACAGCGCAGTAATAAGTACCCACACGATTGATCGCCAAATTGAGTTTGTTGTTTAACACTCCCGTCAAATAATTCCACTCAGTTCTTTGCTTCACCCCTTCCTTCACACATCAACATCGGAGCTTATCTCCTGGCATGATTTAACTTGTCAAGGAAAATAAAAGAAGCACACATCACTTTAGAGACAAAAGAAACAGAAGACGAAGGATAAAATTCACTAAAAGAATTATCTTCGGGCTAGGTTCAGATACAACTCATCAATGGACCAGCCAATTTCTTCCCAAGGCTGCCTTTCCACCATCAGCGTCGACTGATCATTCTGACGTCTCGGTCGACTAAATTGAACCTGCTGGCATCACATCCCATACGGCTGCCATGCAAGTGCCATGCGACTCACTCCAATGTCATCAAACAGTAGGAATGAAATTTGCGTCGTGTTTTTAGGAGCACATTAATTATCATTCGATTTTTAGTTGTGCATAAATATAATGTTTATTTACTTAATTATTCAACTTCTGAATTAGGTATAACTATTTCAGTACCTACGAGAGCTCTCGAACGGTGGAACTTTCTCATTGGGCGGCGCCTTTGCGCAGTGCAGCAGTCACCCGTGTACGGGGTAAAATGATAGCTCTACAACAAAGATTAGTGCGATGAATGTGGAAATATATTTCCTTGTTGTTTTCTTCTTTTTGCACGCGACAATTTTGCAAAATGGTTATGATGTTTGCGGTGTGCAGTAGCGCTTTTGATTGGTTTAGGTTTACTGGGGTTTAACGTACGTCCCGAAGCAACTCAGACTATGAGGGACGCCGTAGTGAAGGGCTCCAGAAATTTCGGCCACCTGAGATTCTTTAACGTGCACTGACATCGCACAGCACACGGGCCTCTAGAATGTCGCCTCCATCGAAATTCAGCCGCCGCGGCCGGGATCGAACCCACGTCTTTCGGGTCAGCAGCCGAGCGCCGTAACCACGAGCCACCGCGGCGGGGCAGTAGCGCTTTTGAAATAAGCAAGAAGAGCACGTTACATGCACTGGTAAAAAAGAAAAAAATTAAGTCAGCAGCAAAAGTGGGTGGGAACCGTGCCTCGAACCGGTTAGGAACGGTTCCCCCTTATTCGTTCCGGTTCAGGTTCTGTTCCAAGATGGCGAAAAAAATTCGGGTTCGGTTTGCTTTAGGTTCCGGGCAAAAATTCGGGTTCGGTTCCTCTTTTCAGTTTGGTTCCGGTTCGACACCTTGAGCAAAACACCATGGCTCTACTGTGGTTTGTCCTCTAAATTGCTTGAAGGTGAAAACCGCAAGCGCTGCGAAGAAAGCGCGAGGTCCCGTAGTGAAGTTTTCGCTCAAAAGTCCTTCAGGAGAAATGCAGTTTGCCAGCGCAACAGGCTGAAGTTACCATACAGAAATTGGCAGATGTCTTCAGCCTGAAGGCAATGGATAAACTATCCACATGATAAATTCCATGCCATAATGCATGGCATCTTTTAGAGTGCAGTTCAGGGTGATGCCAATTTCACAAACTCTCTGCAAGTACTACAGAATCCACCTCGTTTTTTTTAATGCGATGTTGATTGCCTCAGGGCATAAAACGGCATGTAATGATAAATGAGGATGCCTAAATAAATGAGTAAAGGTTCGCTGATCTAATGAAATCGAGCAGTGAACGATGATGAGGTCCTTGCGTCCAAGCGGTGTATGAAGCGGTGTATCCAACCCACTTCATCCACCTCGTTTGAAGTGGTTTGGAATCCCAGTAGTGCTAGGAGTGAGTGAGTGAGTGAGTGAGTGAAGAAACTTTATTTCCGCCAGAAGAAGACCCGTGCCCCTCCGGGTCCGCACGCAGGCGTCCGGGGAGTGGCAGCATCGCAGCTGGAAGACTAACAATGGTACAGTCGCGCAGCTTCTGCTGCCAGGCGGGTAGCGTATCGTTGTATGCTAAGGTCGGCACTTCTGAGTATGGTCTCCCATTCCTCTGCATTATTGATTCTGCCATATCCTGGGGCACTGGGGCATCTCCATAGTATGTGTTCGAGTGTAGCGGTATGCCCGCAGAACTCGCACACCTCCGCATCCTCCCTCGTGTCACCTCCTGTCCAGCTCCTCCAGAGCGGGGATGCGAAGTTTCTAGCTTGGAGTCTTCTCCAGTCATAGGCCTCAGCCGAGCTAAGCGATCTATCCGGAGGAGGATAGATCCTTTTGTTCTTTTTCTGAATGTCTGTGATGCTATTAAAGGTATTGGTTTCCTCTTTAGTGCTGAATTCGAATGAGGTGTCCACGGCTCCCCGGGGTAAAGAGGAGCGGGCGAGCCTGTGGGCGGCCTCGTTTCCAACCAGACCCAAGTGGGCTGGGGTCCAGATAATTAGAATATTGTGGGCTGGGATGAAGTCTTTTAGATATTTAGCCGCCATTTCGTGGATGCGTCCCTTGCTGTAATTTCTAATTGCGGCTTTGCAGTCGCTTACTACGTATTTGGTACCTGGTATTTGGTACGTATTTGGTATTTGGTAGGAGGTTGCAATAGTGCTAGGAGATGCCTTGCCTTTTTGAAGAGGAAGAAGAAGGCGATGATTAGTGGTTCGGCTGTCTGACACTGGTCCGTAATTTTCGGCTTTATTTTCTCACTTCAGAGGTTTTTCAGTTCTTTTGGCGTGTGTCCTCGACGTGTGACGACCTGGGGGTCCCTGGCCGCCGGCAAAAGCACGTCAAGCGACCTCCTCGGCGCTGTGCGCCGTATCAACGCCGACACGGAACATCACCACCAGCTGAACTCCATGCTGCACTGATGGCAGCAGCGGCGGGTCCAGCGGCCCCTGTAGTTGCGGCTACAGACCAGAGCCCGGCAAACGAGAGACTGCGCGACGACCAAGCCAGCAATGAGCCTCTGACTGACCGTCCAGAGGACATGGACCAAGCATCGTTTACAGCTGTCTCGTACAAGAAAAAGAGAGCTACCGGTGTTCTAGTCTTCAGGCCCACCGAGGTAGGAGGAAGCCCATGGAAAGCCAACCCCAACATTGTGGCTTCGGCAGTTGTAGCATCGGCTCAAGAAAAAGTCCTCAGCCATCGCATTCACAAGGATGGGAGCCTGATGGTTACAGTATCGACGCTGCCCGCCGCCAACCGTCTGCTCACGGTAACTATAAGCTGGCTGGAGTGGCTGTAGAGGCCCGAGTCCCATACTCTTACATGGCAAGCTATGGCAAAATACAAGATGTACCTGTCACCTGCACAGACGAAGATCTGAAGGAATATCTACGCGACCAAGGTGTCCTTTCAGCAAGGAGGCTAACCACCTACACTCCTGAGGATGGTGGAAAGATCAAAGAGGTACGCCGTCGCACGGTTATATTGGAATTCGCAAAAGATGCACCGCTACCAAAACGAGTAACGCTTGGGTTCTGTAGTTACCCTGTAACTGAATACATCGAAGCAGCAACTCAGTGCTATAAATGTCAGAGGCATGGACACATATCAAGACACTGTAATGTCCCCGTGCGCTGCAAAGTGTGTGCTGGCCCCCACTCGCACAAAGAATGCACTTTGAGAGCGCAACCTAAATGCGCTAACTGCGGTGGCCCACACCCTGCTTCCTATGGAGGGTGTTATAAAGAGAAAGCAGCCACAGTTGCTCGCACGGCAGAGCAAACACAAGGGAAACCCCCTAAGCGCCATGAACCACCACCTAACCCTGACGTGGTTTTCACGACTACGGCAGCTCTTTCCGAGAATCAGTCAACACAGCGTGGCAAAGCAGCTGACAAGACCTATGCAGATGCGGTAAAAAAGAAGCGTGGGAAGTCGGTTGGTTCTTCTCCTTCATCAAAGCTGCTGCAACGCACTGCACAAGACCCGACAAACAGCGTCGCTCGCTCTGAGCCTAAGGCACCACAACATGACAGGCGACAGGCAGCAAACCGGAAGCTCTGAACAAGATGTCACATGCCTACTGATTCCGATGCTGTTTGCAGCCATCAAGGCTCTTATCCGTGCAAACCCCTCGTCAGGAGGACTCGCAGAAGTAGAAGCTGTCCTTAAAATGGAGCCGTTGGTGTCGGTCTCCTACGCTCCGCAGGGGCGTAATACCACACTTCAGTAATCATGGCTTCAACAGCAAGAACTTCACCGCAGCTGACAATCCACAACATCTTTCGTACATGCACCTTTTTCCAGTGGAACGCTCGCGGGCTACGCTCTAAACTTATTTTATTTTTTATTTATTTATTAGTTACCTGCATCGCCCCGCAGGGCATTACAGCAGGGGGGTACAGACTTCATTATAGGTATAAAACAATTATTGCAGTGCATGGAAAAATGCTTCATTAGATGTAATACATACAATGCTCGATGGCAAACTGTTCCAGTCCCGAACAGTTCTAACAAAAAAAGAATAACGCAAGACGTCACCCTTGCAAGAAAATTCCCTGACCTTCAAGCAGTGGTCCAGTCGCTTTGATATATAATGAGGTGCCTGGATATATTGTTCGCGGTTTATGCCAGTTTTTGAATAATAAATCTCATGGAAAAATTTCAATCTGATGTACCTTCTACGGTCCTTCAACTCTTGCCAGTTAAGTTTTCGTTTGCTTTCCGTCATACTAACTTGCCGATTATAATTACCAAGAACAAATCTAACTGCCCTATTCTGAATTTTCTCTAATTTTCCTACACACTCAGATGTGTGTGGGTCCCAGCAAACACATCCATATTCAAATATGGAGCGTACATGACTGAAATACAGCTGTGTTTTTAAGTTACTTGGTAAATGGCTAAATTTCCGCCGTAGAAAACCCAAACGTGATGCTGCCTTATTCGTTATATAATTAATGTGCTTATTGCATCGTAAGTCCGATGTAAAAAAGACGCCTAGATATGTAAATATTGCTTATGCTTAGAGTAAAATAATTAATTCTATACCTATACGGATGATTAGCACGTTTTCTTGTGAAGGTGACGTGAACAGTTTTGTTTATATTTAAGGACATGTCCCAACGTACACACCAGTCTGCTACAGCATCTAAATCAGTTTGCAGGATTTGCGAATCAGAATTGAAATTTACTACTCTGTAAACAACACAATCATCGGCAAACATCCTGAATGAAGACTGTATGCCAACTGAAATATCATTAATATACAGCAAAAACAAAAGTGGTCCCAATACTGAGCCTTGGGGAACTCCCGACGTAACTGGTGCATACTGTGAAGAAATACCGTTCAGAACAACAGCCTGTTTTCGTAACGACAGATATTCTGCAATCCACGCAATTACTTTACAATCCAGGTTATACGCTTTCAATTTGGAGAGAAGAAGACTGTGCGCGACAACATCAAATGCTTTGCGGAAATCCAAGAAAACGCAGTCCACAACTTGTTGCTTATCGATTGCTGATGCCAAGTCATGAACAAACTCTACCAGCTGCGTACTGCAGGAAAATCTACGCCTGAAACCATGTTGACTAGTGCATAGAAGATTGTGTTTGGTGAGATGGGCCATAACGCAACTATATATTACATGCTCCATAATTTTACAGGTTATGCTGGTTAAGGAAACGGGTCTGTAGTTCTGAACGGAGTTTCGCATACCACTCTTGTGTATGGGCACGACACGCGCTACCTTCCAATCATCAGGCAAGTCGGTTTCATTAAGAGACTTCTGGAGCAGCCGGGTGAAATATAGACATAATGTATCCGCACAATTCCTTAAAATTGTGGCAGGAATGTCATCAGGGCCACAAGCCTTAGCCTGATTCAAATCCTTCAATAATTTACGCACACCGTCAACACAAAAAGTAACTTCCGGCATGCAATCTATTTCAAAAGGTAATGCAAAACAGACAGAACGTGAACTAGGTGGCAAAAACACAGATGAAAAATAACGGCTAAACATTTCAACTTTAGACTCATCATCATGGATGATTATCTCATCATTTTTCAGAGCAGGTACTGAGCTGTCATCCTTACCATTACGCTTCACATATCTCCAAAATTCATTGCTATCTCTGACAAGTTTTTCTCCTAAATTCGAAAAATACAAGTCTTTAGCGATGTGAGACTTCAGTCTGAATTCATTTTTTATTGTTTTCAACAAGGCCAAACACTCTGGCGATTTAGACAACTTGTATCTTCGATACATTCGTCGCTGTCTGCGAACAAGGGAACGTAACTCGGTGTTAAACCAGGGTTTATCTCGAGCTCTCTTACTTCATATAACGCTTGATGGAATAAAAGCTTCACGTAATTCGAACAGTTTCTGTTTGAATGTATTCCATAGCTGTTCGATATTTAAGTTATCCGCGAGTTCATCAAAAGTTGGAAAGAACGAATCGAAAGCAGCGCTAATCGCCTCGTAGTTGGCCCTGCTGTAGACATAAATCTTTCGCCTAGGTGGTTTTGCAACCTTCACATAGTGAACTAATAAATCTGCTAAAATAATATTGTGGTCGCTCAAACCAGGCAACACTTGTACATTGCATACAACATCAGGCACGTTACACAGCAAGAGGTCGAGTACGTGACCAGTTCCGTCCGTTCGTGATGGCTCGTGCGCATACTGACAAAAGGTGTTGGAATCTAAAATGTCAAAAAAAGTTGAGTATAGATTCCCTCGAGCTATATCTCTTGGTTCGTCAGCTGACCAGTCAATGTCCGGAAGGTTAAAGTCCCCCCCTAAAACAAGGCTTTCAGTGTTAATGGTTTCAAGAAAATGAGATAAGCCAACTAGCGGCTTTACAGAAGGACCAGGAGGCCTATAAAATGACCCAAGAACCATTGCTTTCCCATTCGGCAGTCGTACTTTGCAAACAACCAATTCAGTTTCACTATCAGAGAATTCCATTTGAGCGCACGGGACACTTTTATGGACCAAAATAAACACTCCTCCGCCACGTGCACAACGGTCGCGACGAAAACACTCGTACGTGTCAGGAAATATTTCAGCGCTTGAGATAGCCGGATCGAGCCACGATTCTGTTCCCAAAACAAAGGTCGGTTGGACGGTACGAAGAAGAAAGTGAAAGTCATCAACTTTATTTTTTATACTGCGGCAATTGATTGACAAAATCCTGACTAGGCACATCGCAGAATGAACAGTGGTTTGTCATTGTTCCCGTACGGTGCCGACTTCACTGTCCCATTGGAAACGCCTACCACCCAAATGAAGCGTATCATATTTCAGAACTGCTTTCACGTCTTTTTCGCCATTTTGTTTGGCATAATCCCATAATTTCTTTCTCTTGTCACGGAGAGTACGGGAAAAGTCTTCATATATAGCAACACTGGATCCCTTGAGCTTGAATGCATTTGCAAGCACAGCCTGGCGGTCTTTAAAGGAATTGAAGCGTGCAATGATAGGCCGATTTTTTCCTTGGGAGAATTTACCCAGCCTATGAGCACGTTCAATAGACACGGAAGACAATTCCAGCTTCTCAGTGCACTGATTTATGATGAGCTCCTCAGACTTGGCTGCCGTCTCACTGGCATCAGAATCAGTTAAGCCATAAAAAATCAAATTATTACGCCTTCCACGATTTTCCAAATCGTCTATTTTTGCAATCATGCTTGTCAGAACTTCATGATCTTTTCGTTGCTGATCTTCAACGTTGGCTAGGGCTATTTCAATTGCGTCAATTTTTCCTAGCTTAGTTTCCAATGCAACAAGCCGGGCTTTTACGTCAGTCACGTCCGTGGTAAGCTGCGATAACTTGGAAAGAATTGTGGTTTGACCATTTAGCAGCTCTTGAAATTGTTCAGCTGTTGCTGGGCCAGGGTTACTCTCAATATCCCCGCCACAAAGCAACAAGATTAGCAGATAAAACGCTGGGCTACGAAAAACTGAAAAATGCCTCTTAACATACAGATGATTTGACAACACAAAACCGCGTGGCTTACAGGAAAAAGTAAGATAAAGCATTTGGGGAAAAAGTAGGGATAAAGCATTGGCACATGTGTCACTAGTGCACCTTCAGGGCTCAGAGGCAATCAGCGATCAGAGTTTTGCACATATTGGTACATTTTTAAAAGTTGCCTGACCTGACTGCTGCTTCAAAGAGCTTGTCTTGACCTTTGTCAGGTGTGCTTCTTCCTTGTAATTATTTTCACTGCTCAACTGTTTCGACAGTGCTGTTCCTCAAGAATGGAAATCGAGTCGATTGATACCCCTACTAAAACCAGGGAAATCTCCACTCGAGATCTTATCGTATAGGCCAATAGCTTTGGCCAGTTGCGTAGGAAAGGTCATGGAGAAAATGATTTTGTCGCGCCTTGAGTGGTACCTCGAACACTACAAAATATACCCCGACGCTATGTCCGGCTTCAGGCGGGGTCGCTCTTCTATTGACAACGTCATTGATCTCGTATCCACGGTTCAACAACAGAAGCGCTTGAAACGTTTGTCAGTGGCACTCTTTCTGGATGTAAAAGGTGCCCACGACAACGTGACCCATGAGGCCATCCTTGATGCGCTGGAAACTGTGGGCATCGGTGGTCGGATGTTTGCGTGGATAGAGAGCTATCTTTCTTTCTTTCTTTATTTAAGACATTCCGTTACAGAAATGCCTTAGGGGACGAGACAAAAGGCAATAGACATGCCTGACGGGGCCGCGCCCCCCTTGGCTGCGGCGGAAACAACATAGCATAAGCACAATAAGTACAAAGCAAAAGGAACAACAATACTGCATGATATGAAGGTGCATGAAAAAACACAAAAAAATACAGGTACATAAAAACAATAAGTTGGGTCAGTGGTACGGTGTTATGAAAAACAGTGATGTATGTGCGCACGTCTTCAATCATCACAGTGAAGGTAAAGATCCGGAGTGAAGGCGAACGAAGTTATCAACACAGCATGGTCTTTAGTTTTCATTTAAGAAAAAATCTCTAAGTGTTCTCCTCAGTCGTTGCACCTTGGTGGCAGTAAACAGTATCTCAGCTAATTCAGGGTGCGCATTGAGGAAATCTGGAATCAAAAAACTTAGTTTTTGATCACCGTATGTTGTACGCGAACGGGGCCTTGGTATTAAGTTTTGTCGTAGATAATAAGGACCAGGTTGCGCATGATATTTAGTTTGAAATGTTATATCTGTTTGGTGAAGACGCGAAATTTCCAGGGCCAGTTTGTGTTTATGGAGTTTGTGAATGGGCATTATTTTATTACCTTTAAAATGAGGTGCAGTGTCCTCCGAAAGATCCAAATTGCCTATTGCTCTCACTGCTCGCTTTTGCAAAGAGAAAAGACGATCCAAATTTGTCTTAGTCGTTGTAGCCCATACTAGGAAGCAGTAACAGAAGCGTGAATGTAAAAGCGCATAGTAGATTTGCTTTTTTACAGCAGACGGAACATGGTATCTTATCTTGTTCAAAATTCCCACGGCTCGCCCAAGGTCCCTACGCAGTGCTTCAACGTGAGGCGTCCATGAAAGGTTCTCTTGGAATATTACCCCCAAAAATCTAACTGTAGTCGATTGTTCGATAGTAATGTTATGAAATTTTAAGTGCAAGTTCGTGGGTGGATGGGTTCCCCTCGGTCTAAACAGTATGTATTTAGTTTTACTTGTGTTTAATTGGAGTCTGTTCGAATGAAGCCATAAGTTCAGTCCAGTTAACCATTCGTTGGCCTGATGAAACACGTCCACAACGTCAGCGCCCGAGAAAAACACATTCGTGTCATCTGCATATAAAATTAACTTAGTGTTATTTATTATGTTTACAATGTCGTTTATATATAGTAAAAATAATGTCGGACCAAGTAATGACCCTTGAGGTACGCCCTGTTTTAGAAGTCTGCTGTCGGATTTTGCGCCATTTATACATGTGAACTGGGATCTAGATGTTAAGTAGCTTTTTATTAAAGACCATGCGTTGCCACGAAAGCCATACAATGGCAACTTCTTTAAAAGCACGTCGTGTTGGACACAGTCGAAAGCCTTTCTAAAATCCAGAAATATTCCGAGGGTAAATATTTTCCTTTCAATGTTTTCGAGTATATGTTCTTTCACTTCAAGAAGGGCCATTTCGGATGACTTATTTTTTCTAAAGCCGAATTGTTCACTTGATATTATGTTATTTACACTCAGAAAGCTTACTAGTCTTTTATGTATAATATTTTCCGCTACCTTCGCAAAGATAGGGAGCACAGATATTGGTCTGTAATTGTTCATATCGTTAGGGGAACCGCCCTTGTGTATAACAGCCACACGAGCTAACTTCATTGCGTCTGGGAACACTGCGGTGGAAAGAATAAGGTTCAGAATATGTGTAAGGGGACTATTAACTATTTCTGCCACGGCTTTTAGTGGACCGGGTTTAATATCGTCAGCTCCAGAGGCGCAATGGTTCTTTAAACCCAAAATGACGTCGAGTATTTCATATTCATCAGTTGGGGACAAAAATACGGTATTTTCACAATGTACTTTGACGAATTCCTCGCATGGTATCGAATCGCAGTCATTTGCGGAAGCACCCACGTTAATAAAATGTTCGTTGAACAGGTTTGCAACCTGTTCGTCACTCATAGATTCGCTGTGATAAGAAACCCGCTTTGGGGAGTTTGATTTACACGTGATGTCTCTGACCGCTTGCCATACCAGACGGGGATTTCCTGCAATATTTGAAAACTTGTTCACATAGTATGATCTCTTTGCTTTTTTAATATCAGCATTCAATTTATTTCTCGCTTTCTTAAATACGCGGAGATCGCCTTCACTTCGTGTGTCTAAAAACTTTTGAAAAAGGATGTTGCGGTATTTTATTCTGTTATACAGGTCGTGCGAGATCCAGGGCTTTCTTGCTCTCTTGTGTCTCTTAAGAGTTTTAAAAGCGAAGGATTCATTGTACGCAGAAATAAAAAACATCAAGAATGCCTTATAAGCGTTATTAGAATCCTTTTCCTTTGTAACGCTATCCCAGTCTTGTTGCATAATGAGTTCTTTAAACTTTAACATGTTCCTTTCCGAGTAATCTCTAATCAATATTTCTTTCTCCAGAAAAGAGCGTTTTTGCTTCGAAGGTATCAGACAGTAAATGGGTAAATGATCAGTAAGATCGCATATAATTGTACCTGATTTAACTTCATCGGGACAGAAGCTTGTAATGCACAGGTCAAGTATTGTTTCAGAATTTGAAGTGACACGAGTAGGATCACTAATCACATTTGAAAAACCATACGACTCAAAGAGCTCTTGGAAATGCAAAAAAGTAATATTATTTGGAGAAGCATTTATATTGAAATCCCCAACAAAGACACATTCGAGGTTGAGCTCGAGGCTGCGTTCAAATATTTCTTCTGCAAACTGCATGAAATGCTTTAAACACCCAGATGGCGGTCGGTACACAAGAGCAAGTAGTATGTTATAACAGTGAATAATGACGCACTCAAAATTTTCATTCACAATGTTATAGTTTGTTAGAATTTGATACGGTAGTTGGCAACGCACATACAGAGCAACACCTCCTCCGCGCTTTGATGAACGGCAGGCTGACACACAATCAAATCCCGGCAAAAGAAAACAGTCGTCAGATGTGAACCACGTCTCACTAAAGCAAATAAAGTCAAATTCGTGGTTTAAATCTGATAAAAACAAAGCAACCTCATCAAATTTATTTCGCAAACTTTGGGCGTTCAAATGAAATAAAGAAAACTTCTGCTTATCCTTGACTTGCTCAATATGGTCAGCAAAATTGGACATGAACGGCATCGCGTTTGCCTGAAAATACAATTGCCTGCTCTATCACCTCAGATTGGCGAGGTCATCCTTATCGCGGATGACAACTGCTCGTGCACCGGCTTGTTTCCGTACAAGCACCTTTCCGTTCACGTGCCAAACAAACGCGTAGCCGGATTCCTTAGCCCATTCTTTGGCAACTGTCAGAAGAGTGCGAGTGTACCGAGTCATATTTTCACAGATGTACTTTCCGGTGTTGTCATCTCGTAGCGCCTGCCTTTTTGCTAGCCAGGCATCACGAACCTCCTGCTTTGCAAAGCGAACAATTACGCCCCGTGTTTTGCCCGGCTTCGCGGGAAGCCTGTGTAGGGCTGTTATGTCACTCGAGCACACCTCATCAAGTTCCAATTTTGTGCCTATTTCATTCACTTTCTTTAGTAAGTCCTCGTTTTCCGTCTCTGGTAGACCATGGATTTCGATGTTCAGTCGACGACTGCGCCATTCTAGACTGTCAACGTCCTTATTGAGCTGTGCAATTTCACAGGCCCATTCAGCTTTCTCAAGCCGCTCTACACGCTTCGTGACATCCTTTGTCGACTTTTCTTGGGCTAGAAGACGTGTTTGAAAGTCATCAAATTTATCTGAGAGCAGGCTAACGGATGACTCAAGCGACTCAAGCTTGCTGGACATGGCCAGAAGCGAGTCAATTTTACTTTCCATTGAAAACAGCCTAGTGATTAGTTCTCTATCGGACTGCTGCCCGTGCAGTGTATCCTCAGCTTTACGGCTGCCCTTACATGTTTCGCACCTCCAGGCCTTCCAAGCCTTTGCTCGTTTCGAAGTGAACGTTTCTTCCGAAACGCCTGAACATGATCCGACATGGTACGTAAATTCACACTCTGAGCAGCACAGTGATTGACAGCTGCCATCAACAGGTTGTCGACATGCGCAACAGCGTAACATGATAATTGCGTGACACTCAACGGTAGCCTTGGCAGCAGCGGCAGGAACAAGAACTACTATCGAAAAAACGACCAACCTGCAAATACGTGGAGCAGTAATTCAGGAGACGTGTGCGCTGGTTGCTGCCGCTGCTGCCAATGCCAGAAGATCCAGAAGATCATTTTTTATCCAATGTGAAGATGGCCCGACGCCTGCGCATTACACCTACCGTGGCGTGCCCCAGGGCGGTGCCCTTAGCCCTACATTGTTTAATCTGACTCTCATCAACCTCCCTGAGAACCTCCCCAACACCGTCCAGGTGTGTATGTACGCCGATGACATCTGCATTTGGGCCTCCTCTGTGACGCATCCCCAGGTGCGTGCAAGACTTCAGCGGGCAGCATCGATCACTTCTTCCTATCTCCAGAATGAAGGTCTCAGTGTTTCACCGGAAAAGTGCGCGCTAGTGGCATTTACACGTAAATGTATGACTCCATATCCGGTACGCATCAACGGTCAAGTCATTTCTTACAGCAAAACTCATCGTTTCCTAGGGATCCTGATCGGCCGCAATTTATCATGGAGCCCGCATTGCACTCTACTGAAAAAAAAGCTAACATCTATCGCTCATTTACTCCGATTTCTAGGTGGAAAATCGTGGGGCTCGTCGGTCCAGTCAATGCTGGAGTTGTACAGAGCTCTATTTGTCGGATGTTTGCGGTACAGTACACCTGTACTCTCAAACACGTGCAAAACTAACATGCGTGCCCTCCAGTCAGTACAGGGTCAGGCCCTTCGCACATGCCTAGGTCTCCCTCGGAGAGCATCAACACTGGGTAGCATTGCACTCGCCATAGACCACCTGATCTCTACTTATACTGTCCTAGACTGCTTGCGAATGCACATACGTCATATCTCAAGGATTCCACAGCATCACCTTGCGCCTCTGCCACTGCAGAGACCACATTCTGCGTTTGCAAAGGTGATAACGACGCAACAGTCGTCGATCCCACAACAGTTCACCCCGGCAGCACTACCTCCCTCTCCTCTGTGGTGTATGCGGCTCCCAAGTGTGCGCCTTGCTATTCCGGGGATAACGAAGAAGTCAAATTTATCGACGCCAGCCATTAAGCAACTGACACTATCCATGCTCCACTTCGAATATTGGGACCGTACTCACGTCTATACGGATGGATCAGTAACCTCTACTAGTTCCGCTTGCGCTGTGGTCGTTCTTGCGCGACAGACTCAAATTCACCAACAAATTTCACATCGGACTACCTCTACTGGAGCAGAGTTGGCCGCACTTCTTGCGGCAGTACAGTATATCTCACAACAATCACCTCAAAAATGGGCTGTTTTCTGTGATTCAAAAGCTGCCCTACAATGTCTTCAATCTGCCTTGAGACATAGCGACCATGAGCAACTTACAGCGGAGATACGATATCTGCACCACCAGACAATCGAACAAGATCATGAAATCATCTTCCAGTGGGTACCAGGCCATAGCGGCATTGTTGGTAACGCCTTAGCTGACGATGCTGCTCACGATAGAACCAACACTGTCCGCATACCACTGACAAGAGCTGACGCAGCAAGGCACCTTCAACTGCTCGCCCGAAACCTGACGGTAACGTCGTGGTCTGCCCCTGGAGGTTGGACACCCCGCTCGCATCACTTCAACCTCTTGCTCCAACATCATATACCATTCGGCCTCCCCCGCGGTGATACTACGCTGTTGTGCCGCCTGTGGCTGGGAGTGGCGTTCACAAACGCCTATTCCCATCTCATCGCAATGGCTGACTCTCCAGCGTGTGACCTGTGTGGTTGTGACGAAACTATCAGCCATCTCCTCTGTGACTGCCCTCGTTTTGAGCGAGAGCGCGGTTTCCTAATTGCTTCTCTGCTCCGCTTGGACTCGCGTCCTTTAACACAGTCTAACGCTCTGGGGCCTTGGACACAACCTTCCAGACAACGGAAAGCGATGAAAGCGCTCCTGACTTTCTTAAGGGACTCGGGGTTGCATCCCCGCCTATAATCTTTAAGTTTTCAGTGCGCGCCCTCTGTCTCTGTGACATAGTGGTCGCTGGACACTTAGACAACTCATTTCCTTGCCGCTCTTTTTCCTTTTTTCCCCTTTGTTCCCCTCCCCAAGTGTAGGGTAGCCAACTGGGCATCGCCTGGTTAACCTCCCTGCCTTTCCGTCCTTTTCTCTCTCTCTCAACTAAGGGTGGCAGTATATGACAAAGGAAACTAATTGGTCTTATGAGTCAGTCAGTTGGTCTTCGAAACCCAGTATGTACTAGTGGTTGAATGTGTAATGAAATGCACAGTAGCTTTACTGTGAATTTCATAATGCCACGTATCATTGTAGTGTTTGTTCGTTCACGCTCAAGGCTGCAGGAAAGGGTTGTTATCACTTTTGTTCGTGGCGCGAGAAGCGACCAGACTAATCTCGATTGATCGCAGCCATGAAGGGCTGCATCTAGGTTTTTCTAGATTACTGTAGATGATCTTGTCCTGTTATCTGGAAGTTTCCTTGCCGCCTTTAAATTGAGCGATGCCGCGAGCGGCGGACATTCGTAGTTCGACGACCGACGAGCACGTTTGTTGCTTACGCCGCCGCCGAGTGATTCAGTTCTTTTGTGGGCGCAAGTCAGCCATAGGGTCGTCGTCGTCGTCGTAGGGGTCGTCGTCGTCGTCGTAGGGGTCGTCGTCGTCGTCGTAGGGGTCGTCGTCGTCGTCGTAGGGGTCGTCGTCGTCGTCGTAGGGGTCGTCGTCGTCGTCGTAGGGGTCGTCGTCGTCGTAGGGGTCGTCGTCGTCGTAGGGGTCGTCGTCGTCGTAGGGGGCATGGTCTTCTGTTTTCGTCGATGGAGGATCTTAGTTCTTGCGCTCAGAAGCAACCTCACCTCCAGAGGCTGCTTTATTCAGTTTAACCTTCGGGGGCTGGGGAAGCGTCCACGCACTGCGTAGCCTCGGCTAGGAGATACTTAGCGCGGTGACGATGGCGACGGAGAACGCGATAGGCGGCTCGGCGATGAGTATCCTTCCCAACGCAAAAAATCCTCGATTTCGGCTGGTCGCTGGCCGGGTCGGGGTCGTGGGGCGTCGTAAGGGAACCCTCGGATGCCCATTCTCCTGTATGGGCAGTACCGGAGAATGTGACCGGCTTCTCCGCAGTGGAAGCATTGTGGGCGGCGCTGGTCGGGTGTTCTCCACTCGACGCATTTCTTCGGCCGTGTACGACGCTCGTAGGACGGGCGAGTTGGGGCGAGAGGGCGGCGCTCCAGCGCAGCTGGCTAAGGGCGATAGGGGCTTGAGTCCCGTCGTCGAGGTACAGGACGGCGCACTGCTGCGACGTAAGTCATGCTGGAGGCTCCAGAGGCTGCGTGGTAGACTGGAGTCAGGTCTTCCGGCGAATAACTCAAAGGGCTGGCGTCACGACTTGCAGGGGTTGTCCGGTACTTGAAAGGCTACCCAGCACCTCCACCAGATGTCACGTTGTAGTGACGGCAGTCCAGCGGTCAGGAAGACACCAACCAGTCTTGGAAACGAAGCTCTTTATTTGGGCTGACTTGCGCCCACAAAAGAACTGAATCACTCGGCGGCGGCGTAAGCAACAAACGTGCTCGTCGGTCATCGAACTACGAATGTCCGCCGCTCGCGGCATCGCTCAATTTAAAGGCGGCAAGGAAACTTCCAGATAACAGGACAAGATCATCTACAGTAATCTAGAAAAACCTAGATGCAGCCCTTCATGGCTGCGATCAATCGAGATTAGTCTGGTCGCTTCTCGCGCCACGAACAAAAGTGATAACAACCCTTTCCTGCAGCCTTGAGCGTGAACGAACAAACACTACAATGATACGTGGCAATATACAGAGCTAGGTATTCTGTCGTTTACCTCTTTTAAAAGAGGCGAATGTGTTTTAGATGTTAAAAAGTGAGCATAGCACCAGGTGGGGAGCTTTTAAGAGCATAAGCAGATGCGTAACTTGTGCTGTTGAATATGCTTACAGAGAGCATGGTGGTAGTACCTGCATGCCCAATGAAAATGAGAATACATGCGGAGGAAAAAGTGAGTCGAATACGCGCTTATGAAATTATGTGAAGCAGATGGAGTCATTGGAAAGAAGTGAGAATGTTAGAGTCTCACCTAGGAACTGTAGCAAAACGTAAGTGTGATGCTAAGCCGAATGAACCATGACATCTGCTTTTTTTTCAAGGCTGTCTGCTTTGTTGTGAACACTTCCTTGTTTATTTTACTTTGTGCCATTCTGCAAAAAGAAAAGAGTGTTGTTCTCTTTTGCAGTTTGTGGGATCTGCACTTCAGTTCCCATTTGGCTGCATAGACCCCATTCAAGAAATTGCAGAGAAGGCTTCGCTTTGGCTTATGAGGTGCAGAGCCTCATTTCGCTAAACTTGGAGTAATCTTGGACAGCCATTAGCGAGCATTGGCATGGCTTTCTTTCAGGTTACAGCCATGCCCCATTAATACAGCCCCAGTTAATATGGATGACTAATTATGCGCAGCTTTTCTTGGGACCAAACCTTATCAAAGTATCTATGCCTCATTACTATCAAAACTCACTGTCTGGACAGTGGACAGGTTGAATATGTACGGAGTCCATTAAGACTGTTTCACTTTTACTCTTAAGCCTTACTTCCCCATTCAGCAAAAAACCACTCTCTCTCTCTCTCTCTCTCTGTGTGCATGTGTGTGTGTGCGCGTTAACACTCGACGCTAGCTATAAAAGGTGGCGTCCTCGTACAACCTGGCAACGTGAAGTTGCTCGAGACAACCTGGTTCACACCAGTCCCACTGGTGCACCACCTGCAATCCCAGGGCAGTGGTGCACCACTTAAGCACTGCACCAGGAGTGCTATGAGGACTCCCAGGAATCTATGAATGTTAAGTAGAGGAGGAGCAATTCTGTATATATGGGCATTAACCCATTAGCTATCGCATCAGACTCTTGGGGCACTGTATAGTGCATGGGCCACTGCACAGTGGCGACTGCCTTCACAAAATTTGCACACAGATCAGTAGGAGTGGAGCAGCATTGCGGCAGCAGCTACGAGCACCATGTAGAGGTAGAATTGCCAGGTGCATGGCATCAGGTTAGATCACACCGCAGCGCGCGGCAACTGTGTTCACAAAAATGAGCGGTCAGGCTTGCGCTGTTTCACACGTAAACAGTTTATAAATGTGTCTGCCGAATTTTTTTGTCCCATTAAGATGGACAGCGATGAAGACAAAATCTCAAATGCCTCTGCCAGATGTTCCACCCCTTGTATTTAGGGTGGAGAACATCAGTGAAAGGCAGTGCAGAAGTGCAGTTGATCTCAGTATGCGTGTGTGATTTCATGCTTTAGAGTGGAAAGGTGCCTGATCGATGCACCTTATCATTTGCTGCATTTCATGAGCGGCTGCGAAAAAAATTCTTTCCGTGCGCTGCGTTCCAAACCACATTCAGCAGCTGTCAGCCGAGTGAGTAGAGAGCTCTTGAGGTGTGAACAGTCGTAGTAGGAGATGCTTCATCACACCAAGAGGCACCATCACTCGTCTCGTGCACGACTAGGTGCTCCCAATGTGCTGAAACCAGCACCACATGATTTCACAGATAATGGTGATCTGAATAATGCACCTGGAGCTCCACGATTACCAGATTTCCACCTCACTGCCCGCCACTGTGCAGAGAAGCAGTCTGCAATTATCATTATCAGCAGCAGCCTGACTCCGCCCACTGCAGGGAAAAAGCCTCTCCCATGTCTCTCCAATTAAGCCTGTCTTTTGCCAGCTGCAACCACCGCATCTCCGCAAACTTCTTAATCTGATCCGCCCACCTAACTTTTCTGCCACCCCATTACACGTCCTTTCTCTTGGAATCCACTCCGATACACTTAAAGACCAGCGATAAACTAGCCTTCACATTACATGCCCTGCCCAAGTCCATTTATTTCTCTTGATTTCGACTATTATGTCATTAACCCACGTTTGTTTTCTCACCCACTCTGCCTTCTTCCGGGCTCCTAATGTTACACTTATTTTCTTTCCATTGCTCACTGCGTTGTCCTTAAGCTCAACCCTTTTCGTTAGTCTCCACGTTTCTGCCCCATAGGTGAGTACCAGTAAAATACATCGTCTGTATACTTAAAAATGAATACAGATAACCTGGACTGCTGCCACAGTCGTGCCAAGCATTTGTGTAAGATTATGGCGTCAGAAGCTCATTTATTTGGGCGCTCAGGGGCTGGCATCGGCCAGTTTGGACGGGCTCCTAAAATGGTGGTGTGTCACGCTATGACATTTTCGGCTAACCGATCGCCTGTATATATGTGTTCAGGACTGAACTGCATGTGGCATTGCTTATCGGCGCCCCACTGACATGCATGCAACTGCAGGGGTTTTGACGATCGGCAGGCCCCCGGCGGTAGACAGATAGAGAGTCTGGCCACATAGTGACGTATTCAGAGCTTCACCGTCAGCCCGAAGCGGAGGCAGCTGTCACTTGTTTATCAGTCAGCCAGCCAACGTAGACGCGGTTTAGGAAGACGACTGCTTCGTCATGGATATTTTGAGAGCGTTAGCTCTTACTAACGTTCGTCCGTCAATGGTGGTCAGATTGACTCAAACAGTAACCACATGACCACACTATATTTGATTGGAACACTGTGCCTCATTGATACCTAGACTTAATTCGTTATATATGTGCCAGTATAGCAGCCATAGAAGTGGACTTCTCCTGGGACGCCGTTTGCATAAAATTTGGGGGTCACCCGTTTGACGCAGAATGTTAAAAGTGGCATCAAATGACTTCACAATCGTAGTGCAAAATCCATGAGATGGATGGCACTGCTCGTGTCTTAAAAGTGATATTTCCGGGAAGGAAACATCCGTGGATGTTTGGATTCTTTCTTCTCCACGTTTGCTGAGTACATCGGTGTAAATACTTGAAGCTCTCGAGACTCCGTGGTGGTTCAGCGGTTATGGTGCTCGGCCGCTAACCCGAAAGAGGCAGGTTTGATCTTGGCCATGACAGTTGAATTCGATGGAGGCGAAATTCTAGAGGCTCATGTAAAATTTCCGGAGCCCTTCGCTACAGCGTCCCTGTTAGCCTGAGTCGCTTTGGAACGTTAAAGTTCCGTAAAACATAAGCTTGAAGCTCCTGTAGCTAACGCTCTTAAGTCGAACACTGAGGCAGTGTTGGCGGAGAATGTTTTGTCTATTTATCAAAATCATCTTAATTGCTGTTCCTGCAAGGCTCTGAAACAAATGCATGCTGCCCTAGATTTAGTCCATGTGATACCTGCGCTCTTCCAGCATGCCGAAATTCCACGCTCGTCACGTGCTGTTCACTGTTTGTTTCCTCACGTGCGACACCACCCGTGATGACGCTTCAGCGCTATCACATCATGCACTGGTGACAGTGTGACGTTTAAAAAAGAAATTGTGTGCTGGTGTGGGTACACCCCCCAGTCGCGAAGGTTTTACGAATTTGAAAGCCTTGGCATTGGCAGGCATGTCTCCGACTACGAGCTCACCATTGGCCGTAACCTCCAGGCTGTGCTAATAAAGTTAAACAAAATTTTTTAACTTAGCTAGCTAAACATTTCGAGCGATTTTCAAAGTACCGATTTGTGCCACAGCTGACAGTTCGTTCCTGAATATGCTTTCTTTCTTTTTGACAGCTCTATTTTGAGGGCATTTGAAAGTGTTTGCGTTTGCTGAAAACATCGGTATGGTAACAGGATGATCAGGAGCATCCTTTCTCTACAAGGCTGTTGTGGCAAGAACACTGATAGAGTCTGATATAATGAGAGCCCTGCTTGATGTACCTTACTGAGGTTTCTCCTTTAAGTGAGGCACACAAAAACTGCATTCGCATAAGATGCACTGTGCTCGATCAGTACATTGGAATTGAATGAGGAGGCTTGTTCCGTTTGCGCGCTGCATTGCAATTTACAGGGTGGCTACCAACCAAGAAAACTGAGGATTTTTAGGGAATTTGAGTAGACTAAAAAACTCTGGGAAAACCGGTGCAATTTGTGCTTACATAAAATTGGCACTAATTTTATTTAAAATGAATGAAAGTTGCAGTAGTGCTGGCTTGAGTGACTCCACTATGGCACAGTCATCTAATCCACTCGCTTTTGCGATGCAGGTGACCTTCCTTGCGCCTGCCAGCCTGCTGCTGCCGACTTTGGCATGCCTGTCAGCGGGGGCGTCATCGGGTTGCGCACTGCCGTGCACCGGAAACGGACTGGGCTTTTGCCACCTGCCACCAGTCAGCTGCTCATCCCCACTGAACGTGCTGTCAGAGGAGCTACGCTCGCCGAATATCTTCGCTACATCACTGGCCGCACCGTCATTAGCAACATCATCTATAAAAGGGCTTCTCCCACCAACAACGCTCCGTGGGCTCAGTGACTGCACTACGGCAATGCCATCTAACCCATTTACCTTTGCGATGCAGGTCAGTAAAACATGTGTCCTCTTCGCTAAAAAATCATGTATTTTCTGCTGGTGTAGTTTCCGAGCCCACACTCCTGTGTTGCTATTGCCATTGAGTGTGCTCATGTAATTCATTCCTTGCTCATGTTATCGGGTGATGCTGGAATTAATCCTGGTCCCGACAGCAGTGCTGCTGTACTGGCTGAACTACAGAAGTTAAGCACTGGCCATACCCAGTTGATCACCAAGATACAAGGCCTGAAAACCAAATTAAGCACAATGGACAAAACAATAACAGACTTCAACAAGCGAACGACTCAACTCGAAACACATAACCAAACACTCCTTCACCTCAGAAACGACATTGAACAAATGCATACAAGCAAAGTGAACATGTCTAAAAAGATTCAGGTAAAATATTTTGGTGCGTAAGGCTACATTCCACGTAAAAAAGTCGCTAATTTCAAAGCATTGTTACAATTCTGCTGAAAGATTGGTTGCACACAGATTTCCGTTGTTTTTGAACAAGAAGGCTGCTTTATTTTTTGTGACACTGTCTGTATACATGCTTTGCCCCAGCTTTCTGTGCAACAGCACTGAAAACAAATTCTGAGGCCACTCACGCGAGAGCATGTGTTTCGAGGAAAGGAAATGTTTTTGAGAAAATGAAAAGAGACCTCAGATGGACATCTCGGTGGACACCTCAATCGTGCCTTAAAGCATGCAATTGAAGGTGCATGTTATTGGTCCGAACCCCTACCACAAGCTAGCTTCCAACGTGACTAAAACGTGTAAGCCATGACAGCCAGAATGCTGTAGTGGGAATGCTGTAGGATGAATGCTGTACGAAGGGCGACGCCTCACCGCCGCGTGTGCCCCACAACCTGATGACGTCAGTGGGCAGCCAGCTTTCAAGCACTTGACGAGTTCATTCCGGGGTCATCTTGCTGATATAGGTTGCCCGAGATGATGCGATGGCAAGGTACTTCTCAAGTTCCCTGTCACCACTGGAGACACGAAGGTGCAGAAGCTCGCGAAAATGGCCCTCATTAGAGACTGAAGAAACCTCCTGCGAGTAGTCCAGAATGATGCCGTCATCTCTTGTGTCCACGAAGCAGTATATGCCTTGACGCCCTGCAAATATAGTGGATTCTATGACAGGTGGCAGGCGATTTCTGTTCTCGTTCGTCAGAAGAAGGCAGCGGTTGGACATTTGGTTGGTGACAATGCACTTAAGTCTGAAAGTTCTAGAAATTGATACTCGGACCTTGTGCTAACAAATGCTGACTGACGTACTTAGGAAGTGAGAGGCAATAAATGCCTCTGCACTTCATTTTTCAGTCGTTTAAAAAAAAATCTTATTCACTTGTCAGATTTTATTCGGACTTGTTTTAAAACAAAACAATGAGGTCCAAATGTTGTTTGCTTACCAACTTCTTTCCTAGTTGCTGAGCCTTCCAGAAGACAGTTTTGGTACTTGACATTTATTTTCTTTGAACCAAGACTTGGTATTCTGCCAACCTTAGGCACTATTCAACTCTAATTCAATCCATGAAAGAAATTATGCTCTATTTGCACAACTTTAAAAGGTGCCAGTATGTACGCAGTGAGTGCATCTGTGACAACTATTCCATTAGCAGCTATTCACACAGATTCTCTCTCAAAGCTGAGGACAGCCAGTTGTGATTTTAAGATTAAAGATGCAGATAGAGACACTACACTTGTCTTAGGGAGATATCTATTAAAGCAAAAACTCCAAGGCTCAAAGATACATAAAGCTAAGGCTAATCAATAAAAACTATCACTACTGCTCTGACACAGGTTTATTTTCAAGGCATAAGTGCCCATCAGGCAAAACTTGATTCTTATGTTGTGGTGTCTGCAGCCAGATGCAACAGAGTAGCCACAACCAATTGGTGCACACAGTGTAGTGCAAAAGCTTCATTACAAGCACTCACGGATGCTGCCGATAAAAGAAAACCCACAGTGTGCCTAGAACAAAGCAACCTGCAGTGCGCCTAGCGCGCAAGATAAGAGCTGTCTTGTCGACCCCACATCCGATAGCTTCATGCGCTTCCTGCATAACAAGAGGTCGAACGGAAAGTACAGCAAAACCTGAACTACAAACTTCGACCTTATTTTACAAGGTGACCACTAATCAGTGTTAAACAGCTTCACCGGTACAGAAGCTTTAACCTGAGCACCATTAGAATATGGCACATCTATAGATAGCCACTAATGTTCACTGCATGGCAAAGCACAGTGCCCCAAAATGTGACTTCTGAATATCAAGCTGAGATGCGTGGAGGAAGAATTTGACATCAGCATCAAATGCAGCTTTGTCTCTTGGGATCACACAAAGTCCAATTTTGGGTGTGAAATGAAGTAACCAACAGCCACAAGTGACATCAGAAGCAACGCTCGTGGTAATCCTCGAGGCATTGTTAAAAGCAACTGCCGAGTACTGCCAAGCACATATGCTTACTGAGGCTAACCCTTTCATTCCGAGCTGGCATTCCACAGTTGCTGAAAAGCGCAGAACACCAAAGCCCCCCCTAACACTGCTTCGCTGCCATAACACGGCCACTGGAAACAAAAGCCAGCCTGAGCACAAAAAGTGAAGTTGGTAGCAGACTTGATGAACTACACCACATTTGGCATGCAAGGCGTGTTAGAAAAGTGAAGAGACTGGCAACAGTATGTGGACCGACGATGCTGCTGTCACCCCCTTCGCACGGTGTGTTAGGCTGGATCGTGCCCATGACTCAGCACTAGTTTGAACTTGCTGCAGTTGCTACACGAATGTTGAGAGCATGTGAAATGAAGTTGTGTCTGTCAAGTGCGTTATGAATAAAACCGGCAAAAGTATGAGCAACGCTGCGATATCAAATTTTGTGTGAAGCTTGAAAAAACTGCTACCGTGACCTATGAAAAGTTGAAAAAGGCTTGCGGAGAACATTCCCTATCCAGGGCACAAGTGTTCCGATGGCACAAGGGCTTCTCAGTAGGCCAAGAGGAAATGGCAGACGAGGCTCACGCGGGGCGACCTTGAACCTCAAGAACGGATGAAAATGTGCAAAGCGTGAAGTGTCTTTCAACGACAGATCATTGCCTGACTGCGAGAGTGATGAGTCATGAGTTGAATCTGAATGTTTTTACCATATATCAAATCTTAACGCAGGATATTGATATGCAAAGATGGCTCCAAAGAACATGACAACTGAGCAGAACTACTATAAAGAAGGTGTGTGTCTTGACCTGGAGTGCCTTGAAAGGGAGCCAGAACTGTTCAGTCATGTTATAACAGGTGACAAATTGTGGATTTTTGAGTATGATCTCGACACAACGCCAAAGACGGGAGTGGTATACTACAAACTCTCCTCATCCTAGAAAAGCGAGAGTGAGCAAATCAAAAATTCAGTTGATGCTCATTTGCGTTTTTGACGCTCGGGGATCATCCACAAGGAATCTGTGCTTTTAAGACAAACTCTCAATCAAACTTTTTATCATCAAGTTCCTTGAAAGACTCCAAGTTCCTTGAAAGATGTCCATGCGGTGCCTTGAAAGGCACCGCATGGACATTGATGCTTCGCCACGAAAATGCACCCTCTCACACGGCAATGTCCACCAATGATTTTTTGGCAAGAGATAAAATTTCTGTAGTTCCTGAGACCCCCCCCCCCTCGCTGGATCTCAGTCCCTGTGACTCCTTATTCCCCCGGCTAAAAACCCACTCGGAAAGGCGTCAATTAGGTGCACTGGATAACATCCAGAAGAGCGCAATAGAAGAGCTGAAACCTATTCCAGCAGGAGCCGTCCAGAACTGTTACAATACTGTAAACAACGTCTCTGTCCCTGTGAAAATGCGGAAGGGAACGATGTATTTTGAAGGGGACAACCTTGACAAGTAAAGAGACTAAAACTCGTGGTTACGAAAGAATCAGTCTAATCACTTTCCAAGCACACCTCGCAAAACTGCATGTTTCATGGGCACTGCAGGCCAGATATCCCTCAGCCAGCTACAAACCTGTGCCCCATCAGGAGACAAAAACAAAAAAATTTCAACAGGGCAGCAACAAGAGGCATCTCCAATAATAGGCCTGTCCTTGAGCCACACATACAGAAAAGGTGTTCATTGTGATGATAGGTAGAGCGCACTTGCCATGTTGTCTTCTCCTTGCCACAGGTGAAGACAAACCAGGACCAAAGCGGTGCAGGTTAGCTTATGGGAGGCGACGGATGCTGTAACAAGCACCAATGTGGGCGCATGCCATCTCTTCAATTACAGAATGATCAGGGATGCTGTGAGCCATTCCATAGACTGAAGCCTCCAACAAAACAAAGACATCAGTGGTATATAATAAATGTTTGTGGCAAAAAATTAAAAATTGGCACATGGACTGACTTAAAAGAAATGTTAGGTCCAGCATCTAGCAGAGAACAGCATGAGAAGTTATCCCTCCAGCAGGTCTGAGGCTAACCAAGGGATGGAAAGAAAAATGATTGGCGTAACGTTAAGAGACCAGAAGCAGGCAGAGTGGGTAAGGGAACAAACGCAGCTTAATGACATCCTAGTCAAAATCAATCAAAGAAAAGGACTTGGGCAGGGCATGTAGTGCGAAGGCAAGATAACCGCTGGTCCTTAAGGGTAGCAGAGTAGATCAGAAGGCAAGCTCAGCAGGGGGCAGTAGAAAGTTAGGGGAGCGTTTGAGATTACGAAGTTTGCGGTGATATGGTGGTCGCAGCTGGAAAGGACAGGGCTAATTGGAGAGACATGGGAGAGGCTTCTGCCCTGCAGTGGGCGTAGTTAGGCTGATGATGATGATGGTCGAGCTCAAGACATCCATTCAGTGAGCAAATCGTGCCACTGAATATTATGGTTGGATGCATACTCGTTGCATGAAAACAAAGAGTCACCCGTTATCCAGACCCTTGTCTTCGGCCTGTAGCATGCGAAAACGTAGCTCCCAAAGCATCGCACAGCACAAGACTTGTCAATGCTAAGGGGGCGCTGCTGGTCACTGCCTCAGCTCCTTGCGCACACTAGGATGTTGATGCAAAAGCTTGCCATGGCTTCCACCAGTGCAGGTGTCGCATTTCAAGGCATGCCGTTTCGATGGCAGCATTTGGGAAAACTGCTCCGTTCTGTCGGCAATACAACCTATTTTTACTGCATTTTTGGGTCCCCACATACGTTTAGGAGGAGGTTGTCACGGGCCCCTGGAGACCCTCTTACATCTGCGCGCCTACGTTTTGCGACTGTGGTGCCTTGCTTATGGCGACTTCAAAAATTCATAAAAACAGGGAGGTCAAATAGAAAGGAAATATGTTCAGGAACAAACTGTCAGCTGCGGCAGACGTCAGTTGCCTTGAAAAACACACTAGACTTAACTAGTTAAGTAATTTAACCATTACCTTAACAAGCACAGCCTGGACGTTAGGGCCAACAAAGATTTATAGCCACACACAAAATGATGCGTATAAGTTTTATAAACAAAAAACGGTCATTAAAGTCTCTCATGCCCTTCAGTGGAAGACAATTTGGGCACGTATCCCACCTTGTGTCTTTTTTTTGCTAACGTCCCTTTCACTCAACCAGGAGTCACCAAAAGAGCTGTTTGTGAAAGGGTCGCAAGTTGGGATATGACGCGTGCCGGCGTTCTGTGCGAGCCGAGAGAGACGCGTGCCGGCGTTCTGTGCGAGGCGAGTGAGACGCGGGCCGGCGTTCTGTGCGAGCCGCGTGAGACGCGTGCCGGCGTTTCATGTGGACCGAGTGAGACGCGTGATGACGCGCCAAGTGACGTCAGGCGTGGCTCTACAAAAGCGAGCACCTGCATGAGCGCCGCCGGGAGAACGCATCTCAGCTGTTGCCCAATAAAGTACTACGCAGTGTTCTTATCGCTTCTTCCTTGCCGGGACCCGCCAACACCACAACTGGCGACGAGGATGGTGGAAGCAAGGCAAGACGCAGAAAAGAAGCGCTGAAGCTGGACAACGGAGTACCGAGGCAACAGTCCGAAGAGCAACGCTGGATTCAACCGCACCTACGACGAAAGGCGACAAGACGTCCGAGATGGCAGCCTCCAGTCAGATTGGTCACGTAGAAGCCTTCGACGAAACTGTGAGTGACTGGCTATGTTACGAAGAACGCCTAATTTCCTTTTTCGCGGTGAACAAAGTTCCAGAAGACCTCAAGGTGCATGCTTTGCTAAGCGTCATTGGGCCGAAGTCATACAGCCTCTTGAAATCTCTGACCGCACCAGATAAGCCGTCAGAAAAGACGTTCAAGCAGCTAACTGAATTGCTTCGCAATCACTTCACCTTAAGAGTGTCTGTGATCGGAGAGCGAGCAAAATTTCACAGAAGATGTCAGCTGCAGCATGAAAGCATCGCACAGTACGTAGACGAGCTCAGAAAACTAGCTCAGACCTGTGAATTCGGTACCTTTTTGGACGAATCGCTTCGTGACAGGTTTGTGTGCGGTTTATTCCGCACCGACATTCAGCGATACTTATTTGCAGAAGACAAAGCACTGACGTTCCAAAAAGCCATTGAACACGCACTCGCTTTGGAACAAGCTAAGAAAAATGTTGAGGAAGCGCATGCTAGAGTAGCTGTCGATGACTTCCACAAAATGAGCGCTGAAGACGCAGCCAAAAGAAAGCATTCTTTCGAGTGTTATCGCTGCGGCTCCGACAAGCATTTTTCTCGCGCCTGTCCGCACATAGCAGATAAGTGCACTAACTGCGGCAAGAAAGGCCACGTTCAGCGTGCCTGCCGTGGTACCAAGCAGTATCCAACGAGTTCATGGAAGTGGATACGCGCTCTTGAAAGTGACGACACGGGAAACATCGAGACGCTGTCTCAAAAAACCTGGCGTCCCATCACCGTCGATGTCGCAATTCAAGGTGTACCTCTGCGAATGGAGTTGGACACAGGCGCTACGGTGTCTGTAATATCAAGACAGCAGTTCGAGAGGCTTAGACCGCCTTTAAGACTCGACCCGACGGAACTGCGACTGAAAATGTACACGGGAGAAGTTCAGCCCTGCGGCCTTTTGAAAGCAGCCGTAAGGTACAAGGATCAAGTCGGTGACCTTCCGTCGTACGTCGCAACCTACGGCGGACCAGCTCTTCTAGGACGCGAGTGGTTCGAAACTTTGTGTTTGGACTGGGACGAAATCTGCCGTTTGCACAAGCTGAACAGGTTTTGGTGCGCAATTTCAGGAGCGGACCAAGATGGCTCAAAGCAACTATCGTGCAGCGCACCAGGCCAATGTCGTACGAGGTCAAGGTGCAGACACCCAACGTATCCTGCATGTGGAGGCGACACAAGGACCATTTGCCATGAGCCTCAGCTGCGAACACGCCGTCACCATTTGCGGTGGGGGAGGAGACCGACATCGGTTATCCAGAACTTTCAGATTGTCCGCCACCCTCATCAACCGCTGTCTCCGCAACTAGCCCTGCACCCGTGGTCAGCGGAAACAGCCCTACGAGGCGGTACCCTCAGCGAGTCAGGAAGCCGCCTGACCGATACCAGCCATCGTGACTCTCCAAATTGCGGTGGAGGAAGTGACGCGTGCCGGCGTTCTGTGCGAGCAGAGTGAGACGCGGGCCGGCGTTCTGTGCGAGGCGAGTGAGACGCGGGCCGGCGTTCTGTGCGAGCTGCGTGAGACGCGTGCCGGCGTTTCATGTGGACCGAGTGAGACGCGTGATGACGCGCCAAGTGACGTCAGGCGTGGCTCTACAAAAGCGAGCACCTGCATGAGCGCCGCCGGGAGAACGCATCTCAGCTGTTGCCCAATAAAGTACTACGCAGTGTTCTTATCGCTTCTTCCTTGCCGGGACCCGCCAACACCACAGGATATCGGCCCTTGTGCCATTTTCCACACAAAACTGAAGTAGAGTGTGCTCTAGATGCCCAGGAAGTTCGGGGCAAAGGCAACATCTGTTGATGATAGGTTTAATGCCTACAGCAAACAATTTGAACCCTCAGCGCTATTTTTCAATGGCATGCACTTCCCCTTGCTTCGGTGCTTGGTGCATGAAGAGGGATAGATCGTCAACTGTGCGGCCGTCATTTTTGAAAGTGACATAATAAAAGAAAGTCTGTGTGCAGCAGTACAAAAGAGCCGTCAGTTTGAATTTGCTGCCAGAGACGTTGCAGCATGCGTGCATTGCATTGCCCTGAACATAAATATACTGCTGCTGCTCACCTTTCTACTGCTGGGCAAGCAGGGGGCCCTGCATGGTGTCTGTTGTGCATTCGCACACGTCGGAGACAAGCTGGTCTGCCACATTCTCAGCCACATGCAGCAGTGTGGAGCACAGGTGGAAGCCCGAGGGTGCAGGTTCCACCCGCAGAGCGACAGCTTGTCCAGCAGCTGGAAGATGTCAGACTCATCCGGACCGACGGCCACCACAGCCACGTCTGGGGAGCCCAGCACTCGGATGCCAGGCACTGTGTGCAGCCTGCACGACCGAACCAAGCAGACAGTTACAAACAGCCATGCACCAGTCGAAAGCCAGTGCAGCCACTCTATTAGAGAGCACTGCAAAAGAAAGCTGTGTCCCTTGTTAATTCTAGGGGAACAGCATAACAATGGCGAGACACAGACAAGACAAGCGCTGCAGGAAAAACACTGCTATGTGTCACTTGTTGTGCTGTTCCCTTACAATGAATACATACGATTTTTAAACATGGTGATCCTAATGAGCTCGGAAATTATAGACCAATTTCTATACTTAGTTGCATCAATACTCTGTTTGAAAAATTAGTAGCCCGTCGTATAAAGCTCTTGTTAGAAAAGAATAACCTTCTTTACCCTAACCAGCACGGTTTTCTAGGTAATAGGTCAATGATGACTGCTATATTATCTCTGTGTGAAAATATTGATACGGGTCGACTCAGAGACGATGAGGCAGACGAAGTGAGAGGGCGCTTGGCGCGTGCTCGGGCTCTGAATCCTGTGCAGTGGCCTGTGTCTTGACGTCCGGTGCGCCCTGTGCTTGTGTTCTGTTCAGTGTGAGTGCGCCAGTGTTCTGCGGGCTGTGAACGCCTCCTGCCACGTAACATCTTGGTGGAGGTGAGGACTTTCCCCTTCCTCTCGTTCTGGCCTATTCCATCACGGAGCTTCGCAGCGGTCGCTACACCGGGACCGCTACAATGACGCAGCCCGGCGACTCGCCAAGTCCCACTGCCACTACATTCATGGTCATGGCTCATCCCCGTGACCCCGACATCTTCGCCGGTGCCTCAACTGAAAACGTCGACAGATGGATCTTGATGTATGAACGCGTCAGCGCCCATAACAGGTGGGACCCCACCGTCATGCTGGCCAACGTCATTTTCTATTTGTCTGGCACAGCGAGGCAATGGTACGAAACCCATGAGGACGAATTAACGAGTTGGGACACCTTTAAAGAAAAGCTTCGCGCTCTCTTCGGACCTCCAGATGCTTCGAAGCTCGCAGCCCAAAAACATCTTGACTCGCGTGCTCAGTCCACCTGTGAAAGTTACATCACGTATATTCAAGACGTCCTTGCGTTATGTCACCAGGTTGACAACTCCATGTCGGAATCGAAAAAGGTGGGCCACATCCTAAAGGGGATCGCGGACGACGCTTTTCATTTACTTCTCTGCAAAGGCAGTGATACCGTGGATGCCCTTATTAAGGAGTGCCGTCTCTTCGAGCAAGTAAAGAGCCGGCGCATATTTCCACAATTTCAAAGACTTCCCCATACGGCCGCCACACCTTCGTGTGTTTTGCAGCAGCCGCCAACTAGCCCACCTTCCACTTCGCCTCTCAACATCAACGACACAGTCACCCGGATCGTTCGCCGCGAAATGGAGGCCTGTGCACCTGCGGCCCTCCAACCTTCATCCCCAGTCACCCCTTGCCCGATGTGTCCCTTATTCAAGCCGTCGTACGAGAGGAACTCGCAAATTTGAATCTCTCACCTGCCATCTGTTCCATCGGGAACTCTAGCGTCCGGCCTCCAACCAGGAATGCTTACCGTCCCAGGGCTCCGAACTTTCGTCGCTACCGAAATCCAGCAGAGTGGCGCACGCCTGATGATCGCCCCATATGTTTCAATTGTTCCTGTGTCGGCCACATTTCCCGGCACTGCCGCAATAGATGGTTTCCGACTCCTCGCACCGAGCTCTCCTACGACAACCGTTCAGATATTCCCCGCCGTTTTCCGCCCCGACCACCTCATGACCAATCAGATTCGGCCAACGATCTCACCAGCTCCCGACCACGTCGTTCTTCCCGCTCTCCATCTCCACGAGGCCGTCGTTTCCGATCCCCGCAGTCCCTTCGATCCTCGGCTGCAGCCTCATACGACCGCTCTGACTTGGAAAACTAGCTGATGCAGCTCCCGGAGGTGACGCTGCATCCACGACCAGGCCCACAAATCCTCTACAGACCTCCCACTTGAACCAACTAGACGTTTGTGTTGATGGTGTTCCCGTGCGTGCGCTTGTCGACACTGGAGCGCATATCTCTGTCATGAGTGCACAACTTCGTCGTCGTTTACGTAAAGTTCTCACGCCAGCTCGGTCTCGAGTGCGTGTCGCGGACGGCGGAACAGTTAGTGTTGACGGACTCTGCACTGCACGCGTTAGTGTTGCTGGCCATGACCTTCCGGTGCAGTTCAATGTTTTGACCCCTTGTGCTCATGACCTCATCCTCGGCCTCGATTTCCTATCAGAACACTCCGCCCTGATAGACTGCTCGCACGGCATCCTACACCTCGATCTCCCAGCCATCGATCCTGAACCCTTGCCTTCTCCCAGACTGTATTCGCCCGACCAAGTTTCTCTGCCCTCCCTAGCCGCCTTATTCGTTACCCTACGTTCTACCTCATCAGTCGCCGATGGTGACTACTTAGTCGCCCCTATTTCAGATGTCTTGCTGCACCGCAACGTTGCACTGCCCCATACTGTCGCTACAATCAGGGGAAACAGTGTGTCACTTCCGTTAATCAATTTCAGCTATTCAGCCCAAGTCCTTCCACCTGGCATATGCGTGGCAACGTTCGCACCTATTGGCTCCTGCCAAGTTGCCCCATTGGACACTGCCCATGCATCAGCTCCTGCAGACCCTGCTCACGATTCCACTTCGACTGACGCGATCACGGCAATGATGCCTTCCGATTTGCTCCCTGCCCAATCTTCTCAGCTGCGTGCGCTTCTCGAGTCCTATTCCGACATCTTCGACCTCCATAACAGCGCCCTCGGCCAAGCTCTTACCGTTACGCACCGCATCGACACCGGCGATGCTCCTCCTATCCGCCGCCGACCATACCGGGTCTCCCATGCCGAACGACAGGTAATCCAGGCGGAAGTGACAAAAATGCTGGAGAAGAACATCATTGAGCCCTCTCACAGTCCTTGGGCTTCGCCCGTCGTCTTGGTCAAGAAGAAAGATGGCTCGTGGCGCTTTTGTGTGGATTACCGTCACTTGAATAAGATCACTAAAAAAGATGTCTATCCGCTTCCTCGAATCGACGATGCCTTAGACTGCCTCTACGGAGCCAAATTCTTCTCCTCCATAGACCTCCGATCTGGCTATTGGCAAATTGCTGTGGATGACCAGGACCGGGAGAAGACTGCGTTTGTTACTCCTGATGGCTTATATCAGTTTAAGGTTATGCCTTTCGGCTTATGTAACGCCCCAGCGACTTTCGAGCGCATGATGGACTCCTTGCTGCAAGGATTTAAGTGGTCCACTTGCCTGTGCTATTTAGACGATGTAATTGTGTTTTCGCCCTCGTTTTCGTCCCACATGGGCCACCTTTCACAAGTTCTTTCCCTCTTTCGCCATGCCGGGCTGCAGCTGAACTCTTCAAAATGCCGTTTCGCGCGTCGCCAGCTCAATATATTAGGCCATGTCGTCGATGCTACGGGGGTTCCTCCCGATCCAGACAAGATCCGAGCAGTAAAAGACTTCCCAGTACCCCGTTCGAGCAATGACGTCCGAAGTTTTTTGGGCCTTTGTTCTTACTTTCGCAGATTCATTCAAGATTTTGCCGACATTGCTCAGCCGCTCACCGATCTTCTTAAAAAGGATGTTAGTTTTTCCTGGGGGTCCTCCCAAGACCAAGCATTTGCCCACCTTATAAGAAAGCTTACCACTGCACCGGTCTTGGCACATTTCGATGTGTCCGCTCCTACGGAAGTCCGTACTGATGCTAGTGGCCATGGCATCGGTGCAATCCTTTCCCAGCGTCAATGCGGCACACATCGTGTAATTGCCTATGCTAGCCGTCTCCTATCCCCTTCCGAGAAGAACTACTCCATTACCGAAAGAGAGTGCTTGGCCCTCGTCTGGGCTGTTGGTAAATTTCGCCCTACCTATATGGCAGGCCATTCACAGTTGTGACAGATCATCACGCACTGTGCTGGCTTTCTTCTCTGAAGGATCCTATCGGTCGCCTCGGTCGTTGGGCGCTACGACTCCAAGAATATGACTACGCTGTGATCTACAAGTCTGGCCGGTTGCACAAAGATGCCGACTGTCTCTCTCGTTACCCTGTTGCCCACTCTAATACTGTGACGAGCGCGAGCACCATTGACCTGTTCTCTGTAACTCCGTTTACAACTATCGGCGAAGAACAGCGTCGGGATGCGGAGCTTCTCTCCATCATCGATCGCCTAACGTCCGCCCCAACCGACCCTTCACTGAACCGCTTTGCTCTCGTTGATGGTATTTTATACCGCCGGAATCTTCAACCAACTGGTCCTGACCTTCTCCTCGTCGTCCCGAAGCACTTACGAACAGTCGTTCTCCACGAACTTCATGACCTCCCGACTGCTGGCCATCTAGGCGTTACTCGCACGTACGACCGCATCCGCCGTCGGTTCTTCTAGCCTGGCCTCTACCGCTCAGTGCGCCGTTACGTTGGTGCTTGCGATGAGTGTCAGCGTCGCAAGCGCCCTGCGTCTGCTCCCGCTGGCTTTCTTCAGCCCATTGACATCCCTCCGGAGCCGTTCTACCGTATCGGCTTGGACCTTCTCGGCCCATTTCCTGAGTCCACTTCTGGGAACAGATGGGTTGCAGTCGCCACAGATTATGCCACCCGGTACGCGATAATGCGTGCGCTCCCCACGAGCACTGCCGCTGATGTCGCCGACTTTCTTCTCCAGGACGTCATTCTTCATCATGGAGCACCCCACCAACTGCTCACTGACCGTGGCCGCACCTTCCTTTCCGCAGTGGTAAACGACATTCTTCGCGCGTGCTCAACTAAGCACAAGTTGACGACCGCTTACCACCCCCAAACTAATGGCCTCACTGAGCGACTCAATCGGACGCTCACCGACATGCTCGCCATGTACGTCTCCTCTGATCACCGAGACTGGGACGTCGCACTCCCATACGTTACATTTGCATATAACTCCTCCCGCCACGACACTGCCGGATACTCTCCGTTTTACCTCTTGTACGGCCGTGAGCCTCAACTGCCGCTTGATACATTGTATCGAACGTCTCCTCCCGCACATTCTGAATACGCCCGTGAAGCCATTGCCCATGCCGACCATGCTCGCCAAGTCGCCCGTTCCCGCTTGCAAGCCTGCCAAGCTTCTCAGCAAGAGCACTATAACCGCCGCCACCTGGACAGTGCCTTCTTGCCTGGGTCCCTTGTATTGCTCTGGGTGCCTTCTCGCCGTGTAGGGCTCTCGGAAAAGCTTCTTTCTCGATATGTGGGCCCGTATCGCGTGCTGCGCCAAGTCACAGCCGTCACATACGAGATTGAGCCTGCCTTCCCCGAGTGCAATTCCCGTACTCCACCCTCCGATATTGTGCACGTGTCGCGCCTTAAGCCCTACCACCTACCCTCTTCTGACACTCGCTGAGCCGCACCGCGACGGTGCTTTCACGCCCGGGGGTCATGATACGGGTCGACTCAGAGACGATGAGGCAAACGAAGTGAGAGGGCGCTTGGCGCGTGCTCGGGCTCTGAATCCTGTGCAGTGGCCTGTGTCTTGACGTCCGGTGCGCCCTGTGCTTGTGTTCTGTTCAGTGTGAGTGCACCAGTGTTCTGCGGGCTGTGAACGCCTCCTGCCACGTAACAATATTAATGCAGCTCTTGATAAAAACACTGCAATTTGAGTATTTTTAGATATTGAAAAAGCATTTGATACAGTAGGTCATAATTTATTGTGTCAGAAACTCGAAACATATTGATTTAGGGGTATAGTTATTGATTTCTTTAAAAGCTATTTGTGCGATTGTAAACAGTCCATAATTGTTGGCGGAGAAGCTTCCAGCCTTCTTCTGATTCGTATGGGGGTGAAACAAGGATCAGTTCTGGGACATTTGCTTTTTGCTCTCTATATAAATGACTTGCCGGATTGCTTAACTAGTGCTCTCATAGTAATGTACGCCGATCATACAGCTATTTTAGTGACCTCTAGAAGTGAAACTCTCTCTCACTGAAAAGTGACCTCTAAAGTGAAAGTGAAGCTGGTAACGGAGTGGATTCCAAGAGAAAGCAAACGTAGCAGGGGACGGCAGAAAGTCAGGTGGGCGGATGAGATTAAGAAGTTTGCGGGGATACAGTGGCGGCAACTGACAAAGGACAGGGTTAATTGGAGAGACATGGGAGAGGCCTTTGCCCTGCAGTGGGTGTAGTCAGGCTGATGATGATGATGATGAAAAGTGAAACTCAAGCGGAACTCATTATAAACATAGAGCTTCAGTATTTAAATGAGATCTTTGAATGCTGACAAAACTAAATACATTATCTTTAAATCAGCTTATAGGCGTACGAACATGCTGCCTTGCCATATACAGCTAGGCAGCAAAGAACTGCAGCAAGCCTTAACAGTTCCTTACCCAGGCATTACGCTGGACTATGAATTAAACTGGAAACTGAATTTAGACACCCTCCTGTAAAAAGCTCTGTCACATTCATGCTTCGTTCTTTCAAAAGCATGTAAGTATTTTGATATGGCAACTTTAAGGACAGTTTTTTTTTGTATCCTTCAGTCATACTGCATTGAGGCTTGGCAATTTACATATCGTACTTATCTTGAGCCTTGCATAATATTACAGAAGAGAGCTTTACGGTTTGTTAACTCGGCAGCACCTGGCACCCTGTCGGGACAGCTTTTTGTGGACTCCAAAATAATGCCCTTACTTAAACTGCGTGATTACCGCACCACTTTACTGGTATACAAGATAATACACAACCAGACTCCCTTTCTGTCAACTGTATTTTCTTCACCTCATAGAAATTCACGCGCTGCATCCGAAGGCAAATTTTTAATACCTTCCTCTCATAACATCTATGGCCACCGACGCCTGAGGTACACAGGTATGAAAGCTTGGAATGGTCTTCCCCTAGGCATTCTTCCTGCTTTCCATAGTTGTAACACAGTAACCCTGCAGAAACACTGTTTGGCACTGGATTTTTAAAGGTGCAGTGAAGAGGAATCTGAACTCGTCTTTTTCCCGCAGGAACTCAATCTACGCGTTCCGAGCATTCTTAGAAACTTCGATTTATTGCCCTGTGTGGCCGATTTCCGTAATTAAATCGAATGAACCTCCGGCTGCCACCTTTTTTTTTTAATTCTCCCCGTACGGTGGGCGGAGTCGACCAACGCGTGGAGTGCCTTTCAGCCAGTCCCGTGGCGGCTTGCCGCCCTGCCATCGGCAGAGTAATACGTAATAATCCGTAGTAGCAAACAGTCTGGGCGTATTTTTATTTCTGTGGGCTTATTTTGCGGCTATATTATCTGCGAATGAAACTATTTATTCACGGAAACCTAAAAACAAAATCAAGCGCAAGCAAAGCCTCCACGGAGCTAGCTGAAACGCACTCCACGTGTTGGTCGACTCCACCCACCATACGGGGAGAATTAAAAAAAATAAAGGCGGGAGCCAGACGTTAATTCAATTTAATTAGGGAAATCGGCCACACAGGGCAATAAGTTGAAGTTTCTAAGAATGCTCGGAACGTGTAGATCGAGTTCCCGCAGCAAAAAGACGAGTTCAGATTCCTCTTCACTGCACCGTTAGCATTTTAAACATGCTGTAATTTGCAAACTATAAGTAAAGGAAATTTGTTCATGGGTTGCGTGCTTTAGCCGTAATGGATAGCATTGTGCAATGTGGGTTATGCAGTGTATTTTGTTGGTGGTGTATGAAGTGCTTATTATTTACCTTATGATCATGTATCTGCCTGCATGGCAGTGGTAGTTGTGCAATGTTGCTTTGGTTTACTTTTACGAAATAGTTGGATGAGACATGTGATCTTCCGCCTCACTTTTTCATATTCTTGTGTATGGATCCAGCACTAGCCTTTGGCTATGGATCCGCTCAGCTTTGTGTATTGAAGATGCACCTGTTATGACAATAAATAACAATAATAATAATACCGACTCGTTAAAGTTCAGCCTTACCCTTGTTAAGCCTGTAACCATATTGCAGTCAAACCTCATTATAACGAACACAGATACAGTGAATTATTGGATATAACAAAGTAAAAGAAAAGTTTGGTTGGCCATGCTTTAGTTCTGTGGGAGTTCTATCTTTATAATGAAACGAAAAATTCAAAATGTTACACTGTGTCATTAATAACAAAGCAGTTTTTGAATTCACATGTCTCAAAATGTGCAAACAAATAGAAAAAAATTTAACAAAAGCTAAATTTTGATGTTTTGAATCGCCCACACCTAAAATGCGTTTCAATCATCTGCGCTTCCGCACGCCACGCCATCTAGGGACAGCGAATGAATCTAGTGTCAACGGCTGCCTAGCATATGACCAGCACGTGATAGAACCACCACCTGCGTGCGCTATCTCTGCAGTCCATTCTGTTGACGCCATCGTGGAATGCGTCGAAACGTAAAGCAGTTTTGCTTGAAACAAAGATAAAGATATTCAGGGCGGTTGACAGTGGGTGTGAGGAAAAGACATTGCCGTGGACTTCGGTGCGCCTAGCACTCTATCAAACATCTAGAGCGCAAAGGCAGAATATTGCAAACGTCCACTCTGCAGGTGCCATGAAGAATGACAGGAAGAATGTAAGGCTTTGTCACCACCACCAGGATGTTGAAGATGCCTTGTTTGCATGGTTCAAGGACGTCATAGCGTGTAACCTGCCTGTGTCTGGTGCCGTCCTTCAAATGAAGGCGAGCAGTCTGGCTTGCGTCTTAGGCCACAGTAACTTTCATGCAAGCAGTGGCTGGCTGCAGCGATTTAATAACCGCCATCAGATTGTTTGCCCCGTCTTGTCTGGCGAAGAAGCAGCCGTTGGTGCCAAGAACAGCGAGAAGTGGGCAGAAAGCTTCTGCGTGCAGCTGGAAGGCAAGCGGACACTTTCGGCTAGACGACATAACGTCAACTGGCGGTTCCGAACATTACGTTCAAGGAATTCATCTGTGCAGATGACAACTTGGCTGTGGCGCCCGAACTGACCGACCAAGTAATTGTCGGTCAGGTGCTTTATACAGATGATGCTACAAACAGCGATGAATGTGAAGAAGGCAAATAGCAAGCTCTCAGCAGTGCCGAGGCCGCTGGAGGCTGCTGACATGGCCAGGAAATTGAGGGGGTACCTCGAGAACCTGCCTGTGGCCAAATCAGCTGACATTGAGAAAGCGCTGCTCTGTGTTGATTTCGTCAAGAAATTTAGCATGTAAAATAGTGCAAAGTGCCGCGAAACAAACATTACATTGGTTTTTTAAATCAATCAGTTTTTACACCTGGCCAGCATCCCGATTTGTGAGTTCACTTTTGGTTTCCAGTACGAAATGCAAGGTGAGGTTTCACATGCTTATACCACGCGTTAAATTAAAAAACAGTGAATTTTTTTCAACCCTGTGCTTTGCATCTTAAGGTGCCCTTTACTTGCGTTTATTAACAGATCTTTTCTCCGAGAATTTGAGTGCGTACTTTTATGCTGTGTTGTGTTTACTGGCACATAGGCAGCTAAGGCCATCATGCACCAAGCACAAGGTATAGGAAATGTTTTCTGTGGAATTTAATAAAAAGGTGGAAAGTGATAGTTAGTAGGTAGTTAAACTAAAAAGTTTAACTACCTAGCAATAATGGAGAAAATGAGATTTAGGAATGGCTAATGGTAAAAGCTTTAAAAAGGGTCAGGTAGCCTCAGTGGCCATCCTTGGCTGGGCAAGGATGTCGAGGATCCCAACCAATCAAATAAAAACCTCAGCCCTCTTTCTCACGAATGAGAAAGTGGCTGAGGGACATCATGCGAAGCCCTGGGTCATGATTTATATCTTGTTGAGAAAACCTGCTTCTTTTAGAAACTTAAAAACACAAGACATGTCCAGAATTGCATTGTCACCTATGAGCAGCGCTGGGTGAAAAGGAATGCTTTGCTTATAAAACAGATAAAAGCAGTCGTTCCTTAGTTTTTCGAGTCTAGAGCATTGAAATAATATATGATTTACCGTAAGTTCATCTCGACATGTACCAACTGGATTGTTTTGTATAGTCAGTAGAAAGTTGTGTGTGAGGTGTGTGTGACCTATACGGAGACAGCAGATAATGACTTCCTTGAAACGTTCCTGGTGCACACATGACTTCCATTGTCCTAAAGCTGGCTTTACCAAGTGTAGTTTACTATTTATTTCACTGTTCCAAGCGGACTGCCATTCCTGCCTTGCTTTAAATTTACTAAGTTAATGCAGCCTCGATACGGCACATTTACATTTTTAATTTCCTTGCCACGAGCTTGGGCAGCACACAAATCTGCTCTTTCATTGCCGTTTATGCCAACATGACTTGGTACCCAGCAGAGTTTTATGTTTTGTCCTAGAGCTATGGTGGTTTTTACGTTGTGTATGACGTCACCGAGCAGCGGAGTGATTGCACTTTCAGAATGAAGGGCTTTAAGTACACTTAGTATGTGTAAATAATGCTGTTTGCGAGATTCTCGTTTACTATTTTTTCTATGGCTACACTGATGGCGTAACATTCGGCAGTGGAAATGGATGCACAGTGTGGAAGCCTTACTATTTCATTTCAATGTACTTGTACCACCGCGCTTCCAGCGTAAATATCTGTCTCTGAGCCATCTGAGTAAAAATCCGTAAAACTACTGTATTTTTCTTCGAGTGCAAGGAATTTGTGTATTATATGTGGTTGGGGAGTTTGTTTTTTACGAAACTGCGTAAGGGTGAGATCATGGATTGCAGGAAAACTGTACCATGGAGGCAGTGGATCTCGTCTTCGAGCAGTGGCAGGTAGTGTGTCCAGTACACTAAGGTTTTGGCACATCTCTTCAAAACGCAGGAGGAGTGGCCTTATAGCTAGTGGTTTGTGGTTAAACAGTGTTCTTGATGGGCACTTTGTGACTGTGGGGTAACATAGGCGTTTGACCAGCGAACGGATTCTTAAAATGTACGAGCATGTGAGCATGGTTCTTCGGTCTGTAAGTGATGGTTCGTTGGTTTCTGCATACAGACTGGTTATGGGTGACGTTCTGTATGCACCAGTGGAAAGATGCAAACTTAAATTATGCACTGGATCCAGCCATTTAAGGTATGACGGTCTCGTTGGCCCATAAATTATACATCCATAGTCCAAGGTAGAGCGTACTACAGAGCAGTAAATTTGTAAAAGACATGTTCTATCGGAACCCCAGTGTTTTCGTGACAGTACTTTTAGTATACTCAGGGAGCGAGAAGCTTTCTTTTTGAGGGTGTTTATGTGTGGCAGGAATGTGAGTTTTTTGTCAAAAGTTATTCCTAAAAATTTGTGCTCAACTTTTACTGGTAATGTGACCTCATTCATTAAAAGGGTGGGATCAGTGTGCAGTCCTCTTCTAAGCGAGAAGAGTACAGCTACTGACTTTAGCGAGGAAAACTGGAAACCATTTTTGTCTACCCATGTTGCTAGTCTATTTACTGTCAGCTGTATTTTCCTCTCACACGATGTAACGCTAGAGGATATGCAAGCAATCTGGAGATCGTCAACATAGACTGAATACATGATGGACTTGGGAATTATTTTTGCTAGGGAATTCATTTTTACTATGAAGAGCGTAGTGCTTAAAATGCATCCCTGAGGTACACTCCTTGAGTGAAGTTTTTAGAAAGGGTGGCCCCAAGATGCACTTGAAATGAGCGGTTGGAGAAAAAGTCACTCAAGCATTTCAGCATCCTACAGTGGATGCCGAGGCCTCCGAGGTCCCTCAGAATGCCAAACCTCCATGTGGTGTCATAGGCTTTCTCTAAATCAAAAAAGACCGCAACGCAGTGTTGTCTGTGTATAATGCTTCTCGGACTGTGTTCCCAAGGCGGACTAGATGGTCGTTTGTAGAGCATGCTTTTTTAAACCCACACTGATGAATGTCAAGATGCTCACGGGATTCTAAAACAAACATTAACTTTCTGTTCAGAACGCTTTCAAATGGTTTTGCAAGTACGCTTGTCAGGGCTATGGGCCTGTAATTGCTAGGTGAGGTAGGCCCTTTTGCCGGCTTCACTCTTTTCCAATCCTCCGGTATCTCACCCGATACCCATATTTTGTTAAAAATTTCAGAAGTGGGTCTACAGCAGGTTCGAACAGATGGGCGAGCATTTCTTAATGGATATAATCTGGTCCTGGTGCTGTCTTTTTGCTAGAAAAAAGTACGCTCTTAATTTCTTGGAGTGTAACTGGGCTTTTATATGCTTCGTGAGCATTGCCCATTGTCGGCAGTCTTTGTCTTTGAGCCGTGTTTTTATACTGCAAAAATGTATCTGTATATTGAGAAGAACTAGATACATAGAAAAAATGTTCAGCTAATATATCTGCTTGTTGTTTTATATTTTTCTGTACACCAGGGGCTGTCAGAAGAGGAACTGTGAATGGGGAGTGGCGACCATCTAGTTTGTGTACTTCCTCCCACATTTTTTTCTGTCATTTTGCTGTTCATGGATGAACTGAAACATTGCCAGGACGCTTTTTCGGCATTGCGATGTATGAACCGAGCTTTAGCTCTTGCTTTTTTAATTTTATAAGGTTCTCCTGCATCGTGTATCTGTGAAATTTACCCCAAGCTTTATTTTGTTTTTTTGCTTGTTTGCAATCTCACATCCACCACACTTTATGGTTCCGTAAGATTGAGGGATAGCCAAGAGTGCGGTAGCAAGGATACAAGTTGTGAACTGTTCATTTATTTCATTGACATTAAGATTTTCTAAAACAATTTATTCTGAAGTGGCTTCTGTTCTAAAAAGTTGCCAGTCTGCTAAATGAAGCTTCCAATGCTGTGGTTTTGTCAGGTTGACTGGCGGTGGGGATGACAGACTGATTTCAACAGGCAGATAATCACTTCCACAGGGGTTGTTGAAAACATCCCATTTAAAATTGCTAAAAATAGATGCAGAACTAAAATACAAATCTCAAATGCACATTTTTACAGAGCTAGAAGAGCAATAAGTAGGTTTACCGATGTTCAGTAAATAAATATTATTGGATAGTATAAAATCCTCAATGACATGACCCCTTGATTTGAAGAAAATAGCGCCAGGGCATGCAAACCACGAAAAGACAAGGACGAGACTCAAAACGCTAACTTGCCAATTCTTTTCACATGTCCCCACGAAGGTTTGTCAGGGCCGAAGAGAGCACTTAATGTCAATATGGGCGCCCCAAGAAGTAAGTGCTCTCTTCGGCCCTGACAAACCTTCGTGGGGACATGTGAAAAGAATTTGCAAGTTAGCGCTTTGTGTCTCGTCCTTGTCTTTTCGTGGTTTGCATGCTCTAGCGCTATTTTCTTCAAATCAAGTATGCACCAACTCGCCCAAAAAGAAGTGTTAATACATGACCCCTGCTATCTGTTTTCTCACTGCCCCAAAAACAAGAGTGTGCATTAAAATCTCCAACTACCACGTATGGTTCCGGTAACTGTTCTAAAAGGTTCTCTAATTCATGGTGTGTTACTTCGATTTGTGGTTGAAGGTATATGGAACATAGAGTAACGGTTTTGTAAGCAACCACAGTGGCTGCTGCAGCTACGAATCTAGTTTTCAGTTTGAGCTCTCGAGCTGCAACTCCAGGTTGCACAATGATGGCTACACCTCTTGAAAGTCTGCTCGCCCCCCCTCTCGGTCACGGCAGAGGACCGTGTATTTCTTTAGCAACTTTGCGCGCCAAGGACCTAAACTGGTCTCCTGCAGACATAAAGCAACAGGAGTGGTGGTGTTTAAAATGTCTTTTACGTCATTACAGTTATTTATGAGTCCTCTGCAGTTCCACTGCATTATGAAAGCCATCTTAATGTTGTGTGTCTGTTAAGAAAAAACTAGATCAAGTTAGATTTGGCCCCTCGATCCAAGCAGGCTAGACGTCCGTCCGACGTGGATGGCATGGGGCTACCTTGGGTCATTGCCATCGCCTCTGCGGAGGCGCTGGACGACCGTGCAGGAGGCACATTGATTTTTGAGTTTGAACTCGACCCGTGGGAAGAGGTGTTTGGGCCCGCCAACCCGGGGGCCTGAGTCCCCTCCTTCGGGGTTGGCGGAGTAGCGTGAGCTACTCCACCAGATGGCACGGATGGAACCCGCCACAGGTTCACTGCGTGTGGCCTGGACAGGTGCCGTAGCCTGGTGTGGTGCGCCGCGCCCACGCACCACATCGGCGAAGTTTGTTTTTGCACTGAAGGAGAATTGCTTTGTCTGAGTGTATCGCCTTCTTGCTTCCTTGAAAGAAATGTTTTGAGTAGTTTTCAAAGTAATTATTTATTTTTCTTTCTTCCAGGATGGGCAAGCAATGGAGTATGCAGCATGCTCTCCTTTACAGTTTGCGCAATGTGGGGCAGCACCGCATTCATCACATTGGTGCTCCTTCGAAGAGCATTTCGTGCAAGTTTTGCAGCCGCGACAACTGTGTGAGCCGTGGCCGAACTTTTGGCAATTGAAACATCTGCGTGGGTTGGGTATATATGGTCTTACATTTATTTTCAGGTAGCCCACTTCAGTGGTTTCGGGTAATGTGGTTGTGTTGAATGTCAAGATCAGGCATTTGGTGTCTATTTCTTTGTTATCTTTCCGGATATTCATCCGGACCGGAGCATATTCATCACTTCTTGGTCAGTAAGTCCTTCCAGCATTTCTTTTTCGGAAAGGTGGACAAAATCTATTTCAGTGATGACGCCTAACACAGTATTCAGAGACCGATGTGGAGTCACAGCACACGCATTATTGTGGGTTTAGCTTTGAATCCCCATGCTGGTAGATGAACGGTTTATGGGGGTTTAATGTCCCAAAGCAACTCAGGCTATGAGGGATGCCGTAGTGAAGGGCTCCAGAAATTTTGACCACTCGGGGTTGTGCATTGACATTGCACAGTACATACGCCTGAAGCATAAGCACAGGACTGCCATTGTTAACAATACAAACAGTCATTTTCGTAAAAATTAGTAACAGCTGGGAAGCAGAGGCCTCAATACATGCAGTTTTTTTTTTTTGAATTGGTAGACATGCAGCGCATCAAACTCAATATCCTTTGCCGTTATCATTCCACAGTCTAATGATGCTGGCGGCAGCTGTCGCATGGAGTTAGAGGGCCTGAAACAAGGCCTTGCTTTTCTGGAGAGTGAGAACATCAACGTTACAGTGCTGGTGACCGACCGTCACACACAAATCAAGTGCTTTCTTCGCAACAACAAATCTTCAATCACCCACGAGTTCGACGTGTGGCACATGGCAAAAGGTATCCAGCAGCTGCAGTTTTACGGTGGCTGCTGATAAAATGTTATTTTCAGCGCATTTATGGAATATATCATGTTCAATTTATATCTAATATGCCTTTTAGGTGTCACCAAGAAGCTGCATACCGCTGCGAAACAAAAGAGCTGCAACGAACTTGCACCTTGGATTAAGTCTGTGTGCAACCATATGTATTGGGCGGCAGCATCCAGCAAAGGCCAAGCACAACTCATTGTGCCCAAATGGCTGTCCCTTCTGAATCACATAAGGGACATCCACACACACGACCAGGCATCATTCCCCACGTGTTTGCACGGTGACTTAGCACCCAAGCAGTGGCTCAGAGAAGGTATATTGCATTTTGCATTGAAAATACGGCAAAGGCCCCACTGAAGCATAATTAGTAACATCTAACTACGATATATAAAATTTCAAAATTCCAGTAAGAGAGGGTGTCAGGAAGGAAGGCACAATCTCTAGAGTACTATTCAATGCGTGTTTACGGAAGGTATTTACAAACCTCGAATGAGATCTAACGGACGATAAGAGTTAATGGAGAACACCTTTGCAATTTGCTGACGACACTGCCTTGCTAAAGAACTCTCAACAAACTGCAAAGCATGATCGATGACCTTGACAGGCAAACAAGAACAGTGGGTCTGAAAGCTTTATGCACAGAACTTAAGCAAGATTCAACAGCCTCTGAAGGGAACAGTGGCTATATGATAGGCACCGAAGCCTTAAAAGTGGGAAGGGAAGAGATCTAATTAGTGTAGGTAATTACTGCAGATCCATACCATGAGAGTGAAAGATATTGGATAATAAGAATAGGGCACAGTGCATTTGGCAGGTATGCTTATACCATGAATGGTAATTTACCGGTATCCCTCAAGAGGAAATTGTACAACAGCCGTGTCTTACCAGTACTCATGGCGGAGAAAAAAAATTAACGAAAAGGGTTGAACTTAAACTGAGTACAATGCTGCAAGCAGCAGAAAGCGAGAAGAGTAACATTATGATATGAAGAGAGCAGAGTGGGTCGGTAAACAAATTCGAGTTAGCGACATCCTAGTAGAAACCAAGAGCAAATGGCAGGGCATGCAGTGGAGAGGCTGCACAACTAATAGTCGTTCAGGGTAATAGACTGGATTCCAAGATTTTAGCAACCCGCGCAGTGCAGCAGGATTTCAGGATTTAATGATAAGCTTCATGAACTAAATAAATAACATTTGTTTAAATTTCTTACATACAACTTATTACAGTGCACCTCAAATTCCAGTGTGTTTATTATAAGTATAAAAACTTATAAGATGCTCATTACTGAATACGAGTTTATTTACAGGTGCGCTGAAATGCAGTTTAACTGGTTGATTCACAAGCATACAGCAAGCCACACGTTTAGAGCTTTACAAAAAGATGACAATGACTGTTTTTTTCTAGAATCAAAGGCTTTCCAGAAGCTTCGAGACGTTGCAATGTCTAAAGCCCTTCTGCAAGACATGCCACGGCTGTCAACAGGATACCAAACTTATGGATTAGAGGCTTTTCATAGCCTTCTAGTGCATTTTGCACCGAAGACCTACCACTATTCATATTCTGGAATGAGGGCTAGGTGTCACCCAGACTTCGCGCACTTTTACGTGGGAAGCTCCCAGACACCCTTAGAGCGTGTGGGGGTAGCGGTCTCGGACTCGAAGGAGATGCCCTCGGCTCAGCGTGGCAAACTCAGCGGAGACCAGCCACCAAGTGACAAGAGGTTTTTGGGCGTTTGGTGCCCAGCTTTCGCCGGTCGCAAGCCAGAGAATGGGTTGGAGCCAAAGGTTCACAAAACAAAACAAGGTTTATATAGCAAAGAGGCGATACAGAGGATTACACAATCACTAGTACAAGCACATACAAAGTGATTAACAAACGATGCAACTCGTGCAAAGTTAAATTAGAGAGAGAATACAATACAGAGGCAATATTGCGCCTAAAGTGCACTAACACAAGAGAGAGAGGTAAACAAACAAAACACAATTTGTTCACCGGGCACTGCGGCAGTCCGACGACCAGAGTTCCACGACGATGCCGTCCCGCAGACTGGCGAACGTTGCCTCGTTGGTCCGTGGCTGGCCGAGTGGTGTTTTCCCCGGGAGTCGAACGGGTGCGCTTCTCCGAAGCTTAAACGGCGGTCCGGACTGACTGATAGCTGTCAGCGTCCTTCTTTTATAGGCTCGCTCTCACGTCTGTTTGTTCTACGCGCGAAAGTAGGCGCGCACATACACGCAGCATCTCCAGTGCAGTTTCCCTTTCTTTCTCTCACCGGCCGCGCGTCCCCATTGGTCAGAGTCAGGAGTCCTTTCGCGAAGGTTCCAGCGTGTTCTAGCGTGGCGCCGTCGTGGCGGCGTCGCCGACGTCGGAGTGCAGAGGAGGGGGACATGTCTTAGCGCACGCAAGGCTTCCCCCTCTTCCCCCGGTCAGCCGGAGAAGCGACTCGGATGTTCTAGAGAGATCGGCGTGGATGACTCATCCCCTCGGCACACGCCGTGGCGGTGGAGAGAGAGGCACGCGCTCGGCGGGGCTTTCCCTCTCTCCCGTTGGGCTCGCGCCGGCGAGACGCCGTGCGCGCGGCGGTTTTTCTTTGTTTCTAAAATGCGCCGAATTTTGTGACACTAGGTAAGCTGTCTTCTGTCTGCTTTCACATTGAGAAGACACCAATATCACAAAATAATTATGAACGTTGGCGCAAATGTTAAACATGCATCTGTAGAAAAAGTGAAAGGCATGTAGGTGTGTGCCACAACTATGTGAAAAGGTGCCCACTTTAAATTAGATTTACTGAAATTTTCAATAGCTGCATCTTTTCGCACATCTTCTCAACAGATTTAAAAACACATTTGACCGAATCAGAAGGGATTCTACATGCCGACACTTTGTGACCATGCAGAGTGCCTGCTGTGTTCACCATGCAAGCACTGCATTTTCATTTTCAATCCGCCTGGCAACTGAGGTGACACTTTGTTTGCACAGATCTTCACAAGTAGCACTATGCTTTGTCACAGTGTTTTCATCATGCGTGCTCATAGTACTTTCAAGCACTAATTGCTGGCATGGCGTTATGCTTAACATCCATGAGTGACCTCCTATTGTCGCATAATCTTTATAGTTAGACTGTTTACATAGGTTACAAGTCCTGAGGGTGAACGTTTGCGGATACCCTTTTCACATGGTCCTGTTTGTTTAACTTTTTCAGGACCCAACTCGCTGCACTTCACTACAATGAAAACAGTGGACGTGGTCAGGCACGCACAAAGGATGGCACATTTCGATGGTGTGTGCGTTACCCAAAGGCAGCAGGTGGTGACCCAATAGCTTGTCCAATAAGGGAGCCACCCACTCATGGTAAGCTTGCACCACCTAGTTTATTTGATCACGAAGAAAGTGAATATTGCACAACCTATGAGATAAAATGCTCACACAGGCTACGTCACACGCCTCCTCGACATGATTGTGGCTATGGCTGAGAGCATGGAGCCTCAGGAGAGGAAAACTGCTCCAGAATCTCGACCGCCACTCAGCAGCAGCTTTCCAAAGGTCCCAAAGGAGAAGCTGGTTGAGGAAAGAAAGTCAAGGTTCAACAGACAATGAGCAGTTTCACATGACATGCAGAGAAGGTACTGGTAAGTAGTATGGGGGTTTACCTGATGTCCAAAATCTGAATGTGAGTTGAGCAGCCAAAGCCCTTGAGACACTGTGACAGGTAAAAATATATAGCAAAGGATATGATGACATGCACTGTATACTTTCATAAGGGGAACCAGTTACTAAAATGTTTGGTTCATCAAAAACAAAATGAAAAGCAGATATCACTAAACACAAGAAGGCAGAGTAGAATCATGCAGCCACTAGAAAGGATGCAGACCACTGTGCACAATATGCTGGGGATTGCGTAGATTATACAGGAAAAGAATGCAACCGTGATAACCGCTTTAGTGCCTCTATTTTCTCAACGGCATTTGTTATTTCTTTAGCTTTTTTTTCATTTTACTGTTTTATTGCCACTGTTCATATCTGATTCTGTTGCACTTTGTTTGGAAAGGGGGGGGAGGGGTCAGTTTTTGCAATCTTTTCATGTTAGTATAGCCATTAACCTGCTTCTCTCCTACCTGTAGGTCACAGGCCCCATGGCCAGGCAAGAGGCCTTTGAAGCCCAAGAGCCCCACCTTCCCACCCTCCTCACTCCACACCCCATCATAATCCCCCCTCTTTAGAGTGAAGGGCCTATACAACCCCTGCCAATGATGACCGCACTTGACCCGACAAAGACAAGTCCTCTTGTTGGAACGTCCGTCGCTGGACTGAGGCTCTTCCTTCATTTTAATTTTTCAAGATTTCCGTCTGCCGTACTTCTTATCTGCCACTATAAAAGATGAACCAGCGCACTAATGACTACTTATTTAGCAGCCAATGCTGTCTTCCAGAAAATATTACCAGTGACCATAAGCTAAATGACAGTATCTCATGTGCATGATCTTAAAAGCTTTATGCTTCTGCATTTCTTGACAGTTTGCAGGTTAGCACAAAAGAGAACTTCAATCATTTTGCCTAGTGTGCTTCATGGAATGGTCATTTTGTTTGTCAAAGCAGGCAAAAAATTTTTCTTGGCACCTTTCTGCTCTGCATTTGTGTGGTAAACATGTAGTTGCAATTTTTTGGACCTGAGTGACTGGAAGGGCAATGATGGTGAAGGAAGTGGCACAGGGCACTTTCACAGCTAGTAGTTCAGTATGTTGGCCCTTGACTAGAGCACTTTCCACCAGACTGTGGACATAGCTCAATTTTTCACAAAATTTATTTGAATGATAATGTATCCGTCATTGTGTTCAGTGTTCCTTGGATGCCTACGTCCAACCATTTAACCAGGCATGAATAGCAAACAGACCAACTAGCTCAATCCAAAGCCATGCTAGGAAGACAGCTAGATGCCAGGGCAGACTAAAAAGGAAAGTTTCACCCAATTACAGATCTTCAGAAGGTGCTTTTTTGTTCGTGACACAAGTGGCTTTTGCACTGCCGACAGACTTCTAACATGCTTTTTCCTTTCTTGCTGTGACAGTATTTAATTTATTGTATAGTTTGCAGCAGCAATTCTGACATGATTAGAGTTTTGCTGCTTTAGCTTGCTCTTCTAAGTGTTTGATAAGCCAAAGAGACCTTCTCTCTTATTTCAATTCTGTGAACAATTGTCTACTGTGCATACATATGCTAGTAGCGTATAATTACTGCGCAGAGTCTTCATGCTTGTATTTATGCGCACGACTTTGAAAGAAAATTTTAGCTGAGATAAAATTTTATTTGAAGTGAATCTGTGAACTCACTCAGCTGTAGAAGCTACGACTTTTTTAATCCCTGCAGCTGCATCTTGCAAGGCGGTGCTGGTTCATTTATGCCTAACTGTTTTATTTTTTTTATGTCATGCTGGAAAGCCTCATGTGATCCAGGATTTTAGGGCGGCATCATCAACTCCGTGTAAAGGAATGAAGTTTCACCAACTCGGACATGCTTCCTTGACAGTGGTGGCAATAAATGCCACAATGTCAGTAATCAGTGCAGAAAAATGCAACTTGCTCTTATTTCAACATGTACCAAGCTGCTTTGCTGCAGCTGGCATAGTGAATCGTCACAAGCAGTTCACTGAAACGTTGGATGCCAGGAGGTCGTCACCGACTGCCTGTAGCAGAACAAAGCTCAGCCAGCTTGTACATGACTGCTCATCGGCAGTGGGGATTGACAGAAGCTACAACCCGTGTAATCCCTGCTGTCTTATCTTGCAGGTTGGTATTGGGACACAATTATCCTGTGCGACGTCGCTGAATGGTAAGGGACGTTGTGCTAATCATCACAAGTGAAAAACAAAAAAAGAGAAATAAAAATACTTATTCCTGACAGCAAAGTAGAATAAAACTGGTTTTTTGCTGTATGGTTTCTCCATGCCAGTCAAGTTAGTGCCAGGTTCGTGCACAGTGATTGCAAGAAAACCTGCCAGAAACTCGGCAGACCCTGATAAAATAGTCTGCACTGCAAACAGCACTTTTTCTTGCTCTCACTTTGCAAAAACCTCAAGCACTGAGGCCAACACACTCCTCTACAGAAACCACCTATAAAAAGGTGCTTTCTTTCAGACTGTGTCAAGGACACAACTTGGTAGAAACAGCTGACTGTTTCTCATTTGTTTTCAGATGACCTAAACACCAGGTATGCTGCATGTCACTGTAGCCTGTGAATGAAAAGTGTTAAAACTTCCCCCAAGGTTGACTCAAATTTCTCTCATTATTGGAGCATTTTTTATTGTGCAGTGGAAACTTCAGTGCAGTAGCCGCACATAGCAGGTATCTCCTAGCGATTTCTGACAATAGATAAGTGCAGTAGAAGTATTCATCTTCTATGCTGTGCATGCATACAAACACCTGCTATGAAAGAGTAATATTACAGACACAACGAAAACACGGTTATGACCGACTGGGTGCCACCCTACATGCGAAAAAATCGCATACCGGCATCGGACACTCACCGGAAAGCTTTTTGGGGAATGGCACCGGCCGGCGCATGCACAACGAGTGCACTGCGGGCAGCTCCTTTCGAAAGGGAGGCCTCTGTCGACGGCTACGAGCCTTGGCTTAGTACATGTGAGCTAGCGAACTCGCCTTTTCGTTGCATCAAGCTTCGGCTATAATTTCCGCTCTCCAGCGCTACCAAGCAATATTGCGAATCACATCACAGCAGACGAACGCACTTTGATCATGCACATGTAAGAGGTGCTATGGCCAGGCGAGAAATATACGGCTGGAATATACGGTCGCGGGTTTTTTCTCACGCCATGCCATGACACGATCGACAACACACCGCAGGGCAAGCGAAAGCAAACACATTCGGGTTTCGTCGTTTCTGCGAAGTAGGCGCACCGTCACAACCTTCCGAATCTTCCTCGGAGTCTTAAAGACTCCGTGAAAGTGGCTTATCACGGTAAAGTTCTCGGACAATCGTCTAGTTTCTGCCAATAACGACATGCAACCCCAAAAAATGCCGTACTACGTACCAGAGCAAGTTTCCAACGGCGGTAGACGTTCCCGGCTGGTCTTCGCTCTCCGCAATGGAGATACTGCGTCGTTCTTGGGCGCAACAAGTACGAACACATATAGCGAAACCTTGATGTTCACGTGAGTGTCAAAAGTGTCTTACAATCGCTTTTACAACACCGCGAAGAGGTGCAATCTGCACGCAACGCCGCCTACGCAGCGCGGCCAGTCCTCAAAATTACGTCACGTCACATTGGCCAATCACAGGCGGCGGCGCGACCCGCGACGAGCCCCGAGGCGCCGGCTGCATATTTCTGCTAAAAACGACAATTAGTGCTTGTTTTAAACCCAATTTCAGTTGGAAATTCGAGTTTGCAGCATCAAAAACTATAAGGTGACGTCGCACGCCCTATTTTTGCAAAAAGTGCTTCAGTCTCCCTTTAACGAAAATGGTCTGTAATTGCACATTTCAAAGCGTGAGCCCGATTAGCGCATGGCAATTATTTTTGCCATGCGCCAATGGTATAGGATTACTGATGTATCTAAGGAAGTTACAAATATTTTTTGCGCAAGCACAATCCCATGTTTTTTTTCTGAAAAGGATTTGACTCTAAATATGGTCAGGACCAGAAGATCTTCTGTCATCCAGTTTGATCAAACGTGAAAATGCCACGTTTGGCTTTATCTCTAATAATAAATTGCGAGTGCTTCGAAGCACATGAAAAATTAGGCGTTCCCACGGTCTACTTGGTTCCAAAAATTAGCTGTGGCTTAGCTAAGGTTAAGCCTGGATATCTCGAAGCGAAAAGCAGCGGCGATGCTCGTGGTTTAGCTTAAGGTTATACTTACGGTTACACTTAGGCCAGGGGTTCTCAAACTGGGTTCCGCGGAACACAGGGGTTCCGCGGGCTGTCTTCTTGTGTTCCGCGAGAACCCTCACCGTCCCTGACCTGGCAGCTGATATGAGACTCGCTCTGAGTGCTACTGAGCCACGCTTTGACTTGCTCTTAAAAGGGAAGCAGTACCACCCATCACATTAGTATTTGTATTAATCTGCGCAATAAACATTTAACTTTTGCAACTCTCTCTTTGCAAAAATGCACTCGACAACACTGCTGGTAAGTGATAGCAGGGGGGGGGGGGGGTTCCCTAGAACTTATTGAAGGCTTTTGGGGTTCCTCCAAGCAAAAAAGTTTGAGAACCCCTGACTTAGGCTATAGCTTTCTGGCTTTTCCGAAACGTATTATCTAGCTATACAGAGTTTGTACGGAGGCGATGGCGAAGACGCGCGTGTAGTGAATACGGTGCTGTCTTAAAAGGTGGCTTTAGAGACATGTACTGTGTTGCGCATTCCTTTCGGATGTGCACCAAGATATGAGAGACAGGCATTTCCTTTCCTTAAAAGCAATTTTCATTTCATTTTCGTTAAGGCCATTACGGCACGGTTCGGGTATTCACCGAGATATGAGAGACAGGCGTCGCTCCCTTTCCTTAAAACCAATTTTGTTTTCATTTTCCTTCCCTTACGGCGCGGTTCGGGTGTCCACCGAGATGTGAGAGTTTCCTGGCGCACTGTTTGTCTTTCATTTATTTTTTTTGTGATAATTTATTTCTGCTATGTCTTTTTTACTTTTGTTTGTGTCAGCGGCGGTGGCGACGGCGGCCACCTGCGCCGTGCGTGACGTCACTCGGTTTCGTGCGCAGAAGTGGCAAATTTGGGCTCCGGCTCACGCGAAGCGCGGAGTTGACAAGCCTAGTGAAGCTTCTTGCTTAAAAAAACAAGCCTTTTGGCTTTGCGCTAGGGCGGGAGAACAACAAGGTACTGAATAATGCGGAGGATAGTTTCAATTCGAAACTCGCGGAAAACAAATATTGAATTTTTCCCTCCCTTTCAATGCGCGCAAAACCACTCTATATGCTGATGTTAAGCGGGAGCAGGTGACATTGGAGGGCGTCAATTGCTTGCGCTCAGCATATGTTTGCGTTTAAAAAATCGCGCAGGAAGAAGGATGAAAAGAAAAGGATTTTTGGAGAGGATAGTCAACTATGAATGGCGACGGTTAGACTTACGCCGTAACACTAAAAATTAAGCGAATAGCTGATGCTGGGGCTCAGTCTGACCAGGAAGTACTATCGCGCTCAATATGAGTTTCAACGCGCGGTCATCGACCGGGGCTCGTTCCGTGGTGTGCCTCCTCCAAACAGTCGCTCGGAATTCTGGGAGAAACTGCTGTTCCATGAAACAACAGCACCCCCGCTCAGGAAAAAGTTTCTCCCAGAATTCCGAGCGACTGTTTGGTGGAGGGACACCACGGAACGAGCCCCGGTCGATGACCGCGCGTTGCAACTCATATTGAGCGCGATAGTACGTCCAGTTCGCTGTAACACCAGCTTGTGGCTTGCAGATTTCCGGTTTCCAGGCTGAAGGGGGCGTGACCAACTGATCGCATCGTTTCTTCGACTTGAAAATACACTGTATCCTTATGCATCAGGGCAGCACTCGACATGCAGCCTATTTCAAGTTGACCCTCGTCACTTTTAATTCGGAAGCCATGAGCACCAGGGCTTCCAGAACACTACACTATAGGCCAGGACAAACATCTTTGCTTCATTGAGCTCAGGTAATTCTCTTTTGGGAGTCATTTTCCGAACGGGGTGCTTTTCCTGCAAGCAAGAAATTCCATTGAAATCCAAGAGTGGGGCCCGTTGGCACGTCGTTGGCTGTAACGCAGCAGTCAATTCTTTAGCCAAACATGGTAGGCGTTGCTGGTGCGTGCCAGCATTTGAAGCCTCATGTGTGCTCGGTAGGGGAAGTACTAGGCTGCACCGACAGATATGCGAAGCTTACTGTAACAGCAGTGAAGGAGATAACTGCGTCAGCACGCCTTCACTCGCCCTCTCTCAAAAAGAAAGAACTGTTTGCCACGCATGTTTACCACGAAAAAGAACTGTTTACCAAGCATGCATAAGTGATTTGTTTCCAGCCGCACCAGTCATGTGGGCATGACTTCTATTTATGCGTCTTTCTGTGAAGTAAACAACGTAGTTAATGTTTAGCGCCTGTCTTGCGTACTTGTATTTTTGTGTCCGCCTCTAAAGCGATGGTCTTTTTTCAGTTCAGTTCAGTTTATTTCATTAAAGACCCCTATTCAGGGGTACTACATAAGGGGTGGGGCTACAGATATAACATGAGGTTTGGTTTAATCTAACATCAGCTGCGTTAACTCTTGGTAGAATCCTGATGGATAGGTAATGGATGAGACTTGGTGGGAAAGGCCGTTCCAGTCGGATGCTGCTCGGGCAAAAAACGAGGCCGAGAATGCAGTGGTACGGGAGCGTGGACGAACAACTTGAAGTGGATGACCAGTGCGTTGGGATATGTGCATGCGGCGTACGATATTGGGTGCTTCGTGCAATGAACTGTAGAAGAATTTATGAAAAAGGCAGAGACTAGCAATGCAATTAATAGCAATTAATAATGTACAACTAACTAGCCCAGCTTTCAGCCTTGGCAGCAACAGTAGTCTATCGTTTTCGGTGCACTCAAATTCGTGCTCTAGCAGAGCGTCATTCGTAGACGCTCGTCTTCAGAGAAGCACACCAACTTCAGCTACGACATTTCAAGACTGCGCAACAACTATTTTTCACTCATTTTTATTCCGCTGTTATCACCAACCGCGTTGAACGGCTGATCCCAGCGGCAGCGATGTCGTGGCGGCACATCAGCCTATAATGAAGGTCAAAATCAAAGAGAACTGGAAATACTGGCTTGAACTTGGTCCATCTTGAATGCAGTCTCATAGATAGTACACCCCAAAAAACCTCAATACCATGAAATGCATAGCTAACCTGAAACACATCTTGCACGGGAGTAGTTTGCGAATGTCAAGCGCCTTTCCCACTGCGAGCCATGAGTAGGTCTGATAGGCAGTCATGACTGGCCGTATGTCATGCGCCAGTCAATCGTCTGGAGCTCTAACGAAAAAGTTTTGCTAGTCCTCTTCCTGATTGTCGGCTTTCAGTCGAGGTTCACAATACGCGCTTTTAGAAAGATTGCTAATGTCGCTCGAAAGTGCACTGCTTCCGCCGGCTTCTGCCGTCAGAACGGGTAGGCGCCTGTCGTGACTAGGAGGAAGAATCGCGTCGTGAACAGTGCCGTGCTGTTGGCGTCATCCCGCGACACGGCAAGGAGGGTGACGCGGTACATGGTCTGAGGTTGGAGGTCACGCGTGGCGAACACAACTCCGATGCCACGCTCGTCGCTAACGTCGAACGGCTGCGTGTCGCCGCTCAGTGACGAGAAGTCTGTGTTGCCGAGGACGGCCCCATCATGGTCCCTGGCCACGAGCCGTGCGACGGGGACAGTGGCACGCACGTCACTGGGCAACGCCACGGACCAGTACGTCACCACGTCAGTCGAGTCATGGCCGCAGTACTCTTCCAAGGAGCACCGGAGTCTGCAGGAACTGTGTGAAAAAATGTCGAAGAGCACGTCGTCTTCAATACTGCTCGCAATGTGCAAAAAAGTTCAGCGAGCGGGGATTTCCGTATTATGTAGAGCCTCTGGTCAATGCGCATTGCCTCTCGTGCTTTCTTTAACTGAAAGACGTTGAGAGGGCATGGAAGCCGTCGAGAACTAGTGTAGAACAAGGAGGTAAGCTCCACTTGGCCATGGAAAGAGGTGGGAGTGCCTCCCGAGAGGAAAATAATCCCCCATTATCACTCAACAGGGGAGGAGACTTGCGAATGACCAGAGGGATGTCTCCTTACCTTTTATTTTGGAACAAATTGAGTAAGCTCCTTCTGTCAGGGCGACAGCAGTCATCTTTCACAGCAATAGAACGGCACGAAAAACGAAACAGGAAGAAAAGAAGTGACAGACACAGCGACAAACTTACAACTGCGGGTATTTCATGTGATATAGCAATAAATACCAGAGGCAAACAACACAAGAAAAAATAATAACAACATACATACAATATTGCCAGACTTACTGGTCCATATCTATGAAGGCTATCTTTTTCTTCGATAGGCGCAGCGAAGGCATGCTCAAGCACTGTTCACCCTTTTTTGCATAATAAAGTTCCGTACACTTTTCGTTTCCGTTGACTTGCGTTTGTGCGAAGCACTTTGCATTGATCAAACTGAGGAATGTACTTGCATTCTGTCAGATGCATAGATGGAGTTGTTAGTCTACCAATTTTGACATTGTTTGCGTGCTCTCTTAATCAGTCATTGACGCAAAGGCGAGTCTAGCCTGCATAAGTGGCCCCACATGACACAAGAACTTCGTAGATGATCTGCTTTTTTATTCAAGAAAATTTGACACGTGCTTCGTGCCCCACTTTTCCCGCCTTTGCTTCTCCTCGTTCACTTTCTTGCACAAGTTGCCCAATTTTTTGGTGTAAAAAACGCCAGACGCACACCGCCTCGTCCAACAACCTTCTTCAGCCGATGGCTAATGCCATGAACGTAGGGGATTGCCGTTGCTTTGGCCAAACTTCCTTCACGATGGCTGAAGCATGAGCTATCTATAAACATTAAGAAAGCAGTGGCAAATCAACACACCGAAGAAACAAAGCAAGAGAAAAGAGTCAATGCAGAGAACATAGCTAATACATCATAATAGGACGCATCTGTGCAACAAAGAAATAAAGAAAGGCAATGCACAGCACAGCACTAAGAGTGAGTGCCACTCCGGTTCGCACGCTGTGTGGGCATATAGTTCTTTATGGTATGTAATCATTCTATTGATATGGTTTTAAGGCGGAAGCCTTTAATGTCTCATCGTTGTAAGCAGCAGTTGTCGACAGAAAATGTCACGCTTTTCAATTGGTGGAAACTGTCGTGACGTCACAGTGTGCGAATTTCAAACGGGGCCAATTGTACTTTGGCTAGTAACCATGCAACCAATTGAAGTGATCGTATAGTGATGCTCCAAGTAAGTGGGACTGAGCTTAGTTAATTGCTTAATTACCCAATTAGCCTAATTAGCTTTACTAGTCAGGCCATATAAATAAATAAAACCGATTAAGAAATTGGTCGAGCTCAGGAATCGAACCCCGGCCTTCGGCGTGAGAGACGAGCATGCTATCCACTCCGCCATGCCAGCTCGATGGTTTGGAATGAACAAAGGCGCGTCTAGTGAATACGGTGTCTTCACTCACTCTCATCCTCCTCCATTCCCTTCCGGCGAGGTTTAGGTGTCCACCGGCAAATGAGAGACAGATACATTTCCTTTCCTCAAAAACCAATTTACCGACGAGCGAGGCGTAGAACCGAATGGGCGATGGCGTTCTATGGACTCGTTGGCAGCGTTGCAAGACGCTGTCGCGTTCCACTCTTAGGGGGAAGCTTAACATCTTAACCACACATCAGTGACCACACTTTAGGTCAAAAAAGTGCCCCCCCCCCCCCCCCTGAATTTTGTGACACAGTTACTGCGTAATTTCCTTCCCTCAAATACAATTTTCATTTTCTTCATTACGGCTCCTGTTTATCTTCTTTCACTCCCACTTCCTCCCTTCCTCTACGGTGCGGTTCAGGTGTCCACCGAGATGGCAGAGAATTACTGCGCCATTTCCTTTCCTCAAAAAGCGTTGCGTTCAAAGGGCAAGGCATCGCGCCGAACGGGTGGTGGCGTTCCGTGGACTTTCTGGCAGCGCTACAACGCGCTGTCGCGTTCCACTCCTAAAGGCGAAGCTTAAGCGTCATTAATTAGCAGTTAATTAGTATTCAGGCATTAATCAGTAATTGACCATTAATTAGTGATTTGTCATCACTTAGTAATTAGTACTCAATTACATGTGACGCCACCAGTGCCACAGAAACAGCGAAGGTGGTGCGGAAAACGCTTCCGCCTCTACCCACTTTAGACAGTCAAAGTGCTCCCTGAATTTTTTAGTAGAAAGAACTGGTTCCCAACATCGATCCATCATGGGTGTTTTGCAGAGGCTGTGTAATCCAATCAAAAATGACATATCTAAGGGTACATCAAGTAATTGCAGTGCAGTGAGACATTGTACAGAACGCGGTGCCAAACTGTCTTTTTTTTTCAATATTTGTTGCAGGATGCCCCAGAAGAACACTGCATTTTTGAAATTGATGAAAGAATGCTCAATCGTGTCAGGAGCATCTAAAAGGCGACAATTAACCGTAGACACAAAAATACCCTTTTTTCTCCAACCTTTTCATTCGCGAAGTACGGCCATCGTATCCCTGCAAACTTCTTATCTCATCCGCCTACCTAACTTTCTGCCGCCCCCTGCTACGATCGCCTTCTCTTGGAATCCACTCTGTTACCCTTAAGGACCAGCAGTTATTTTGCCTTCGCATTACATGCCCTGCCCAAGCCCACTTCTTCCTCTTGATTTCGACTCTGCCCGCTTCTGGTCTCTTAACGTTACACGTATTATTTTTCTTTCCATAGCTCGCTGCGTTCTCCTTAACTTCCGCTGAACCTTTTTCGTTAGCTTCCACGTATCTGCCCTATAGGTGAGTACTTCTAGGATGCAGCTGTTATATGCTTTTCTCTTGAGGGCTACTGGCAAACTTCTATTCATGATCTGAGAGAGCATGTCATATGCGCTCCACCCCAGTCTTATTCTTCTCGTCATTTCCCTCTCACAACCCGATCAATAGATGTATTCCTTTACTACTACCAGCAAGTCGATGCCAATTGTGCAACTGCGGTTCGCTTGCGAGACTGTCGAACGTTACTTTTGTTTCCTGCGTATTAATGTTTAGACTCACCGTTCTGCTCTGCCTGTCTAACTCATTGATCATGCTTTGTATTTCACTTCCTAAGTGACTTTCCGAGGAAACGTCATTAGCGAATTGCAGATTACTTAGGTATTCTTCATTAACTCTTATCCACAACGGTTCCCAATCCAGGACTCGGAACGTCTACTATAAACAGGTGGTGAATAGCATTAGTGAGGTCGTGTCTCCCTGCCTGACATCCATCTTTAGTGGAATTTTATTCCTGGCTTTGTAGAGGTCTATTGCCGCGAAGCTTAGCAATATTTATTTGGTCGTGTTTAACGCCGCCGGCACGCGGCTTTATCGCTTTATTCATGATGCAAGACGCGACCAGGCATATCTAGAATGATCGCAGCCAGGCTGAAGTGATTCTATGTTGTTCCAGACTTGTGTGGTTATTTCGTACGCCATATCGCAAAATTTTGTTGTCTACTTTAAATTGTGTATTAAATTGTGTATTAAATTGTGTGCTGAGCACGCGTGTTGCTACGCCGCCGCCGAGTCATTCCATTCTTTTTCCGGTGCAAGTCAGCCTAAGTGAAGAGCTTTGTTTGGAAGCCATATTCGCTGTCTTCCTGCTCTTCCGACTGCAGTCACCACTAAGTTACATCAGGTAGAAGTGATAACCTGCTATCCGGCTATGCTTTTCACGATGAAACCTGGTGCACAGTCAACGCCCGTGGTGTTTCGCCAGCCCCGTAAGCCACCGACTTTTCATGTTGAACAACACGCAGATGTAGAAGACTGGCTGGACGTGTACGACCGTGTGACCGCGCTGAACGCTTGGGAGGACAGCGCCAAGATTCGCAACGTTTACTTTGCACTGAACGGCCACGCGAGAGTGCGGTTTGAAAACGATTAACCTTCGCTCATAAACTGGGCTACCTTCAAGGAGCAACTACTGGAAGGAGGAGGAAGAACATTTATTTCCGCCGAATATGGCGCGGCAGCCACCTCCGGGTCCGCACGCAGGAACGTTCACTAGCATTGTACGGAAAGAAAGAGCTGAGGTTTCGCTTCCACGGATCCGAATGTAAGCTGGGTGCGCGAAATGCTATTCAATTTTCTGTTGCGTGGCGTAAAGGAGCGATTGCTCGTCGGCCTGAGCCGGAATGCTCCACAAACCGTCGCCGAGTTCGTGGTGGAAGCTTCAACCGTCGAGAAGACCCATCCAGACCCGTCAGTAAAACTGACCACTTCAGGTGCTGAAGGCTAGCCCCTCAGATGATACCCCTAAACCGAGGAGAACCTGAGAGATCTAACGCGCGAAATTGCTGGGGAGAACTTCGCCGACTGCTGCCATTGCCAACGCAGCAGACTCAGGTGGCGTCGCTCACAGACACCATCCATGAAAAAGTACAGCATGCGCTTGGCTCCCCATCGCCACCGAAACCTGCGGAAGCTGAACACTACCTACGCCGCCGCACTACGCAGTCTTATAAGAGATCTCCCAAGCCCTCTTCGACGGGACCAGCTCTCCGAAACGACGCGCCCTAACTCCCGCACGTCCACCTTACGAACGACGCAACGGCTATAGGAATTGCGACGATTGCAGAACTCGCGACAACCGCCCACTTTGCTTCCATTGTGTCTATGCCGGCAAAATATTTCGTCACTGCCCCTACACACGCATCGACCTGCGCGGTTTCGTCATCGACGCCACACCACCACCGACCACAGGAAATCGGGGACAACCTGCACAGAGGGGGTATACGTGTCGTCGTCTTTCCCGATCTCAGTCGCCGTCCACCCCATGTTTTGCATCACCGGGCCGCAGCTACGCCGCGGCTCTCGGGGAAGGCCCCCTAGGCCCCATAGGGAAAAATAAACAAAACCTCTGGAAGTCAGGCAGCTTGCTGAGGAAACACAGAAGATCCCCCGGCGGGCACGCCACCTGACGACGCCGCACCTACTACGCCGATGCCGCATACGAACAGGAGCTCATCCACGACACGGTCCGCGGTTTCAGATTGACGCCGCCACCCAGAAAAGCACCGACGACTCATGATTCACGTACCCGAAGAAGAAGTGACCAGACGCCGAGGACGACGTGTAACGCAAGGTCCAGGATATCAGACTTGGAAGTGGCTATGGACAACCGTACATTTACCCCTATACTCGACAACTGTCGGCAAATTTCTTTTTTCAATGGAGGTAACGTGAGAGGTACCAATTTATATGTTTTTATTCTGTGGACAGATTCTGTGTACAACTTCCGGGGATGGGTCTTCCTTCGCATGAGAAATATAATGCTTTCGTATCAAAAGTTCCTTCCATGTTCCGTCTACGCCGCCCTGTTCCTGGACGCCAAATATGACATACTAGCGACAAGGGCGGCACTTCCGCACCAAATTCGGCGCCTATGGAAACTGGCTGCAGTGTGGAAAGTTTATCTCCGGGCTTGGCTTCTGCCTCCAAGCACCACTTAATGTCTGTCCCGCGCAAATTACAAGATCGTATTCTCGCGCGAAAAACTTCTCAAACAGTTTCAACTACAGTGTGCGCCATAAAGCGACAATGCCGGTGCTGCTTCTGTGGCCTTAGAAGGCGAGCGGCGCCCCTAGCGGCAGCTTCTGTGCATACTAAACTTGCGGTGAAGATTCATCAACAGTAAAAGTATTAGAGAGCATCGGTCGCCTCCGCGTTTCACATATGGATGGTTACACGACAGAAAGAAAATAAATATATTCTCACCAAACAATTTTCTATTTGTAGCCGTTCTCACCATTTCATTATTATATTATGCAAGTATGGTAGAGGGAGGCGCTCCAATAGCATCAAGGTTTCCGATCTGCGTTGTGGAAAATCGTTTAGGTTTGACAATTGCGCCTCTACGGGACCGCGGAGTTTTTTCCTTTAACGCCACTCTTGGCTCATCAATTTGTCCAGTGGAATGGGTGAAATATTCGCTCTGCGCAGAGCAGCTCTGGATAGTTAAATGAGTGCAGTAACACCTCCCATTTCGATTGAAAAAGAAAAATTCGTGTTGCACCAAAAGTTAGGTGGACCCGCATCCTGATGCGGTTCAGGACGGTCCCTTTCAATCGCTTCCAATATAGCAAATGTGGCAAATACGGCTTCCAATATGGCAAAAAGTACGTGTCCAGTTCAGTTACCGTTCAGCAAAAAAATACAGGCTCGGTTCCGAGTTCGGTTCAGTTCCTGTTCCAGTTTGACACCTTGGCCACGACCCTCTTAATAAGCCCCGGACAGCAAGGATCCGCGGAGATCGAAGGAGGGCCGCCTTCGTGCAGCTCCGAGTGCGAGCTAGGAAACTGAACGGGGGCCATGGGTTGGGGGACAGGGGGGAGGAGGGGTGCCGAAAGAAGCTATTCGCAACCTATCGAGAACAAAGCTGTTTGTTTCGGACTTCGGGTGCACCAAAGAAGAGAAACTTCGGGGAAAGCCGGAGCAGCCTGCATGAGTGGTATCGACCAAATGTTTAGGGGAAACCCCCAAGGTGGAGTAGATTTGTAATAAGGGAGTAATTACTCATTGACGTCCACCCGAGCGCAGTCATACGGCTACAAAGGAAAGCTATACAGCTTTCTCAGAAACTTCGTAGTTAAAGAAAAATTCGTCCGGTGAAGCGGTGGTCCCGGGTTCGAACCCCGGACCAGGACGAATTTTTTTTAACTACGAAGTTTCTGAGAAAGCTGTATAGCTTTCCTTTGTAGCCGTATGGCTGCGCTCGGGTGGACGTCAATGAGTAATTACTCCCTTATTACAAATCTACTCCACCTTGGGGGTTTCCCCTGAACATTTGGTCAACACTGTTCCCACTTCGAGTTATTGATCAATTCGCTCTCGCCCTACCATAAGCTTGCCGTCCCGGTTAGCTCAATTGGTAGAGCGATTGTTCCGGTGAAGCGGTGGTCTCGGGTTCGAACCCCTGACCAGGACGAATTTTTCTTTAACTACGAAGTTTCTGAGAAAGCTGCATAGCTTTCCTTTGTAGCCGTATGGATGCGCTCGGGTGGACCTCAATGAGTAATTACTCCCTTATTATGAGTGGTATCGATTAGGATTACGTGCGATTGGAACGTTGTTATTGTAGTTAACGGCATTATCACGTGCGTAATCGCCTTTTTGCACTGGGAAAAAAGTGCATGGCGGAAGTGTAAGTCGTAGGAGCGGAGAAAGTCATCTTCTAGGCGGGTCAGTTAACTTGCCTCTTAGCGTTGCATAGCTTACGGAGCCTGGAAAGCGGTAGCAACAGGTTGGATTTGGAAAGCGTTTTCACCGTAGCTTCAGTGGCTATAGACTAGGCTGCAGTTGACAGCAAAACACCGTGTAAACCTTCGCCAAAACAAGGGGATGAGGTCATGACAAGGCGTCTTAACACATCTAGCATGATGAACAAAAAGGAGCGCTTGGTACGTATTCCATGAGGTGTCCATTTCCCTTTGTTCATTTCGCGTCCATATAGCGACCCGTCCGTTGGGGGGGGGGGGGGGCTGCCGACTGGACTTCACCACTGGCTGCCACGAGAGCGATATGCAGCCAACCGTGAGGTGCATCGCAGCGCCCTGTCAAGAGGAGGCGACCTAATCTAGCCACTGGCTGCCATTGACTGCGGTGTGCAGCGAATCAGGAGTTCCGGTCGTCAACCACCCAATGGCCGGGTCGCTTCCCACAGACGGGTGAAAGACGCGGGTATATCTGAGTGAATAATGACAGAGGACCAAATGGACGCGAAATGACCAATGGAAAATGGACAGATTATGGAATACAGCCTCTGGGGCCGTGTTCCATAATTGTCCGTTGTCTATTTGTCTGTTTGGCCCTCTGTAATTAGACACCTGCGCCTTTCATTCGTATTTGGGAAGCGACCCGACTATAGGGTGGTTGAAGACCGGACCTCAAAATCGTCTGGCACTGGCTGCGATATGCAACCGATGTCATCCAATGGGGACGTGCATCGCAGCGGTCTGTCAACAGCAAACTATCCCACCTCACCATTATACGGGTGTCCAGGCTAACTTTAGCCAAGGTTTAAAAGATAAAATATTTGAGGTAGGCCAGGGAAACCACTTACATATACCTACCAACCGGCTTGAGCATCATAGGCAATTCTTTGTTTTGCGGTTAATTAATTAGCAATACGGATAATTTTTTAAAATGCGTAAATATTGACTTCAGACCGCAGATGTGAATAGCAAAGTTGGAGAGCACCTGCAGAAATCCCCATTCAATTTATTTGCATTAAAGAAAGCCTCACGTGTATCTTTTTTCCGAGCTCCAAAGAAAGCCTGCGAAATGAAAAAAAAATCATGTGACTAGCGCATTCGCGCGCCACGATTGTGCTGCTCTCAATCCTGGCTTGAGTGAACGAAATCAGCTGTTGGTATGGCGCGACGACCACATTGCTCCGGCAAGCCGAAATGTCGACAGTAGTTGCACCGTCACGCTTGCAGACCGGGTCATCGTGCGGGCGTCGCAACCACCGTCGACATATCGCCCTGCCGGAGCAGTGGGGTAATCGCGCCATACCAGCAGCTGATTTCGTTCACTCAAGCCAGGATTGAGAGCAGCACAATCGTGGCGCGCGAATGTGCTAGTCACGTGATTTTTTTTTTTATTTAGTGGGCTTTCTTTGGAGCCCGGAAAAAAGATACACGTGAGGCTTTCTTTATCGCAAATAAATGGAATGGTGGTTTCTGAAGGTGCTCTCCAACTTTGCTGTTCACATTTGCGGTCTAAAGTCAATATTTACGCAGTTAGGAAATTTATCTTAATTGCTAAGTAATTAATTGCAAAACAAAAAATTGTCTAGATGCGCAAGCCGGCTGGTTGGTATATGTGAGTGGTTTCCCTGGTCTACCTCAAATATCTTATCTTTTAACCCTTGGATAAAGTTAGCCTGGACAACCTGTATAGCATGGCTGCGGTATGCAGCCATTGGTGAGGACTTGGCGGCAACGACGGCACGAGCCTTTAGGACATCGCTGCATTTCGCAGCCTCGCCTACATCGCTACTCGACTGCAGTCCTTGTAGACGAAGATGCGAGACACCGGATCCGTCCGGACCAGTGCAGCACAACGAGTCAAGCATCCCGGTTATCCGCAGCCCCACGTAGCGCGTCAGGTGGACAACGGGCAAAATACAGGGTGTTTCACGTAACTTGAACCAAGGATTAAAAAAAAACGGTAAGCCCCAGCCCGCTGAAACCAACGATACATTGTTCGCCATCATGTGGCACTCCTCAGAATATTTTTTAATTGCGCTTAATTTATTAATTAACTCAGTTGAATTGTGCAAATTTTCAAATATTCATTTTAGTGCCAAGACCGTTACGTGAGGTAGTAGAGCAGGTTTATAAACAACCGATCCAGTTTATTGCAGCATCATATCTCCTGCGGGGTCCTTTTTTCCGGCATTTCAAGAAAGACCGCGAAATATGAAAAAATGCCACGTGACTACGCTCGTGCGCTACCAAATTGCAGCGCTCTCAACGGCGCTTCGAGCAAACGGAGCGTGCCCGCTGACCGTGGCGAAGTGAACGGCCGCCGCTCTTTGCAGCGGCTTGACAGCGCGTCAGCACTTCCCGCAGTGGCGCGGCGGCCGTTCACTTCGCCACGGTCAGCAGACACGCTCGGTTTGCTCGAAGCGCCGTTGAGAGCGCTGCAATTTGTAGCGCACGAGCGTATTCACGTAGCAATTTTTCATATTTCGCGGTCTTTAAATACCGGAAAAAAGGACCCCGCAGGAGATACGATGCTTCAATAAACTGGATCGGTTGTTTATAAACCTGCTCTACAACCTCACGTAACGGTCTTGGCACTAAAATGAATATTTAAAAATTTGCACAATTCAACTTAGTTAATTAATAAATTAAGCGCAATTAAAAATATTCTGAGGAGCGCCACATGATGGCGAACAATGTATCGTTGGTTTCAGCGGGCTGGGGCTTACCGCTTTTTTAAAATCCTTGGTTCAAGTTACGTGAAACACCCTGTATAAGACGGGCCGCACGGATTTTCCAGCCCTTCGCTGCAGCGGTGGCCCGAAGAAACGACGCTTGAAGACATCTGTGCTTTTCGCAGGTGTATTTTCTTTCTCTGCATGGAAATATGCCGTAATTTCTGGCGCTGCCGCCGCCTGGATGTCGTGTTTTAACGCGTCAGCGTTAAAGGCCCCGTTGTACTGAAAATCCGGCGTCGGCGTTCAGAGCGAAAAACCACGAGCATGTGTCCGGCAGGTGGTCGTGAGAGAGCAGCCTAAGAGGCAGGTGGGCCACCTAGGTCACGTGATCTTGCGGTGTTATCACAGCCTGCCCACCGGAGAGTCAGCAAACTTCCCATCGTGGCAGGTGGGAGCCAAATTAATGATTGGTCGCTCGGTAAGAGGAGCCTGGCCTGCGTAAGGCCCACCGCTGGGAGCAACTGCCATCGTAGGGCTGTGTGGCGCATCACTCAATAGCGGCATCACTGCGCCAGGAGGGTTCTGAGGGCTCTCAGTGCTCTCTGAATGCGAAGTGGAGAATAACTTTCTGCATATATGGGAATTAACGTATTACAATCTCACGTCACATACTTAAGGCGGAGCGTTTGTATCGCCTCCAATTATCATTGAGAAGCGAGGCCGGTGGCCAAAGCGCATTTTTCATGGCCATGAGCTTCTCTGTCGCCGACGCTTTGCTCTCGTCGTCTATCCAGGGGGCACTTTGGACCTTTTGGACGGCGTGAGGCCCTTCACTATTCGGTTCTCTCTACTACCGCCAAAAAAATTTCACACCCCTCCCCTACAATTTTTTGTTTGTTGATTTTCTTTTCTAAATATTGTCACTAACGCTAGTTCAATATTAACATACACATGTTCAGCATGTCATAACGTGTTTGCGGCTGGTTAAATTTCTGTGACATGTTTGAACAGCAGCCAATGCTACCATATCGGAACCTGTACGGGGCTAACCAAAAAACACTAAAAAAGCAAATCCAAGCAAAAATTGGTTTGCCCCACTGGTAAAAGTACAAAGCGCAAAGGAGATAACACAGAATAAAAGTAGGCCGGTGATGAGATAGCTGACATGAGGCGTCTGCTTGTTAGCATAAATGCTAAATTAGACGAACTGATGCCTCTCAGAGAAACTGTGCCCAGCATTAGAAAATCTGTGCAGTTAATGCCGGAAAAATACGACGAAATGTTTACGCGACAGGCCACCCAAGAGAAAGACACAAAAAACGTCGGAAAGAGGCTGGAAATCTTAGAACACAAAGTGGAGCACAAATTAGCAAATGGTATACTCCGAAGTGAAAGACAAGATGTTGAGTAGTGGAGGAGACGATGACTAAATCATGAAATCCACGGTTTTCAGACTTTCGATAACGTAAACCTACTCAACAAAGGGAGTGCTGTGGTCGACGTTGTTGCAGTTTTAAGGCTTTCGAACGCTGACTTAGATGTCATTCACCGACTGCCTGCAAAGACTGATAGCGCTGATAAGGTTCACGGAATAATGAATAGATATGATGGGCAAGCAGTCAGAAACTAACGGCTCGAAAAGAGACACTAAGTGTGGGAGCTCAGCTCTAAAGTTTCAATTCTGGAAAACACGGCTAGCCAAAGCCTCTCGCTGCCATGAGCAGCGAAGGACTGAGCGAAACTTAAGGCTTGTCAGTTCGTCTCGCACAGAAACGGGAAAATCATCATAAGAAAATCTGATGGTCAGTCAGCACTCGTGGTGCGCAATGTGCGTGACCTTCCATCATGGATTGTTCCGGTACACTTAGCGTACTTCTCTTGACAATTGTTTTTTAATTATTTCTTTATGGTAAATTCTAGCAATCTTCTTCCAAAGGACGTAAGTGCAATTGCAGCGAACCACGACCAGAATTAACTTCTTTCTTCTTTCTCCAACAAACATGACCTAATAGACAAATTACAGTACGGTTTTCAAAAACACAAATCCACAGAACTCGCCCTTTTAGACCAAAAAGAATATATCCTCCGAAGTTTCGAAGGGAAATTACTTACTGTAGGTATATTTGTGGATATCAGTCAGGCCTTCGACTATGTTAACCACAGAATTCTACTAGAGAAACTTCAAACCTGTGGCATTAGAGGTCTACCTCTGCAATTAAGTCCTAACTAGAAAAAAGGCGTCAGTTTGTGGTCTAAATAATGCAACCTCAAAATAGAAAGATAAAGTGTCCGGCGTCCCTCAGGGCAGTATACTTGGGCCCCTGCTTTTTATACTGTACACTAATGATATTGCATCTATAAATCCGAATGCTAAGTTTATAACATACGCTGATGACACTAGTGTATTTATTTCTTCCCACTCTTACTGTAACTTAATCAGTGCTTCAAAAGAAATACTTCACAAACTTTGCGTCTGGTCAAAGGAAAATGTCCTACATGTAAATTGGACAAAAACTAAAGCAGTCATTTTTCATACAAAGGGTCCATATATTCCAGCTAACGACAGCTTAATGTTAAACTCAATGAAAATAGAGATTGTTAACAAAATAAAAGTGCTCGGAGTTGTTTTTCAAAGCACACTACAGTGGGATGAACATGTCAATTTTCTGCTGCAGAAGCTTAGCAACATCACTGGCTTGTTAAATCGTAATAGATATAACTTACCCACACCAGACAAGTTATTAATATGTAATTCTTTGTTTCTATCACATGTTCGTTACTGTCATCTTGTCTCGGCAACCACCACTGATGCAAACCTAACTAAACTCTTCCTAATGCAGAAAAAAATTCTGTGAATCATAGCTAACGTTTCCTATAAGGAGCACTCAAATCCCTTGTTTAAACAGTATAACATAACGCAAGTATACCTCTTATACAAATGCATGCTGTTGAGTAAGTTCTATTTTGCCTCTAGGCAAAACAGCACAACACTAAGAGAAATTGCAAATCTGCATGAAAACGTTCCAGTGTACATAACTCGCTCTCTAGAAATTTATAATATTCCTCTTTCTCGAACGAACTACGGACATCACATGCTGTGTAATACACTTCCGAGGCTACTGAATTCATACCTCGCACAAAGAATAAACATCTGTATTCTCTCACTAACCGACTTTAAGAAACTTATAAACTCTTGCGCTCAACATACATAATTTCATTGAATTATTATTTTTTCTCTCCTGAGCAATTTCTGCAAAGGTTTCTGTATGTATGTGTTGTTTGTTACACATGTTTGTGGAACACCCACAAAATCATATCTTCAAATGTGTGTGCGATCAATTGTTGCTAAATTTATCAAGTTTTTGTTAAATTTATCAGGTTGTTTACTTAATAAGCTGACTCATTTTATCTGTTAAGCGTTATAAGAAACATTGCATGTTTTTCCTCTGCTGCTGCCAATGTACTGGGACTGTGGGCCTTTCAAACTGCTTTATGCAGCTTTTGCCTCAGTTTACACCATTTTTTAATGGAAAAATAAATCAAATCAAATCAAATCAACTGAACTGTCTACATATAAATGTTCCCTCCCTTCGCAATACAGGAAGAGGTGGATGGTATCCTTTGATGCTCTTATGCCACATGGTCCGGATAATTCTAGGGTTTTGTCTAATCAATCATTCTTCCAAAATAGAATTAACTATCGGTTTTAGTTTTTGGTTCTGGGGGTGTCACGTCTCATAGCGAATCAGGCTACGAGGGACGCCGTAGTGGAGGCGTCCAGATAAATTCGACCACCTGTGGTTTTTCAATGTGAACTGACATCACACAGTACACGGGCCTCTAGCACTTCGTCTACATCGAAATGTGACCGCCTCTGCCGGGATCGTACCCGCATCGTTAAGGTTAGCATCCGAGCGCCATAGCAACTAAGCTACCGCGGCGGATACGAGCCGATATGTGTCAATATTTCCTTTGTGCTTGCCTCCTACCCTGTGTCAAGTGAAACTACAATATAAACTGGAATCTTCTCCAGTGCAGCAAATAACGTCCGTGAAGTATTTAAGTGTAACACTTAGTGAAAACCTTACTTGGAACTCGCATATAGATAATATCTGTTCACTCGCATTCAGTATTCTCCATTATCGCAGGCATAAACTTCGAAACACACTCGCGAACGTTAAGCTCCTAAGCTACAACACTCTAATTAGGCCGAAGCTTGAATACGCATGTGTAACTGGGACCCGTACAAGAAATCAAACATAAGGAAGCTAGGTGGCATGCGAAGAAAAGCGGTTAGCTTTATAAATTCTGAATTTTTACCTAGTGACTCCAGCCACATCTGATGCCCGACCACGATATTGAAGAACTGCAGCTGACAAGGCAAAATTTTTGATTAGATTTTCTTTCTTTACTGCGTAGCAATAAACGCAGACATGGCTCTTCGCCCTATCTTTCCCTAATGCCAACAAGAAGCGCACGACACTGCCGCAAAAACCATTTTGTTTCAGTTTTCCTTCTTTTCGTGCGCTATAAACAACTGGAACTTATTAATCGAACCTCATCAACGAACGGAAAACTAATCTTTTTATGTTAACCATGTTCCATGTTATGACAGAAGCCAACAGCCACAGAAACCAAGGGGCAGAGGGGATTTTTTTTAAAATTTATTTATTCATTTTGTGGTGTTGATCAATTTAGAACATTACTGAATATGTTATCGCTTAAAGCTAATTGATTAGAAAAGCAGAAGAAAAAAACAAGCACATGCCGCCGGTGGGATCCGAACCCACGACCTCCGAATTACGCGTCCGGTGCTCTACCTCTGAGCTACGGCGACGGCTGTCAAATCTTCTGCTTTCGCGGGTATTTATGTTTACAAGTAACCTAACCTTGAGAGTGTTCATCAGCGCCACCCACGTTCATAAGCGGCGGACGTAGAACGTCCTGAGTTACCCGCAGGTGTGACGTAGAACGTCATCGAACGGAGAGGATGGAAGCTGCGTGAGAACGCTCTTATGCTTCCTATGGCGTCAAGGCTGCCAGAACCGAGGCCCTCACTAAGCAATTAAGCAAACAAGGGAAGGGGAATGAGGCGCTCGTTATAAATATGACAGAAGCCAACAGCCACAGAAACCAAGGGGCACAGGGGATTTTTTTTAATTTATTTATTTATTTTGTGGTGTTGATCAATTTAGAATATTACTGAATATGTTATCGCTTAAAGCTAATTGATTAGAAAAGCAGAAGCAAAAAACAACCACATGCCGCCGGTGGGATCCGAACCCACGACCTCCGAATTACGCGTCCGGTGCTCTACCTCTGAGCTACGGCGACGGCTGTCAAATCTTCTGCTTTCGCGGGTATTTATGTTTACCAGTAACCTAACCTTGAGAGTGTTCATCAGCGCCACCCACGTTCATAAGCGGCGGACGTAGAACGTCCTGAGTTACCGCAGGTGTGACATAGAACGTCATCGAACGGAGAGGGTGGAAGCTGCGTGAGAACCCTCTTATGCTTCCTATGGCGTCAAGGCTGCCAGAACCGAGGCCCTCGCTAAGCAATTAAGCAAACAAGGGAAGGGGAATGAGGCGCTCGTTATAAATATGACAGAAGCCAACAGCCACAGAAACCAAGGGGCACAGGGGATTTTTTTTAATTAATTTATTTATTTTGTGGTGTTGATCAATTTAGAATATTACTGAATATGTTATCGCTTAAAGCTAATTAATTAGAAAAGCAGAATAAAAAACAACCACATGCCGCCGGTGGGATCCGAACCCACGACCTCCGAGCGCCTCATTCCCCTTCCCATGTTCCATGTTAGTATATTATGTGGCTGATGTATTACTGTGTTCTTACATTTTATGCCATGTTAATTTTCCCATATAGTATTTTTTGTTTCTGTGATTTTACATTGTTTTGATGTGTCTTCCTGCCTGGACCTAACCATGGTCTACAGTATGTACTTCAATAAATAAAAAAATCTCATCGGAAGTTACGTCATGTGGCATCAGTGGCCACAGTCCTGTATTCGTTACTGTAGAAAACAAAGTTTAGAACCCCACAAAAAAAAAACGAACGCATATTTTCATTCAGTCAATAACTGCTGCAAGTCCAGACAGCTTCAGTCATTTTCAGTCAGAACCTTTAGACTGGGTATAAAAATCCGTAAACCTATGGTCAACTGCTGAACTGCGCTGAAAAATTAACTCTCAAATATGGTTTGCCATCATTTCATTGATTCCATACATTAAAGCTAAAACATTTCAGGACTTAATTTAATAAACTAAAAAAATAAATCAAACTAAGCGTACCTGTTACACTGAATTCCAAGATTGTTTACATATAGAACAGATCTCATGTGTAAAAGATGAAACTCGGACCTGAAACGCAGCAAGCTCTTGTCTGGAGTCGAGAGACTCATAAATAACAGTAGTGAACTGTCTAGCAATGTCCTTCCAAGTTTTTTAACAAGCATCTCCTACATTATTCCGGTCATAGTGTGCTAAAATAGGTTCCTCATTGTTGATTTTTTATAGAAGGATTCCTTGCTGATCAGCCTTTTCCAGTTTCGGTATAGTTTCACACTCTGTTCCTTTTCCACTGAACTATCCAGTTTTTACCTTCTGCGTTTTCTACCTGTCGTTTAGCTCTCTACTTCTCTGTTCTTGTATCCTGCATACTTAGTGGTTAGCCTCTTAGTCTTTTTCCGCCATTCTGCGCCAATGTTCTTTCTGTATAAGCATTTAAATACTTTAGCTGCCCACCTGTTAGCGTACCATCTTCTTAGGAGTTCCTAATATAATATTTTACTCTGAGCTTCCCCTGCTTCGAACGACCCCCAGCCCATATCGCTCCTCTACTTCCTCGTTTCTGGTTTTGCCGCGGGCACCTAGTGCTAATCTTCCAGCAGCTGTCTGATTTATTTCTATTCTTGATTGAACTTCTGCACTCTCTGATGTATTTTTAATCTTGACTGAACTTCTCCACATAGGCACAAAATCGCATTCCCGAAAGTGAGATCTGGCACCATTATTCCTTTCCACATAACTCTCAATCCTTCATATTTGTTTTACCAAAATAATGTCCCATGATTCATTATCCCGGCATCTGTTTGCAATGATAGACTGTTCGTGATTTTTCGTGCAGAGCTATCGTGCGTTTACCCACACCCGGAGATATCTGTCAACCACTCTGGGTAATTAATGGACTTGTACTGTAAGCGCCTGATCAGTTGTATCGTTGAACATCATCAGACCTGACTTAACTGCTCTAAAACTGGAACCTGGTGCTTCTCCATCGGTTCCACAACAATTAACTAGAGTTTGCAAATCTCCCTGAATTTCTGCTAGCAGTACAGTATTGGTCAAGTGAGTGTTCAAAGCGATGAGCCACGTGGTGGCAGACAAAGAAAATCGGAGCATTTTTCCGACTTCCTGGTAATGCGAGGCTGAAGACGGGCGTCAGGCGTGACAGGCGCAGTGAGGCGTTGCGATGACGCCACAACCTCACAAAACGCTACCCGTACACCTGTCGCTCCGAAATCCCATAAGTTCTGTCCCTGTGAAGTCTGCCCCAGGTAACGCGGAGAAAAAAATTGGAGGGGCCACTTTGGTGATCTAAAGTGCGATGAGGCCAAAGCCCTTCTCGCAACACTCTCCAAAGTCCTTGCGCTACAGAAGGATAACTGCATATGCGTTGGCAGGAAGTGGGCGTAGCATAGTGCAGCTAGTTGCACTATGGCACGCATCAGGTCTGCGGTATCATAGGCCGCAGGATCCAAACCATTATTCATATTGCACGTTCAGTATTCGAGACAGTATGAGATGAGACCGGAGAAGTAGCTCTAATTCAGATTGACCTTGCCAAGGCCTTTGATAAAGTTCGTCACCATTTCGTGTTTGCGGTCTTAGAGCATGCAAATATTGGAGTTTTGTTTAGGTGCATAGGATTGTGCTATAAGGAGTTCTATACAAGGCTGATTGTTAACCAAGAGCTAACCAAACCTATTCCATTGAAATTATCTGTTCGCCAAGGCTGTCCATTATCGCCTTTGTTATTTGCCGTATATCTTGAACCCCGTTGCCTCACTTTTATTAACAGCGCAACTATCCGTGGTTTCTCCCTGGCACAATGTTAAATTAAGGTATCAGCCTATACAGACGATGTCTCCCTCTGTTGTTCTGACAAAGCGAGTGTTCTTGAGACATTAAGTTTAACTGAAAAGTTTTGCGACGTATCAGGTGCGGATCTTAATTTAGATAAATCCAAGGGGTTTTGGTTGGACCATTGGGGTACAACGCCAAGTCATTATGGTTGCATAAGCTGGGACTGCGGGACCCTTCGCTACCTAGGGGCTCCTCTTCACGAAATTCACAACATTGGAGCCTACTGGGATTCACAGTGAATCTCCATGAGGCGACAAACCCAGGCTTGGATGGGCAGGGAACTGTCAGTGTTTGCTCGGGCTCAAGTCTGCAACATTTTTTTGATTTGCAGAACTTTCCTATGTGGTGCAGGTTCTCCACTGTGCAAGGAAGAAAGTGCAGGTGATGCACAGAATACTTGCTAGCTTCGTATGGCGTTCCAAACGGGAGCCCATGCGTCGCGATAGCCTATTTCTTTCTCTAGAGTTTGTTGGAATAGGCCTTCTCTTATTCGTGCATTAGCTTGTTGCGCTCGTTTTCTTCTTCAAATCGGCATACCACCCTTTTTCTAGTAGCTGTGCTTATTAGGCCTCTCAGTGCTCATTTGCCTTTCCTGTTCGCACCGGCTGGACACACTCGTAACGGGCCTTTATGGGGAGTCTTTAAGGAATTTGCCGACACCTTCAATTTACTCTCTGTGGGCTTTTCTTTAGACTACCTGTGTCGCCTCTCCAGAAAGCCGATGACTGAGGCACCTACAGAGTATTTGTTTCCTCTAACGTTGTATCGGCAACCTTTTCTGGAGTTCCTTGACACCAGTGTTTTTAAATGTGTTAGGCGAATGTGCATTTCTCCCGCTGCAAAAACATTCTTATTTAAACTGCACACATCTGCGCTGCTTGTGAAGGCATAGTTTCATGCTAAGGAGATGCTTGGGCCATGGAAGGTGAAGTACCGCCTGTACAGTACACCAGAGACAATTGACCATTGTTTTATTGTGTACATTGATGCTGTGTTCTTCTGGGACATATTACAACGAACTATTAAGAAGGTCATTGATATCGCCCCCTGCAGTATTCGTTTTTTGCCTCTGGAGAAAAACTGTATTGTGCTATATCATCTATTTATGTTGCTGGGACTATTTAGTCTATGGAAGAGCGGCATAATGGACTGCTGCGCCGAATGACCGCGGTAGTCGAAATCTGTTTCGTGAACATTGCGCTTTGGTGCGGGGAGTATATGCTGCCCAGCAAGAGCGGCCTAGCTGGCTCCCCTATCTGGATGCATGTGTGTGCCTGCCAGACTTATGATGTTTTGCAAGGTGAGGTCATGCAGGCATATGATGGTCTGATGTTTTGTGGCGTAAGCATGCTTAGATTTTTCATTTCGGCACTATTTCCATGCCACAAAGAGAAAAAAAATGCCGGCGTAGCATAGTGCTTAGCACGCTCGGCTACGGAACGGAATGATGGTGGTTCGATCCTCACCGTGCACAAGATTTTAGGATTTTTTTCCGGTTAATGTATACTTAGTCATGACTTATGACTAGTCATGACTAGTTATGACTTTCACTTCAGATATAAAGGACGGACGGGCAGAGTCATGGCGGCGAGTATGAGCCATTAAAGGCTTTCGCCTTAATATGAGCAAAACCCGTACTTATTCCTCTGACCGGCAGTGCCTTTTTACCTCACACTCCCTCGATGGAAAATCAATCAGCTAGGGACCGAAATCCGCCTTGTACGGTAAACCCATTGTGACCCTTTTCCAAGCATTTCACCCCAGATTAGCCGCCCTCCACACCGAGAAACGTTGTACCTCTCAGAAAACCGGTAGGTACCCGTCGGCACTCGGCGATCAAACCCTGCACCTCCCGAATGCGAGACGGGTGCTGTACCACAGGGCCACCACTGGGGTTTCTTAAATTTTGGTATTTTACCACTAGGCCAGCGCTTCGGTCACAGGAAGGAAAACGGCGGCGAGGAGCTTAGCGCCGCAGATTGTGCCTCTATGCTGTCCAGGAGTTTCCTCTGCCTTATTCTCAGGCAAGCAAAAAAGCTGCCCGAATTCGCAAGTGTCGTCACATATACATCGGCTGGTTAAGCGTAACTGCAGTCATATTCCAGTTTTGGAGGGTTGGGGAGGGAGTGGGGGAATGACGCAGCATCTGTGTATCGACGCGTCAAACAAGGTTAGAGAACTGTTGGCAACTGTGGAAAATATCATTGAGTACTACATTGCTTCGGCGTCCCTTGCCACTTTTTGCCCTGATTTAGGCCGTAATACCCATCTAGTCTGCTTATCTATATTCCGGACTCGTCTGCCATGCCATTGCGATCATTAGGTGTATTGACCAGCAGCAGCCGCAGAAGGATCAGTTGTGTTCGTACTTCTCCTGAGCGGCCCGCTCGTAGCCGGGTGGACACGGCACGTGCACGCATTCGTAGCCTCCGCGCGTGTTGAAGCAACCATGATCAGGGCCGCAGTCTGACAGTGCTTCCTGGCACTCGTCCACATCTGCGACAGAGAAGATAAAAAGCTGTAAGCGCTTCAAAAATCCAGCGGACTTTAGCCGCCTAATAGCAAAGGCCGTGTTGCACAGTATCTGTACATTCTTAAACTGCACATGCATTGTTCTTGAATTTCGGTATGTCTCATGCTCCATACCCGTGTGTAGCTCAGAATGCAGGCTACTATGAGCCTCAGTATAAACAGGTAAGGCCCCCTGTATTGCTGTCAAAAATAGAGATTCCATCATAGCAAGACTTGCGTTCTTTTCAGAGAAAATCGCGTACACATCAAGTGCCAGGGCACAGCTTTTCAGCCCTATAAGGAACAACTTTGAGAAGACTAAGCGCATTGGCTGCAGCACATAAATTATTAGCGAGGAACAACCCCAAATGTATGGTGAAATAGTCTGTGGCCTGGAGTGACATTAGGACTGAATTACTTTTCTAAGAAATTTTAGTGGGTCACCCGGGCTAACTCTGCAGTAAAACAGCTTGACGAGGCCCAGGCTACCTTTGCAAGGGAGCGCTTGCGAGATCTTTGAATAAAAAGTGCGCATAAAAGTGGGTTCTCTTAAAAGGATGAAAAAAAAAGAAATCTCAATACAGCATGAGCAAAATTATACGTAGTAAATCCAAAACAACACAAACTGCTTCAAACATTGCAAAAGTTACTCTGTAAGCGAATGCAAACAAGCAGTAAAATAAGAACAAGAAAAGCAAAGTCGTGAGCAAAAATTCGGATTTAGAATTTGGAGAAAAGGTGCAGTAGTTGAAGACGTGTTGCACAGTTTACTCTTGGTGCTTGTTTAAAATAGACGGAATAATATCGCGCAAGGATTGGAGCTTGCAGTCGGCTCGGAACCATGTAGTATGGTGCTGTAATGGACCAGTGATTGCTATAAGTGACGGAAATCTGGCTGGAGAGATATATTATGAGCTTAAAAGTGCATTCATATATATGGTGCATGGGTAGAACGTTGTGCACTTTAAATAAATGTAGGGTAGGAGATTAGTAGTGATGAAAAAATGTGTCGAACCGCCTCTTTCTGCAAAACAAGAATTTTGTTTAAATTCTGTTTAGTTGCTGTCAGCCACACCAAACTGCAATAATTCATTTGCGAGCCGAACAAACCACGATATATTAGAAGTTTTATTTTAAATGGGAGAATAGCGCGGGTTTGTGGTATTCCTCTAGTTTCAGATATAGGTTTCTCAAGAATATTCTCTACCTGTGAATCCCACGTTAATATATGAACTGAATGTGGTGCCAAGAATGGTGGCGTGCTAAATAACTTCAATTTCCTGAGCACCGCATTTAGTTGGGTGCTCGATGGTGATAGCTTTAATTCGAGCCCGGAGCAGCATGCCTTTTGATTGGAATAAATTTGAAGATTTCATTGTGGCCAATGAACAATTTTAGCAAGCATTGATTACATCTATCATGATACTATTGGCATCACAGCCTGATAGAAGAATGGTACAGTCATATGCATATATAACGAATTTTCCTGCTTTATCAACGGTAACAATGATATATTTATGTAAAAAATGAAAAAAGTGGTCCTAGTACGGACGGCCTTTCAGTATTGGCAATGAAGACGACATTTAATTATGAATACATACGCACTGCAGCTACTTTCAAGAATGCTGCACATGAAGAGCTTTACCATGAACACAATTTGGAGCTATGCATAAACAGTTAAACAAAAATAACCGAGCCAAATGTCAAAAACAAAAGGCCACGATTAGCTGGCTCAGTCTTTGTCGTCGCACTTTAAAGATATGGAGGGAACTTGGCGCAACCTCACGGGGCAGCTGGATGTTTCTGCAAAGACGGCTGCCGAGAGTACTCTAGGTAAATTTCTTAATGAATGCGTGCAGCTTGTACTCTCTATGATAGGTACGGAACTGCGCTTGAATCGTGCCTCTGCGTAGCACCATGCACCGTTTACATAGAGCAGCGTGCTTTGTGTGCAACAGGTGGCCCCAGTAGGAAAATCGCGATCTTTAGCCTCCTATGCCACGCACCAGTGCTCCGCAGCTCGCGTCGTGTGTCAGGTGCGTGGTACGCAAGTAGCTGTTAAGAAAAGAAGCGTGAAGAATCGACTTACTGTAAAGAATTGCGTTTAAGCTCAATTATTAGCCAGGATTACACTTTTTTTCACAATCGGGCAAATTAGCCAGTTTTGCCATTCGGCAGTGCGGATAGCGCATTACATTTTTTTTTCTTTTTCAAGCCCTTCCTAAAGTGCATGTTGCTGAAATTAAGCTAACAGGTGAGTGGTTCAGGCTAACTTTCGATTGCCTTCCTGGCAGCAAGCTGGGACAGCACAAGCTGGCAGCTCTACTTTGTGACCTTCGAGCATAGTTTCACGAAGTAGTGACGCCAGTCTGGGAGTAAGGAAGACAAAGAAAAGTGCTTCCAAGAAAATGTTTATTGAGCAGACCTGCGGTCACAGAGAGCTGAATGATTGGGCGGCGAGAGCGAAGATCGCGCTCAGCGGTCGTCGAACAGGATCAGTACCGCTCCCGGCTGCGCTCAATTGAAAGCCTTCGAGAAAACTTCGAGATGAGACACCAAAATCAACTTCGACAATCTGGAACGATGTGGAAGCAGTTGCGCGTGGTAGCAATCATTTGCAATAAGTCTGGTAGCGCCTTGCATAACACACAAAATTACAAAGCCACGTGCCATGGTTTTTGGCGTGAACAAACAAACAGCTAGTACAAAGATTCGCGGCATTACTCCCCTCTCAGTGAAGCATCCACTCGATGCTAAAAAAACATGCAAGGTAACCAGGTAAAACAAACGCGTAAAACACAAAATGAACACTAGGGATGGAAAAGGAGTGTCTTTTAGCTCGTATAATTAATACGGCTTTAGGCGGACGACATGTAGAACTGGCCGTACGCGGCGTCACTAGGATGCTGTCGTTTCATCAGGGACAACTTCATAGTATATAGCTAACGGAGGTCTTTGCACGGGCCGAAATGGCGGCGCGAGTTTTTCACTCAATCCGCTGTAGCGAATGGATGTCCGTTCACCGGCTTGGTCTTATGGCTTGTATCTCCCGTCGCGTCTTCGTAGGTTGTGGCGTCTGGCGTCGGGCCTCTGCTGCTCTTTGATCCGCGATCGATCAAGTCGCCGGGCTTCCCCTACGGCTGAAAGTAGGCGGCGACGCCGGTATTGTTTTCGTCGGTGAGGTTTGGGAGCATGGCGTCGAGCGCGGTCGTTGCCACCACGGGATGGTCGCGCCTAAATGGTGTCACCTGAGTGGCCTCCAGCACACTGGTGTTGATGATGATGATGACCGAGCACCAGGCAGGGGAAAGCTTTCACCCACTGTATCACTGGTTGGTACCCGGCGGCAGTGGGAACCAAAGCGCCACACTGGTGTCGTACTCAAAGACAACGGAGGGTAGGATGGCACTTCAGGTCTTGCGTTCAGCGTCCACTCACATGGCCCGCATGTCAGCGATAGCTTTGTTCAGACGCTTCGTAAGTCAGTCGGTAAGAGGATGGCATGCCGTAGTTCGCCGGTGGATTGTCTGGCTGTATTTGACAATAGCTTGGGTAAGCTGTAGTTAATGCTGTCGCCTATCTGTGTTGAGAATTTCTAGGGCGCCGTGGCGCAAAAAGACCTGCTCGACGAAAAATTTGCGACTTTCGCCCCAGTACCAGTCGGCAGAGCTTTTGCTTCGGAGTAGCGTGCCAATAGTCGGCCGCGGTCGCTACGAGGATGCACTTGTTGCCCGATGTTAATGTTAGGAAGCGGCCTAGCAGATCCTTTCAAATCTTTTGAAAGCGCTTGTTCCTGGGTGGTATGAACTTCAATTCTCCAGCTCGCCTCAACGGTGGCGACTTTTGCCGTTGACACTCACGGCATATTTTGATGTACTGTGCGACTTCTGAAGACAGCCTTGGCCAATAGTATTTAACTTGAATGCATCGCAGACTGCAGGTGAGCCCCAGGTGCCGAGGTGCTGGTTTGTTGTGCGAAGCGTGCAAAATTTATTCTCGTAAGCTTCGGAACAACGAAGAGGTACGCGTTCTGCTGGAGGTGAAACTCAATTTTACGAGAGTGTCATTTTTGCTCTTTAACTCCCGCATTGCATAGTACGTCACCTTGCTGTCATCTCATGTCACAACTATTCACTGATATAGTTCCCACAGCTCTGCGCCACCAGCGATAGCTCTAGCGATGGGTCTCTGTCATGAGAAAGAGCGTTTAGGGAATCTTTGGAGCTGAATTAAAATATATTTTATGCATATTTTACATCCAATAATTCGCCGTGTGTAACCTTACATACAGAGAAAGCCTATAACAAGCTTTTTGTAGCCTGAAAATTTGATGTCTCAACCCTTTTAAAGCAAGAGAAACTCCCTTGCCCAGAAGGAACTTGTTGGGTTGTCCATGAAAGGCATCTCGTGGTTCGATTCACAACTGATTCTAAGCAATATTTCTGATGGAGCTTCCACCTTGAGGTTTTCTTCCTGGGCGCTAGTTCGCACAGTTAAAAGCTAGCCTGCAAAAATGTTTTCTTGCCTGCCGTCGTCTGATCAGCGTCACCATTTCGGAACAGTATTCTCACAGAGCGGTGATGGCAGGTAGGCCAGAACGGACGCATGCACCCAACTCAAAAATGGTCTACACTTGTGCCCTTAAAGCAGAAAGGGGCCCGCTGGCAGCCGCCTTGATCACTAATGACCGATACACTAACCCGCGCCGAATTAAAGCAGAGACGAGCAACTCAAACAGAAGCTGTCAAGAGGGATTGGGATTGCGACGACCGAGCCCATCATGCACCTGATTACAGCGGAGTCTTTCCATGATGCTTTCATGCAGACAAAGCTCTTCTGAGGGATCTGAAACGTCATTATACTTGCCTTGTGGATGAAGCTGTTTTATTTTTCAACCACGTACCATCACAGCCGTACGGGCTTGCGTCAAACTGTTCATTTAATTTTTATTTGTCACGCAGTTTATTACAATTTCGATAATACCCCACTTCTGATTTAGTGAGTGGAACTGCATTTTTACCTTTAAATCACCGTGTGAAGCTTTGCAGGGTGGCTTTCCATAGTTATTTTCGGTACCCGCAGTTAGGGTTCAGGGGCATCGGCATTCGGCTGCCGCATTCCGATGAATGCTGAGTGCCAAAAGCACCCGTGGGCACTGCTCCGTCAGTCTAAGTTAGAAAACCCCGGGTGGCTGGATTTAATCCGAGGCCCTCCACAACGACATTTCTCGCGCAGCTTTGGTACGCCTAACTCCGCATATCACATACTACTCCTCTCCCAGAGCGAGCAGGTCACTCGCTCTGCAAACAGAAATGCAAACCTGAAGGATAAACAATAAGTGAGGCTCAGCTTTATACACCGAGAGATAGCTGTCGTTTCATGCCAGTTCGAAGCGCTTACCATGGCACGTGTAGCCGTCCACATCGAGTCTGTAGCCGGGCGGGCACACGCACTCGTAGCTGCCAGGAGTATTCTTGCATTCGTGCTGGCACTGATCGTAGTTAGAGCATTCGTCGTCATCTGAGAGAATGGAGCAGCAAGCAGTTAGAGGACGTTCATCAATTCACGGTTAAAGTGCGTGTTTATGCAAAAAAAATGCCATGGAGAACTACCAGAATTCTCAAGTGTCTAACGCATTTCCCCAGGGAATGATCAGAAAAGTTTCACAAATAAGAAAGAAGTCGAACCCATATTTGAAAAGTACCTAGACGGGAAATGGTACTAGAAAGCCAAAGGAAAACTCATGCCAGTGCTCCACTCACAATGTCCTGTTTTTTCTTTGAACTGTTCACTTTAAGTGCAGGGTTTTAGACCTTTTTCAATGAGGTATTCGATAAGGTTTCTTTCGCTTGAATCAGTGCAGCAAGCAACTTGAATGACTTGAGGACAAAATGCGACCTATGATGAAGCCTTTGTGGCCGCAGTCAGTGAGCAGCGTTTTAGCAATATCTCTAATTTGACCGCCCGTAATGATGTTGCCGGGGTCAGGGCCAGGCGTTCATATCATATACTGTTCATATCATGAACTGAAAGGCGCTATCACAATGGAAAGAAACGCGAACAACGTGGCGCCTACACGATCCGCTGTTCGAATTTCTTTTCATCGCGCAGGGTTTTTATCCGTGCACATCAAGTTGGTTACTTCATCATATCATGGTTTTTTCGTCCACATCATGGTTACTTCGATGATAGCAAAAAGGCGCTAGATTCGTCCATGATACATTCCAGGACGAGTCTGACGTCTTTTTTGCACCATTTATATCAAAGCTCGAGGCAACGAGGTGAATACAAGGGGGGGGTACTGCGCACAAAAAGACAAGGACAAGAAGATAACACAACAAGCGCAGACTCGCGAGTCTGCGCTTGTTGTGAGTCGCGAGTCTGCGCTTGTTGTGAGTCGCGAGTCTGCGCTTGTTGTGTTTTCTTCTTGTCCTTGTCTTTTTGTGCGCAGTACCCCCCCTTGTATTCACCATGATTGACCGACTAGCCCAACAACGTACGCTCTCGAGGAAACGAAATTCGAACAGTGGAGCGTGTAGGCGCCACGTTGTTCGCGTTTCTTTCCATCGTGGTAGTACAATGCGTGAAACCTAGGCAGAATCTCAAAAATTAGTAGCAGAGCCCAACTCAGAATAACCTAGGCATAAGCTCAAAACCATCGGACAATGCGCGATCACCGCATTGGCATTTTACAAAAACAGTAAAATAGAGCAACCACTGTTAAATTTTCTTTTTCCGAAGGTAAAGAGTGAACACCTTTTTAGAATGACAAAAAAGTGAAGCTCTTAGCCTACGCTACTTGAGAATATTACATGGCCGATAGCTGCCTTTGCTTACAAACATGTGACTGAATCTGGAATGTCTGAGAATCAATCGTGCAAGCCCCGCCACGAAGAGAATTCCATCGGCAACACCGCATACATGTACTACCGCGCGGAGCAAAAGGTAAACCCACATCGCCCACAAACCCCATAGTGCCATTACAACACTTAAGTAAATCGTAATCATATCCACCCAGTTTTCGACACTTATATCAGAAGAATTCTCCCGAAAGTGCGACGCCCCTAATAACTTCATCGATGTAATGGAATGCGACATCGCTCAGCTAACTGAAAAGTGGTTAGATTCATCTATCAATAACACTCAACTACTGGATATTTTCACAGATTCGAATATTTGTCGTTGCGACAGTGTAAATCAGCGCAGGGGTGTTGTCCTGGTTGCCACTAAATGTCACCTACAGTGTTATGTTGTCGAATTAAACTCATTAGAAATTTTACTCTTCTTCATGCAACACTTATTGTCCACCAGATGCTGACTGACATTGTGTTGATCATTTCCACGTAACCCTGCACTCGATATCTTCATCACACCTAAATTTACCCACTCTTCTATTTGGTGATCTCAATTTTCCGTCCATAACCTGGTCTAACCTGCCTCTCACGATATCGATAAATATTACTGAAAGCATTTTTGCTACCAGCTGCATGAGCTTTGGCTTATCGCAACTTGTTTCCGCCACTACAAGTGAAACAGACTTTTCTGCACACCTTTTACGCCTTCTGCTAACATCTCATCCTGATAACTTTTCATCTCTTGTGCACCGCCAGGCCTCAATGATCACGTAATTTTTCACACCAGGTTTCAGTCTCAACTTTTGCTTCCGCAAAACATGACTAAAACAATTAAGCGTTAAGAAAAAGTGATTACGAAAGTATTAACAACGAACTTGTTGCTTTAATACTTGGTTTCGTGCTGACATATCTAAACGTTCTGTTTAATTAAACTGGTCGCCTTTTAGAAACAAACCACAACTAACCGCAAAGTACATCCTCATAACTCAAGTTATCGAACACTCACCCCCATGGTTCAACCCATCTCTCAGCCGGCTTCGCAACAAGAAGCGGCTATACAGAGGAGCTAAACTATTTTATAGAATTTCACAGCCGCCGCGGTAGCTCAATGGCTATGGTACTTGGCTACTGACCCAAAAGAAGTGGGTACATTATCGCCACGGGAGTCGCATTTCGATGGAGGCGAAATGATAGAGGTCCGTGTACTTCAGATGTGAGTGCTCGTTAAAAACCCCAGGTGGTCGAAATTGTCTGGAGCCGTACACTCCGGCGTATCTCATAGCCTGGGTCGCTTTCACACGCTAAACCCTACAAACCAAACCTAATAGCAACTCCAGGTGGCTGAAATATGCTGTCACAAAAGAAAAATATTTGAGTCTCAGCGAAAGCTAAACGTGTTTTCTTCTCATCTATTCTTCCCGGAATGGTTCACTCAGTACCTAAAATGTTTTGGAGTATACAAACCCAAAAATTTCGAAGCCTTTACTCTGTGTGACTACAGCAACTGCCCTGATCCTGATGTTGACGTTGCCGAATTGAGAAACTCTACTTTGCGTGATTCAGTAAAGGACCGGATCCAGAGGTAACTGATACCAGCTCCCCAATATGCCTGGCATCACATTTGCACACCGCAATATTATGAACCTTATGGAGCCTCTGAAACTCACGTTCTCAGCTCGCAGCGATGTCATTAATTCTGAGATCCAAAAAGACACAAAAATATGTCGTGCATTTTGTCTCCATTATTTCATCAGTCTCCATCTTGAGTGCTGCTGGCTGTTTGGAAACTGGATAAGATCATTCTTGTTGTAAGAAAAAGGTCAGTCGCCTTCCTGTAATTGTTACAGTCTCATATATGAATCAGCAGTGTCGCTTCGAAGTCGTGGGAAACGTAATCTACTCGAGCGTAATTAAATTCAGTTGTCGGTTCGAAGTCATGGGAAACGAAATCTACTCGAGCGTAATTAAATTCAGTTAGGTTCTTTCATCCTGTTAAGCATAGTTTTCTGCAAGCATTAACTTGCAAACCTAACTAGCTATGTTTATTAACTACTAAAGTTACTCCCTTGATATTAATGTAAGCACCTGTGCAATCAGCCTTCATTCACTTCAAAAAGCGTTTGAGAAAATTACTCACAGATACCTCTTTGAAATTTTTCACGCTTATATATTAAGTATGCAGTTTTGAATTGGCTGTAATCATGCCTCACTAACAGACAGCTATTCGTCTCTGCCAACAAGTCTTCATACCGAATGTTCCACGTCGTCTCCAAAGTGCCTGAAAGTGCTGTTCCCAGATTACAGTACCTTTTGCTGGGCTAGTTGGTGGGACATTGTGTTCAGGCCCGTCCTGTCAGTCTTTATGTGTGGTTTGTGTAAAATTTAGAGCTGTTTTCACTTTCCTGAACACAATGCTGTTCCCAGACCCTTACATTTCCTAATTTATATTAACTACCCCTGGAATAAGAAATCCTGCTACGCTCGTTTATTCGCAGAAGATTCTGCAGTTTATCGTCCTATTCCTAGCAGTAACGACATTACAGCATTACAGAATAATCTCTACACCAAGTTATAATCAGGATGAAGTAAGTGGTTAATGACTAGCAACAATAACAAAAGACTTAGTATCTTTCTACCCAGGGCATACTTGTGCCTGTTCAAATTATATTATTTTAAAAGGCCTATTTCCTCATACTTCGTTCAAACACATGGGCATTAACTTAGCACGCGGCCTCTCTTGGCCAGACAACTGCAAATTAGCTTCCCCCTCGGTAAAGATTACAGCCACTTTAACACTGATTCGACTATAATTAGAATACGCATCGGAGATTTCGTACCTCCATTAGTGAAACCGTTGTAACACTTGAATAGACACAAAATCGAGCTGGCCGGTATGGTTTATTTACTCCAATTATAGCTAATACACTACCATATCTAACCTGAAGTCACAAGCTTGCATTCCTTCAAACGTTCTTCGAGGTAAAATTTCTAGACTTTGTTCCACAAGTTTTACCTTTCACAACTGTCCGGCTCCGTCATCCTTCCCTCCCACCCGACATCACAACAACAAAAGTGTTTGCCCACCGCATGCCCGTACTACAGCGCCTCTTTTCTCGTTGTTGATCCATACTGTGAAATACTCGAATAATCTTCCCACTGAAAATGGGTTCCTACTCCAAACCACACCTGTAGAATGCCATCAAACTCAAAAATAATGAAATTTGCAACTAAATTTGCAGTCTGATTTTTTTTTGTGTCTTGCTAAGGCTTGTGTGGCTCTACGGCCATTTTTAGGCATTTAAACAGCGCGCGCTCTCTTCCAGTCACCTAGGAGCGCACACGGGAAGCGCAGCTGCGCATGACAGAACTATTTCTCGCCAGATGTGGCATCTGATTGCTGCGGTGAAGAGTTGGTAACGGCAGTGAAGTAGCATGTGGTGAGATTTCTGCGGGAGAGAATACCGTGGTGGCTCAGAGGATATATGGTGCTCGGCTGCTGACCCAAAAGACGCGGGTTCGATTCGTTCGAGGTGGCGGAATTATTATGGAGGCGAAATTCTAAAGGCCCGTGTACTGCGCGATGTCAGTGCACGTTAAAGACCCCCAGGTGGTCGGAGTCCCTCATAGCCCAAGTCGCTTTGGGACGTTAAACCCCCATAAACCTATGAAAAAACCTTTCTACTCCGTGTATTTTTTTTTCTGGCGTGGTGAGATGTAGCGCCTGTTTTTGTAGCCTTAGCCTTTCGTGGTTGAGAGCGTCGTCCGCATGCCTGGCTCCGTCGATATGTTTTATGATGTGCCCGCTTGTGAGAAAGTGCTTTCAGCGACACCTTTCGAAGCCATTCCCGATAGACCCTCTAAAACTTGACAGCCGAGAAACCCTCGTCAAGACTCTTCAGGAAGGATGGCAGGGTGCCAACTATGCGATATCCGTGGACATCGAGGAACTCTTCTCTTTAATACCACACGGGGAACTCTTCAGCGCCATGCGTGACGAGATAGACTTACACGCAAGTGTCACATTTCAGAACGCCCGCGGTGTCACCGTCGATCACTTCCTTGAGCTACTGGCTGCTTACCTTGATTCTACACTTGTGTGCTTTGAGGGAAAAATGTATGTGCGAATGAAAAATATATGCATTGGCTCGTGCGTTTTCGTTGTTTTATGCGAGATATTTTTAGCTCATTTGACATTCTGCGATCGCAGGATGTCGACACAGCTTACTCGAGCGTAGTAAAAATCAACCGCTACCTAGACAAGTGTCTAGCAGTTTTTAATTTATCGGAAGCGTCCCAGTTAAAAGCTGCTGCAGACAAGATTTTGTACTGATTTAGCAATTGCTCAGAGCGATTGCGTTTTACCATGGAAGTTCCTAAAGGCAAAGCATTTAAGTTTTTACATTAACAAATTATCTTTAGCCACGACGATCGTGTATGTTGAAGACAATGCCGAGTTCAAGAAAGTCACTTTTGCCTTTCCACTCGCAACACTCTAATCTGATAAAGCAAGGTCTGGGGGCGTCTTGCATGAAGTCTGCCTTGCCTAAGCCTTGTGAGTATATGATAGCTGTTTCTTTTGCCTCACAGGTCGAGAAGCTGGGTAAACCCGGCTACCCGGAGACTCTGGTGCAGGATGTAGCAGAATCGCTTTTAAAGAAGACCATTTATCTTCGATCTGAGCCATGCGAACCGGAACACCAATCTGAGAAGAGCAAAAATTTTAGATTATTCCCAGCCAACAAAAGTCTCGCATAACATGAAGAAAACTGCTTCGAAGTATGGCGTGCAGCTGGTGTTTATAACAAACACGTTTGTTATAACGTTTATAACAAACACAGTTGGGAGTAGTGTTTGTCCCGTCCACTTCTCTTGTGTTTGTCTTTCCAAGCTCCTTCAACATTTGGGATGCTATACCAACTAGCCCAGCGGACAACCTTGTTAAACCGTTTGGAAACGTTCTTTTGGTCCCGAATAAACCGGTACCTTCTATGCTGACTGGGGCTGTGTCACTCGTCGTGCGAGATCATGGCTCGCGGATCCCGTTCCATGAAAAGAAATACCTTCAGCCTCTACAGACGAGGCAACGCGTTAGGCTCCGAAACCAAATACAACCAATGATCGTGCCTTCCGGTCCTGAATGCAGCTTTGAGCTGATATTTTTCAATGTTGGTTTAGCTCTGACCGCAAAGAATACATTCGTAGCGAGTTTAATTTTCTGTGTGATGAGAGTAATCGCTTGATGATGGTGCGCCTCCTTCGTGCCACACAGGTATGCCTACATCTACATGCATAATAATAATAATCATGAAGAACACACATTGTGCAAACTTAAATCGGCTCTCAACATATTATTCCTGCTAGTGCACTGAAAGACAAGAAAACGCTTTGGAAGATTACAGATAGATCGGGGTGCGCCGTCACAGGTCAAGAACACAAGTAACGTACAGTCGCGGGTAAAAAAGATTAGCACACATGACGGAACACCAGAGCGCCGGAATGACAACGCGTGGCGCTGCGGGTGGCGAAGAGGCTGATAACGAGAGTGCCGGGCCGTTCCCATTCTACAGTATTAGGGGGGTTCAGCGGACTGCCACGGACAGCAAAATTACTGGCTAAAAGCAGCGCTATCATGTATTGTTCCCACGAGTTCCTTTTGACAAACCATCGCGGACATAAAAAAAAGTAATAAAAAGAAATCATTTTTGCTCATGATAACCGAGCCAAAATAAATGCTGCAAGCACAGTCACGTAGGGTCGGCACTTCTACGCTCGGGCGGTGCACGCTTGATAAAGCTTACATCCTGCCGTCCCCCCCTAGGCTGCAAACATGGAAACGGCCCGTTCGGCAGGTCTGCGTACCGCAGCGCCGCGTGGTGAGATTTACGAATTCTAATCGCCAGTGATCTGTGCTAATATTTTTTGCACGCGACTGTACGTCATGCATACGAGAAGGAAGCCAACAGTCACCGAAAACAAGAAGCATAGTTGTTCTTTTTTTCAGTTCTTTTAATTTGTGGTGCTCATCAATGAGAGAATAATAGAGTATTCGTTTTTAAAAGATAATTTATTACAAAGCAGAAGAAGAAACAAACACAAGCCACCGGTGGGATCCGTACCAACGGCCTCCGAATTAGGCGTCTGGTTCTCTACCAACTCAGTTACACCGACTGCTGTCCAGTCTTCTGCTTTCAGGGGTATTTATGTATTGCCTGTAACCTAACCTTGAGTGTTCATTAGCGCCAACCTATCATGCATGTCATGCGTTGCACTAACTTCCTGAGAAAATTTAATTCAGTATTCTCGGCGAACGGTCCTGGTACACACAGCATTCCTGCCGATTGTATCGGGAAGGTTTTCATCAAGGACTCTTGAAGGGATTTTCGCGATTGTTTGGGACTGCCTCTGCCGTCAATCGTGCTACGTCTCGGAAATGCCAGGTCGATTGCCTAGAGAAGAGGCAAATCGTCACAGAGCACGCTATGGTCTCTTCCCTCACGGGGAAGGGCTCGGCGCTAAGAGGACGCCAACCATAGAGCAATATGTTTCAGGGAAGAAATGAACCCCTTGCGCTCTTTTTTGCTTCTCATGTGCAACGCAGCTGTACTGCTGCAAAAGTATAAGCGACTCTATGCAGCAGCGAGCAAAGCACGAGAGGCGAAGCTATGGTGGCTGTCATAGCGGAGCTTCAGCGGCGACATAGCGAATACGCAATCACGTGACCACCGTGCTCCTCGTGATAATTTCGCCCTAATTAGGAGCGGCGGGGAGTAAAAAAAAAAAGACGCGGCTGAGAAGTTACAGCCACCACAGTTATGATAAAGGGCCACGTATAGAGCCGAGGCGAAGCGTCAGGCTCGAAGCGCTGCATGTATGTGGGAAGCCAGAGTCACAAAACAAGCGGCACCAGGTAGAGGAGGGGCGAACGCTGTCGACACGGTGCCCGACAAGATCTTCACGTCGGTGCCAACACACATCTCACAAGACCAGGCGCTCGTTATGACCCTCCCAGATCAGAAACACAATATACGTGTATGCGTTGCAGCAGCATTGAAAGCGAATGCAGCAATTGGAAAAGCACAATGTGCGCTAGCTTTGATCAGCATTACCGGGACTGAATGATTCCTTTGAAAGGGATAAGGGGGCTAGGGATTATGATGGGTTAGAGGTGGAAGCAGGAGTCAGTATTCCTCAGTCCACGAGTTCGTTGGCTTCAGCTGTATTTTTCACCCGTTGGATCAGCCAAACGTGTCAATGCGGGTCTGAGTCAAGCGGAAGATCCCACTGCTCATGGTTAGGGCTATCGATTTTTGGATGCAGTGGATTATACCTGCGACCCCACGCATACGGGTACAGGGCCGCCGTATCTCGAACCAGACACATGCTGCCTCGTGTCGTGAAAGGCCATGTTTTGTGATATAGAGCCCCAACTGGAAGTGAGTTAGCTTGTACCTTCGTCAATATGGTGGTTTGGTATGGGGTTAGGCTCTCATGTGAACCTCATTCTTCCTTCACCTTTCTTTATATGCTCCAATTGTTTCCCCACATGTTTCTTGTATATTAAAGGATTCTACCAGTGACCCCGCACCAGGGCCAGTGAAATCTCGCACGACGGTATCTACCATGATGTTACTCTGCAGCCCAGCGCCCTTGACCCAAACAATGTTTTGCTCGAGAGACAGGAAGGAACTTATTACCATGAGTGGAATCGCCATTTAACTTTTTCCCCAAAGAAATCTTGTGGTATAAACAACCGCAGGCACTGCACAGTACTACTATCAAAGAACGTAGTTCCATACAAATGACACCTATTACGCTGCGCTGCCATACACATGCTCCATTGCAGCGGCACCACAGCTTGGAAATGGGGCAGTGTGAGGGACATTACTTTGCACGCTCAGCAAACAAAAGCAGACCCCTCTGTGCAAAGTCAAATGGCAAACATACCCTCGCACGCGCCTCTCATTGGTAGGTATCCTTCTGGGCACGACCACTCTCTGAAGAAACCAATGGGGGTCGCTGCACGCATTTCCTGCAGCTGTCCCACAATCAATGGATCATTTCGAGGATCACCAGTAGAGGTACGGGACGGGGCTGTGAAAAAAAATAGGAGAGGGTTTAGCACGGCTAAGCGCGGCATATCAGCACAGCACTGGTTACGGTGGGCACATAAGGTCCTTAAGTGATAAAGCCATTTCACCTAAAGGTATTCGGCCTAAAGGCCTTCTACTTCAAGCTTTCACCCGGAAGGCGTTTACCAAGAAGGCCGCCACTCGAAAAGCCTTTAACCTTAAGGCCATTTGCCTACAGGTCTTTTCCACAAAGGCCTTTGCCATAATGGCGTTTCCCTGAAGGCGTTCACCTTGAAGGTTTACCATGTATACCCTTCACCTAAGTGAATGCCTGCCAGGTATGTGCACCTGGCAGGCATTTAATGACGGTTGGGCAGATGGTGGGCAGATGGGCAGATGGGCCGCCAGCCGGAAAGCAGGCTTCAGACACGTACAGCCTTTTTCAAAAGTTTAGAGCCCAGGGTGTTTGCTTCTGAGCACTATTGTGACTCTCTTGTAGTCCTCATGGAAGTCCTACGCGTCGGAGGGAGCAGGACGAAAAGTCTTCTTACCTTCAGGAGATTTGGGACGCTGAGGACGTATTACGAGCAAAGCAGTGTGGCCCAGAAGCAAACCCCCTGGACTCTAAACTTTTGACAAAGGCTGTACGTACCTATGTCCGAAATAAATAAAATGCTCCTAGTAATTCTAGTGCACTAATAATAACAAAAAATGAACAAGGATTGCCTCCAGTCTGCAGTATAAAGATTAAAAGGAGCCTTGCATGCTGAGGCTTCCGAAAGTTCTTGTAAGGGGGCATACTGTGAGGACAAACAAGCGAAAGTGCAACCCCCGAACCGAGCAAGAAGCTGAATAAATTTAACAGCTACGTACAGAAACTATTCGGCTACCCTTTCCGCAGGCTGTCAAAGCAAATACTTGCTAGAACACCAAAGTGGCATTATTGCATTCTTTTATTCACGGTCATTTTTATTTAGAAAAGAGCCAGGCCAAAAGCCGTTGTGTCACGGAAATTGCGGCTGACGTAGCAAACTAGAACTTTTGTTTAGGTGCCGCCACTGCGAAAAAACAATTTTGCTGTGGTAGCTATCGTTTAGTCAATGAAAGACATTCTACTTGAGTTAAGTTCACTAGTTTCATCGTCTAAGTATCGCATGCTTCTTCAACAGGTGCAATAATCTCCTGAGACAAGGCTTAAATTTACTCATAGTCCGCTTAAATTTATAAAAGAGAGCCCACGTGAATGTGTTTTGCATCCGCGCTAGGTACGCGCTATTGTTCAGATTTTAAAGGACTACTCCAACGATTTTTGACCCGACTTTGAAACTGGTTGATCGCGGTGGCTCAGTGGTGATGGCGCTTGGCTGCTGACCTGAAAGTCGCGGGTTCGATCCCGGCCGCGGCGGCCGAATTTCGATGGAGGCGAAATTCTATAGGGCCGTGTACTGTGCGAGGTCAGTGCACGTTAAAGAACGCCAGGTGGTCGAAATTTCCTAGCCCTTCACTACGGCGTCCCTTATAGCCTGAGTCACTTTAAGACGTTAAGCAGCCATGGAGCAAGTCAGCCCAAATAAAGAGTTTCGTTTCGAAGACATTCTCGCTGTTTTCCTGTTCGTTGGACTGCAGTCACCGCTACTTGACATTATGGTTAGCAATTAGAAACTGACACAATGTTTTTGATTTTAAAATAAAGCGATTAATTGCGTTCAGTTTCAGCCTGAATTTACAAGATGTATATTGGCTAATGCAAGCCAATGTGGAGTCTGTTCACTGTTAATGAATCAATTGCGCTAAGGAATTTCTATAAAGACCAAGTCTAGGTTTCTCACCTGTAATTACCGGTGTACCCACTTATTTCTTCATGTATATACTGTAAGGAAAACTTAATTTTCATAGTAAAATTCATTTTCATAGTAAAATTCATTTTCATAGTAAAATTAATTTTCATAGTAAGACTTATATACATCCAAATATTGGTTCAAAAACTTATTGCAAAAATAATATGCACAACATTATTCCAAAATATAAAATAGTCCCAGGAAGGAAGGCTTTTTATGTGGTTATTAATCTGTCATATCGATAACTGACATAAGTTCATCCAAGTAAAATAAATAGTACTGTTAAAAATAAAATTGATAATACATTAAAGTTATAACACCTGTCATATAGTAAGTTGTAATCATTTGAAAATATTTGTATAATATTCTGATACAAAAATATTGCAAGATATTAAGAACCGTATTCAATACTAAATCCTGCAACTGGGGCAAATTATGATTCCCCCGAATAGAAATGAATAAGTACTTAAGCTAGAAATACTGACAGAAAATTGAGGATAAATTTAAGTGTAACGAAATTTATTTTCGAGAGAAATTCATTCACGGTGGTAATATTATAGAAATTCTCAAAATAGGAGACATAATACAAAAACAAATTTCAAGAAAATATTAAATTTATTTCGTTTCTAAACAATATAATGGCATCTCTGAAGGGCTCAAATAAACCTTGGAATCCAGTTTTGTTTGGCCTTGAAGAATTTGGGAATATCTTACAATTTTCGTTTTAAGAAACTGATTTTATGATTTTCGCCTCCTCCAAATGTACAAAGCCTTGTTCGAACGTCGAATGCCGTTCTTAGAAGAAACTATCAATTTGCGCGAAAATGCGCACTCCCATCGAACTCGCCATCGTGAAGTTTGGTATGTTCCACGTCCTCGCACTAATTACGGATTTCAGACACTAAATTACGCCTTACCTACTTTGCTTAATCAATTTCACCTACCCAGCTCTTCCGCTCTTTTGCCTTCGAACAAACAGATGAAAACTGCGATGCCTTGATTGCTCTTTGTGTTGGAATGTATTTGCTTTGAAATGCCTTTTCTTTTTGTATGTGATGTAAGATATATTATGTTGATTGCTTTTCCGGTTGCGGATAAACCGTACATTCTTATTTGTTCGATTTCTTTTTTGTTCTGTTCAAATTGTGAACTAAGTGCTTTGTATGTATGCTTTACATGCTTTCATTATCCCTGCCGCCGATGTAGTTTGGGGGAAGGGAACGTTGTCAAGCCGCAATATTGCGGCTTTTTTTCCCTCCTCCTCAGCCATGTGATTTTCTTTACATGTCTGGAATAAAGTTGACTTGACTTGACTTGAAGAACGATACCCATGACAGTGTGAAAATGAAAAGTATTTAAAAATCAGTTTCCACTTATAAAGGAATGTAATTATACATAAACGATGTTTAAATTCTTCAGATTTTTATAACTTTATTCCTTCCGAAAATTGACAGAGAAACTGTTGTTAATTCTTAATAGAAAAAATTATTTTTAAGCATTAATTTCATACTAGTGATAATTTTAATATTATTGAGATAGAAACGTGATTTTGATCGGTCTAACTGAGATCCTGAAGAAAATTAAAACAAACTAACTTTTATCTTAACTTCTTCATTAATAAAATATCCTAATCGAACGTCGATGTCACGAACTATTTTGTCAATGAGAACTGTCTAAAATTATTACGCTGCTATCCCTAGAGTGTTTTTTATGTAAACATTACTGATTGTTCATGTTTGGAAAATGTTTATGATATTATTTACTTGCGACAATTAAAAAGCTGGTTTTGTTGCCAAGTCAAATTTAAAAAAATTCTTGGAGTCTTCTTGTCTTTAATTTTAATTATTTTTCTTCTCAAATATTATGTCAGTTTTACATCTAAGAAAGAATTTTTCTGTATTTCCGTTCTCTTAGCTTTCAATTAAATTCTTCTTTCAGTACCTCTGTACAATCAATATACATCAATATAAGTAACATATAGCAGGTTTTTCGTTTATTTGAAACTAATTCTAAATGAAAAGTTGAGCTGTTGGTGTGTCACCCTGAACGGCCATCAAGGCGCTCGGATGGAGACCACCGTGAGGACACGGCTTGGGCGGGCACCGGCGTGTCTCGTAGTCGCTGCCGAGGCAGCCACGTCCTCCGGCCGAGGGTGATGGGTTATCGCAGGTGCGGAACCGACGGCGGTGGCGCCTTCTGCCGCACGTAGCCGAACACTCTCCCCATGGGCTCCACTCGGACCATCCACCATGCACTGCGCCAGCGCATGAAGTGCTCAGGGACGGAGATGAAACGCTTGCCTGGTAGTCGTAACGGTTATTTTAGAAAACTGCCACCCCTCAAGGGCGCAGGGAAGCAGCGTGAACTATATAGAAGAACAAAAAGAAAAAAGGCCAAACAAGAGACCAGAAAACCTTCCACAAATAAAGCAGCGGGATCGAACAGACGCTACCCAAGAGAAACATGAACCAGATTTTCATTAATGCCTATGAAAAAATGTGAACTTTGGTATACTCCGACTACGATGCAATTTCAGTTACATGGTGAAGAGAGAACTGTAATTTCCGGCTGCATACACTTTTCTTGATAGAGCGATAGAGTGCGGGGCTGCAGTCGTCAATTTGATTCACCAGGACATAGCATAATTAGGATCCGTGCTACTATAATGGCCTAAGAAAAAGTCGCGGTGCCATCTCTTTGCTCATGACACCAAAACCACTGCGGTGCACTTAAGCTCCGCCTTGAAGGGTATGACGCGAGAGCTTTAACGTGTCCCGGCAGCGGCTCCTTTTGTCCACGCTGACACGGAAGCTGTTTCTGTAGTATGTGATTGACCACACGACATTCACGTAAGGCCACGCTTTAACTCAGCTGTACGAATATGCCTACGTGCCCTAGGTAGTGCGAGGCCTCCATCAGCTAAAGGCCGGAAAAGGTTATCACGCCTTGTTCTCTCAGAGGCCTATTGCCAAACAAACGTCGCAAACACTCGGTGAATTTTCCTTGGATTTGCTCGACTACATAACAAAACCTTCAGGGTGCACCACAATTTGGCAAATAAGAACACATTGCACACGATGTCCTGCGCCGAATTCGACAGATCTCCACCTCACAATCTAATCTCATTGTGAAACAATTATTGTTCAGGTTTTTGTTTCTGAGAGACCAACGCGACCCTTCGAGCATTCCTGCAGCTGCGCCTCTCGTCTGCTCTTGTAAATATAATCGTTTCTTCTAGTCATTGTCTAAGGTACTCTCTTTTCGGGTCCATCATGCTTCCGGAACCAATGTATTGGTCCGTGTACAGCGGAAGCGAAGGTATAAATAAAGATGTTCTAAAACAGGTTAAAAATTCATGGTTTCGATGAGAGCTAAAATATTTTTCTTCATTCTGCATACCAATACATTGCCTGTCAAAATTCGGCTTAAGAGAGAGGCCTGCTACGGACATGGGGACAAATCGCCTGCTATGTACTAAGCCAGATAGTGTCGAAGATGTATTTCTCGATTACCAGGGCGCTGCATTCTTTTGGGGTCCACAGCAAGGTACCCATAAAAGTGAGTGCCCGCTCACTCAAAGAGGCATTCGGTTTCTCGCTGTTAACAAGGAGCTGATTCCGTATGAAGTGCTGTTTTTTCTTGGCTTGCAAGCGATCTGGCGGCCTAGACTGGCACTGATAAACTGTGATCCCGGTGTCCGACCTGTGCGAAGTTGTTTTGTTGAGAATGTATGTAAGCTGCGTGACACCCTCAGGAACCAAGGTTTCTGTCATGAAGTGATTGGAATGATTTATGCTCTTGTCAGAATGTACACTGGCTGCGACATGTTGGCTAGCGCGAATAAAACAGCGGATAGAGAAAGAGAAGCAGACGGGACACACGTCGTCTTGTAACCAAGCCAAGCTCGTTATGCGTCGCAGAGTTGTCACCTACCGGGGCACGCCTCCGGGTGGCAGAAGTCCTCTTGCTCGGGCTCCCCCTGGCAGTCCCTGCCTCCCGACTCCGGCGGGAGCGAGTAGCAGGATCGCCGCCTTGTCCTCGTGCCACCGCCGCACGACGCCGAGCAGGAGGACCACTCGGACCAGGGACCCCAGCCACCGTGCACTGCGCCGCACAGGTGAGCAAGGAAGCTTAACCGAGAGTAGAGAGACCGACCATGGAGCCAATGTATTTGTTTCGCGTGTGTTGCTGTATAACACGAGGAGTGATCGGCTGCGGCGATAGCCTACTGCTCTCCTGCAGTGGCCACCAACCACCTGATCGCGGCGCCACAGGTTCGAATGCCTGTCGCGGCAATATTTATTCATTTATTTAATGTTTAGCTGGGTTACACCGAACACCCTCTGGTTATACACTTTTAGCTGAAATAATTTACAAGATTCGTAGCCATTGTTCATCCTAGTCATTGCTAGCTAAGGCACTGCGAAAGCTCGCATGAACAACAGTGGAGGTGACCGATACAGGAGGGCTGCTCCAGTCGTCTGAAGTACACGCAATGAATGAATGAATGAATGAATGAATGAAGGGAACTTTTTGTGATAAAAAGTGAATCCAACCCTTTCTGCGTGATCAACGCGTGGAGATATGCAAGGAAAGAATAAGAATGCCATCATGAAAAACGAAGTTGTAAAAATTTTCTGAAATAAACTGTATAGAAAATTTATAACAGGAGGCGAGAGATATAATTTTCAATGACTTTTTGCTTGAAATGACGCTATCGATGCGATTATAATTACTAAGAATGATTCGAACGGACTAATTTTGAACTAATTAGGAAGAATAAATCAAGTTCTTGCTGCTGGGTTCTAGATGGATGTGGCATATATATAGGGTTTTTGCAACCGCAATTTTAGTGAGACAGGAACAGTGGAAAAGTCACGGCACAGATGTGCTAGCACAGGGTTAGAGCCGCTAACTAGTTTATTAATATGTAATAAACTTTATTAATATGTAATAACCCTTTTGCAAAACGACCCTACTGCTTACGAGAAAAAAAAGGCGTTCCTGTCACTGGTGCAAGCTTACCTGGGCAGGCGGTATCGAAGCAGGCAACCACGTCGCGCGTTCGTCCCGCACAGGCTGATGACGGCGAAGAAGTCTCGGCGGCCAAAGGCTGACCGGAGGCCACGAACACACAGAGCCTCTCCTTCAAGCCCGGACCGCAGGAGGAGCTGCACGGGCCCCAGGGTCCCCAGGCGACTTCCTGCTCATTGCCTGCAGCAGGCAGAGCGGCGCCGCGAAGCGCCATTGGCGAATCTGTTACAGGGCACCGCGGCCGGGATTGAACCCGGGTACTCCAGCTCAGCAGCCGAGCGCCCTAACAGCGGATCCAGCGCGGCGGGTGCCTCTTAGTTACATAAATGCAAAGTGCTTAGGGGATGTCCCTCCGGTGGAGTAAGGCTTTGAACTAAGGGAGTACTTACTCATTAGCGTTCACCCAAGCGCCTCCATGCGGCGGAAAAGAAAAGCTATAGAGTTCTTCCACAAGCTGCTGCGCTAGTGACAGCGATTATGATGACCTCAGACTCCCATACGTTCACAGAAAGATCAATCCGGAATACTGCAAAAGCAATTGAGGGAAAGGCAGCGGCAAATAACAAAGCTGGCGAGTGTTTCTTATTTGCAATAGTTTAAAAGCATGTCGGAAGTAAACAGAAATGACTGTCCATAAACAATCTCATTGCCAAATAGCAAAAAGAAGGGAGACTGCACTGCTACAGCCAGACAAATTCCCGTAGCTACAAATGCAATCTTCTCCTCTGCATAAGCCAACAAATGTTGAATAGCATTCGACTGCTCCTTTCTCGCTGGGACAGTGCGAAATTAAACCATGCTCGAGCCAGTCAGTCATCATCGTCACGTTGTGGTGACAACACCGTAAACATGACGAGCAGACTGGCGTGGCGCTAAAATTCACTCTTAGTAAGCTTGGCCAGCGGTCGACGAGGAACAGAATCTCCGCTGTTCTAGGATGCGCTTAATTTAATATTGACAAGGAACTATTGAGATAGAGCCCGGTAATCAGCTACTACAATCTTGAACAGCGTAGAGACTGTTCAAGATTGTTCAAGACTGATCAAGTCTGTTCAACAGTCATGAGACTGTTGTGTGCGGCTGCAATCAGCAGCCGCCTACAACAGTGTCATGAAGCATCATGAATCCCTCATGAATCAGGAGGTATCTCGTGGCATAATGGGACGAAACCTGGGGCCTGCGGCTTTGAGCATGATCTTTGAGCACCACTACCCACCTCAAATACAGGGTGTTTCACTTAAGACCTTGCACAAGTTATTAAAAAAAGGCTTTTTTGTTTAGAAGAGCGCACTTTTCAGCATCGCATTGTCAGCGGTGCAGCACATCAGTGCTAACCAGCAGGCGGGTTAACAAATACGAAATAGTTAACGTGTTAACAATTAGATTTAGCCTCCTTAATTGTTGAGAGTTGTGTAGCCCACCGCAAGTAATAGCCATGTCAGTTTTTAGAATTTCAAAAAAGCAGCCAGCCTCGGCACTATGGCCCAACAAATTTTGGCTATTTTGACGAGTTAGGTGCACTGAACAGGTTGCCTTGCTTTCAGGCTTCTCGAAAGTGCATGTATTTTGGAGCGATGAATCCAGAATGTGTTGGGACACAGCGCCAAGGGTAGCCGCGTTTTTGAAATTCTTAAAACTGATATGTATATTACTTACAGTGGGCTACACGCCTCTCAGTAATTAAGGTCGGAGAAGTGTAGCCATTTTTCCACCTTTTCATAAGGTAGTCCTTGGAAGATTGGCGGCTCATTGGGCTACACGAACATCAAAGGCGACGTCTGCTCTGTAGGATTCATCTTATGGGACATGGGACGTGAACGGTCCAGCACTTGAACCCAATGTCATATGGTGGTAACAATGCCGTACACGACAATCGAGGAGACTGGCGAGGCACTGAAATGAACTCTGTATTGGGCTGGCTTGTACATACAAAGAACTGAATTGAGTGGTGCTGTCGGGACAGAAGGGAGCCAGAACTTATTGAGAATGTAGCAAGTTTTCGCGGGGAGCCTGCGTGTCAATTGCAGTACGCGGTGTCATACTGCAGGTTTCGCGCTTCACGATACTTACTGTTTTGACGGCGAATTTAGAACTACATCGAAAACAATTTCGGTGCAGCAGTAAACGGAAAAGTAAGCAGCCCATCACCGGCGCAGCCGTAGCGGTGTGAACAGTGCGATCAAACGACCACAGGGAGACTAGCCTGAACGCGTGCCGTTCTCGCAAGACTACTACTCCAGTTCTTCGGCGATTCAGTCGGCTCTGCCGTTGCCAGTTGGCGGAGGTTCTCAACGCCGAGTTTCGTTTCGTACGCCGCTGCAACTGCACTCCGTTCATACCAACCACGTTAACCAGACGCCGTATTCTGCATCGGCCCATTTCCTGTCCATTAGATTTGATCCGCTGTGATTAGTCGCTTCTCCCATTGACGTAAGGCGTTAGAGCAGATGTCATGCTGGTCTTGACAGAAACACGACTATCATGCCAATTACATACAAACGTCTCGATCTCACTGGCGGCCGGGCGCCGACGCCCACGAAAGACGCAGCACGGCGACGCGCTTGACGCCTGAAGAGTTTTATCGCCGTTAATCCAGGTTTTACAAATAAACCTGGTGTCATTTTTGCGCGAATTGGCGCAGCACGGTCCGTGTCGCTCAGGTGGACCGTATACGGCAACACGATGATGGCTAGCGGCGCGGTTGTGGCTATGATGGACCATTTTCTTTTGCACCTGCTTTTGCTTTTGTATATTGATGCCACGGCCAAATTAAGTTAAGAGTGGAATGCATTTAAGAATACGGCCCCAGGGCCCGGCCACTGTACGCACGCGCCGCGGAAAAGTAAAAGAAACAAATCTGAGCCTATTGTATTTGCGCGCATTGGTCGCTTTTCTGTGTCGAATCGAATACGCGCAAAATTTTCTTTTGTCCCCAATGAGAGATTAGTCGAATAGAAAAGAATACAATATTTGCAAGCCATGTTCTGATTGAATGAACTATCAGGGCCAAAGGTCTCCAGAACGCGCGCAAAGCAATTTTTGAGCTTAGCTGTCAGGTTTTTCAGCGGTCACCTGATTTTCACTCCCATAGACTGCAGCTCGCGAGTTGGAATTTCGTCCCTACAAGTGTCATATCGAGCCGCCATTTAATAGCAAAGTTATATTGTTCGGTTCATGCGTCCTCAAGACTTATGTTCCCAGCAGTACGTTGCTTTTAAAAGATGGCATTGCTTGAAAACTACATTAGTCGGGAGAGCGTTTTTGAAGTAGTAATTTTTTTTATCTAAAAAAAAAATTAATGCACAAAGAAACAAACATCTAAACCACTCGCTCGCAGACAAAAACTTTCACTACAGGCGATGAACGGGAAATCATTAGTGCCACCACGAAGTTGTATATAAGTTTATGTACGTTATGTACACTCGTGAACAAGTTACTGTTTGCGCAGTACTGCTGCGACGCGAACGGAACGGGACGCATCGCGCTAAGCCCTTTTTCCAGTATAGCACGCGGTGTCAAAGCACCAGCCTCTCCCGAAATGCTTTTCGACCAGCAATTTGACGCTGAGCCAAGCCCAGTATTTGACAAGTGTTGAAGAATGATTCCAAAACTGCAGAAAAGTAATTATAGCAGTAAATAGTTTTAGATTTCTTCATTTTATTCGTTTATCGAATCAAAAACGAAGATATTCGATTCACTTTTTGACTATTTTAGACACTGTATCAGTTGCCTTTTTTTTTCTTTCACGTAATCAGAGCCGTGAACTCGATGCGTGCAATAGAATCTCTTGGCAGCATGCACCGAACCAGTGGTTGGTACTGGATTCGTGCGCACGCATTCTCAAAGGCTTTTACAGGGCGGCTGTACAGACGAGTTGGTTCTCACAACGAAAATTGCAGCGTTTCAAGACACGGACATTTACGAAGTAGACAACACGGGCTCTTTTCATGCTGTGTACTTCGTATGTGTTCGTGTCCTCGAGCGCTGCAAGTTACATCGTGACATCGACGGGATGCGGAAATTTGCGATGGACCAGCGTTTTAAGTTTTCGCTGCGCTTGCTGTATATGGGCCGGATTCACTACGTTCAGCGTAAGACTCTGCACTGACATCACTGGGCCAGGGCGTGCCGTGGTTCGCAGCTCGCCAGTTACTCCCTACAAAGGAAGAGAATATGAGTCGCCCGGAGAATCACTGGAAAAAGTACATGGCCAACGTCGCAGCGAAGGCGAGTGAAAGCGATGACAGCGTGAAGATACCGGTTTCCACGCCCGTGGAGCAGGGCGAAAGCCAGGAAGTGCCCACGCGCAAAGCCGCACGGCGCGAGAGACAGGCCCACCTCGATGATGCCACTCCTGTGTTTGCGCGTGAGTTCAACACCAACCCGCTTGGCTGTGCGTGTCCGGTCTGCGAGAGACACTCAAAGCCGCTGAGAATCTCAGCGGTAACTACCGGATTAGCCTCCTCAAGTAACATCGCAGTGAAGCGGTATTAAGCGATAAGCTAAGCATGGGTTTCTTGCTTAGTCAAGTCGCCTTTCCAAAGTCGTTGTTGGCGTTGTGCTGCCCACCACGTAGCATCCCGGCTGCGGAGGGAGCAGAAGGACCGAGTGAGAAGGAAAATGCCGTATCGGTGTATGCACATACCACGACGAAGGCCTTCATTGAGACAACAGAGCTTTTAATCCGACAACGCAGTAATAGTCGTCTAGAAAAAAGACCCATCTTGCGCCCATTCAGGAAGACAAGACATTCAGCGAAGAAAACACAAACGAGCTGGAAAGACATGCTGAGTGACTTAAATTTTAAAGCAGTGTTTCATTATGAACACCTATATGGCGTTAAACAAATACACAAAAAATAAGAGAAAGAACAAAACGATTGGTTACGTCTGGAGTGACATCAGGTACACAGTGCTGTTCATTTTGAAAGCTTTCAACGACTTGCTTTCTCAAATAATGTTTAGAACGATTATAAGAACGTCAATTTGGGCTAGATGGTGCATTATTTGTCAGCGTCAGTCTGTGTCAGTCTTTTTTGTGTACGTCTTGCTGTAGCGCTATTACCAGTTCTGTCTTAAATGTTTAGAACAGAACGATAACTCGGTGGCGTTAGTTGCTGCGCATTTTTTATTATAATATTTGTCCTCTGTGTTGTAGTTGTGTAATTTCGCAAGATACTTGTGGAAAAATGCGGTAGGATCGAAAATAGATTTAGATCTAAGTGGCTAATTATACGGTTGTTTATGACATTCCTTATAGTAAGACATTGATTTTTTTTAAAGAATGGGGCAGTTTTTCTAAACTAAGGTGCACTGTATATTAACCGCAGAAATTTCTTCTGCAGAAGCTATATGCTTGTTTTAGGCGCTGTTGCCTAAACAAGAAGACAGTCGTGAAAATGTGAATGCACCACCATCCAGACGACGGACCACGGTGTTGTTTTGGCCCGCGGACTAGCGGTCACGTGGCGTCTAGCTTCCGGTCTACGAGGTCCGCACACGGTCCGTGGACCGAGTCGGGTGAGAAATGCGAAAACATTTTTTCCGGCGGTGGACCACGGACTTTTTACCTACTGGCACACTTGAAGTCTCACAACCACGTACACTTGTCTCCTCAGGCAGTCGATTCACCACTGCTATCAATCCGTGTACCAAGGCGACACCAGCGAAAGTAGTAGTCTTGCGCGCACTGTAAACATGTCAGCGTAGTCGGACGATGCCACGTTTTAATTTTGAAGCGAAAAGCTTCACTAGGCTCGTCAACACCGCGCTTCGCGTGGGCCACCCCAGGGCGCCGCCGTGCGCGCCCTTTCTCTCCTCGCCACCCCCTCCGTTCTCCTCCTCGCCGCCGTTTACCCTTCGCCGCTGCCGCGCGGCCTCCGCCGCAGTCCCAGGAGAAGGTTCTTTCGCAAGGCGTTGTGATAACGCGTGAGCGGCGGCGGCGGCCGTAGAAGAGGCGCTGACATTCGCCATGGAAGGAAGAAAAGAAGACCCGAAAGTGGTAACGAGGGAGTTGGCTCAAAATCTACACCGCTATCGTGGTGCTCCCAGTCCCTTGTGCGCGAACTGCGACAGCAATGACGTCAAACAAAGCATAAATGCCGCTTCTCGCTTGTATATCCAGGCTTAACCAGAGCTAAGCCACTGCGTATTTTTTTAGGTTCAGTACAGCTTTGTGGCTCGTTTACACTTGGGCATGAAAGCGAGCGAAATCCACCGCCACCGAAATGCTGCCTCGTACGCACTTCGTGGCCGCCACGACGCATCTCACGGCGTACACATGATATGGTTAGAAAAGAAGATAAATTGACGCTGGCTACGCACCGACAAACTCAGTATATGCGGGACATTACACCAATTCTCAATATTCCCCGTTTAGTTCAGCGCATGGAACACAGGCAACGATATGCTCAGCCTAGTGGCGCCATCTAGTTGTTAAGATGGGAACCATTTCTGCTAACAAACCTACGCCCATCTTAAGCATAGAAGCGGCAGAATCGTCACTCTGAGTAAAAAATAAAGGACATTTTTCGCTCATAAGTTTTTTTATAGGTGATATGAGGCCAAGCGAAAGATCTATTCACCATTAATGGGCAGTGAACGCAATAAAAAAAATTGACGGGGGCTTAGCTTTGGTTAAGCCTGGTAGGTTGCGAAAGCAAAAGCGCAGCGCCTCCAACTGAAGGAACGCAGTGCGCCGCGTCTACATCACGCGTGGCTACCGGCCGCCGCTGCGCGACGACTGAAAGCGTCATGGATCGCAGTGCGCCGCGTCTACAGGTCACGCGTGGCTACCGGCCGCCGCTGCGCGACAACTCAAAGCATGTTCGGTAGTTTTTTATATTTTGTTTTTGATGCTGTTGCGACTGAGGGAAAGAAAACAATCTACAGCTGGTATGACGTCACAGTGGCAGTAGCGCCACAGGTGCGCGGCGCGGCGTAACTGCAGCCGGGCTATCTGAAGGAGCGAGTTGGTCGCCCATATTCACTCCGCTAAAGGTCAAACGTAACTGCGGCCGGGTCACGCGAAGGCTTGAAAGTGCGAGTTGTATTGCTTTCGCAATAAAAGGCAATAACAAAGACGAGTTCACTCTGAAGCGAGCGGTCCTGCTTCGAAGCGCGCCGCCATGTTCCTTGCCGTAGGAATGCAACTTCGTACTCGGCGCTGCAGAAATCGGTCCCGGAATGATCGAGCTTTCCGCTGTGTGTTTAGGCGAAATCTCTGCCGCGGCGGCGAATTCCGCTTGCCCTCGCCGCCGAATGCCGAAGCGTGAACGCGCCATGAGAAGAGCGCTGCTGCAATTTGATTCCAGAGCTTTTCATTTGGCCCGCCTGGTCACCTGCTCCTTTGGTCCGTCGTGTGGATGCTGTAGCCGGACGGTCCCGGCCGGGCCACGCACGGTAGACCCCACGCGACCGGTCCGTCGACGAGTCTGTGGCCCGCCGTCTGGATACACCTTTCTTTGGCCAGTTAAGCAATACGTCCTTTAATTTATGCATGATATCGATGCATCTAGAGATATCGACATAACTTTATCAGTTTGCTTCATGAACATACTTCCTATTTAGGGTGCTAGTCAGGGTTGCCAGATTGGGCTATTAATAGCCAAATTGGGCTACTTGTCCGAGTTGGCGTCAGAAATTTCGTTTTGGCTATGGGGCTACTTTTGGGCTACATCTTTTTCATGCGTGAAAAAAAAGTTTAAGTAGTTATAATGTGCTCTGTTATAATTACACAGTGACAGAAATAAAATGCATGCTGGAATCAAAATGCACGCTATAGATGATTACAGAAATTCAGCGCGTCTGCTACAAAATGACAATTTGTAAACGCTGTGTTCGAGAAAACTTGTATTTCAGGCGGTCAAGGATCACGGCCTTTCGATTTCTTTTATAAAGAGTTGACACTACGTGAAAGTGGCCCCGCGGAAACACTTCATGGCCTATAGATTCCACTTAATCCGCGAACTTCCGCCACCCGCGCGCGCGCCATTGAATATAGACTGTTGCCGTCTGCACATGTGAGCGTTCTCCCATTGACGGTGCACCTCGGGTGGCCATGACAACCATGGTCCCAGAATAGAGAGAAAACATTAAGAGAACTTAAGTCTCCCTACGTGGTGCGAATGCGTAAGCATTAAATGCTACTATTTCGCTTCTGTTGCCTGGTTTCGTGATCCTCACGTGTTAACCGTTAACCATAGACGTGGCCTAGTGGTTTGGGCGTTCGCTTCGGCTGGGGTAGGTGGCTGTTTGGAAACCTATCGCCAGGCATGTTCTTTTCTTGTATTGTTCATTCTGGTTCTGCGGACACATTCTGCTCAAGATTCGCGCATGAGGCAAGTAATGCTTACGCATTAATAAGGTCTTTTTCAGTTTCTTCCTATTGTCGTGCTGGACACAGCAAGCGTGCCACTCGCAAGAGCCTACGCTTTTTCTGCAGCCTCAAGCGGCACACGTGCAGCCCCCGAGATTCATTGCAAGCGACGCGAGAGCGCCGTGTCTGTTGCGTAATCTGCGTGCACTCATGCGGAGCCGTGGAGCCATCCTTCGGCGCGGCGCGGAACGCACTGTAACTAACGAAGGCGCCGGAAGTTAGTGGCATGACATGGCATTAGATCCGTCGCTACGAGAACTTTCAGAATGGGCAAGTGGGCGATGTACATCCGGAAGTACAAAAAGAAATGGAAAAAGGAGCCGGAATTCAAGGGTAATTGTTTTTCTCATTATTGTGAAGGTGCTGTTAGACTGAAGATAAAATCGACATAGATTATCATCTAATGGCATATATCCTTGATTTATTCTCAGCTCATGCATACCGTAGAATGTAGCTTCAAGAAGGCGCCTGCTCAATGCTTTGAGGTGACGCTCTCAGTGAGAACCTTCCTCTTAAAGCATGCAATTGAAAGTGAGGCTGCGTAAGTGTACAGTAAGGTATTTTCACTGTCGGCGTGTCTAATCTGCGTGCGAACATTTAAAAGGTGAAATATTCCTAAACTAGAGCTGCGATTGCGTTTTTTAGCGCCGCCGATCTTTTCCGCGTGCAGACTGGCTGGCGTCACCCGCCTCAGGTGATATGGACTACTGCTGCACCTGCAAAGTGGTACTGCGGCCCCATCTTTAGGACCTGGTTAGCGCACCTGTTAGCAGCACTGGTTAGCGCGCATGACGGATGCGAAACGTAACAACGGAAAGAACACGCCGTGCGCACCCCCTCAGACATCATCTGCGGGAAAGAAATCTAATATGTAAATATTCTTGCCGAAAATTAATTCAATATGCTTAAGAAATGTCATCAAAAAAGCAAATTTTTTTGGCTACTTTTGGGCTACGCAAAAATTTCGCTGTTGGCTACGTTTGGGCTACTACGGAGGCCAATTTGGCTACCTGAGGTCGGAGCCATCTGGCAACCCTGGTGCTAGTGGGCATGCAATTGAGTGCTCTGCTAATGACTAAGCTTGCCAAAAGGCACGCGAGTGCGGTGCAGCAACCAGCCGAAAAGCCCTCGATTAACGCCATGAGCGTTTATGGCTGTCGGAAGCACACGCTTTCTAATTCTCCTCTATTTATAGCGCCAAGAAATAGCAGCTAAAAGCCAGTTCCACGAGGCTGTCGCGCTTGTGACTTGCGAGTGCCGGCATTCCCGTTGACTGCTGCTGCGACTATACGTAACCTGCGCTGAAGTTTTCAGTGTCGACCGCAGCTCGAGACAAAACACAACAAGCATTTTCTAGGCACACTTGCAGTGCTTTCCCATAAAGCATGAGCATGAGTTTCCGCGCTCGGTCAAAGGCACATGTAGCGTGTGTCAGCTGACAGGAATACTTCGAGAGCGTCTAGGCAACAAAGGTTACTACCTAAACATGCGCTCCTGATCGATCAGATCATGGTCTGTCGTTTATTGCGACCCAAGCAGCCGACGGAACAAGTTTTCAGGCATGCAGTAGGACAATTGCAGCGCCGCCTGGGCACTGAAGGTTGCCTCACGAAGCCGGTAAAATGGTCGGGTGGAATTCTATAGTGCTCTCAGCTTAGTTGCCCCTCTTGCTGTAATTTCAATGTAGGCACTGTTGCCAGCAGCAGAGAAGTGTAGCGCATGTTCGGCCACGAATGAAGAGTGGTTCAGATCTATCGATGCAGCGAGTCGCTCACCTTTTACACTCAGGCTGACTTCAGCACTGGCTGCGCCGACTGCGTTGGTAGCCTCGCAGTGGTAGAGGCCTCCGTCCGAGACCTGGGTACCGGTGACGCGTAGCGTTCCATTCGCGAAGACGCTCCAGCGTCCTCCATCTTCAACGGCACTGTGCCCCACTCGATGCCAGACGTAGGTGGGTGTCGGCTGACCGCTCGCGGTGCAGTCCAGAGTCGCAGTTTCGTTCTCTCGAACAACGACACCCTTCGGAGTCATGTCGAATGAAGGTGGCGTGAGGACCGCTACGGTGACGTTGACCAGCGCCATGCCGAACTTGTTGCTCGCTAGGCAGTGGTACTCGCCAGCGTCATCCACCTGCATCAAAAGGTTAGGACCTTTACGAAGCGCATTCTCTAATTCACGGGCACCTGTACCCTTTATGCATAGACAGAAGTAAACGTGAAGCGTTTCTAAAATTTTATACAGAACATTCCTCATTAACCACAGCAGATGCAGCGTGCAGTGATGAATAGAGACGGGGACATCAGAATCAGAATCCGTGTTTATTTGATGATACATTTTGAGAGTACAGCATATTATGCAGAAGGAGGTCCCGAAGTCAGAGACTGTAAAGGGACCTCCTAATTAAATACATCTAGTAAAGCATTTAACAGTATACGACAGATCAGATAAATATACAAAACTGAATATACACGTATGGGATACAATTACAGCAGACACATGGAAGAGAAATGAAAGCTATTAAAAAGGACCATCTAAACATAGACAGTTGTACATAACTGTACAAGCCGATGTCATACTGAATCATAACGAAGATAAAAACACGTTTGCCGGTTCTGCCTTGTTCCCGCGGAAGTATTCTGGCTGGACATGTGCAGATATATCCTGTGTTACAAGCGAGGTACCGTCAATTCACAGAAGCATCTCTTACAGCTTGTATTGGCTTCCCAAGGGGGCGGATTGTACGCCCTGCATGTTTGGGTTGTGAGAGCAGCGAAAGCAGAACTCATGCACTAGAGCAATAAATTGTAATTTCGATTTTTCTGATAGACACAAGAGGTCTTAGAATGCTTTACGAATGCAAAGCCGTGTGGTGTTTACCTAGAAAATTAACCCTTGAAATGTCTTCTATCCCAAAACTCATTCGTGCATGTTAGATAGCATATCCAATAATTCTAGGCAAAAACATTTTTGAAGTCGAAAGAGTTTATAACCACAATTGTTTTATATATTCTAATATTTTACTGTAGCAAGAATATATCCCCGACTGGTCTCCCGTCAGCAGGCCTGCATTTTTTGCTATTACAGTTTTTTTTTCTGTCTCGAAAACGGTACCCGTTGGTTTTCTACGGCAGCGTTAACTGCTCGATGCAATGGATGGAAAACTTTCAAAGAAAGCTTTTGCTACCATTCGGAACCATGGTCCATAACCTTCAATACTTCTACAACATCCATAACAGTACCTTAAAATTTTCCACTATTCAAAGCTTCCTTACAGGAATGTTGGACATGTTCCATCTCGAAAGTGCTCTGTCACACTACTGTCGCATCACTGACTTTCACAATCTTCTACGTATATGCGCCCAAGCACGCAAAGCGAATTACTTGCGAGTAACGACTACACGTTACTTTGCGTTGTGAAACCTCTTGAGAGAGAGAGAGAGATAACTTTTATTTTTCAGCTCAAGTCCGAGCCTTCTTAGTTGCCCGTTTGGTGGGCGCTATTTATCGGCGGTGGCAGAGTAGGGCCACGTGTCCCTTGGATGCGTCGGATGTGGGCGGCGAGGAGCGGCCAGAGGGTGGGCTGCAGAGAGGTTGGTGGAGCGGTCCATCGGGCCCACGTGAGGTGAAAGGAGGGAGGCAAGGTATGCGAGGAAGGTATGGTGGGAGAGTTAGTTGCGCGGGGGCATAACCAATATGTATGAATGTTGGAGGGATGCTCTCCGCACACGAGACAGGCGGGTTTGCCAGGTTTATGAAGGATATAGTGGGAATACAGTTCGCAGGGAAGGGAGTTAGTCTGTGCCTGTCGAATTAGAGAGGCGTCAGCACGGCAAAGGAAATGGGTAGGTGACGGAAGGGTTCGTCGCATGTGCCGCAAATTGCGAAGGTGTTCGCGGCGGTCCTGTCGGTGTGTAGCGCGGTCTGCCTTGGGATTATAATGGGCTGGCCAGGCAGTCGGAGGGCCCGGTGGTATTTTTGCACGGGCCAGAGCATGAGCAAGCTCATTCTCCGGTATACCTTGATGACCAGGAATCCATTCAAGGCGGACATGGAGCGTAGGGTGGGCTGTTAGGTATTGCAGCAAAGTGTCTAGGATATGGGGAGGGAGTTTTTGAGATTCGAATGAGCGTATGGCAGCCTGAGAGTGCACGTATGGTGATGGTGGAGGACAGGTGGTCGTGAAGCGTAATCGCCTCTGCTATGGCCAGAGTTTCTGCGTCGGTTGAGGAGGGCACTCCTGTGTGGAGATGTGTGGAGGTGCTTCGAGGGCCGACTACTGCAGTAACTACTTGGTGCTCGAGGATATGGGCATCGGTATAGTAAGTGTCGTGGCCCAGTACGGGTAAATGGTTCGCCAGTGCTTCACGCCGCCCGGGATTTATCGTTGGAGACATGTGGCGTGGAATGGGTTTTACAGTAAGACGCGGGAGGCTTTTCCACGGGGGAGCAGATGGTTGAAGCGGGGGTAGTTGGGAAATGGTGTGTCCGAAAAGGCTGAGGAGGTCTCTGCCTTGCTCGGAGGTAGAGAGACGGTGTATCTGGGCTCGGTGGTGTGCTGCTGCGCGTTCTTCGAGGGAGTTGAAAATGGCGGCGTCTGCGATCAGAGCATTTGCGGCGTAGATGGGAACTCCCATGGCTAATCGAGTGAAGCGACGCAGAGAGGCTTCCAGTTTGCTTACTTGAGAGGATGTGAGGCGTTGATAGGGGTAGGCGTACATGACCCTCGAATAAACGAGTGCTTCTATAACTCGACGGAGTTCGTGTTCTCTGAGTCCATGCTTTTGACGAGATATGCGGGACAGCATGTGGCGAATTTGGTTCAGTTGTTGCAGGAGTTGGCTAAGCCACACGTTGCACTTGCCATCTTGTTGAAAAGTGAAGCCAAGGATCTTGATGTGGCTCCGTCGGGGAATAGGGGTTTGCGCGAGAGAGAGTTGAATGAGTTCGCGGTAGGAAGAAGCGGTTTTTTGAGGAGCGTTAGAAACCACGATGTATTCCGACTTTTCGGCGGAACAACTCATACCTATGCGGCGTGCATGCTCCTGAACGACGTCGAGGCCTTGCTGCAAAGTGGATTCTAGTTCCCCGGCGTTTCCTGTGGTAGACCAGAGAGAGATATCATCCGCATATATAGCGTGGCGTAGGCCAGGAATTTCAGCGAGTTTTCGGGGCAGTTCTTTCATTGCCAAGTTGAAAAGCATAGGTGAAAGAATGGATCCCTGTGGTGTACCTGCGGTGAGGGGAAAGGGGGCGGAAGGTGTGCCGTCGGGGCCAATGATTCGGAGGGTCCTGTCTGTAAGAAAGTCTTTGATGTAGTTGAACATGCGGACCCCAGGGCGAGTGTCTGCCAGGTTGGTGAGAATTGCGGAGTGGGCGACATTATCAAAAGCCTTTTTGATATCCACGCCGGTCAAAACTCGAAGCTGTGCGCTGCTTGGGAAGGCGTACAAATCCTCATAGATTTGCCGTCCAATGTCTTGTGTGCATACGTGGGCGCGGAATCCGACCATAGTGGGAGCAAGACAGCGATTGGTATGCAGGTGCCATTCGAGGCGGGTAAGGGCCATCTTCTCCATCAGCTTCCCTAGGCAAGAAGTCATGGATATAGGTCGGAGGTTAGTGATGAGCGCAGAGGATTTTCCTGGTTTCGGAATCATAATTACGTGTGCCTCTTTCCATGCAGCGGGAATTTTCCCGGAGCGCCAAACAGTATTAATAATCTGAATAAGTTCGTCTAGTTTTGAATCGGGGAGATTACGGAGTATACCATAGGTAACTTTATCTGGGCCGGGTGCTGTGTTTCGCTTAAGGGAGCGTAGAGCAGCCTGAAGTTCGGCGAATGTAAAGTCGGAATTCATTCCTTGTTCGTCTGCTTCTTCTTCGGTGTAAGGGTATGACGGGGAGCTGGCAGGAGAAGTAGAGGATGGGTAAAATTGATTTCGGATTTGCTCAACCAGCTCTTCTTGTGAGACGGAGAGGGCCAACTGTAGCTTTTGAAGTGTGTTACGAGGTTTACCCTGTCCGAGTAGGGTGCGCATAATGTGCCAGACTTTTGGAGTGTGGAGTCTCTCGACCGTGTCATCACAGAGCTGAAGCCAGTTGTTCGTGGCTAGTTGGTCAGCGTATTCTTGGGCTGCTTGCGTTAGTTCAGCAACTTTTCTTTTCAATGCGTGGCTAGATCTACAGTTGCGCCAAGCTTTTATGGCCCGGCGACGTTGTTTCCATAGCCCAAGTAGGTGTGTGTCAATGTATGGATAGTCGGGAGATCGGTGGATATGTTTGGTGTGTTGGGAGACGGTCTCCATAATGGCGCTACACCATTTTTCGGGGTCCTCGAGTGAGACTGATAAGGAGTCGAGGGCCGGCCGAGCCTTTGGCCAGTCTACGAGCATAGTGGGAGGTAGATGTGTTCCGGGTGGTCTGGAGGGTCGCTGGGACGTGAGCGTTATCTGAAGAATACAGTGATCACTCCCCATCGTGTCACCCGTATTACTCCAAGAAGCGCGGAGATCGCTGCGAATCCATGCGAGGTCGGGGTTTGTGTCGGATTGTGCTCCACATCCTAGACGTGTAGGCATGAACGTGTCATTCAGGAGGGTGAGGTGATGAATACTGGCGAAGCGGTCGAGTTTTCGTCCGGAGGCTGAAGTACGGTCGTATCCCCATGCAGGGTGTGGGCAGTTGAAGTCACCAAGAAGGACGAAAGTAGTAGGGACATTAGAGGCAGGAAGGGCCGTATGCAAAGGTGGGATGCTGGTTTTGGAGTCGGAGGGAGTCCAGTAGCAGTTTAAAATCGTGATACGGTGACCCTGATAGGTGGAGTGTGTCAGGACATGCTCTTTCGTCCCGGAGTTGAGGTGGGATGTATCTTCCTGAATGGTGGGTATCGTGCGCCGTATGTATGTAACCGTCAAAGTCGGCGGAGGAGGGGGCGTTTGATGTCCTTTTCTCTTCATGACTATACTTGGCTGAGTAAAATGGTCGTAACCTGGCAGAGAAAAGGCACCGTGCGTTTCCTGCAGTGCGATGACGTCTGGGTTAACGCCAGTAATCTGCATGTGTTGCAAGAGGGCATTTTTCTTGCGACGAAAACCGCGGCAGTTCCACTGCCAAATAATTAGAGGGTTTTGGGGTGGGGATGTGTGTCGCATGATATCACTCATCATGCCGGTCTTCCTCCATTGTGTCGAGGTTAGGCACTAGAGGGGCGCTTGCGCGCTTTCGAGGGGGAGCATTGGAGTCTGCGTCGGGAGAGGGTGGGGCAGAGGACGCGAGGGAGAGGAGATGGTGCTCTAGGTGCTCGACGCGAGCCGTCAGTTGTTGTAAGGCCAATAGGACGGGAGCAAGGGATTGCTGTATGAGAGCAATAGCGTTGTCGGTAGGGAGGGGTGAAAGTGGAGTAGGTGTGGAGGGGCGTGAGTAAAACCGGTTTTGGAAGGACGGGGGAGGGGGTGCGATGGATGTGGGAGATGGACCGCTCACCTGGTGACTTGGTGGAGTCTGTGACTGCATCACGGAAGCTTGCGGTTTAGTAGAGGAGGTGGAGGTGCTGGTTGCCGCACCAGAAGTGGTGGACGGTGGCCGCTTGGCAGAGGGCTTGGTTCGAGATTGACTTCTTTGCGCGGTCTCGTGCCCCGGGCTGTTGCTGCTGCTGCTGCAGGGGAGCTGAAGGGCCTCGTAGCGGTTCGAGGTAGGCAGGGGCGGCCAGATGGTCGCGTCGGCTTTAGGGGGTGGAGGGGCGGCGCGGGCGCGATGGCGTCGTTGGGCGCGGTGCCACTTTAGGACTGCAGCGTCGGCGTCTTTCCTTGCGGGGCATTCAGGATGAGACGGTGTGTGGTCGCCCTTGCAGTTCCAGCAGTGTGGTTCACATTCGTGTGGGATAGTCGTTGGGTCTTGGTCAGGAGGAAACGGTTGGCTGCAAATCGAGCACCGAACAAGGCTAGGCTTGTTAGGACAGACGTCGGCACGGTGTCCTATGGCGTGACAATGCGTGCATTGTTTGCTGTGCGGCTTTTGCGGGTAGACGCGGTACACTCCGCTGTAGAAGACGGCATAGCGTGGTAGACGGGGCCCTTCGACGGTGAGCAGAAGTGTGTTGGTACGTCCGAGACGGCGGGCGCTTAGGAGTCGGGTGCCGTCAACACGAAGGTTAGCGGCAAAGTCGTCTTCGGTAAAGTCCATGGTGATGCCGTGTATAACACCACGGGCGTTAAGGGGGTCGTTAGCTACGTACGAGGTGACTTCGTACTCTATGTTGTTCAGTGAAACTTGCTTGAGTTGGAGCAGCTTGTCCGCAGCGGCTGGGCGGTCGGTATCGATGGCCAGGATGTTTTGCGAGGTGCGGAGTTTGATGTAGGTATTGTCACGTTCAGTCTTGGTTAGGCGGGCGGAATCCATGACGGACCGACAGAGCACAGGGAATAAAGTGTTGCCGAGGTTGAGGTGGTTCGCAAATTTCATGACGATCGTGGCTGCGGTGGCTTGCCGGGGCGCCGCGGGAGCACAGTGCTTGTGATTCAGCGCCTGGGCTGCTGACTGGCTAGGCGAGCTCCCCGCCGTTCCGGCTGCGAGCATGCTGGCGAGCGCGGGGGGCGTTGCCCCGGCGGTGCAGATGTAGGCTTGGCTTAGCGCGCCCGGCGTGGGCGGCCAGCCAGATGCTGATGTGCCAAAAAACGGCGCAGAACGCTTGGAATTTTGGTTACCAGGCGTACAGGCGATGAAGTAGCGCTCCTGTAGAACGGTTGGTGGCGATCCGAGGTCAGGAACCTGGACGTAGACGTGATTTTGCTGGAGCTCGGTGTGCGCACAGCCGATCACGGTGGCGCTGGTGGCGCCCTCCGAAACCTCTTGAAAAGCCGCCGCGGTGGCTCAGTGGCTATGGTGCTCGGCTGCTGACCCAAAAGACGCGGGTTCGATCCCGGCCGCGGCGGCTAGAATTTCTTTGGAGGAGAAATTCTAGAGGCCCGTGTACTGTGCGATGTCAGTGCACGTTAAAGAACCCCTGGTGGTCGAAATTTCCGGAGCCCTTCACTACGGCGTCTCTCATAGCCTTAGTCGCTTTGGGACGTTAAACCCCACAAAACCAAACCAAACCTCTTGAAAAATATTGAACTTTGTTGTGTTGCTCGATGGACTTTGCCTGGTAGCGCGGAATGGAGAACACCACTGTTCTCTGAATAAATATTGCGATGGGAGGTTGTTGTCTTCTGAATATCGACGTCTTGGTGAGGCGTAGGGAGCGTTTCAAGCGTGCTTTATGTACAGAGTGCCGCTGAGATTTTTAAAAAAGAAAATTTTTCCTGGTTGTAGGCGCTGCCTGACGTTGGCAGGTGCAGGTCACGTGCGAAAAAGCAGAATGCAGCGTTCAGTTCGGGGCTGCATGCATAGACTGCCGACTAATTAGGCTCTCTTGGGGATTCCGTGCTCAGAGAATTAGTGCCGGAACCTGAATGCGCACAAATCAAGGTTTTAACTACGAAAAGGGTAGTCAATTTTAATTTGTTTTCCTTTTTTTTTGGGGGGGGGGGGGAGGGCGAAGCGGGAAGCTAACAACCATCGATGAGAATAACTGCCCATGAGTACTCATAGTTAAGTGACGAAGCTGATGAAACAGCGGCACTTTTTATGGGCGATTCGCGTTGGTTCGTTGTAGACGTTGTGCTCACGTGCATGGTTGAATTCCACTTGCTGTGCATTGCAGAATGGACAATTCTCAGCTTTTGTTTTGAAACACCCTATAATAATGAAGGAGAATAGTAATATTTACGCTGCTTCCGCAGTAAAAAAATAAAAAAAGGCTTCATTACAGCAACGATGACGTTTCAGTGAGTGGGACCGCAGTGTAGAGGTCCTTCACTTTTAGCATCATTGGAATCACCAGACGAGAAGGAATGGCGCGATGTGTAAGTTGTGAGTACGGGCTGAAAAAACCCACACCGAAAACTTCGTTACAAGAGGTGAATTTCGAAAAACATCCGGAGTTACCCTTTAAAGGGGCTCTGAAACACCTTCTGAGGGGAGTACGTAAACTCGCTCAATCAGTACATTCTCTCGTCACAAACATCGGAGCCAAATAATGTCCTTATACGCACAGTAGAGAACATTCGCGCGCGACAGTTGGCGTGCTTTTTCCGGCGACTTCATGCTTGCGCCCTCCTCCGTCGCACTCTCCTGCGTCAGTTCAGAGACGGGTACAGGTCATATTCTTTCAGGCGCTACGCAGTTACCATGGCTACGGACAGTCCGCCGCGTCGCTCCGGCGGGTCAGGAAGCTCCGCCCCACGGGGAATTCCCGTGCGACTTTGATCGTGCAAAAGGCGACGAGAGGAGAGAAAAAGGTGCGAAGACACGGCAATGCATGTTTGGACTACAGTTAGCTTAGCTTCTAGAAAACGTATAAAATTTCTTGCAGATATTCGTGAAACGGCATCCTTTATCTTTCGCGTTCCTCGAACGAGGGCGTTACACAGAAACCACAGCCTTCGTTTTGTTTTACTATGCACGCTAAATCATTATAGCATAAACACCACAAGCAACTTTACCGCCCCCTTAAGGACTTGAAATTATATTTCATGAGTGCCTGATAGTCTCTAAGTTCTTCGCCTAAATGAGCATCGTAATGAGTTCTTAGTATTTTTTTAGAGAGAGAGAGAGAGAGAGGGAAAGGCAGGGATGTTAACCAGAAAGGATTCCGGTTGGCTACCCTGCACAGGGGAAGGGAATGAGGGGAATTAAAGAGGAAAGAGAGAAGTAAAGGGAAATAATCACAGTCTGTCAATCAAGGCAGTCGCTCTCAAAAAGCGAAAGAGTGCCTTGTAAGCCTTGATGGCAGTTGACTGTTGTGGCCACGGACCGAAGATCTTGGCCTCTGTGAAAGGGCGAGGGTCCAGGCGGTCCAGAGCACATCGCAGCTTATGTCTTTCGGCTACAAAGGCAGGGCACTCACACAAGATATGGGTGATTGTCTCATCACAGGCGCAGTTCACACAAGAAGGGCTGTCGGCCATCGCGATCCGGAAAGCATACTTATTCGTGAAGGCAACACCGAGCCATAGACGACACAGTAGTGTTGCTTTACGACGCGCTACATTACACGGAAGACGGAGGCGCAGTTCAGGGTCTAATGTCCTGAGGCGACGGTTGCACAACACTCCAGAGTTCCGCGCTGAACGTGTGAGCTCCAGCCTCAAGGAACGAAGCCCACACGCTGCGTCAGCTCTCGTTACGGGGATATTAACGGGGATTCCGTCATTGTGGGCAGAACGGGCAGCTTCGTCAGCCTGGTGATTGCCATGAATGCCGCAGTGGCCCGGCAGCCACTGGAAAATTATGTCATGTCCTCTCAATGTGGCGTCATGGTATAGCTTGCGGATTTCGGCAACGAGTTGTTCGTGTGACCCACGGCGTAGTGCAGTTTGCAGGCCTTGAAGGGCTGCTTTAGAGTCGGTGAAAACTGTCCAGTCATGTGCAGATTCCTGACTAATGAACTGAACTGCAGCCCATAGGGCAGCTAGTTTTGCACCAGTTGAAGAGGTGAGATAGGTAGTCCTCACCTTCATTAAAATAGACCTGGCCGGTATCACCACAGACCCAGCAGAGCTTGTTGAAGACACTGAGCCATCTGTGTAGACATGTATGCGGTGTTTATGGTTAAAATGCAAATGATGCAGTGTCAGTTGCTTGAGAGCAGGCAATGATAAATCAGATTTCTTATTAATTCCAGGAATAGATAGGTGCACCCGGGGTTCATGGAGACTCCATATGGGTGAGCATGATCTTGATGGGTGGGCGAACTGCGAAGGAAGATAGGCACGGTGAGCTTGAATTACATTTGCAAATGCAGTATGTGGTCTGAGTACGGGAATCGCTGCAAGATGATGACTCGGAACACGCGTGAGGTGCCGAATGTAGGTTCACCTACATTGCCTGCACGGTGCTTGACGATCATTGACCGTTAATTATTGTCTACATTCTAATTTGCCTGTTTCATGAGCGCAAGTATTTATCCTGTTTTTTTTTTCTGTTTTCCATACTACATAGTTTCATTCTGTACATGTGTATTCGCCTTGAATGTGCTCATGTTTTGTTGCTCTGCCTTTACCTGGCCTCGAGCATCTCCCAGCTACCCCTGTAGCTTTTCGCCCGAGGCCCATTCCCTGTGTGTCTGGAAATAAACTTTCGTCAATTAAATAAGCTCTTTAAGATCTCAGGAATACCGCGCCTTTACTGAGATCCTCTTTAAGGGCGATGCTGTACGACGTGCCGGCTATTTTATAGCGAAACCCATCCTTTGTGTACTGTTCACAAAGCAGATAATGTTGACCGAAATTACAAAGCCAGAAAAATCAGCAAATTAAACAAAAGGCAGAAAATGTGCATAAATGGAATAAGCCAATCACAGGAAAAAAGAAACACAGAAAGCAACTCACAGAAAGAGTGCATGTGTCTACGAAGACGTGTGGAAGTACTGGATCCTGCATTTTTTGATGATCTGAGTTCAACTAAAATTGTGCGGATTATGCAGCTGATTTTTCCTTTCAATAACATGACCTGTCCACGCAAGTCTCATTATTGCATCTTCCGATTTTGTATAATTTTGCAGATGTAAGCGGAACCTCGAGCCTACGCTTTTCTTCGCAATGAAGTGCAGAGCCCTCCGCACAGTCCATGTGCATCACACAGCACAGCAATGCGGTCAGCTGCTGCGGTCCGGCCACAGGAGGAGTGTTTTTTGCTTTTACGCACCTGTATCTGAGAGACTTGAAGCGAGCCATTGTCCCAGCGCTGAATGCGGCCGTCTTCGGCGTCAAGCGGGCGGCCTCCCCTCAGCCAGTAGAGCTTGGGGGCGGGATCTCCCTTCACGGTGCAGTTCAACAGCAGCTCTTTGCCTGCAGCCACTTCACTGTGCGACGGTGCTTCTGTTATGCTGGGGACAACTGGGTGGGCGCGAGAAACGTTCTGTGAGTGATAGCTAAAGAAAGTGTCCACATTGCCTGCTAGCTCTGGTGTTTATTTGCTTGGAAATAGAAGTATTAAAACGAATAAATAACGCCAAGAGGCAGTTCTCAACGAAAGTAAAATTACTGCGGTCCAAGATCCAGCGGTGCCGATTGTGATGGTTGGCTCGAATCGTGCGCAGCAGACGCCACCAGTCAAGAAATTGCCGAAAAGTACAGTGTGCAAGTCCATGCTTGGGACCAATTCTCAAGGTGCCCACGTTGAGAAAGTCGCGCGTTGAATGTAGTTTATGTTATACAGAATGACTACTCTTGTACTAATCAAATAAAATCAAGCTATTTACCATCTCACAATACGGATGGAGGAGTTGTAGAAAAAAAGCTAAAAACTAGCTACAAACCAAAGCCTACAAACAAGCTGAAAAATGGCACACTCAGTGGGAAGCGGAGTAATAATGGCACGGCGGTTGAAGCAGGAGTGAGGGGTTGGCCCGTACTCCTTTGACACACTTCTGTGAGTCTCGCAGCTCCCCGTAACGAAGTTAGAAAGCTTTGCACACTTCCTGCACTGAGCACACCACGACGACACAGCCTTCTTTTAAAGAAATAGCGAGGGCCGGTACTAGATGGAACAGCCTAAGGAACACGGCACACGGAACACGGTTGATGTGGCTAGGCGATCACGAAATTATTCAAGACACGTTGTCGCCATCCACCGTGCCATTTTGCATGCGCACAGAACACAGAGAAAGTAACCCGTTCACCACACAGATTCAAGCAATTGAAAGGAATAACCGATACTGCCCGGGACGCAATTCGCTGGTTCGACCTGTCCACGTCCGTTCGGTACTGGAAAAATACTCTCCGTCGCCGATGTTTTCAGCGTTAATGGTTTGAGCCCAGAAGGAGCGTTTCATGTTTCCTCTGTCCTTTTGATTGTTCTGCTTGCTTTCTGCAACCCTCTCGTTTAGAAGGTGATAGCACACGAGCAGAGCCATTTGCTGCAGCTGCCGTAGCGGTCAGCGAGGTATTTTTGCTGGGTGAGTTCGAATGTTTTTACAAGAAATTGACTGGATCAGCTCCTAATTCATTTTATATCCTGAAAATTTACGTGAGAGTATGTAATACTTCGCTGACAATTGCACTTGCAGCTCTGTCCAGCTGCACTTGCCCAGCAGAAAGTAAGCTATGGACAACTCTCCCGCAACCGTATTCCTACTTTGGATCTCTGGGGAAACAAACATTTTGTTTCAGTACCAAATTTAGCGCTTTAGCGGAACAACGTGGTGAACTTCTGTCGTACACAGTTTCTTGTCATTTTATGTGGTTATTTATTCGTTTTATTCGAAAAAGCTCGTTTAGTGTAACAATTGTTACGACCCTTCCACGCAAGAGCGGCGTCTTTTCAGGGCCATCGGAACCGCGTCAAAATACAGTCCATTGCACACTGCACACTCAAGTCGATAGAGAAACATCCGGGTCTGGATCTACGGGCAACAGCAGCACGCAGGCGGCGTGGAAGACTCGCGCAGCCGAGATGTCGCGACAGCACGGGTCAGTCTTGCGTGCACTTACCCCCGACTACCACAGTTGCCGTTGCCTTGTGCTGCCCAGCACCGTTTTCAGCCACGCAGGTGTACGAACCCTGGTCTCCCGGTGCAACGTTGCTCAGAACCAACTCACTTGCGCCGTCTTCCGCACCAGGAGAGTATGTCCCTGTGGAGCACGCCGGGGACATCAGCTTGAACAAACCTTTAAACTGTCACCCTTACCACTTCAATCCTATACACCGTAGTCAAAGACTTCAGCAGTCACCTGCCTGGTTGTTCGGCTCCGGAAGCTGTCTCTTTTAACCGAGGAACTTGCCCTTAGTTGAATGGTTTTCCATTTCGAAGCAGGTATGTTCACTCTGAGAGAAGTCGTGGTCTAACCCGTGCTACCCCTGGATTGACCTACTGCAGGAATATGCGCGCACTCTTTTGTCAGGTACAGATAGCGGGCACTTATGGCAACTAAACGGATGGGAAGGACATTTATGCACTCGTCTTGTTGCGTCAGTAGTCAGCACTCATGTGGCAACAACAAAGACGGAGCGCTTGCGTCATGTATGCTTTTAGTCTTGTCCTGTTCCCGGCGTATCGGCGAGAATTTGTTTCTTGTGTTGAATGTCTCATTTTTCAATGGTGCGACGTGTTCCAGCCGAGGCCGGTCAGGAGCAATAAAGGAACTAGGGCGCCAGAGTTGGAACAAGCAAAAACAGCTATGCACACAACTAGACCACCAAACACACACGAAGCTATCACACACGAAGATATTGGACTCTCACACTACAAGAAAGTGCAAGCGCCGGTAAGCGCACGTACGAGGAACGCAACAACATGTCATCGGACGCTAAAGTGAACAAATAACTAAGAGAGACTGCGCGTTCCGACAGCATAATAGTCGTTTTATCATTAAATTTAAACAAACAATGGCAAATTCCTGGTACGTTACCTCCACAAGAGTGTAAACAAAACGAGGTCGAATGCCACTTTGCTCGTGGCGAGGTTTGCCTGCCATCGACCGTGAGAAAGTTGGAGTGCGTCGTAGGAGCAGAAGTCAGCTGCGCAAACTCTGATTGCGAAACGTGTGCTCGGGTAAAGCTCGCAGTCACAGCTACGCAAGCAGTCCGTTGCTGCACATGCGGCAGAGGGCAGCGGGACCGATGCTAAGCCGGCTGAGCCTCTTCCCAACTGTGCTGTCTAAGCCTCGAATGAGAACACCCCTGGGGAGGACGGGCATTAGCGTCTCCTTTCTCGTGGCGTTCAGTCTCATCCGCTCCAAGTAAGCGCACGCGCTTTTATACCGGCTCCTTCGTATTCGTCTTTTCTCGTGTATTCTGGGTATCCGTTTTCCCTTTTTATCTACCGACGTTCTGCCCTACTTGTGTTTTTCTTTACACTTTAATTTATCCAGAAATTTTTTTGCCTTGTCGTCTTTACAAAATGGCGATTAGTAAAACATGCTTCACCAGTTTCTTATAGACAGAAATACCTTACGGAAACTTTCACTTGGAACCTTGCTCCACTGATCGAGTGGTTATAACAGCGTCAGAATAGCACTGAAGAGACGTGGCTTGGAATCTCACCGAAACTTAATTTTCTTCTGTGCATTTTATTTGCCCCAGTTTTCAAATGATGTGCACGGACACAAACCGAGAGGAGCAAAATTTGCAGACAAGGGAGATGAAAATGTTGCCGTTAAATTAATTCCTTCATTGAAAAAAAAAACAGTTTGTTGAGACTAGTTTTGGGCACTCAGAATTTGCGATATAAATGACGTCTTTTTAGGGTATGCCTGTGACAAAAATTAAAGAAGCAAGAAATTAAAGATTCAAGACAACATTTTTTTTTGCAAGCACTCTATCAAATTATATGATTACGCAACCGCAGAAGTTTTGGCGGTATTTATCGAAATCTGACGGTGCTATCTTGAAGATAGAAACTGACGACAGTATGGTTGAAGATCAGCGAGCGATTGCGAACTGCTTTGACTGTTATTTCCAATCCGCCTTTACACGTGCAACTTCATTGAATGTAGCCTCAGCACGGCTCACCAACTATATGCCCGAGCTATTGATAATGCGAACAGGCGTCCTAAACTTGCTGTGGCTAATCAATACAAAAAAATCCCCTGGTCCTGACGGCATTTCAAACGTACTGATTAAGCGCTACGCTGAAGAGATTGTACCTTTTATGTCTAAAATATTTACTGAGTCGCTCAGAACAGGTACCGTACCTCAAGTCTGGCTCCATTTGAAGGTGATACCTATTCTTAAGGGTGGCAACAAACTGGTAGTGAATACGTACCGACCATTATCGTTAATTAGTTGCTGCTGCAAGGTTTTGGAGCACATAATTCAGAAGGCTATCATAACATACTTGGAAGAAAATAATCAACAATACAACAGACAACATGGCTTTCGCAAGAAACTGCCAACTGTTACTCAACTGCTTGAAATAATACATGACCTGGCCTCAGTAATTTATTCTCGACCAAAGGGTAATGCAATCCTTATAGACTTTGCCAAAGCTTTGGAGCGTGTTCACGATATAAAATTGATTGTGTAGCTGAAATCTATGGGCATAGATCTGAAAGTAGTCGTATGAATAGAAGCCTACATCTTCAACCGCAAACAGTTTGTCAGAATAAACAGTGTCAACTCGGATTACCTGGAAGAGCTATCGGGGGTCGCACAGGGCTCTGTTCTAGGCCTCCTATTTTTTCTTGTATATGTGAACGACAATCATCTGCGTGCAGGCCTGGCGTGACAGTGAGACTTTTTGCTGATGATTGTGTGATTTATACAACTGTGAGGAGCTCTATTGATCAACTGAAGCTACAGTCACCTTTACAAAACATTTCTGACTGGTGCGCAGCATGGGACATGTAAATTAACATTTCGAAGACATGTATCAACATAACAAGAAAAAAAATTCCTCTGTCCTTCAACTACACGTTATCTGGTCTTAAAATACCAAGGATAGACAGAGCAAAGTACCTGGGGATCACAATAACCCAAGACCTGAAATTGAACACATACATCGACAGCATATGCAGCAGCGCGCTTGAACAACTCGGTTTTCTTCGTCGCTGACCACCAATGGCTCGATCGCACATAAAACTGACTATAAATCATTAGTCCGACCTATTCTTGATTATGCCAATATAATCTGGGACACTCATCAAGCATACCTGATAGAAAAGTTAGAAAAAATTCAGTCCAAAGCACTACGGTTTACATATTCGAAGTACTCTGGTCATGAAAGCGTAACAACCGTGCGCATCAGTGCACAAATTCCGACTTTTCCTTGCCGTCGTAAAACGGCTGCAATGAAATTCATTTTCAACCTTTATCATAACGAATTAAATATAGTTAAGATAAGTAAAATGCGTGCCTATCTTCTTTTGCCTCTCAGTGGCGAATAAAACTCGTCGCATTTTTGTTTCTCACCTTTGGCCATTTCATAGCTCATAGTGCCCGCGCGTTCGCTGCACTTGCACCATCACGCTTGACGACTGGCTCGCGCGGGCGTCGCAACCACCGTTGACATATCGGCCTGCCGGCGCATTGAGGTCGTCGCGCCTTGCCAGCAGCTGATTTCGTTCACCCAAGCCACGGTTGAGAGCAGCACAATCGTTGCGCGCGAATGCGCTAGTCACGTGACTTTTTTTGTATTTCGCGGGCTTTCTTTGGAGCTCGGAAAAAAAGATACACGTCAGGTTTTCTTTACCGCAAATTAATGGAATGGGGGTTTCTGAAGGTGCTCTCCAACTTTGCTTTTCACATTTGCTGTCTAAAGTCAATATCTACGCGTTTAGAAAATTTATCTTAATTGGTAATTAATTAATTGGAAAACCAAAAATGCCGTGAGATGCGCCAGCTGGTTCGTAGATCTATCTAAGTGGTTTCCCTGGCCTACTCAAATATTTTATTTTTTAACCCTTGGCTAAAGTTAGCATGGACACCCTGTATACTGTTCTCGTGAGGGATAGTGGTACACATCCATTCATGATCTGAGAGAACCTTGCGAATGCGCTCCACCCCATTCTTATTCTTCTCGTTAATTCTCTCACGTAATGAGGATCAGAGGTCACTAGCTGTCCCAAGTACACGTATTTCCTTACCACTTCCAACGCTTCGCTGCGAATTGTAAACTGCGCGTCCCTTTCGAGACTGTTGAACGTTACTTTGGTTTTGTGCATAAGTAATGCCCACAGCTGTTCGGAATCCATGCCTCTAAATACCTTTTGTAAACAGTCGGTGAATAGCATTGGGGAGATAGTGCCTCCCTTCCTGACACCCTTCTTTAAATTTTATTGCTGACTTTATGGAGGACTGTGGTAGCTGTGAATTCGTTATAGATATTTTCCAGTATTTTCACATAGACTCTTCTGCACCCTGATTCAGCAGTGCCTCCATGACTGCTGAGATTTCCACTGAGTCAAATGCTTTCTCGTAATCAATGAAGGCTATATATATATATATATATATATTTATAGGGGATGGTTATATTCTGCACGTTTCTCTATCACCTGACTGATAGTGTGAGTATGGTCCATTCTCCAGTAGCGTCTGCGAAAGCTCGGGCAGCAGTCGCGCAGAGGTAGAACACCTGCCCAGCGTGCGAGAGGACTAGAGCTCGCATTTTAGGGATACTCAATTCTCCAAACGAAAAAAAAAACATATTCGCGTGTGGATGGAATCGCAATAGCACAGCCTGGGGTGCGGCTTTATCATGGCGATGAGAACAGACAACGCACTCCTCAACCAAAATAGAACTTGGCCACCTTGTTGTAGTACTTAGGCACAACCTCATTTATGAGTACGCCCTGGCTCCTAGGGTAGGCTTCAAATGTGTAACAATTTCTCTTCCCGCCACGCCAGCAAGGTGGAGGGCACCTGCCATTGGGCACAGGGCTGCCGTTGTGTGTCCACGTGATTCGAGGCGTAGGCGATCCCAGTGCGCGGCAGCCGAGCCTCAGCAGCTCTCCCGCAGCCACCTCCTGGTCCCGCGGCAGCGTGCTGATGCTGGGCGGCACCAGCACCTCCAAGGCGACCAGCCGGTGCCGCCGTCCTGCCGCGTTCTCTGCTGTGCAGACGTAGCTGCCACTGTCTTCGGGCTGCACAGAACGGCGGTTCGCTGATATTGGTGGAAACTGCGTGAAACCTAGACTTATTATGCGGCAGCAACATTTGTAATGTGCGCTTTTTTGGACATCCATTGCTTGTCGCTGCCAGCATGCACCCCTGCCATTTTCTGTCGTTTCCCACGTAGTGCGTGTGTTCTTAATACACGCGACAGCAGTTGGATACAGCTCAAGAACCCAACGATAAGGAAGCCCTCAATTGATTGCATGAACTTGTCACGATGTCGCAGTTCACCCCATCGCAGGATGCTAGCGGGTGCGAAGCTACTGACGGCACCTTCCGGACAACTCGCCGCCATCGGTTGAAGAACCGCATATACAGGACACTGCCGCTGCTGTCTTGAGCTGTATCGGACTACAGATTCTTCACGAAGAGCAGTGATCACACGCCGCCGATTCTAGGGCGATCAGGAAAGCTCGCAACGGATGAAGCGCGCTGTACGCAACTTTTGGGTCATATTGGAATTGAGCGTAACTTAGAAGCACGTACATTCTGAATCCGACGGCAATCCAGTGCGTTTGTCAGATTCGCGTGTAAAGTGCCTGAACGACAAGGTAGCACCGTGCTAAAGCGATATATATGAATATACAAGATCGATAGATGGTTGACGTTCATCATGAATAATAGCGCGAACAGAACACGACGTGAAGGACGGACAGGACGACGTAGAGAAGAGCTAGTTTGTCTGCAGTAACGCTTGTCTGCGTCGTCGTGTCCATCCTTCATGTTCTCTTTGCGCTATTTTTGATGGTAAGTATAAACATACCTCGGCTCCTGCAAAGACAAGGTTCCCGCCTGCTTCATGGCGAGCCCTCGGAGAATCCACGGGGTCTCCCTCCTTCGTCCACGTGACCAGCGGTGCCGGTTGGCCGTGGGCTTTACAGGAAAGGACGGCCACGCCCCCTCTCTGGACGCTTACCTCGCTTACATCCTGTTCAATGTGCGGGGGCACTGCGCAGTCATCCGCGAGGGTCGAGTGAAGGCTTTACGGCTTGCACAGCACCCTCACCGAGCGTTCCATTACTGCCACACCTCTTTAACATTTTTAGCAATACTTATCCCAATTCCTTATACAGAGTGAAGTAAAGGGCACAAAAGAAATAAAAATTCAATTATTCGACAAGCAGACACCTTAGCGCAAGGCGGTTTTCGCAGAAATGCACTTACAGGTGGGAGATTTTTTGAAATAAAATATTTATCAGTGCATTTCTCATCAAAAGACGGTGCTTTGGCGCCATATTGCAAATTAATGATACATAACGGACGGCCGAGGTATAATATGGATGGATGGACGTACAGAGGGCAAAACACAAGTCTAGAACGACCTAACTCTGCGTTCCGCAGCTCCCAAAACCGCTGCGAGCAGGACGGCTGAAAATAACGATGAAATCCTATGAGTTTAACTGCACATCCTTACATCAAGACCATCTTTAACCAAATGTAATGGCTACATGCCACGTGTTCAGCCCGAAACACGCCCAGAACGTGTTTTAGACAGCGTTTTGCCCTCTGTACGTACAGGGTCGATCAAAAGTTCCCAGGCAACAAGGTCTGTTTTCGAGCGCTATAGTCGGACAGTTGCGACATCCCGAGAGCCGAAAATCTCTATAGAAGATAGAAGAATCATTCACAGCTCTGAGAATCTTGATACTTTTATTGTTATCATAAGAGGCAGGATATGTCGCTGAAAAGCAGACCCTGTGACCTGGAAACTTTTTACCAACCCTGTATGTATGTATGTATGTATGTATGTATGTATGTATGTATGTATGTATGTATGTATGTATGTATGTATGTATGTATGTATGTATGTATGTATGTATGTATGTATGTATGTATGTATGTATGTATGTATGTATGTATGTATGTATGTATGTATGTATGTATGTATGTATGTATGTATGTATGTACGTATGTACGTATGTACGTATGTATGTATGTACGTACGTACGTACGTACGTACGTGCGTACATATGTATGTGTGTATGTATGTTTGTAGGTATGGGTGTATGCATGTATGCACGCAGGTGTGTGTGTATTCATGTATATATGGGTGTATGTACGCATGTGTGTGTATATACATATGTATCTATGTAGTAGTAGTAGTAGTAGTTGTAGAAGACCTTTATTCGCCCATAATTTACAGGCCGAGTATGTCGAACACTCGGGCGACAAGTCGCTGTTCTTCCTCCCCTTCAGCGCCAAGCCAGTTGAGCCAGGTGGTGATGGATAGAGAGGGTGGGGGGTAGGAACCCGACTGCTGAGTAGCCGGGCAATAGAAGAGGCAATGGGCCAGGTCCGAATAGATACAGGGGCAGTTGGGACAGGAAAGGTCCGAACGATAGCGATAGAAAAAGAGGCGAGACTGGGACTAGGTGACAAGAGGGAACATGACGGCTACTGAAAGTGAGCGCTGCAGTGATACGCGACGTCCAGTCGCCGTAGGATTTAAATGAATCGGAGGCGAGATTAGCGCGGAAGGAGTGCCAGTCAGTGTGAGTGACCTGATGACATCGAGGGATGTGGGAAAGAGAGGTGGAAATATGGACGAGAAAGTGGGCACTGACAAGAGTTTCGGCTGTCACCTGCCAGTGAAAGGAAAGTGAACCCCGGGAGAAAGTGAGGTGGAAATATGGACGAGAAAGTGGTCGCTGAGAAGAGTTTCGGCTTTCACCTGCCAGTGAAAGGAAAGTGAACCCCGGGAGAAAGTGAAGTCGGGTGTCATGGGGCGCTGTGAGGCAGTGACCGCTCGAGTAGGAGAGCCAGGAGTATTGAGAAGGGTGAGGTGGCGTTCTTGGGCCAGACAGTGGAGGAGGCGGCCGGGTTTGAGGGTTGCCCCAGAGTGTACGAGAGGCATTAAAGTCACCACCAAAGAGGAGATGGGAGTTAGAAGGAAGAGAGTGAAGGAACTTGCCCAGGACGGAGAATAAAGATGAGGTTACAGGTGGGTTGTAGAAAGGCAAAAGGGCGAGTGAGACGCGGGAAGAAGGGTGGTAATAGACCACACCAACTAAATATTTAAGAAGGGCGGAGGGGATATCAATTAGATCCACGAGTACGTCGCTGCGTACATAAATATACGCAAGTGGTGTGGCCGTAGTGGCATGGTAGGCGCGGTAGCCTGGGACAGTGCGGGCCGTCCGAGTCTCCTGGAGAAGGAGAAAATCAGGCAGAGAAGGGCGGGCTAGTAGATACTGGTGGAGGGGGGTCTTATTATGGCACAGATTTCGGCAGTTCCTCTGCACAATCTCGAGGTCCTCACCAAACGCCATTATGATAGTGCAGAGGTAGAGGCTCGTGAGGGTACGCGTTCCTTCTTTTTGGCGGGGGGCAGTGACTCATGCAGGGAGTGGAGCGTAGAAGTGAAGGATTTCAATTGTTTGGATTGTGCTTGGAGGTTAGTAAGAATCTGCAGAACCGATGTCTGTAGCTGAACCAAGCGAGTGTGGTGTGCCTGTGTGGTGGTTTCGACAAGATCAGCCAAAGGGGCGACCTGGGCGGTGGAGGAGGGAGTGGTGAACGTGGCAAGGTGCTCATTTAGCTTGGTAAGCTGGGAGGTAAGAGAGGAGGTGGTTGTTTGGAGGGTATTGGTCAAGGCGTGGACCTGCTGTTGTAGGTCGTGGGAAATGCGCTGCTGCTCTTGCTGCTGGCTTTCCAGCATAGCGAGTTGGAGGTCGAAGGAGCGGCTCTCGTCAGTCAGGGATGGAGAGGGTGGTGTAGTGGAAGAGAGGGACGCTGGAAGCGAGGATCCTTTAACTTTGGCGGCGTAGGAGCCTGGTGGTGACGTGATCGGAGCTGATGGAGGTTCAAGATTAGAGGAGGAGGAGGAGGGGGTGGGTTGCGTTGCCCGGCGCAAAGCTTAGCGTCGGAGGTATGCAGCTTGGGCACACTCGTGTTGTTTAGCGAGGAGGAAGGGGCAAGTGGGGTCGAGGGAGGGGTGGGTGTTTACCTGGCATTGAACGCACCAGGGCTGGGCGCACATACATGAGCGGAACGGTCGGCAGGTAGTGGAGCAGCACAGCGACGGCACTTGGCCGGAACGCTGTGCTGGGGGCATTGATGGGCGCGGTGCCCAAGAGCGAGACAACGGGTGCAGGTGGGAGGCTTAGGCTTATGGGGACGGCACCGGAAGGCAACGTGTTTAAAATACACAAAGTGGGGGATTACAGCTCCAGCGAAAGTTATGAGCACGGATTGATTGGTGCCCATGAAGCGAGGAACAAAAATATCGGTTTTGAATGATCCGTTTGAGTGGTTTGTTGTGTTTATTTGTTCATGCTTCAAGGCTGCCGGCACGCCGCTTTTGATCGCTTCGTTTTTGACGCAAGACGCGCCTAGAATTATCTCGATTGATCGCATCCAGGCGGAGCCGATTCTACTTTGTGCCAGAAAGTTCTAGAACCTTCCACGCTTTTTCCACGCAGGGCATTGGACGGCCCTGCCAGAACGTGGTTTGAAAACCGCGAATCTTCTCTCACGACCTGGGCGACCTTCAAGAAGCAGCTCCTGGGTACGTTTACTAGCGTCGTACGCAAAGAAAGAGCTCAGCTGCATCTGCATCTAGAATCATGCATCCAACACCCGAATGAGACGGTGACCGCGTACGTAGAAGACATGAAGCGCCTTTTTCAACGTTTCGATCCTGACATGACGGAGGAGAAGAAGGTGCAGCTTTTGATGCGTGGTGCTAAAGAGGCACTTTTCGGCGGTCTGACCCGCAACCCACCGACGACGGTCGGAGAATTCACGGTTAAAAAATGCAGCGCGAAAAGACAAGGACAAACGAAGAAGTGGACAGGACTGGCGCTGACTACCAACACATTTATTCAAAGAAACGAGCAGCTTTTATAATGCCATCCAAGGCCCACGTGACCAGATAAAGCAGCAGGCGCGGGAAATCTAACACTGACACATCATTGCACACAACATGGAAGTAACAGCACATCAAAGCGATGCAACGTCACCCCGGTGCCTAAAAACTGCATGGCTAAATGACCAGTATAAGCAAAAAAAAAACGAATAACAAGAGAATGAATTACCGTCTACTGCTGTCCACTCATCGTGATGCAATTGGCAGAAACAAAGAACAAAAGCGAAAACAAAAGAAAACCGCAAAACTGTAAAAGTCGAAGCAAAGCAAAGTCAAAGAGACAATACAACAAAAAGGAACGCTACGCGAAAGCTGTGTCAAATGCTGGAAGCCATACAGAGTCTAAGAAAAAGAGTTCTAAGGAACATGTCAAAAAGTTCTAAACAACAAAAGTCAAGCAAAACAGAGACGTAATTAAAGCGGGCCAAGAAAACTCAACTCCTTGTCTAAAAGTAATATTGAAGGGGTGCTAACGCACTTGTCTCCAGCTTTGTCGATCAACCGTGCTTCAATGATGACTCTTTCTATTTCGGTCTTCGCTCGTGCTCTGATGACCGTGCGCTTGAAGAATGGCTCGCACCCTTGGCAAAACTTGCAATGGTCGTCTAGGTGCCCACCGCTTTTGTTGCGCACCTTCCGGCGGTGCTCAAGCAGTCTCTCGTTCAAGCGCCTGCCGGTTTGCCCAATATAAACGCTCCCACACTTCAAAGGTATCTTATAGACGACACATGTAGCACACTGCGTAAACGGATCAACATGTCTTACAGGGCAAACCTCTTGTCACTCGTTTTTTTTTTGCTCATCCTGGTCATTTAGCCATGCAGTTTTTAGGCACCGGGGTGACGTTGCGTCGCCTTGATGTGCTGTTACTTCCATGTTGTGTGCAATGATGTGTCAGTGTTAGATTTCCCGCGCCTGCTGCTTTATCTGGTCACGTAGGTCTTGGATGGCATTATAAAAGCTGCTCCTTTCTTTGAATAAATGTGTTGGTAGTCAGCGCCAGTCCTGTCCACTTCTTCGTTTGTCCTTGTATTTTCGCGCTGCATTTTTTAACCATGATCACTGACCAACAAGCCCAAACAGCCGCTTTAGTTCAGCAGAATTCACCACTGAAGCAGCCGCCATTGAGAGAACCTTGGAAGCATGAGCCCGTCATTTTCCTCGACAGCCCCAAGTGACCTCGATTGCCCTCTCTCATGGCACAGCATTCGGAGGCAACCTGCGGGATGTTATCCGCGAAATTGTACGGGAAGAGCTGCGTCGCCTGCTACCATCTTCCAACCAGCCTCAAGTCGCGACCCTTGAGGAAATCGTACGTGAAGGAGTGCAGCATGCGCTGGGCACCCCGTCATCTCCGCCTCCTGCTGAAGCTCCAGCCTTAACCTACGCCGCTGCACTACGCAATCCTCAGCCCCAACGCGAGAGACGAAGTGCGCCTCTTCGACGTGAACCAGCTGTTCTCGAACGCCATCCCCCTGCCCCCGCCCACCCAGCCTACGAACGACGCCCAAGCCCCAGGAAGTGCGACGCCTGGAGGACTTCCAACAACCGCCCACTCTGCTTCCATTGCGGCGAAGAAGGTCATATACTTCGCCACTGCCCGTACAGACACATCGGCCTGCGAGGTTTTGCCATCGACGCCCCACGACCATTCCCTGGCCAGCGACCACGGGAAATCGACGACTACCTGCACAGAGGGGAGTACATGTCGTCAAGCCGGATTTCCCGCTCCCCGTCACCGTCCACCGCACGTTTTGCATAACCGGGCCGCAGCTACGCCGCGGCTGTCCGAGGAAGGTCCCCTAGCCCCCGTAGGGGAAACTGAACAAAGCAACCTGTGGAGGTCAGGTTGCTTGCCGAGGAAACGACGAAGATCCTCCGGGACCACGCCGTATGAAGACGCCGCACCCACTACGCCGACGCCGCATAAAAAGACAACCTCGACCACGACGCGAACCACCTTCAAAACGACGCCGCCATCAAGCAAAGCTTCACATACCCGACGAAGCCGAGACCCGACGCCGAGGACGACGTTCAACTCCAGAACCAGGACATCCGATTTGGAAGTGGTTATCGACGGCCGGAAAGTCACCGCTCTACTCGACACAGGAGCCGATTATTCGGTGATGAGCGGAGCATTCGCTGCGCAGCTGAGAAAAGTAACGACCGCTTGGGACGGCCCACAAATTGGCACCACAGGGGGCCACCTCATTACGCCATCAGGACGATGCACAGCGCGAGTGACTCTCAAGGGACATGCCTATCCCGCCACCTTCGTAGTGCTACGGCAATGTTCCCGCGAAGTGATCTTGGGCATGGATTTCCTTAATGAGCATCAAGCGATCATCGACCTGCGATCCAAGATGATCATACTTTCCACGGACGAGGCCATCCCGTGAATGAGAACTCCGGAACATAACGTTGCGCTCACTGTCCTGGAGGAACAAGTGAGTGTCCCACCCCGCTCAAGCGTCATCATCACCGTAGGCGCCACGGAAGCGAATAACACTGAAACCATTATCGAGGGTAACATGCAGTTGCTCCTCGACCGAGGAATCGGCATCGCAAGAGGCATCGCACATTTCCGAAAAGGACAAGCCGAAGTACTGCTGACTAACTTCAGCGAAGAATACCGGCACGTTAACAGAGGAACGACGATTGCATTCCTCGACGAAATATCCGACGTACGAGACTTCTTCGAGCTCTCCGACCCATCCGTAGAAGATTCGCTTGACCAAGAGAACTCGCCCACTTTCGACATAAACCCAGCCCTGCCCCGGAACAGACAAGACCAGATCCGCAATCTCCTTCGAAGCTACAGCGAGTGCTTCTCGTCATCGCTGAAAGTCCGACAAACGCCAATTGCCAAACATCGCATTATAACCGACCAGCAAGCCCGACCTCTGCGCCAAAGCCCCTACCGAGTGTCTCCGCGAGGACGACAAGCCATCCGGGACGAAGTGGAAGAAATGCTGCGCGACGACGTTATTCAGCCTTCAAAGAGCCCCTGGGCGGCATCTGTTGTTCAAGTCAGAAAGAAAGACGGTGCGCTTCGATTCTGCGTTGATTACCGGCGCTTGAACTAGACCACAAAGAAGGACGTCTACCCCCTACCTCGCATCGACGACACACTGGACCGGTTCTGTAGCGCCAGATAGTTCTCATCGATGGACCTCAAGAGCGGCTACTGGCAAATTAGGGTCGATGAAAGAGATCGCGAGAAGGGCGCATTCATCCCTCCAGATGGCCTCTTCGAGTTCAAGGTGATGCCATTTGGTCTCTGTTCCGCACCAGCCACATTTCAGTGAGTAATGGATACAGTGCTGGCAGGCCTGAAGTGGCAGATTTGTCTGGTATATTTAGATGGCGTCGTTGTCTTCGCCTCGAACTTTGAGGAACACCTAAAAAGGCTTCGAACAGTATTAGACGCAATAAAATCGTCCGGCCTAACTTTGAAAGCAGAGAAGTGCCACTTTGCCTATGAAGAGCTGCTGTTTCTAGGCCACATCGTTAAGGAGGGAGTACGGCCAGACCCGCAGAAAACCGCTGCTATCGCAATGTTTCCACCACCGGGCGACAAGAAAGCTGTGAGCAGATTCCTCGGGCTGTGCGCGTACTACCGACGGTTTGTGAAGAACTTTTCGCGCATCATCGAGCCACTTACCCACTTGACAAAGGCAGACGTGCCATTTAAATGGGAAGCGCCGCAAGTGGAAGCCTTCAAGGAACTTCAGCGTCGTTTACAGTCCCCACCGATCCTCGCGCACTTCGACGAAAACGCTGAGACTGAAGCTCACACCGACGCAAGTAGTGTGGGCCTAGGCGCTGTCCTCGTTCAGAAAATTGACGGAGTGGAGAAGGTCATCGCGTGTGCTAGCCGTTCCCTGTCCAAAGCCGAAGCTAATTATTCGACAACTGAGAAGGAGTGCCTTGCCATCATCTGGGCTACGTCGAAATTCAGCCCCTACTTGTACGGACGACCGTTCAAGGTGGTCAGCGATCACCACGCACTGTGCTGGCTCGCCAGTTTGAAGGACCCCTCCGGCCGCCTCGCTCGATGGAGCCTGCGGCTCCAGGAGTTTGATGTAACCGTCGTTTAGAAGTCCGGACGCAAGCACTCTGACGCCGACTGCCTGTCACGAGCCCCTGTAGATGCACCGCCGCCGGACAACGATGAGGACGCCTTCCTGGGACCCATCAGCTCCAGCTCTTTTGCACAACAGCAACGCTCGGACCCCGGCATAAAATGCCTCATCGAAAACTTGGAAGGCAAGGTTTGTTCACCCCCGCCTCGTTCAAGCGAGGATTGTCTTCGTTCTGTTTACAGAACGATGTCCTCGTAAAGAAGAACTTTGCAGGGAACAAGACAGCCTACCTCCTTGTTGTACCTGCAAGTCTGCGTGGAGAAGTTCTTCAGGCCTCACACAACGAGCCGTCAGCTGGACATCTCGGGTTTTCTCGCACCCTGCGCCGAATTCAAGACAATTACTTTTCATCTCAACGCGGAACCCCCCCAACCTTCCCAGGCAAAAAAGAAAATACGCGACTATAAGAGAGCAGATTTCACAGCAATAAATAACGAACTGTGCGTTTTCATGCAATCTTTTCTTTCAAACTTCTATGATCGCGGCATTCAATCAAACTGGGATATCTTTGCAGCTCAGGTTGACCGTCTAACAAACAAATATATTCCAGTACGAAACATTGTCTCGAACTCGCATGCGCCATGGTACAACGCCCATATCAAAATATTATCAAACAAGAAAAAATGGCTGTATCGCACCGCAAAACTTTCACCAGCTACTTCGCGTTGGGCTGCTTACAAAGCTGCCTCCAAAACATACATAACCGCCCTAAAAAATGCCAAAGACCATTTCTTATCTAACACCTTACCGGACATGCTACAAACAAATCCTAGAAAATTTTGGCGATTTATAAATCCCACAGCCAGCAATCCTATTGCTTTGATAGACTCGCGTGGTGATCCAATTGATAATACTATCTGTGCTACTGTATTAAACGAAACTTTTGTAAACAATTTTTCATCCCACAGCCGCACCCGTCTTCCTGATGTACATCATCATGACTACTCGATGATGCCTCCCCTGACTGTTGACCCAGCCGGTGTTGCTCGGCTAATTAATACTCTGAAAGATCATTCCAGTCCAGGATATGACCCCGTTAATGCTAAATTCCTAAAAAAATACTTGTGTCTATAGTTCAGTTATTTTAACACATACATTTCAACAGTCAGTGGACACAGGCACACTACCTGAACAATGGAAAATCGGGAAGATCGTTCCACTTCACAAATCGGGGAGCAAGACATCTGCTGCTAATTATCGCCCCATATCTATCACTAGCACATGTTGCAAACTGCTCGAGCATATCATATTCACTACACTTGTGAACTTTCTCGAAGCAATTCATTTTTCTCCTCTGTACAACATGGTTTCCGAAAATCATATTCATGTGACACTCAACTAATTTCTTTCACAAACAGCTTGCAACATATACTTGACAGGTCATCAGTCGCTGATTGCATTTTTTTAGACTTTTCAAAAGCGTTTGATAAGGTTTGCCATTACTTGCTTCTTCATAAATTACGTCACCTAAATATTGACAATAATTCAAATGGATTGAATGCTTTCTGACTAACCGTTCCCAATTTGTCGCTGCTAATGGTTACAACTCACCCTTTGTTAATGTACTTTCTGGTGTTCCACAGGGTTCCGTTCTTGGACCATTACTGTTCTTAATTTATATCAATGATCTTCCTTCTCATGTGTCCTCTAACTTACATTTATTCGCCGACGACTGTGTGATTTTTCGTGAGATTAAAAGCGATAACGATATCAACATCCTACAGCGCGACCTTACGGCTATAGTTAATTGGTGCAATCAGTGGCTAATGGAACTAAACTTTAACAAATGCAAGGTCTTGCGTGTATCCCGTTCTGCTAATCCGTCTCCCGTGTTCTACTTGAATGACATTCCACTTGAAAGCGTCAATTCTTATAAATACCTAGGCATTCACATTACTTCTAACCTATCTTGGAGGCTTCACATAGATTACATAATCAATAACGCTAACAAAACTTTAGGTTATCTGCGACGTAATTTTTCTCGCGCGCCTTCTTCTTTGAAATCAGTTCTTTATAAAACATTAATACGTCCGAAGCTAGAATACTCACCAGCAGTCTGAGATCCTAGCCTTGACTGCTTAATTACTTCGCTTGAACGTGTTCAAAATAACTCCGCTCGCTTCATTCTGTCTAACTATAACCGAGGAGCTAGCATAACGGAAATGAAAGCTAACCTTAGTCTTCAGTCATTGGCTTCGCGACGAAAAATATGTCGGCTAACCCTTTTTCACAAGTTATATTATCACCCCAGCCTACACAATAATTTATTTCATAGACCTTACTACTTATCTAGCCGCATTGATCATCCCCACAAAATTGCCATTCCATTATGTAAAACAGTTTATTTCTTACACTCATTTCTCCCGCGTACTTCTAAGGAATGGAACGATCTTCCTGGTGAAATTGTATCTATTACTGACGTAAATAACTTTCGCAAAGCTTTGGCTGGTGTTGTGTAAACTCTGATGATTTTGTTCTGCACTAATGTATTTTGTCTAGCTAACATTGTTTACACAGGACTAATCTTTGATGTACCCGTTTCCCTTTTCTCCATTGTGTTGTTCTATATTTTCTGCCCACTCCCCTCTGTAATGCCTGCAAGGCCCTGAGGGTAAAATAAATAAATAAATAAATAAATAAATAAATAAATAAATAAATAAATAAATAAAGTATTACTGGCCCCGACTGTCTGCCGATGTCGCACATTATGTGAAAACCTGCCGAGATTGTCAGCGACGAAAGACCCCTCCAACCCGACCAGCAGGATTTCTGAACCCCATTGAACCCCCCTCAAGGCCCTTTCAGCAGATCGGCATGGACTTGCTTGGCCCTTTCCCGAAATCAACATCTGTAAATAAGTGGATCATCATAGCGACCGACTACCTGAGCCGCTACGCCGAGGCAAAAGCCCTACCTAACGGAACAGCAGCAGAAGTCGCCAAATTTTTCGTGGAGAACTTCTTCTGCGACACGGCGCCCCCGATGTGCTCATCACTGACAGAGGAACAGCATTCACGGCGGAACTGACGCAAGCCATCCTCCATTACAGCCAAACCAGCCACCGGAGAACAACTGCATACCACCCGCAGACCAACGGAATGACCGAGCGCCTCAACAAAACCATCGCCGATATGCTCGCGATGTATGTCGATGCCGAACACAAGACCTGGGACGTCATCTTGCCTTACGTAGTCTTCGCCTACAACACCGCAGTGCAGGGGACCACCCAGATGACGCCTTTTAGGCTCGTCCATGGCAGAGAAGCCCCGACCACGCTGGACGCCATGCTGCCGAACGTTACCGAAGATGATGACGTCGACGTCGCCGCCTACCTACAACGCGCAGAAGAAGCCCGAAGACTTGCCCGATTAAGGATAAATGACCAGCAGCGGACCGACGCCTCACGCTACAACCTACGAAGACGCAACGCGGAATACAAACCAGGAGACCGAGTGTGGGTTTGGACGCCCATTCGCCGCCGAGGATTGAGCGAAAAGCTTTTGCGACGCTATTTCGGCCCGTAAAAGGTTCTTCGTCGGCTAGGTGAATTGGACTACGAACTCGTCCTTGACCAAATGACTGCATCCCAGCGACGCCGCGTACGACCCGAAGTAGTCCATGTCGTACGTCTAAAGCCCTATCATGCACGCTAAAGGACGCCGTGTTTCCACATTCGGTGTTTATTTTTGCACAATCAGTTTTTGATTGTTGATAGCCGCATTATGTTCTAAAGCATCGAGTGGATGCTTCTTTGAGAGGGGAGTAATCCCGCGAATCTTTGTAGCGTTGGTTTGTTGTGTTTATTTGTTCATGCTTGAAGGCTGCCGACACGCGGCTTTATCGCTTCGTTTGTGACGCAAGACGCGCCTAGAATTATCTCGTTTGATCGCATCCAGGCGGAGCCGATTCTACTTTGTGCCAGAAAGTTCTAGAACCTTCCACGCTTTATCTCGAAGGTTCGCTATCAGCTTTAAAAACAGCACGGCCGACAGCGGCGGGCATTCTGTACGACGACCGCCGAGCACGCTTGTTGCTACGCCGCCGCCGAGTGATTCACTTTGCGGGTGCAAGTCAGCCCGAATAAAGAGTTCCGTTTCGAAGACATTCTCGCTGTGTTCCTGTTCGCCGGACTACAGTCACCACTACGTGAAAATATCATGCACGAGGTCATCAGGGGTGAAGTGGCCACCGACGTTATGGATGACGCCGAGGCATGAGATGGGAGGATTAGGGGCATATGTTTTGATGGTGATAGGCTTACCGTGAAGCTGAAGATGCGTGATAGAAAGTAGGAGGTGGGTGGTGAGAGGAGAATGAGTTTTTAAAAACACAAGGCTTTAGGCTGGCTTGGCCTGAAGGGTGAGCTCTGCATTGCTCTTGCAGGAAAGTTGTGCAGCGGAGGCGACTGCGGCGAGTACGTCGTGGAGCGTTAGCTTGGGGGTGGGGGTGCCAGGGGGAAGCTGGATGGCAACTGTGATGAGCTCGGCGCGGAGGCAGGCTTACGGCTGGCACCGATAGTGCTCCAGCCGATTTCAGGGGTTGGAATGAGATGGTCGTCGACCGGGGACGCCGTAACGTCCATGTCTGCTGAGTCGTGAGCCTGAGCCGCAATCTGCGACGCAGGTACCGAGCTGCAGGACCTGCTGTCAGCGGAAAGTGTGGTCGGAGTAGGCGCGGCGATACTGGCGCCGGTGACGAACGCAGCCGACTGCGCCGCGGCTATCGATCCGGAGCTCGCAGCGTCGCTCACAGCGTTGAACACGACGGGAATGGGCGCGGTGGTGTGGGCGGTGTTGAACGCAGCCGGTTGAGACATGGCTGTCAGCGTGGTTGGAGTAGGCCCCGCGGCGGCCGCGTCGGAAGAAGCTGAGACCGGCGAGGCATCGGTGGGTCTAGGCTTCAGGGGCTTGGTGAGACGCTGCATGCCAGAGGGGCAGGCCCGGTGCGGTAGGGTTAGCGAGGCGCCGCGCCGCAGCAGAGTTTTGGAGGCGCTGGGAGGGCCAGCTCGACAGCGGGCCGTGATGCCAATGGTGTACATGTATTGTAATGTATGTAATGTCCGGTAACCTAGAGTTGCGATTAATTTACAGCACCTAGGGGTGCCTTAACACGCACGCTTTATGTTGCGCGATAGCATTTAAGCTCCCATTGTGCAGAAAATTTGGTGTCGTAGGCGTTGTGAGCGAAAAATTCCCCTAGAAGCAACCTCGGTCACGTGACCTTGCGGCGTCATCGCAACCTGCACACCGGATTTTGTGCAAACTAACCACAGTGGCAAGTGGCAGGTAAATTAATGACTGGTCGCTCGTGAACAGAAACTTGGGTCGCACAAGCACCACCGATGGCAGCACCTGCCATCGCAGGGCAGTGGCGCATCGCTTATCCGCTGCACCATTGGGCCAGTTGTGGTATGATGTTTCCCAGGGACCTATGAATGTAGAGAATAGCCAGTTCCGCACATATCGGCATTAATCAATCCGTTAACGCTGCCGCGTCATACCCTTAAGGAGGACCTAACTGTCCCTCCAATTTTTCCTTTTTTGCCAAACTTATAAGCTGTGGTTGTGATGGCAGACGACTTGACGAATTTCATCTGAGCGAACTCTGATGGTGTGATATGTGGTCATCCAGTATCGTCTCCGCGGTCAAAAAGCTCACGGAGGGAAGATTTCTTTCCTCAGAATGAAACAGCAGAAAGAACAGGGAGATGGCGGTGGTCATTTCTAGCCTCTGCCGCTCAGGTTTGGCAGCATACCCTCTTAGCGGAGCTTGCCGGGTGGCTGGTGGCGACAGTGACCGTTTACGCAGAGCTTTCTCACCGTGGACGGCAACAGTAGTAGTGCGGCTGTCCCAACCGGCCGGACTCTTGGCCCAGCACCGATATTCGCCAGCATCTCTGCTCTCGGCCACAGGTATCTTCAGCTCGCCCCCCGTAACGAATATGTACCGCTGGTCCATGCTGCGAGTAGAAAGCATGTCACAATACATGAATTCAAACTCAACACGGCTTCGCGGCGCTATTTTTGTCGCCGTCGACCATATGGACATTTAACGTGCAAAGCCAAAACTGTGCTCACATGGCTCTGAAGTGAAGAAGTAGCCTCAATAGCGGCACCGCACTTCCGAGTGGACCTGCTCAGAGCCCTAACTGAGGGAAATTCCGATGCGCCTTCTGCCGCAGGCCCTACTCTTTCAAAGCGATAGCATTCGGTTTGTCGTCCGGGAAAAACCGCCGGGTTTCTCCGCCGGGTTTTCCTGCGGTACCTGGGCCGCAATCTTCGACCAATCGACGGCCGACAGCTGTCTTCAGCGAGCTTTAAAAGAGCGACACTCCTGGATCTGCAACAGTTTGGCAGCGGTGCGCAAACGAAAAGCACGTCGCTAATTCCCTCTGCTCTTTGCAGGTGAGCGATTTGAAACCGCCTCTTATTCAGTGCATAGTTTTTTGCGCACTGCTGCCAAACTTGAACTTTTGCTTATTTGCTTTTCTGCTGTTCTTGTGCCATGTCGAAAGAAAAAGAAATCATGAAGGCTTTAGAAGATTTCAAACGTGAAATGAGGGCTGAGCTGCGTTCCGTCAAGGATAGCCTGAAGTTCTGCAGTGATACTTGTGACGAGACGAAAGTTATCAGCTCTGATATCAAGGCCCTAAGAAAGGAGATTGCTGATCTTGTAAGCTGCAACGAAAATCTTCTAGCTGAAAACAAACGCTTGGCTCAAAAAGTGGAAGAACTTGAACAATACGGACGCCTAAACAACCTAGATATCAAAGGTGTGAAGTCAGATATTGAACCCCGAGAAGAAATTGAGAAACTTGGCGAGGCCATCAATGAACAAGTCTATATCGCCGACTTAGACACGTGTCACAGAATTCTCACAAGCACTAAAGGCGAAACCAACATTTTGGTCCGCTTTGTTCGCCGAGATAAGCGTCAAGCATTACTTTGTAAGGCTAGAAAGCACGAGCTATCTAACAAGAACCTTGGTCTCACTGATAGCGGGCGCATATATGTCAATGAACATTTGACTTACGGCAACAAACAACTGCTGGGAGCAACTATTGCCCGTAAGAAGGAAGTACGTTGGAAATTTGTTTGGACGAACGGAGGCAAGATTTTTGCACGCAGGGATGAAACGTCTGACACAATAAAAATTTGTGCACGCTCTGACCTGAATAAAATGACCGAGTAGGCATCCACATCTTTGTCAGCTAGTGACTAGCCACTCGTTGGCATGGATTGCCCGCCCCACTGTATTCTTTGCGATACTTCTTGCTTTAAAGGGCCCCTGCCCACCCCCGGGCAGCAGACACTTTCTACCTCTCTTTGAGCGAGCCTCCTCTTCTTCCATTCCCTCCTCGAAATTCTTCTCTCCCGCTCCTCGTCGAGTAGGCTCGGCAAGGCAAAATCACCCCTTCGTTCCCCGACGTAAGCCGGAGGCGTGGTGTCTGTGGAGTGCGTCACAGGGTACGTCATGCCCCCGCCTTCAATAAAATTCTTTTCTTGGTTTTTGCTGCTGGGTCTGTTCGAGGGGAGGGGGGGGGGCGCTGCGGGCGCGCACACTGAACGATCGAGAGGCGCGATCGGCTCGACCACCTAGACTTGTTAGCGAGCGCATCCTTTCATACATCTGTTTGTCATTCCCAGTTAGCGAGCCACCTTCTCATTTTTTTAGGCCTCCCCACCGCTTCACGAGCGGAGGGGCGGAAGTCGGTTCTGTTCGAAACACACGGCGAAGTGCGGACCCGGCAACCGCCCGTTTGCTTTTCTTCATGTTTGTTTGTGTTCTGTGTGTTTGTGTCTTTTCTCCGCTCCGAAGCCCATGTCGTTCATTGGAGTCAAGGCGTACGCAAGATGCATGAAGGATAAGCGGTGTGTGTGCGGAGCGGTCAAGTGGGCGAGCGAGGGAAAGGCTCTGCTGCACTACTAATTAAAACCTTGTTTTGGGGGGCTTGCATAGAAGAAAAAAAACTGAGAAGGGAGCGCGCACGCAGAGCGTCTCGTGACGTGATCACGGCGGGGAGGGGGGGGGGCGAACCAACTCCCTCAGTTTTACTATTTTTTTACTTTTTATGGCTAGGGTTCAAGGCTGTCGCGGCACGCTCCCTCCGCAGTTTTTTTTTTTGTTCCTTCATGCGGGTTTGTAGGCATGAGCCAGAACAGAAGGCGCTGCGGAAAGCGTTGTGCAGACGACGCGACGCCAAGGCTACGCCCAACCTTCTCCCGTCAGTCAGAACGATGCACCAATGGAGTGCCTTTAGCGAAAGTAACCCCCCATGACGTCAACGGGGTTCAGAGTTGTGGGGCGGGCCGTTTTTGTTGAAGGAAAGAACGAGCGGGCTTTGATTTGAATTTTCGGAGCTTTTCGGGGCGCAGAGGTTATCTTCGATGCCTCATCTATGCAGTGGGCTTGTTTTTCAAAAATGTCCGGACCCTCGGCAGTGGCCCTTTAACAATAAGGTTTCTCCTCTCACAGATATGTTCTCTGCTATGCATGTTAATGTTCGCAGTATGAAGAACAAACGCGACTGTCTAGACATGTTTCTTGGGTCTATAAACCGACCGTTTGATGCACTTTTGTTTACCGAAACATGGCTTACAACACATGATGATCATCTTCCATTCAAGGATTACCAGTATCATGGCCTCCTTCGTTCGAATATGAGAGGTGGTGGTCTTGCCGTGTACGTAAAGAGTTGTTATCCACATTGTGTGTTAAACGAAATTTCTGCGACAAATTCCAATGTTGAGTGTTTAGCCGTATCACTCTCCAGTATCATTGTAGCTGTTGTGTACAGACCTCCCGCAGGGAACAAACTACTTTTCTTCAAGTTTGTTGAAAGCTTACTCTTGAACCTCGCCGATTCCCGGTTGCCTTTTGTAATAATGGGTGACATTAACATTAACCTCATGCACGATCACCACAGTACGCGTGAATTTAATAGCCTTATAGCATCTTATGGTTGTTTAAATACTATAAACATACCTACTAGAATTACTGTTGCTACAGCTTCCCTGTTGGATGTTTGTGTCACAAATATGGTGTCTCCAGAAACTGAGTCTGGCCTGTTATCCTCTGAAATCAGTGACCACATTCCGATTTTTGTTTTCTTCCTGTAAAACGCATTAAGTCAGTATCTAAAAATGCCTCGAGGGTAACTAGGGTCATTTCTGATGAAACTCTAGCCAAATTTATGACTCTTATACAGAATATGTGTTGGGATAACGTATACAGCATATCTGAAGTTAACGCGGCGTATACTGCTTTTATTGCAAAAATCATGGAATGTTATAATGCTGCGTTTCCTGTAATCGAGGTAAAACACAATTTCTGAAAATCCAGAAAGCCGTGGGTTGATAAAGTGTTATATAACAGGATACGTATTAAAAATAAAATGTATCATGACTTTGTACGTACTCGCGATGCTGCGCTTTTTAGAGAGTTCAAAAAATTCAGAAATAAACTAAATAAAGACCTCAAGTCTGCAAAAACAGTTTACTATACAAAACGGTTTTCCAGAATTGATAATGACCGCAAGAAAGTTTGGAGCGAGATTAACGAACTATTAAGCAAACACAAGTGCAGGGATAACTCAGAATTCGCTGCAACTAATTCCGAAGCTAACGGAACTCAATTAGCTAACACCATAAACCACTTCTTCATTGAAGCTGGCAAGCTTACATTAGATAAAGCTCGCTCTAATGCTCCCGTATGCAACCTCATTGTCCCTTTACCTAACTCTATTTCGTTGCTGCCTGTGATCCCACAAGAAGTAGCTGCCTACATTGGGAAAATAAAAACAATGTTTCAGCAGGCCATGACGACATCAAAGCTGTACCTTTGTAGTGTGTGTCTATATTAATATGCGATGTTTTAGCGTATATTATAAATCTGATGCTCACATGTGGTGTGTTCCCAGATGAATTGAAGGTTGCTCGTGTTTGTCCTATATATAAAGGAGGAAACAGAAATGAAATCACGAGCTATCGCCCAATCTCCGTCTTATCAGTGTTATCGAAGGTATTTGAAGGAGCCATTAATAGCAGATTAGAAAAGTTCCTTAGCGTTCATAACATTATTAACCCCTCTCAGTATGGCTTTTTGAAACATAAATCGACTGAGCAAGCTTTACTCGCCGTTAAAGAAAAGATTATTAACAACATTGAATCCAGAGCATGCACTCTTGGTCTGTTCTTAGACCTGCGGAAAGCTTTTGACTGCGTACAGCATGATATTCTTTTAAGTAAACTGAACAGTCACGGCATACGCGGAATAGCTCTAAACCTGCTGAAAAGCTACTTAACTAACAGGATACAGTACGTTAAATGGAATTTAACTAACAGGATACAGTACGTTAAATGGAATAATTTTGTTTCGAACCGTTTGTACATAACTCAAGGGGTTCCTCAGGGGTCTATATTAGGTCCACTTTTGTTTTTATTGTATATTAACGATATCTGTAACATACCTGATTCTCCAGACTTGGTTATGTACGCTGACGATACAAATGTTTTTTTCACATCACGTACTCTGCCAGAATTAGAAAATATCGTAAACACTTATTTGGTAAAATTATACACTTGGATGCAGGCGAATAAGTTTAGTTTAAGCTTGTCAAAAACCAGGTACATAATTTTCATGCCTATTAATGCCCCTGTTCATTGCACTCTTAACCTTACATATGCCAATACAAAACTGCAACAGGTAACAACTCAGAAGTTTCTTGGTGTCTGGTTTAATGAACATTTATCATGGAACACACACATTTCCAAACTTCTCACTGACCTCAGTAAAACTGTTGGTTGTCTTTACAGGATCAGCGATCTCTTGGCCGTTTCCCTAAAAGTGTCCATATACTATGCACTATTTTTTTCCAAATTGTCGTATTGTGCACTGGTCTGGGGCACTACAACAATAGGTAATTTTCAAAAGTTACTGATTTTGCAAAAGAAGGCATTACGGGCTTTTGAGGGTTACCATGGTAGGCCTGAAAACCTACAAACATCACCACTCTATCATAAGCATAATTTACTTAAAGCAAACCATGTTTACATATTTCGCCTGTTACTGTACATCCATCGTAATCGTTTATATTCCATTGCTCCGAACCGCCCTCCTAGTAAATACCCCCTTCGGCAACACAGAAACTTGGTCCATAAAACAAGGACAAATTACGGAAAACAAAAGCTCGAATATCAGATTCCAGTCGTTCTCAATAACCCATCTCTAAGTGTCATGTTTGATTTCCCAAAGAACAAGTTTAAAAAAGACATCAAAAGGTTACTAATCAGCACGGACGCCATATAATTTCGGTTTTACTTAGCGTAGCATCTCTTGTTTTCATGTTAAATTGTTTGTGTGTTTGCATTTCCTTTTGTGACCTCCTGCCATGTTTATATACTACCTTTGATATGATTTATGGTGTACTGTCTTTGTTTTATTTATTATTGAAATACTGTCCCTTGCTGCAATGTTTTTTTGTCCAATATCATATTACTTTAAATTTTGTTACTTATGTGCTGCACACTGCTGCATGAACTGTTTGGGGAACTGTGACCTCGTCAGGCCTTACCGCCTTTTGTCACAGTTCCCTCTTTCATGTATTTGAAGGAAAATAAACCTCAAACCTCAAACCTCCAAATTTACTTATTGGTCGAGAGGGTCCTGACGTCATCAGCAGAGCCAAATTTTAAATTATGCCGGCTAGAATGTTTGAGTACCTTCTGTGGGATTATCATACCAGGTTTTATTAACTCCGCATAATCTTCCCCTTTATTCTATCACTAATCCCAACTGACCGAACCTAATCCACCCCTTTACCCCAAATCAATCCACCTTGATCCAACTTCCAAACTATCTAGTCCTTTGGAATATTTGAGGGTGGACCAAATTTTAAAACTGAAATTGTTTATTTTCCACCTTGGGGACAAAAAATTAGGCAGATGCACTTAAAACTGCTTACGTTAGGGAATGCGGACGCATTACTGTTCCAGTGTGCATTTTTACGCGTAAAGTCTGCACGTGCATTAAAGTTCTTTTCTACGAGTTTATGTGTTTGTGCATTGGTTTCGCACCAGGCCGTAAACGTTCGTGCGCTCTCGCTACACGGCGATGAGGTTGGCTGAGTTTGCATCGTGGACGCAAGACGTAGGCGCTCGGCTGCGGTTGCCGCCTGTGTCACACACGCGCATATGACGCTACCCGGAACGTTGTACGACGAACGGTTGCATCCCAATTTTGATACGAAAGTCTAGGAAGGCACACAATTGAAGGTGCATTTTTGATGGGTTCGAATCTCTGTCGCAAGCTAGCCTCCAACTTTACTAGCGCCTGTAAGCTATAGCCAATGAGTAATCACGTGACACCATCCGGAACGCTGTACGACAAACGGTTCCGTCCCAATTTCGGTACGAATCTGAGAAAAACTGGCGCCACATGGTGGTCAGCCAGTGGCGAGTTTACATACACGAATGACATTTATAGGATCACCTGAAGTGCCGGAGCTCGTCTTGCCCTGTGCGCCATAAGGCCGTTCAATGTTTTCACCCTATTTTTCTGGTCGTCGCTGGGATTTTCTCTGCTATCTCCGAACACACATATACACGCTGTCAGCTTTTCTGGTAATTGGAATTGTAATGCGTTCGCATTAAAAAAATTATATATGGGAGCTGTATAAAAAAAGTGGTAGGCTTTTCACGTGGTTTAAAAGAGTAGGCGTGCGAAAGCATGTGTTCAGACTGATTGGCTCATGGTTTCGCTTTGCTAGGTCGTCGGCACGTCTGGCGACGACATTAAACTCTGGTTAAGGTTTGATAGAAGTACAGCTGATCTGATCTGTTGGCGCCGCAGCTCGAACTTGATGAAGACGACGATGTGCAATGCACGGCGTCAGAGCGTGCTGCAGTTTAACACGAGGTGTGATCGGCTGCGGCCATAGCATAGTGCTCTCGTGCAGTGGTCAGTGACGCTGATATGTTCGCGCCGCCGGGGGTTAGAAATCCACCCGCGAAAATATTTATTTTACTTCGACACCCTCAAGATCAAGAACGCCACAAGATTCTTTGTTCGGTTTGACCCCGTGAAGTAGTCTTTCGCACTAAAATCTGTCCTTCGACATCTTGACAGATCTACAATCCCTTATTTCAGCTCAGAGGCAGCATCACGTATATATACATGCACAGAGACACGTGTACTTGCGTATATAGCAGAGTACACGTACATCACTCACATGTTCCTCATTCACATATTCCTTACAGCGTCAATGAATCAGATGTAAAACATAGAGACATAAGACAGCCAGAGCGTGTTACTTTGAAACTTGTTAAGCGAAGAATGGAGCGGCGGAAAAAGAGGAGGACGAGAGGGTACCACACATAAAAGCACAACTTACAACTTTACTGCATGGCTGTCGAACTACTGAATGTCATCATCATCAACCTGACTACGCCCACTGCAGGGCAAATGACTGTCCCATGTCTCTCCAATCAAACCTGTAATTTTAGAAGAACTGCAGATTGGGCTAGTTGGTGTAGATTCATAGTGATGGTTCAACAGCGCAAACACACACAGACCAAGAAGGAGACAAGACACACACAGCGCTGAACTTACAACTGATTTTTTATTAAGAAGAAGCATGTCATAATATACACACACGAAAACAACACACATGAAAAAACAGCGCACATGCGCAATGTCAACAATCTCATACTACTAAAAAAGGTAAAAACCGCTTTACAAGCACGTGTGTATCCACAGATCCACTATCCACTGTGTAGCATTTTCATTTCCCTTACAGATAATGTTACAGATGGCGCACTCACGCACCCTTTATCTTTCCTGTTAATGTGAAAGGCTTCAGCAATTTCTCTAGTGCGCTGGTCAGAATGACGAAACAACACATCAGTATCACCAAAAAACGGCGTGCATTTGCATGTGAAACAATGCTTTGCTAAGTTTGTTTCCTTGTTCTTTAAAGAATTAGCGTGCTCCATGAGCCGCACGTTAATACAGCGGCCAGTCTGGCCGATGTAGGTTAAGCCGCAGGAGAAGGGGATCTGATAAACTATGCCAGTCTTACAGGGAACATATCTTGTCACATGATTGATGCTGCAAGCATCTCTTCTGCGCCCCTCATGCCTTCTTTGAACCGCCGCTCCCACTCTTTCTAGCTTGTTAGGAGCAGAAAACAGAACTTCTACCCCATGCTTGCTCCCCACCTTCTTAATCCGGTGCGACAGCGCGTGGACATACGGCATAACCACTATCTTCCTTCTTCCGATCCCTTCTGCTGCCCAGACGTGTTTGCAGGCGATTTCAGTGCACGGAGGACTTTGCCTGCACTCGAGACGAGCACTGAATCCGGGAAACCAGCTTCCCTACATCTGTTTGCCTGGGCTAAAAGACTAGACATCATTTTATGACCACAAGATTTCTTCCCTGCCATGCCTAAGCATCCCGTAACAATACCACTTTTTACGATCTTAGAATGAAAGAACTTGTAATTTAAAAGGGGGTTTTCACTCCTAGGCGAATACTGCCAACAGACATGATTGGGTTCGAAAGACAACTTTAAATCAAGGAATTGCAAGTCTGTTTCTAGAGGGACTTCATGTGTGAACGTCAGTCCCGACCCATTACGTGCAAAAACATCAAGGACATTTGACACAAATTCTGTTTTTTGCTCCTAACAAGCTAGAAAGAGTGGGAGCGGCGGTTCAAAGAAGGCATGAGGGGCGCAGAAGAGATGCTTGCAACATCAGTCATGTGACAAGATATGTTCCCTGTAAGACTGGCATAGTTTATCAGATCCCCTTGTCCTGCGGCTTAAACTACATCGGCCAGACTGGCCGCTGTATTAACGTGCGGCTCATGGAGCACGCTAATTCTTTAAAGAACAAGGAAACAAACTTAGCAAAGCATTGTTTCACATGCAAATGCACGCCGTTTTTTGGTGATACTGATGTGTTGTTTCGTCATTCTGACCAGCGCACTAGAGAAATTGCTGAAGCCTTTCACATTAACAGGAAAGATAAAGGGTGCGTGAGTGCGCCATCTGTAACATTATCTGTAAGGGAAATGAAAATGCTACACAGTGGATAGTGGATCTGTGGATGCACACGTGCTTGTAAAGCGGTTTTTACCTTTTTTAGTAGTATGAGATTGTTGACATTGCGCATGTGCGCTGTTTTTTCATGTGTGTTGTTTTCGTGTGTGTATATTATGACATGCTTCTTCTTAATAAAAAATCAGTTGTAAGTTCAGCGCTGTGTGTGTCTTGTCTCCTTCTTGGTCTGTGTGTGTTTGCGCTGTTGAACCATCACTGTAATTTTACTGCATAGCTGTCGAACCACTTAATATCATCATCTTCAACATGACTACGCCCACTCCATGGCAACTGCCTGTCCCACGTCTCTCCAATCAAACCTGTAATTTGTCAGCTGCAGCCACCGTACCTCCGCGAACTTCTTATATCTCATCCGCCCACCTCACTTTCTGGCGCCCCTGCTACGCTTGCCCTATCTTGGAATCCACTCCGTTAGCCTTAAAGGGGCTTTCAGAGGGGCTCTAATAAAGTTGCTGTATGCCTGAGATGTAAAAGCACCCCGCTTCACGAATATTGTCCAGCAAAAAAAAAAAAAATTCTTAACGCCCTTTGTAGAAGTTGACTTATCTGTAGTAAAAATTTCAACTCCAGCGGTTTCGTGCCTTTCCCTCTTCTAAGGTCACTTTTTTCCCGCTGGAAGGTACGCATTCCTCCGCCGGCCACACCTCCAGGCGCAGAGTTTCCTGACCCGCCGGAGCCACGCGGCTCACTGGCTGCGGGCATGGTAGCTGCCTGGCGTCTGAAAAAATCTAACCAATAGCAATCTCTTAACTTGTACACGCAGGTGCGAGTGATAGAAGAGGGTGCAAGCATGAAAATATCGCCGGCAACGGCTCGAAAACTTTCTCGTGTGACTGTGGGTTTTCTGCTGCATTTAGAAGTGTATTATTTGGCTCAGGCGCTCATGACAACACAATGCAGTGATTGAGAGCATTCATATGCTCTCTTCTGAAGGTGTCTCAGAGCCCCTTTAAGGATCAGCAGTCATCTTGCTTCGGCATTACATGCCCTGCCCAAGCCCATTTCTTCCTCTTGATTTCGACTAGGATGTCATTACTCAGCGTTTGCTCTTTCTCCAACTCTGCCAATTGCGGTCTCTTAACGTTACACCTATCATTTTTCTTTCCATAGGTCGCTGCGCTCTCCTTAACTGCGCTCGTGTCGTCTCTTGTTTCTTTCTCTCGTCCTGTGTATCGCGCTGCTTTAAGATGAATCCGTTCCAACTTGCCCAGTTTTCTGTTCTCGTTATCCTTAACTTAACCTGAACCCTTTTCGTTAGCCTCGACGTTTCTGCTTCGTAGGTGAGTGCCAGTAAGATACAGCTGTTGTATACTTTTCCCTCGAGGGATATTCGTAAACTGCCATTCTCGGTCTGAGAGAGCCTGCCATATGCGCTCAACCCCATTCTTATTCTTCTAGTTTCTAGTTAGTTCCCTCTAATGATCCGGATCAGCAGCCACTACCTGCCCTAAGTCCATGTATTCCCTTACCACTTCCAGCACCTTGCTACCAAATGTGTACTGCTGTTCCTTTGCGAGGCTGCAGGACATTACTTTGGCCTTCTGCATGCTAGTTTTGAAACCTACCATTCTCCTCTTCCGGTCTAACTCATAATCATGCTTTGCAGTTCATGTCCTGAGTGACTTAGCATGATAATATCATAAGCGAATCGCAGATTACTTAGGTATTCTCCACTAACTCTTATCCCCAACTGTTCCCAATTCCAGGCCTCGGAGCACGTCCTGTAAACAGGCGGTGAAAATAGCATTGGCGAGATAGTGTCTCCCAGACTGACACCCTTCGTTATTGGAATTTTATTGCCGACTTCACCTTTCACGCTAATCGTATTTGCTGATCCTACCAGCCACGCATTAAGAAACCTGTGCTGCCATCTCACTCCGCGTACTCGAAACTAGAAAAAAGAGCTATTTTCAACATGTGTTCTAAAATACTCTTTGAGAGAGAGAGAGGAATTTTATAGAGAGGAAAAGCAGGAGAGGTCGGCCGGTGGCAACATGGCCCTGGCCTGCGACTCCACACTTGGGAAAGGGAAGGGGAGGAAAGGGAAAGTGCGAAAGAAGGTTGGTGATGGCATAATATAATGAGTTTCATGGATGATGTACACACACACGCACGCACGCGCACGCGCACACGCACACGCGCACACACACACACACACACACACACACACGCACACGCACACGCACACGCGCACGCGCACGCGCACGCACACGCACACACACACACACACACACACTCACTCACTCTCTCTCTCTCTCTCTCTGGCACTCCCACCGCGGTGAGCAGACGAGCGTGAAATTCATGTCTTGAATTTCTTAGAAATTCGTGTATGGACACGATGATTGACAGTTTCCAACAGCAGTCGAAGAGGCTGACAACTGCTTGTTGCCCGCTCATTTTGAAGCGATGGAGATTTAAGACTCCCGCTCCGCGAAGAATGTGGCCTCCCGTCGGCGGCGTTCGTCTTGGGAGTTGTGAAACTCCGGAGTGTTGGAAAAGGTTTGACGCTTGCGTGTTGAAGCGGAATTGAAAACTGATTGAAACATTAAATAATTTGTCTCTAATAGTACGTAACGTGACTCATACGTTATTACGGCATGTATGTAAAGTAAATCAACTGCGCTGAAAACAAAATTTGGTAGATAGTGGAGAATCGGACGCATAACTCTAAATTGCGAAACAGACAAGGTGCACCTATGCCACACATGCACGTTAACGCTGCTTAGTTAAAGCGGGTTGTTATATGTATGTTGAGTGGTATTTCGCATAATGTGGTATCCTGCGACTTTATTCTGATTGGTATGCATGTAGTTAGAGACGCACTAATTATGGAGTAGCGAATAAGCGCGTATGAAAGTGAGTGTCGGTTAGGGGTGAGATTACGAGAACGACTAAGCTTGTGCCACGTGACAGTGGTGTGTTATATGAAGTAGTAACATTAGTAGAGCACGTGACTGGTTAATATGCTAATTAGATCAAGTGGAGTCGCTGTTGGGACCCATGAACGCTATCACGTCATATCCTTAATCCGCAACCATTGCTGGCAAACGGCAGAACTTTGTTGTAACACCATACATGCACAATATTTCGGTAAATCTCAAAAGTAAAAGGTAGTAATTACTCACTGGCATCCAACCAAGCGAAGCCATACGGTAAAAGAGGAAAGCTATGCAGCTTCTACAGAAACTTCGTGGTTAAAGAAATATTCTTCCAGCTCCAGGGTTCGAACTCCGTACCAGGGAGAATTTTTCTTTTAACAACGAATTTCCTGTGGTAGCTTCATAGCTTCCCTTCATAGCCGAGCGGCTACGCTTAAGTCGATTCCACTCAGCAATTACTCCTTTATTACAACAATATAGCACCTTGGGGGGTTCCCGTAAACATTGGACCAATGTGAAAATAATTAGCCCGGAATTCTATCCCTCCAAGAAACAAATAGGAGGTTCATTTCAGGAGGAATACACAGCGCGAACGGGGACGAAAGACGAATAGGTGCACAACACAAGCGCTGTTTCGGAACTAAAAGTTTATTAGGAAGGAAAAACATATAAAAACACCCGGCAAGCGGCGCACGTCCAGCAATCACATGAGGCAATCAAACTACGGGACAAAAAATCAAAACGCAAAAAATTGCGCGGGACGTCCTCTGCTATCACCCATGGCATATCAGATATTGTCCAAAAACAGTATCTCCGAATATAACAGTGTGATATAGGGTTGGCTGATGCACGTGGTTATTCTTTCCTTGACCAAAAAATTGGCTGATGGTTTAGCATGGTTGGAGCTGGTAAAAAGCGATAGCTTCATCTCCGGTCTCCTCTGCACGTCGCCACCGCATGGTTTCACTCCAAAGGCGGTCCTGGCTTCCTTCAGCCGAGCCGACTCGTCCATCTCTTGCCGGCATGGCCGCCGCAGCCACGGTAACCGCACGAAGTGCCAGGAAAGGCGTGGCCCCATCCCAGCTGCGGCGGTTGCCATGACAACGGCTATGCCCTCCGGCACCGACACGACTGAGGCGCAGCCACGCTGACGGCTTGAAACCTGGCGTAGTGAAGCTATCGCTTCAAAACAATTCCATACCCTGTCGTGCACGCTGATCGCGGTGTCGGTAAAGTACCGCGATTCTCTCAAATATCGCCTTACAATCCTTTTTATCTTTTTGCAGTGCTTTTTCGTCTTCCTTTAGATGAATATTCAAGCACCATGCGGTTTGTTCGATATACACCTTTTGGCACGTAAAAAGAATCTGGTACACCACCGAACGGACAAAATCCAGAAATCTTGATCTGTGCCGCACCGAACACGTAAAAGGGTGCACTTTTTCTATCCATTCCTGGATATCTGCCCCTGTCATTGGACACAGGCGTTGAAGCTTTGGGGGTGCTGAGCAAACCACGGCAACAATAATACAGCAAGCAGCGTTCCTCAGATTATGCGCCATACGTTGCACGTTCGGAATGGCTACTCCTTTCTTTCGGGCTCCCGTTTTTTCACCTGCGTTCGTGGTTCGGACAGCTCTGAAGTTGGCAATTAGTTGTTCGCATGCACATGTTATAACTGAAAGCGGAAAACCTGCCTCAGTCAGTCGTGGCACCTGCACGGAAACACCATCTGCTATGCAGTATGCACAAGGTTTTTCTAGAGCGGTCCTTAGGCAGGAGAGTGCTATGCCTTTTTTTTTACCAGTTTCGAGGGCCCGGAACAAAAGTCCAGTATTTGTTTTTTGGAGCGTGGTTTGTTGACCCAGCATGTGTGGCCCTCCTTGAACATCACCCTGAGATCCTGAAACTGAAGTTTATCGCTTTATGGCAGTTCAAGTGTGAAGTTCAGACGCATAGCGTTTTCTTTAACAATTGAAACACATCGACCGCACACCTAGTGTGTCCTCCCTTATTTACTGGTACCCGATAGTTGTTTATATATCTCCAGTAAATAAGGAAGGACACTCTAGGCGTGCGGTCGATGTGTTGAAAGTGTTAAAAAAACACTATGCGTCTAAACTTCACATTTGAACGGCCAGAAAGAGATGAACCTTAATTTCTGAATCTCAGGCTAATCTCAGGATGGCTCTCAGACTCATTGGGCGTAAACAACCGACTACGATCAATTGTACCTGGCAGATGCAAACTAAAACTGTACTACTCGATAGTTCACTCTTATATACATTATGGGCTACTCGTATGGGGCACAGTAACACTTATTAATTTAGCAAAATTACTGTCACTAAAAAAAAGGGATATCTATACTATATTCAACCATTCGCTCAGCCAGGACACAGGAAAGGCTTTTACAAAACCAAGCTGTTTAAGATACAGACAATATATGATAAAAAACTAGCTATATACATAAAGGATCTAATAAAATGCAGCAAAGCTATATTTGAGAACACAAACCTTCATACACGTGGAGCATACAACTTTCGAACTAATTTTTATGTCTCACTGTCCCGAACAAATTATGCCAACCAAAAGTTGACGTTTGCGATACCGCGACTTTGAAATGTTTATTGCACAGCTACTTTCTATGGCAGTGAAAAACCGACATGACCAAAGCTATAAAAGAGCTGCGCGTGATATTCTACGGTCTTAGCATTGCTGTGTCAGTAAACATTGCTCTTTTTTTTCCTCTTGGAAAGCCGGTCTGTTTTGTGTATAGTATTGTCATTTTAGCTTGCGTTCTGTGATATAATTTGGCTCCTGTCACATGCTTCGAATGTTTGCTTTTTTTTGCAGTAGGGCAGGCCTCAGTCAGGCGCTTTAGCGCCTTTTGTCTGCTCATCCTTGGTTTGCATATGTTTCGTGAACCAAAACAATCAAATAAAAAATGTGCAAGGGGGGCCACACTTGTTCGGTTAACAAACAATACCACGCAATATGCATAATATAGTTATCGCAGCTGAACAGTTCTGCGCAAATATATACAGTAGCGAATGTAATCAGAACATTAATGAGAAAGGCAGTCGAGCGCAGCAATGAGACATCCCGCCAGTAACGAAGGAGGAAGTAAAGAAAGCCTTAGGAGCAATTCAAAGTGTAAAAGCCGCTGGCGAGCATCAGGTAGGAGCAGATCTATTCAAGGACGGAGGGGACATTGTGCTAGAAAAACTGGCCACCCTGTATGACCTCGAGGTTACCAGAAGCTTGGAAGAATGTTAACATTATCTTAATTCATAAGAAAGGAGATGTCAAGGACTTGAAGAATTACAGAACGATAAGCTTACTATCTGTTGCCTACAAGGCCCTTATTAAGGGAATCGCGAATAGAATCAGGACAACCTTAGACTTCAAGCAGCCAAATGACCAGGCATTCTTTCCAAAAGGACACTCGAAAATAGACCATAATTAGACTACCAAGTAATACAGTAATGCGCATAATATGACCCACCCTTAATATAGCCTTAATTGATGATGAGAAAGCATTTGATTCAGTTGAAACCTCAGCAGTCATGCAGGCATTGCGGAATCCTGGTTTAGAAGTCTTATGTGAATATACTGGAAGTTAATTATAACGACTGCACAGTTATCACAGTACTTCATAAAGTCAGCAATAAAATTCCAATAAGGGAGGGTGTCAGGCAGGGGGACACGATTTCGCCAATGACATTCACCGCCTGTTTCCGAGATCTGGATTGGGAACAGTCGGGGATAAAAGTTAATGAAGATTACCTAAGGAATTTGCGATTCCGTGATGACATTGCCTTGCTGTATCACTCAGTAGATGAATTGCAAAGTATTATCAATGAGTAAAGACAGGCAGAGCATAAAGGTGGGTCTTAAAATTTACATGTAGAAGACCAAAGTAATGTTCAAGAGTCTAGCAAGGAAACAGCAAGGAAACTGGTAGCGAGGTGCTGGAAGTGGTAAGGAAGTACATGGACTTAGAGCAGTTAGTGGCTGCTCATCCGGATCATAAGAGGGAAATAACTAGCAGAATAAGAATGGGGTGGAGCGCATATGGCAGGCCGTCTCCGATCATGAATGCCAGTTTACGAGTATCCCTCAAAAGTAAAGTACGTAGCAGCTGTATCTTACCGGTACTCAACTACAAAGCAGAAATGTGCAGGCTAACGAAAGGGTTCCGCTTAAGTTAAGGCCAACGGAGCGAGCTATGGCAAGAAAAATGATCGGTGTAACGTTAAGAGACCGCAAGGTGGCAGTGTGGGTGAGGGGGGAACAAATGCAAACTAATGGCATCCTGTTCAAAATCAAGAGGAAGAAATGGGCAGGGCATGTAATGCGAAGGAAAGATAACCCCTGGTCCTTAAGGGTAACGCAGTGGATTCCAAGTGAAGTCAAACGTAGAAGGGGCGGCAGAAAGTTAGGTGGGCGGAAGAGATTAAGAAGTTTGCGGGGATACGGTGGTCGCCGCTGGCAAAGGACAGGGTTAATTGGAGAGTCATGAGCGAGGTCTTTGCCCTGCCTTCGGCGTAGTCAGGCTGATGGTGATAATGAGCGCTCGTGCTGTTGGTCTGCGTTTCCGTGTCATCGTATTGTGTTGCACTACAGTGTCTTTGTCTGTATCTTACATGGCACGCTTTGCATTGCAGGGTAAAGAGCATCAAGCAGCCCAAAAGACAGCTTGTTTTAAAATTGCTGTCAGCGCCACATCACGGGGTGTCGCGGTAGCGCGGTTCCCGCAGAGAGAAGAGGGGCGGCGGCGAGTTCTTTTCTGTCATCACCCCTTCGTTCGCAGCGATTGCGTGACGCGTATAGTTAGACGCGCAGCACGGCCCACCGCAGTGGCAATAAAAGGGCGCCGTGGCACCTCACTCGCATTACGAGGAGAAACTTGGGTAGAGCCAAGGCAGAGGCAGGTCGAGAGTCAACTGATGCGTCCGCGTTTCTATAACATAGTTTGACCGTGTAGCCTGTATGTGTCTCTGGAAGAGCACGAATGCATGCACGCTGTTTCAGTTAGTTGGACAGCCCCCTCAGATTGCGCAAGTGGGGTTGTATGTGCTGCTTGGTTTGTGTATCTTTTACTTTTTCCCGGCTGAAGGTCATCCCTACTACTGCCAAAGTCTTGAGCTGCTTTTGTGGTATTCGTAAATTTTTATCGTCTGCAGGGTGATCATTAGTAGGACAGAAGTTGTGGGCGTACGTGTCTCCATTTCTGGTTGAGTTTTACTTTTTTCTATTCCAAGGTCATCGAATCCAGAGTCGAAGACTAGGTCTTCTTTTTAGTTATCCTTTAATTTTTCCTCCTCTAAGGTGGCGGTCATGCAGCGTCAAACTGTAGGCGCCTACGTGCTGCCTCTTTTGTGTGTGAACTACTTGGTGCGCTTTTTGGTGTTTGCTTTTTCGATACGGACGCTGTGCGCGCCGCGAGTGACTCGACCGCTAGCGCCGGATGACTTTAAAAGGGGCCGTGTGGGCGCGAAACTTCAGTCCGCTCCTCGGTGGGAAAGCTGCCACCGTGTACTCCCGGGACTCCAAGCCGCCGCACCGCATCCTCGAAACCGCAAGCTGCTCCGCAAGGACCTTTCGCCTTCGGGGGAAGCCCTGCCTGCATGTTTGCAGATGGACTACCGCCGAGCTCCCCGGTTAACTGTATGTTCGTTCCGCTTCTGAACTTTCGTCGACTGTAGCTAATTGGGCTCTCGCTTTTGTTCTGACCTGTGTAGAGCAGTGTTTATTCCAATGTTTAAATAACTTAATTCAGAGCGTATTTAATGCGACGTGTTTTCCCACATTTGTTTTGTACGACGTTCACTATGCCTCTGCAAAACTGTAGTATTTTTCAATCGAACCTATAAACGTTGTTTTGTTGTTGTTACCTCTTAACACGCCTCTATCTCATTCTCTACGTTGGCTTACCGGCTACGCCGGGCATCGAACAGCCAACCCCTCATTGTCATGACTCGGTGATGACCTCGCCGCGTATTCACCGAACCCGTGACACTCTGGAAGCTGCACGCAAGCGGGGGCTATAGTGCGATACAGTGCAAGAACAAAGCAGCAGATGCCCCTCAAAGGATTAGCTACAGCGGATGGCGTCAACCAATTTTTATGGCACCGCAATTAATCTAATGAAGCTGTGGTTAATCCGCATTCACCTGCTACCCAGTGTGATGCCACCCTAGCTGATCCAAGGGGATTAACCACAACATAAGGACAGACGATCGACTCCATTGGCTGGTGGGCCTCCCTTAAGGGGCATTTGCCGCTTCGTGCTTAAGCTGTACTCGACTACAAAGCCCACAAGCGCGTGGTGGTTCAAATGCAGGCAGAACCCACTCGGGACGCTGCCCGTAAACGCACAGCAAGACAAGATCAGCCCGTGCTCACGCACTTCTCAGACAGTTGTTACCCTCCCATAATCATACACAGTTGTCGTACCGGTTTATGGTTTATGGGGTTTGACGTCCCAAAGCGACTCAGGCTATGAGAGACGCTGTATAGAAGGGCTCCACAAATTTCGACCACCTGGGGTTCTTTAACATGCACTGACATTGCACAGTACACGGGCCTCTAGAATTTTGCCTGTATCGAAATTCGACTGCCACGGCCGAGATCTAACCCACGTCTTTCGGGACAGCAGCCGAGCACTGTAATCACTGAACCACCGCGGCGGCCTACAGTTGACGTACCGTTATGCGTGGTGACACCATTGCTTTAGCCACTCGCTGTACAGCCGGCCAAATCTTTAGCTGGCTTGCGTGACGGCCGCTTTTTCTGCGCTCCCGAGCTTTGTGACGAAGCAAACTTGCGCAGAGCTCAATATTAAGCACGGGCTTAGTGAGCCTGTGCTTAGATTTGATATTTTCGCAAGTTTGCTCCGTCATAAGCTGAAGGAGCACAGAAAACGCGGCAGTAACGCACGTCAGCTAAAGATCTGGCCGGCTGTACCTTTGCTTAGAGCTCGTTTATTTTCTCGGCGTGTTGGCGCTCCTCCTTGCCACAGTGCAGTCAATGCTCCGTCACAGAGTACGGTAAATTAATTTAGAGCGATAATTAAAACACGTATTCATTACATGCATCATAATTAAGGCACCAAGCGGCACGCTCACCTCGTGTTGTTCTCGCTGATGAGGACATTTTTGTGCTCCCAGGAAATGGACGGCTTGGGATGTCCCTTCGCTCGGCAGATGAGGGAAATTTCTTCTCCAGATACCACTACCTTTTGCTCGGGATAAAATACTGTGATCACGGGTGGGTCTGAAAAAATGGCGTTAGATAAACATTGCAGGTCACTTGCAGTAAAGATAGCTTACGTGGGCCCCTAAATCCCCTAAATAAAAAATGTGTTTCCGATTATGAAGGTCCAAAGCCCCGTCTACTAGCACATTTGCTGCTGCCGGAGTCGTGGAATACCGTGAGTAGCAGTAAGAAAATACCGCCTAGAATCTTGAGGCATAATTCTCATCGAGGCAACCACCACAGTAATGCGTTGAGTTCGAGCACTAACCAAAGAGGGAAAAACAAGAAAAAGTGGTGTGTCCTATTGAACAAACACTGCCCGTTTCAAGACAATGTGTCGAGCAGTACATGCGGCCGGAGCAACGCCACTACCAACCTGCTCTGCCTTGCGTTCTTATGCACCAGCAACATTTTTCAGTTACATCAGGTTAGGGACCACAATGGCGCCTTTGAGCGCGTTTGCACATCGACATGGGCACTAGGCTCGTGGCGCTGCGGGTTTTCACAGCTATGCTTTATGTGTAGCCAACGCTCCTCTCATTGCGCAACTCTGGCCCGCCCGAAGGTCACAAAGCACAGATGCATTTACGAGCCGGTGACCGTGAACTTCCGATCGGGCATGCTGAACAGGGGAAGATGTAACCTGATGGCTGTTCTTAGCAGTTGTCCTCGCGGTTGTACCGCGAAGTAGGAAGACGTAATTTCGTGTGGCCATAGCAATAAACCCGGCGTTCCCTAGCTGAAAACGGTATCGAGACCTGCCACTATCGTCACTGTTGCACCATCTCACTCGTCTTCTCTCGGCTGCATAAGAGAAGAAACACCAGTTCTGCCTACAAAACTGTTCATTACTTGCGTAGACAAGCCACGTGCAGTGGTATACATATATATTTCTCGCCATACTGCAGGTCATAACCCGGGAACAGACGCACACACAAACATACGCCTTGGACCCAAGCAGCGCGGGTAATCCCCCCAATATTGCAAATGAATGGTTTCACTGCGGTGCTTTGTAATACTGCAACCTTTGCCAATACATTTCCAATACTGGGCCGATTACCTGTGCTCCTTGGGGAGATAGCTTCAGATAGCTTTGGAGAGATAGGCGCTGTGAAAATGTGCCCACTGCTCACCACGAAATTGACCTCGCTGACCACGGCAGCTACCCGGAAGCCCCTCAGGATATTACGGCGAAGCTCCGCCAGAGATCGAGTGAGGTGAATACATATGAAAATATCTGAATACATTCCTGAGCTTTCCTTTTGGAATATGTACCGAGTGCTATACAGCGTAATAATGAAGTCCTTTTTTGAAAACCATTGCAGCATGTCACATGGAAACTCAGCAGCGCGAAACAATTCAAAGCATTGGAATTCTTTTAGGCCGACACACCAGCGGTATTTCACACTCCCTGAACAAAACTGCCTTTTACGCAAAGCCACTTTTACAGGAAAATTTGACGGAAGCGATTGAAAAGAAAGCAAAGAATGTGAGGCTGACAATGCATATCCGGTCAAGAGCAATAGATGCCAAAGTAAGTTTTGTCCTACATTTCCTTATGCTAATTACCCATTTTTACTGATCACCAGCACACTGCCTTATTTTTCCGGCTCAATTAATTGGACGAGTTATCAAAGGCACTGCTCCTGAGACATCTGCAGTCAGTTGAGCAATGATCGCTACACACACGTGTAGCGATCATTTGTGATCGCTTTGCCTATTTCGTACAAAGCATGCTTTTTGTCCAAGAGGATCGGCGTCATTCTTAAATGCCGCTGGACCGAGAGCCACGGGCATTGAAATCCCCACGACCACTAAAGCCCTGTGTTCCTATCGCCACTGCCTGGTCGATTTCTTTTTATTGTCGGCACAGTTCGCAAAAATAAGCGTTCCTTTTCGAAAGTTATATCTTCGGCCTGCCCGCCTGTTAATCATAGCCGCCACGAGACATCAAATGGAGGCTGAAACCGGCACTCTGCTGTTCGCCTGATTATGAATCCTACTGCACTGCCAAAGACTGATTTCTCACCCGCGCGAGCTGCTGAGCGTGCAATTCCTAATCCATAAAAACACGGAAGAATGACTACATTTCTTTAACCAACAGTACCAAACTCGGGAGATCTTTAAAACAGAAAGTTTGGCGCGCACGTGATTCGGGATCCATGCGCTCTTTTAAGCATTGAAAGATAATTTTAGGGCAGAATTGCTCACTACACCTACGGGCGAGAAATGATAGAGAAGAACTGCTGATATGCTGCCACAAATGCAGCATCTAAAGCAGACCGTCACTGTATACGCCAATTATATGAGGCGTTTACTTAGCCCTCTGACACCACTGTGTCATAAAAGAAGCTGTATTTCTTGAGGCGATTCGTCAGGGAGGAAGTTTTTGTCGCCCTAGTATTGGCCGCCCTTATACGGCTCGGTCGGCTCCGTAGGCCGATGCCTGTCGCAGAGTTCAGTACAGAATTAAGCATCCAAATTAAATACGTCAGTACACAGCAAATCCTTATCTAATTTTTTCAGAATGTAGCAGCTGAACTGAAACAATTCCTTGCAAAAGACATCAACTCTTTTTAAGAGCACCTATATCAAACATGCATCGCTCCTCGTGCTTGCTTACTTTTACAATTGCTCTAAGTGGATAGTTGGCGTATGCTCAAAACACACCGTTTTTTCAAAGCCGCGAGCAGACAGTACCTCATGTAACCCAGTTTAGTCTGCATCAGTGTCAATTGGCTTGAAACTGAAAATTTAAGGGCAGCGCTTTAATATGTCATACATTCGCAGGGTTGCCTTTCCCATGATACATCCTTTTGGGGAGCTGCCATGGGTCTTACAACAACTTATATCCTTAAACGACATCCTTTTGGATATATTGGAAGCCTTTGGCAAGCTTTTGTATCAGTTTATGAGAAGGATGTGCTAACCCAAAACGTCGAGGTTCCTCACGGCCTGGGTAGATCCTGCGTGGTTGTGGACGGTGCACACGTAACGGCCACTGTCCGTGGCGTTGGCGCTGTAGATATACAGGGCACCGTCCAAGATTTCGAATGCTGAAAGAGGTACAAACCAAATGACGCCTCACTGAAAAATGTGTCTCCTTTTGCGTAAAATGTCGAACATACTTCGTAAAGCAAATGCCTGAGCCCCTGCGGGCTCATGGTGCTCCTCGGGGGTCTGTCCAGGGCTCACTTTTTTCCCTTATATATATTAAAGCTGTACCTACTAAGAAGGCATCAAATATGTGTTTATTTGCTGATGATTGCATGATATACTGCAAACTTTCTGAAGCCTGTACTAGCAACCTGACCCAACTTGTAATGAACGAAATAATTGACTGCTGCCTTTTGTGCAAAAAGCAACTCAGCATTCAGAAGTGCAGAGCAGTGAGGGCTTGTCGTACTAGCCGCAATTTTTCTAATTTTTGTCTCATTAATTCTTAAGTGAAATGAGTGGCCTTGAAATGAGTGGCACACCGCATTTTAACATTGCCATGCACACCAGCTAATTCCTGCCTGAAACTAACAAGGTATTGAACAGCTTAGCTCCATCATTAACAAGTGCGATTAATATGCGTATGTTTAGGAGCGCACTTGAAAATACATTTATGTGATGTATAAAGAAATTCTTGTACTCTTTTGTTCCTTGAGGCGAGTGTTTACTAATGCATCTTTCTCTTAGGCTTGCATACATGTGCCAATGTGCATCCGTTTTTAAGGCTTGTTCACATGCACCATATTGTCACGTTGTAGTGACGGCAGTCCAGCGGTCAGGAAGACACCAGAAAGACTTGTAAACGAAGCTCTTTATTTGGGCTGACTTGCGCCCTGAAAAGAACTGAATCACTCGGCGGCGGCGTAAGCAACAGGCGTGCTCGGCGGTCGTCGAACTACGAATGTCCGCCGCTCGCGGCATCGCTCAATTTAAAGCCGGCAAGGAAACTTCCAGATAACAGGACAAGATCATCTACGGTAATCTGGAAAAACCTAGATGCAGCCTTTCATGGCTGCGAAATATCGAGATTAGTCTGGTCGCTTATCGCGCCACGAACAAAAGTGAGAACGACCCTTTCCTGCTGCCTTGAGCGTGAACGAACGAACACTGCAATGATACGTGGCATTACCCCCCTTCCAAAGAAGCATCGTCTCGATGCTTTAAAATGAAAATAAACACGGACAATGAAAACTTCCAGTCCTTTAGCGTTCATAATAAGGCTTCAGGCGTACGACATGTACGACTTCCGGGCGTGCGCGGCGTCGCTGAGATGCTGTCGTGCCGTCGGGGATGACTTCGTAGTCGAGGTCACCGATGCGACGGAGAACCTTGTACGGGCCAAAGTAGCGTCGCAGCAACTTTTCACTAAATCCAAGGCGGCGAACTGGCGTCCATATCCAAACACGATCACCTGGCTTGTAATGCGTGTCTCGTCGGCGCAGATTGTAGCGTCGGGCGTCGGTGTGCTGCTGGTCTTGAATGCGAAGCCGCGCAAGTAGTTCGGGCTTCCTCGGCGCGATGAATGTAGGCGGCGACGTCGAGGTTGTCTTCGTCAGAAACGTGCGGGAGCATTGCGTCGAGTGTTTTCGTGGGCTTCCTGCCGTATACCAGCTGGAATGGGGTAAACCTGGTTGTCTCCTGGACGGCAGTATTGTACGCGAAGATCACGTAGGACAGAATGCAGTCCCACGTCTTGTGTTCGGCGTCGATGTACATGGAGAGCATGTCTGCGATGGTCTTGTTCAGACGCTCTGTGAGTCCGTTGGTTTGTGGATGATAGGCAGTTGTCCTCCGATGGCTTGTCTGGCTGTAGTTTAAAATCGCTTGTGTCAGCTCCGCTGTAAATGTCGTCCCTCTGTCTGTGATGAGCACTTCGGGGGCGCCGTGTCGCAGGAGAATTTGTTCGACAAAAAATTTTGCAACTTCTGTTGCGGTACCACTAGGCAACGCTTATGCTTCGGCGTAGCGGGTCATGTAGTCGGTGGCCACGATGATCCACTTGTTACCCGATGATGAAGTCGGAAAGGGGCCGAGGAGGTCCATCCCGATTTGCTGAAAGGGCTTAGTTGGCGGTGGTATGGGGTTGAGGAGTCCGGCTGGTCTAGTCGGAGGCGTTTTGCGTCGCTGACACTCACGGCACGTTTTCACGTAATGGGAAACGTCGGTAGCTAGCCGCGGCCAATAGTACTTCTCCTGGATGCGGTGCAACGTGCGAGCAATCCCGAGATGCCCTGCAGTCGGCTCATCATGACATGCCTGCATAATTTCTTGCCTGAGATTTTTGGGCACGACAAGAAGATGCACTGTCCTGTTCGGCGCGAAGTTCTTCTTCAGAAGGACATTATTGTGAAGGACGAAGGACGACAGTTGGCGCTTGAACCCCCGGGGAGGAGATGCGGTCTTGCCTTTCAAATAATCAACTAGGCTTTGCAACTCAGGATCCGAGCGCTGCTGCTGCGCGAAACTGCTGGCGCTTGCCGGTCCTAAGAAAGCGTCGTCGTCTTCCTCTTCTGGTGGTGCGTCTACGGGGGCTCGCGATAGGCAGTCTGCATCGGAATGCTTGCGGCCAGATTTGTAGACTATAGTTATGTCGAATTCTTGAAGACGCAGGCTCCAACGAGCAAGGCGGCCGGAGGGATCTTTCAAATTGGCCAACTAGCACAGAGCATGGTGATCGCTCACAACCTTGAATGGTCGTCCGTATAGGTAGGGGCGAAATTTGGACGTGGCCCAAATAATGGCGAGACATTCTTTCTCTGTCGTCGAATAGTTGGCTTCGGCTTTCGACAGTGAACGGCTAGCGTACGCGATAACTTTCTCCTGTCTGCCATTTTTCTGAACGAGGACCGCTCCTAAGCCCACCCCGCTTGCATCGGTATGAACTTCGGTTTCGGCGTTTTCATCAAAGTGCCCGAGCACAGGAGGGGACTGTAAGCGGCGCTTCAGCTCGTTGAAGGCTTCCTCTTGCGGCCTTTCCCATTTAAAAGGCACGTCATCGTTGGTAAGTTGGGTCAAAGGTTCAGCGATGCGCGAAAAGTTCTTGACGAATCGCCGGTAATAAGCGCACAATCCAAGGAATCTGCGTATAGATTTCTTGTCATTAGGCTGTGGAAACTCTGCGATCGCAGCCGTCTTCTTGGGGTCTGGGCGAACTCCATCCTTGCTTACGACGTGACCAAGGAACAGCAGTTCCTCGTAGGCGAAGTGGCACTTCTCTGATTTCAGTGTCAGGCCTGAAGACTTGATCGTTTCCAGCACTATCCGAAGCCTTCTGAGGTGGTCTTCAAAGCTTGAGGATAAGACAACAACGTCATCTAAGTAGACTAGGCAAATCTGCCACTTCAAGCCTGCGAGCACCGTATCCATTACTCGCTGGAACGTCGCTGGGGCAGAGCAGAGGCCGAATGGCATCACCTTGAACTCGAAGAGTCCGTCTGGCGTGATGAACGCAGTCTTCTCGCGATCTCTTTCGTCGACTTCAATTTGCCAGTAGCCGCTCTTCAGGTCCATCGATGAGAAGTACTTAGCGTCGCACAGCCGGTCCAGTGTATCGTCGATGCGGGGGAGGGGGTAGGCATCCTTCTTCGTAATGTTGTTCAGGCGGCGGTAATCGACGCAAAAGCGAAGGGTGCCGTCTATCTTTTTCACTAGGACGACCGGTGCTGCCCAGGGGCTCCTCGATGGCTGTATGAAGTCGTCACGAAGCATTTCCTCAACTTGCTTGCAGATAGCTTGACGTTCTAGCGGCGATACGCGGTAGGGGCTCTGTCGCAGTGGTCGTGCGTGTTCGTCTGTGACAATGCGGTGCTTGGCAAGGCGGGTTCGTCGCACATTCGATGCTGATGAGAAGCAATCGGTGTACCTCTGAAGAAGACTGCGTATTTGGTCTTGTCTGCTCCGGGGTAATGCCGGGTTGATGTCGAACGTGGGTTGATGGCCTTGGTCAGATAGTTCTGCGGGTTGGTCGGGTAGGGCAAATACGTCTCTGATGTCTGCCAGCTCGTCGAGGAAAGCTATCGTCGTACCTTTGTTTAGATGCCGGTATTCTTCGGTGAAGTTGGTTAGCAACACCTGGGCTTGGCCATTTCGGATTTCGGCGACTCCCCTCGCGACGCCCAATCCTCGATCCAGGAGTAACTGGGTGTTCCCCTCGATAACGCCTTCGGCATTTTCGACGTCTCCAGTACCTATGCCGACGAGAACACTTGATCGGGGCGGCACGCTCAATGCTTCATCGAGGACGTTTAAGGCAACGTGATGAGTCGCGCTCGTCGCAACAGGTATGGCTTTTTCCGTGGAAAGCTTGATCGACTTAGATCGAAGGTCGATGATTGCCCGATGTTCGTTTAGGAAGTCCATTCCCAAAATCACGTCTCTCGAGCATTGCTGTAGGATCAGGAAGGTTGTCGCATAGGTTCTCCCATTTACAGTAACTCTCGCGGTGCAGCGTCCTGACGGCGTAATCAAGTTGCCACCTGCGGTGCGGATCAGCGGGCCATCCCAGGTTGTTGTTACCTTCCTGAGTCGGACAGCGAGTGGGCCACTCATGACAGAGTAGTCAGCTCCCGTGTCCACCAAGGCAGTAACCGCGTGACCGTCGACCGTAACTTCAAGGTCACTTGTTCGCGTTCTGGTATTGTACGTTGTCTTCGGTGTCCGATCTCGGCTTCGTCGAGTAGTGAGTTTGCGGTGGGCGTACTGCGACGTTACTTCACTGGGCAGCGGTAAAAGCTTCAAGTCCGGCCGCGTCGTCGTCGGTGTCGTCGTCGTCGGTGTTGTCGTCGTCGGTGTTGTCGTCGTCGGTGTTGTCGTCGTAGTTGAGGCATGGTCTTGAGTACTCGTCGATGGAGGATCTTTGTCATTGCGCTTAGAAGCAACCTCACCTCCAGAGGCTGCTTTATTTAGTTTAACCTTCGTGGGCTGGGGGAGCGTCCACGCACGGCGTAACCTCGGCTAGGAGAAACAAAGCGCGGGGACGATGGCGACGGGGAACGTGATAGGCGGCTCGGCGGTGAGTATTCTTCCCGACGTAAAAACTCCTCGATTTCGGCTGGTCGCTGGCCGGGTCGGGGTCGTGGAGCGTCGTAAGAGAACCCTCGGATGCCCAGTCTTCTGTATGGGCAGTGCCGGACGACGTGACCGGCTTCGCCACAGTGGAAGCATAGTGGGCGGCGCTGGTCGGGAGTTCTCCACTCGTCGCATTTCCTCGGCTGCGCGCGTCGCTCGTAGGACAGGCGGGTTTGGGCGAGTGGGCGGCGGTCCAACGCAGCTGGCTGAGGGCGATAGGGGCTTGGGTCCCGTCGTCGAGGTGCAGGACGGCGCACAGCTGCGGCGTAAGTCATGGCTGGGGGCTGCAGAGGCTGCGTGGGTGTCGGCGTCACACCCAAGGCCTGTTGAACCTCGTCCCGGATGACGTCAGTGAGCGATGAAAGTTGCGGCTGCGTTCCCGTTGGCAGCAACCGTCGGAGCTCCTCTCGCACAACTTCAGGTATAACCTCCCGCAGGCTATCATTGTTAGCGGTGTCCATGCAGCTTGCTGACAAAAAGCGCTGCTGGCGGTCATACTGGCTGGCTCGGGCGTCAAGAGTTTTCTCCATTGTGGATGCCTCTTCTACGAATTCAGCGACGGTTTTCGGTGGGTTGCGAACGAGGCCGGCAAATAGTTGCTCTTTAACTCCTCGCATAAGCAACTTCACCTTCTCTTCTTCCTTCATGTTCATGTCGGCACGCCGGAAGAGACGCTTCATCTCCTCACTATACACTGCAACGGTCTCGTTTGGGTGTTGTATGCGAGACTGTAGCAGCTGCTGGGCTCTCTCCTTTCGCACGACGTTTGTGAAGGTCTTCAGAAGCTGTTCCTTGAAGGTTTCCCAGTTGGCAAGGCTGGCTTCCTCATTCTCGAACCAGACTCTTGCTGGTCCCTCCAGGGCGAAGAAGACGTACCTAAATTTCATGGCATCGTCCCAGTTGTTGAAGACAGCCACACGGTCGAACTGCTCCAGCCATTCCTCGGGGTCGGCGCCAGGCGAAGCGTCGAAGGTTGGTGGCACCCGGGGCTGCTGCAGAATTATTGGAGTGGTCGTCTGGGGCAAGGTCATGATGGACGTTGGTACTTGCTTTCGCTTCCGGGTAGGGTCCGGCAGGGTCCCGAACTCAGGTGCGTCCCCTTGCAGGCGTCGGCTTGCGCGGTGGACTGGACTCAGGTCCTGCGGTAGATGACCCAGAGGGCTGGCGTCACGACTTGCTGGGGGTGTCCGGAGCATGAAAGGCTCCCCAGCACCTCCACCAGATGTCACGTTGTAGTGACGGCAGTCCAGCGGTCAGGAAGACACCAGAAAGACTTGTAAACGAAGCTCCTTAGTTGGGCTGACTTGCGCCCTCAAAAGAACTGAATCACTCGGCGGCGGCGTAGAAAGAGAAGTTTATTTTTTTCTGTTTTAACATAGAAAATACAAAACAAAACAGATGAACTTAATTCTCTGATCAGTCAAGCACATGCACAGTGACGCAGCACTGAGCACGTCAGTAATGCAGTAAAAATGTCGATACTCGACCGCCGCGCAGGACGATAAAGTATGTCGACCATTTGCGCAAGAACTCAGCCTCGCTCATTGACAGAGCGTCCATGCATGCTTGTTCAAAGAGGCGCGTGCGCAGGCGCTGCAACATTGGGAACATTGTTCTTTGCGGACGCCCATTTAAGGATGCCACTCCACGCTGCCGCCACAAAACAAACATGCCGACACACAAGAGCATATTTTGAAACACTTCGTAAGCAACAAGCGTGCTCGTCGGTCGTCGAACTACGAATGTCCGCCGCTCGCGGCATCGCTCAATTTAAAGGCGGCAAGGAAACTTCCAGATAACAGGTCAAGATCATCTACAGTAATCTGGAAAAACCTAGATGCAGCCTTTCATGGCTGCGAACAATCGAGATTAGTCTGGTCGCTTCTCGCGCCACGAACAAAAGTGATAACGACCCTTTCCTGCTGCCTTGAGCGTGAACGAACAAACACTGCAATGATACGTGGCAATATTGTGTCTGCCAAGATGCATGAGTAAACGCGGCAGAATCAAAATAAAAGTACCTGGGTGTCCGAGTCACTTTCCTACACTGCTGTCAATTCTAAGAGGTGCGGACGCATGCCATGGTTAACCAAGTTATATTTTTTCGTCGCACTACCCCGTGAAATCATTCAAATTTTTTCACTTTCAGAATAACTTGCGCTAGCCAGTTATACATGTTTTTGTCTGACAAGCACGTCTTTCCAAAAATCCGTCTGACGCACCTGCATCTTGGCTGAGTTTTGGCTTAGTTTTTTTTTTCATACCTCATGCATTCTTACCATTTCTTCAACAAACTTAGTTTCCCGTTAACGTTTTTCGGGGATCTTCAGTCCACATCTCGTCGTTTTTATGCTGTGACACATAGATTCATAGCGACTCGCCAAAACGATTTCTTCAATATGGACGTAATGAACAGTTAAAACAACACTAATTTTTGACAATTAAGGGCATTGGTGTCAAAAAATGTCCCGCCATTGCCAGCGTACTACGAGCTCTGTCAAACGAGAAACACCGTATTGCTCGATTTTGTTTTGCATAATTAGAACCGAAGTATGCGGTTTAGACACTGAATTAGGCACATCTCGGTCTAAAATTATGAAACCTACACGTTGGCAGTGCTGTTAGAATGGAAGTAGCTATAAAACTGCCTCAAAGCCTGTGTTTGTGTCTTCTCTTCTTTGGTCCCGTCTGTTGCGCTGTTTTTATGCAAAGAATGTAACAACTAGCCCGGCTTATTCCTGTCTTGCCTCAAGGGAAGTTCAGTGCAAATAATAGACACAAGAAATGAGGATCGATGGCAGTTCGTTTCTTTAGAAGCAATGCATACGCTTCATTGCTGAAAATGAGTTAAAAAAACAGTATTAAACGCGGTTTTGTTCCGATAGTTCAGTCGTTTTGTTAACTGCTTGAACAGCACCAAAGTTGCTAAATTAATGCCGGATGTTTATTAGTTGAGAACTAGTTCCCTAAGCACGTGGCTTGCATGGCACGACATCAAGACACAAATTATTGTGCTCCTCAAGACTGTCCAAGTGTACGTGTATAAAAAAAAAAGAAAACTCGGGCGCGACCGTGGCGCGTACGTACACTCATTGTCGTCTCCCAGTCCGTGGTCGTCCTTGCGCCACGTGACCTGCGGCTCGGGGTCGGCGGTGTTGTTGCACCAGAGTATGGCCGGCTGGCCGGCCACCACCACCACGGTGTCAGTGCTCCTGAGCACGGACGGGGCGCCTGCGTGGGCCATCAGTGCTGTATATTCCATTACTGGCGAAAGCATTTCTCCGAACGAATTAGAGACCGCATCGGAAAGTTGTTGGTTGCAGGCTCTCTAACACAGCGCCAAATCCTTATTTATGTTATCGACGAAGTTCACACACCTTGCTTTCAACTCAGCGCTTCTCTGCCCACCGTTGGAAGCACGCGGCATTGTCAAGAATAAACAAAGCAACGGCCGTGAAAACGTCATGCCACTTATCAAAAATCATCAAACGAGTCTGATAAAAAGCCCAAACATGACGTAAGGAGATCCTGGCGCCATATATTGCAACGATTCATTCCGTTTTTATTTCATTTGGTTGCGGCGTCAGTCGTGATGACACCAACAGGAAGGTGCGGGGGGAAATGGGGGGGGGGGGGGGGATAGCAAACGACGACCGGTCTGGTCGCGGCTACGCTGCGGTATCCAGTCTGGCCAAGACACAGGGGCCGCTCAGCCGCCGCACAGCTTTCTTCTTCGAGGCAGGATTAGTGCCCATGAAGCTTGTAGTGAATGCATCCCACAGTGCGATGAGTCGGCTACACGCCGGCTCTGCCCGAGTGCTCGTCAGACGTGCCAAACCCGTCGTTAGTCGGCACGGTCCACCGGTACGGCATCAGTGCTGCATGAGTCCGGCCTTCTTTCTGCCACGAGCAGCATTGTGTGCACTCCCACAGCCTATGTTCCCGGGAGCAGGGACCAATGGCAGATGACCAAATGAAATGAAAAAGGAATGAAGGCCGCAGGAATAGGAACGGCGGAACTCGTCCCAACCCCCTTCGCCCTGCTGGTGGGCGTGGCTGGACTCAGTGGCAGGTGTCTTCGGGGTTGCTATTGATCGGTTGCCTCAAAAACAAATCCAGGGTCTTGATTTGACGACCATTAAAGTCTTGTCCTTAAACTATCGTCCCCGCCACATTTTCTCTTCGCCTGCTCCTCTGCTTTTTGGGCCTCTCGGCAGTTTAAGCGCTCACCATTCAGTGAGCAATTTACGGTGCCTGCGGCCATTTGTTTTTCATGTAGACAATGGCCGCGCGGGTGCGAGAGCAATACGACAAAAACAGATACCCTTTCTTGAGCTGTGGATAACAGACGTTGTTGCAATTCCGTTTTCTTGCAAACAGCCCCATTTTTCGAGCATGCCTTTGCACCGTTACAGGTCACAAAAACACAAATAATACAACCCCTCTGATCAAAAAAAAAAAGCGCACGTTACTTACCAGCGTCGTATAGAAAATTTGGGTTAGTGGTACTTAACGTTCAAAACAAGAATTATCACGTTGCCCCTACGCTCTTAATTTCGGTTCCACCAGGCGTTTTAGGTTCCACACAAGATCCAGTTAGGAACACTTCTACGGATTCTGTGGAAAAGAGGAACACAGGCAGAACACGGTCGCTTGAAAATTAATCTTTAGTCAATTACGTGAATAGCCAAACCTGTCGCCTTTCGCAAAGAAACGAACACCATTTAATTTCTTCTCTTTCTTGCGTTTGAACAATTCTCATATTGAATTTTCTTCCTTGAGTGTATGCTATACGAACACCACGCTGTTTGCTTGCGCACTAAACTTTCTGGGGCTTTACCAATGCTGAGAGGATGAAATTTGCTGCCAAGACGTCTAAAGCGGTTACTCTATAATGTACTTTTGGACTTGAATTTCGGTTATTACCATCTAGTCTTCGGAAAGCGCACAAGAAGAGTTCTTCGAAAGTTAGTTGTTAAGCAGAAAAAGAGGCTACGTGCAGTTGCAAATCGGCCTAATTATGCCAATACTGACCCCCTCTTCACAACTTTTTCAGTAATTAAGGCTTATTGAGGCTTGAAATGAACAGAGCTGAGATGGGTTCTTGTACTGTAATATTATTTATTCATTTGCTTATTATTCGTCAAAGGTCCACAAGGGTTATTTCAAGAGAGGTGGGCTGACAAAATGATATTATTTCGGGTGTAGACGATCTTCGACGTCAGATTTGAAGTGAACGGGATTGACGATGGTCGCCTCTTCGGATAGAGGGCCATTCCAGTCGTTGGCTGTTCAGGAAAAAAGACTGCTGATACTCTACAGTGCGAGATTGCTCGTGGTAGACGGCATGGGGGGGGGGGGGGGGGGGTTACGTGATATCCTATGAGCGCGTGGGATACGGGGGACATCCTGGCTAATAGTGTAATAAAATCTGATACAACGAAAGGCGGCCGATTCTACGACGGCAGGCTAGCGTGGGGAGATGGAGCTCATATTTCAGTGCAGAAACGCTAGTGTGATAAGAGTAGACGGAAGAAATGAATCTGGCAGCACCGTTCTGGACAGATTCGAGCGTGGTGATAAGGTTAGCATAGAAAGGATCATACGCGGCACAAGCAGACTCATGTTTTCGACGTAGAAGAAAGTAAGCAAGGAAATTTAAGGAACGGGTATCTAATGAGAGGTTACAGAGTAAGCACCCTAAAACTTGATTGCTGAATTAGTAATATGATGAATGTGATGAGACCAGGTTAAATCTTTACTTAAGTGGATGCCATGGTACTTGTAGGAGTCAACTGATATAATATAGTGCTCCTTGCGGAAGTATGATCCTGGTGGTTTAGCCGGCGATGGAAAGCAAGAAGGGACGTTTCAGCCATATTTAGTGACATGACCAAAGTGCTGCACCATTCTTCGAAGCGGACAAGATCTTCTTGAAGGATGGTGATGACAGTCTTATTATTACTGTTTCAAGATGTGATTACTAGATTTTTATCTATTTATTTTCTTTTGTAAAGCCCAATGTTAATTTCATGTTTTGCACTATTTGCCAACTTAGTATATCATGGTTTCTGGTGTTATATCTTGATGGTGCGTCATCTGTATCCCTGCTATTGGCATTTACCGTCTCTTGTGCCTTAGTCAAGCAGCTTGAGCAGCTTTTAGCGCAGGAGACCATCCAGCTTTCTTTCTGAAAAAATAAATTCCATTGATTGATTGACTGATTTTTTTATTGAAAATACTCTGTACACGCTTCTCTCATCCATTAAGTTTGAAATACGCAAAATACGCACAACACTGCGCAGTACAGCAGAATTGAGAGAAAACAGGTCGTCTTGCCCCACTCGACGGCCACAACTTTCGTTTGCACCTCGACCACACAGAAATCACAGCATGCAGATGATTCGTTTCATTCTTCCAGAAACCCTAATTAAGTTAAGAGTGTGTGCAGAGGTTCACGTGTATTACCAAGGAATACACCATATTCACACCATCAGTATGGTTATAGAGAAATTCAGATAATATTAACAACCCTTTGCGGGGCTAGTTGGAGATGCTTTTTCTTTTCCTGAAAATTAAACAGCGCTACATATTTAGATGATTGCACAGAAGGACATGACAGGACGGGCGCTGACTCCAACTATGTTTCTTGACACGTATATTCGTTGAACATATAAGAAATACGACAATGAGCGCGTGCGCATCTATGACCCCAAAACAAAAAAGTGAGGAAAACGGGGTAGGAGGGGGAGCGAGGTTGAAATTTCTTTTCCCCCTGGATGACAGGAAAAAACAAAAAAGGCATTGTAGATTAAAGAGAGCAGACTGCATATCGTCGTCTAGTTTGAAGCAATGTGAATTCGCTGGCATGCAGGGCGGCACAAGAGGTGCTGACGCACATGTCGCCTCTCATCTTTATAAAATAGGCTTCCGATATTTCCCTAGGTAATCTATTTTTGCTTCTCGTCAGGATTTCGACTTTGTCAAGCCAAGGCTCACAGTGCTGATCGTTTTTATCCTTGCAAGAACGGCAATTGGCGGGTAGATTCGTGCATGAGCCTGATGCGTTTTGCAATGTTCTTTCATGTTCCCTGGCAAGTTCATTAAGGCAACGCCCAGTGTACCTCGGCCAAACTCGTTGCCAAGCACGGCGACGTTCTTCTTCAGACAATCCGAAAGGCCCCGCCTCACCCTCCATATGATATGCGTCCGAACCGGCGTACGGCTCGAGCGCCGCCGAGACGGAGGCGTCGGAGCAGGCGTTGGTGTCGAACGCAACAGAGACAGATCCAGCTAAACAGCTCTTCGGTGCCACGGAAAGTGATGATTTATTCGCATTGAGCGGGCTTCTTGCACTAGCTGCGTCAGAAAAGCTCTGACGTTACAGCTACATGCTTGTTTATTTGAGCGTTAGGACACATGCGCACACGACTAGGAGCGCATGGCAGCACGTATTCAATCACGCCTAGCTGCAAATGCGAAGCGAGGCGGGAATCTCCTGCTACTGCATGGGGGTTATTCCAGGGATTTCCGTCCACCCCCATCACGGCAGCTGCAGCGGAGCTGCCTCTGACGTCACCTATTGGACGATCGCTCTCTTACTGGCTGCGCCGCCTGTGATGTCACGTATGGCACGCGCCTCTGATTGGCTCCTCCATGCCTCAGTGTGCTCACCCTCCTCCTCCTTTATCTCCCCCGTAGGCCCACGCAAAGGTGCAAGAGGCCTGAGGGACATTATACGTATGCCCGAAATTCGTAAATGGATGCTAGTCGCGCTACTGCACTAAAATTATTAAAATGTACGAGACCTGAGCTCTCGATCGTTCACCAGAAGTGCAAAGAAGCGGCGAATAATAGTAAGCGGAATGATCACAATCTAACGGGCTGATTGTGACACTTGGAATAGACGATATGCGAGACTGCTTGGCTGTCTGGAAACACAGCGCAGCCAGCTTCCGGTTTCAGTCTAGGTTTGGCCGAGCTCGTCGAGCTGCTGCGTCGTTTGCTCTGTGTGGTTTCTTGATGCCAGTGAAGCAGTCATGCATTTAGCGAGTGGAATTTCAAAACCCAGTGCCTCAGTTGCTGCTCCGCTTGCACTGCTCATCTTTCACCAAATGTAGGTCCTTTTAGAGCGAAAGATCTATTACCACATCTCTCCCGAGGTCAGTCTTGATGCGACTTTGGCCTTGAGGCCGCGGAGCGCAGGCAAACCACGTGACTGGCCAAGCAGAGGTGCACCTTCGCGCGCACGCCAGCTCAGCCGCTGTGATACCACGTGATTAGGGGAGGACAGGCTGGTAGAGGCACAGCTGCGCACGCTAGCCAGCTTCGTCATTGTGGTACTTGGTGAGTACCAGAGGGTGTGAGAGTTGCTACGTCAGCGGTTTATTCAACAGTTTCGCCATGGATGAGGCGTTTGGTTTGGTTTATTGGTTTATTGGGGTTTAACGTCCCAAAGCAACTGAGGCTATGAGAGACGCCGTAGTGGAGGGCTCCGGAAAATTCGACCACCTGGGGTTCTTTAACGTGCACTGACATCGCACAGTACACGGGCCTCTAGAATTTCTCCTCCAAAGAAATTCAACCGCCGCGGCCGGGATCGAACCCGCGTCTTCCGGGCAGCAGCCGAGCGCCGTAACCACTGAGCCACCGCGGCGGGTGGATGAGGTGTGCGCCGAACCGAGCGTGTCAACACTTCGGCGTCGCCGCCAAGCCGCGTCCGATCATCCAGTCGATATAGCTCGCCCAGAAGGTGTACTCCAGAGCACGTGGGTTAAATGCGCCGCTGAAACCGAGAAACAACGAGCAGCTAGACTTGCGAAACAACGGAAGTATGACCAGGAGAGAAATGCCAAATGGTTAGCGGCGGAGGCTGCCGCTGCTGTGTCTTCGACGACGGCTTCGTCCGTTAGTGAGACTCAAGCGAAGGAATCTTAGTCTACCGCCGTTTTACCGACCAAATAGAGGTTTCGCTCTGTATCATTAGCTTTAGAAGAGAAAAACCTCAACAAATTTTTATTCAGCGCCAGCATGTTCCTACGCATCCTCATCTTTGGCGCTGATGACGGCAAGAATCGGCTGAGGGAAGCCCTTGGGAACGTTGAACTCTGTGCCGTTGTCGTTTTCATGCGCTCATTTAGGATTCGGTTCAAGCGTTCTGCATTATCATCGCTATTTTATTTTCAAGTAGACGAAAATTAATCTGGAAGGGTAGCGAGCGGCTGTTTTGCGCTCATTGCACAGATTCGTTGGCCTGGACCAACTTCTGTGGCAGTGAAAATTATCGTGCGCACCGACGTCAGCAGCAGCGTGCATTTGAATTTAAACACATGGCCCTCGAACAGCTCAGTAATGTCATTTTTTAACTGCGACGTGCAATGCACATCCTCGATTTTGACCGTTACCGTTTCAGAGCCCCGTGCCATTGCTAAAAAATGTTGATTTTCGCTGTTAGCTTCTAGCGCAGCGACACGTACGCCTCTTTGAAACCACGCCCGCGGTTGGATCGAATATTTCGCTGTTAGCAGTGGATATTCGCAAGAGTAAAGGAGGCATAAATAACCTAAACCAATGTTTGCCATACCTTTTTTCTTTGAGACTTCCTACTTGCTATATTAAATTTAGCTGCGTTTTTATTTTGCAGCAAGGTGTTGTAAAAAAAAAAAGTTGTAAAAGGGGTCCTGATACCTCTTTAAATGACAGCATCCATGGCGGCGCGTCCTACCCCGCTTCCATGAAGAGCGCGCAACCGTATGGGTATGTACTCAATATGTTGGTCAAGTTGCGTGCGCAGGTGTGAAATTTGCATGCTATGGTTGGTTCCGACACTTAATTGGCTTGCTCCCAAAGTTGGCTAAATGGCTTTGTCGTTAAGCAAGCTGTTGCAGCTTGCCACAATGATGATAAAATCAGACGACCTGAAGAGTTTTCAGCGCTGCCGTGTTTTTGTAACTTTGAAATGCATCCCCCTTCTCGATAAAATGGCCACATTGTGCACTTTTCAACAAATTATACTCGTTGCGGATATCTGTTGTACGAATCCTGAAAAAATAAAAGATTCGCACCCCAGTTTTTATATATGTGCACAAAGTCGCATTAATGCGCATAAAATTCGGAGGCGATCGCACGATATTAGAGGACAACAATGCGTGGCACCTTGCAACTACAAGGTGAAGAGATCTCTCTATCCCTTCTCAAAATGATTGAGCACGGAAAAAACTCTAAACACGTAGAAAACTAAGCAGCATTCGGCGTATAGTTTTTGAGTGCACTTAGTTCGCCACGGCACGACCGATCGATTTTTGCAGATGGAGCGCACTTAGTACCCATGGCCACGATTTGGCGATAAATTAACGAAACCGCTTCTTCACGGCTGGACTACATGCTTGAGAAACCCAGGTGTAGGCGGATAAAAATTTTGCCTCCTCTATTTTGTTGTTCGAGTACGCGTCCATATGTTCATGTCCGACTAGTTACGCTCTACCGCAAATGTTGATAAATGAACAAAATCGGCACCTAATTTTTATCAGGGGTAACGAAGACTGTCATCTGTATCTTAATTTAAACGCAGATCATCTACAAACCTTGGTGAAAAATCAGCGCAGAAGGCGAAAGATGTGCAGTGGTCAGCGTACTAGCTCGCGAAGCTCTAAGCGATAGCGCTACGCATTTCGCATGTCGTCTATTGGAGTGATAAAATAAAGTTATATGTGGCCACTTCAAATAGCTGATTCATCGATTTTCCATAGATATATTTATTTCGAATCTATGCAAAGTTGAAAATGTAGCCGTTTTTGAAAAAAAAATGCTGCCGGTTTAGCATTGCAAACCACGAAATATTGAGCGACAGTACGGTTCTGAACGTGCGTCAACTAAATTTTCTGGCTTGGGCCACCCAATGTTTTGGGTGAGCGAAACCCATTTCGAGGTGTCCCAGGTTGGTTCCGAATGTGGGTCAACTAAGTTTTCAATTTGGCGCACCCGAATTTGGGGGATGAGCCACGGATATTTTGGAGTGTCGCAGGTCGGTTCCGGAGGTGGGCCAGCTCAGGTTAAAAATTTTTGTGCCTGAGCCACCCGAATTTCAAGGGTGAGCCAAGCCCATTTTTAATATGGGCCAATTCTATTTTGATACTAGGTCAAGCTTGTCTTTCACCAGGGCACATCCGAAACCACTGGCAGTCAAATTGGGCCAAGGTCATTCCCAGGACAAATTTCGGATGTCATAATCACATTTAGAACATTCCTCACGTATCATACCATGTGTTGCCATCCTTGCCCTGTAAGGCCATCCCCAAACTGAGCGTTGCTTGGTCTCCCACGCGTCTTTAAATCGTCCATGGTCGAATTTAGAGTGGTCCTAATCATGTTTGGGGCATGCCTCATGTTCCATGCCATGTGTTGCCAGCCTTGCCCTGCAAGGCCATCCCCAAAAATGAGCTTTGCTTGGTCCATTGTCATGCACACCCATTCCCTTACTGAGTTTGGCTGAGGCTTCATTTTCTTTGAGAAATTGTCGAAATCGCTGGGGGTACGCTAGAAGTGCTTGCGTACTAAACCATTGGACATTGGGGTAGCTATTGCTGAAACGAAAGAATCTGCAACGAGGTGCACGGAAACAGACAACTTTTCGCCACTCATCCCTTACCTTCTTAGGCGCTGTGTCCCATTTGTTCACTCATGACTGCGCATAACCAACCTGCAGAAGCACCACTCCATTGAAATCCCGCACGCTGTCTGCTAGGTAACGTGACAAGAAGAAGCTCCGTCCGCCGTAGAATATTCGCGTGAAGTCAAAGCCGTCAGAGCTGATCGCGTAAGCATAATGTCCCCTCGCCGTACAAGGCAAAACGAATGCATTGAATCCCGAATATTCTAAAGCGCATTCAGTGCGAATCTTTGAACCGTGCAAAATGCTTATGATGTACCATAAAGTGCGTTATAAAAATGCACTCAAACATTGTTTCCATGACTAAATTGGTGAGTAAATGCACCCGGTTGAACGATGAACAAATGAAAGAAGGCACAGAGTGTGATAACGTGAATGGTACTTTGTCGATGACCCGCGAAGGTGATGCCCAAGTGGCGGCAAGCCGATAGTGACTGTAAACCAAATGATACTGCAGCCCGGCCGAGGGATGAATTTTATGTCTTCGCACCATTAGTTCACTCATCTGAGGGCGTCGCCAGAGCTCGGGCAGATCCCGAGTGTCGGGAAACTCGGGGCATCCTGCATAGCACCTCGGGAAGGATGTCCGGCAGCAAGACAAGATTTCTCCTCAGCTGTTCCCCGCGTTCTTATAACATGCGTTCGGTGTGTTAGATAAGGAAAAAATAAGGAAATAATTTGATAGGGGATACCTCAGAAATCTGCAATTTGTTGACTATGACATCCTGCTAAGAAGCAAACAGGAGAAATTGTAGCGTATGACTGAAGAGGTAAACACTCAAAGCAGAACATCTGTATGCTGAAACCTAAAATGATGATACTGTGTTTGCGAAGGAAACTACATTTTACATAGGAAGCAAGGTATTTGAACTAAGTAAGGGAATGCATCCATATTAGGCAGGTGATGACCACGGATCGTGGCCGTGAGAGTGAAATGGCCAAGAGAAAGTTATTGGATTGGAGTGCAGCTGGCAGCTGATACCAGGTACTGAACAGGGGCTTATCAGTGCCACCCAAGAAGAACGTACGTGACAGTTGCGTCTTTCCAGCAGTCACCAACGAGGCAGAAACTCGAATGCTAACGAAAAGTCTCGAAATTAAATTCCTTACATTGAAGTAAGCTATGGAAATGAAAATGACGCGGGCATCTTAAACAGACAGGAAGAGAGCAGAGTCGTTCTGGGGACGAACTTGAGTGAATGATATTCTGGGCCAAATCAACAACAGCAAATTGACATGTCCAAGTAATATGAGGACGGATGGTCCCTAAGAATAAAAAAAGCGGATACCAAAAGAGGGTAAACGTAGAAAGGAGTGAGAGAGAATTACAAGGGCAGGGGACAATGGAAAGTTTGAGGGTTGTCACAACTTGTGCTGGACAGGGTTAATTGACCGTCATTTTGAAAGGCCTGTGTCTAGCTATTGATGTAGCTGTGCTTGGCGATGATGCTAGTTTATTTATTTATTTATTAACATTTAGTCACATTATTAACACTGTAATTACTATTTACTTGCTATTAAGCATTTATTATTTGTTCATTTACTAACTTATTTACAAGCAGCACAACCTCGATGAGGCTATTGCACGAGTGGGACAGGCAGAGAAAAAAGTCACCATGGACAATACAAGCACAATGAAAGATCAGAACATCAGATAGAGAAAATGAGGATGATGAACACGCGGTCTGTGTTCTCAAGTATACGGTACTTCCATGCGACTAACTGGTGCTTTGGTATTCTCCTCTCATTCATGCGAGCACTCACTGAGCACGGAGAGCTGCACAGACATGGTGTCAGAGCCGGCCTCGTTGGTCGCTGTGCACGTGTAGTTGCCGGCGTGTTCCCTGCCGACGCTCGCGATCCGCACGGCGCCGTGCGCGGCCGAGATCCCTGCATCTGCGAACGGCGCTGGTCCCGACCAGGAGACGCGCGGCCGCGGGAAGCCGTCGGCTGCGCACTCGAGCACAGCCGGTCTGCCGGCCACGACCTCCATCAGGTCACTGCCTGCCTGACGACGGATCTGTGGCGGCACTGGGGGACAAAATTGGGAGCGGTTGCCTCAGCGGGTACGGTATACTGTAGCACATGAGCGGGGCATGCCTGTTCGAACTTAGTTTAACAAAGGAAACCTGAAGCAACATTCGGGCCTGCCAAAGCAAAACAAGGACTTGAAGGCACAGCCAAACAGTTGCATGCACCATATAAGCACATTATTACAGCACACAATGTTAGAGGCCAGTACCGACTGGCCTATAGAACGACCTCCGCAGCGGAAACGCAGCGGCTGGTCCAGCAGTCTCATGAATAAAACTTTGCGGGCGCATAATCAAGATAATCGCTCGGCTTACGAACAGGGCATGGCACCTGCCGTAAGGTGTGTTGCAAATTTATTTTATCTAAAAGAGTGTGTGCCTGGTTGCTTTTACTTTACTGCTCAAGCATTCGCCAATGGCAAGGCATATCGGCTTGCTCCCTGTGCTAGAATAAAAAAAGGAGAGCGAACCTGTGCACAAAGGAAGGCAGTGCAGCAAATATTGGGCTTATTTACGTTGCCAATGTAGAGGTCAACTAAAGTTTTACGCTAAAATTACTGGCCTAATTGTGCATCAGACCATAACAAAAAGCCTAAATGACTGCAAGCAGAACAAAACCGACACGAGATGCTCTTCATTTCCAGAATATATTAAATGTCATTGTTATCACATTTCATAATGAATTTCACTCCAAAAGAATGAAAAGGGGGAGAACATGAGTAGCCTTTAGGGAATATATTCCAAGCAGCCTAAATGTCAAACCACGGGAAAACAGAGGAATGTGGAAAAATATGTTTTCCATTGCGCATAAATTTACGATTCGAAGACCACCTACTGCACCGCCTGGTGGGGATGGCAGATCAAGAATTGCGAGTGGTTGAAGACAGTAATCACTGGCAAGCCTTTTAGCGCACAATGTCGTGAAAGAAAAGAAGAAACGCCTAATAGAAGTAGCTTTGCCACACACAATAAAGCACATCAAAATAACAATTTCAAACTGCCCATTTATGCTTGGTTTGGTTTGGTTTATAAGGTTTAACGTCCCAAAGCGGCTCAGGCTAAGAGGGACGCCGTAGTGAAGGGCTCCGGAAAATTCGACCACATCGGGTTCTTTAACGTGCACTGACACCGCACAGTATAGGGGCCTCCAGAATTTCGCCTCCATCCCAATTCAGCCGCCGCGGCCGGGATCGAACCCGCGACTTTCGGCTCAGCAGCCGAGCGCTGTAACCACTGAGCCACCGCGGCGGAGCGCTCAGTGGTGCGAGACAGCAGATTGACGGAATTTTGTTTTCATATCAAACTAACGATTCCAAAGTGGCCATTGATGCGATACAGCAGATTGACGCAATTCTGTTTTCATACTTTATTGGTGTCAAGTTTTTGGTAAACGCCAGACAGTTTAAATATTTGCGAATTTTATATAGACGACGTCTGTTCGAAAGCGCAGCGGAGGTTACGTTTCCTGGCTCTAAAAACTTGAGCAGGCTACACGCGATGCGAGATTAATTGTTTATAGAACGTTTGTAAGGTTAGTACATGAATACTTCTCCGTGGTACACAGCTATCATAAGAATTATTTTAAAAAAGGCACTGAGAAAGCATTCAGAGGAACACAGTACGTCTCACAGGCTCCCAATAGCAAAAGCTTATTCAGTGACGAAATGCCGCTTCCTGTAACTGGGACTAGTCAGAACCACGTACACAAAAATACTGAGTGTATAATTTGAGGTACTCCAAGAACAAATCAACATCATGAAAGAAACATACATACAAACACATAGAAAACGGAGCTATATAACAAGCCATAATCGGGTTACCAAGCGCTACTACACTCGAAGTGATACTTTCAGACATCCTTTCTTCTTCGAAGAAATTAAATTTTGGGATATATTGCCAATGTGCAATGTGCATTGTGCAACAAAGTGGTATGCCTGAATTCGAAGAAACTCCACACGATGACTTCTGCGTCATCATCATCATCATCGTCGTCACTAAGCCCACTGCAGGGCAAAGGCCTCTCCCATGTCTCTCCAACCAACACTATCCTCTGCCAGCTGCGGCCACCGCATCCCAGCGAACTTCCTAATCTCATCCGCCCACTTGACTTTCTGCCGCCCCGTTACGCTTGCCTTCTCTTGGAATCCATTGTAATTAGGGGTGTGCGAATATTCGAAATTTTCGAATATAATTCGAATATGATATTTTTAGTATTCGTATTCGATTCGAAATCCAAGTATTCGTGTTGTCTCGAATATTCGACCCGACGCGAATATTCGTATCTAGCCGAATATTCATTGTGAGCACCGGCGTTCATTTCGGTCCTCAAGCCCTATCGACAGAGACATAACAACAAGGCGGCGCCCAGAGCAATGCGCATTCCTTCCTCCAAGGTCCATGCCGTAGCCGACTGTGCTGGTGAGCTTCTTTGTGGCTATACCTGCGAAGCTAGTATAGTCAAAGCTGTGCACGAAGTACCTCGCAATACGTGCCAGTTCAGTGCTAAGTGAGAAGGCATTTTCTGTGGCTGGAGGAGTCGTTTCAGCTAGAAGGGAACTACTTCTGCCTGACCATGTGGAGCAGCGGGTTTTCCTTCACGACAACCTTTTATGTTCATCCCAGGAACGCGCGTTCGTGCTGATGGCAAGCTAGCCTTAATCAATGCTGTGTACCAGCCATCTTCTCTGATATTTCCACTCTTCTAAGAATAATGTTCGAGACTGATACTTTTTGTGCAGCCACACACACCTTTTGTGCTCATTTAATCATCGATAGTTGAACTGCGATGTTCTTGGGTGCTCAAATAAATGTTTTGTAGTGGTTAAATGCGTCTGTCCTTGATTATTCGATATTCGATTCGATATTCGGAGCCAAGTATTCGTATTCGATTCGTATTCGAAGAACTTGATAATCGCACACCCCTAATTGTAATCTAAAGACGCTAAAAAAGACACGCACACGCACACGCACACGCGCGCGCGCACGCACACGCACACGCACACGCACACACACACACACACACACACACACACCTGATTTCGACTAGAATGTCCTTAACTTGCGCTTGTTCCCTCACCCAATCTGCACACTTGCGGTCTCTTAACGTCACCCCAATCATTGTTTTTTAGCGAGAGCTACAACGCCAGCTCTTCGAGCCTTCAGCGTGGCACCCCTTGAGCTCCGTGGCGGCGCCGTGGCCTTGAGCCAGTTGGTCACGTGGTTCGGAGCAGCTGCTGCTGCGGGCGGCGCGGTGCGGTGCGCTGGCAAAACTGAGCTGCAACAGTTGTGCGCATGCGCCATGTCGAGTGGGGGGGGGGGGGGGGGGGCGGGGAGTGGTGAGGTGTCGCAGCTGCATAAGTAGGCGGCTCGGCGGTGCTATCGCGTCCCTCTAGGTTTACCTAGAGCTAAACCACAGCCATTTTTTTTTCTATAGCTCGCTGCATTGTCCTTAATTCTTATTCTCATTCTTATTCTTCTAGTTATTTCCATCTGATGATCCAGATCAGCAATCACTACCTGGACTAAGTATACGTATTCTCATACGCCTTCCAGTCCCTCGTTACCAATTGTGAACTGCAGTTCCCGTTGCGACAGTGCTGAGCATTGCTTTAGTTTCCTGCATGCTAATTTTTTAGACCCACAGTTCTGCTCTGCGTTCGCGCTTCATTAATGGTGCTGTGCAGTTCGTGTCCTGAATGACTTAGCAACGGAATGTCATCAGCGAATTGCAGATTACTTAGGTGTTCCCGTCTAACTCTTGTTCCCAACTGCCCCCAAACCAGGCTTCAAAACACCTCCTGTTTAGCAATGGCGAGATTTTGTCTAGCTGCTTGACACCCTTCCTTGCTGTAATTTGATTACTGATATATCTTCCAGTAATTTCACATAAGCCAATTCAATACCCTGATTCCGCAATGCCTGCATGAGTGCAGAGGTTTCTACAGATTAAGTTGCTTTCTCCTCATCAATGAAGGCTATATATAGCGGTTTGTCACACTTTGGGCATTTCTCTATCACCTGACTGATAGTGCGAATATGAACAATTGTCGAGTACCCTTTACGAAAGCCTGCCTGATCGTTTCGTTGACTGAAGTCTAAGGTTGTCTTGATTTTATTAAAGACTACCTTTGTAAATACCTTGTAGGCAACTGACAGTAAGCTGATCGGTCAGTAATTTTTCATGTCCTTGACGCTTCCTTTATTATGAATTAAGATGATATTAGCGTCATTCCGCCTTTGCACTGCTCCTAACGCTTGCTTTACTTCGTGTGCCGTTACTGGCGGGATGTCCCACTGCCGTGCGCCACTGCCACTGAATAAAGTTAGGAATACTTTGGATGCTCCACAGATTGGTGTAGAACTCTTCGGTTAAGTTAACTATCCATAAATATTGCTAATGACGCTGCCCTCCTTGTCTATTAACGCATGCATTTGGTTTTTACCTATGCCTAGTTTCCTCTTCACCTGTTTTAGGCTACCTCAGTACTTTAGAAAAGACGTGCTCGATTCTGCCTGCTACCATGCGCTACCATGCGCTTGTTTATACAATGTGTAGCCGTGCCACTTCTTTTCTGTCTGCTACATTAGATGCTTTCATGCTTTGGCGTTTCTTAATCAGATATTTTTTTCTCCTGATATAGCTTGTCGGTATCGTGTCGAAACGCCCTAAAGCCTGCTTCTGCGGCCGACTCCGTAATAATAGCTGTCAGAGTATCGTTCATTGTTTCAACATGAAGATCGACTTGCTCAGTTAAATACCAATATCTGTTTTGCAGGGATATCCTGAATTTCTCTACATTCCTTCTTACCGCTAATTTGCTAATGTACTTCCGCTTCACTAGTTTCTTTCATTCCGTCTTCAAATACAAGCTGATTCGAAACATGACCATTCCGTGGTCGCTACAACGCACCTTTCAGAGGACCTTTATATCCGGAACAATAACAAGGTGAACGCATTACATGATGTCAACTTCATTTTTACTCGCATCGTTGGGGCTCTTTCACGCATAGTTCCTGTTCTCGTTTCCGGAAGAAGGTATTCTTGATCCGTAAATTATGCCTCCCTGTGAACTCAACTAATACCTCCCACTTGCTATTCCTGAAGCATATGCCATAGTCGCCTACCGTCTTGTCTCCGGCCTGCTTCTTGCCTACCTTCACATTGAAGGCGCCGATCAGTAGAGTATGCTATGATTTTACATTGTTTATTGCCGATTCCAAGGCTTCATACAAGCTTTCGACGGTCCGGTCATCACGGCTGCATGTGGGCTCGTAGGTCTTTTACGTGCCTTTTACGTGACACGTTTTGCTTGTACCTCGTAATAAACCGAATTACAATAGCTGCCATCCTCTTGGTAATACTATAAAACTCCTCTATGTTGCCAGCTATATCCTGATTGACGAGGAATCCCACACGTAGTTATCGTCCATCCACTAATGCACGGCAGCACAGTGCCTTCCCGCGCCTTAGTATTTTATATGCCTCATCTGTCCTTCTAACCCCACTAAGCCCTGTGACATCCCATTCAATACTCGCTAGTTCTTCCAACAGCACTAGCCTCACTGGATAAGCTCCTAGAGTTAAGCGTTGCCAGGTTCAGTTTCCAATGGCGGCCAGTCCGGAGGCAGAGGTTCTTAGGACTATCGGCTGCGTCACAGGTCTGACCGCCAACTTGGTCAGTTGCTCCGCAGCAGCTGGGGACTGAGGACATAGTGTTATGTGGTTTGTTCATAGGAGGGTGCGGCCAAGTAGTACATCAGGGTGGCCAAATCCTGCTCTGGTAAGGGAGCGCGTTGTCGTTCGTTGTGACCGAGATCAGGCCGCACCCCAGGCCTGGTTATACAGTTCTACTGACACGCGGAGTTTTTTTTTCAACGCGGTAGAGAATAGCGAGGCACCGGGATCCCATCCCCGGTCCTCTTGCACGCGAGGCAGATGCTGTACATCTACGCCATCGCTGCCATTTATCGCTGATTTATCGGGGCATTAAAATACGCGAAGATAAAGACGTAATGGGAATAGTCTACACGTATGGTCCAGGCACGCTACGCTACCTCTGGTGGCCTTGCTGCCAAGCGCTGTACTCAGCAGGCGTTGTAAATACGCCTTCTATACACACTGTGGAATACAACTGCTGTCTTAGGATAAGCCATTCCAATTTGAGAAGAGCCCTAGGTCGCCAAAGAAGCAGCGTATATTCCGCAGGGTATGCGAGTAAGACGCGAACCGAAGCTCCATTTTTCCCGCGTGAGAGACTGCCTGAATTCGAGAAACTTGTACCACACTGTTGCGGTAAAGGGGCTCTGTCGCATAAAAAAAGTAAGAACAACACCAAATACGCAAGTCGAACAAAAAGTTTCAGCGCGAACAAAAAGTTTGTTTCGCTTTATGACTGGCCCTGTTGTGCCTTTGACCTCCTATTCTGTTTTGTTTAGGTAGTGCTCCAACTACCCCTGGAACAATACATTTTGACGAACACGCACGGCAGGCGAATTTCTGTGCACATGGCCTGATTCAGAGCCGCTTTCTTTGAGCCGGTTGGTCACGTGGTATGGAGCAGCTGCTGCTGCTGGCAGCGCGGCGCGTCGGCGAAACCGAGCTGCAACAGCTGTGAGCATGCGCCGTGTCGAGTGGGGGAGGGGGGAGGGGGAGAAGTGAAGAGGGGGTGAGGTGTCGCAGCTGTGTAAGTAGGCGGCTGGGCGAAGCTCTCGCGTCACTCCAACTTTAACCACAGCTAAACTACAGCCAATTTTTTTCCTCATTGTCCCTGCAAAAACCTTCTTAAGAGAGTTTATAGCATTCTTAAAAAAATATATAAATTACTTTGAATGTTTCTTTAACGGGTAATTTCTGTTGTCAAAACAGAAATCAACGGAGGAGAAAAAATTTTACGTGAGTATGAATAAGACAGCAGTGTATGGAGGCCTTCTGGAATTCTTGAATAAACCCATGAATTGTTACCGTACACAGGCGTAAACCGGGGTACAACGCATACACCGCGCACATAGCGCGTTGACCTAACAAGCGTAACTTATACCTCTGTCTCAAGGGCAGTTTCAATGTCCATTGAGCCAGTTGTCATTGAACTGAATGGATACCAGCCGGTGCCACACGGCGCATTTCTGTGAACATTCAAATTGAAGGGAATCAACCCAGTGAACGCTCGATTCTCTTGGGAAGGGAGGGAGGCGCCCACGGTAGGCTCGCAGTCGCCGTCTGGAAAAGCAGCAACGAGGATCACAAAACTGGGTAGTGATTGTGCGAAGCTGTTTTAGAGGCCGTGTTTGCAGCGAAAGCTTCATCACCTTCGATGCCGCAGTTCAGAGTAGCATTGCGTGCTGGAATCTACGACATTTTGGAAAAGCTGGGACGAGGAAAACTCGCAGGGGAATTTCAACACAACTGTCTCCCGGCGTTTCCACAGTGTCGGTCTGCCTGCGCTTAGACCACCTGTTTGCCATGAATAGCGAAAGCGTGGCGTTGCAGCGACGACGGCGTCTGGGTCGTGAAGCTTACCAGTCGTATATGTCTCAGCCTGGAGTCCGTGAAGTTCGCCAGGAAAGCGAAGGCCGCAAGCGGAAGAAGCCCGAATATGCACGTGAGCTCACAGACGCCAAAACGGGACTGCCGCTTAGGGCCTCTCGACCGCTAATGCCAATAGCCACTCGCTGATATATGCGATAAGCCAGGAAGCTTAGCTCTGCTAATCGCTTCCTCTTGCGTACGCCTATACTTTGATTTCTATGCATGTAGGCTCAGCCCGTGGCAATAAGATAACTCATATCGGTGCTTTGTGGTGCCTTGATGGTAGTCGACTGTTGTGGCCACAGTCCGAGGATCTTGGCCTCTGTGAAAGGGCGAGGATCAAGGCGCACAACGCAGCTTACGTCTTTCGTTAACGAAGAGAGGGCAATCACAGAAGAAATGATACTGGTTGTCATTGTGTGGGGGAACCGAATGGAGCACATTGTAAGTTCACGTCGAATGCAGACGACGACTTTGCTGGTTGTGTTGTGCGTGGGAGAAGTAAGTACTTCATAACCCGATAATCGTAAAATGTTGTGGAGATTCGGTTCACAGATAACCAGAACGGGGAAGCGATTTTCATAAACATCGTGTCTAATAACTGAAATGTGTGACTGGAGCCCGCGGGCATTCCACTGAAGAATAAAATCTTGCTTGACTTTTTGCGAAAAAGATAGTTCCGGGGGAGCCATGGTGTCTTCTAATGTAGAGCTGCAAGAACTGGCTGTATCCCGTCCAGTAGTTGCATTGCGTTGAGTGCTGCTGGCGTGCGCAAGCTGGACAGCAGAGCGCGCATGCCATTCATCAGTGACGTGAGCATTGAAATTACTTGCATATCTTGGCCATGGTCGGAATCGTGCCTTTTGCCCGGATCAGTCGTAGCTGTCGCAGACATGGGGTGCGGCAACGTACCTGGCGCAGTGCGCTCTCTAGGCTTTGGTAGTGGTGGCCACGTGGTATCAGAGGCAGCAGGTGGTGTGTCACCAGTCGCTGGGCTTTCCTGATTTGCTGTCGGTGGAGGCGGACAAACTTCAATGCCACTTGGGGGTGTTCTCTTGGAAGGTATTTGTTCTCTTCAACGACCTCCAGCGGCGACGCGAACGACGTCGTCACATCTTTGCAGCGACTTATCTGTGGGAGGAATGGTCACGCACCACTTGCTTCAGTACCGCCCTCTCAGTCTTTAGGCGAGGGCAGTCCTTCGAGGAAGAGTCGTGAGGGCCACGACAGTTGGCGCCCTTCAAGGCAGTCGCGCGGCAACTGTCGCCGCTGTGTGGCTCAGAGCATCTTGGGCACACGATGGAATTGTGACAGATGCCGCTCACAAGACCAATCCTCATACATTTCCTACACTGTAGCGGCTTAGGTACGAATGGATGAACTGGGTGACGAAAGTACCCCACCTTCACGTATGATGGAATGCAGTCACCCTTGAAGTCAGCTTGATGCATGTAGACCTTCGAAGGTGCTGAATTTGTATTATGGAAATGCTGTTGGTTGCCGGCTTGATTAAGATGGGCAAGTCGGCGTCAGGGATGGTGATGTCGACGTTGTAAATTACGCCAGCCGTGGTTCCGCTGCCTTGTAGAATAAGAGGGCGTACACTGAAATAGCCGAGTTTGGTGATGGTGGCCAAACTGTCTAGCTCGCTTCGCTTCATGACATCAATGGCAATGATGTTCTTGTGGGGGTTTATTCTAACGTCTTTAATTCCTCCTCGTATGAGGCTTTTAAGAAACAGAGATGGCTTGCCTGTTTGGAGACTCAAGTTTTCCTATGACTCCTCTGGCACGTAGAAGGCTGTATGTGCTTAGGCACTTCGCGCCCTGATGAACGTATCCGTACTTCAGGACACCGTTGACGTCGACTCAGTTTGTCTGCGCAGTCTGCGCTTGGCTTTCTTACTAACCACGGGTACGAACCCATCGTCGGTCGAGGAGTCATCACTTCGATGAATCGAGTAGTCATCGCCGTACACAACGGTGTCGAGGATGCTTGAGTCACTCGGGGCGTACAGGCGCTTCCTCTGGGCGGCCGTTGACGACCCACCGGAGTCCACAGAAGGCACCGCAGCCTCCACTTCCATCGCCGTGACACAAAGGGAGCGGCGCCTCCCTAATTATGGCGCCAAATATAAAAAAATTACCGACGATTACGTTACTTCCTAATGCGAAATTTGAGCGCAGCAAATAAGCTGTTTCACCTTTTCGATAGATTGAGGCAAAGAAATCGAGCAAGACATGTATGCGCTATCACAGAATTTTTTTTTTTAGCAGACGGAGGACTTCCATCGGTCGTCTCGCTCATGGCTCAGAAAGAACTGGCAGATAATTTCGCAGTGGCGAACGGCAGCGGCAATTTCGGCTCGGGCGGTGCACATATACAGATCCGCCGCCACCGATCTGGCTCTCTGATTGCCACCGCACGGGGCGAACGGCAGCGGCAATTTCGGCTCGGGCGGTGCACATATACAGATCCGCCGCCACCGATCTGGCTCTCTGATTGCCACCGCACAGGGGTTGCATTGGAGGAGGAGCGAAGAAAGGAATTAAGTTCGAGCCGGCGCTTTGACAACCAGAGACTCGCAGGAAGAGGGGGGAGGGGGGCGGCGTGTACACCCAGCGGCAAACGATGGGGGCAGAAGCGCGCGCAGCAAGCGGATAACACGATAAAGGAAGGAGGGAAGAGATAGCAGCGACTGACTGATGCCGCTGACGCCGATAGTGAGTCAATCCCAGCTGCGGATGAAAGGGGGGCGGAGCTGGTTACGAGGCCGACGACAACGCCGACGACGACGCCGACGCGAAACCCAGGAACGGACGCCAAAAAGCTGCGCTCTAAAAAAACTGCTGAGACATGAAGCCGGCGTTCTGACACAGAATGCCTAAGGTGGAGCACATTTAAAATAGGGAGTAATTACTAGCATCCACCTGATCGCAGCGCTTAGGCTTCATTAATATGGATGCTGACAAGTAACTACTCCTTAACTGAAACCTACTCCACCCTCAGGAATCCACTAAGTTGGCTGAAATAGGCCCTTCTTCGACGTGTGCGACGTAAGACGCTGCGAATTTTCAGAGCTAGCTGATCGCCTGATACCGCCTTCCTTTGGTATTAGAGAGTTTTGGCACAGTCATAGGTTATTAAACAGTGCAATGGCCGCTAGGGTACGTCGTGCGCTAGAAATGAAGCGTTTTCGAAGGACGGATTTAAATATACATTTTTCTGCTAAAATTGCGCGACTGGAAGTAGCTGCCAGAAAAGCAGCAAGGGTAGTCATCATAAATATGTTATATTTAACAAGTGGTCACTCTTTAGTATTGAAGTATTTCGCACTGTGCTTTCTTTGCACTAGTGTGATTTTTTTCGTTTCCTTTTTTTTCTACATTAGGTTGTGTGAATGCACTTCTATCGAGTTATTCTGCGCTGTAATTCGTGTGCACTGTGTTTTCTCAGCTTTGTTTCAATTCTTTTTTGATATCATGCTTTACGAAACCACACCTATTGACGTAATTTTGCGCCGTCTGTTGTTTTCATTCCATTGCACCATTTTGCGTCCTTTCCGTTCTCAAATTAGTTCATATGCCGCCGCGGTGGCTCAGTGGCTATGGTGCTCGGCTGCTGGCCCGAAAGACGCGGGTTCGATCCCGGCCGCGGCGGCTAGAATTTCTTTGGAGGAGAAATTCTAGAGGCCCGTGTACTGTGCGATGTCAGTGCACGTTAAAGAACCCCAGGTGGTCGAAATTTCCGGAGCCCTTCACTACGGCGTCTCTCATAGCCTTAGCCGCTTTGGGACGTTAAACCCCAATAAACCAATAAACCTAAATTAGTTCATATGAATCCACTCCTGTCGAGGCCCTATTTGGGCTGATAGTGCGCCTAAATAAATAAACACGCTAACTACGGTAACTACAACCGCACCAGAAAATGTGACAAGGCAAGCGCGGTAACATTTGCAATGGCAACGCGTTACCGTATTAGCCTCACGGCTGCAATAATACTCTAATTACAGAAAAATGAGGTGGTTAAGCGTACAGCCACAACTACAAATCGCAGAATTTTTTAAAAATCTGTTGACGAGCGAACATGCAAAGCCGAACGTGTTGGCGTTTTACTCACGCTCACACGCCCAAGTGGCATCATTGTGGTTCGCCTTCTCCATATCGGCATCGCAAGTTCGCATGTCTGGATCCAGTTAAGGGCTCCCCATTGTTACTTGGTCGCCGCTTGCGTTCGCCTTAGCTATGATGCTCGAGGTGTATTTACGCTTCAGTAATGCGAAAGAGTTACTAGGCTATGTCGGCGGGGTCGTTTCTTTAAGATGTGTGGGCAGTAGTTGTGGGCAACTCAGAAGAAGTAGCATGAAACGAGTGGTTGTAATCGGAGGGGGATCATGTGAGGATGCTGCACAAAAAAAAAATTGAAATCGGATGAATAGTTACTTAATTAGAGCCAAACATGTTTAAAAAGTGGGCGGGGCTAGAGCAAAAGTGGCGCCAAATTTGAAAATGCCGGAAGTGTGGGACTACATGACAGGAAGTGTGGGGCCGAAGCCTACGAGTGGCGCCAAATTTGAAAGTCTGGAATGAATAGTGAGATGAAACGAGAGAAAATGTGCAGTTAATCGAAATCCAATCAATAATTAATGATTGTAGAAAGCGTCAAGAGTGAATTAAGGTGCAATAATTGTGAATGAAGGTGATTTAACTATGAATTCAGTTGAATTAATATGATTTAAGTGTGAAGTAATCGTACATTAAGGTGAGGTAAGGGTGAATGGTAGTGAATAAACTTTGAATTATTTATGAATTAAGTTGAATCAATTTATTTATTGTGAATGAAGTGGGTAATTAAGGAAGCAATTAAAAACAAAAGCTGCCGACGATTGCGTTACTTTCTAATGCGAAATTTGAGCGCACCTCATCAGATATTTCAGCTTTTCGGTAGCTTGAGGAAAAGAATTCGAGCAAGACATCTGTGTACAATCACAGACAATTCGTTATTTTTCACACATATTCCTTCTTCAAGAAACACTCCGCTAACAGTTCTTGATTTTCATGAAGGAAGCGTTGTGGACGGAGAAGTGGATGGATATATGCTCTACTTGCTGCACCAATGCCTGGTTCTCAAAGACGAGGTATGCGCAAGTATTTGGCGAGGTTGTCACAGCTGTGCAAGCCGTTACGAGCGAAGGGAACGGAATGTTCTCCCGCATAAGGGGTAAGAAATTCCCGCTTGTCTTTATATCTACATTAAACTCCCCACCCACCCTGCCATCCTGGCAGGTGGCAGCTTCTCTGGCACAACTTTGTCAATGCCAAAGCATATAGCACACATCTGTCACTACCGCCACATAGCCTACCCTCTGGTTCAGATGTGCGCCGAGATGTGTGAGATATACTGAGCATTTCCTTTCCTCAGAAACCCATTTACAAATTTTACCCTCTGCTTTCCAAGCCCCCGCTCTACTGGTTTCGCAGCTGTGGGAGACAGATACTGCGCATTTCCTTTCCTTTAAAAAATACCGAAGACACTTTAGAAATTCTAAACTGTGCTTGGGGAAAGCCTTGTGGTCAACCCACTGCCGCTTCCCCGAACCGCTGGGCGCGGATTGACTGGGCCGCTTCGGAGCCATGCGTCTCACTCACTCGACTGCAACCAGACGTCTGGCGAAGGAGCTGCGGTGTAGCTGCCACCGCCGACGCGTGCGCGCTACTTCTACCGCTACTGTGTGACGTCACGGTTGCTACGCGCAGCTGCGCCCCACACTGGAGCGCCGGTTGCTAAGGAGAGGAGGATGTTGCGCTTTTACTTTCTCCTTTCCAAGCTCCCGCTCTATTGCTTTCGCAGCTTAAAGGGTGTCCATTGCTGGTTACAACGGACAACGGTGACGGCGACGCCGCGAAACGCAGAAACGGTCGCCTAAGAGCTGCGCTCTAAAAAGCAACCTGATAACAGGAGGCGTCATTGCTTTCGCATTACTCCAATGCGGTTTAAAGCGGTGAACTCGAATTTTTACATGTGTTAAGTGAGCTATAAACAATAAAGTGGAGGTTCCAAAGATACACTGCCAGGGGAACCTCCTGTTAAAAAGTAAATAAGAATAATTTCATTTGTTGCGCAGTGCAGAGAAAATATAGTGAAAGTGCGAAAATAACTCAGTCTGACATAAAAATGAAGTGTAATTAGGCAATTCGTAGCATAACAGCCCAACGTTGCGTTGCAGTTATGAAAGCTAATGCCTGCAGCGAAAAATAAGACCGAGAGGAAATAAAAGAGAAGGCAGAAGTAGACCAAGTAGATAATTCGAGGTTTGTTGCTTTTATGTCAAGGAAAGAAAATTAACCGCATTAGACCAAGCAATTTATGTCCAGCATTCCTGGACAAATGTTTTGAATTTTGGAATTTTGTGAGGTATTCTTATGTAAATATTGAACGAAATATTCTATTTTTCCGTTGGATCGCAAACTCTTTCTTTAAAAGTTTTTCCATCTCTCGTATCGAGTAGTTATTACAGCCATAGAAAACCAATGGGGAACGTTCTTGAGTGTATAAAAACGTTAACTGCAAAAAAAATGGAAGCCTTCCGAGAGGCAACCTGCGGATATATTGATTCTTACAGTGAAATCTTACAATGTAGGAAATAATTGCGTTTATAAAATCCTTCCTCGCGAAAAAAAATTGTGCGAAATACTGGCTACGATAGGAAGTAAAAAAGACCAAAAGGGAGAATACCAAAAATCCAACAGTTAGAAACTGTAAGAGTGGGAAACAAATGATTCCTCAAAGTGCGCTGAAATAACAGTGAGATGATTTGACAATTGTGGGCAATGAATCTGATAACGGGATGGTGGTGGAGTAAACTGCCCGATTTCTATCATTATTGTAGAGTTCAGGTAGGAAGAAAATATTATGTTCAGAAAATCTGGTGCTATTTGGGTTAGGTAACCGCATTCAATCAAAGGCACTAGGAGCAATATCTTTGGTGCGAGCTCGAGAAATAAGCAAGATTAACTTGTGGTTCAGATGACAATGGCAGAATGACGATGCTATATTTGAAATGGGAAACGAAAGCTCTAGGGTGATTAAATGTTATAACGCGAATGGCTTGATTGTGAAGTTGGTGAAGACTGTATAGATCCGTGAATTACAAGTACCCCAAAAATGACAAATTATATGTAAACTGACTGTGCATAAAAGAGGAGTACAATGAGTGGATAATTTCCGGTTACAATGAATCCCGAGTTTTAGTTAGTACACGGATGCCAAAATATATTTTATTCATAAGAGATTTAGCATCGAGATCGAACTTAAAATGCTTCTGAAGGACAACACCAAGGAAGGTAACCCAGTTAGGTGGGTAAATTGTATGTGTTATGGTGTAGGACAACACCAAGGAAGGTAACTCAGTTAGGTGGGTAAATTGTATGTGTTCCTAAACAAAGACGGGGCATGGGTGCTAGTGCTCTATTCGGACAGAGAATTTATTTTGCTAGGATCGACTTGTAACAGGTTATATCAGCTCCAGACGCCAATAAGACGACACTATGAGATGAAAATACTTTTGCCGATCTTTCCTACTGCGTGGATTATCCGAAGCACCGCTGAATGTACAGTCGGGGACAAAAGTCTCCGGATCACGTGTTCCTCTAACGAAGCCGATAGCTCTGCTATTAGTCGGCGGCTGGAGACCACACTTGTGGAGGAAAAAGTTAATTTTTTGTTCTTTCATTTCCACAAGTGCGGTCTCCAGCCGCTGTCTGATAGTAAAGCTATAAGCTTCGTTTGAGGAACACGTGGTCCGGAGACTTTTGTCCCTGACTGTACTCGTTCGGGTGCCCCATCTTCTGCGACTCAATGACGGCGCACTCGCGGGAAACGCATACGCCTCATTAAGCCGGCGCCACGAAACACGGCTTCGGAGGACGCAAAACAGCCCCATGTACCACCAAATAATGCGCTGGAAAATGCATCGCGCGATGCGTACGGCCCAGGGAATTTTATTGGCTGGTCACCGTGCCTAACGAGCGCACGCTCACCTGGCGTCTCGCCGCCTGCGCTCTATGGCCACGCTCTTTCCGTGAAGAGAAAGAAGTTGTTCGGTGTCAGAACGCCGGCTTCATGTCTCTGCAGATTTTTATGCGAAGCATGTTACTAGAGGTACACTACAGCCCTTCGCCGTGGTTATGCGCCGTGCACACCACGTGGTACAGTGACGTCACACCACGTGACATACCACGTGACACATGACGTCACGACAGAGGAAGATGAGGGTCCACCTCGCGCCGTCGCTGTGGTTGCACGCCGTGCAGATCACGTGGTACAGTGACGACACACACGTGACATACCACGTGACACATGACGTCACGACAGATCGCCGTCACGCGCTGGGACAGGGAGAACGATGCCATCGCACAGACACCGGAATGTCCTCGAGCGGCATTCCCGCGCATTTCGAACGCGCGTTCACACTCGGTGTAGGTGAAACGCTCGCTCCACCGGGCAGGCGGACGCGGCTTCCGTGGCAATCCAGGCGCCCACCCAACGCGCGTCTCGGGGTTAGTCGGCGTTCCGCTGTAGCCATGACGTTGTCTTCCCCCACGACGAAGGATTCTAGTGGTTGTATTAAAATGACAAAGTATTCAACCAAGGAAAGCCATGTATTACCAAGCCTCGCCATCAATATGCTTCGCATCTGACCAGGGTTAACCAAGTTAAGCCTCAGCCATTTTTTTATATTTTGTGTCATAATTAGGGAGGCGCCGCCCCCTTTGTGCCACGACGATGGAAGTGGAGGCCGCTGTACCTTCTGTGGATCCCGCTGGGTCGCCAACAGCCGCCCAGAGGAAGCGCCTCTACGCCCCGAGTGACTCCAGCAGCCAGGAAACCTTGTGTATGGTGATGACTACTCGGCTCCTCGAAGTGATGACTCCTCGACCGACGATGGGTTCATACCCGTCGTTAGTAAGAAGGCCAAGCGCAGACTGCGCAGACAAAATGAGTCGACGTCAACGACGTCCTCAAGTAAGGATACGATCATCAGGGCGCGAAGTGCCGAGGTACATACAGCCTTGTTCGTGCCACTGGAGTCTACGGACAACTTGAATCTACTAAACAGGCAAGCCATCTCTGTGTTTCTTGAGAGTCTCGTACCAGGAGGGATTAAAGACGTTAGAATAAACCCCCACAAGAACATCATTGCCATTGATGTCATGAAGCGAAGCGAGCTGGACAGTTTGGCTGCCATCACCAAACTTGGCAATTTCAGTGTACGCCCTCTTATGCTACAAGACAGCGGAACCACGGCTGGCGTAATTTACAACGTCGACATCGCCATCCCTGACGCCGACTTGCCCATCTTAATCAAGCCGGCAACCAACAGCATTTCCATAATGCAAGTTCAGCGCCTTGGAAGGTCTACATGCGTCAAGCTTACGTTCAAGGGTGACTGCATTCCATCATACGTGAAGGTTGGGCACTTTCGTCACCCAGTTCGTCCATTCATACCTAAGCCGCTACAGTGTAGGAAATGTATGAGGACTGGCCATGTGAGCGGCGTCTGTCACAACTCCATCGTGTGCCCAAGATGCTCTGAGCCCCACAGCGGCGACAGTTGCCGCGCGACTGCCTTGAAGTGCGTCAACTGTCGTGGCCCTCATGACTCTTCCTCGAAGGACTGCCCTTGCCTAAAGACCGAGAGGGCGGTACTGAAGCAAATGGTGCGTGACCATTCCACCCACAGAGAAGCCGCTGCTAAGGTGCGACGACGTCGTTCGCGCCGCCGCCGAAGGTTATTGAAGGAAACAAATACCTTCGAAGAGAAGACCCCAAGCGGCACTGCAGTTTGTCCGCCTCCGCCGACAACAAATCAGGAAAGCCCGGCGACCGGTGACTCACGACCTGCTGTCTCTGATACCACGTGGCCACCACTACCAAAGCCTAGAGCGCGCACTGCGTCAAGTACGTTGCCGCACCGTATGTCTGCGTCACCTACGACAGATCTGGGCAAAAGGCATGATTCCGACCTTGGCCAAGATATGCAAGTGATTCCAATCCTCACGTCACTGATGAATGTCATGCGTGATCTGCTGTCCAGCTTACGCACGCCAGTAGCATACAACGCGCTGCAAGTACTGGACGCGGTACTCCAGTCCTTGCAGCTCTACAATAGAAGACACCATGGCTCCCCCGGAACTATCTTTTCCGAAGAAAGTCAAACAAGCTTTTATTTCTCAGTGGAATGCCCGCGGGCTCCAGTTCCGGATTTCAGACACCACCGCTTCCCATTCTGGGGATCTGTGATCCCAATCTGCCCAACATTTTACGATTATCCCCGCCCTTTCACAGAGCCCAAGATCCTCGGCCCGTGGCCACAACAGCCGACTACCATCAAGGCTCATAAGACAATGTTTTGTCTTTCCGAGAGACTGCCTTGCTTGCTAGATTGTGACTTTGTATCTCGTTCCTTCTCTCTTCTCTTCCCTTTTTATCCCCTCATTCCCTTCCCCAGTGCAGGGTAGCCAACCGGAAACCTTTCTGGTTAACATCCCTGCCTTTCCCCCTCTCTATATCTCTATCTCTCTCTCTCTCTCTATCCGTGCGCTGCTGTGCATTTGTATCGCTCTGCATCGCCACTTTCCAGCACTGAGGTAGGAACGCCAAGCGAGCGCTTTTGTGCGCCGTTTTTGTGAAAGCCGTCGCTCGTGACTTCCACTCAGCTGAGTGCAAACTATGAGACAGTGCCAGACTGCGCTTTGTGTGTACTGTGTTGAATGTTCACTTGTTTCCTTTGCTTGTCTTCCTTGGTGTTCCAGTTATGCTGTGTTTGCTCGCCCATTGTCCCTGGCGTGGCCTATTATACCTCACTATTGTAATCGTGATCTAGAATAGCAGGGTCAAAAGAACATGAGCCAGATTGTGCAGAATTTAGCTAGAACCACACTTCTCTGCTCGGACGAGTCAGCGCTCGTTCCATGTTTCGTCTTTCTTTTGTCAACGTCTTTCACTTTTTATCTTCAACTTGCCTGTTTAGCTATTGAACAGATAAAGTTTAATGACAGTACACTTCACAACGCACAAATAGAAGGCAGAAAGTGGCTACGTAGATCACGAATTTCCTACTAGTTGCCCAGTTACATTCAGGATGCCTAAGAAAAAGGTTTGGTTCGGTTATCCGTGAGAAAGCTGCAGTACGTTGCTGTCTGGTGGCCTCACCAAGCAAGAATTTTGTACAGATACTAAACCGGTTTCGAACATCCGTTGTCAGTGTGTTTTAAGGCGACTTGCGACTGATTGCATTTTCGCGCATCTGTGCCTTTGTTTGCTTTCCGACCGGAAAGAATGAATCTACTCAGCCGTTAATGTCCTCGCAGGTGCAAACCCCTATCATTTTTCTTCTATCACATTTCAGACGACAAATGCAGGCGCTGAAAACTTTATGACAAGGCATCTGTGTACATATAGATTATCCCAGTTAGAGTGGTAACTGCTGAAGCCCAGTACGGACATATGGCTTTTCGTTATTGTTCCCTAAGTGAACAACCAACTCGATTTTAGGATACCCCAAGAAGCCAGGGAGGAACTCTGTAAAGTTAATTTATTTATTATACTGAGGAGCTCAACAGCACCGTCATTCGCGCCCTATTAACCAGCCGAATTCCGTGCATCCGCCTCGAGCACCAACTCTGACCGTCTGCAGTCATTCTTCAGCCAAAGTGCCAGAAAGCGGACAACTTGCATATGAAAACTGTACTACATAACACCGCTGACCGCTTCGAGGCATAAATCGAAGGACCGATTACTTAATACTTATGTCAGCCCACCCTCATGTATACCCCCTTGCGGGCCCGTGTGGTACAAATAGATGAATACATATATAAACAACCATGGGCATTTTACGCTCAGAGCAGTGAAAGCTGAAACAACAAATAAAAGGACATGGAAAAAATAACAAATAAGCAATAAAAACAATGGAGATGATGACAGCGATTCACAGAAACAGTTACAAGTGGTGAAAAGGTGCAAGATACCCAGTGAGCCCAAAAGGTTTCGCCTGAAAGACTTAAAATTCTAATAAAAGATATATCATAGGCAAATGTGAAATATAATTGCGCAAAGGATCACAATGCTCTTGAATGTCTCGATGTGCGGCTTTTATGCGGTACCTTCAGCGCTGAAATGAGTGGACGCCAGTCGTACCGGTGTATAAGGTGAAAACTCTCTTCCGGTTTTCGTTCTGAATACAGCAAAGCGAGGCTCTGATGTCTCTGCTATGACCAGAAAGGTGGAAGCGGTTACGAAGCTGTGAAAAGCTGCAAGCGCTCTTCGGAGGTAAACGAGAGGCCGTGCGGAATGTGAGCGACAGATGAATCGCTTTAATTTATTAATACATTTCGGCGGAGATGCCGTCGAACCACACCCGCCACACTTATGAAGCACATATTTACCCATATGCACAACTGCAGATGAATACTTTTGACGTGTGCGGGCCATGACAGTTACTTTTCTTAGGTCACACTTCGGAAACAGTACTGCTGAACAGACATATCGGCTGTACTTCACGGAAAAAGCGGGAAATGTTTACCTTTTTCCCAGCTGACCTTCTGTCATGTTTGTATAGACCACTCTGTCAATGTAAGGCTAATATCTACCAGAAATAAACATCTAGAGCTGCATTGTATTCTAGATAAGGGTTCATAGCGATTGTTGGTAGTCAGACCCGCTACACTGACCTCGTCGGAAGATGTAATCGATAGATTTCACCGCTCTTAAAGCACTTGTGAATACAGCATTTTCGATCGGAGCTGAGGCGGAAAATAAAATTTATCTGTTTCAAACTTTTGGCATCAGAAAAGTCAATTCCAGTTCTGTACTTGGATGACAGCTGGAGAGCTGGCGACAAACAAATAGCATACCCAGGACTGTGAGCACCATCTCCCGCGTCGTCACTCCAGCCTGGTTGGCGGCCGTGCACGCGTAAATACCGGCGTCCTCCTCTCTGACCGCCTCCAAGGTCACGGACTCGGTTGCGTTGAACGCCTCCAGTGGACGACCGTCCTTGGACCACGACACGACGGGAGTCGGCGTTCCCATGGCAGAACACTGCAGCTTGGCCGCGGCGCCCAGAACCGCAGACAGACGGACTGGGGAGTCGGGGCCGATGATCTGCGGTCCCTCTACACAAGAAAGAAACGTTAGTACACCGGCACTCCTGTGTGAAAGCGAGATTACCAAACTATGCTCGGATAATAACCGGTAATAAGAACACAATTAAAAAAGGCACACAGTTCTGATGCCACATCAAACTACATAACTGTTGTGTTCATTCCAATTATGTGTACGTTTATCTCTGAGATGGGGTGCCTTTGACTGCTGCCGTTTTTTTCTTCCAGTGACAACGTACACATGATAAGGAATCTACGCACCACTCGGATTGCTGAACGACACCACAACAGGGACCTTGCAGATTTAGCTCAAAGAACACGAAGGACATGGAAAACTACACGACATGAACGCTGACTGACAACTGGTTGTTTATCGGAAAACACGTGGTAGGTGTAGAAAAAACGCCCGCAAATGCGTGTCATAAACAAGAAAAACAAAAATAAAAAACGACGGCAAAGTTACTTCGAAATCGAATGGCGCCTGTCCGCATACGCTTGCTCCCTACGATTGGCCAAGCCGCGCGAAATCTACCGACCTTGTGTTCAACACAGAACGTCATTTGCACGTTGTGTTTCACTATCTATCTGAACCGACGTGATACGCTATGCATGTATGGGATACATGCCACCTTCCTTTGTGTTTCGCCTGCAAGACCCCGAATCGCAAAATTAGCTCCTCTCTTCAGCTTCACCAAAACTCTATCTGCCAACCTTGCGAGATTTCCGGCAATCCCGCTTCTCGAAGTCTTGCCACCTTCCAGAAAATTTGTTGAAGCATAACTTGCACAGAAATTGTGAACAAACGCATTTTTAAAGAGGAAATAGTTTACGAATGCATTTTTGTCATACATAGGAATATTCAACTATAACAATCAATGTATCCGCAGACCTCCCCTAGACAGGCTCGCATTTTTTGCTACTAATGTTTTTTTCCACCTTCAAACCGTTCTCCATTGACCTTTGAGAGAAGTGTCTATGCGACCAATGTGCCAGCTTTAAAACAAGGGCTTTATACACATCACAAGAGCACTCGATTAACGCAAAGCATTCCATAATAGTACCTTACGATATAACAGTAATGAAAAGTTTTGCCCATGAATCCTCGACTTGGAAGCTGCCTCACTGACCTTCACGGGACAATTAACTAAAGACATGGCCTGATGGCAGAGCGGCGAATTGCCAAGCGCAACTCTTCTCCGCTTGTAGCGTCTCACCGTGTGCTATTTTCTTTGGCACTAAGCCTTCTTACGAAAATATGCACCAACCCCAGGAAGCATTAGGCTCCCACCAAGAAATTCGTTGAAGAAAAAGCTGTAGTGATGAATTATTCAACAAAATACACGTACACGCCACCACGGATATATCGACGCCTGCTTACTACCTCTTTCATATCGCTCTACTTCCTACACGTGAAGTAAGACAAGGAACATAAGGGGTTGTTATTTTTATCATTATTATTCCTTAAATTGCGATGTCCGTTAATAAAAAATCAATAGTGTAATTATTTTATCCCTCAGAGATAATTGATTAGAAAGTATAAGAACAAACAACCACATGGGATCGGTGGGACCCTCCGAGTTTCGCATATGGCGCTATACTGACTGAGCTACGGCGACGGCTGTTCATTCGTCTGCATTCAGGGGTATTTATGTGTAGTGCTATCGAACCTTGAGAGTGTTCACCACCGCCATCCTCGTCCAAAGCGGGGGACATAGTACACCCTGCATTTCCCCGAGTGCGTGGTCGAGCGGTTAGGGCGGAAGCGGGGCGACAACCCTCTTATGCTGGCTATGACATCAAGACTGCCAGATCCGAGGCCATCGTTATGCTCAACAGCTTAGTAGCTCAATAATAAACTCTGTAAGAAAATCAATAAAAACAAAAGAAGTTCGTTCGGCATGGACTGTGAGATAGATGTGGACGTCCAGGAGTGAAATTACATTGTACACCAGGTTTAAGTGATAAGGCACCGCTGTGTCCACAATGAATGAAATTGACAGTTGCTTAGCTCTGCTATGCCAGGATATACGTAGCCTGAGGTATTGGTATATCTTGGTTAAGCTTGATGTTATTAGCTTGGTTTCCCACTTGTTAAACCTTGGAATTCCGGTACGTGTAACTATGGCTCAATCAAAGACGAGACAATGTGCAGTATCAATTGTGAAGCGTTTATTTATTTCTTATGCTTTCTCTTCTTGTTCTCCTCGTTAGTGAAGCCATAGGCCGTCGGCGTCTCAGAAGTCATAGGTCGTCGGCGTTCGTTTTGTTCATTGATGTTGGCGTTGACAACGTTTTACACTTCGGTCATTTTAAGGAAGTGCGCATAATGGCTCCCTGGGTCAGTGGACGCCTGAATCGTGGTTATAGGTACGTAGGGTGATGAGAGAGAGAGATGTGGGCTGCAGGCATAGACAAGGTTGTTCCAGAAACGCGGCGCTGAGGCCATAGGCCGTCGTCGTTCATTGTGTTCATTGCCGTTGGCATTTTTCCTCCATGGAACACGGCAGAGTAGCTGTGTATCCCTCCACAAATATACACGTGGCGCAATCTCCTCGCACATGTGCAGTAGCCCGCAGCGGCGAGCGCACGCGGCGAAGAACGCCAGCTGCGCGCAGTGACGTCAGTTGCTCCTCGCGCATGCGCAGTATGGTCGAGCAAGAGAGCGCGCGAACCGGCTAGACTGTGGCCGACGTAGCTCAAGCTAAAAAAACTAACCGGCAGCAGCAGCGACACACACCCATGGCAGTCATCACGTGAACGGAATGCTTTTACAAGGAGCTGTGAAAATCGCGTTCTGAGTAAATACTGAGAAGCATCTTATATCCCGGTACATAATCCTAAATGCTTCAGTAGAGGAGCTGTTCATCGTTTTAAGTTGCCACTTTTAGCAGGCTGGATTTGCTTAAAGGCCGACGGAAAAAGTGGGGAAGAGTAATACTTCATTTCCTGAAAAGCACTTGTGAGCATTTTGTACTCTAATAAATATTCTTCATGGTAATTCAAGCATTAAGTTCCACTTAAGACACATTTACGTAAAGATGAGCTTAATGTAACAAGACACTGGCTTGGTGGCATGAAACTGCGGCCACTGCTGGTTAGTATATGCCGAGGAGCAATCGCTTGGAAGTATAATCGTGATGTCAGAATGAACCGGAACGGGCGGCTTGCCTATATTTTCTGGTGGAAGATGAAACAACAGGGTGTACGTGTACCGAAAAGCACCTGCTTCATACCTACGATCGACCCTGTAATTAACACCCCCTGGTTTTGACAGAAAAACCGCACAATCGCTTGATGATCCTTGTAACGAAGCTCTCCGTTTACTTTTAAACCGCTACCATGAGAGGTTCCTTTTTTGTGAAACGTGCAGTAAGTTACTGACCCATCAATTTAAGAATGCCCTGGATACCTTTGTTGTCGACGGAGGCGCTCCGGTTTCTTGAGACAAGTGCACAGGCGACGCCGGCCGTTCGAGTCCTGCAGCGGTCGCCATTCTCCGAGTACCGGCGACCACGCTCCCCTTCTTGGAAGAGCAGCGGGAGGCCCGAGAGGCGCGGAGCCACATCTGGACACCGCTCGCCGGTTACCGGGGCCCCCTCGACATCCGGTCGGAGAGAGGGACACGGGCAGTGCCGTACGAACTCGCTTGCGGAAAAGGACATGCGTGCTGTGCTCCGTCTTTTCTGTGTTCTTGTGTAACCTTCGCAGGCTAATAAACTGCCCATTTATTTGTTTTATCTGGACGTTTGGTGTGTCGACTACATCAACTACATCTTCAGAAGTGGGATTGAGACTGCCTTGCAAAAATGGCGCCTTCACCGAGAGTTTCGACCACGTAAGCCACGATGATGCTCCGATCGAAGCCAACGACGGAAGGTCCTGCGAGCAAGGCAGCACCACGACCGGGCCTTTCAACGGAAAGCGACGCGCCCAGCGATGTGGGGCCAAGGGAGGCGGCACTCAGTGAAAGCGATACTCTACGAAACAACGAGGCGCAGTCTAATTCAGGGCGGGGATCCATGAACGCCGACACGGTAGACGGCCACGGGTGGGACAACCCCAACGGAAGAGCCCCCGGGGCCTTCGACTTCCAGGCGCTGATGCAGGCTGCGGTGCAGACGGCAGTACGTGAGGCCTTGCAGGGAGCAGCCCAGCTTCTGCAGGCGGCTCAAACGCCACATCACCCACCGACGGGAACATCAAGCGTCGTGGATGGACGACTGGCCACGGCAAGCGCACAACTGGTGCCAAGTTATGACCCGTCATCTAACGACCAGCCAACATTCGAAATGTGGCTGAACAAGGTAGACAACCTGGCTGCAGCGTACGGTTGGAGAGACCAGCAAACGACGTGCTTCGCACTCACAAAGCTGCAAGGCGTTGCCAAGACGTGGTACGACGGCCTGACGAATGTCCAGCGCACTTGGGCAGAGTGGAAACACGAGTTGAAGAAGGCATTTCCGTCCGCATCCAGTTTCCAGCATACCTTCCGGGACATGGAAGCACGCAAGAAACAGCGCCACGAAAGTATAGAGGCGTACTTCTACGACAAGCTAGCGAAAGCAAGGCGCTGCAATGTAGGCGACACGGTCTGTATTGAATACCTGATCACTGGACTCGACAATGAAGATCTTGTGCGGTCCCTCAGCGTCAGAGACTACACCAGCCCTGACGAGTTGCTCAGGTGCATGAAGCGGCTCTACGAGCGAACAGAAGTCATAAAGGAAACGAGAGCCAAGGCGCTGTATCAACTACCAGCTATTCGGCACCCTCAACGCGTCCTAGGAGGAAACAATTCGTCACCAGCGGCGCCTCAGCTTCAACACTGCGCTGGAGACAACGGATCGACGAGGGCTCCCCGACGAAAATTCAACGACAAAGGCGAGCCACTTTGTTTTAATTGTTCTTCATATGGACATTTCTCGGCAGCATGTCCAAAACCTCAGCGTAGACCGCGCTGCACGAATTGTGGAAAAACAGGCCATGAGAGCAAAGACTGCTATTCGAGGAAAGGCTCGACAGCCAGCGACACAGCTAAAACAGCCGTCCTAGCCCAAGAAAGCAGCAGTACAAGTGGCAGCATGGTGCTAAATCAGAAGTACTTCATGGATGCCAACGTGAATGGGAAGGCGATCAAAGCGTACATCGACATGGGCAGCCAATGCTTAACGATACGAGAAAGCGAAGCGGAAAAGCTACACCTTTCTTATGAAGCTCTCAGCCGTCCATTCACTATCAGAGGGTTCGGAATGGGAAAAACAACGCCCCTGGGAAGCTTCGAAGCGAGGCTGACGGTGGACCAGGCTACGGCCGACGTCAAGGTACACGTTGTCCGCGACGAAGTGCAGGCTGTCCCATTGCTTGTCGGTCAACCCTTTACTGAGCAGCCTTACATTACGGTGGTGCGCCGTAAGAACACCGTGCGCATATTCGAGGAGCGTAACGGGTCGGAGGACGAAGACGGAACTCTCACCAATCTTGCTATACCGGCCCTACCTCCGCGACGTGTGAACTTGTGGGCGAAGGAGGCCGTTGTCATACCTCCTAATTACGTCGGGTTCATTGCGCTTGGAAGTGACAACGTTACGCACAGCGACATCTTCGTTCGCGGCAGGCTGCACGAGACGAGCGGCGAGTATGTGCCAAGCTGCGTATTAAGAGAAGATGAACAGGGCGAGATATGCCTGCCCGTGGCAAACGTATCCGAATCTCCTCTGATTGTCGCTCAAAACCAGAAGATCGCGAGAGGAACGTTGTGCATGGAAGAAGAAAATACCGAACCCTCCCTGATCGCAAACAGCAACGAAAGAAAACTGGTAAAGGCGATCTCGGGTGAAGATTTGACGGTTGGCACAACGATTTCTGCCACGCAGAATGAGGCACTCGTCGCAGTGATTAACCAGTACCGCGACTGCTTAGCGACGTGCCTTTCAGAAATCTGGTGCACAGCCGCGGCGCAAATGAAGATTGAGGTAATCACCGACGCTCCTGTAACGTACCGCCCATACCGCCTAGCCTACTCCGAAAGGCAGGCTGTGAGAACAATGATTGACGAACTCAAGGAGGCTGGAGTGGTAACGGACTCTAACTCTGCTTACGCGAGCCCTATCCTACTTGTTTCAAAGAAGAATGGCGAGAAGCGGCTTTGCGTAGACTTTCGAGCCCTCAACAAAATAACGAAAAAGGACAGGTATCCGCTACCGTTGATTGATGACCAACTTGACAGGCTACATGATAAACGGCTGTTCACTAGCCTAGACCTTGCGTGCGGCTATTATCAGGTGCCAATCGATAAAGAGAGCCGAGAGAAGACAGCGTTCGTCACTCCGGATGGACACTACGAATTCACCCGCATGCCATTCGGACTTGTGAACGCACCGAGCGTGTTCCAGCGCATGATAAACACCGTCCTCGGCTCCCTTAGGCACACGAAGGTCATGGCCTACATGGATGACCTGCTGATTTCATCGGCTTCGTTTGAGGAAGGATTAGACAGCTTGGGCGAGGTACTTGAGCTCCTTCGTTCGGCTGGTCTCACGCTGCGCTTGAAAAAGTGCTCCTTCTTCCAAGAGAAAATTAGCTACTTGGGTTATGAAATTGCCGCATCGACCATCAACCCCGACAGCCTCAAGTTGATAGGAATTGCAAATTTTCCTACACCAGCAAACGTCCACGACCTCCGACGCTTCCTGGGCCTCTGCAGCTATTTCCGACGTTTTGTGGCTGGATTTGCCATGATAGCCAAGCCACTTAAGATCCTGCTTTGCAAGGGAGAAGAATGGCGCTGGGACGACGATCAAGAAACTGCATTCAGGCAGCTACAAAGACAGCTGATGAACAAGCCAACGCTGGCACTTTACGAACACGGAGCGAGAACGGAAGTGCACACCGACGCTTGCAAGGTCGGCCTCGGAGGAGTGTTGTTGCAAGAGCAACCAGACGGCCTCATGCACCCCGTTATGTATGTTAGCCGTAGCACCACGCGAGACGAGCAACGCTGCCATTCATACGAACTGGAAGCTTTAGCCGTTGTGTGGACAATTGAGAAGCTTAGACCATACCTGTACGGAACCGAGTTTCTTGTTGTTACGGACTGCAACTCATTGAGAACCGCTTTGTCAAAGCGAGAACTGGTGCCACGTGTCGGCAGGTGGTATCTAAAGTTGCAAGAGTATACGTTTCATGCAGAGCATCGACCAGGAGCTAGGATGAGCCACGTGGACGCCCTCAGCAGGGCTCCTGCGTCGGAAGCCGAAGAAGTTGACGTTGCAAGTGGCATTAATGTCTTTGTAACAGAGCTCTCCAACGAAGACTGGCTAACGCTAGCACAGAAGACGGACGCAACATTACAGTCGATCGTGGATTCCCTAAAGGGATCATCAGAGACGAAAGAAGCTGAGCGCATCAGAAAAGAATATGTCCTGGTTGAAGGCAGGCTTTTCAGGAGAACGTGTGGCAACAACGGCGACGAGCGTCTGCTATGGGTAGTGCCACGAGCGGCACGTTGGTAGGCCGGGAGACGATGCCACGACGATGTGGGTCACTTTGCAGTTGACAAAACCATGGCCTTGCTCGAAAGCAAATACTGGTTTCCAAGAATGCGCCGGTACGTGAAGCGACATATCTCGTGCTGCTTAGAGTGTTTGTATCGAAAGGTTCCGTCCGGAAGAAAACCTGGAAAGCTGCACAGCATCGAAAAAGTGGCCGTGCCATTCGACACCATTCATATGGATCACTTGGGCCCATTTATCCGCAGCAAGAGTGGCAATACACACGTGATTGTGGCAGTGGACGGCTTCACTAAGTTTGTGCCCATTCGGGCCGTGCGAAGCACCGCGTCGGGCTACGCCAAAAGCTTTCTCAGGGACATCGTCTCCATATTCGGGGCCCCACGAAGGTTGGTTACCGATAAGGGAACTGCCTACACCAGCCGACAATTCGAGCACTACTGTAAGACTCTTAGCATAATCCACGTGAAAAACGCAACTTGCACGCCTCGTGCCAACGGACAAGTCGAGAGGTACAACAGAATGATAACCCCTGCGATTGCCAGCTTATCCCAACGAAGCGACGGGAAGGACTGGGACGAAACGCTCACGCAGGTGCAATGGGGAATCAACAACACGGTAAACCGAGCTACGAAGACGACTCCATTCACTCTGCTTTTCAACGTTCGCCCCCGGAACGTGACAGGGGACTCAGTTGACGACGAAATCGCACTGGAGCTGGACGCCAGTATGCTGAAACTAAGAGAGAAGGCCATCGACAACATACGCCGGGACCAAGAAACGAAGAAAGACCGCGCCGAGCTACCAACCAGGCGACATGGTGTTGCTCGAGAGGGAACCAGCTGCAACGGGGGAGTCGCGTAAATTGTGCCAAAAGTACAGAGGCCCATACATCGTCGTGGAAACACTTCCCAACGACAGATACAAAGTGCAAGACTTCCCAGAGGTCCAGCGGACGCAGCGGTTCTACGAAGGCGTCGTGGCGGCGGACAGGATGAAGCGCTTTGAGCTGGGAACGGTGGCAAGCGAGGATCATTCGTCGGACAACGACGAGGGTGAGGAAACTGAGGCTTGAAAAAAGAAAGCAGATGAAGCGAAGATGCACACCAACCGAGGGCGGCTGGAAAGGAAAAGGATGGCCGACTGTTGTCGACAGAGGCGCTCCGGTTTCTTGAGACAAGTGCACAGGCGACGCCGGCCGTTCGAGTCCTGCAGCGGTCGCCATTCTCCGAGTACCGGCGACCACGCTCCCCTTCTTGGAAGAGCAGCGGGAGGCCCGAGAGGCGCGGAGCCACATCTGGACACCGCTCGCCGGTTACCGGGGCCCCTTCGACATCCGGTCGGAGAGAGGGACACGGGCAGTGCCGTACGAACTCGCTTGCGGAAAAGGACATGCGTGCTGTGCTCCGTCTTTTCTGTGTTCTTATGTAACCTTCGCAGGCTAATAAACCTGCCCATTTATTTGTTTTATCTGGACGTTTGGTGTGTCGGCTACATCAACTACGCCTTGTTTACTGTTACTATGCTGAGAACAACTTTTTTTCTAGTTTTTTGTGCGAATGCGCCACATACAGTTTGTTAAGCCATTTACTTGCTAGAATTCTTCGCTGCTTCAGCGTATGCGATGGAAAAATGAAGAAACTAACACTTTTTCTCCAGTAATAAAAGTTGCGATGGCCGCTGAGCGGAACGTCTAAGGCCTCCAACTGTGCAGAACGACTCAGGCCTCACGGGGCGGTAAAAGTTCGGCTACGCAAACGTACCATGAAAAAGACCAACGGTGTCATTTCAGGAACAGGATCTACATTCGAATAACAAATAATTCGTTGTTGCTCCAGATTACTAAGTTCAAACAGCAGAGACTTGAAACGTGCGTTAGCGACGACATGATGCCAGTGACCGTACAGAGCTGATTCTGGATCCCCTGCCTCGAACTGGACTTTTCTACGCCTATCCTTCCTCACCCTCACCTCACCATGTGAGGTCTTCATGAGGATAATGGAGAGGACACCTTTACGAGGGTCCATATCTGGTCCAAGGCACTGACACAGCGTTCATTGCAACTGGCATTGAAGGCGTTCAAGCTCCTTTTCAGGCAAAGCAGAAGTTTGGGCTATTTGGTTTGCGCGGAACACACAAGAGAGCGCATGTGCTGTCGTCCTTCTCAAACGTGTTCCTTCTAGTTTGCTCTGTGTTTCACCTTTCCGGGTTTCTGAAGAGGGGTCTATGCAGAAATGCAAAAAATCTCACTGACGTTTCACCTTTCAGTGCTGAAATTCAGTGCGCAATTCCCGCGTGTGGCGTCCGGATACTGAGCATTGCCCAATCATCACCACTGTTAAAATCTAGCGCAACGGCCGCAATGTGGTGGATATGATGGAGGGGATATCGATCCGGGATGGTGCGGGCGTTCAGGGCAAAAATTTCAACTTAAATTGAGGACAACGCGCTGAGCTGTGGAAAGAAAAATGTTAGGTGTAACGTTAATGGACATGAAGAGGGCAGAGTGGGTCAGGGATCAAATGCGGGTTTATGACATCGTAGTCGAAACCAAGAAGAAATGGGCTTGGGTAGACCATGTAAGACGGAGACAAGATAAACGATGGTTGTTAAGGGTAACATACGGCATACCAAGGGCATATCTCAGATAATGAATGACAGTTTACCCATATCCCTCAAGAGGAAAGTATATAACGGCAGTATTTTGCCGGTACTCACATACGGGGCAGCAACATGGAGGCTGTATCAGGCACGTATATGACGGTGCGTCTCTGTCGCTGACATGCGCGGTGCGAGCTGCCTGTTATCACTTGCGGGCTATATAATCGGCACGCTTCAATAAACGCATGTTGTTCTCGTTCTGGACATCATGCTGTTGCCACGTTCTTTCCAACGCGAATACAGAGGCTAACAAAAAGGGTTCAGCTTAAGTTAAAGACGACGCAGCGAGCTATGACAAGAAAAATGACCGGTGTAGCATTCAGAGTCCGCGAACGGGCCGTGTGAGTGAGAGAGAAAACGCGGATTAATGACATCCTGTTCGAAATAAAGAGGAAGAAATAGGCTTGGACAGGGCATGTAATGCGAAGGCAAGATAACGACTGGTCCTCAAGGGTAGCGGAGTGGATTGCAGGGTGCGGCAGCAAGTTAGGTAGGCGGATGAATGAGATTAAGGAGTTTGCGGATAGAAGGTGGCCTCAAATGGCACAGTACCGGGTCAGTAGGAGAGATATTGGAGAGGCCTTTGTCCTGCAGTGGGTGCAGTCAGATAGATCGTGATGATGACAGAAATAGCACAACTCGCAGTGGCGGAAAAAGACTACGAATAAACCTAGTAAATATGAAACTAGGACTGAGAAATAAAGAGCTGTAAGCAACAGCTAAAAACACCGAAAGTAAAAACTGGATTAATTCAGTGAATAAGATGCAGACATCAATATAGAAAGAAATTGAAAAAGGCAGACTAGGTAGGAATCCTTCTGTAGTACCGCAAGAGGCAATGAACTACTCTTTGAAGCTAGATCTGAGTATTTTGGAACGCGAATCTACAAAAAGAAATTTAACAAAGATGAGACATGTGCATTGTATGGTAAATCTGCAAACACAATTGCAAGTCTTATACGAGAATGTGGCGGTATCCAGCCGGATGTCGATGTAAACATAGGCCCGTGTAAGACGCATTGTATTTTCGCCTGCGACACTGCGAATTCTGTCGGTCTGTGACTGGGAAGGGCCGTCGGTTTAGCCGCAGACGGCTTGCGATCGAGTTCTGTCCGGTTGGAATTTAATCGCAGGGTCGATGTGTTCGCTCTACGGCTGACCAGTGGGGAGCGCCGAGGCAACGGGCCACGTGGGGTCACGTGGGAGATGTTGCTGTGGCGGAAGGAAAACTGTTTACTCTAATAAAAGCATACGAAATATTGTCATGCATCTAAAAGTACGCTGGTCATAACATCACCAAGCGCATTCCGTGTAGCGTTTTTGTCGCTTTTAACTATGGGTTGGCTATGTGAACTTCAAGCAACCTTGCTTGTCTCTCCGACCGAATTCGCTCGGTGAGTGTTGCATGTGAAAGCACTGACCGAAAGTTGCACTGCGGCTTCAGCGACTACGCCAAATATTTTCGTTCTAGTCGCCGCATGTGAAACGGGCCATAGTCGATCTCCCTGATGCCCTTCGGTTTACAGGTTTTACTGGTGATGTGAATGAATCTGGAGTAGCAGTTAGCAAAAATCATTTTCAAGATTAGTGGCTTAAAAGCATATAGGTGACATAAGGTTGGAAGTCAAGGACTAAAACTGTATTTAAAGAAACTGGCGAATTTGTATAGCAACTTATTGCACTGGGGAAGAAATGTAAAGAACATAAAAGCTGAGCAAGGCGGAAAGTGCCACGCGATGCCGTTTAGAACGGACGCCCTTTTTTCCATCTCATCCATCCAGAACAGGTCCAACATTCTTGTACAAAAATTTTGAATATTAAAAAACTGTACGGCACTTGTAAGACAATATGAAAGGCAATGGTCCATTCTTCCGATATGTAGCAAAATATTTCTTTTATAGAGTTTCCATCAGTCGCATCGAGCAGTTAAGACTGCCATAAAAATCAATGGGGAACGCTTTTTGCGATAGCAAAAACGTTCATATAAAAAAAAACGAAATCCTGCCGACGGAACATCTGCGGTATATAATGATTGTTATAGTGTAATCTTACGATATATGAAAAAGTTGAGTTCATAAAGCCTTTCCCGTTCAAAAGTGCATGTGTCCAGAATTGCTGGGTATGACCGCTCCGATTACCCACCTCTGGCTTCCCGCTGGCTGCCAGAGCGCTGGGCGACGCTTGTTTTTCTCGGGTTGCTCCATGTACTTCCGGTGGCTGCCAAAACCGCCTTAGTGTTATCTTGCAAAGCGGTTTCGGGCTTCCCGCGGGCAGCCAGGCTAGGCTGGACGATTTTGTCCTCGCACCGCTAGGCAAACTAGAAGATGACTGTGAGGTGGCATGAAGCTGGGAAGCACGTGCGGCCAATATTATGTGGACAAGGAGATCGGTCCTTCATGCGAAGATATGTTCAGTCTCTAAAGCGATGTAGGTGCTCTTTCGGCTTGACGAAGGTTCACATCGTTTGAGCGACCGTTAATGGTCTCTTTGGGGCAGCGCTCTCAGTTTACTTATTCATTCTGCGTGCTGACTTGCGTGATTGTATCTCGATCGCCTCGCCAGCCCACATGCACAAATGCTGGCTTAATATTAAGATCGCATATAGTTGCGATTCACAAGATATTCCGGCTTTTAAGTCCATTTGCCCGGCTGATATGACGACGGTGTTCGAGGCCTTTCTCTAGGGTGGCCGGAGATTCCTGCTCAGACTACGCGCATAGACACACGCAAACATGTATATGGTCAACGTCTGAAGCCCGATACGAAGGCGTGGTCTTTCTAGTTTTCTGTGCAGTGGAAAGGAGGATATGCTTAGAGAAATTATTATAAAAATCTGCGTTACGATTCGTGCTTCTCCTAGACTACCCTAAAGCAGGAATGCAGGCGTGCCGATCCATGTTTCCTCTTTCGAAGCTTTATAGCTGTTGCTGCTGTTCTGTGGTCAAATATCTGACTGTCACTTCCAAAGGCGGCTGGCAGCAGTACTTGTGCATGTTTAAGGACACGATAGACTAAAAATGTACTTTCAATATTGGCAATCAATACTTTCGTTTTTATCAAGTGGTACATCAAGTTGTACAAAATGTATCGAACGAGAGCATCGAAGATTCATGTACTTTCTGTACTGCTCCCATGAAACAACGCCAGATTTTAGCGCCTTTCATTCGAGCGCTTGAAGTGATACTGATTCTTTTCCGCTTACAACCCACTGGAAGCAGTTCACTAACGTAGAAATCTCAACGACCACAGCAGAGCCAATCGCCGTGCGGGGCCTATCATCTGCGGTGATATTTGCTGCGAAGTTAGTAAAAACGCGATAATCATAGATTGGTTGGTTGGTTTATGGGGTTTAACGTCCCAAAGCGACTAAGGCTATGAGAGACGCCGTAGTGGAGGGCTCCGGAAATTTTGACCACCTGGGGTTCTTTAACGTGCACTGACATCGCACAGTACACGGGCCTCCAGAATTTCTCCTCCAAAGAAATTCAACCGCCGCGGCCGGGATCGAACCCGCGTCTTTCGGGACAGCAGCCGAGCACCATAGCCACTGAGCCACCGCGGCGGCTGCGATAATCATAGAGTACGGCGTGTCGTTATATTAAGCAATGAACGCGCAATTTTTTGCTCAGGGGCTCTGTCGAACGAAAGTCCTTATATTGCCACTGTTTGTCGTAGACTTTTTTGATTTCTTATGGATTACTGGCGTACATCACCACAGCACAGAACGCGCCGAAGGCCACATGTTCCCTTCGTCGTGGTCAATACGTACTTATACAAGCGAGATCAGCTGTTCATTTTGCAGTCTGCGCCCTGTCTGAATAACCTCATGCCGTTTCTTTCGCTTCCAAGCACCCTGTTTCTATCGCACGCATGCGTGGCAACGAGACGCAGCACGCGAAGGAGAACAGTGCATCTGCCTTCAGTGGTCCGTGGTACTGAGGCGGCCTTGCAGCCGTAATGACAGGTGGGCTTATTCAGCTGACCGCCAGCCCATGCGTACGTGATGGGACTTCCTGTCAGAGGCGAATTTTCTGGCAGCCAGCGGGCTGCCACAGCCAGTTAAATTGAAGGGACCCAGTCATGTTTTGCAGAGGTCGCAACGAGGAATCCTTGCAGGGGAATTCAAATGCAGCTGTTGCCCTGCGTTACCCCTGTATTTAGCAATCGGTTTACCATGGATTCTGTGCAGGATAGTGAAAGTGCGGCGTAGCAGCGACGACAGCGTCTGCGTAGTGAAGTTCAACGAGAATACAGTATATCTATGCCTGGAGATCGTGAAGAGTGACGAAAAGCGTTCGAACCGAAGACCGGAAGCGGAAGAAAGCGGAGTATGCACTCGACGCCAAAACAGCTCTGTGAGACTTCAAACGGGCCTATCACTCCACATCTCTCAGCCGCTAATGTAAGTTTTTATTAATTAATGCGCTAAGCCGGTAAGCTAAGCTCTATTATCTTTCACTTTTACTAATAACTTTCACTGCTTTCACTCCCTCCTTCCTCCGTTCCCTGACAGCATGATTCCGCTGGTCACCGCGAGAAAGGAGAAAAGTGTTCCGCCCTGTAAATTTCCACATTTTCAAGGTTTGTAATAGACAAGTGCCTTGTATGTTTAAAATAGAGTGCGTAACCTTCATCCTCAGAAGAAGCGTCATGTTTCCTGAGCTTGCAAAAAGTGGCAGCTTTTAGTGTTCGCTGCGTCGAACGGCACGCGCGATTATGAGACGCCATCGAGCGCTTCGAAACGTCTCTCGAACGGTGTGCGCGTATTTGCGTCGGGATTATAAGGAGTTATTAGCAAATGCGTGAAAGGAGTAGCCTCATAGCCCTTTGTGGGTTCACCTATAATTTCCGTGACATAGAGAAAAACACTACACATTTTTCGGGTCTAGGCGTCTTCAGAAATGATATGGAAGAAATTTCAGAAGAATAGCAGCAGTAGTTTAATCAAAAAAAGTGGGACGCATGTGTCCCATTGGCACATGCTGTCCTTTTGAAAAAGTGGGACAACACTGTCCCATTGACTCACGCGAGTACCAAGCTGTGGTTAGTTCTGTCATTGTTGGTGGTAGGGGCCGAAGCAGAATGCACACAGGGGTACATTACACACACCACACACAAACTTCGTGCGCGTTTCACTCCCGGAGGTGGCACACCACCTACATCTTCGCCTGTTTGGCACTTTCCGTGGGTTGTGACCATTACCTGCTAACCTTACTTCGTCCGCAATTCCGACCATTTTTTGTAATAAGAGGGCGCACCTTGGCCAGACGGTCATATCCCTCTTCTCTCTTTTTTTCTTTCGTTGTGACATTCACATGAAGCGAGTTCATAATTTGCTGAAATCGTTTCAAGGACATCAGCTTTGAAATTTCTTCACAATGGGGTCACGGCTCCAATACTGATACAGGTGGTGCCTTGGGCACACGCTCATCAACAGCAGTGCACCAAAATATGCTCGTAACTCTTCTTTTGTCAGAACTTGCCACTTCCTTGGGTACTTCTTTGCACCGAAGAGGTTCGTCTGCTCAACTATGAATTCAATCATCTCATCATCAAAATAGAGCGCGAATGCATCAACTGCGCGTGCTGGCGCCTTTGGGGAGGTTTGAGAATCCCATGCCTTTGGGCTTTGAACTGTATTTAGCGGTTCATTTGTAGTCCATGCACTGCCGACCTCCTCCTCTTCTGGCTCACTCTCTCCACCTTGATCCAGCAGGAGCGCATTCCGTTTCCTCCTGAAACTTTTTTGAAGGAGTAGACCGCCGTTGGCGCTTGCTCATTGATGGACCAGCTTCGATTTCGTCGTCTTCAAAGCTCAAATCCAACGGCGCTAGCTCAGGGACTAAGTTGTCCTCGCTGATTTGGGCGTCGTCTTCGCTAGTCTCAGACTCGTTAGGCAAACTGAAGTAGAGCACCAGCGCTTCATCCCGCGTAAGCGAGCCCCCTGCGAATTCGTAAACGATACGAAACTTAGAATTATCAACATCGACAGCTTACTTCGTTAGTCGTAGCATATTTTCAGCATTCTCTGTGCAAAAATTATGCCCCTGGAGCGCGCCCTTCACGTTCGCTTAGTGTTTTCGATCCCGTCAATCCGGCTCTGGCGCTCATAGAGACCTCTTTTTCGGGCACTCTGCGATTCTGACCACCTAATAAATCGTTTAGGGCATGCACCAAGTATTTCCCTTGAAGGACAGAAAAGGAAAAACTTACCATTCATCTCGAAATCTTTTTGGGCGCGAACAAGCGGGATCAATTTTTCCGGCACGAATCTTCACAAAGGAAAAAGTTCAGCTTTGAATGCTGGTGGTGCCATCTACAGGAAAACCTAAAACTTAGTGGCACAAGCGTTGTCAAAGACTCAAGATAGATGGCGCGACAAGACTGTTGCCCAGAAATTCACCCGCTGGCGCGTACGGAGGTTTTTCGTGAGAGTAAAAAGCGGGACCCATCTGTCCCGTTATCCCATAAAGGGATAGTACGTGGTCACCTGGACTGTAGATAAAAAGAAAGCAATTAAAGGAACAGCTGAAAGCGCTACAGACACCAGGAAAGACCTCTACTTTCGCCTTCTCTAGATTCGCACCTTAAGCAGCATCGGGCAACGGTGTTCAATGATTGTTTTTTACACCCAAATGTTATCCAAGATGCCTCCACACTGCATTTCTGCATTAGCAGGCATCAGCGGAGTGAAGACCTACTCAATTTTTCAAGGAACCGCCGCACGTACAAATCGCACACACATTCCTTTGGAGAGGTCGAGTGTCCCAAACATGCCGTTTTCTCAAACACGTGCCGAAGCTTTCGGTGAATCACGCATAATTCCACTCTCACAAACGCAATCCGTATCAAGTTACCCCAGACAGTCACGTTGTAGACGATCCGAACGGAGCCGCCGACGTTGCTGGCCTCGCACATGTAGTGGCCGGCGTGGTGGCGTTTGGCGGCGCTGACGTGCAGCCAGCCGGCCCGGACTGTGGTGAGTGAGTCGCGTGGAGCGGGAAGCCCTTCGTGGTGCCACGATATACTGGGCAGCGGGTCGCCGTCGGCGTCGCAGGGCAGCGAGAAGGGGTGCTGGGCGAGGACGACCTCCTCTGTCGTGGCATTGGCGCGCGAGACGTGCGGAGGTACTGCGAAATATCAGCGGGGGATGGGGGAGAGGCAGGGAGCGGCGCTGAAAAGGGCAAACAGAACACGAACGCTATGACGCGATGGAACAGCGCAAAACACCGGGACAAGAGACAAGCGCTGTTTCTTGTCTCGGTGTTTGCGCTGTTCCATCACAAATGAGTAACCAACATGCCCAAGCAGCTGTCCTGGCTATGACGTATCGCGTCGGTGGAGCACTCTCCTTCCACCAAAGCCGCAAAAATGTTCAAGGCGCATAAGCGCCAGCATATGTATGAGGATAAGGTACAGTTGGGTTGTACAGTCAGCAGGAGAGTTTGAGGGGTATTGGTGGGGGGAAATAGTTAGGGGAAGTCGTGAAATACCTGCACGTATGAGGAAACTTGCGTTTTCCACGCGCTGGCACCAGTACTAGGAGACTGGAGCGTTAAGGAGTGACACAATGAATTTTGTCCCGAGCTCACACACTCTATAAACTTCTCGTGCCAGCTGTACATTGTGCGCGAGGACTTCGTTGATGCGGAAGGACTAGATGAAGCTTGAATCCCTTTGGAGTTGTCACACTTTCTTATACGGCGGTTCATTTTTCTCCGTGCATCCATTATGCAGGGTGTTTCACCTACGACTTTTAGTAAATCTTAAAACCATTCTTTTTTTAGAAAAGAAAACGTTCTTTTAAAGCATTTTATTTCTCCTAGCATTGCCACTAGTAGAGGACGTATTATCTTAGACGTGTTATTTGCAAGTTGATTAATTGAAATCAAATACTTATCTTTTTAGGCGTAACAGTTGGGCTCTTGATGATATTGGGATTTGTAGCTGGTCATACGAGTTTTAGATTTTAGCAAACCCCATTATTTTCTCTGTAGATCCGACGAGAATGGCTTCTCCAATAGTCTAGAAAATGGTATGGCCATTAGAAATGACGCGCTGAGGAGAAATGAGGAAACGAACTGTAATTCCTAGTTCTTTATTACAAGATTTTAGTGAATCCACTAGGTGATTAACACGTCTAAGGTGTGTTCTCGTGGCAGTGCTATAAGAAAAAATATTCTCTAAACTGAAAAAAGTATGACAGCATTTTAACGCCGTTAACCCGAGTACGACGCGCGAAAGCATTTGCTTCTAATTAAATTTACTATTGCCTGAACATTGACTTAACCTGTCCTTCGAATTCGCTTCACTTTTTCCTACGCATTTCGATACATTGTCTTCAAAGACAATTCCTTTTAAACTTTGGTACTATGTGACCTTCTCCTAGCTGCACCATATCCAAGTAATTTCATCTCAAGGGTCAAATGTGAAGGGTCAAAGGTGGAGACTTCAGAGACCCACCTGCTTTTTGCTAGTGAACTAGTCCTTCCGCAATAAAAACACACACTTTTTCAATATTACTAACAGCCCCATATTTAGAGGGAAGGAGCAGGCGGTCCCGGCAATAATCTCCCACTACACCTGAATAAAAAAAAAAGGCTCCTGTATTCCCGGTCTCACTCTCCGCTCAGCGCACCGACATGCCTTAAGATTTTGAAAATACCATTTTGGAAGATATGCTGTGCTGTACGCCAGTCAAACAAAGTCGATTGACGAAAGGGCGTTGTTTTCCCGGTCATCAAGAGACAAGTCAATCACAAGAGCTAAACTTCCCCACGGGCTGTCGAGTGTTCTACTATATTACGACGGCAAACTTTCCTGGTAGCTTGTACTGACGAGATGATTAGTGGTTTAAAAGCATGACAGGTAGATAAGGATCAAATTTTCGATGAAAATTCATGAAATATAAAAGTGAGAAAAATTTGTATGTAAAGAAAAATTGAGAATTTCTAGACATTACATTTAAGTTAAACATATTGGTGTGAGAAATATAAATACCGAGCGAGGAGGCATCTACCACCACCCCTGTAGCAACGGGGACGCTCCCTAACATCAGTTCATCGGTCTAGCTCAGCTGTGGCGCGTATAAATGAGACACTCATTTCCTTATAAAACACTGAGACAGGCGTGAGCGAGGCGAATCTGCTTTCCGAAAGTCACAGCTTCTGCTGTACTGAAGCTATAAAAGGGTGAAACTGGCTCCTTGCTGAGTGATATAACTGCGTACCAAACTAACTATTGTTTAACGTGTACTGCGTGCCGCCGGTGCGCATGCACAAAAGGAGGCTCGGTGTACGCAGGAAGCGGTACACAGCATATGATAAAACCATCTATTAACAATCTTATATATTGCCATTCGATTCTCTGCATTACGCTGCCTTTCTCATGCTACCTGCTCCCAAAGCCAGCTCGGTCATTTTTCCCAGCTAACGCACTAACGGACAGATTTTTGTTCGAAAATGGTACTAAAATCGTCATTTTGCAGACGTGCTGCCACCTGTTGGCAAACAAAAATGCATTGGACGAGTCCTACTGACTTAAACCGCGCACAGAGTACCAGAAAACACAATATAAGCTTGACTCGGCTTAACCTAGTAATGACAGTCGGCTAATGCTGAGCCTGGCTGGTCCAAGTCAGCTGGGGGGTAAAGGAGAAAGGTTCTTGCGAAGGTGCGCAAAAAAGCGGACGAACCTCAAAGTGGTCACACCTGTACACCTCGAATACTCGACAATTGTCCGCGTTTATTAAGAAAAATAAAAGCTAAAGAGGATTTCCTGAATTTTTGTTTAACAAAGGATTTGGGTGGGCTGGTTGGGGTGCATTTTGCTTTGCAACTATGACCGAACAGGAACAGAAAGGTACTTGGGGGCAGGTCAGGGCTAGTTCAGGAAACCAGCCCTGTACCCGTATGCAGGCATCGCATTTACTGTCAGTCCGCTAATTTTTCGCTCATTTTTCTTCCGCATTTCCACACTTTTAGCGTTTTACACAAGAATAAAACAATCTAGCATGTATTTGGGTTTAACGAGGGAGTTTTTTTTTTTGAGCTTCCATTCATTACTTTTGATATGTTCCTATAGCACAGCTACATAATTTTACGACTCTGATCTGAGTTACACGCAGATGTTCTGCCTTTCTTTCATATCATGATATTTTCCATTCACAGCACTACTGTGATGGTTGCATGCTGACGACCGGCATATATGCCACTTCTACTGGCAACGCATCCGACCAAATTTATTGTCTCCAGAACCTATAGCTCTGCTTCTTCTTCACTAGGTAAATGATTCACCCAGTCCCCCACAAAAACTCTTTAAGCTCATCAAGTTAACGTTCAGGCGTCATTTTGTTTTCATGAGTGACTGACAGGTAGCAAATTTTGATTATCCCTCTGTCAATTTACTTCGTTACTAGCTTAAAGGCACAACTGGCGACACGTGACTGACATGGACGGACAAGTGAGAATTTCTCGCACGGAGGAGCGGAGCGCGGTATGTGCGCATTATTAGGGTTAGCGACACGATTGAGCAGAGTAGGGCAGCGAGACTCACCAACGACGTCAACGCGGTACTCGACGGCGGCTACGCCTCCCCCGTTGGTGGCCACACACAGGTAGGCTCCGGCGTCGCTCGCTTCCACGTCCACGATGGTGAGCGTGCTCGCACCTTTTCCGCCAGACGTGTAGAGCTTCTCTTCGTCCTTCCCCACTAAAGTGCCTCTCCTTAGCCAGCTGATCTCCGGCTGCGGGCTGCCTGCCGCCGTGCAGCTCAACGAAGCGTTCTGGCCGGCCACCACCATAACGCTGACCTCGGCGGTGTCAGCACGCTCCACAGTGGGCGGCGCTACAGAGTGATTGAAGCGCTAATTTATGCGTAATCTATAAATAAGCTGTCCTCATGAGCCATGTTTCCTCCACAATACACTAGGCAGTGCTGGAGATACAGAGCGCAAGGGTACTTTTTTCGGAAAAGACGACAGTCGTTCGAAGCCCCCAAAACAACAAAAGCATATGTTTCAGACGTTTATTCTTTCTCATCTGCAGTTTTTTTTTTGTTCGTACTTGAATGGCAGGAAGTATGCATGCGCCTTTAAGTAACATATTTCTTTTTTTTTTCCAAAGTGCCACAGTAGAAGCACTGCTGCAGTCATCTTTTCCACTAAAAATTTAGTTGCATTCAAATGTTTTGGGGTTTTTTGCGCCCAAAACTTAGCCACCCCACTTGTCGGATTCAAAAGCACGTTGCACATACCGACATGAACGAGCAACGGCAAATGTCGTCAGCTAAATGTCCTCCACCAGTCAGGGAAACTATTGCCCTGCTACGCTCTTGCAGTCGTTCATTCATACAATGGCCGCTGTAGCAATTCCCACAAGAGAGTGGTAATTGCAACATGGCATAAATGCCGCGTAGCATTTGCCTATAGCAAGACTGGCCGTCAGGCATTGATGTTCGCTGCATAAAGGATATTACGTAGCAGTACAGGTCACCAACAATGCCATGGACAAGTCCTCGAAAGCTATAGGTAGTAATTTGCAATAACTCATTCCCGCGCCTCTCAGCGACGGCCGTTGCCGGTCTCTTGCGCAAATCCTGCCGTGTAACGTCATAAGGCTCACGTGAAAACAGCCGTGAGGGGCTTTTAATGGCTCCTCAAAAACCGAAAAAAAAATCTTAGACGAAGGAGGTGGGAGGCACGGCCGGATAGAGACAGCGGAGCTTTGCTCCCTTCCATATGTCTTCTTATCTCGTGCGGCAGTGGGGGAGCGAGCGCCAAAGAAAAGTTAACAACCAAGCCCCGTGACTTATTTCTGGGCGGAGCGTGGTTCGCTACCTCTAATCTCCTTTTATTTCTGCCTACTGCGGTGTATGAGCTGAGAGAGCAAAGAAGCAGGGTTGTTTTTGACCGCCAGTATCTCTGGTGCTACACAATCAAGATCGGAAATATTTCTATACAGATGATGGGTGATTAAGAATGTATCAGTGCTTCGCTTCCTTTACCCTTGACGCGAAGCCTTTCAGGGTGCATGTAATGCATGACACGCATCACATGCTGTCAATTTATTTATCACGTGGAACAGATATGGTGCAATGAACAAAAGAATTTTCACTAAAGTCATACACGTGTTATTAATGTTAAGGCTGAGGAAATGCCATTCAGTGCAGAGGGCTGAATGCAAAGTGTACAACAGAGATCCGCGGTGCATGAAATATGCAACACCAAGAGTCTCTCGTTGCGTGGATCTCCAACTGCGCATCACCGCATCGAAAAACCTCATTGGTTGTGCGCATTACTAGGTAAACACTTTTGAATAGAACAGAGCAGAACGTTTAATCTCAGATTTGTGTGCATTCCTCGATAGCGACTATTGTGGAACTGGATTAAAGTTCTATAATATGAAAACAAAGGTGCAACAAAGTAGACACACACGTCCGCGACGCTCGCCCCAAAACATTTGCAGCTCTTGTGCCCGCTTTTGCGCGATAGGCGTCGCACGAGTCATGCTCATTCGATCAGCGCTTGTTTGTCCCCGTTCTTCGTCGTGAGTCTTGCTTTTTTGCGCTGTTATTTATATGTTATGCTCATTCGTCGCTGTTCCCGAAACGCCACCAGTAGTATGTAGCGCCTGAGGCGGCACCAATCACCTCCCGTCTGTCAGGGTGTGATTAAAGCTATCGGAACCGGAACGATTTGCTAGGAAGAAAGCGCTTTGACTTGACAGCAGAACAGAGCGAAAATTGCCTGTTATGACTCACTGATCATCTGCGACACAAAGCATTGAAATGCGAATAATTTTGTTTTCCGCACACAACAAAATTAATTTGTTATATACTTGCAGAAACGGTCTTTTTCAACATATCTGGCTAAGCAAGAACAGAATGTCAGCTGTCGGAGATGCAGGAGGGCCGTTGAAAGCTAACCCTGCCGGCATTACAGCCTCAAATTTATGCACTTCGTAATGCTGGATTGGCAGCTGATGGGACAGTTTTCGATTTGAAGGCGAAAGCCTTTAATGCCTCATCGTTGTAAGCAGCAGTTGTCGACAGAAATGTCACGCTTTTCAATTGGTCATAACGGTCGTGACGTCACAGTGCGCGAATTTCAACCTAGTAACCATGCAACCAATTGAAGGGATCGTATAGTGATGCTCCAAGTGGGACTGAGCTTAGTTAATTGCTTAATTACCCAGCTAGCCTAATTAAGTTTTCTAGTCAGGCCATATAAATAAATAAAACCGAGTAGGAAATTGGTCGAGCTCGGGAATCGAGCTCGTCTCGGGCGTGCGAGACGAGCATGCTATCCACTCCGCCATGCCAGCTCAATGGTTTGGGAAGAACAAAGGTGCGTCTAGTGAATACGGTGTCTTCGCTCACTCCCATCCTCCTCCCTTTCCTCCTGGCGAGATTTCGGTGTCCACCGAGGTGTGAGAGACAGATACATTTCCTTTCCTCAAAAACCAATTTACCGACGAGCAAGGCGTAGAACCGAATGGGCGATGGCGTTCTATGGACTAACAGGCAGCGTTGCAAGACGCTGTCGCGTTCCACTCTTAGAGGCGAAGCTTAACATCTTAACCACACATTGGTGACTACATTTTTGGTCAAAAAAGTGCCCCCATTAATTTTGACGGCTGTCCATCGAGGTATGCGAGACAGTTACTGCGCCATTTCCTTTCCTCAAAAAGCGTTGCGTTCAAAGGTCAAGGCATCGCGACGAACGGGTGGTGGCGTTCCGTGGACTCCTTGGCCGGGCTACAACACGCTGTCGCGTTCCACTCCTAAAGGCGAAACTTAAGTGTCATTAATTAGCATTTAATTAGTATTCAGGCATCAATCAGTAATTAAGCATTAATTAGTGATTTGTCATCACTTAGTAATTAGTACTCAATTATATGTGACGCCACCAGTGCCACAGAAGCAGCGAAAGTGGTGCGGAAAACGCTTTCGCCTCTACCCACTTTAGACAGTCAAAGTGCCCCCTGAATTTTTGTTCTTGATCTACCCTTTGGGCATGCGTACTTGTGTGGAGCATTGTAGTCCCTGAAAAATCACTGTAAGCTTAATGTTGCTGCAATCACGTTTGTATTTTAAAAAGTGATGAAATCAACGAGGCTGAAACTTTTAATGGACGTGTTTGGTGCCAGGCCATTACATGGTCGAGGAAATAGGGAGTTTTAGAATAGGGGGCCCCAAGCTTTGGGGGCCCCAAGAAGTTTGGGGCGTCGAAGTGCGCATGCGCAGAACGCAAGCCCCGCCCTGCGTCTTGGGTTAACGTTAGCGGCGAACGCTATTTCGCCAAAATAGCGTGCGCCCCAACGCTGCTCTACGTTCAGGCAACATGGCGGCGCCCGTCGAAGCGGAGCCTCTCACTGCACCACCGATTCGTTGTTGTCGCTGCGCTGTGCCCCACGTTCATGGCAAACGAAAGGCACACGAAGCTATCGCTTTGTCTGATGATGCCCTCACCACAAAGTTTTAGCGATAAAACACCCCAGATTTTCAGATTGCTTCTGTGTTTACATTGCTGCTAGGCTTAGCGAGTATGCGTCGTTTGACGTCAGAGAGCGCGCGAGGTTCAAACGGGCGTGAGCCCTGACGCCGCTCTACGTACAGGCAACATGGCGGTGCCCGTCGAAGCGGGGCCTCCCGCTTCACCACCGATTCGTTGTTGCCGCTACTCTGTGTATTAAGTTCACGGCAAACAAAAGGCACACGAAGCTATCGCTTTGTCTGATGATGCCCTCACCACAAAATTTTAGCGATGAAATGCCCTGTATTTTGAGATTGCTTCTGTGTTTACATTGCTGCTAGGCTTAGCGAGTATGCGTCGTTTGACGTCAGAGAGCGCGCGAGGTTCAAACGGGCGTGAGCCCTGACGCCGCTCTACGTACAGGCAACATGGCGGTGCCCGTCGAAGCGGGGCCTCCCGCTTCACCACCGATTCGTTGTTGCCGCTGCTCTGTGTATTAAGTTCACGGCAAACAAAAGGCACACGAAGCTATCGCTTTGTCTGATGATGCCCTCACCACAAAATTTTAGCGATGAAATGCCCTGTATTTTCAGATTGCTTCTGTGTTTACATTGCTGCTAGGCTTAGCGAGTATGCGTCGATTGACGTCAGAGAGCGCGCGAGGTTCAAACGGGCGTGAGCCCTGACGCCGCTCTACGTACAGGCAACATGGCGGTGCCCGTCGAAGCGGGGCCTCCCGCTTCACCACCGATCCGTTGTTGCCGCTACTCTGTGTATTAAGTTCACGGCAAACAAAAGGCACACGAAGCTATCGCTTTGTCTGATGATGCCCTCACCACAAAATTTTAGCGATGAAATGCCCTGTATTTTCAGATTGCTTCTGTGTTTACATTGCTGCTAGGCTTAGCGAGTATGCGTCGTTTGACGTCAGAGAGCGCGCGAGGTTCAAACGGGCGTGAGCCCTGACGCCGCTCTACGTACAGGCAACATGGCGGTGCCCGTCGAAGCGGGGCCTCCCGCTTCACCACCGATTCGTTGTTGCCGCTACTCTGTGTATTAAGTTCACGGCAAACAAAAGGCACACGAAGCTATCGCTTTGTCTGATGATGCCCTCACCACAAAATTTTAGCGATGAAATGCCCTGTATTTTCAGATTGCTTCTGTGTTTACATTGCTGCTAGGCTTAGCGAGTATGCGTCGTTTGACGTCAGAGAGCGCGCGAGGTTCAAACGGGCGTGAGCCCTGACGCCGCTCTACGTACAGGCAACATGGCGGTGCCCGTCGAAGCGGGGCCTCCCGCTTCACCACCGATTCGTTGTTGCCGCTACTCTGTGTATTAAGTTCACGGCAAACAAAAGGCACACGAAGCTATCGCTTTGTCTGATGATGCCCTCACCACAAAATTTTAGCGATAAAACACCCCAGATTTTCAGATTGCTTCTGTGTTTACATTGCTGCTAGGCTTAGCGAGTATGCGTCGTTTGACGTCAGAGAGCGCGCGAGGTTCAAACGGGCGTGAGCCCTGACGCCGCTCTACGTACAGGCAACATGGCGGTGCCCGTCGAAGCGGGGCCTCCCGCTTCACCACCGATTCGTTGTTGCCGCTACTCTGTGTATTAAGTTCACGGCAAACAAAAGGCACACGAAGCTATCGCTTTGTCTGATGATGCCCTCACCACAAAATTTTAGCGATGAAATGCCCTGTATTTTCAGATTGCTTCTGTGTTTACAAAGCTGCTAGGCTAAGCGAGTACGCATCATTTGGTTGCCGTAGAGATGACTTGGTGGGACTTTCGAATGGAGTTTCTCGATTCCGTAAAAACACAAACTTATAATTTTTACTTTTAAATCATATGTCTGCAATAATAACAGTTTCTGACGATGAAATGAACGCATATTTGAAAATCTTTTTTAAGAGTATCTTTTTGGTTTGCCGTAGTGGCGCTGCAGTCGATAAACGCAAGCCTGGCTCCGCTGCGTAGGGGAAACCCCTATTCTAAAACTCACCGACGCACTCGTACGTAGCGCTGGGGCCCGCTATTTCCTTGGGGCCCCCAAGCGTTGGGGCCCCCTATTCTAAAACTCCCTAATAAGTAAGACTTTACCACAATGTTTTTTTTGTTTTTTGTCTGCTGCAATGAACTGCACTACACTGAAAACAGTGTTTATGAAAAACAACACAACAGTGGAAGCGACTGCGTGTCAATTCTTTTCCTCCTTATTTAGTTAGAATAAACACGCTAGAAGACCACCACTACTAGCCTACACTGCACTAAACTACACTACACAGCAAACTACACCTAAAGATGCGATACTCATCACATCATTTATTGTTCCCTTAAAGATCCCGTCTGGGATATTACATAAGGGGGGGGGGTGAAGACAGTGGTCTAAAGCGGTCATTCAAGGGCATGTGAACTTAAAAAAAGCATAACAAAAATAACATGAATAACAAGTTGGACGTGAAATTAACGTCAGGTAATCCAAATAATACAGAAGATATATGACAAAGCAGTTGTATATAAAATTAAACATTAAAATGTGCAGAAATTAAATAAGTGGGAAAACACTTGTGGGGGGGTGACGCAATGACACAAGCAGCTCAAATTGCAGGCAGAGCAGCACGAGGGAAGTAGCTATAGCTGGTTCAAGTGGTCTGTTAGTAGCTGCCTAAATCTGGTGGGATTAGATTCGATGACAACGGTTTCAGGAAGGTTGTTCCATTCTTCTATGGCGATGGGAAGGAAAGATTTGTTGAAAGCGTTGGATGAACCGTGCAACCGCTGAATGCTGAGGGAGTTGAATAATCGGCGAGATGAGCGTAAGGGAGCATGTAACAAAGTTTGGCGTAGTGCAGGGAAGTTAAAGTATAGTTTGTGTAAAAGACAAAGAATTGATACTTTTCTGCGGAGTGCTAATGGTTCAAGGCCGAGAGACGATTCTATGTTGGTAAAGCTGTGTCGAGCGAATACTGCGACGTTATGAAGCGAGCTGCCCGGTTCTAGATAGCTTCGAGCAATTGTATTAAGTAGGCCTGGTGAGGGTTCTATATTGCTGAGGCATATTCCTGAGGCTGACGGATTATTGGGTTAACAGCGGCGTAGTCTGGACGGTGGCTCTTCTCGCCACCGTGTCCCCCCCCCCCCCCCACAAGCTAAACAAACTGTGCAACCTGACAAAGACGTATGCTTCTTTCAAAAACCGGAAATGTGGTATAAAACGCCTAACTGCATACACTGTGTGAGATGATTGCGTTGTTAATTCACTGCTCCCCGCTGTTTTAACGACCGACTGCGCGAGCCCAACCGCAGTGCAAGAAATTCGTCTTTGGGCTTCGTTGCCGTTAGCTGAAAAAGTGCCGCGCCTGTGTTCCATTCCGAAATCAGCGCCGTATCACTGAAAGAAGTCGAGATCAACTAACTCTAGAGATCACTGAAGCACCGAAAGTAGCATTACTTAGAAGTAACTGTGTCAGTTCACCATCAAAATATCTGATTATCAAGAAAGGAGCTAGCCTTTCTTAGTATGAAATAGAAATCTTTCGCATGCATTCTAGCTTCTGCGCTGTCATTCGAGTGCTTGAGGATGCAGACAAAGCGTATGCGGTTTTCACTGAATAAATCAGTTGGAAGCAGCGCTCTTCCTTGTCTGTCTCTCTCTGGCTACGTGCTGATTCCAGCGCTTACGAAAATGAGAAACAGAGCCAACAGGAAAACCGCCTACCCAAGACGCTGAGTACAACTGCTCGTTCTTGGCTACCAGCCTCGTTTTCGGCGACGCATATGTAACATCCCTCGTGGTCGGTAGAGACACCGTCTGTAAAGTCCAGGAAGGGGCCGGTTCCAACGGGCAGCCTGGCGAGGCCCTGGGCGTCCGTCTTGAACCAGGACACTGTGGGCGCCGGCACGCCGGTCACCTCACACGCCAGCCTAGCCGGGTGGCCCCTCACCGCCACCACAGGGCCAGGGTCGGCGGCAGGACGGATGCTTGGAGGTACTGCAAGGGGTACAAGTGCCAGCATACACGCGCTATGTGATTTATATCCGTCTAAATTGCTCCAGAGCTATATGATGAAGCCGAAGCGAAAGAACGGCCCGCGAGATTTTATTTCTCGCTTAGTATAAATGACGCAGTTTGTACTGCGCTCGTGTACTGTGCGAGGTCAGTGCACATTAATGAACCCCAGGTGACCGAAATTACCCGAAGCCCTCCGCTACGACGTCCCTGCTTGCCTTATAACCATGCCACATGCTCACAAGAAACGGGAGTAAATGCTTAAGGCCTTAGGTTTGTTAATACCATTATTTTCGGAGTTGGTGGTACACGTCCACATTTAATGCCATTATCAAAAGTGACGATGAGGATAACGCTTGCAAGGTAGTCAAAAGTTTCCTCTGAATGTGAACAGTGCTAATGAGCAGAATATATCTGGAATGTTGTTCGAATGTAATATTAAAACAATTTTCCAGCAAATACGGCTGTTCCTGCTTTACAAGTCGAAAAAGTAGCCATAAACTCACATGTCAGCGCCCAAGTCGAGAGTACCTGTCAATAAGGCTGGTTAAAATGGCGCTGTTAGCATCGAAAATGCGGTATAGATGCCTAATCTGACTGAAAGTTAAGAATTAATCATTTCCTACTCGTTAAGAAGTTGTTACTAGCAAAGCTGCATGCTTTTCTGCGTGTGGAATGAGAACCAGAGTACGCATTGCACGGGCGAATGAGTTGTGACGAACTCAGTCGGTCGCTAATGGCAGTAAGGCATATGCCATTAAATTTATGCGTGTGGCACCGTACGAATGCCATTATAACTTAAGGCAGTAAGCCCTTAATGACATTAAATCTGTCCGTGTGGCACGGGTATTAGTCGCTTTACGGCGTTAAAACCCTTAATCAGACCAAATGTACGAAATTGCTCCCAAGCTACTTATTTAAAAATTAACACAAATTAAACGAAAGGGATACTCGTCCACGGTAAAGATAAAGAAATCGAACGTGATGAAGAGCTATTTCGTGGTTATGAAAAATTGAAATGGTCTTTACTATCAGTTGTCAGGGGGCACAAAGGTGGCTTAGCGTTTATGGTGCTCAGCTGGTTAACCGAAAGACGCGGGTTCGGTCCTGGCCGCCCGGGTCGCATTTCGATGGCGGCGAAATTCTACAGGCCCCCGTACTGTGCGATATGACTTCCCGTTCATGAACCCTAGGTAGTAGAAATTACCCAGAATCCTCCCCTACGGTGTTCTAGATAGCCCGCGTCGCTTTGGAGCGTTAACCCCAGAAACCGAAACCAAAGTGTCTGGGAGTTCATCTCATCACATCATCAACATCCTGACTACGCCCACTGCAGCAGGGCAAAGGCCTCTCCCATGTCTCTCCAATTAACCCCGTCCTTCCAGCTGCGGCCACCGTATCCCCGCAAGCTTCTTAATCTCATCCGCCCACCTAACTTTTTTTTGCTGCCCCGTGCTACATTTGCCTTCTCTTTGATTCCATTCCGTTACTCTCAAGGACCAACGGCTACCTTGCCTATGCGTTGCATACCCTGCCCAAGCCAATTTCTTCCTCTTGATTTCAACTAGGATGTCATTAACCCGCGTTCGCTCCCTCAGCCACTGCGCCCGCTTCCGGTCTGTTAACGTTACACCTATCATTTTTCTTTCCATAGCTCGCTGCATTTCCCTTAATCTAGTCTGAACCCCTTCCGTTAGCCTCCACTTTTCTGGTGGTGGTGGTGAAAACTTTTAATTACTGAAATAGAGTTTGGGAGCCACAGAGTGGCCCCGCTACATGGTCGGCGTCCCTAGTCCGGGACACCGCATGAAAATGCCCCGTCTCTCGCCCGTTTCACCAGAGCCCTTTGGGACTCAAGCGAGGAGCAGTTGAGGAGGGCAGTCTCCCATGCCTCTCTGGAAGGGGTAGGGGAAGGGGGGAGGTGGGGATTTTGAGTACATGCCCACACCATGTGGAAGATATCACAGGTCTCCCCACAGTGCGGGCATGGTAAACACAGCTGTTATCTTGCCAGTAAGATGAGATTGTATCTTATAATTTATAATTTGCGGTACCATGACCAAAAAATAACGAAGAAATAGTCCTCGTGAAAAACCAGGCAATATGAATAATAACGAACGTGGCTTGATACTAACTCACAGATGAACGTTTTATCAACTTTGCTGCTATATGCATACCTGCTGTATGCCTCTCCACTATTATGCATTTATTAAAAAAACTGCGTCATGCGATAGCACTTTTTTCCTCCATATGCTTCGCACGACCCTTTATATTTTTTTTTTAACGTGCTGCAGGGTAATTCTCAATCATTACAAGTTTTCCTAAATATTACGCTCGATATCCTACAACCTAACGGAACTCCTCACTGCCTTCGAAGCAAATACTTTATGCTCGAAAACACATCCAGAAAAAGCCGCCGCGGTGGCTCAGTGGCTATGGTGCTCGGCTGCTGTCCCGAAAGACGCGGGTTCGATCCCGGCCGTGGCGGTTGAATTTCTTTGGAGGAGAAATTCGAGGCCCGTGTACTGTGCGATGTCAGTGCACGTTAAAGAACCCCAGGTGGTCGAAATTTCCGGAGCCCTCCACTACGGCGTCTCTCATAGCCTTAGTCGCTTTGGGACGTTAAACCCCATAAAACCATAAACATCCAGAAAACCCCTCCTTTGATATATTATTTTGTTAAGGAGAGAAATTAGCTTTGATATTGTGATAATATTGTCACGTTGTAGTGACGGCAGTCCAGCGGTCAGGAAGACACCAACAAGACTTTGAAACGAAGCACTTTATTTGGGCGGACTCGCGCCCGCAAAAGAACTAAACAGCACGGCAGCGGCGAATGCAACAAACGTGCTCGTCAGTAGTCGAACTACGAATGCGCGCCGCTCGCTGCATCGCTCAGTTTAAAGCTGGCAAGGAAACTTCGAGATAAGCGGTCAAAATCAACTACAGTAATCTGAAAAAACGTAGATGCAGTTCTTCATGGCTGTGATTAATCGAGATTAGTCCGGTCGGTTTTAGCGTCAGGAATAAAAATGATAACGCCCCGTTCATGCGGTCTTGAGCGGAAACGAACGAACACTACAATTATGCGTGGCATTACCCCCCTCTCAAAGAAGCGTCGCCTTGATGCTTTAAAAATGAAAATAAACACGGAGAATGCAAACTTCGAGTCCTTTAGCGTTCATAATACGGTTTAAGGCGTTCGACGAACGAGCAATGCGGCCGGAGGGATCTCTCAAATTGGCTAGCCAGCACAGATCATGGTGATCGCTCACAACCTTGAATTGTCGTCCATACAGGTAGGGGCGAAATTTCGACGTGGCCCAAATAATGGCGAGGCATTCTTTCTCCGTCGTCGAATAGTTGGCTTCGGCTTTCGACAGTGAACGGCTAGCGTACGCAATAACTTTCTCCTGTCTGCCATTTTTCTGAACGAAGACCGCTCCTAAGCCCACACTGCTTGCATCGGTATGAATTTCGGTTTCGGCGTTTTCATCAAAGTGCCCAAGTACAGGAGGTGACTGTAAGCGGCGCTTCAGCTCTTTGAAAGCTTCCACTTGCGGCGTTTTCGATTTAAAAGGCACGTAAGCCTTTGGTAAGTTGGGTCAGAGGTTCAGAGATGCGCGAAAAGTTCTTGACGAATCGCCGGTAATAAGCGCACAATGTAAGGAATCTGCGTAGGGTAGGGCGGGGTAAAACGAGACAAAAATTTTCAAACTCATACTGTTTTTCGCTTTTATTTCAAAACACGAAAACGTTGTACAGGAGCCTTCTTTTGCATCTCAGCTAAGCGGTCAGCAAAACCTTGCAACATCATAACTATGAATATTCATCAGTTATAAAAAAGTCCCATTTGTCTCATTTTGCCCCGACCCACGGGGCAAAACGAGACATAAGGTGGGGCAAAACGAGACATTTTGTCAAAACCAACAAAAATCATTTCTTGCACTCGGAGCACTTGAAGCACAATCGATGGGGCCCTGCGCACTCTTCGTGAGCCCACTCGTCACACATCGTGCATTGGATCCACACAGAACGAGGCGCTGGGTTGCTCCACAATTCTTTGCACACGAGGCACTCCCAGTCACATTTGTTGCTTGCATCGCTTTGCAGAACGTTTTCGTTTCAGTGAAATATTCTGCGACTGAACACTGCCACCAACAGGATTTTCGTTCAATTTCCCGTTTCGTTTTCTTGAGGCCATACCTGACTCCTTCGGAGATATTGCTGCAACTAGCTTTGCCTTGTAAGGCGATGAGGTCAAAACAGTGCTTGTCTCCGACTTCCTTCTTTTTGCTTTTTCCATAGCAGGCATAGGAAAAAGAACTTAAAAGCTGGAGTCACTATGATCAGGCTCTTCATTGACTTCGGTAGAAGTAGGCGGGGAACAGTTAGCGCGGGAATCTTGGTGTTGACCGGAAGTCTGCTGTCCCCCTGTGCTTTCCAATGGTGCTTCATCAAACACAGGATCATCCAGCGGCGCACGAGAAAATGACCAAACACCACACTTCCGGAATTCATTGGTTATGTTAGTGATGTTTTCTGACCGTTCAAAGGTTTTGCTTACCAGGTCACCTACATTCTAAATCGTGATACGACTGCCAATGTTGCTCAGCAACCACTCCACTCCCGGCCTGCGTTGTTGCAGGCAGCTTTGACGGCTTTGAAAAAACCGACGCTATGGGGCTGTAGCTTGTGTGTCGTGTGCGGAGGGAGAGAGAGCAGAATTATCCGATTGTCTCTTGCGATTATCTCGTTTCAATGTTATTGGTGCGGCTACTGTGGCCATCCAAAACAATCAATGCTTTGTGGTCAGGAGTGCATCGGACTATCTGGACAAAGTGCAGCAAAAATCGCACGAAAATTGTCTCGTTTGCCCAGCCATTATTGGAAACCCACTGAACTGTTCCAGGGGGGGGGGGGGGGGGGGGGGGCTGTGCAGTGAGTGATGGTTTGACGTGCTTGCGCTCAAACACCATCACAGGCGGAAGAATGAAGCCAATAGCATTGGCGCAGCAAAGCACGGTCACCGTCCGTCCTCTTTCTTCGCTTGTGACGGAAGATACCGTCCTCTTCCCTTTAGTTGCGATTATCTTCGACGGTGTGTGCGCATTTTGAACACCAGTCTCGTCCGCATTGATAATTTGAGGCGGCCTGAGCTGTTCTTCAGAAATAATTGCTTCTAAATGGTCAAAGTACTCCTCCACTCTAGACCTTGACAGTGCCTGGACTCTGAGCATTGAAAGTCCTTCTAGTTTGCGAATCGATAAAACCGCATCATTACGCCTCAGGAAAGAGGAGAGCCTGTCTTTGCCTGCAATCTTGCGGTCTGTGTTAAACGGATGAGGAGTTTCATTTGCTTCACAGAAGTCGTAAACAAGTTTCCGAACATCCCTGCACGTCAGTCCAAAGAGGGATTTCTCCATACACAAAATATGCTCCACAAGCTCTTCTTGCTTCGAGGAAAGAATTAGTCTTTTCGATCCAAGCTGCTTCTTGCAAAGCACGAATGGACCTTGCGTCTCCAGTCGTTTTGCTCGCCTTTGAAGGGCATCCTTAAGCACAGAGAAGGCTTTCGCTGCAGCGCGAGTAGAATGTTTTCGCTGGCGTGCGCTTCCTACAGCCTTCTTCATATTCGCCTCGCTCCATGCAGCCCTCGTCGTCTTTCGTTTGTACGTACGGGCCATTCTAGGAAACGAGACAAAGAAAAAATCAGAGCTAAAGAATGCACTCTGCGCAAGCAGAGCCTGTAATTGCTTTTTCCGAGCGACGAACTGTCGCGTTTTGCCCCAACCATAGGCTCCTACTCAATCAATTTTTTGGTCATGAAGATTGCTAGATAGGGTACTGTAAGTGTTTCCACAGCTAGCCAAGGAGTTGCAGTAACAAAAAAATACGTACCTTGTCGCAGTAGTTCACGGCTACGCTGCTGCACAGTTCCAAAGAAACGGTACGTCAGAATTTCGCACCTTTTTGACGGGACCACCACTCTACGAAAGTCGTTCGCGAATTTTTTCCGGAAGTGCGCAAACCAAGATTCCCGCCGTTTCTAACACGCATTTAGTGGATACTTAGCGGCACCTAATGGTGGTTTAAGAACCCTGCTTAATCTAAAAGATTTTACGCTAGATGTCGCTAGAGGAGACATGTCCCATTTTTCCCCATGTCTCATTCATGTGAGAATACTGTGAACTCATCATGAGAGAATACTGGCAACGACGTGAGCCCAAAAAGAGAGCCAGCCGCGCGTATTCATTTCTGCTTTTCCCCAGAATCGTCGTCCCTTCGAATCGCGGTGCACAATTGCGGCAGTCATTAATGTGCGCCACAAGATTTGCACCTTTGTAAATTTTATTCCTGACATTTAGCGCATGAACACGTGCGGCTGGCTGTCGAAGCATTTCATATTAAGAAAAACTCTGAAGGTTCCATCAGCGATACTTCCATATCTCTGTACTCAACCGAGTTTAAGTTTTTGTGGTCGCGTCATTGCCTGTATTCTCACATGAGCTTTTTTTGTCCGCTTGCGCAGGTGTGGCAAAAGGCACATATATGCGTTGGTTTACGAAGAATAAAGTTGTTGTTAGCGTTGCGCCTGTCCTTGTGTTTCTCTCGTGTACGTGGATTGTCTAAATTATTCTGCGTTGTCTGCCCTTTTGCTGAAAATTTACCTGTAATCATATCCTATGGAATATACTTCTCGCTCCAGTCTTCACTTAATTCTAGCCGGTCTTGTTCTCCCAAACGAGACTTCAAAATTACGCCTCCGCTATGCAATACTGATACGTAGTTTTCTGTAGAACCAGCAGTAAGAAATGCGCCATCTCCATTAACTTAATGCCCCTCAGCTAAATGGGGAAATGACTTGCTAATTACCTGACATAGCTTGTTTCCTCAGTTGACTACTGGTTGGAACTGCGTTGATCGGCCACACATGCCAGCCCGACAGCCAGTGGTATGAAGCTGACAATTACAGTCGTGATTAAAATTTTTCAGGCCCCGTGGTTTCTCATCAGCCGATTAGTGGGGAACTGGCACCCTTAAAGACCAGAAAGTTTTGAAAGGTGAAGACGAAGGCTCTTCGTATCGTACAGTGATATCAGGGGAGCCATAAGTGCCCCAGTATATGGCTGAATAACAACCCATGTGAGCTGAAAAAATTTGAATAATGCTGTGCTTTTTGTGCCTTCAGTAGATATGAACTGCACGTGGCAATCAGTCTGTTTTGGAAATAGAAAAGTCGAAAAAGATCACAGGACAGAAACGGAAAAAGAAACAGTCGCATCAAATCATACCTCGGTTTCAGAGCAGTGAAGAGATTTCGTGCAAAAAATAATGCAACGCATGCCATGTGTATATGGAAATTAACATTGTTACGGCTTTCACTTAGGAGCACCATGGATTTCTCCTCTAGAAGGAAGAAGTCTTCTGATTACTTTTTCCACACTTTCTCTCCCTCCAAAAATTCTTCGCCCGTTTCGTGCTTCTGTCCTATGATGTTCATGTATTTCATTTTATTAGTCATGCTTTTATACTTAAAAGTTATTCGCATTCACTGCTACCCTGCGTCCTACAAGAATTATAAATTTCTCGCGACGTTTATGCTTCTGGGGACACTTGTCTTCAACCTTGGCGCTATTTTTGCCTACTTTTGACACTTCGACAGCACGATGGCTACTTTTTGGCTACTTTTGTGATTTTTCCGGCTTTTTCGAGTTTAGGACCTGGCAACCCTGGACGCAGTGATTGATGGACAGGATCACGCCACCTGCGCGTACGGTCTGAACCCGTCAGCTGCTGCTCCAACCGAGGGGAACACCAATGCTTAACGTATACGCTCTCGCATGAGTCACAGTCATCGTGTGTGAATTTCTTTTGTCGCTTCTCTCAGTCTGACCGCGATCGAGATGTGCTCGGAATCGGGGCTCACCGTAGACTGTGAGCGTGATGTTGAGCTCGGCGGTGCCGGCTTCGCTGAGCGCCACGCAAGTGAAGCCACCAGCGTCGTGCAGCCGCGCCGGGGACAGAGTCAGCACGCGGCCGTCGTCCGACAGCTGCGTCGAGGGGCCCGGGTAGACGCGCCGCCGCCCTTCCCGGTACCAGAGCCGCCGCGGGTCGGGCACGCCGGTGGCGGGGCACGCCAGCCGGGCCTCTTCGCCCTCGAGGACCGTCACCTCCACGCTGTTGTCCGTCTCGTTGAAACTGGGGGGCACTGCGCCGCGTCGAAGCCAACAGCCACGGCTGAGAAACGTGTACTCATTCCGTGCTTCTCTCTCGTTCCTCCAAGAACACGCGCCCGTCCTTCTCTGGTAAGGAGAAAGCGCATTCCTCCGCGCAGAGCTGTTCTGTAGAGCGCCGTGAGGGCAGCATGCCCTCTCATGCTCTCTCTTAGGTTACCTGTCTCAGTACGTCAAATGTTCCGGTCCTAAAAAAGAAGCCTTAAAGGACAACTCCGGTCAAAGCAGTCAGCTCCAGCGCGTGACCTATGGGTTCCATTTAGTGGACTGTGTGGCCACAGTGAGAGATGCCTGGCGAACGCGAAGTCGCGAAAGTGTGAGGCGCTGCACGGAGAGGAATTTTGACAATATTAAGATTTTTCTTGGACTCTTCTAAATGAAAGTTCTAACCACAAGAAATTGGAGAAAAATAATATTGCTAGCAGCTTGCAATAGGTTCACGGCATTGAAAACAGCGCGAATGTGAATCCCTCCCCCCTTCTCCTGCTTGGGCTTACTTTGTTCGGGACCCACTATTTCTTACATACAGTAGAAAGCAAACAGATAAGATATTTCAGTTTTCGAATTTATACCTTTCTCATTAAGAGAAATTGCTGCTGGACTTGTTTTCGGTTTATTCTTGATTTGTAAGGCTCGAAAAACGGGATAAAATACGAAGGTAGACAACAGGGTGAAGCGCCTCCGAAGCGCTTCGTCCTATTAAGGCGGAAGCCTTTAATGCCTCATCGTTGTAAGCAGGAGTTGTCGACATAAATGTCACGCTTTTCAATTTGTCAAAACGGTCGTGACGTCACAGTTCGCGAATTTCAAACGGGGCCAATTGTACTTTGGCTAGCAACCATGCAACCAATTAAAGGGATGGTGATGGTCCAAGTAAGTGGGAATTAGTTTAGTTAATTGCTTAATCACCCAATTAACCTAATTAACCTTTCTAATCAGGGAAGGTAATTAAATAAAACCGAGTAGAAAATTTGTCGCTTTCAGGAATCGAACCCCGGTCTCCGGAGTGCGAGACGAGCACGCTACCACGCCGCCATGCCAGCTCGATGGTTTGGAATGAACAAAGGCGCGCCTAGTAAATACGGTGTCTTCGTTCTTCGTTACCTCCAATCTTCCACCCTTCCCTTTATGGAGAGGTTAAAGGTGCACTGAAGAGGATTCTGAACTCGTCTTTTTGCCGCGGGAACTCGATCTACACGTTCCTAGCATTCTTAGAAACTGCAACTTATTGCCCTGTATGGCCGATTTCCCTAATTAAATCGAATTAACGTCCAGCTCCCGCCCTTTTTTTTGAATTCTGCCTCGTACGATGGGCGGAGTCGACCAACGCGTGAAGTTCCTTTCAGCCAGCTCCGTGGAGGCTTTGCTTTCGCTTTATTTTGTTTGTTAGGTTTCCATGAATAAATAGTTTCATTCGCAGATAATATAACTGCAAAATAAGCCCGCAGAAATAAAAATACGCGCGGACTATTTGCTACTACGGACTACTACGTATTACTCCGCCGATGGCAGAGCGGCAAGCCGCCACGGGACTGGGTGAAAGGCACTCCACGCGTTGGTCGAATCCGCCCACCGTACGAGGCAGAATTCAAAAAAAAGGGCGGGAGCCGGCCGTTAATTCGATTTAATTAGGGAAATCGGCCGCACAGGGCAATAAGTCGCAGTTTCCAAGAATGCTGGGAACGTGTAGATTGAGTTCCCGCGGCAAAAAGACAAGTTCAGATTCCTCTTCAGTGCACCTTTAAGGTGTCCAATGAGGTATGCGAAACAGATACATTTCCTTTCCTTAAAAACCAATTTACCGACAAGCAAGGCATAGAACCGAACGGGCGATGGCGTTCTGTGGACTCCCTGGCAGCGTTGCAAGACGCTGTCGCGTTTCACTCCTAGAGGCTAAGGGAAAGCTTAACGTCTTAAAAACACATCAGTGACACAAGCAGCAACACCGCGCTCAAGACTTTCGCCTCACCGTACTTTAGGTCTACAAAGGCCCCCCCCCCCCCCCCCCTGAAATTTCTCTACCTTTTCATTTTATCTTGTTTTCCGCACCTTAAAAATAAAGAAGGATACCCCTGTCACACGGTCAATGCGAAGGCCCTCGGATCGATGCTAACCGAGTCAACGCAGCACCGCGGAACTCTATCGTGATCTGTAGGACTTTCTTGTGAGGGCTTCGTGTGCACTAAGATGCGGAGGGCACACAGCAACACGCTGAGGAATAAAATGTCTGCAATATAATTTCTAAAGCACATAGGATATTAAAATAAACAACTTATTTTGCAGAAAAAAAGGACAGGTGGGGTTACAATACACTGCAGCAGGCATAATAAAATCGTTGCCAGCAGAACAAAAACAACCAACACCAGCTTCTTCAAAAGTCATAAATACTACTGCAGGTTTTCCACGAACACTAACTTTTAAATCGCACTTGAATCTCCGGATGCGTCTTTACCCTACATGATTCGAAAGATTGCCACATTCCTGAAAGAAGAGCTTCATCTGTAAGACATACATGCTTTTCAGGGAATCCGGACAAAGGACTACCAATCATGGTTGTTCAGTTTCTTTCCAAGACCCGTCTTGATCGAATAATGTACAATGCCAAAGGAAACAGGTTTTGTGCATCTGTAATCTGTTGGGGTAGGATTAGGTCGTTTGTGTTAAGGCCTTCCTACGAACGTTTTTTGTGCGCATTCTGCAAGCGTGCGGTTCGCACGTTTTCAGCCTGCATGTGGACGTGGAGCTGAAGCGTGTTGTACGATCACTTTGCTGCTTGCGGGCGAGCCGGGTGGTTCGAGCTTTCGGATTGGCGCTTCCGGAAGTGCCTCCGGTCTAATCGCGTGTGGCGGTACAGGCATATGTTCGTAGCGAAACACGCAAATATCATGCGGTAGAAATTACTCGTATTAATTGCGGCGTATTCGAAGTATATCCGTTGCGGTAAGGATCTTTTGCTGCGGGATTTTCGCCGAAGGTAAAATTATGGTCAGATGTAATGGCACGGATCTCGGTTCAGCCGACCCTGACGGCCGCGAACCAATTCGCGACAAAACTTTGCAATATCGACGGCGAGTGCGATCTGAAGCGATGCCATGGGAAAAGATCCGTATTTGGGCCGTTTGTACCCAAGAGACTGAAAAACTTGTCACATCGCATTCGCGTACTCCATGTTCTCACAACAGTCTATGATTTCTGCCCCAAAATAACCGAATGCTGCCCCTTCTGAAAGTTACGCTGCCCCGACGCTTTCAGAACGACGACGCGATTCTTACTGCGACTTCTCGATCGTGCCAAGCTGCAGCACAGGCTGCTAACAACCGTCCGTAATTACAACCAGGATAAACACATTTTTAAATAGTGAAGACTACATACTTGGCATTTTTAGCCAGTTATTCAAAATAGGGCACTGCATTCCATACAGAGAAAAAAATAATTACACTTGCAGCCTTCCCCAAGCATATCCACAATAGTTGTCGCTGCAATATGTAAACGGCCTTCTCCCTGGCTCCATACTAACTGTTACTGCAAAATACATGCTTATCTATTCAATATATAACGTGTGTGTGTGTGTGTGTGCCTGAATTGTGTATGCATTAAACATTCACTGTTCACAAAACCACCGCTATCAAACAGAAATGCTAGTCCACATGAGAAATTATGAGGGTTCAAACTGTTTGGAACAGGTAAAATCAGTTGTAATTAAAGCAGTTCTGCATTTCACAGAACAATGACAATGCAACAATAGTGTTTTTTTCTTTTCGTGTTTTTCAGGTTATTATTAAAGTCCAAATAGAAATAGCACTGTGTGCCTGCAAAAGAGCTTAGACATGCATCACTGGGATAAAGTGCGCGGCTTTGTTCTTCACAGTGACAGCATTCCTTCCTGAGCTCATATTGCAGTTGCCATGTAAAAATCAAGCTGGCATATATCCGTGCAACTCCAAGGTATTCTCAAATGTCGCTGTGAATGCAAAACAAAGTAGATGCCTTTGTATTGTATAAAAGTCTATACATTCCATTCTCAATAATATAAATACATTGAGATGTGCGAGCCAGTAAACTGGATTACAGATAGAGGAAATGCAAGAACCAATTTGGAGGGTTTACATGTCAACGGCTCCTGGCTTAGGCTGAGAAAGAATACCTCGCATAGTCAGGGAAACAGGAGAAAATGGGCATATTATCTGGTTACCTCGAGAAAACCCTAACATCTCAAGCAAAATTTGTAAGATTGATTTCCCACTATGAGAGCTATGATGTCCCACAATAAAATGAAATTAAAATTAAACCTTTTAAGTATGTGACAAGCATATATGCATATTTTTTTTCTGATACAGCTTTAAAGAAACGTTAAATAGTGGTTTTCACTCAGCAGTAAAATTTAGAATGACTGAATATAAAGGAGACCAGTTCACAATCCAGCAAGCACAAGTGAGCATTGCTAACTTTTAATTGATGTTCATGCCAGTTCACAGTTTTGCCGCCGCGGTGGCTCACTGGTTATGGTGCTCGGCTGCTGACCCAAAAGACGCGGGTTCGATCCCGGTCGCGGCGGTTGAATTTCTTTGGAGGAGAAATTCTAGAAGCCCGTGTACTGTGCGGTGTCAGTGCAGGTTAAAGAACCCCAGGTGGTCGGAATTTCCGGAGCCCTCCACTACGGCGTCTCTCATAGCCTTAGTCGCTTTGGGACGTTAAACCCCATCACATCACATCACATCACTTTATTTTCCTTAAAGACCCTTTTCCAGGGTGTTACATAAGGGGTGGGGTTTACAACATGCAGGAATCAACAGTGCTTGAAAATGATGATGAACATGTTATGGCAGCAATATTATGGGGAAGGCTGTTCCAGTCAGCTGCTGCACGAGAAAAAAATGAGTTGGCAAAAACAGTGGTACGGCCACGTGGACGCAAAACTTGAAGAGAATGACCGATGCGATGGGGCCTGCGTTGTGGAAGTGCGCAAATGTATGTGGAAGTGCGCAAAACCCCATAAACCAAACCAAATCAGTTCATATTTGTTTAATCTTAGAGTGTGCTATTAGCTGCTGACTATCAACATATTCCGCAAAATACACCTATTCCACTGCCAGTATGGCTTCAAAGAAATTACCTGAGGCATCGACAGGCATCAGAACGTTGGAACAAAGGGAAGCTTTGAAGATTTTCTGTGTAGCCTTATGGCTGCATTTCGGTGGATGCTAATTACTATTCACTCCCTTATTACAAATCTTCGCCTTGAGGGATTTACCTACATAAACGGATGAACATCATCATCTACTGCATGGATTTCTGCAGTGACCAGCTCAAAGGACAAGAGGTTAGCAAGCCCTGCGAGGTGGAAGGCCATTGCAGCCTTGCGTGGCAGAAGTAAAAATGAATTTTGAAATGCAGTGTTACGAGCTAACTGGTGCGCAACAGTGCTTGTGCGGCTAGTGCAGAAGGAACCGTGAGTCCGAAGAGATTAGTTGGTTATGTGACGGTAAAGAGTAAAAAAAAAACTGCAGGTTCTGCGCAACATGAAAAAATTTGAAATTAACCTCAAGTGCTGTGACAGTGGAGCATCAACAATGGTCTGAGAGAATAAAACAAGCAGCTCAGGTCTGAACTCATTCCAGGATTCTAGTTAAGTTAGATTTGTGCCGGGTGCCATAGCATACCGAAGCTGATGCCACATAGGGGATTTCAACGCAGGTAACATGGAAGACAGCGATACTAAGGTGTAAATTTCTTAGGTTGTGGACGGGTGTATAAAAATTATTACAAGAGTATTTGAACGAGTATACAGCGAATATACCTTTCTCGGAAGGCCTTATAAGTTGGCAAAATGGAATTCTGGCAATAGAAAAAATATTAGTGCATTCTCAGCAACGTTAGCAAACAGGCCATTCTAGAGCATGCAAAATGTTTGTTTGGAGAACTGAAATGCTGGTATTGATCGTAAGATGGCAGACCCCATATAGCTGTAAGTGGAGGCATGTGACAAAACACTGAAGGGAAGGTCATAACGTGGGCAATAAAAAAGGTGACGCCGAAGGCCTTGGGGTATGTTGAAGATTGCAGGAATAAGCAGGATCCATAAGAGTTGGAAAGGGAAACTGACGACGGCTGGCTGTTTAACCTTGGATCCAGTTTAGAGCTACTGGATGCAAGTTGAAGCACGAGAAAATCAGCCTTACATAAACAAGGGAATCAGATGCTGATAACCAGTGTGGAATCAAGCCGCGGCCTATTGCTGCAGTGCCGCGTGTCTGCCACAACGTTCTCAGCACTAACGCATGCAGCCCACATCTCTCTCACCACCGCCCCGTACCTCGAAGCGCAATTGAGGCGTCCACTGTCCAAGGGAACAAGTTATGCGCCCTTCCTTTCCTCAAAATCATTGGAGTCTAGAACGTTGTCACCGCCAGCGCCATTGAACACAATGAGAACCGACGGCCTATAGCTTCCGGGCATCCTTCCTACCACAACGTTGTCAATGCCAAAGCATGCAGAGCACATCGGTCACTACCGCCACGGAGCTTAAAGCGCGACTTAGGTGTCCACTGTGCCAGGGAACCAGTTAGGCGCCTTTCCCTTGCTTTCGAAGCTCCCGCTTTTCATCGGTTTCGCCTGCCCGTTTAGCGCGTTTACGCTCCCTATCGATTGCTAAATCCCTCGCACAGTTGGCAATGTCGACCGGATGATCAGACTCAGACCGACGTCTACAAGTACCCACTCTCGAGGACTTCGGCTCCGGATGACTTGCTTCGTGTACAGCGGGACACTGGATACTGTTGGTTTGGGATGCCCCCCCCCCCCCCCCCCCTCTGCCTGTGTGGATTAAGTCAGCTCGCGCTCCCCTCCTGCCTAAGTGGATTAAGGCAGCGACCTTCCAGGACCGTGGGACCATGGTGGTAGCGGCGAAGGTCAAAGACCGCCGAAGGCCGAAGATGCGGCGACGATGGCGGCGTTCCGTGGCCGAGTCGACCCTTGGGTCAACGAACAGAGTGGTGGTGTGCTGAGTGAAAGACAGCAGTGTTTAATTACTGAGACTCTACCCTCTCCCATCAACCGAGCTGCGGGAGAGCCCCACGGCCCAGCGCCGCCCTGCCGTGGGCGGTATCAACAGTATCCACAACGGTCCGTCTGATTGGACACGTCATTCTTCGAACTATTTACCCAGACAGGGATCTGGGGAATCCGTGCGTTATTTAACGGGTGTTGTTTTGAGGACTCCAGGGCACTCCTGTTGACTCCTGAAGACGTTCTCTTTCACTGAGATTCATTCTCAGTTTACCCTTTTTGTAAATAATGTAAATAGCCTGTATAAAGTTCTCTCCTTTTCCTTGTTTTCTACTCGTAACCCCGTCTCCCGTCCTTCCTCGTCCATTCTCCGGCCCGACCACGCTCACCCGATCCTAATAACTGGTTGCCAGAGGTGAGATAGAATCTGCACCCAACAACTCGATCGCTCGATGAGATGTCCATGTCAAGTCACCGGCTCCAACGGACCCCGGCAGCTACGTGATTGACGGCATCAGCTACGCTTCCGAAGACAGAGAAAGGCTGGACGAGTCAGGTCACCGGCTCCAAAGGACCCCGGAAGCTGCGTGATTGACTGCATCAGCTACGCTTCCGAAGACCGAGAAATGGACGCGTCATGTCACCGGCTCCAACGGACCCGGGCAGCTACGGGACTGACGGCGTCAGCTGTATCTCGGCAGGGTGAGTGCCCGATGTTTGCCATTCGTTTCGCCAGACCGCACTAGCACAGGCAGATGTTAGTAGTGGGATTTTGGATTTCTGGGGAATGAAAATTTGGCAGTTTTGTGTTTTGTTCGCCTCAAGCTAAGGCTTGGGTTTTAGCGGGGATCAGCGGCACGAGGTGCGTTCCGCGATGGAGAAGTTCAAGGTAGAGGACCTCCTTGAAATTTTGGAAGAATTGGGGATATCAGTAGACCCCTCTAAAACGAGAGAGGCGATTTTGGATGTGATACGGGCGGAGGAGGTGACAGTCGAGGAGGCAGACGAGACGTGGGAGACGATTGTCGAACGGAAAGCGGAGAAAGAAACGCGGAGGCTTCTCCAGGAGAAAGAGAAGCGAAAGGAGCAGGAAAAGCGAGAACTCCGCGAGGAGAAAGAGAAGAGGGAACTGCTTCAGCAGCAGGAAAGACGAAGGCTCCGAGAGGAGCAAGAAAGAGAGTGGCAGGAGCAGCGTCGTAAGAGACGCGCTGAGCTCGAAGCACTACGTGAGCGAGAGCAGCAGGAGCTCATGCGTAAGATTCAGCTTCTCAAATGGCGAAGGGCTCGAAATCGTTTGAGGGCTTTCAGAAGAGGCGAGAGCTTCAGAGCTTTCCTGGAAAACTTTGAAAGGATCTGTAGAGAGGAGGAGCTAGAACAGGGCGAATGGTCTATGATGTTGGTGGCCATCCTCCCTGGTGACGTCGGCGTTGTATTGGCGCGCCTGTCCGACGAGGAGGTTGACAATTATGAAATTGCGAAAAGCGCCCTCTTTCGCTTCTTCGGCATAAAGGTAGAAGTCGACTTCAAAGGTCGAAGCGATGGCAGTGGACAAAGCTCCCATCAGTGCGTCAGCGACCAGCCAACGAACCCCGCTTGGTTCGCTACGCACAAAATAGTTGCTCAGAAGAGCAGTGACAAAGCCAGTTCTAGCCCCGAGATAGATAGCGCTTTGACAGATAAAGCAGAAGTTCCGCTCCAGAAAGTCTGCAGTGAGGTTTCGAGTCAGCGCAATGACAAAACTAAAGAATGTCCTCCGCTCGGGCAGCCAGCGAACAGTAGCAGGCAGGAAATTGAGGCGATAACCTGCGGCACAGAGCGTGACTGTGAGTCACCTGACAGCGACTCTGGCGCTCCAAGCCCTAGCACAGCGTTGGCTGAAAAGTGCGAGGCCGCACAGACTGCCCTTGCAACGCAGATAGGTGTAGGCATGGCGCCGAAATGTAGTCCTCCAGAAAGCAGTCGCGCGGTGAAAGCGACAGCTGAAAGTTTGATTGCTAGCGAGGAATGCGCATCAGCGCTGCATCAAAGCAAAGATCAGCGCAATGATGAGGGAACGACGGCCGCTCGAGACCGGACACCCGAAAACGAGTTACCCTCGAATGAAATCACAGGAGCGGTGGATTTTTCGGAGAGGCCGTGGCCTAGCGCTACGAGAAAAGTGAAAATGGCTTCGCTGAGCAAGAAAAATCGCGAACACTTCGGGCCTTCGGGAATTGATGAGTCGACTGAGGCAAGGGCCGGCAGCGTAACTTATGACGGCACCGCGATTACTCGAGACGCGCGTAACGGATCCAGACCCACTAGGACAGTTCCCAAGAAGCGGCGGCGCGCAAAGAAAAGCAATGTGAACGGTGCGCGGAAATGAAAACGGCACGGGTCATACAGCCCGCGAGTTTGAGGACCGCCCAACCCCGTAACTTCGCAAAATTGCAACCGCGGCGCTCAAGGGTTCATAGGCACCGCATCAAAGCCAAGCTAACTAAGCATGCCTATGTAGGGCGTAAGCCACCGGCTCCAATGTGGGACCGCAGCAGGCACTATGAGGCATGCGACGCGGGCGGCGTGCTAAGGAGATGGGTACAAGGTCGCCACACTAAAGGGCGCCGCAGAGCGCACGCGAGTCGGAGGGGGACGGAGCATGCAGGGAACCAAGAGAAGGGGAAGAGCCCTTCTAGCACAGGCGAAACTAATCAGCCCCGCGAGTTTTTGGAAACCTCATGTGGTAGCCCCTCCGTCCGACCGCGACCGCGCAGAGCGCGGCTGAAGAACAGGAAGCAGTGGATTTCTTGAGTCACATGACGGTTTCCAGGTGCATTTCAGCACTAAGCACTTTCTGTATTTACTGTTTGCTTTTTCCCTGTGTCCATTTACTCAACTGTAAAAAAAAAGAAAAATGAACGCAAACCAAGTTTTGAGCTTTTGTGCCTGAGTGGATTTTGTACTTTTCGTTAACTTTCCTTGTAGTGATGTAACCTTGAAGACGCTTATTTTTTGTGTAACCTTTGTAATGCGCAGTTCTTTGTAGCGCGAAAGATTTCATTTGTGAGGTTTGGTCGCATCCGCGATTATCTTGTGTCGATATTTGTTCTTTGACGGCATCACTTCGTTGAGATTTGATGCGAATGGCCGAGCAGCAGGCACTTGTATATAAGTTTAGCTGCGCTGCGAATTTGTGAGAGCGCCCGCTGAGGCCCGGATGTACACCGAAGTTAGGGTTAGTTCCTACAATCCGACTATTATTGCAATTAAGAAAGATCTCTATCGTTTGTCTTCTTTAGCCCCATTTCTTTTATTTCATATCCGGGGTCATTCCGGAATCTTTGGAAACGAGTTAGCCGACCAAGCTGCTGGTAGTGCCGGCCAGTTTGGAAGTTTATATATTTCTACCCTTTCACGCCGTTGCGTTCGTTCCCGTTTGCATCATTCTTCACTTCTTTTATGGAGCATTTTTTGGCGCGAGAATAATGGTGGCACTGAACTATTCAACTGGATCCCTGATACACTTAACATTCCCCTTATTCGTCTACCCAGGAATCCTCTAATAACGTTACTTACTGGGCATCATGGGCATGGTAGATTTCCGTTCTATTTTAAAAGATTTGGCCTGTCTCCGTCTTCAACTTGTTCCTGTGGATTGTTATGTGAAAATATCCGTCATTACTTCCGGGACTGTTCCGTTACTGCTTCTTTAGTTTCTCGTTTAAAATCTCTTTGCTCATCGGACATCACACCATCTGTTTACCCCTCCCTTCTCCGAAACCCTGCTGCTTGTGCTCTTCTCCTTCAAATGGTTCACCTCGTAAGTAGTACAATTCCAAATTATTCACGCTGATTTCTCTCTTTCCTCTAATCTCTCTTCCCCAAGCTTTGCACAGCGGAGCGCCCCGTGCTCCTTTATTGAGCATAGGGGGCTTTGTCGTGGCGTGACTGTGACTGTGACTATGTCCTTGACTGTGTGACTGCGACTCTGTTTTGACTGCGTGACTGTGACTGTGTCCTTGACTGAGTTACTGTGACTTCGTTTTTTTTTCTTTTCTCTTGATTATGTTTTTATTTTTCTGATTTTTATTTTGTGGCCGGCGCTCAGTGCTTTTGACTGTTACAGTGAAAATGACTTTGCAGTGACTTGGGTTTTCTTTTTTTATTATTATTATTTATTTGGCGGACTGCACGCCGTGCTTTGGCTATCTGCCTGCGTCTAACGTATTATGACGAGACTTTTGTTTTCTTTTCTTATGAGTTTTTTTAATGCTCTGTTTTTTGCTTAATTTTTTTTTTCTTGTTTGGAACATTTAGTTATTTTTCATTTATTTTGAATTGGCGTTAAGCCTGGCAAAGCATTGCTGGTCCAGGCATCCTCTCTCTTTCTTTTATGTTTTTTACCTCTTTTTTGAGAGGACCAATAAAAGGGTAAAAGGGTGTCTATCGAAGTAACTAATGGGCGAATGTGGCGCAGTCCCTCGCGTGGGTGCTGCGAGATTACTTCGAGCTGTAATTTTGTTGGGTCGGTTTCGTGGTTTGGCACGTGAGCTTAAACTGCTCCGATTATTGCGTGCTAGTGCCCGCTGACACTCAGGCACGAACGAGGCCATTCTTGGCCATTGTAGCTTAGGCAGATGGCACGAGCTCCCAGAGAGGCTACCTTTTAAGCCGAATTGAGTTTTGCAGAACGTAATTGCTTCGACAGTGTTTGTTCTGCGGTTCTGCAAGTAGGGTTACCTACAATATTTGTTACACGCTAGTGTCCGCTGACGCAGAGGCGCGAGCGAAGCCTCTCTTGGACATTGTAGCGTACATAGCTCGTGTGAGCTCTTAGAGGTACTACTTTGTGTAGCCGTGTGAAGTTGCGCAGACTGTTTCTTCTGCGAGGTTTGTTGTGCAAGTTTCGCACATTTATGTCGTGTCTGCTGCCATGCACAACGAAAGGAAGACGACATGGGCAATTGTCGTACTTAAGAATACCAAGTAGCTTGGGGCAAAATTAAAGCCTCTGTCTTATCTCTCGGTTGATTCCTCCCTGCCCGGGTAATATCCGTGAATCGTTTCTACCAGTCCGACCGATTCTAGACCCATTCTAATTTTCCCTCTGTTTCTTGAAGTGGCATGCATTATGACAACACTCCGAATAGGTCCGAACACCTGAACCGTGCATCGGCTACGCACTTCGTGTTCGTTCAGGAAAATTTTGTTTCATTTTAATTTTTACTTAGAGTACTTAGAGGGAAGTCTGAGTAATCCGTTTTCTTTGGTTTTGGTCTGGCGGGGCGAGTGGGCAGCAGACGGCACTTGCTTTTGCTGTGTGTGGCTTGGCGTTTGTGGTTCCGTTTGGCTCGCCTTCCAGAGAAATTCCGAGAGCGGGACATCGACAGCCGATGAAGAGAGGCCTGGAGAAGAGTGGAACGAGAGCCCCCTCTTGCACGTCCTGTCAGCCGAGCTGCGTAGGAGCGGCTCATCTTCCGGACGCATTGTCTGGTGGCGGGGGTGCTGTTGGGTTTGGGATGCCCCCCCCCCCTTCTGCCTGTGTGGATTAAGGCAGCTCGCGCTCCCCTCCTGCCTAAGTGGATTAAGGCAGCGACCTTCCAGGACCGTGGGGCCATGGTGGCAGCGGCGAAGGTCAAAGACCGCCGAAGGCAGGCCGAAGATGCGGCGACGATGGCGGCGTTCCGTGGCCGAGTCGACCCTCGGGTCAACGAACAGAGTGGTGGTGTGCTGAGTGAAAGACAGCAGTGTTTAATTACTGAGCCTCTACCCTCTCCCATCAACCGAGCTGCGGGAGAGCCCCACGGCCCAGCGCCGCCCTGCCGTGGGCGGTATCAACAGTATCCACAACGGTCCGTCTGATTGGACACGTAATTCTTCGAACTATTTCCCCAGGCAGGGATCTGGGGAATCGGTGCGTTATTTAACGGGTGTTGTTTTGAGGACTCCAGGGCACTCCTGTTGACTCCTGAAGACGTTCTCTTTCACTGAAATTCATTCTCAGTTTACCCTTTTTGTAAATAATGTAAATAGCCTGTATAAAGTTCTCTCCTTTTCCTTGTTTTCTACTCATAACCCCGTCTCCCGTCCTTACTCGTCCCTTCTCCGGCCCGACCACGCTCACCCGATCCTAATAATACGCAGCACGCAGCGGCCACGATGACGGAGGAGCGCGCGGCTGCAGCTGCTGCGATTTACGTGGTACGTCTCGTGGCTACTTACACAGATCCTCTCCTCCGGTTCAAGGCCATTCGTGCACACACAGGGAAATCGGTGCCGCTAGGCTAGTAAAAACTTTCGCTGGAAAAGAATGCAGCCAACATGCGTCGTCCGAAACGCGAACAAGCTGCACAAACTACACTGCGTCCGGGTGTCTGTCTTTCAAAGCGTCATTACTGTGAGCGCATACTGCCAAGCTTCGTTCAGAATGCTCGGCAGAGAGAAAGTTAAAGAGGAAGAGGCAGGGCAAGGGTATTAACAAGAAGGGATTTCCGGTTGGCTACCCTGCATTAGGAAGAGGGATGAAGAGAATAAAAGGGAGGAAAAAGGGTGCGGGGAGTACCGTTACAGTTGTCACTCAAACCAGTCGCTCTCAGGTAGCAAAACAGTAACTTGTAGCCCTTGAGGGCAGTCGACTGCTAGGGCCACGGTCCGAGTGTCTTATTCTACGTTAAAAGGCAGGGATAGGGGCGGTCCAAAGCACAACGCTGCATATGTCTTTCGGTAGCGAACGCAGGCTACTTACAAAACAGATGCACGATTGTCTCCTCGCAGCCATACCTTTCACATGCAGAGCTGTCGGCCATCCCGGTCCGGAATGTGCATTGCTTTGGAAAAGCAACCCCGAGCCCTAAACGGCAAGGAAATGTTTTATGACAACGCGGTATATTGATGGGAGACAAAGGCACAGTCCAGGGCCCTATGCTCTGAGGTGACGGTTGAAAAACTCGCCCGAGTTCCACGCAGAAAGTGTGAGTTCCAGCGCCAACGTGCGAAGCCCACGCGCTGCGTCAACTTTTGACACGGAAATACTGACTTGATGTCCGTCGCTGTGGGCAGATCGGGCAGCCTGGTACACATGGTGGTCTCCTTTGATACCGCAGTGTGCTGGCAGCCATTGAAAAATGATATCATTACCTTTCGATATCGAGCATTGCTACACATAGGGAATCCCTGTCAGGAGTTTTCGATGCGATCCGCGGCGTAGGGCGGATTGCAGGCTTTGAAGTGCTGTTTTGCAATCAACGAAAACTGACGATTCATGCGGAGGTTCTTGATGATGAACTGCGACCTGAAGGGCAGCATCGCACCATTTGAGGAAGCGCGGTCTTCACCTTCACCAGGATGGACCTTGCCGGCATCTCCACAGATCGCGCAGAACTGGCTGTGTTAACTGTGACATCTGTGCAGGCATGTATGCGGTGATTGTTGTTAATATGCCCATGTTCTAACGTGATCTATGTGAGAGCTGCCAATCATACAAAAACTTTCTTCGTAATTCCAGGAAAAGAGAGGTGCACTCGTGATATACGTAGACTCCATTGAGGTGAGCACGGTCTTGAGGCGAGGCTTAATTGCGAGAAACGATAGGCGCGACCAGCACCAATGACTTTGGCGAAAGCAGCACGTGGCCTAATTACCGGAAGAGTTGCAAGAAGATGAGAGAGGACCGTGTGAGGTGTCGAATATCAGCTCTCATTTTGTCAACAGCAATGTATGTAGCAACTGGCTGTTGCCGCGCGAGGACAACAATTACTGCTGTAGAAGCATATTAATGCAACAGCGCTAAGGGCCCCGTTCACAAGGAAATCTGGTGTCGAAGTTGTGAGCGGAAAATCACGGGGATGTCTCTGGCAGGTGGTACCCGGAAAGCAACCTAGGAGGCTGGTGGGCCGCTGAGGGCACGTGGCCTTGTAACCACTTCACAACTTCCTCATCGGATAGTGGCAGGCGGCAGTTAAGCTGATTGGTCACTCGGGAAGAGCAACTTGGGCCGCACAAGGCCCACCGCTGGGAGCAGCTGCCATCTGACAGTGGCTCCTCGCTTAAGCGCTGCACCAATGCGCCAAGAGGGATATGAGGACTCCTAGGGATCTATGAATGTAAAGTATCTCTGAGAATGACCTTCCGCATATATGGAGTTTAAGCCGTTAGCGCTATTACGTCATACCCTTAAGGCGGAGCTTAAGTGTCTCCTTAAATTTCTTAGGCAATCCAAGGCAGATGCGCAGAGATTGCGCTTGCACACTTTGAAGAGTGAAGCGGAAGACTCGGCTAATTGGTTTGCCATAATAAAGGAGCGTGGCAGAAGGAAAAAATCGAAAGAAAGAAGGGACAAATGCTTGTCCCTTCTTTCTGTCTGCGTTTTTTTTTTTTGGTGCGCTGCTCATTGATTACGACGCTTCGAAGAGTCTGGATGTGTGTATTTCTGTCGTTACAGAATATGGGAAAGCACCGAAGACCATAAGCTTGCTGAACACAATAGCCCAGGTGGATCGAAGTAACTAGGCAAGCAGATGGCGTCTATGAATCTAATGCTCGCCAAAGTTTTAGGGTGCCGTGAGGGCCTTGAGAGGAAAGTAGATCATCAGTGCACAACAACAGAGGCGATTGAAAAATCAATGTAATTGCTAGTCGAAATGCGATGAACTGCTGGAAAACACGCGAGACTAGTAAATGGAAATGGGAAAATTAAACGACGCGCCAGAAGAACTGGCGAAAAAGCTGTCTGTAAAGGGTGCGGCAATTGCGCAGGAAACAGAAAGCGCAGATAACGCCGAGCGGTACTCCAGGCGTAAAAACAATGTAATACATGGAATACCAGAGAACCCAAAATAAGATCTGTAAGAAATTTTCACTGACTTAAGTAGGACGCTCTGAATACAAGCTCCAGAAAAACAGTCAGTTGAAGCAATCCACAGAATGAAAACACGAAAAGAAAAATTCCACGAATCATGGTCAGGTTCACCGTCTAATCCACTCCACACGTATGGACATAAAAATAAAAACACCCTCAAGGGTGAAAAGGCCTTCATAAAAACTTCACCGACATCAGAAAAAGGTATTTTGGCAATGTCGAAGAATTGCAGGCTTGAAGCACTACAAGTTTGTCGGATGCGGAATGGCAAAATCTTCGCTAGGAAGAATGAATTAGCTACCATGATTAAAGTTAGTTTAGTGACTTGTGTTGAATCATTCGCTGTATGGGATAAAAAGGCGCAGAATGCGATCCCTGAAGATGGACTAAGGCAAGAAATTAGCATGCTGCATATAAACATACGAAGCATAGGAAAGCATTGGGGTCGTCTATGTGTTTGCTTGTCGGATAGGAAGGACACTATTGTGACCATTTTAACAGAAATAAATCTGGACATAACAAGACAGGCTTGTTATGACTCCGCTGGCTATCAAACGTTCGTGGTATGTCGAAAAAAGAGAAAAGGTGGAGGAGTGTTCATGTTTGTGAAAGACACATGGAAGTGTTCTAAGATTCATGAGAACTTTGACCACGCAGAAGTTATGGCGCTATCTATTAACAAAAGAGCAGTTACATGCACGCTCTTTTTCCTATACAGACCACCCGACAAAAATCATATGCTTATGAAAGAATTTGACTCTTTTCTTCAACAATATATCAATCAACAACGGCTTGCATTGGTTGGGGACCTCAATATTGATCCTCTACAAGAATCTAGAAGAGCAGTAGCTGATTACCTTAATTTATTGGCGGAATATGGACTTATAAATGTCTGAAATGCCTACGCCAGGGAAGAGTACTTGGGACAGAAAATCATGACATTATGCATTGACCATTTTGTGCATAGACTGGCAAAACAATCATATAGGTCAGGCTTGATCTTTCTTAAATTAGGAGACCATTATTTTATAGCAGCGGTGATATTCTCTTAAAAATTAAACAATCGCGAATTGTCAAAGGAATGAAAAATGAAAGACTGTCGATAAATTCAGTAACTATAAAATAACAAAATAGGGTGTACCACAAGGCAGTAGTTTAGGACCAATACTTTCTAACTTTACAATACTGACCTGGGTAGTTCACCCCTGAGCTCAAATACCTGTCAGCACGCCGATGATACAGCGATAATTTTTGATACAGTTATTTTTGAGAGAGGATGCATACTTTTAAAAGACGATATACATAAAATCACGTTCTTGTTTAGAAAAAATTGTATTTTTTTCAACCCTCAAAAGGCAAAATTTTTATGTTTCAGAAATCCACATAGGCGTGTTATCCTCAGTCGTTATATATACTGGCACACATCTACTTGTTGTAGTTGTAAATGTGTGGCGCAAAAAACTGAATCCGCGGTAAAATATTTAGGCCTCTTGAAGGATTTGCGCTTAATATCCAATAAGCATGTGGAGATCGCGAACTTGAGCAAAAGGATACGAAATACGGCGGCTTTAGTTTACAACCTGCAAGGGAAATGCCCTCTTAATTTAAGAGTGACAATATTTAAAGCATTAGTGGAGTCCGTTTTACGCTATGGAATAAGCTTATATTGCACATGCTCAGAATACAAAACGCAAACGATTAATACGCCCACAAAAAAGAATATTTATGGTACAGACTTACACACGGCCTCTAATAAAGAAAAGTACTCCATACTAGCTATGCTCATGGTGCGAGATGTGTTTCGGTTTTCTGTGGTTACGAGACACTATTTCTCGAGTGATTTCAGATTACCTGTACGCAAAGAAGTCACTCTCAAGATAACAGATACATTAAACCAAAAGTTTCACAAACTATCGGAAAAAAACTATGCGATATTGTGCTCCTGCGGTATTAAATGAGCTTAATGACTATCTATGCAATATTGCAAAAAAATGAAAACAACGATGAAAAATATTAGGAAGTGGTGCATGCAACAATGGGAGGCCTACATTCTATGTGGCTTTGTAGGTTTTAACTGTTTTGTGCATGTGTGTTTTTTTTCAGTGCTTGCATACCTCATATGTATTTGCTTGTTTTCTGTGCTTATCAACTATTCCGGGCCTTTTCCTTCTTGATCTTGTTTTTTGTCGCGGAAGCAACACTAGGCGAGTCACCGAGCCATTTAGCGGAGCGGACGAAAGGCTATACTGTGCATGCGCCAGGAGCAGTGACGTCACACGTCGCACAGCTGCGCGCCGCCGCCGTCGCTGCGCGGGTGACTCAGAGGTGCCTCCGCCGCGCTCGCCAGTTGCGCATGCGCAGTAGCGGCGCATAGCAAGCGTGCCGGGGCCGCCGCCGCTGCCGCGCGCTCTTCATCGCCTCTCTCTCTCTCTCTCCTCGTTGCTTTCGCAATCCTCCAGGTTTAACCAGAGCTAAACCACTGCCAATGTTTTCTTTTTATACGGACAGGACAGAGTCCTGTTATATGATCGTTGCATTACGTAACTTTCCGGTTTAACTGATGATGTATCCACGGACTGCCAGGTCAGCGAATAAGCACTATGTGCTTAGACTGACCAGGAAACTCCTGTGTATGAAAAGTTGTGAATAAATTGTATGGTATCTTATTGTATTGTATTGTATTCTACAATGGGTAGCCCAGGTATAGTGAAGAGCACACTTGTTGCATCGAGCGCACTGATGCACCCCGGGACGTTCCCCCGAGGAAGGAGAGGACATCGACAATCGCTATCAGTCTCTTAAGTTGTTGAGATGGGGTCTCCACGTGAAACTAATGTCGATGACTACTCCAAGGAAGCGATGGCTTCCCTCATAGGGAACGGCTTTCCTACCGACCCATATGGGATAACGCGACATTGTTTTGCGTGTGAACCGCACAAGGGAACATTTCTCCGTCGAAATATTTCTCCGCTGAAAAATTCTCGGTCGAAACGAAGATATCGAGGTCACGAGGTCAATATCGGCGCGTCTGCAACAACCGCCGTTCGGCGGCTGCTCTGCACGCAGCTCGTGCGCCACGCTGGTGGCTTTTGAGAAGAAACTGACGTTTGCATGCATTATACGGCAGTCCGGTAGAGCATGGAATGTTGTGCTAATTCTTGTCCTGTTGCTCTTAGGCGCCGATGTGTCCCTTACTGGCCAGATGATCCTGCTGCATGACGGGAGCGTGGAATGAAGATAGAAGCACCAAAGCATCGGCAGATAACTTCGCCGTCACCGCTTACAGGAAACTGACGTCATGGACCACGGGATTTAAGCACTACAAAAGGAAGCAGCGAAAGGCGACCCTCCGCAGTCCGGTGGAGCATGGAATGTTGTGCTAATTCTTGTCCTGTTGCTCTTAGGCGCCGATGTGTCCCTTACTGGCCAGATGATCCTGCTGCATGACGGGAGCGTGGAATGAAGATAGAAGCACCAAAGCATCGACAGATAACTTCGCCGTCACCGCCTACAGGAAACTGACGTCATGGACCACGGGATTTAAGCACTACAAAAGGAAGCAGCGAAAGGCGACCCTCCGCAGTCCGGTGGAGCATGGAATGTTGTGCTAATTCTTGTCCTGTTGCTCTTAGGCGCCGATGTGTCCCCTACTGGCCAGATGATCCTGCTGCATGACGGGAGCGTGGAATGAAGATAGAAGCACCAAAGCATCGACAGATAACTTCGCCGTCACCGCCTACAGGAAACTGACGTCATGGACCACGGGATTTAAGCACTACAAAAGGAAGCAGCGAAAGGCGACCCTCCGCAGTCCGGTGGAGCATGGAATGTTGTGCTAATTCTTGTCCTGTTGCTCTTAGGCGCCGATGTGTCCCTTACTGGCCAGATGATCCTGCTGCATGACGGGAGCGTGGAATGAAGATAGAAGCACCAAAGCATCGGCAGATAACTTCGCCGTCACCGCTTACAGGAAACTGACGTCATGGCCCACGGGATTTAAGCACTAGAAAAGGAAGCAGCGAAAGGCGACCCTCCGCAGTCCGGTTGAGCATGGAATGTTGTGCTAATTCTTGTCCTGTTGCTCTTAGGCGCCGATGTGTCCCTTACTGGCCAGATGATCCTGCTGCATGACGGGAGCGTGGAATGAAGATAGAAGCACCAAAGCAACGGCAGATAACTTCGCCGTCACCGCTTACAGGAAACTGACGTCATGGACCATGGGATTTAAGCACTACAAAAGGAAGCAGCGAAAGGCGACCCTCCGCAGTCCGGTGGAGCATCGAATGTTGTGATAATTCTTGTCCTGTTGCTCTTAGGTAAGCGACACTTTGTTTTCTTTTTGTTTTTTTCTTGTACATTCCACTGGAATGCACCTTTTTTGTGACCTTCTTTGTACTCACCAATGGCTCTTCAGCAGTGTTTGTCTTGTTCGAAGGGTTTTGGCAAGAAAACTACGTTTTTAACATGCAGTAACTGTGAAAAGTCTTTCCACATAAAATGCTCAGGTACAAATAAAACAGCTCTTAAGAACATAGGTTCAGGCGAATTATCGGCCTGGAAGTGTGTTGGCAGCAGGGAAACAGAAAGTACTGATGATGATACATCAAGCAGCGAAAATGATGAGCCAATGCAGAGTAGTAGGCCCCCGTCTCCCAAGACAACCGCTATGAACACTCTGAAGGCTTCAGCCAGAAGCTTACAAAAAGTTTGAGCCGACTAAAAACGCTTGGAAACAAGGTAGACAAACAGAGTGCTACTACACAGGCAGTAGAAAAAGCAATGGAAATGCTTGCTTCCAAATACGACGAACTCTTGTCAAAGATTACCAGTCATGAAAACGAGATAACTGAACTAAAGAAAACAACTGAAGAACTGAATGAAAAATTGGCTGAAAAGGACACTGAGATTGCCAGGCTAAAAGATTGTGTTGAAAGCGCAGAGCAGTACACAAGGCGCAGAAATGTAGAAATACATGGGACAGCTGAAGCCCCTAATCAGGACCTTTACCAAGTTTTGACTGACCTCAGTGAAAAGTTGAATGTACAGACACCGGAGCGACAGAAAATGGAAGGGCTGCATCGACTCAAGGCACAAAAAGATAAGATTGCTCCGATTATTGTTCGCTTCGTGGACCAAGCCACACGGGACATGTGGCTGGCGAAAAAGCGCGCGCTGGAAACAGAAAAAATCTACATAAATGCGAACCTGACCAGAGCTCAAAAAATGCTGCTTGCTGATTGAAAGAAGCTTGCGAAAGATCGAGGGTTCAAATTCGTCTGGGTGAGCAAAGGCAAAATTCTTGTCCGAAAAAGTGAAGGTGCATCGATAATTAGTATCACCTCTGCTAGGGATCTTGAGAAACTAGCGTAATGGCGTCCTTTGACTCATTTAGCGAGTGGAACGTTCATGGTGAAACTGCACAAAGAGATGCAGATTTGAACTATAAACACGGTTTGCTGCACGTCAACATCAGAAGTTTGAACAAATACTGGGATGAATTAGGATTGATTTTAAAGACTGTTGCGGTTCCATTTGATGTTATTATTCTCACAGAGGTGAATATAGATGTGTCGAGAAAATGTGCATTTACATTTGCAGGGTACACTCAGTACGCATTGTGCCATGAAAACCGTAAAGGAGGCGGTGTTATGCTGTTCATAAAAAATGAGTGGATGACGAATAGAATTGACGTCAGCTTTATTCACGCAGAGGCGGTCACTCTCTCTATTTCCAAAGGAAATACAGATTACCCTTTATGTGCAATATACAGGCCACCAAATCTGAATGCCAGTGCATTTCTAGATGAGCTGCATACTTTTATAAATATATGAATGAGAAGAACTTCATCATTGCAGGGGATCTAAACATAGACATTATGAAAGAGACAAAAGGTATCACAGCAGATTACCTCAATTTGCTGGCAGAATTTGGTCTTGTGAATGTAATTAATGAATGCACGAGAGAGGAATACTTAGGTGATAATATTACCAAGTCATGCATTGACCACATAATTATTCGTTTGCAAAACCAGCAGTATGTTTCGGGAGTTATCAAGCAAAAACTAGCTGATCATTACTTTGTGACGGTTGCAATTCTGTCTGAGGATCATACAACTGATGGACGTATTATTACAGGTTCTGTTCTAGATAACAGAAAAGTAGACCAATTAATTCGCAATGTTGACTGGAGTTCCTTTTTAGACTTAGATCATGTCAGCTTATATAGCATAACTATTGAAATCTATCACAACGTCTATGCACAGTCAACTAAATCTGTTAACATCAAAATAAGAAGACCAGATCAGAAGTGGATAACTCATGAGATAGCAGAGTTGTGCTGTGCGAAAGATAAAGCCTGGCAAAAATGTAGGAAGCAACCTGAAGATAAAGCTCGAAGAGATGAATATCGCGCACTGCGGAATCAGGTAACGGCGAAAATGCGACTGGCGAAAAGATCCTTTTACGCACAACAGTTTTCACTGAACAAACATGACGAAAAAAAAACGTGGCAAATTGCTAATGAACTGATGGGTAGACAGAAAAAGGCTTCCGCTGATGAAGCAGTAAAAAATAATTTTCCAAAAGAGAACGTGAAAGTGCTGTGTGATAAATTTAATGACGTGTTTATACACACAACCGAAAAGTTGCGGAATATAGCTGTCAGTAGGCCTGTACCACATCGACCGAAGCGGACATGTGTGCATACTGCATATCTGCCACTGATATCATTGCACGAGCTATTGAGCATTATGTGCAGAATGAAGCAGTTCAAGCCACCTGGGTATGATGGCATTCGTCTGAGAGATCTTTGCAGAAACTTTGACGCTTTGAAAGAAGTGCTTATGAACATATTGAATGGTATATTCGAAACTGGTGATCTTCCCGAAGAACTTAATATATATATTGTCAGACCAATCTACAAACACGGGAAGAAAGGTGATTTTACAAATTATAGGCCGATCGCAATACTGTCATCAATAGCACATATTATGGAAAAGCATGTTGCATATATTATGGAATCACTCTATGAAAAATACTCTTTGAACAATGATGCGCAGTTTGGCTTCACAAGGAATAGAAGTACGGCCCCGCCGCGGTGGCTCAGTGGTTACGGCGCTCGGCGGCTGACCCGAAAGACGCGGGTTCGATCCCGGCCGCGGCGGCTGAATTTCTTGAAGGCGAAATTCTAGAGGCCCGTGTGCTGTGCGATGTCAGTGCACGTTAATGAACCCCAGGTGGCCGAAATTTCCGGAGCCCTTTACTACGGCGTCTCTCATAGCCTCAGTCGCTTTGGGACGTTAAACCCCAATAATCCAAACCAATAGAAGTACGACTACACTTCTTGAAGAATTTTCTGACTATGTTTACAATGCACTAGATAATAATCACATCGTGTTAGCATTATTTGTGGACTTAACTAAGGCATTTGACACAATAGACCATACACTACTACTCGAAAAATTAAGCTCACTTGGGTTCCGCGGTCATTTTAACAAGTTTTTTGTCAATTATTTTACAGGTAGATTGCAGTGTGTGATGCTTGATAATACGCACGGAGATTTAAAAAATGTTAAATTCGGTGTACCTCAAGGAAGTACACTTGGCCCTCTACTTTTTAACATATATGTATCCGATTTGGGTTTGTTACAGCTTAAGTCCAACGTTTTTCAATACGCTGAAGACACAGCGCTAGCGCTTGAAGCTACTGATTATCGTACAGGCGTGGAGTGATTTCAAACAGATATAAGTGAAGTCGTTGACTGGTTCTCGCAAAATTTCATTTTTTTAAACGTGAACAAAACAAAACTGACATGCTTTAAAAACCCTGACAAAATTGTTGCTTTCAACCAACCATTGTATCTTCATACATCCCATTGTTACCAGTGTAATTGTAAAGCTATGCAAATAGACCGAACAGTTCTGTATCTGGGCATCCACTTTGACCAACACCTTACATGAAGCGACCACATCGTCTACCTCTCTCGAAAGATAAGGGCCATTGCGGCTATGATGTATCACCTTCGTGGTAAAGCTCCGCTCTATCTTAGGCGACTGATCTATACAGCATTAGTAGAACCTGTTTTAAAGTACGGCATTACTCTATACGGTAACTGCTCCGAATACAAGAAAGAAGCATTAAATGTTATCCTAAAAAGAATCATCAACACTATATCGTACGGCACAAAACTACACTCGGTTGACATGAAAGAGAGATACGATGAGTTAGGCATCCTTCAAATTCGTGAACTATTTCACTTTGTTGTGTTAACACGGTATTATTATTCAAATGAATATAAGACTCCCGTAAAAAAAGATGTCACCTTGAGAAAAACGGAATTATGTTATGTTATGAAAAGTTATTATGTACCGGCTGTATTTAATGAAATTCCCGATGATCTATGTATTGCAAGTAACAAACGTAGGAAGATGACTGACATGAGAAATTGGTGTGCAAATGTATTTCCCTGTGTATAGCTTGAGTTCTTTCGTATGTGCAATTTTGTGTTCAAAATTGCTTGTTTTTTTGTTTTTTTTGTTTTTGTTTTCTATGTTAGTATGAGTGTTTAGACAAGTAATGTATGCATATGGAGGTATTTCTCCCCCTGCTGCCTCATCAGCCAACAAGCAAAATGTGCTTAGGCAGAACAGAATTTATGAATGTGTACGTATACAGACGAAAAAAATTTTGATTTGATTTGATTTCATTCCGCTCCGGCCGCCTCTCAGTGTTGTTGCTCCCTTTTCAGAGATTCTCGGTGTTTGCTTTTCGCTGCCATCTAGGCGCAAGTTACCAACGCCAACTGCTACATGACACTAGTGGAGGCTGCGAGCTCCACGCCTCTGTTAGGACCCCTCCAGACAGCCGCTCATTGATTCCCGACCAGCGTCCGCTCGTCGGCACGCACGTACACCGCAGCAGCCGCCGCCTTATGAGACTGGCCGACGAGTTTGGCCGCCTACATGAAGAGGCGCCCACTCATCGACCCGTTGAGCATACCCGCTTGGCGCAGACTAACGCATCTCTCTCGACGCTTCAGCAGCCCCGTGAGCGGGTCAGTTTCCATGGCGCCACTTTTGAAGACGTTGAAGACTGGCTGGAACAATTTGAGCGGGTGGCCGATTTCATCAGTGGAGCCCGGCGCAGAAGCTACGGAACGTTGATTTCGCACTCAAAGACGGAGCAAAGCCTTAATTTGAAAAGAAGGAGGCCGATATCTACGGCTGGGATACCTTCCGACAGAAGGTCCGGGGCACGTTTGCTAGCACAGACCGCCGGGATTGTGCACGGCGCCTACGCTCGCGTGCAACAGCCTAATGAGAACGTTGCCATGTTCGACGAGGATGTAACCCGTTTTTGTCGACGCGCTGACCCGGGTACGGCGGAAGCCACGAAGCTCCGCCTCCTGATCGAAAGCGTAAGTTCTCTTCTAAAGTCTCGCACGTACCTGTGGAGGAGTCGGACTTGATGCTCAAATGCAGATGTCGTCCGCGTAAATGCATCTCTGCGCAGACTGTGGCAGTAATCGACCATGTCGACGAGAACAAGATTGAAGAAATTTGGGTTCAGCACCCCACCCTGTGGACTCCGCGCAAAGTAAGATGTAACGACGTTGGTCCGTCCCCAGTCTGGACATAGAGTGACCTCTCTGATAAATAGCTGTGTATCCAGCTGTGCATGCGGCCTCCGGTCTCAGCAGCTTCCAAGGCGGCCGAAATAGCCTGATCTGTTACGTTGTCGTAGCCGTATTTGATATCCGAAGCAACGCCACGGACAATATTTTCAAAATTGTATGGTGCTGGCGGGGCGTTACCAAGTCAACCCCACTGTCGATAAAGGAGCGTCCGCGTCGAAACCCGGACGTAAGAAAAACAAACAGGTCCACCGCATTCTCCACATTGGCATTCTAATGATTCCTAAAGTGTTTTTTTTTTCTAAATGAAAGTCCCCCATTAGTGAAAGTGCAGTATCATGTCCTCCCGAAACGATCACTTTATATTCTGGAGATGTATTTTCAGTGTTGTAGAGTGTGAAAAGAAAGGTGTCGCCTGGTTATATCGAAATGCTGTTGAAATTTCTCGTCATAGTGTTTCGTGCAAGCCTATCAACTTGCAATGTTCCTTCAGCTTGGAGAGGTGCGCGGATTGTGCCAATACTTACAAATATGCAGCCTCATGTTTTGCAAATATTGGTCCAATATCACTGGCGTCACCTTGTTGGAAACTTGTTGCACACATCGTAACCGCTTACATATCTATTATTCTAATTTAGATATGTAGGAATCTTCTATCTCCATTTCAAGAGGATTTAGAGGTTTTCGACCGTCGCTGAAATAACATCGGTCATTCATAGTTAAGCTAACATTCCAACCCAGGCAGAGCGTATTGATATTATTTCTCTGGTGTTCAAGAAAGCGTCTGGTCTTGTTTCCCACGCAAAACTAATATGTGAGCTGGAATCAATTTGGCTTTCTTCTTTCATAATTAGCTGGGTTTTTGCTTACCTTTCTAACCGCGGACAGTTCGTTAGCATTGATGGTGACTGTTCAAGTTACCTCTCATTCACTTCTGCCGTAAATAAACAACGTGTACTGCCACCTTTGTTTTATTTGATCAACACAAGTTACATTGTTTATGTAATTACTGAATCGGTGCAATTTATGCTCGCTGCCACATTGTGTTTAACGCAATCAGGTCCCGTGGAAATCACGTAATTCTCAGCCCTAACCTTAACAACATTCATACCTGGTGCAGTCGATGGGAAACAAAGCTCATGTAACAAGTGAAGGCGGGCTAGTTGGTGGTTGACAATGGAGTGCATATTGCAACCGCGCAAAACGACGCAGGACGAAGAGTCATCGCAAAATTCCGCGTCTTGTCCTGTGCTTTCCTCTCTTCGTCCTGCGTCGTTTTGCGCGGTTGCAATATGCACTCCATTATTAAACAAAGCTCAACAGTGACAAAATAGCCTTCACGAAAGTTACCAATAAACACAGATAGCCTGCCCTTTCCATACAACTTTTATCCTTCCCATATCCTATCCTTTCCAATACGAGGTGTTCCAGGGAAGAATAAATAATTTTAAAAGTAGCATTTTTGAGGTAAAAATATGGCTTTTGCGCCATAGTATTGCCAGTGCTTGCCGACACCAGGAAACCGGTGAATCACCTTTACTGGTAAGTTCGTTATATAATTTGCAATAATCAAGTTTCTAACTGTTAGAGTTAGGCGCCTATTTGCCGTCATATATTTGTAGCTGGTCGTTAGTACTAGCCATAAATGTTTTTAGGATTTCGATAACGCGATTACCCTCGCCGCTGTGGCTTGACAAAATGAAATTGCAACCAGGCGCCTTAGTTTAATATTTAAAAATTTGATTATTGGATATTTGTTAACGAGTGCACCAGATAACACCCTTCACCGGTTTTTTGGTGTCCGCCAACGCTCGCAATACTAAGCCGCAAAAGGCATATTTTTAGGTAAAAAATCGTATCTTTCAAAACTGCTTAGTCTTCCATGAAACATCTGGCATATTTTGATGACCCTGGTAGCAGTCGACCGAATGTACTGAGTACGGTAAATACTTTTTTCCATGAGCCAATATCTCTTCTTTTAGAAGAGTACCGAACACAGTCAACATTTTAACTATCTCTGCAAGGCTTCAGAACCGGTCGCTCTACATCCGCAGTACAGAGTCATCGCAAAATGTAAACGAATTTTATATAATGAGCAGCTCAAAAAGACGAGACGAAGAAGGAGCAGACACACACGAGCGCTGACTATAGCAAATGAATGCATTTCATTCGTGAGCCTATAAATACTTCGCATTATACTTCAGCCGTTAATTTTTGCACCAATGTTCAATCTCTACAAACGCACTTTGCAGTAGAGCATGGTCATTTGTAGATGATATTTTTTAAAAACAATATATTTAAAAAAGAAACGCAGGGGTCGGAAGAGGGGGGGGGGGCGTTGCTCCCTCTTTAGAAATGTTCGGGGGGCGACCGCCCCCCTCCTTTCCTCCCATATTCCGGGGTGCCTGGACACACTGCACAAGACTACAGAAATGCAACACAAGAGAGACAACACAAATATGACATTCCAAAAATACAAGCCGACTGACAGCATATATTTTCTGCCGCATATTCCTGTGGTGCGTTCTGACTGGGGAGCCCACGACGCGTACTCACCTCCTGCCGGACATTTTCGTAAGCGCAAAGGTCGACAGACTGCGTACTGTAGCAATCGATATTGCCAATTGCCTTCTGAGTGCAGCAAAACATATGCTCAAATAAATGAATTTTTAAATTATCTTTATTACGCAGCTTAAGGTGCGCTTTTGCGTCATACTCGAAGACTTGTATTCCAAGTGCCTTTCATTTTCCCCATTTTCTTTTTCAGCACTGAGATGGCAGAAATAGAAAACTGTTTTTGAATACAAATACGTGTGATAACTAGGTATTTTGAAAACACGATCCATAATCAAATAAAAATATTTGTTTTGTTTACTTCGCAAGCGGAAGTAATTACCAGAGAGCACGCGTCGCGCTACACCAGAAAAAAAAATTACGAGGAACTTTAGCGGCTAAAGTGGTGAAAGGCGAAAGCCTGAGTGCTGCATTCTGCTACGCGATTGTTCTCTGCACATTTTGTTGGTGCATTAATTAACTGCCAATTAATGACGCTTAAGCTTCGCCTTTAGGAGTCGAACGCGACAGCGTGTTGTAGCGCTGCCACTGAGTCCAAGGAACGCCACCACCCGTTCGGCGCGATGCGTTGCCCTTTGAACGCAACGCTTTTGAGGAAAGGAAATGGCGCAGTAATTCTCCGTCATCTCAGTGGACACCCGAACCGCACCGTAGAGGAAGGGAGGAAGTGGGAGTGAAAGAAGAAAGAGAAAGAGGGGCCGTAATGAAGAAAATGAAAATTGTATTTGAGGAAAGGAAATTACGCAGTAACTGTGTCACATATCTCAAAAGACCCTAGTCGAAAATTGTATTAGAGGAAAGGAAGTTGCACCGTAACTGTCTCACATATTTCGGTGGACACCTGTCAAAATTCGAGCGCGGTGACGTCACGACAACTTCGACCAATCTGAAACGCGGACAAATACGCCTTGCTCGTGGGTAAATTGGTTTTTCAGGAAAGGAAATGTATCTGTCTCTCATATCTCGGTTGACACCTAAACCTCTCCGTAACGGGAAGGGAGGAAGATGGGAGTGAACGAAGACACCGTATTCTCTAGACGCACCTTTGTTCACTCCAAACCATCGAGCTGGCATGGCGGAGTGGTAGCATGCTCGATTCGCACTCCGGAGACCGGGGTTCGATTCCATGCTCGGCCAATTTCTTACTCGGTTTTATTTATTTATCTGGTCTGACTAGAAAAGGTAGACTAATTGGTTAAGTAAGCAATGAACTAAACTTAGTCAAACTTACTTGGAGCATCACTATACGATCCCTTTAATTGGTTGCATGGTTAGTAGGCAAAGTACAATTGGCCCCGTTTGAAATTCGCGCACTGTGACGTCACGACCGTTTCGACCTATTGAAAAGCGTGACATTTCTGTCGACAGCTCCTGCTTACAACGATGAGGCATTAAAGGCTTCCGCCTTAAAAATGTATAGTTGGTTATCTTGATAACCTTTAATTGACAGGATTCACCAAGAAAGTCTTCACCGACGAGGTTGTATGTCTATTGTTCTCGTTAAGTAAATTACTTCATTCAGCAAACTACCACTCCCGCGCGTAGCATTCCTGCGCACGTGCTAGACTTTCCCGCATTCGCATGCTCACTGCAAAAACAGCGTTGGAGCTGGGCGTCATCAACGTTGGTATCCCTTGATGCAGTAATGCCGATGGTAAGTCGCGTCAGTCCTTATGTTCTAATTGTTCGGTACTAGCCCACACCTTTCTGACTTATTAATGCGAAACCATCAGATGACTCAATGACATGAAAACCTGGTGTCGCCCAAAAAGTAGCGGCCTTACAAAAGCCGTGACTTGTCAAAACGGTGCACGTCATCAATGGGAGGAAAATACGAAATTTTAACCAGCAATAATCAGTGCTTGTTCTTAGAACTGGACGATCGAGAACGCAATATAATATAATAATAATAAAACTGAAATATAGTTACAATGGAATTAGAGTAGAATTTGGATACAACTGCAATGCTTTCGCATTATTACGCGACAGCGTATACAGCTCGTTCGGTCGAAAAGCTGTCAGCGAAGCAGTAGTCGGCACCACGTGTCAGAAATAATGGGGGGCTGCGTAAAAAAAATCGCACTATGGTAATGCTTGGCTCTAGTTGGCTTGGCTATGATTGATTGGTATGTGATAGGCGATGACGAGTTAATGAAATCGTTGCAATTAACTGATTAAATAAAGAAAAAATGGGAAAAAAATGAATAAAAGCTTTCAAAATGCTAAGAATGCAAAGACAATGCTTGATGGCGGTAATTAAGAAAATTTAGAGTGTGTAATCGAAGAATTAAAAATGCGTTCAAAGGTGTCGAACAGCCCAGAATGGAAAGCCTAGCCCACTACGGTGTCGCTTCATACCCTTAAGGCGGAGCTTCCAGGCAGCCCCTATCTGCCTTCGAGGCAGATTTTTACATTGGCAAACTACATTTTCTTGAAGGCGCCTCTACAATTCTTTAACTTTCTAATGGGGGATAACTCTCGTTCATGCGACAAACGAATCAGAGGTCATCGGCAAACTTGCTTTCGACCAGAACTAAGAAAAGTTAAGCTAGCTGGACAAGTTAAAACAGACTTTTTTTTTAAGGTCAAAGCCTTTCGTGCTCCATTGAAAGAGAACCCGTCTGTGTGTGTGATAACATTCGATGGCACCCATAAAAGATGGCGCCCTCATGCAGACGGTCGGTGCATCTGAATGCAGCCTGATGCGGCTGCTGGTGCGGGAGGGGGTGGCGGGCCGCGGTTTGGTGGCGACTGCGTGCACGAAGATAGCGCGGTGTCCCCGCGACGGCTTAGAGGTAGAAATGCCCGGCATCGGGTTACATCACGCTGCAGCGCGCGGAGCAGAAGTGGTGCAGCGGCGCCGCGGCGACCGCTGCGAACATCCATGTAGATTGAGGTGGGACGTTGCCGGCTGCGTTCCAATGCGACTTCTTCTGCCACGTCAGTTCACCGCAACTAGTCATAGCGGCCAGTTGTGTGTGATCGTGTACTATGAACAGTGAACGATGGCGTTCACGAAGTGAGCGGGTGGGCTTTCGCCTTCTCATATGCAACAGTCTAAACTGTCTGCCTAATATTTTGATCCGTTCTCGGTCAGCGCTGCAGACACGCAGCAATTTTCGTCTCCAAAACTTCGGACAGGCTGCCATCCGGACGTTGGGCAGCTTCCGAAAATTCGCTGCATCACGCTTTCCCCTGGAAAGCTTCGCGCTTCCGCATCTGCTCTAATCTGGCACAGTTACACAGTAGAGAGCGCTTCAAGTATCACTTGTCTCCGTTTAAGCCTCTCGTGGAATTCGAGGTAGGCTATCTTCCTCCCTGCCTGTATAGGGATGAAAGCTTTTCCTGTCCAGCTGGTATTGGTACCAATGAATTTGACACACTGATACAAATACCTGCCGAGAAAAAACCCCGGGGTTGATTGGTTTGGTTTATTGGGGTTTAACGTCCCGAAGCAACTCAGGCTATGAAGGACGTCGTAGTGAAGGGCTCCGGAAATTTCGACCACACCTGGGGTTCTTTAACGTGCACTGACATCGCACAGCACACGGGCCTCTAGAATTTCGCCTTCGTCGAAATTCGTCCGCTGCGGCCGTGATAGAACCCGTGTCTTTCGGGCCAGCAGCCGAGCGCCGTAACCACTGAGCCGCAGCGGCGGGGCCCTGTGTTGAGTAGTTCAAGAAATCTGTCGGAAAAGCTCACTCTTGCCGTGATTTCAGTCGTAATTTACCCGAGGCTTTCAAGGAGTCACAGTGACTGATACAGTACAGTGCGTCGGGAAATGGCTGTGCATGAGAAAACGCGTCTAGAAACGCCAGTTAAGGAACGTAGCGGTGCCTACAAATGCGTTCTCTAGCTCTTTACAGCCGACGAAATAGCCAGTCTTTATGTCCCGTCACGCAATGCACGTAAATTGTAAAGTGCGTGTCGGAGAGGCAACGTACCCAGGACGACGAGAATGAAGTCCTTCTCGGCAACGCCGGCGTCATTGGAGGCCTGGCACACGTAGTGGCCCGCGTCCTCAGCGCTCGCATTCGGCACTTTCAGAAAGGCACTCTCTACGGACAGCTGTAAGAAGAAAGCGTATTTCCTTACTGGCAGGGGTGACAGTTTTTTTTTTCGCCTTACATCCCTGTGCGTGTGTTTGTGTGAGTCGGTTAGTGGCGGTGGCGTCTCAACATTGACTAAGAGAAAATGTAGTCACACGACGATTAAGAGCTTGTAACATGATTACCCAAGTCTTAGCGATCCTGAGATCGCGAAGTGGACGTTCTAATATACATTCGCAGCTGTGCATAGTCAATTTTAGTGCATTATCCTTGTATTCGGGAGATACTGTAAGGTGCGGGATGTTTCGAAATCGGAACTTGGAGCCACTTTTTTTCATTTTTGCAAGTGGGAAATGCATTTCGACCTATGGGTGCAGGGAGCTGTATTTACGCTGGCGGACTATAACACCGCTAGCTGGGACCAAATGAGCAAAAGGCAACTGGTCCAAAGGGGAAGGGAGGCGTCAGAATCCATTCATGTGCCAAAACACAACAAAAGTTTCATTCATTCATTCATTCATTCATTCATTCATTCATTCATTCATTCATTCATTCATTCATTCATTCATTCATTCACTCCGCCGAACATTCTTGCCAGGCTGTGATATTGCAGCGAAAATCATCGGAGCTGCTGTTGTTGTTGAGAAAAAAACAACAGCGCAGGAACAGGGACACAAGAAAAGAAGACGACGGTACAGGCGCTGACTAGCAACTGGAGGTTTATTGTATGGAACACAAAAAAATATACTCTACAAACAACCAGGAGCACGCATGATCGACGCCAACAACACTGATAAGATGTCACAATCAGCCATGATTTTCAAGAAACGATATCTCACAGTCATGGATAAGGACGGATGGGGTGCTTACGCATGTGTCGCGGTTTTTCTGAATATGAAATGCTTCGCTAATTTCCCTAGTTAATCTATCTTTGTTATTGTACAAGACCTTTGTGTCGTCAAAAAGTTGAATACATGGTTGGGCAGCAGGCGCGGAGGTGTTACTACCACATTCTTTGTAGTGCAAGGCTAGGTTCGAGGAAGGGGCCCCTTTCAAAGAGGTGTTGTGTTCAGAGGTGTTGTGTTGTTGTTGTTGTTCACCTTCTAGAATGGCGCATACCCACACAGGGGGATCGGCCAATAAGAGGGGTGCGTAGAGGGTTTTTGTGATGTTTTTTGTTTTGTTTTTATTGCTTTATCGGGAAAATAAATAATTAAACTTTCATCGGAGCTCATCGTGTTCAATCATTATAGGTCACCTTCATCGTCTTCTTCCACTGCATAGTCGGAGTTCTTTCATTGCAACATCCGCCCGATAGAAGAGCACCCAAGCGCCAGAGCTTTAATTCCTCTCACCTCCGCTAGGGGCGCTACGGGGGCGAAGACTAAGCTTTAATCACACGCCGAACCTTCCATTTTAGGAGTATGTTGCTCTTAATGCTCACGCAGTAGGACAGGAGCCACAGACGATAGGAGTGAAGTGAGGGAAGGAAGCATTTTGATCGAACAATGCAGGCTCGCACCGCGAACGTCGTCACGAAAGCTTCTATGAGGTGGATCTATCGTTAGCCGCTCACAGTTCTCAGGCGTGACACGCTTATTTCGGTGCATGTTGACGCCCAACTCTAGAAGGGTAGTAGCCAAACATATCAAGGCGTCTAAATAGAGATTTTCCGTCCGTCGAAGTTAAGGCGGGGAAGTACTAGCTCCGGCAGCGTTGGGTTTAGAACTGACCTTTATCGGAGGTGATGCGAAGCCTAGTGCAAACTTCTTCACTGATGCCCACCTCACGCGGAGCGAGTTGTAGCCTGCAGCCAGAGCGCCACGAGACGGGCGCAACACAGAGGTCCACTGTGCCGCTGGTATGTTCCCCGTACGCGTGTCTGTTAGTTTACAATGTGTGTGGATAAGATGGCGAAATCGTTCATTATACTTTGTTGCTGGGGAAGAACTCTAAACGAGCATCCGCGATTGCTACATGGATAGCACATTCAAGCTGTCGCTATGGCCGCCAGGAACCAAGCCAGGCAATTGTTAATACACGACTGATAACTATTGGACATATTTATTGCGTTGTTGAAACGCTTTACGTTAGGCTTTCTAATTAAAATTCACTTCCGCGTTATATGCAAAGTGCTGCTGCAGCTGCAGCCCAGTGTTTGTTTTTCTGTACGAGTGCTGATTTTTCTTGAAAAAGGCGCGAAAGATGCGACAATCAGGTCTGTGCAGAGGGTCTTTTGTGCACGCGGACCTTATGTCCGGGGTAGTGCATAGTTGGCAGATAACTTGTGAACTTTTGATATGTTATCATACCCAACAATTCAGGACAAAATCACTTTTTAACGGGAAAGAGTTCATGAACGCCATTTTTTTTGCATATTGTAAGATGTCACTATAACAATCAATATGTCTGCGGGTCTCCCGTCGAAAGGCTTGCATTTTTTTGCTATTAACATTTTTGCTATCGTCAAAAGCGTTCCCCACTGGTTTTCTATGGCAGACTTATCTGCTCAATGCGAGCGTTGGCTAAACTTAAAAAAAAAAAGATTTTCCTACACATCAGAAGAGTGGACCATTAGCGTCAATATTTTTATAACAGTAGCTTAAGATAGTTTATATTCGAAAGTTTGTCCAAGAATGTTGGACACTATTTTTTTATATTTTTGTATATAGAACACAATATTTTGTTGGGTAATAGGAGGCCTAAATGACACAACCCAACAGAGTTTTAAAAAATTTCAAAATGGACATTCTGGGGCCGTATTCTATAACCTGTCTATCTTTCACTGTCCTTCGCGTTCTTTTGGTCCTCTGCCATTGGTCATTCCGATATACCCGCGGCTTTCAAGCCCCCGAGGAAAGCGACCCAGCCATTGTATGATTGGCGACCAGACCTCACCATTGGCTGTATATCGCAGCCAATGCCAGCCAACGGTATAGTCCGGTCGCCAACGACGAAATGGCCGGATCGCTTTCCCCAGACGCTTGAAAGCCGCGGGTATATCGGAATGACCAATGGCAGAGGACCAAAAGAACGAGAAAAGGACAGTGGAAGATAGACAGCCTAATGATTACGGCCCTTAGTTCCAGATGTCGAACATGGAATTATGCGCGTAAAGTGAACCGATACCAAAACAGACTCTGTATTTGCGCGGGAAGAGGTATAGCCCCCCTTCGAGCGAGTGGCTCTCGGTGGCGAAAATAGCACGCAGGCATCCTAAATTATGACAGCCACCCGCAAGACTCGTAGCTTTCCTTGGCAGATGCTCCGGCCGCCGGCATGCACCACGGCGTAGTAAGACAGACGCATGTCCACAGGCTGGGACATCCGCTGTGTTCCTGGAGATATTAAAGCGGAGAAGGCAGTAACGGCTACCAACCTTGAGACACGCTTAATCTACTCGGCAACATATATGCACCCTTCACCCCCCCCCTCTCTGCTCCCCCCATGCTAGAGCTGTCTCTTTAAACACTGTGGCAGTCTCGTAATTTACTCCCTAAACATAGCTGTGCTCTGTGACTTCGTGACTCCGCGTCGCAAGCGTTGCCTCCCGCCATAGGTGAACAATTTGCTTCCGGTGTTGAAGACAAAAAGCGCCGGTCGGCCCCATGTCCGACGAACTTTACGTGAATTCTTCGGCCTTTAAACGCGCCGCCTCAGCGCATGTGCGGCTATACGACTTTGGCACCTCGTGTGTTGCTAATAATATCGGCTCGTTTTGCCCGCATAATTCGACGTTAGTTTTATCAAAACTCAATTGAATAATAATAATGGTGATTTATTTCCCATCAGCATACATTGATGGAGGGGACGGGAAGTTATGCGATTAACAGTTGCAAAGTCCCCACTCCCTGTGCAGCACGTCAGCAGTGGCATGCGACTGCACTTCTGTCATGATAGCAAACAGAAAGCAGGAAATAAGAAAACAAATACACAATCACCAGTGTGTCTATACAAAGATAAACGGGTCGAAACAACAACAATGACAGGAATCAGAACAGAAATTATTATAGAACAGTGAGATAGCTACAACACCAACTGAAAATAGGCTTATAAAGCAGTTATTTTACACGGAAATGAATACAATGGGAAAGGGAAACTTCAAGGAGAACGTAGTCGAGGAAGTCAGAGTAACTAATGTTTCCCGTGTCAATATTTGCATCAATTATTTTATTCAGGAGTGATGTAAGTTGAAATGCTAGCATTTGGCATTCATAATTTCTTCTCACTTTCGGTAACACCCAGTGTGGATATGTAGAGCCAAATAATTCAATTAGGGTTAAGTCGGATATACTGCTTGTGCATCTTTGTTCCGTTTTATAAGTGCGCAATAGTCCATAAGCATAGTGGTTGAAAACGTGAATAATCTGACTGACTTATTTAACAAGCATTCTACAGAAACCTTTACAACCGAATCAGTGCCTTTCAATTTTCCTGAACGTCAAGAAGCGTTATTTCTTCATTCATCAGAACCGGTCGTCATTAAAGCAGCTAGTGTTGCCGTGGAATTGAGTGACCACCACTTAATTGCAGCGCTGGTCCAGACGGTGTCAACACTAAACTTCTAAAACTTACCGCACAAGTGTCGGCTACATTAGTAAAATTCATGTCTCAGCAGTCTTTACGTACGGGATGCATTTCCGATGACTGAAAAACAGCACACGTGAACCCAGTTTCTAAATCCGCTGACAACTCGTCTCCGGAAAATTATCTCCCCATATCACTAACTTTGATTTGTTGCAAGGTGCTTGACCATTTATTTATTCGCACATAATGAAACATCTAAACGGCAATAGCCTGCTTACTGTTAATCAGCATGGTGTTAGGGAAAATAAGTCTTGTCAAACACAGTTATTATAGCTCATAACTGGAATCGGCACATGAATTAATGTAGACTAACGCCATAATTATAGATTTTTCAAGAAATTTTGATCGCGTTCCCCATTGAAGGCCAATCACGAAGGTTAACAACCTTAGACTGCACAGCGGCATCCCCCGTTGGATTGAAGAATTCTAATCGCTCCAAACGCGTCAGAAGTGCAGAGTTTTCATTTGACAGTTCACGCGTCGTATCGGGAGTCCCACGCGGATATGTCTTAGGGACTTTACTATTTTTAATTTATATCAACGACATAGCATCTAACATATGATCTAACGTACGACTCTTCGCTGACAAATGCGCAATTTACAGAAAGATAGTTGCCCCCTTGACGCAGTTATTCTGCAGTCCGACTTAATGCGCCTAAATAAGCGATGTCAGCTATAGTAGATGGAGGTTAATATAAAAAACAAAGCTTTTGACCTTTTCCACGCGCACTAATACGCCTTCAAATCTGTACGCAATGAAAGAAAAATAGATGAAAGAACGGATTGTTTCAGGTATCTCGGTGTCTATTTCAGTGCTGATTTAAGCTGGAGCACCGACATCAATCACGTCGCTAGCAAAGCAATTCAGAAACTGGGGCTCATTAAACGTCGTTTATATCCTGCCAACTCCGAGATAAAGTTGCACGCGAATAATACTCTCATAAGGTCAGCTCTACAGTATGCCTCTTTAATATGAAATACAACAGTGTTTGATTAATTAACCGTCTTAAGCCCGTAGAAAATAAAACTGTCAGGTTCATCCTTTCGTCATACTCACCGTATCAAAGTGTCCCACTACTAAAGCAAGCTCTCAATATTCCTTACCTCATCGTTCGATGCAAGTTCTCTCGATTATTATTCCTTCATTATTTATGCTACTGTGACTCCCCATTTACAGCTGGTCGCATCGCTCCTGCCCATAATGTCTCATCCCAGATGGACCATCCGCGGAAGGTGCAACCCATGTTCGAAAGAATGCTAAAACATCAGACCCTTACTATTATCTGTAGAAAACTGGAACTCGCTGCCGGCTAACATAGTTTCTAAAATTGATATATCCCATTTTCAAACAAAACATTCAGCGCACCTTGAGTGCTAGCCTCGCCGTAATATTGTTTACACTACTGTCTTTTTAAGATTTATCTGCTGTGTACTCAACTGATGCATCCCTTAGCGAATGCATTGCTGTGTGCTTACCATTTGTATGTATATTTCTTTATTGCATTTTTTAACTAATGCATGTAAAGATTATGTATTGGGCTGTTTTTATGCCCTCCCCTCCATGTAATGACGACTTGGGCCTGTAGTGTACTCAAATAAAAAAATTAAAATGTTGTGTCTGAAGAATAAGTTCTTTTTTGTTGAGTCTCTGTCAGGTTATGAACCATTCCGACAGCCCGTTTTTCAAGAGCATCTAGCTTATTCAGACTGGTTTGTGTAGGAGCAGCCAATACTAATGAAGGTAATTTAAATGTTAGCGAAATAATGCCTGATACAGAGAAAGCTTTACTTTTTGTGGGAGACAACTTCTTAAACGTGACATAAATTACTTTGCCCAAGATGTCTTTAATGCTGCTTGGTCTGTGTGGTCGTCCCACTGCATATTTCGGGTGAATATTGTGCCAAGTGATTTGAATGACCTTACTAACTTTATCTGGTCGCCTTTATAAAACAGTTCAACGAATTCACTGCGCTTTTTTATTTTTGGGATGAAACAATACTGCCTTAGACTTTGCACCATTAACAGACAGAAGATTTTTATCTTACCATATTTGTAATTTTCTCAACTGCATATTCGCATTTCTCCTTAGCTTACTACTATTATCTTCGCATAAAAAATAAATTGGTATCTTCGGCGTAAATTATGTACCGGGAATTAGTATCCACGCTGCTTATGTCATTAATATACAGGTAAAAATAGCAATGGTAATAAGTAAAATTTATAGAGAGGAATCCTGTGACTCTATTTTCATAACATTCAAGACTTCGAAACAAGATGCAAGGATTTATACAATGAAATGCTTTGCGGTACTTTAAGGAAATTCTCAAGACGAAGTTCGTAATTTCAAAGTTGAGTAATATACATTCCTTCTCATGTAAAAAAACAAGTTCTGTGGATTGTTTTTTTCCTGAAGTCCAATTGACCATCAGCAATTATACTGTGTTTATTTTAGAAACTTTCCTCTAGTTTAAGGGTAAATTTCACGAACTTTTGTCAACAACGTCAAAGTAATAATTGGTCGATAGTTCCTAAAGTTGTTTTTGTTTCCTTTCTAATATATGAGTGTTACTCTAGCAATCTGCATTCTTGGAGGGAATGTAGTGGTTTCTATACATAAGCCGTATCAATGTGCAAAAGGCGCAGCAATGATGCTGATCACATTTGCTCAGCGGCGGTGGCACCGAACGCAGCGGCCTCCGCTAACAGCAGTATTCATACTTCGCAGACTGCTATCCAGGCCCAGCGCTGTTCTTCGAGTTTGCTGCCCCCTTTCCTCTGCAAGGACGCCGAAGCAAGTGATTGGCCTGCTGCTCCTGGATGGGACTACGTCAGCCACGATATCTTGAAAAAGACGGAGCTAACCCACGCTCGGCGCATTTGCTCAGCGGCGGTGGCACCGAACGCAGCGGCCTCCGCTAACAGCAGTATTCATACTTCGCAGACTGCTATCCAGGCCCAGCGCTGTTCTTCGAGTTTGCTGCCCCCTTTCCTCTGCAAGGACGCCGAAGCAAGTGATTGGCCTGCTGCTCCTGGATGGGACTACGTCAGCCACGATATCTTGAAAAAGACGGAGCTAACCCACGCTCGGCGCATTTGCTCAGCGGCGGTGGCACCGAACGCAGCGGCCTCCGCTAACAGCAGTATTCATACTTCGCAGACTGCTATCCAGGCCCAGCGCTGTTCTTCGAGTTTGCTGCCCCCTTTCCTCTGCAAGGACGCCGAAGCAAGTGATTGGCCTGCTGCTCCTGGATGGGACTACGTCAGCCACGATATCTTGAAAAAGACGGAGCTAACCCACGCTCGGCGCATTTGCTCAGCGGCGGTGGCACCGAACGCAGCGGCCTCCGCTAACAGCAGTATTCATACTTCGCAGGTTAGTTGGGTTTTTCTGTAGTTTTCCTTGCAAACTACCTGCCCCGCCACCGCCGCTGTTGCTGAGGTGCATTCTGTGTGTCTTGCATCTTTTGCTTTGTTACACATGGCTGCAAATGACTCCTGCTTGGTTTGCAATGAGCTGCTACCGGAAAACGGCACGTATCCGATGTGCTGTGAATGTGCTTACGGTTATCACTTAGGATCCTGCTCCGGAGTTTCTAAAACTGCCTTTAAATCTAAAAGTCTCGCAGATAGGAAGGAATGGACGTGTCAAACATGCGTCATTCTATCGGCTCGAGGCACTGCATCACCTAGGAAAGAAAAGCCGGAAAAGGAACCGGCCTTTCAGGACGTTTTACTACAGATAAATAAGAAGCTGGCAGAAATAACGGAGATAAAAGCCAAGGTCGAGACACTGCTGCAAATTAAAGAAACTGTAGACAGAATGGAACATTCTGTTCAACATATGTCTGAGAAGTACGATGAGGTACTTGTAGAAATGAAACAGCAGTCAGCTGAAATCGCAGTTCTTCAAAAGAGGGTGGAAAAGGTTGAGGCTACTAACACCGGACAGGAAGTTCAGGAGCTCAGGCAAGAATTGAACAGCTTAGAACAATACACTAGGCGACAGAACTTGGAAATTCATGGCTTGAAGCACGATAGTAATGAAGACCTGCTTGGTAAAATAAATGCACTGGCAAATGAACTAGAACTTCCTCTGCTGTCCGAACATGAGCTCGATGGCCTGCACAGGCTGCCCGAGAAAAAAGGAAAATCGCCGGCGGTACTTGTTCGCTTTGTGTCACGTACAACACGGGATCAGTGGATGGCGAAGAGGCGTGCTCTCAGTGACACGAATACAGGTGTGCATATGCTCGACAATCTGACAGCATATAACAAAAAGCTGCTATGGGCAATGAAGGGGAAGGCTGCTGAAATGGCTTATCAGTACGCTTGGCAAAGCAATGGAAAGTTGTTTGTGCGCAAGGCACAAGGCGTTGCAGCTATTCGTATTGAAAGTCATGCAGATCTAGATAAGATTCGCTGAATCTTTTCTATTTCCTGCTGTATTGTTCATTCTAAATTCTGATGTCACAGCCCCGAGTAAATACTTATCATGACTGCTCGTCTTTTACACGCATTGCACAGACTGAAAGTGGAAAGATGTCATTGTTTCATGTTAATATCAGAAGTTTAAAAAACAAATGGAACGATACTGAGTTATCTTTGAGTTCTCTGAACCACGAGTTTGATATTTTGGCCTTCACTGAAACGTGGTTTTTAGACGAAACTGAGGTTGTCGGGGTCCCAGGCTATAAAGAAGTAGGCGTGTACAGAAGAACTCGAAAAGGGGGTGGAACTTCACTCTACATTAAAGATAAACATTTGTATGAAGTCTTGCCGGAGTTTTCTGTTGTATGCGACCACTATGAGTCTGTCGCCGTAATAGTTCATGGGACCCTAATTGCTTCAGTTTATCGTCCACCTTCTGGTGATATCAATCACTTCTTGAATTTTGTTTCTAGTATTTTCGAACATGCCTTACTTCTCAATGTACCTATTGTTTGCGTTGGTGATTTCAACATTGATCTGTCATCTGAAAGCCCTCTTTGCCTACGTTTCCGAGATACATTCGAGTCGTTTGGCTGTTGTAATGTTATAAATGCACCAACCAGGATAACACCTAACACAGAAACACTGCTTGACCTGTGCATAACTAGCCATAGTAACGAGGAAACTATTTCAGGAATTTTAACACTGCCACTTAGCGATCATCTACCCATATTCTGTTTTTTTCCATGGGCAAAAAGAAGGGGAGGTCGTAACCGGTTCGCTCCAATCTTTCATCGTAATTATAGTGCTGAGGCGTTAGCTACGTTCCGTACTGGGTTAGAAGCGACAAACTGGGATGATGTTTACTCGGAGGAAAACCCGAGTTTATCCTATGATATTTTCCTACATAAGGTAAAGGAAAGTTATAACAGAGCATTTCCTTTGCAGCCGGTCAAAGTTTGCAAGAAATCCAGAAAACCCTGGGTAACCGAACAGTTATATAAAAGAATAAAGGCACGCGATAAACTGTACGACAAGTTTGTTCGGTCAAAGAACCTTGATCTCTTAGCTGAATATAAACGAACCAGGAACAAGCTCAGTTCAGATCTCAAGAAGGCCCGGTTACAATACTACGCGCAAAAGTTTGAAGCCATCTCCAGTAATACTAAAAAGGTATGGAACTGCCTCAAAGACATTATTGGAAAAACTAGCAACAAGATACCTAACGTTCTTAAAATTGATGGTGTTGAGTATAAGGACACTTGTTTGGCCAATAAATTTAACACTCATTTTGTAAACTCTGGGGCTACGACACAACAGGTGGTAGATATTGATGGACTTGACAAATACATATCTCCTAGTGTGGTTGATTCATTGTTCCTTACTCCATGCAGTGAGCTTGAAATTATTTGCTGTCTTAGCTCTTTAAGCAAAAATGCTGCCCCAGGGAACGATGATATCAAGGCTCTGCCTATAGCATCTGTTGTTGACCTCATATCTCGTCCTCTGCAGCATATATGCAATAGCTCGTTAGCTACAGGAATCTTTCCAAACAGCATGAAAATAGCAAAGGTGGTAGTTTTGCATAAAGGTGGTGCGCATGATGACATTAACAATTACAGACCTATTTCAGTTCTGCCATTATTTTCTAAAGTGCTTGAGAAAGTGATCAAATCACGCCTAAGTAAGTTCTGTATTGAAAGAGAGCTTCTTGTGAGGCAGCAATATGGTTTCCGTCCAAATAGCTCAACTGAAATAGCCCTTCTGAATATTAAAAACAAGGTTATCAATAATTTTGAAAATAACCGATTCACGCTAGGTCTGTTCCTTGATTTCAGAAAAGCGTTTGATTCTATTAAACATCAAATATTATTTTATAAACTTCCTTTTTTTGGAATCCGTGGCGTTGCTCTCAATCTTATTCGCAGCTACCTGACGGACAGATACCAATTTACAAGCCTTAATGGACATTCTTCTATTCTAGAACCGATTGCATATGGTGTTCCACAAGGTTCAATCCTGGGACCCTTGCTGTTTATAGTTTATATTAATGATATTGTCCTGATACCAAATACACCCGATATTATACTTTATGCAGATGACACCAGTGTGTTTTTTTCAGGAAAACAGTTACCTGCACTAGAAACCTTCGCGAACACCTGGCTACATGAGCTTTCATGCTGGCTCCGGATAAACCAAATGCAATTGAACGTTCGGAAAACAAAGTACGTAATGTTTAAGCCGCGAAATAAACCTGAAGATTTTAATATCCAGGTCAAGTACCAAGACTCAGCCCTTGAACGCGTTTCCATTTATAAGTTCCTAGGTGTCTTATTTGAGGAAAACTTAAGCTGGACTTCTCATATAAATAAGGTTCACACAAATATCTCTAGATCTCTACGCATTTTGTATAAAGTGAGATATTTGGTTCCCAGCTCTATTAAACGTCAGTTGTATTTTGCTTTAGTACAGTCTCATTTACATTACTGTCTGTTAATCTGGGGCACCACTACCAAGACAAACTTGCACAGGCTTGAGATATTGCAAAAACGAGCTCTGCGTTGCATAGAAGATGTAGGTCCGCTAGAACATACATACCCATTATTCTTAAAACATAATTTACTCAAGATAAACGAACTATTTCAACTAAAGCTTGCATATCATGTTTATCATGAAGTCACCCGTGACCCAGTTTCCTTTTATGCTTTATACTTCCCTAACAATAAACCTTATGATTTCAGGTATAGTCATTTTCAAATGCCTCTGATGAGAACGAATTATGGTATGCAGCACATTGATTACTTAATTCCTGATTTACTTAATAAACACCCAGGTATTATGGAACTTCTGCAGCAGCCTCGTTCCCCCCGTAACTTCAAGAACAATGTTAAAATGTACCTTCTGTCCCTATCTCCTCCATAAAATGTCCAGTTTCTAGTTTTTTTTTTTTTTTTTACTCGCTGGGTGTATGTCCAGGTTCGCTATTTTTGGTTTTGTTGTCCTAAAGACCTAGGAGGCATGCAATGCGGTTTTCATTGTTTTTGGTTTGCGTGCTATTTCTCCCCTTGCCTGTATGTTAATTCTATGCATCTCATTGTTTGCTATTTCAATTTTTTTGTTTTGTCCTAGCTACATTTTAGCTATGCGTTGTTTTTTCCTTTATTCTTCATTGCATCTGTGTTAATTATGTGTAAGTCATTGATCGTTACATATAATTCATGTAGTACGTATGCGATGTTGTTACTTTTCTTGTTTTTGCTTTGTGTACTTTACTGTGTAATTTGCCACCCCCCTGAGCAATGTAACGGGTGACGGGGCCACGTCAGGCAAAAAATGAATTGCCTTTTGTCCCGTCACCTCTGACAAATCGATGTCAAAATAAACTTCACTTCACTTCACTTCACTTCACATGCTTAACTGGAAGTACCTGGATATTGTTCGCATCATACGAGATACTGTTCTTTAAGTCTCTGAAGGCTGCCAAAAGTTCAGGAACAAAGACGAATGACATCTGTCTATGGCTGCTTGACATGTATCTGCTGAGAGTTCAATGGGGAGGGGGAGCGTAAAAAAGTTTTAAATTCTTCTGTGAGACGCTTACCTGAGTATTCTCTGCCATTGCTGGGTAATATTTTTGCGAATTCTAACCAGCGAAGCGCCAGAGTCAGTAAGCGGATTTTAGGACATAGTTTATCAGGGTGATTTGATGGAGCTGCGAAATAGTTCTGATAAGGTCTCAATTTTATTCTCTAGTATGTCAGAGTTTCATTTATTTTTATACTTTTTGATGCGCTCAAAATAAGAGTATCTTTGGTATCAGTTAGCAGCTTATATAATTTGTGCTTCTTATTACGCTTATACAGTTAATGTAATAAGCACAATTTTCTCATTGTTAGGAGAAGGCAAGTGACGCCAACCAAGTAAAATACAGGAAAAACACGACGTTTCGGGACCGGCTCGGCCCCTTCTTCACGGTGTGACTACGGGCGAGCGCAGCTTGGCTTTTTAAGCCCCTGTGTGGAGGGCCTGCGGGTCAATGGCCGCAGCCCATGGACGTAGGATGAGGGGAGAGTCCCCAGGGAACGATTAACATTCTCTCGTGTTTGCTGTATGTGCCACGACTCGAGTAGAAGCCTCCTACAGCAAACACGAGAGAATGTTAATCGTTCCCTGGGGACTCTCCCCTCATCCTACGTCCATGGGCTGCGGCCATTGACCCGCAGGCCCTCCACACAGGGGCTTAAAAAGCCAAGCTGCGCTCGCCCGTAGTCACACCGTGAAGAAGGGGCCGAGCCGGTCCCGAAACGTCGTGTTTTTCCTGTATTTTACTTGGTTGGCGTCACTTGCCTTCTCCTAACATTAAATTTCCCAACCAGACAGACTTCTGTCGAATGTTTTCTTTTGAATTTTCTCATTGTTTTGTATAGCCTCTTTAATTCTGGAACGATTTGCACGTTATAAGCTAGAATGAAGGTGTCAATGAAGAATTCATAAGCGCACGCCGCACTGATTTTTTATCGACATCAGACAAGTCTACAACTAGATACTCATGCGAAATATTTCTAGAGAACCTTCCATTACACACTGGTACAAAACTTTCCCGTGAAGCTCACGTTCGGAACCTCCTTCTGGCAAAACAAGTATATGCCTATATGAATACTTATGTCGCAACATGTAACTCCTTGGGATATGTGCGCAAAATTAAATTTTGTTAAGAATATATTGCCACGTATCATTGTTGTGTCTGTTCGTTCGCGCAAGGCCGCAGGAAAGGGGTGTTATCATATTTGTTCGTGACCACAACTCTCAGGCAAGAAATTATGCAGGCATGTCATGATGAACCGACTGCAGGGCATTGCTCGCACGTTGCACCGCATCCAGGAGAAGTACTATTGGCCGCGGCTAGCTACCGACGTTTCCCGTTACGTGAAAACGTGCCGTGAGTGTCAGCGACGCAAAACGCCTCCGACTAGACCAGCCGGACTCCTGAACTCCGTACCACCGCCAACTAAGCCCTTTCAGCAAATGGGGATGGACCTCCTCGGCCCCTTTCCGACTTCGTCATCAGGTAACAAGTGGATCATCGTGGCCACCGACTACATGACCCGCTACGCCGAAGCAAAAGCGTTGCCTAGTGGTACCGCAACAGAAGTCGCAAAATTTTTTGTCGAACAAATTCTCGTGCGACACGGCGCCCCCGAAGTGCTCATTACAGACAGAGGAACGGCATTTACAGCGGAGCTGACGGAAGCCATTTTAAACTACAGCCAGACAAGCCGTCGGAGGACAACTGCCTATCATCCACAAACCAACGGACTCGCAGAGCGTCTGAACAAGACCATCGCAGACATGCTCTCCATGTACATCGACGCCGAACACAAGACGTGGGACTCCATTCTGCCCTACGTGATCTTCGCCTATAATACTGCCGTCCAGGAGACAACCAGGTTTACCCCATTCCAGCTGGTATACGGCAGGAAGCCCACGACAACACTCGACGCAATGCTCCCGCACGTTTCCGACGAAGACAACCTCGACGTCGCCGCCTACCTTCATCGCGCCGAGGAAGCCCAAAGACTTGCGCGGCTTCGCATTCAAGACCAGCAGCACACCGACGCCCGACGCTACAATCTGCGCCGACGAGACACGCAGTACAATCCAGGTGATCGTGTTTGGATATGGACGCCAGTTCGCCGCCGTGGATTGAGTGAAAAGTTGCTGCGACGCTACTTTGGCCCGTACAGGGTTGTCCGTGGCATCGGTGACCTCGACTATGAAGTTATCCCCGAGGGCACGACAGCATCTCAGCGACGCCGCACACGGTACATGTCGTACGCCTGAAGCCATATTATGAACGCTAAAGGACTCGAAATTTGCATTCTCTGTGTTTATTTTCATTTTAAAGCACCGAGACGATGCTTCTTTGAGAGGGGGGCAATGCCACGTATCATTGTTGTGTCTGTTCGTTCGCGCAAGGCCGCAGGAAAGGGGTGTTATCATTTTTGTTCGTGACGCGAGAAGCGACCGGACTAATCTCGATTGATCACAGGTATGCCGAGCTGCATCTACGTGTTTCCATATTACTCTAGATGATCTGGACCTGTTATCTCGAAGTTTCCTTGCCTGCTTTAAATTGAACGATGCCGCGAGCAGCGGGCATTCATAGTTCGACGACTGACGAGCACGTTTGTTGCTTACGCCGCCGCCGAGTGATTCAGTTCTTTTGCGGGCGCAAGTCAGCCCAAATAAAGAGCTTCGTTTACAAGACTTCTTGGTGTCTTCCTGACCGCTGGACTGCCGTCACTACAACGTGACAATATTGATGCAATATTTGGGAGTCTGGGCTATTAGGTCGCTGTGCTAATCATATTCAAAACACAATATCTGTGTAAAACACCAAAATAAGCATTACTCATCGCTGCACATGTCATGTCTGCCTTGAAGTCACTATCAATGATTGCATAGTACTTATTCCTCATTGCCAAACTTAAGATTTTATGGTTTCAATAAATGAACTCATATTACAGGACGGCGGCCTGTAGATCACGGACATTACAATGTTTCCTGATATAACTAAAGTATTTCAGCATCGCCCAATAGGTAACACAATGCGTTAAAAATTTCGCACTGAAAGTGGGCATCACGAAACACGCATACACCACCTTCACGAGTGGCTTTCTGATTTAAGGAAACTGTTGAAAATAAATGCTATTCACAGATATCGCTGTCGGTCAGCCAAGTCATCGAAATCATAATTAAATGGGAAAGCAAAGTTGCCTAACAAGACAGAGAATTCTTCTCGCTTATTCCTGACCGATTTAGCGTCTAGACGAAAACATTCAGATATTGACGATCTTTTCAGTTCAAAGAGGACAGCCGCCGCGGTGGCTCAGCGGTTATGGTGCTCGGCTGCTGACCCGAAAGACGCGGGTTCGATCCCGGCCGCGGCGGCTGGAATTTCTTTGGAGGAGAAATTCTAGAGGCCCGTGTACTGTGCGATGTCAGTGCACGTTAAAGAACCCCAGGTGGTCGAAATTTCCGGAGCCCTCCACTACGGCGTCTCTCATAGCCTTAGTCGCTTTGGGACGTTAAACCCCATAAACCAAACCAATCAAAGAGGACACTATTAACGATTTCGCAACGGATAGGACATGCTTTAGGTGCCATCATGGTGTCAAGTCATTGTGCGCAACAGTCACAAATGCTACTGCTTTACGACCTTTGATCTACAATGCCACTCTGATCTAGGATGATTTCAGCAGAATCACATTACCTTTGCAGACCACGCCCCTTACCGTTAGAGCACCAAAAAAACCGGAAGTTGTTTTTCTTAGCCCAATATTTACTGTGCAGAAGTTGCAATTTCGTTCTTTGGGTAAGGTTCTGGCACGAGTAAATATTTTGACTTTTTCTGCTAAAGATTTCCTGTGTTGAAGCCATTGGTCTCATTGTGCTTGTAATTGAATCCCACAATAATGGCTGGTATCTTCAGTTCAGTGCATTTCAGTTCAGTGCATTTATTTATCTTGTTCGCTTTTGCGGGAAGCCAGTGGCATGCCTGACTGACGTCTCACTAATTTCTGCAACATCAAGTTCTTTAGCATCTTAGATTTCGAAAATAAAAATATTGTGTTCGACTACGACGTTGAATGCCTACGAAAGCGATATTGCGCCCTAAATCCAAAAGTAACAAGGCAATAATTTAATAGCCTAGTGGTGTTTTAACTACCGACTACCAAGAAGTGTCGGCCATGGCGCACGATCTCTCTGCACAGACCGCATTGTCACACATTCACAACTGTGTAAACAAAATCTACACAGGTTGAAAAAACCGCCGGTATAGCGTAGTTATTCTAATGTAACGCGAGTTTTTTTTTTTGCAAAAATTACAAGCGAAAAGTCTCCCCTCGCGTTATAAGGGAAGAAAAAGCGCAGAAAGTGTCATAAATACGCCATTTTTACTCGCATACTGGTTTACGGCTACGTGCACGTCGACCCACAAATGCGGCAACCAGAAAAAAGGAAGTCAAAAAAAATTTGACTGCCGCATTGATCGAACAACCGAAGCGTCGTGTCGCAAATATTTAACCACGGCGACCGGCACGGAATGTCACGTTACAATATGAGAACAGCGGCAGAACAGAGAAAGCCTGTTCACAGCCGAAGATGCACTTGCGCACCGACAGGGAATTCGACGCATCGTCCCGAGGCAACAAGGTAGAACACGCCAGTTGTAGAGGCCGTTTCATTTTGTTACGGTTGGGCATACACTGGGTAGACACCCTCAGCATCTGCAGCGCCGCTGTGTCGCAAGCTACCGTTAGCAACCCAATTCAGGTGGACGTAAAAGGCCCTTTCAGTACTTACCTCAGTACCTCACGCACTATTCAGAAGCTTCAAACTCGCGTGCTTTTCGACTTCTCCCCACGATGGACGACGGATCGCTAAAGGTGCTACCGAGAACGTTCACCAACATTCGGGGGGCCTGACTCGCCTCATGATTCAGCGACTGGGAGAAGTTTCCTTCTTACGACGAGGCCTCTAAAGCGCGCGCTCCAAATGATGACGGCGTGCCAGAACTCCGTACTTATGATATCAGTGTTATCTGATAAGGTTTTTTCTCGGTTAACACGAGAAAGAAATGGCGCGCGAAACCTTCCAGAGATAATAATGGCTGCATATTCCCGACGGAGTGAAGGTTGAAAAGAGTGCCCTCGCCTTCCTCTGTAGTCGAGCCAAAGGAATGCCATTTTTTGAGGTACTTATTAGTGAACTTCTACCTATCGAACTATCAGTACATTAAACTACCATTGTTCGTGTTGCTTGCGCTTTTTTTTTAGAGAGTTGGCTTTACTCACCAGGGTACAGCTTCGGAAAACGCCTTATGCCGGTACTTTGACCTTCACGATAAACCGAAGTCAAAGCGGGACTTTTCGCTTCCGTCGAGCTATGTCTCTCAGCATAGTCACGAGAACAACAAGTTTGGTTCAGTCGTTCATTATGATTACTGCTCCGAATTAATTACGGTTAATTGGCTAGTTGCAATTCAAACCAAACTGCGCTATAGCATCAAAGCTTATACCGTTCGAAAGCTTAGGTCAAGTGCTAGTTAACGACCTGAATTCGTCATCATCTTCATCAGCATGACTAGTATACCACTGGAGGGCAGAGGCCTCTCTGGTGTCTCTCCAATTAGCCCTGTCCGTTGCCAGCGGCGGCCTCTGTATCCCAACAAACTTTTTATTCTCATCCGCCCACCTTACTTTCTGCCGTACCCTGCTACGCTTGCTTTCTCTTGGAATCCACTCCGTTACCCTTAAAGGCCTAATTGACCGAAATTTTTCAAACCGTAAAAAGGTTGTTTTTTCATAGTACACCCCCCTATTATGCTACCTACAAAACATTACGCTCCAGTTTCAAGCAGTTACGGTGCCAGAGGCGCGCAAAGATCGGAGTTTTCAATACCGAAACTGGAAAAACGGGCGCCATTGCCGCCCGCCGGAAGTGACGCACGTTTGAGAATAGAGTCCGGACAGGTTCGGAGCGTCTGCTCGTTGCGGCTCGAGCAAAGCGCTGGTACCGGCAGCGCGTGCAGCACTTTGTGCGATAAATACTGGTTATATGTGAAAACACACATCTTAAAACGGATGAAACGCCATAGAAAAAGTTTTAAACGTGTTTTATTTGCTGTAGTAGACCAGAAAACTCCTGGCTCAACCCCAGCGAATATGATCGCGTTGCAATGCTAGTCAATGTATTTTGCCTGGCAGTATTCGATTACAGCTTGTGCAAAGTTCGGACATAGCGGACAAAAGAAGCATATTCAAATGGATGCCAAGTAGAAGTGCTTGTATTATCAATTCAGCTTTTTTGAGCGGGCACGCGCGTGCCAACAGCACATGTGTGCTCTGCTGTGGGTGCAATATGGTTGTTGTCTTGATAAAAAAAAATAACCTGCCTTCTCCTTTTCCTTCTCATTTTTCTCCTCCGTCGAAAGGTATTCCTGCCTGTGCATAGAAATTTGTAACAGGTGCTGTGAACGCGAAATAAATAAATAAAAACAGCTGGACGTCTAAAAAGGGAGCTCAAGAAAATTAAGCGCTGCGTTAAGCGAAAGAATATGCAGAAGCAAGATTTGTGCTGCAAAATAAATATACATTTTTCTCTTCGAGGACCGTGGCATCAATGCGGTGCTGATGGTGGGCTGGTTCATCTTTGCGCGCCTCGGTCGGCATGTATGCGCGTTGCGAAATACATGCCGATTCAAATGAACAAAATCTTATGCGCTGCGTTCATTACTGTATTTGCCTAGAACCACTTAAAGCCCGTGTACTGCAGGGGCGGAAAAGTTTTTCTAATCTTTTCAAACCACACACCTGGGCAGAACGATGTGGTTGCCGGACCCCAGTCGACCGTATACGCCCACCGCGCAAATTACCGTAGGCAGTGTGTCTGTATCGACTGAGTAATAATGCAGAACATGTAATCAAAAAGGTGTTGTCTTCCTTTGAAAATATTATCATTCAAATAACATGCGTTCAGTTCTATGAGGTCTTGCAGACGCGCCTTGAATGATAACGCTGACTTAGCTTCCTGTAATCGACCTCAAGTATGAATGGCGTGAGGCAGTAAGAAATTCGACGTTTTCAGTAACGCTCATGTGGCCTTCCAGGATTCTCAGCCCGGCCTGAGAATCCGGGCGTAGTGCCGCAATGCACGACGGCACTATTGCGCATTGGGCAGAGTTGTACCTGCAATAAACGCGTGCATATCTGGATTCCTTTTCAGACGGTGTAAACAACGTGCCGTCAAAAGGTCGTTGCTCGATGAGCAAAGCCGTCCACTTTAGCTTCTGAACCGGCTAAGCTAGCTTGTGCGAGCGGTCCCCCGTCCTCTTTATTCTCCCGATTAGAAACGCCTCGAAGCGTTCTCCGAATTATAACCCTCTTGGTTCGTGGCATGCTTTGCCGATCGGGCCAGAAACACGTACGTGCTCTGTTGCATGATGTAGACCGGGAAAGGTCTGTTGACAAAATCCAACCCACAAAAGGGGTTAGCGCGAGGCAGACGCGTCAGTCACCCACCATTTTTTTTTTTTGAAGAAGAGAGGGGAATTCACGTTAAAACCTGAGCTGCAGACAGCTTACACCAGCTTTCGAGATCGGGGGAGAAGGGCAGTGGCCGAGAGGTATACATGGTGCTTTCTGCATTCTTCGTATTCCTTTCCGTGGCCACGCACTTCGTTGACATGATGCCAGCAGTTAATTTTTCTCGGAGACCATCGAGCTTCGCGATGAAAACAGCCAGAAACGCGCCAGAAGGAGCTTACAAGGGGCGCGCACTCACTTCAGAACGCCTGAAACTGGCGAGCCGGCGATGCCGGTGTCTCAATTGTGCGTCATTTCCGGTCAGGTTTGTTAGTTGTCCAGCACACCGCTAGGTGACTGCGTCGTCTGCTACAGAGGTTTTTCAACGCTTCTAACTAAAATTCTAGACGCTTCACAGCCCTAATATTCAATATGAATATTGTTCATAACATGCACACTATATCGAGCACAAAATTAGCCGAAGTAAACTTTCGGTCAAGTAGGCCTTTAAGGGCCAGCGGTTATCTTGCCTTCGCATTACATGCCCTGCCCAAGCCCATTTCTTCCTAATGATTTCGAGTAGAATGTAATTAACCTGCGTTATTTCCCTCACCCACTTCGCCCGCTTCCGATCTTTTAACGTTGCACCTATCATTTTTCTTTCCATAGCTCGCTGTTTTGTCCTTAACTTAAGCTGAACCCTCTTTGTTAGCCTCCACGTTTCTGTCCCATAGGTGAGTACCGGTAAGATACGGGTGTTGTACACTTTTCTCTTGAGGGATATTGGTAAACTGCCATTCATGATCTGAGAGAACCTTCAATATGCGCACAACCCTATTCTTATTCTTCTAGTTATTTCCTTCTCATGATCCAGATCAGCGGTCACAACCTGCCCTAAGTAGACATATTCTCTTACTACTTCCAGCACCTCGCTACGAATTGCGAACTGCTGCTCCCTTGCTAGGCTGTTGAACATTACTTTGGTTTTCTGCATGTTAATTTTAAGGCCTACCGTTCTACTATCACTGATTGATAGTGTGAATATGGTCTGTTGTCGAGTACCCTTTACGGAAGCCTGCCTCATCTTGTGCCTGATTGAAGTCTAAGGTTGTCCTGATTCTATTTGCAATTACCATAGTAAATATCTTGCAGGCAACAGACAGTAAGCTGATCGGTCTGTATTTTTCAAGTCCTTGACATCTCCTTTCCTATGATTTAAGATAACGTTAGCGTTCTTCCAGCCTTAGTAATTAATTAACCCGAATTAATTTGCGATATTTAGTTAACTGCAATTAAAAGCAAACAGCGCAATAGCATCGAGTCACGTACCATTCGAAAACTTAGGTTCAGTGCAAATGCACTGTGTTAGATAGCGACCCGAACTAATTAGCGGTAATGAGCTAATTGCAATTAAAAACGAACTATGTGCTACAGCATTAAGTCATAGCGTTGAGAAGCTTAGGTAGAGTGAAAATGAGCTGTTCTAATTAGAGACCGAGTAATACTGATAATTATTTGCAAATAAAACTAAACAAGCATAACCACACAGCTAACGCTGTACCAACTAGACTTGAGAGAGTTTAACCGTTGCCATTTTTTTGGCCTGTGCCGGGCCCGCAAAGGCAATCCTCCCGTTATAATCACTTGATTTCTTTCTTCATGTTTTATGCCCGCAAATTCGACCCTCTTATCACATTCGCGTAAATACGGTGATAATATAGTGTTTGCCGACTTGAAAATAGCTGCACCTATTTCTTAATTGAACAGGTCTAGTCAGTCCTGTTTTGTACCGAGAGCTACATTGGCCGTATTCTCGCGTTTAGCTGTGGCCGGTGGCCACACCGCGAGCTGAGCCGTTGCCCAGCAACCGCCGCAGTTGGCAGCACCGCTCGCCGCGCCATCTGGCATGACGTCCGAGGAGGAGCCGGTGAAACTGCGTTGCAACAACAGAGGAGGAGACGGCGTTGCATCATATATATGGAAGGGGCGGCTCGGTGGGATTCGTCGGCACATATGGAAAGTGAGTCGGAGAGACTGAAAAAAGCCAGGGTTCGTCGTCAGAACGAAACCAAGAGGAGGAAGCGAGCCCAGGAGACGGAGGAAGAACGAACCGCACGCCTCGAGAAGTGTCGTAAGTACGAAGCGGCCAGGCGAACGGACTCAGACGAGGGTGGTTCGTCGTCTAGTTCGGCATCTCGTGCCAGGGCCGCGGATCAAGGACGCAAAGAAACCAGGAGGAGTCAACGAGCTGCGGAGACAGAAAAAGGTCGTGCTCGGCGTATCGAACAGAGACGGCAGAGCGATGCAGCTCAAGAGATGTAACCGTAGAGATAACCAAGCTAAACAATAAGATTAATCGTACCTCTCGCTACGCACATCCAGGCATAAGCGACTTATGTCACAGCCAATTTTTCGCGCTAGCATACATGTCGTTAACCTCGTCGCTCCATTTTTGAGGTGAATTAAGTGAAACAAAATTAGAACAATTAGCATATCAGCACATCTACACTGTTAACATGCCAGCACATCACAAGCAGTGCAGTGAATAAATTCAATTCAAGCGAAAGAGCGTTAAAACCTCGCAGAAATTCGCCCTCAACAGCAGATACCTTACCTTGTTCTCTGAAAGTAGCCAAGAAACTGCTGGTTCCGGAATGCCACGAGGAAAGCACTCCAGAGTAACGGCGCCACCTTCGACAACATAGATCTCCTCGGCGTCTGCCTCCTCGAAATAAGGAGGAACTGAAACGAAAGAGTCACCACCCTTACAACAATTTCTTTACACAGTCTATAAACTGTGAATGGACTTTGTCTATAAAGTCTATAGTCCTCTATAGAAAAATCCTAGAGAAAACTATATGGGCATTACCAATCTCACAGACAGTCTACAGAAAATTACAGATTTATCGCCATCCACTCTGTAGACTTTTCTCCATATGTAGTCAATGTGCTGGGAATGAACAAATGGAAATATCTATTGGAAGAAATAGTGCATATAAGAACCCTTTAAACTATAGACCACAATTACAAGGGCATACTAATACGCTTTTGCTCACGCCACCTTTGTAAAGAAAACGACCTTTTACGGCTCACTTTTACGACGCAAAATTAGGCAAGGGGGCAGAAAACACCTCTCACCGCTAAGAAGTGCCTCGGGTTTTTCCTGCTACGCCATGCTTCTTCTTAGCTTGTGAGCGAAATTTTGGGCGTCACTATAGACTTCACAGTGATATACTGTCTTGCCGTAATATCTCTTGATAAAATTGCCATTACAAATGAAGCGTTTTTTACACCCCTAACAGATAGCGAGTGTAACAAGTTATATAACTAGCTATAAATGAATAGTCCGTGATCAATTCTTAAACCCAGAATGGAAGAACACGTGTCAGTGTTATCACAAACTTTTGTAAAAACATTGGCTAATCTTTAGGTCAAAGTCCAGGTTTATGAAAGGCAAAAGCACCCTAAATTTGCTATAAAGCTTCTCTTTTATTATTACTGCTTTTCATATAAATTAAATTCCCTCATCGCAATTTCGAGATAGTCATTAAAAATATGAAAACGCATTTCGACGAAGGATTGCAGATTTTTTATTTCAAGCTTCTTTTACGGATAGGTATCAGATGGTAAGGCTTGAAAATTCAGCAAGCAACGTAATGTTAGTTAAGTTTGAAATGCCGGAAGGCTCCACCATTGCCTCACTTCTTGTTATTATTTATACTAGTGATGTAAGTGCAATTTCAGTTCCAGCAGAAAAGTCACGAAAATGCGCCGCAGAAAAATATACAAACTTCCTTAGGTAACATTGCACTGTTGACAGCTTAGATGGCCACAAAAACAGAACAAATTTGACTGCAACCTCTTCAACAGTAACATAAGGAGAATTGCTCTCTCCCTGCTCTAGCGTACATTTCAACCGCTAAGTATTTAGGCTTATATAGAGTAGAATATTTCAGTTCAGGGGAACACATTAGGCATATATGTAAAAGTGTGGTACTGTAGCAGCATACATCTAGAAATTCCGTGATGGCGCAAATATGAACCCGCTATAAGGTGTACGAAGCTCTAGCAGAGAGCCCCCTTTGGTAGGGTATAACTATATATGAAAATTGCTAGTTGCGTCGATAAACAACCGTTAACAAACCTTTCTGCAGAATATGAAAAAGTATAAAATATATAGAACAAACTGCACAAGACACGCACAGAAGAAATATTGAAATATATCGCCTGATTCAATTTCTTATGTCTACTTTGTATTGTCCTCTCGGTACTATAAATATGAATAAACAACATCATTCCCAACAGAAAGAACATTTAGAGCGATATAAAGATATATTCAGCGAGGATGCACCAATAAGGAGAAAAAAAATAAGACTGGACTGGTTGTGAAGTTTTAACGTCCAAAAGCGACTCAGGCTATGAAGTACATCGAGTCAGTAGTAACATGAACAAAAAATTGAAAAAGATATTAATGAATTGGTGCTCTTGTCATAATTTGTATTTTATGTCTAACGCGACTGGTTCTTTTACGCTTTGGACAAAAAGAAAATTCGTTGATGATAGCTATACAGTTTGGCTTGCACCTATGTATTCATGACTTGCCTGTGTTGACTGCTAGTGGAGTGCAAGTGCCTTTTTCGTTTTTTGGTTTGCTGTTGTTGAAAACTACACCCACACCTTATGGGACAGCCTCGGTGGTCTTGTTGTTTTGAGAGTACTTTTGAATTGCGCATATTTGCCCGGTCCGTCCCTGCTGACCTTACCACCCACCAGCAAGCACTGTATGCTTGAGTGTGGCAGAAAAAGTGCAGCAAGCAAAATCCTGAGCAAGCGTGCATGAAGGCCGCTTTTTCCGTGCTCCTGCAGCTTATGGCGGTGGAAACTCGTGAAAATATTAAATATAAGCACAGCCTCACTAAGCCCGTGCTCACTACTGAGTTTTCGGCAAGTTTGCTTCGTCATAAAGCCCAGGAGCGCAGAAAAAGCAGCCGTTGCGCACGCCAGCTAAATATTTGGCCGGCTGTGCTCATGGAAAAACAGGTGCAACAAACAATATTATTATTGATAATATTGCTATAAAACATGCACAAGGCAATAGAGAAATTACAAGTGCAGGTGCAATACAAGCCAAATATGACAAAGGGGCTGTTCTGTTCACGGATATCGAAGGAGTTTTACTAAGCTGGAAACTACACGCGGAGCTGATTTCTCGTGAGCAGCTCAGGTGAATGCAGGCGCAAGCAGAAAATAACTCGCAGAGTACTCGCCGAGGACGTGCAGGAAGCTGGTAAAGCTGGCTTCGCCGGCCGCGTTGCTAGCCGTGCACGTGTAGTAGCCTGCGTCCTCAGGCTGGACGTGGCTCACTCGAAGCTCGCTGGCGTCTCCGGTGGCCAGCGCCAGATTGGCCGGCAGGCTGTCCAGTGCCATGGGGCGGCCGTCCAGTCGCCAGGTGGTGGACACCGCGGAGCTGTCCGTGTCTTTGACGATAAACGGGCAGCGAACGGTGACATCTTCGCCTTGCCTCGCCATCAGCACGTTGGTGGTGCCTGTCTTGGCGCCAAAGTCGGGGGGCTCTGGCAGTAGAACGAGAGAAAAGAAAAGGCGTGTACGCGGGCACATACGAGGGGGTACCTAAAAGAAACCGGACTTATTTTGTTTGAACTTATTTGTTCACATTTTAAGCACAGACCTTCAATCTCCTTCAAAGTATTCCCCACTTGCAATGATACGCTTGTCGAATCTTTCATTCCATTTTTCAAAACATTGTTTAAATTCATCTTTTGTGATGCTTGACAGTGCCTCCGTCGTTTTCTTCTTCACCTCAGCAACATCAGCGAAACGCTTTCCATTCACCTATTTTTTCATTCTAGGAAACAAAGAATGTAGCACGGGACAAGGTCGGGAGAGTATGAGGGTTGAGGAATAGGGCTCATGCCATTTTTGGTCCAACACTGTCGTAGAGACAGGGCTATGTGAGCAGGGGCGTTGCCATGATGGAAAAACCAGTCACCCGACCGCCACAAATCTGGCCGCTTCCACCGCACACTGTTGCCCAATCTTTTCAAAACATCCAAATAGAAAGCCTGGCTAACTGTCTGAACCTGCGGAACAAATTCTCAATGGACGACTCCTCTCACGTCGAAAAAACAAATCAGCATTGTTTTGAGGTTTGGTTTCACCTGACGAGCTTTCTTTAGGCGAGGTGAATTTGAAGTTTTCCATTGGCATGATTGTTGCTTTTATTCAGGATTCGATTCAGGAACACTTGAGTTGTCCCCATAGTATCATCCTTGTACGTCTTTCTTAATATTTCAAGAGTTTATATTCAACTTTTTCCGAGCAAAAATCAGAATTCCACCAGCGCACGCTGTTCACGAAAATCAGCCATTGTAAAAACGACATTCACACAAAACAGTCGTCACTCTAAAACTCTGCCTAAACTAGTCTGACCTCCTTCAACGGCGGCCTCGGCTTACTGACTCTGGAATGTTCGTTCTATGCGCTCCTAGTGGCAAAACGCGGTACCACAGAAGCTTTGCCGACCAAAAAATTTAGTCCGGTTTCATTTGGGTACTCCCTCGTATGTGTCTCGTCGGCTATAGAAATCCGTAAAGGAACAATTAAAGCGCAAGCTTGAAGTACATAGTTGGAAGAGTGTAATAACGCGAGAGCATTTCAGCGCACGTTGTAGTGCCGGAGCTCCCATTTCGCTGGCTGGCCCCCCTGGAAACAGGCGCTGCGCGCTCGCCGACGCTCAAAGCAGGCCCAGACTTTCTCGGACAAGTCGCGACATGCAGCGTGACTCATCCCGTCGCCGCGGCGCTGACACGGACCCTTCCTCCTCTCCTCCTCTCCGTCGGTGCGAACTCCTCCGCCGCTCGCCGGCTCTCGACCATTGGTCTAATTGGAACGGTGGCCAGTGATTGGAGGATTTGAACGGCTGGCTGCCGTAACCGTTACCAGCGGCTATAAAAACGGAGCCGCGCTGAACCCGAGCAGCAGACGGGCAGCAGAAGAGCCATCACGCCGGAGCTACGCTCGCCGCCGGGGCCGCTCTTCTTCTTTGTGCTAGCCCGTGGTGCTCTTGGCCCTTGTATCATGTAAAAGTCCTTGTACACACTGTACATAAAGTTCATTTGACTCACCGTCGCCTCGACCGTTCCTTGGCTCGGACTCCCAGTCCCAACAGTGGTGGCAGCGGTGGGATGCCAAAGTCCCAACAGTGGTGGCAGCGGTGGGATGCCAAAACCCAACAGTGGATGGCAGCTGCGGGATCGACCGGCGTCAGCTACCTCGGCGCGGTGAGTGCCTGATGTTTTCCCCTCAATTCGCCAGACTGCTCTAGCACACGTGATTGTAGTTTAGAGTAGGGCTGTGTGTAGCACTGTAGAAAGCTTGGCTGTTTCGAGCCAAGTCGGAGCGCTTTGAAACGAAAGCTGGTGCAGAGGGAGTAAGCGAGGCGTTTTGGAAAGAATTACTTGCGCGTGTCATGCTAGTAGTGCTATAGTAGTGAACGGCAAGGGAATTCTAAGAAAAGGGCAAACTACAAGAGGCTATTGTGCGCGATGGAGAACTTCAAAGTGAAGGAACTCATCGAAATTTGTGAAGAGTTGGGCTTTGATTTAGGCCCCGCAAAACGAAAGCATGCGATTCTTGAGATCATGCGGGCAAAGGAAGTAACGGCTGAGGAAGCCAATGAGGCCTGGGATGAGATCAAAGAACGCCGTGAGCGCGAGGCCGAAGAGGCAGAAAAACAGAAGCAGCTTGAGCGCGAAGAGGTAGAAAAACAGAGGCAGCTTCAGATAAAACGGCGTGCTCACGCTAAGAAACTGATGGACCTCGAGCTTGAAGCGCATGAGATCGATTTCGAGAGATATAAAATATTGTCCGCTGTGCATGAGACTAACGGTCAGCAGCCGAGAGACAGGCCGCAGCCCTTCGTGATCGCCGAAGATATGGCGAAATATTTGGCGGAGTTCGAGCGCGTCTGCGAGAGAAAGCGCGTTGAGCGGAATGGTTGGGCACAGAAGTTGGTAGCCGTGCTTTCTAGCGAAGCGTATGACGTTGTAAAGCGCCTGTTGGCGACGGCTTGGCGGACTACGATGAGCTGAAAGGCTTTTTACTGACAAGATATAACGTGTCACCGCTGGACCTTCGCCAAAGGTACCTGCGAGAGAATAGCACCCCATCGTTTTACGATTTTCCCTACCAGTTTAAAGCCGACATTTTAGAGTGGCTCGAAAGTGCTGAAGGGTCGGAAGATCGTGACGCAGAGGTAGAGTGCGTAGCTGTAGAGCAGAGCTGCCAATGCGGCACAGAGGAACGTAGTCCGTACTTGGCAGATGTAACTGCTGCGGTAACAGTGGGAATTGCCCCGCATTCGCCAACCGAGAAAACCTCTATACCATCGGATAAAGTAGTCACAGTATCGGACGATGCACTTACAGAGGTCTCGCCCATTGAAATTGTGGCGGAGTTACCGGAAAGCGAATCTCATAGCGCTTCGAAAGCAGGAGAAGTTGCCGAACAGGGCAGAGAGGACGTCCGTCTGGACATTAATGAAAACGCCTGCGCCGACGCAAGCGAAGTAAATGAGGACGGCACACCGCGTTGTGCAGCGCGTTCGGCAGAGATGCAGAAACCCGACACTTACGATCAACGGAAGCAGGCGCATGTAGAGTTTGCGGACGCTGAGTTGTGCGTTGGTGTCTCTGGCGAGGAATGCGAAACGAGTCCCGTGCTTTCGCTCTGCTCTGAGCTTTGCGACTTTCCAGAAAGCAGCTGCAGTAGCGGGAACACCGCGACAGAGTGCAGAGCCGACCCTCATCCGCTATCAGCTGAAACGCGCCAGGAGCACGACGCGAGCTGCGCGTCAACACTAATGTCAGGAGAAAACACTGGTTCGTCTGCGCCTGAAGAAGCTAAGGCGCTGGACGACAGTGGAGAACAGAACGTTCCAGACAACATAGCGGCGGTAGACGTCAACCCGTCCGAGAAACATGAGGCCGAATGCGCACTCAGAGACGCTGAGCAGGAACAGCGCAGCTTTGAGGAACTTGGTGAAGGCGCCAAAGACAGGTCTGATCGAGGTAGCGCACGTGAATCGGCTGAGAATCATAGTGACATTGTCAGAGAACAGGAACCTAGGCGACGGAAGCAGCATGTGCTTCCACAGGAGAAAATGAAAGAAAAGCACAAGAAAGAGAGCTGCAACCGGAAGGAAAGTAACAGCCAGTTCCGAAAAGTGAGCTATCACCACAAGGTGACCGACAAACAGTGCTGCCGCCGAAAGGACAGTAAAGGCAAGCTCAAGAGAGAGAGCTGTCACCGAAAGACGATGGAAGGCAGGCAAAAGAAAGAGTGGTGCCGCCGAAAGATGAAAGGCAGGCATAAGAAAGACAGGCGCCGCCGAAAAGAGAGAAAGGGCAAACGCGCGAAAACGGGTTTCCACCTTCGGAAGCGCCAGCGTCGCCGGCAAAATGACTTCAGTAAAGTCAGTCACGTTGTCAGCCCTGAAACTAGCGTCAGAACCAGAGCTAAAGAAATGTGCGAGGCATTACTATCGCGCAAAGCGAGGTGCATAAGTGTGCCGAGGCAGATGGATCTGGGCAGTAGAATAAACTGCAAAAAGAAATCGTGCAAACATTCGCGCGGAAAAGTGCACCAAGGCACCAAACCGAGATTCAAGAGAGCGCTGCCCGGGAGGCGAAAAATTAAGGAGCGGGACAAGTGTGAATCTTGCCGCCAGCACAGAGAGAGCGAGACGCGCAAAGGCACGTGCTCTCATGCGGGCTCTCGCTTTCCGCTGCATTCACGGGAGAAACCGCGCTCCCATAGAAAGCGGCACGCGCGCGGAAGGAATGCGCGTGTACGGCTCAAAGAGCGAAAGATTGTACGAGGCCGCAGTGACAGGGGCAAGAAAATTGCCAAGAAGAAACCGTCTAAGCGCCCAGCCAAGCACATTTATGGCGATAGAAAGCCGCGATTCGAAATGACGCCACTTAGTAGGTGTAAAATCAAAAGGCCGTGTAGAGGCGAAATACACACCGAGCGGAAAGGCAAACAGATGCGCGAGAAAGTCAAGACTCGTGCAAGGTCTGACTTGCCCCCACGAACAGAGAGAAAGAAAGAACGGTCCCATCGGAAGCGTTGCGCACTCGCTATGGGACGTCGCGACTGGCGCGCGAAGCGCAAAGAAAGGGACAAGTTGCCAGTCTATGAAAGCGAATCGCTCTCGTACTGTAGCTCCCGTAGAAACTGGAAAGACAAGTACAGAGAGAAAGAAAAACGCGTATACCGCGAAAGAGGCAGAGACATTAGCTACCGCGGTAGTAGAGAGAGAAAGAAAAGCGCGTCTACCGTGAAAGAGGCAGGGACGTTAGCTACCACGGTAGTAGAGAGAGAGAGAGAAAAGCGCAGCACAGCGAAAGAGGCAGAGTCACTAGTTTCCGCTGTAGCGGGTGTCGTTTACCGTCCGTTAGAAGCGAGGAAAACGCGAACGTAGACGCACTAAGCCGTGTGTTCTAAGAAAGGCTGGTTTCGCCTCCTCGTGACCTACATTTTGTCTCTTCGCGAACCGCTCTTAAGTTCGCTCGTAGATCGGGGAAAAAATTGATATCCTCATTTGTGGCCTCAGCTGACTGTTTTCCTGGCCGAGTGATCTCAAGAGAGCGAATTTATTTTGCATTCATTTCATTCCGAGTGTTTCATGTGTTTGACACTTTGTTTGGGATAATTACTTTCAAGTTCTTGTATCCCACATGTGTCTCTTGTTGAAGAGGGAACAAAAAGGGGGCAGAACTATTGCTAACGGAGTTTTTGTGACTTTAAGTCTGGTGTATTGACGGGTGAGAGAGGGCACTTGCTCGTGTTGGGTGTTGCCTGTTGTCGGTCGGTTCTTCGCAACATGCAGAACGATCAACGATCGATGCTGAGAAGCAAGCTCTTCCGAAGGACCGAGCGAAGCTGATCCAGTCACCTGGGCGACTAAGCTGCGGAGCAGTGATCCTGTCCTGACGAGAGGGACCCGTTCTCGGGAAGGAGCCTGGAGCTACCTGCGGCTGAACACCGGACGAGAACTTGGAGGAGCCTGGCGTACGAGCGCGCCCCGCATCCGAGCCACGCGGAAGTAGCTCGTCTTCGTGGCGCATTGTCTGGCGGCGGTGGTGCTGTAGTGCCGGAGCTCCCATTTCGCTGGCTGGCCCCCCTGGAAACAAGCGCTGCGCGCTCGCCGACGCTCAAAGCAGGCCCAGACTTTCTCGGACAAGTCGCGACATGCAGCGTGACTCATCCCGCCGCCGCGGCGCCGACACGGACCCTTCCTCCTCTCCTCCTCTCCGTCGGTGCGAACTCCTCCGCCGCTCGCCGGCTCTCGACCATTGGTCTAATTTGAACGGTGGCCAGTGATTGGAGGATTTGAACGGCTGGCTGCCGTAACCGTTACCAGCAGCTATAAAAACGGAGCCGCGCTGAACCCGAGCAGCAGACGGGCAGCAGAAGAGCCATCACGCCGGAGCTACGCTCGCCGCCGGGGCCGCTCTTCTTCTTTGTGCTAGCCCGTGGTGCTCTTGGCCCTTGTATCATGTAAAAGCCCTTGTACATACTGTACATAAACGTTCTTTTTCTCACCGTCGCCTCGACCGTTTCCTGGCTCGGAGCCACAGTCCCAACAACGTTCGGCGGCAACCTCAGATGAGGCAAAGAAATTCTGTTCAGTAGCAACCCTTGAGTGCGAGAACGGTGTTCCCATTGGTCGGTGACGATGCGACGTCGCAGGCATTGGACTATTTAACAAAGAGCATGACGTAACATGAAGAACAACTATGTTACTGCCTACTCCGAGTGTAACGTCACATATTGGTTTATAGGGTCGTGACGTCACACAGAACTAAAATTGATTGAAACATAAATAAGTTGCGATCATAGGATCCCAACATGGCTCAAACGTCATTAGACATCACGGAATGTAAAGTACACGAACTGCAGTGAAAATTGGCATGACATGGGAATCGAACACAAGGCCCTTGGATCGCGAATCAGACACGCTGGCCCCAGCCGTCGAGCCTTGTTGTTCTTCGTTGCCGGAATTTCACCTTGCATCACAAAAACCAAAACAGGGTTTACACGAAAAGAAGAACATATGGCGATAACATAATTGGCCAGAAAGGCTGGCTTCTAGATAAAAAAAATCCTTTGACGTCAACAAAGACTCTTCCTTTGAAAGCCAGTTAGGAACAGAACCAGCAGCTCTTTGCACCTCAAGAAACTGGCGCATGCTTTCCCGAAAGTATATGCGGAAATTCAGTGCACCTAGATCGCAAAAATAAATAGGCATTCGGGAGCGTCAAATACTATGGGCGGCCGTCAACATTATTAAATCGAAAGGTATACCATCCACGTTCTCTATGAAAAAGTACCGGTTGCCATATGTGCATAGCGGAAATTCTTTCTTGATTGTTCTTTGCAGCACATCCCAAAAATAAACCCCTTCCCAGCAAATACAAAAAATGGCCTATCGTCTCCGGTTGTTTGTAATACAACAGTGTGATCCCCATAGTATAAATGAGCCGATTCACTGTAAAATTTAAGTGGTGATATTTGGGTGTGTAATCTAAGAACAACAGTTTTCGTTGGTGATGGAGCCTGCATTTTCTTAAATCGCGTCAGTATATTACTGTTTGCGCGTCCACGGTACAAGGCCCTATAAAAATGTTCTCAGAGAATAACATTAAAAGAATCACTATTTAACGTTTTTCTTTTCAAAGTAGTTAGGTATTTTTTTTTTGCAAAAATGGTCAGATAAAACCTAACAGGAAATTCTATAAAATACCCTGTAATACCTGCTCGAACGACCCAGCTCTAACACCCCAGTCTGGTAACGCACGTCCCAGTCTCACTTGGCAAACAGCACGGAAAATTATGATTTCATTTTTAGATATTAATTTTTATTCACCACAAGACACGCAAGGTCTCCCTTTACCCATGTCCATCGAACGTGCCCCGATGGCCTCGTACCGCTAAGCACCTTGAGGTAGGTTTCACCATTATAAAAGTTTGGAAAAATATCAACACCAAGAGCTGTACCTTGTGATAAAGTTTTTCCCATCGAAGCTGGATTTTAATGACTGTTATGCTGCAGACAAAATTATGATTGGTTGTTAGGAAAAGCGCAGCCCAAGTCTGGATGCACCGAAATTTGTTAATTAGGTTGTGCGAATTGTTTGTTAATTGCGGTGCCAGTGTGGTATTGGAAGAGCAAATTGCCACATGCACTGGGCGGACTGCGTCGATGGCATTGGTGTTGATCTCTCGTTGGAAGTCGAGGAACACGAAATGTGTGTGCACGCACAGACTAAACCGGCCAATCCCCCGGAGTGGGTACATGCCATTAACTCCCTGTGTACAATAACGACTCTGTCTCGAGTCTCTTACTTTCTGCTGCAAGGTGGCGTGAAGACTGTTCTTGATAGGTGTTCATCAACCTAGCTTGTATTTCTTCTCCTTCAATTAATACATTTGTGGCTTTGTGTTGGCATTTTAGTTCGCTTGTTCGCGTTTCATTTGTTGCGGGCAGTACACGTGTTAAGAGGATGGTTAACTGAGCTAGTTGGTTGATAGTTCAGGATGGCTGCAACATAATTGTGAGAACGAGGACAAAGAAAGAAACGAACAGGGCGACGTGCACGAAGCTGCTGTCCACAATCATGCAACAACGAAGAAATCCCACAAACTGTCTCTTGTCACCCGCTGCAAGCTGTTGCCTTTGAATACTGAGGCAGCTTTCTTGACCGATGATAAATGAAGCCACAATAACTGGCGCTAGAAAGCATCAAAATTAAAGGGTACTTAATACTGAGTACTACTTGTTGGGGGGGCTAGCTGGTGCGTGTTGCCAGAAAGAAGGTTGTAGCGCCGAAAAAGACAACACACAGGAAGCGAGACGGGCGAGGCGCACCTTCCAACTGTTTATTCACCGCGAATGCGAATGAATATAGGGCAAGCAATCAAGAGGGGTAGCAAGAACCCCACATGCGCGCGAGGGTTGAAGAAAAATTGAAAAAGAAGATTAGTGAGCGGCACAGGTGTCTCACCCCCGTGTATCTAAAAAGCGGTTTCATTCTAATATATCGTAATTGATGGGTACTAACACAATCACTATGGTTGCTTTTGATATAGAAAGCCTCCAACAGTTCAAGGGCTGTCTAGTCCTTACTTCTGTTCAAAACCTCCATTTTTTTCAGCCTTTCTGCACACTTAATCGTCCTCTCTTCACCGCAGACTTTACAATGATGGGGAAAATGTGAACCAGTACTATTTTGTAAATCCCGATTATGTTCTGCTAATCGGTCGTTAATACAGTGGCCCGTTTTGGCCGACGTACTTCTTTCCGCATCTGATACACGACTTCCTCGGCACATTTAACAAACGGAGCTACATGTCTCTTCTTACATTCAATTTTGTTTGCCTTGTTGGGATAAGTTTTCACAAACAAGGCAGCCAGTTTTGGGGGGCGGAAAAACCACAGGAACCTTGTATCTTGTTGCCACATGCTTCAAATTGTGCGCCACCTTATGGGTGTACGAGATGACAACCGGTCTACTTTTGTGTTGGTGACCTCATCTTGATTGCCTTTTTTACTGCATTCTTTCTTCAGTTTTCTCAGTCAATCTTCTGCGACTGCGCTTAAGATCGACGTTGAAAGCCTGCTGGTTCTAACTCTGGAACCTGGGTTTGAAAGCTTTCGCTCGCTTTATGGCAACATGATTTCTCCAGCGACCCTTTCAGGCACATCTGAGTAATGACGCGTCTTACAGGTTTCGAATGGGAAGAATCATAGGGCATTGATTCTTTTTGCACGCGAGGGCAATACATCCAGCAAAAGCTTTCGTCTTTAAGGATGATGTTAATGTCTAAAAACTGCAACTTATTGCCTTGGCAACTCATGGGTGAAGTCCAAACCTTTTCCAAGTAGTTTAAAATCAGATAAACCTTCTTCCACTGTTTGTGGGTAAGATTCCGGGCCAAGGTTTACGGGCCATGAGCTACTTTCTTTGAATCGAAGGATTTCCGGTAAATCTGACCCGGAGGACTAGGAAAGGTGCTTTCTAGACGGCGTGGACAGCCTCAACTGGACCGCGCCCGTCAACGGAGCTTGACATGACTCGACCACCAAAACAGTCGCCAAGTTCTTCGCCGACCAGAAGCTTCGACTCACACAAGCGGACAAACAAGGCGGACTCGTCGTCATACCGTCTGGCATGTTTAACGGGAAAGCTCATGAGGCTGTGCATAAGAATTTTTGCAAGACCGTAGTTAATCCCGGCAGGCTGAAATCTAATGCGGTTTTTCTATATAAAAGTATCGGCTTGGATTGAATTGCTAAAGGAATTCGGCTTTGCAAAGGAAATAGCTTAAATGTGTTTTTTACCGCCAAAACACATATGGAAGAAATACCGTTTAGGTGTATTGTAAGTGAAAGACGGGCTTGGCAAAGCCATGTCAGTCGTTTCCTTCTAAGACATCTTAACAGTTTAGAAGTTGAAGACCCTTTTCCTTGCAGGAACTCTCTAGATGTTAAATTTTTGCATGACAATAAGTCTTCAGACTATATGTTTTCTGTTGACGTTGTCGATCTGTTCTATTGTATCCTATCTATCTGTTTTCAATTTTTCTACAACCCTCGCGTGCATGTATGGTTCTTCCCACCCCTCTTGATTGTTTGTCCTATATTCATTCGCATTCGTGGCGGATAAACAGTTGGAAGTTGCGCCTGTCGCATCTCGCTTCCTGTGTGTTCTCTTTTTCAGCGCTACAACCCATTTCTGGTACTTAAGACTACTACGTACTGTGAATGCGAATGGATTGGTGTGTCACTGTGGGCTGCTGCTTAACTATACTTAATAGCTAGTGTTGGTAAGTAGTACTAATGTATGAAAGGCCTTTCCGGTGAAGGCTGTTATGCCAAAGACCTCGTGTCTGATGACGTCACTTCCAGATCCGGAACCGTGGTGATGTCACACTTAATTGTCCCGGCCTGGGTTCGAAAGGCGCTTCAAAAGAATGCTTATTTTCTTTCTTTCTCGATGATGTAGTCACTACTGATGACGTCATGAGGTCGCGTGGGTTTTTATAGTCTGTCTTGCACGGTGGTTACACGCCGAATTTTGACTGATGTGCCATGTAAGGCTTTCGTCTTAATAAATCTTTCTCTGTACTCTAGACGCCCAATAATAATAGATATGAACTAGCCGAATTGGCCAGCACTTGATTCAGTGACTCTAACGGGCAACCCAGATCAAGACAGGTTTTCAGTCACGCATTAATCTCAGACGTATGCCATTTTTACCAACAACTGAGCGTTGATGAGGCATGAAATGGAGCAAACGTCGTGTAACGAGGTCGAAGTAAAATTGTCCGTTGTTCATGGCGTTGTCACCACCCCGTGACAATATCGAGAGTGGAAGGAATGACGAAAAGAGCTTGCATAAGTGCACTTGTGGAGTTTTCAACTAGAATGCGAAATAAAGTGATCATTAAATAATGTCGCCCTTAGTCGGGCATTGAACGTCTGCGCGTGCATTATTTTAGATGGCACTGTGATTCAATAAAACCGCAAGGCCATGAGTATTTGACTTTCAACCATCCATCAATGTGACTGAATATTCGTCAATGTTCAGGACCTGGGATTCGCGCTGGGCTGACGTTTACGTTGATAGCCGGGCTGTATTAAGGTCAGCGCTGGAGGTAAACCTTGATCGATCCTTCGTTCCTTAGAATGAAAGTTTGCGCGGAATCTTTGGTGTAATTTGGCGGAAGCCCGAGGCAAAGTCTCTAAGGCTGGTATGCAATCTAGGTCCGAAACTTAGGCCGAAGAATTGGCCAAGGCAGGGCGCAGAAGCATTCCAATGCTATGCGCAGCGTAATCTGCGAAGGTCACGCCAAGGATTTTTTGTTTGGGGTAGTGAATTTGGCTCTATCTCATGCCTATGATGTATTGCCTCTTGCGAGGCCACTAGAAAAAGTGCCCATTTGGGTACTTACCTATGACTGAGAGAACATAGCGAAGCTCATCGCTACCTTCTGCGTTTGTAGCGTCACATGTGTAGACACCGGCGTCAGAAGCAGTAGCAGCGTGAACAAGTAAGCTTTGTCCGCCTGCGAATTGGACAGAATTGTGCCAGTTACATACTACACCAACAGCAATGAACCAGCGACTGCTCTGCGTGCATATGTCAGCGAACGTGCACCGGTTTCACAATGGGCGAACAATATTTGCGCGCGAAGTTTCCGCAGCCTTAAAAGAAGTCACGCCACAGGATTGGGCGTCGTTTTACAAACGTTCCTAGGCGTACATTTATAGCAACAAAGTGCCCAAAAAGTGCTAAAAGGAAGAAATATTAATACCAGCGATAAAATCAACGCAGAATTCAGTTACAAGAAGAAAAATTAACGTAGTAGAAGTAGGGAAGAGCGAAGGTAGTAGAAAGAAACCTTGTTGTTAGTTTTTTTGCGCCACAATTCCAGCTGTACTACTGAATCTACCCTAAACAGAGCTTCAGATGCCAACTTCTTTTCTGGCGAGCAGAAACAATAACAGTGACGGAACCTCCAAGGGAACTATTTTCCGTTTCAAGCAGTAGGAGACTACTCGAGACTGACACGTTGAGACGGCAATCAGGTTGAGACACGTAATGGCAGGTTCTTGCGCCATTACCAGTTTTTTCTTTCAACACAAACCAACTCGCCCAAACTAGAGTTTTACTTAAAGGATTCTCTGGCGAGCGCCATTTTCTAAACCAATATGGCGCATCAGAAAAAAGCCTCATCTCTTCAGAAAATTTATTAGCCTCAATGACAATATTTTTGAAGCCTCTTGTGAATAAAGGTATAACGGATATTAATTTTTAGTGCAATTTCTGTTGCCGCCTTTGTGTATGACAGTCAGTTTGTACTTTTTATAGCATTAGGAAATTCGCCATCCAAAATGACCAAATTAAAAATATGCGTGAGAACAGGAACAGTGGACTGTAAACATATTTTACAGGCTTGATTTGCAAAATATTGATATCAAGAGCTTTGCTACTTTTAAATCGCATGAATGGACTTCAATCGTTTTACTTGGTTACAGGGTGATAAACAAAACTGTTGATAGGGCGCTATCGATTGCAGGTGGTGTGAACTGCAGTCTGTGATCTGCCGTTATGCTATCGACCAATACTTTATTGAAGTGATGGGCTAGCGCTTGACCGGAAAGTTTACGGTTATTGAGTAATATCTTCTCAGGTGTGGCATTCTTATTCTGACGACCAAGGATCTCATTTATGGCTTTCCAAGTGCCTTCCGGTTTATGCTTCGTAATGTCAAGAAAAAGGTGTTCAAAATATGCAGTCTTTGCACGTCGAAGATCAACCTCTAAAAATTTGAAAGATAAAGCTGTTCATAGAGAAGGTTTCTCTAAGTGCACCATAGACTTACGAGAACATAGCTTCTGAAAACGTGGTATTCATTGAAACAAACACACCGAGAGAAAGCCGCTAGTCCTAGACGCTGCTCTGCACAAGCGGAATGAGGCACGGGCGTGTGAATATTAGAAAATTTCGAATAGCAGATTGCATATACTCCTATGTCATTCACTGAACGAATCAACTAGTGCATTATAAAAATTAATCGAAACGACTCGAATTTCTTGAGCTGTTCCCGAACAGTTATTGGGTAGTTGGCTCGAAAACCAAATACACCACTCCAACGTCGCAATGCATGCTGCCGCGATCTGTCTGCGCGAAATGGAAGGTACAGCCTGCAAAACGAGAGATTCGTGAGGCGTCGTTCATATTACTTCGTAGGAGCTCCCAGATTGGATGAAGAGACAGAGCCCAGGCAGGTTTAATAAACCATCAGACATCCCATCACATTACAGCCTGAGTACGCCCACTGCTCGGCAATGGTTTTTCCCATATCTCTGCAGCACAGCCCGTCCTGCGCCAACTGCGGCTACCTTATCCCCGCAGACTTCCTAACCTTATCCGCCGACTTTACTTCCCGCCACCGCCTGCTGCATTCCCTTCTCATAGAATCCTGTCCGGTACACGTTAACTACAATCGGTTATCTTGGCTTCCAATTGTATTACTTGCTCCGTCTATTTCTTCCTCTCGATTTCGACTAGGATGTCACTAACTCACGTTTGTCGCCTGACGCACTCTGCTGTCTTCCTGCCTCTTAAAGTTAGAACTATCATTTTCCTGTCCACATCTCGCTGCGCTGTCCCCATAAGTTGTACCTTTTTAAATAGGCTGCACGTTTCTTCCCCATAGGTAAGTGCCGGTAAGATAGAGCTGTTATATACTTTTGTATTCACGAATACATGTAAACTTCCGTTCATGACGTCAGAGTACCTGCCACATGCCGCTCCGTCCCATTCTTAATATTCCAGTTGTTTCACTCTCGTGGTCTAGATGTGTGGTCACTACCTGCCGTAGGTGGATGTATTCGTTTACTGCTTACAAGCCTCGCTTTGTATCATTAACTGCTGTCCCTTTTATGATCCTTGAACATTACTTTATTTTCTCAATATTAATTTTTAGACTCACCGTTCGGCTTTGCCTGTCTAGGTCATTGATCACGCTTTCTAATTCGTCCCCTCAGCAAGGAAATATCATGGGCGAACCACAGAGTGCTAAGGTATTCCTCATTAAATTTTCTCGCCGTGCGTTTCCAATCAAGATCTTTGAATACTATTTGTAAACAAGAGGTGAATAGCAATGGAGAGATCGTGTCTCTGCCATACACCCTTCCTCTTTAGAATTTTATTCTCTTCTTTGTTTACGGCTAATTGGCTGTGCACCCATTACATATGTCTTGCACTACTTTTACGTAAGGATATTTTACACCATAATTCCGTAATGCTTGTATGACTGGTAACATAGCGACTGGAACGTATGCTTTCTCGTAGACTGCGAAGGCTAATTACAGGGGTTGTTTATATTCTGCGCATTTCTCTATCGACTAATTGATGGTGTGAATGTGGCGTACTGTCGAGTATCAAAGCCTTCCCGGTCTATGGCAGCTTGGGGTCAAAGGTTGTCCCGGTTATCTTACTGATTTCTTTTGTAAATACCATGTAACAAACGGATAGTAGTCTGATCGGTCGTAATTTTCAGTTCCTGACGTCCCGCCCCTTATGTATCAAGATAATGTCAGTGTTCTTCCATGTTCCTTCGGTGCCATCTTAGTTATCAAAATATACTGAGTTCGTGTTGAATACCCTCTAGTGTACATCAAGTTTCTTTTTGCAGATATAGCGACATCTCGGTCAGAGCGCTGCACTTCAGCGCCACCGGCATCGCTTAGCCTTTTCGCACGGCCATTCATTTCGTTCGAATATTCGCAGTATTATTAGATTCATGTTAGATTCAGTTCCACCACTATTCGATTAGGATTCCATTCAGTTTGGAACTAAATTACACGTATTAAGTCCAGTAACAGAACTACAACATTAGCATGTGATTCGCTAATAAAAAAGTTCTACTCACGCTTTCCTACAAACCTACAAACAAGGTTTTCTAAAGCACTATCATTACCTAGCGTGTCACAGCCATCGTTAGAATCACTTTTGTATTGAAAAACTATGTCATTTACCGTCTGGGAGACAAATTCTCTGTTTTCATCATGACCACTGCTTCTCGTTTTTGAGAAGCATTGCCGGCACTGCCATTACTACAGCGTGCTGCCACAGCTGCCAGGCGATGCTCCCCAAGCACCAAAACACGACGCTTGGTGCGACTTCTGCTGGCCTAAGTGTTTAAACCAGAGTTCTAAATCGATAGAAAAGTCTAGTACGTCTTTGGAAGCGAAAGCAAAACAGCATCGATCTCGACGAATGCGACTTAATTTTCACTGGCCTTATGGGTACAACGCCCAATGATGGGTAGAGCACGTGGCTGGGTGCCAGAGGGCTAATCTTTAGAAAGCGGTCGCACCAATCAGAGACGTAAGACCGTGGCGCCAAGTATGTAAGGCTACCGATTAAAAAAGTATGTCGCGCCCGAATGTTACGTGAAATGCTCCATGGCATGAAGATTTCTCTTAATGAAGTTAAGAATGCGCCCTGCGCTCAAGCCAAGGACAAATTAAAGATTACTGCAGATACGCCTAGAAACTTAGAATCTCACAAACTCCCAATATCGCTTAGTTAATTTCAGTAGTGTAGGACTCCCCACACTTTTAAAATATAGGTTTTGTTGTATTTAGCTGGCACGGGTTGGAAAAATGCATTCGAGACGCAGCTGGGGCACAGACAGCGTTCTATTTCGCGCTTTTGTGGATGACCATTTTAAAAAGATATATTTGATGTAACATGATAAAGAGCCAGCAACAAATACTTTGATATCTCTGAAAAACTGGCTGAACAATCCTTCATTAGGTGCATACTGACAACGCCACAAGCCTTTATGCGAGTCCACGTGACGCCCTCTATCGCGATCCTTTGACCCTGATGGTATAAATAGGGCGTTTCGTTTTCTTTCTCTCGGTTTTCCACCTGAGAATATTCCTCCAAAGTCTGATTAAACCCCATCTTAACCCTAAAGTGCGCCTGCAGAAAAATATAGTTTGCGAGAGCACAAACAAGTAAGGAACAGCATTGAAACTAAGGGGCGTCTGGAATTTATTCCAGAGTAGTGCTCGCAGTTGAGCATTTATTATAATTGAGTTCTTTTAACCCTTGATACCCACGGTTAGACCGAATCTGAAGATAAGTTTGAAAGTGTGTTTTAGAACCGAGCGGATAGAACAGATGTACTCGGCACGCGTCTGACTAGCAAAATAGTGTGAGCGGCACCATGGTTAATGACATTGGACTCTAAGGCTGTGAGAGAGTGCGAAAGAGAAGAAGCGGAAAGCCAGGAGTTGCGCGTTCTAAACGCCCGCTTTTATTTTAGATGACGTTTTTCACAGTATGCAAACAAAAGCACGCCGATTTCTAGCACAGATGAGGTTGTGCCGCGCGCGGGCTCTGTAATGCACGCTGCGAAAGAACTGCAGTAAAAGGAAACAAAAGAAATGTTATTCCTTCAAGAGTCTTTTTTTGATCGCGCCTATCGTTTCTATATTTTTTTTAGAAATTACAAGCAAAAAACATAGCATTTCATGTGCCGCAAAAAAAACGAGTGCTCAAAGTCGTTTATTATTGGTTAAGAAAACATAAAAAAACGACTAATGAAACTTATGGAAAAAGCCGGCTTATACCAAAACTTGAAAAGGTAATATAACGTGAAATTTTCGCCCCCAATGCCGGAAAAGGTTTAACCCGAAAAAACGGGCCTTAGTTATAATGGGTGTCCGAAGTTACTTTTACTCTTATTAAGCCCAAAGAATGAGTAGCACTCAAAACCCGTTTTGAGACGTAGATTATTAGAAGGACACAAAGTGTGAATAACTGTTGCCATCAAGGGCTTAATGTAATGAGCTTAATTGACCTTTTAGTGACCAAAGCTTGAGTACTTATTACAATGAAAGCATAGACGTGCCTGCATTTCTAGATTTGCCCATTTGGTAGGATTTTAGTACCCCGCCTGTGTTGGAACATATTCGCCTCCAAATTTGCCCCTGAATGCACACTTTACACATGCATGCAAGACGGCGGATGTCGGCGGGAAGCTCCTCCCCGGAGTGACGCAGGTCTTCGTATGGAATTTCATCTGCTATTGCTTGTTTGCCTCTGAGTGTCCAAAAGAGGGATTATTCTGGCAGTACAATGGCAGCGACCAAAAATTAATCGTAAACATAATCGAATGCTTGTTTCTTCCGAGTTCAACCTGCTGCGCTACTGCACCACGGTGTCTACTTCGTCGCTCTAAAAATGACGACTATGTATATCCTACTTCGTATAACAAGCGACGAATCAAAAGAAAGCGCATGCAGTTTGAATGGGACGCTGTAGGCTTTGCAGCACGCCACCATAAGACGTTTTGTTATCACTGTACTTCCTGCGCATCTGACGCCCTCTGTTTGGGTTCTGTACTGTAAAAGCACCAGTTGCCCTTACGCTGGAAGAATATAAATAATATCTTCACCATTATAAAAACTGTAATAGCATCGTCTTCTCGACGGCTACGAAGTCGTCATTAACACTAAACACTGGATTGAGGTAGCTGAAAAGTGTGTAAAGTATAGTTAATTATCTAAATATTTAGCATATTTTCAAGGTTAATGACGTCTACTTCAACATAGTTTGTTTTTGAAAAGATATTCGATCTAATTGGGTCACCTTATGCTTAGAAAATTTTGAAATTGTTGCTCAGACATTCGGTATATTAGCACTTCTGTCCCCATACTCATCCCTCCTCCCATTTTGTGCCGACTGGCGCTGGTTATGGTGCTCGGCTGCTCACCCGAAAGACGCGGGGTCGGTCCCGGCCGCGGCGGTCGAATTTCGATGGAGGCGAAATTCTGGAGGCCCGCGTACTGTGCGATGTCAGCGCGCGTTAAAGAACCACAGGTGGTCTAAATTATCCGGAGCCCTCCACTACGGCGTCCCTTATAGCCTGAGTCGCTTTGGGACTTTAAACCCCATAATCCAAACCAAACCTTTCGTGCCCTCTCTACTGTTCCCGGTGCAGAGTAACAGGCCAGAGGATCGTCATTCATGCTGACATCTCTGCTTATCTTAGTAAACAAAGTTCTTTCCCCTACCTGACAGGAATGTTAAGCCCGAATCCTGGAGGCTGTTTGCGAAGAGCGGAGCACCATCCTTTTTCCAGCGAAGTGAAGGCGCCGGGAAGCCCGTGACATGGCACTCGAGCGTTGCACTCTCCCCGAGGGCAACGCTAAGTTCAAGACCATTACTGGGCTTTACTATGGACGCCGGCACTGCAACAAGAGCATATATGAGAGAATCAATGAATTAACGAATCCAATAAGACGAGACAAGCACATGTCTTTCCGCGAAATAACGCTGGCAAAAGCGTAATAAACAAGTAATTCATGCTAAAGATGACAAACACGACGCTGAAAACCTCTACATCAAAAATTTGTCCCCGATTTACCTGAATTCGCTATATGCAAATTAGGTGCGATAGCATGTACTCCCTTGTTAAGTATTATTCAACTTTGTTTACATTTTCCTAAAGTTGAAAATGCGAGTTTCATCCAAGTTTTCTTGCAGTTGCTTGTCAGCTTTTCTCTTGTGATGAGCGCACTGAGATGCTTGTTGCGATTCAATTTGCCGTTTTCTCGATTCGCGTTCTCTGAAGCCCCTTGTACATACCTCTCGACTGCATGTTCCTATACGGCGACTTAATCATGCGCCTCTTCTTTCTCGCTCTTCATCTGTTTCCGCATGGCGCTTATCAAGGCTATGCTGTCTTCCTCGCTCTGCTTCGACCTGCTGCCGTGCTACATTGACTGAATCTGTTGACTCACGTTGGCACTCCCTTCTTTTGTATTGCTGTTCAGGTCGCCATGCACGTCGTTCGGCTTCGGCATCTGTCGAAAGACCGGCTCCATCCGTGATTTGCTGTTGGCTATACTGCACGTTCCTCAGGCGACTACACCCTTCGCCTCTACTTTATTGCATTTGCATGTGTACCCAACCGTGCTTCTTGCTTTTCATCTCTTCTTCTTCTGACGCGACACCGTCCTCCCATCGGCTTTAACGGACACTCATCCGAGCCTACCCGAGCTTCCTCCATTGGCAGCAGCCGGCGCTACGCCCCTCCGGGCTTTCCCGAGATACCTTCCATTGGCTGGAGCTGGCATGATGCTCCGCCGAGCTTATGCAAGCTTACCGATGTTACACCGAGGCTTCACCTCCAGAGAGAATAGCTGAATAGCTTTTTTTTGAAAATTACGCAGGCCAAATTTGGGGTCACCATCGCGTTGGCCATAGTCAAATTAGCCTGGGTATCGATTTTAGCCAAAATCCGAGAAGGTCAAATTTTGGTGGTTGGGGTGGGCCAAACATGAAAATGGGCAAAGCCCAATTTGGAGATCACCACCATGTTGCCATACACAAATTAGCCTGGACATCTTTTTTCGTCCAAATCGATGAAGCACAAATTTCAGACGTGAGGTGGGCCAAATTTGGAAAAACGAAGGCTAAATTTGGAGGCCACCATCGCGTTGGGCGCATTAAAATTAGCCTAGACATCGGTTCTGGCCAAAATCCATGGTCTATTTTGAGGTGGGGTGGGGAAAATGTTGGTAATGACCACAGCCAAATTTGGAAGTAACTATCTGTTGACCATAGTCAAAGTATGCTTCAGAATCCAAACTTAGGCTATTACTATGAAACTATGAAGTCATTTCAAGGTCAAAAGAACATAGGACTGTGACTCGAGTTTTGCCGCCGCGGTGGCTCAATGGTTAAGGTGCTTGGCAGCTGAACCGAATGACGCGGTTTCAATCCCCACCTCGGCGGTCCCGTTTCGATGGAAGCCAGAGGCCCGTGTACTGTGCGGTGTCAGTGCCCGATAAAGAACTCCTGGTTGTCGAAATTATCTGGAGCCCGCCGCTGCGGCGTCGCTCATAGACTGAGTTGCTTTAGGGCATTAAACCCCATTAACCAAACCAAACTAGACTTTTTCTAGAGCTATCACTGAAGTAGAGCTATCACTCTAAAAGTATACCACGAATGCGACTGTGGGCCACGCACACGACACTGGCCACTTACGTTCAATTGAGCACCGCTTCTATCTTATCGAAAGAAAGGGACCTCTAGATGCGCGTTTTCAGCGAATCCCTATTCATTGAGATCATGCAACGAAGTTTAAAAACAAACGAAGGGCCCATGCCAAACACACACACATCATTGCGTCGTCTTTTTCGCATATAAACAAGCCACCGTTCATGTCCTGCTCATTGTGAAACGGAAATCCGTACGGGTTTCGAAACGTATTTCCTTTCCTCCACTATAATCACTGACTGCGTCTTTATTAAATCAATTCTATGCTGCAGGTAACGCTCAGAATGAGAGCTCAGAAGTTGATTCTGAAGGCTTTTCTTTAGCCTCATCATGACAAAATACTGTAGCCGGAGTTCGGGGATTGAGGAGGGCGCGGAAAACCCCGTTACCACAAACCTATGTCGCCGCTAAAAGACAGTGCTGAGAATCGAGTGTTCATGGGCGATGACATTGGTAAGTAGGGCGGCACTCCCGGGAACAAAAGTCGCTGGAAAAAGGAGTAGACGGCTGGAAGTAGCACAAGGTACAGGAACGCCACCAGATTTTGCATTCCAAAGACGACGAGGCGTCCGGCGTGAGCAGAGGGAACGTTAACGGTAATGGGGCTGAGCTGTCGGAACCGCCAAATGGCCGGCGCTGCTCGTCATGCTCCAAGGCGTTGTCAAAAGGTGTGGGACGCACTTTTCGACAATACGTATAATTCTCTCGATCCTATTGCGCGTTCTGGAACAATTCTTTTTGGAAGAGCTCGCTCGTAAAGCACTTTGAGGACTTCGTGGTATCTCTTTCGGTCGACAGGGTAACGGGGTTATGGCCCCTTAAATGATCTCGCAGAACTTTGGAAGGGGTGGATTTGTTCGTGTTATGAAAGCAGTGAAAACAACTGTCCAAGGAAAGCCATTAATCGTGCACTCGCCGATGAAGTGCGTTGGGGTAAAAGCCGGTATCCCATTGAAACGGTATAATGGGCATCGGAATCGGTGGCGTGCAGGCAATGGAAGTAGGAATCTCTGCTGCTGTCTAGCGAGTATGGTCAAATTCGCATCGTTTCCCTCTTTTTCTGATGAGCTCTCAAAAAAGAGGAGAATCATTTACGGTAGGGCATGGAAAGGAAACTCCGGTTACTTTCAGTTTTAACTACTTCAGCGCACCTTGGGACTGGAGGTGAACTGATGCTTAAAACTGAATGATTCCTACTCCGCACGTAGTGCGATCAGGATGCAGCCGTGGCCGAATTGTCTGAGTGATCGCGATACAAAGCCGCTCTTTTTTCGGCTGCGGTCGTTAGAATTTAGAATTTCTCTCGGGGATGAATTATTTTCTGCTGAATACCGCTGTTATGACGACGGTACGACGCTCCAGTTCATTTCCCTCCAGCCACTATGGAAGGAATTTACGGTGACGTCTTTATTTGATGGACAGTGGTGTACATGGAGGTTTCCTACCCCTGGTAGGGAGCTCTAAAAGCAAGCGGACGTACATGCGTTCCAGCAGGCGGCAAAGCATTTGAAACATTCACAACATATGCAACCAGCAGACACTTGACGAAAAGGGGCTGTAGTTTTCTTTCGTGTTTCTGGGATTTCATGACTTTCTGACAGTGAACGTCCCTCAGAGAGCAGCCAACTGTTCGAAATGCAGCGAAAGATATTAAAATCATGTTTTATGCTCCAAATAATAGTAATATTAATAATGATAAGAATAGTTGGTTTATTTGAATCAGCAACGCACAATTCCGGAGGACTGCACAAAAAATGGCTGAGGCTTAGCTAAGGTTAAGCCTAGTCAGATGCGAAGCATATTGATGGCTAGGCTTGGTAAAGTTCCTCGCTTTGTTCTTCAGTTGTTGTAGAACGTTGTCGCCGAGCCGCATATTGAGCACGCCGCTTAGCCAGAAGTTCATCCCGCTCTTCATCGGTCTCTGTGGCACGCTGAAGCTTTCGCTTCTCGTTCAAATCAGCCCTGCTTCTAGGCGGCATCCCAACACCTGGCCGCCTCGTAAGTGCCCGGAGAGCGAGGCAAGCTCAGCTTTATACCGCTGCTGTAGCGTCACGTGGTCAGCTGCAGCGCCTCTGATGTGGAGCCTCCACCGCCGCGGCCGACCGCGCGAGCCGGCAGCCCATCTCTCCTCTGCTGTGACGTCATGTTGTCACGTGGTCAGCCGCCGCGCCTCTGATGTGGAGCCTCCACCGCCGCGGCCGACCGCGCGAGCCGGTAGCCCATCTCTCCTCTGCTGTGACGTCATGTTGTCACGTGGTGTCACGTGGTCACGCTAAAGGTCAATGGTAGCTCCACCGCCGCGCTCGACGGGCTGTAGTGTAGCTCTAGTAATATGCTTCGCATAAAAACTGCCATATGGACAACTTCACAAAACCTCACAGCCTCACACTAGAAAGTTCACGGAGCAGTCACTACAAAACATGACACATATAGAAGTAGGACTCAATGACTACTACAGTATATAAAAAAGGAGCAGGTGAAATTTTAAGGCACCGTCTTACTATGTACGGAAGTACAAAAAAATGATGTTATCTTAACATATAAGCGGCACAGTTTCAGTTGCGGGTTTCAGCAAAGCATTTCCACCACTCACCAGAGACGTTCACAAGAAAGCGCTTTTCCGCAGCTCCCGCCGAACTGGTGGCGATGCACGTGTAGGCACCGGCATCCGAAGCACGCAGCCGCTTCAGTTCTAGGGTGGCGTGCGACCCGTGGCCTCTGACCCTGACCAGGGGGTCTGGACTTGTGGTGCTGGAGGAAGGCACAGATGAATAAAACTGAGACGCGTCGCCCTCGCGCACCCAAGCGACGACGGGCTCTGGATCACCGGTAGCCGCACACGAGAGCTCGAGCGACTCTCCCAGTCGGGCAGTCAACACTGTGGGTTCATCGAAGCCTCCTTCAATTTGAGGGGGACCTGCAGGCAGAAAAGGTCATTGTCGTAATACGTACACAGCGCCTTTGAAGGTAGGCTTTGGCGGGCGCCACCAGGTTCATGTTTTGCTAGTTATGTTCTTCTTAAACAATTCCTGAACCGTACCCTTAACCTAAACAGCCGCCAGTTAAGCAGTGCCTCTTATCATGAGAGCAAATGAGAGCGCAGTTAAAAGCTTTGGCTTCTATTGGTTCTATAGGGCAATTATCACTACGTAATTTAACGCGAAGCAAAGAATTCCGGTGTTTTTACTAACAAATTCTCTTTTTTGCAGCCAAAACTAACAGAGGCAACACCAAATTTTCGTTCTTATGCTGTTATTTGCGTTGTTATTTGCTATGATAGCAGATATGGAGCTCTACGGAAAATTTGCGTAAGCATGGTGAATGTTGTAATTTAACTTTTTCTGTTCTGTTGATTTTGTTCCCAGGGCCGAATGGCAAAAAGGACAACACAGATGGTTTGAGGCAACGTTGAGGTTACGTGAGGCATAGAAAACTGCGCTACAATTACACATTACAATATAAAAAAAACTCATGTTTATTAAAAAAAAAAGGATTCGATTATGTTTTAGGCTTGAATGTACACAATAGCACGAGACCATCACATGGTAGCAGTGAAGCTAATGTGGAAATTTCTAACGAAGAACATGATGTCAGCAATCACATAGAAGTAGCCAGCAATAAAAGAAAATTCATTGAAAGAAAACGAAAACCTTGAAAGGAAACAATAAGCAGCATATATAGGTCATAAGTGCACAAAATAAGAATGCGGTTGTTTTCTGTTCAAACCCTCTGCATGCCCAATTTTATTTCATTTATTTAATACATACTCTCACGTGGCGGCCAGCCGAAGAATGAGGTGCGATGAACGATGAACAAGAGATGCTTTAATGGCCGCTGGCCTAGCGCGAGCACTCCGTCCCGCGCCACTGCCAGCTTCGTCTTCTTCATAACAATATTGATGGCCTCACGTACAGTGGTGAGCAGCCTTGTCTAGAGCGCTCGGGCGGTGCACTTCCTTACAAACAAATCCAGATTTTGTGGCAGCCTCTAGGGTCCAGTTGCAACGCTTGCACGGAAGTAGCGCCAGATAGCCTCGTAAACAAAGCAGGCACGAAAACTTTGCCCTGTATTGAGGGGCTGCTCTCTAATTTCGGTTTTTGTTACCAAGTGCGCACTGCTCAAGCGCGCTAGACAAGGCTGCTCACGACTGTACAGGTCGTAACAGGATCGCGCAACGCGAGATTGAAGAAGCAAAAGAAAAAGAAGCAGGAGAGAAGTACAGAAGAGCTACTTCTGTCAAAGGCTACAACAACAACTACTGAGGCTAACTGGTATTTGTAGTTGGCATTTTTAGTTGGACACGGTATGACGTCATGGTGAGTTCGTGTACACACGTCTCATCCGAAAAATAAACAGTTGTTGGTAGCGCTTCGTCGCGTGCGTTCGTGTGTGTGTGCGCGTGTGCGCGCGCGCGCGCGCGCGTGTGTGTGTGTGTGTGTGTGTGTGTGTGTGTGTGTGTGTGTGTGTGTGTGTGTGCGTGTGCGTGTGCGTGTGTGTGTGTGTGTGTGTGTGTGTGTGTGTGCGCGTGCGCGCGTGTGAGCGCGCGTGTGTGTGTGTGTGTCCGTTCCAGTGCTGGTAAGTTCTTTCGAAACCGTATGAGCAGAGAAGGGGCGTAGTTAATCACGCATAATGACAATTTTTCCGTTGAGATTTTCAAAGTGCCTTGTTGCCGCCGCGGTGGGTCAGTGGTTACGGCGCTTGGCCGCTGACCAGAAATGCGCTGGTTCGACCCCGGCCTCAGCGGTCGAATTTTGATGGAGGCGAAATTCTAGAGGCCCGTGTACTGTTCGATGTCAGTGCGCATTAAAGAACCCCAGGTGGTCGAAATTTCCGGAGCATTTCACTACGGCGTCCCTCATAGCCTGAGTCGCTTTGGGACGTCAAATCTCCATAAATCAAACCATACTGTCATGCGGGACACATGTTTCAGGTGACATCTGGTTTAGAGTTTCAGAAAGCAACAAACTCCACTCGCAGACCATATTCGAGAAAAAAAAATGAGTGTATCACCATATAATCTGCATTCCCTCAGATGTTTTGTATGCTTTGCTCTTATGACGTGTGCTTTCGGCTCAAAGAGATATCTAGTTTAATCAGTTTTTGTGCTGTCATTCAAGAGCAGCAAAACAAACTCAAGGCGCAGCAATCTGGCTCCTGTGTGGATTGTAGGGAGGTAGGCTTTTTTACACCTTCGCATTTGACAGAGTAATATACAGTTCGGTGTAATGAAGCCAGCTATTTATAACGTACTCTATCACAGACCGGACAAGTGAAGTATACGTCAGAAGTTTTTTTTTTCTGGTTAAGCAAGTCGATCCGAACGTCTTATAGTGCAAAGACCACAATGTGTTTTTGTGGTATTGCGTGTCATATGCTTGTTTTGTCGTAAGTCAGAGACAGCTATCACAACAAGATACTTTAACTGGTCTACTTGGGTGAATGTGTTCTGTTCTATTTGAGACGTGAAGTATAATGAATATTTTTTCCAGTGAATGTAATGCAGACAGTTTTCTCCAGGTTCAGGGCCATCTGCAATTGTCACACCACGTTGATGCGCGCTGCAGCAAACTTGTTAAATTTCATTTTGTGACCAAGGCTAATAATGTATTTTTAGATAGCGCGGTCGTCTGCGAAATTGCGTTTTGTTGCATCGATATTCTGGGCACGATCATTAATAAAACGAAGGAGAAGAATTTTCGCAAGCACCATGCCCTGCGGTAGCCCAGATAAGACTTCTGTCAAGTCTAACTGGCTCTTTGTGGAATAGACATACTTGCGGCGACCATTTAAGCAAACTTTCAACGAATTGGTTACTGTCCTACTGGCAAGAGAGTGAACTAACTTATAGAGCAGTTTAGAATGAGACGCCCAGACGAAGGCTATTGATAAATCTGGGAATAACATATCTCTCTGCCCCTTTTATCAATATATATACATAGCTAGGTAATATACCATTTCGATTAATTGCGTTGTAGTAGACTAACCTATTCTGAATCCATATTAATTGGAAATTAATTTGTCGTCCACCTTCACCTTGCATGAGAGAGGCACGAGGTGTAATTCCCAGTGCCGCTGGTTAACCGCTGGTGGCACAATGGGTACAAGCATTGCGCTGGCGTCGCGCTCGGCTTCCTTGGGGTGAAATGCCTGGATAATGGGTCTCTGACCCACTTTGAGTGGGAGAAAAATGACCAAAATGGGCTTTACCGCTCAAGGCGAATTTCGGTCGCAAATAAATCTCAAGTCGTGGAACCAGCAGCGACACTAAATTGTTAGTAATTGTTAGTTCCTTAACTTTTACTTTGAAGTATGTATGCGTCACAGTTGTTTCGGTTGTTTCGGTACGCGTCACAAAAACAGTGTGACGCATACATACTTCAAAGTAAAAGTTAAGGAACTAACAATTACTAACAATTTAGTGTCGCTGCTGGTTCCACGACTTGAGATTTATTTGCGATCTCCCTTGTGCACATGCTACCATTTAGAAGGCATATCACGCTTAAAAATCACTGGGACGGCCTTAAAGGCCTTGCCGCACGTTTTGATTCTATTGACTTGAGAGTACGAGCCCACGGCACACGCGCGTCACAAACTCGGGGCGGCTAAAACTTAGTCGAGTGCAAATAAGCTCTGCCTTCCTTTCCTTCCGGGCGTTTTTCATGTTCGCATTGAGTAAGGTGCTGCTCACTCTGGACGTGCACGTCGAAATCCGCCGTCACGTTGCCGGCTACGTTCTCGGCTGTGCAGGCGTACCGGCCGGCCTCCTTCCTCGTGACGCCGGTCAGGTACAGAGTCTGGCTGTCCTGCAGCAGGCTCACGCGTCCAGGCCGCTCCGCCACCTCCTGCCACGCAGTGGGCACAAAGAGTGAAAAGGGTCAGAACTTCTCGCATCAAGTGCGGAAAAACAGTATTCAGATACCATTGTAAACACTGCTAGAAGAATAACGAACCGTTCCAACAGCTTCATTTGTGTCTCATGTGGCATTCAGTATTGCAACAATATTGCATAATTCGCCGCTGCCATGCATCGATGCTTAAGGTACGTGGCCCTAGAGATTCAAGCAGGGAATCACCTATCCCTTGAAGGAAAATCGTGTCTTTCTGGCTTATGCTTTAGCGTTTTTCATTGCACGCTGATAATTCATGTGGTTAAGCAAGGTAGTGTGTAAGAGTTAAATAAAGATAGACTTTAAAGATAGACTTGAAGAGCACTAGGACATGTGCAGACTATCAACTTCACTTCTTTAGAACAAACAAATTTAATATCTTTGTGTAGATGAGATCACTGTCTAACCCGATGAGAAAGTTTATTTTCCTTGTAGTACTGTTTAATAAAGGTATCACCAAAGAAATAACCTTTTTGTTCTTACGAGCAAAGACCAGCACGGATCAGCACACGTATAAAGAGTGGATTTGGCGCATTGAAATGGTAAATTAAACCATTTTCTGTTCTGCATCGAAACCTGATGCTCGCTCAGTTGTTGATAATGCATACGCCCGTCTTACCGATGTCGACATTCCGACAGGTCCATCGGATTTCATATGGAACCCCAGGCAGGCACCTGATAAAGTGGAGAGCATGATGCTTTGTAATTTCCCGCATGCTCCATCCTCCGGTGATGATCAGGGGACACAGTGAGAGCACCTTCCGTAGGGAAGTAAATACCACTGGCACACCGTACCGACTGGCTACATTCCTTGAGATTGTGGCACTCCCTATGTATACAGTGGAGAACCACCGGTCTAATCTGTCTCGACAGTGAACTTCCTAGCCTTCAGTCTCTGCACGGGCTTTCCGGTTAGAGTGACCACGAGTGAATAGGGAATCCAGCTTTGAGCAACATACCAACATGAAAGTTGAGATTGTTATGTACCAGGTTAACCCATTAATTTCACAAGTTCGCTTCAAACCGTACGTTTCAATATTATGTTTTACTGTCTTGGAATGAGCAGGTTGAAACGGCAACAGGTCTCTGGGCTCGTTGCGAGTACGTCCAGAACGTGTTAAGGAGAAGTCACATCTAAAAAGGGCAATCTATTCTGGTCAGGCAATTCGTGAGTGAAGCTTAGATCCCTGCCAAGCAATTTAAAGGCCAGTAAAGCATCTTGCATTCAGTCCGCAAGTGTCATACCGGGTTGGGCTTTAAGAAACACCAAATCGTCATCTACGTATCCAAAAAGCATAACAACTACGTCATGGTCCAAATAGCACACCAGATCAAGATCACTGCTGATCAATAAAATATCAGTCACTACAGATGGGACATAAGAACCAAAGCAAATGTTATCGCGTTGAACAAGGTCTTGGTTGTGAATGCTACAAAAGTTGACTCTTCAAGGAACGTCTTAAAATTTTCAAGGGTCAAGCCGCTTGTGTTCTGAAAATGAACCACATCATTACCAAACGCTAACGCCGAAAAATAGCGCGTCATGAGGTATAAAAAGAAAAAGGCTTCTGCCAGTCGAGACGGCGTAACCCAAAGATAATGAACCCTCTAGGAAGGAGACCAAATCGCCAAGTTCTTTATTCTGAATGGGCCTTGTATTACCAACACTTGACAAGAAAGTGCTAATTTCCCGTCCCCATCCATACCATTCACATATTATGCATTTATGGGGCTTATAATTTTTGTGGGTTTTCAGGTGAAAAACCGTTCTACGTTATTGCACTGGCAGTTATTAACCGCTCTCGAAAGGCTTTCTAACGCCAGGATCTTCATAGTTCTATCGCTTGAGCTTTTAATGTTTTCACTTTCTTGATGGCTTGAGTGGCACTGTCGTTTTTATTCATTCCTTCATGGTCCTACATAGCGCCCAGAGGGCATTACCGATGGGCGGTACGTTACAAAAAGTGACATGTAAAACAAGGCACAATCGTCCAAACAATAATCACGAATGGGCAAGTCGTCAAGGTATAAGTGGGACAGTCAAGGGAGAAGACGGTAAGCAGGTAAGCAGCCCCGGCACAGACAACTCGCCAGCAGTACACTGAGCTATACAAAGTGGTAAACTGTTCATCGTGGTCCTCGGTCTCGAGTTTCCAGAGTTGTCACGATGGATTACCTCGATAAAATAAGACACAGTTGATAGTTTTAGTTTTTTTCTTACTAATCCCTTAAAATAACAACACCTTTTCAAAGTTGCAAGAGCAACAATAAGCATTTTTTAAAGAGAGCAGAGCCTTGCGTCGCAACCACCAGTTGTCTTTGTTCCATTTGAATGCGCAAAGTTTAAAAAGTAATCGCAACTCCGTTTGCATTCCCCTAGATGCATTAGAGCACGAATTTGACATTTTAGCTTTCTCTGAAAATTGATTTCTAAAAGATTACGATGCAGTGCACTCCTCAGGGCACAGATGCTCCTCACTGTCCACGAAAAAAAAAGCAGGGGAGGTGCAGTGTTTTATGTTAAGTGGAAAGATGATGTCATTCCTGACTTCTCTGTTACACATGAAGACTACGAATTTCTCATGATCGAATGTGCCAACATTCTCTTTGTAGTTATTTACAGACCACCTTTGGGTGTTATATCTCTTATGCTAAATTTCACTCAACGCATGCTAGTTTATTGTTTACAGATTGATAAACTGACGCTTGCCGGCGTTCTGTGCGAGCCGAGAGAGACGCATGCCGGCGTTCTGTGCGAGGCGAGTGAGACGCGGGCCGGCGTTCTGTGCGAGCCGCGTGAGACGCATGCCGGCGTTTCGTGTGGACCGAATGAAACGCGTGATGACGCGTCATGTGACGTCAGGCGTGGCTCTACAAAAGCGAGCACCTGCATGAGCGCCGCGGGAGAACGCATCTAAGCTGTTGCCCAATAAAGTACTACGCAGTGTTCTTATCGCTTCTTAATTGCCGGGACCCGCGAACACCACATAAACATTTCATTGTCTGTCGCGGGCGATTTCAATCTTAATCTGCTTTCTTTAGAATGCTCCACTCAAGTGTTCTTGGATGTATTCTTTTCCCTTGGCTAAAGAATTTCATCAGTACTCTGACCCGGGTGGCAAATGCATCTGAAAGCTTGCGTTACTTGTGCTTGACAACGCAAAAGGTGGATACGGAATCAGGCGTCTAGATATCTGATGTAAGTGATAATATGCTGAGTTTCGTGGATCTTACACCTCAAACAAAAACACGCCGAGAGCACAAGCATGACACATGATTGCAGCGTAGACTCATAAATAAGAAAAGGATTGCTGATTTTGAAACATTAGTATCGAAAATGAACTGGTCCGAGATAAACAACTCGACGGATCTTGTTAAGGCGCACAACTGTTTAGCTGCCATAATTAAAGAACTTTATTACGGAACTTATCTTTAACAGAGACTAAATGAAGCAAGAAATGCCTGAAACTATGGTTTGACAACATACTTTTAAAATGAATCGATGAATAAGATGGACAGACTTTTCCCTGAATTTATCAAGCCAAGGCAACCAGGTACTTAATCAAATTTAAAAGGTAAGGAACAAGTTAAGTCGTGATATGAAGTTCTTGTGGTATTCCTGTTGTATTCTTATGGTACTTTGGTACTGGACCTTGCCATGACGAGGCAAATTCGTGTCGGTACAAATGATCATTCTCGAGCATTGCGCATTCGCCTGCGGGCACGGCAGAACCCGGCTCTAACATAACGACAGCAGCCGCGCAATACAGAAATACCTAAAAATGATAATAACACTAAAAAGCAGTGGAGACTCTTGAGCGGCTTCCTCAAATTACCTAGCGCAAACAGCCCACTTACTGAAATTAATTTCAATGGTTCGGTCTACACTGATCCATACGACATTGCAAATGCCTTTAGTGATTGCCTTTCTGCGCCTCATAATAGTCGTCCACTTAGTGCAGAGAAAAACATAAAGCGCTCTAAACAATCTTTTTCCTTTTTCCTGTTTACCCTCGTGAAATCAAACAGCTGATTACTGGCCTCAAGGACACTAGCCCTGGATTAGATAAGATATCCTCTCGGCCCCTTAAACTTGTACCCAATCTGATCTCTGAACCACTTTGTCGTGTTATTAATCTCATCCTAAAGACGGGTGTTTTCACTGCTTGCCTCAAAACAGCTAAGGTGACCCCAGTGTTCAAGAAAGGAGACAGACGATTAATTTCGCACTATTGACCTATATCTATTTGACAGTAGAACGCTTAAACAATTGACAGTAGAACGCTTAAACAATTACCCATATCAACGTAACATAATTTCTCCACATCAGTTTGGTTTTCGGTCTGGCAGCTCGACTAACTTAGGTCTGATCTCTTTGACTGATTTTATCAAGCAAGGTATTGATAACGGCGAGTTTTTTGGCTCTGTCTTTTTAGATTTCACAAAAGCTTTTGATATTATTATTCACTCCATATTGCTTCAAAAACTCGAATTTTATGGAATTACAGGTCCCGTGTCGCGACTGCTGCAAAGCTATATTTGCAAAATTGTCAACAAATAATCAATATTGGTAGAAGATTCTCACAAGATAAAACTATTAAGCAAGGTGTTCCTCAGGGATCTATTTTAGGACCCTTACTATTCATACTATGTATACCTTCCTATATCTATTAGTTCAACTCACTGTGTCTTATATGCTGAGGACACTACCATGTCATTATCTAATACATCCATAGATGATCTGACTATTTAATTGAATGCCGTTCTAAGGAATGCAGCTAAATGGTGCACTGATAATCAGTTGGTGATTAATCGCTCTGAAACGAAATTGATACTGTTCAAAAGTAGCCAGAAAATTTTTCATGTAACCTACTCCTATCTTTGTATTATGCATTCATACAAAATCGCATCACTTATGGGATTATTGCATGGGGAAATACTTATTGCCATTTATCGCCTCTGAAACATTTACAAAACCAGGCCATCCGCATTATTACCCCTAGGCCTTTCTCAACAAATGCTCGTTTTTTATTGCATGAGCACAATATTTTACCAGTCCACCAGCTTTACCAGTCTCACCTTGCGTTCATGTTCTTTAGGTTACTACATGACACCCTACATTTTCAGTTTGTAGACCCCATTCTGCTGATCAGTGACAACCCTACCAAATTTTCAGCAAGAAACAATTTTCTGCTCCCCAAAGTCTATACTAATTATAGTAAATCGACGTCGTCTTTTCAAGGAATTTAATTTTGGAAGACATTGCCACCCGCTCTAAAAGCATCAATTTCCTTGCCTGCGTTCAAAAATAAGCCCAAAGTATTTTTGTTGGAATACTGATGTGTAATTCTCTTTTTATGCATATTATCTGTGTTATTGTGATTTTTTACTCTTTTTGCAGTGAAATATTGATTTGAGATTTTCTATATTTTATAATTATCCGCTAACTATGCTGTAATCATTTCTTTTATTATTGATTTATTGAGAGTCCCGGTGCAGTCATTGACTTTGGGACCCTCGTCTGTACATTTATAATCTTTTGTAATTTTTGGGGGGACGAATAAACCATTATTTTACAAAAAATGGTGCAGAAAGCACGTAGTTGTCTATTAAGTGCGAGAGCGTTCGTCGCGATACTCACGACACTAATCACTAGGAAAAGAACGATGCAATGAGAGTGTCTCGTGGTGTCGTTCTTGTACACGCGTGAGGTCTGAGCCTATCGCACGCGCTGCAAGGTACCCAGAACTGGTACGGAGTGCTTCGCAAAGTACACATCGGCAGTTGCAGTAGATGGTTGTTCTCGCGCACGACGACGCCTAACCTCACGTATCTTTTCGAGCCTCGCCTCGTACTCCTTGGTGGTTTCGTGGGGTTCCATTTTCGGGCGCCTCCGCATCTGTTGACGGCATAACATGAACCAATTAGCCCTACAACAAGCAATACTTAAAGCGCGGTCGCTTCCCATTGTGATGCTTCGTGCCTATCAGCGGCGCTCGGCGGCTGCACATCGATGTTTTCTTTCATGGATCGCCTTTTCTGTGGATGGTGATAAATTTGGAGCCCTATCTCGCGTGGGAGCACGTGCGCTTAGTGTAGAGGTACGGGGTTGCGCACCGACTGGCTTCCCGCTTCGGGAGCGAGCGCTGGCGCGCCAGAGATCGGACCAGCCACATGCGCGCATGCGCGGTGCTTAGACTTGTCCAACTGGGGCGAGTGCGCCGCGGAGCACAGAATGACCATTCGCTCGGTTAGCGAGCGCTGTTACGAAGCTCGATATATCGCAAAATTTGGGTATGGCACGGCCGCTTGATGCAAAGCGCGAAACCTCGCTTTGCGCTTTGCATCAAGTGGCCGTGGGTATGGTAATCAGGGTTGCTCAAGAATCCTTCGCATTAAAAATCGCGCGGTACAGCAGGACAGAACAGAACTATTGTAGTTGTTTGGAACCAGTTTATCGTAACTTTAGCCAGGTAGGAAGGAGGGCAGGTATGGGAGATTCATTGCCACGAACTGTACATAGGGTGTGAGAGAGACTGTGCAGAAAGGTTGCGAATTTATGTCGAGCTAATGGGGCACGTTTTGTCCCACCCATTGATATTAGAGCGAAATCCCCCACTTGACGCCCAAAGCTGCAGATGCACTGAATGCTGACCTTGAATAAATATAAAAAAATAAAATAAACATTGCCCACATTGGGTTTTGAACATGCGGCGGCGCGAAAAGAGCACTGTGCTCTCACCGCAGCCGATCACGCTTCGCTGTAACACACTCTCGCGGTGTGCATTGCATTCACTAACCAGACGCGCCGACGACCCAGGAGAGCAAAACAATGAGCCAATCAGGCTAAACATCGCTTTCTCACGTCTACTCGGTTTGGCGACGTTAAAACCCTACCACTTTTTCAACCAGGCGCGGTGAGCTTTGCACTTCGCCTGCACCGCTGTAAGGACGCCATGGTTGGGACGGTATCCCGCGACACTGGGCGCAGCCAAACACCACAGCCAATAATGCTGAATGTTGTGCGCACAGAAGACTACGAAACCTCCCGATCAAACGATTTCACAACAGGAATGATGTACACACTGAAAAAACAATTCTGGCCGAACCTAACCCGCTCCTAGCCCCTTCCATAACACCTTCGCCTTTTTTCCGCACAATATTCCGGGTCGACATGAAGGATCAAGAGGCCAGAGGAATGAAACAAAATTAAGCCATACTTGTCGTCGCGGTAGCCGGGATTCTAGTCATTTAAGGCATGAAGGAGTCAATTTCCAGCGGGGTCATGTGACCACAAGCGGCGCATTCTCCGAAGAACCGCGCCTATGATCACATGATAATGCCTCGGAAATTAGGCAGCACTGTGCTCAGTCCAGCTAGACAGAGTTCTCAGTCCACTGCGGCGTTGCGTCCATGGGTTGGTACTGATATCATTGCGTAGACGTGCTGTTGGTGGCGGTGCAGCGGAAATGCATTCGTTAGTAGTATTTGTAAATGGTTGCCTCAGTCTCAGCGGCCGCAGTCGGTGGAGACAATGCGAAAAGCTTGTGTGACTTTCTTATACTCGTATACGCGGGATCGTTGGGGCTAACCCGTAACCCTCCACTCCGGCGTCCTTCAGAGCACGAGCTGCAGCCTAAAAGCTGGAAATCCATCAACACTGGGCCACTGTACCTAGCTGAGTATCCCTGTCGAATGAAGACAACACGCCACTCACCTGGTTATCTTTGTACCACACGATGCGTGGGGTCGGACGTCCGAAGACGAAGCACTCCATCTGCACGTCACCTCCCTGAGCCAGGCGCCACACCCGCTGCTTCTTGTCGGCTACAAGTCGCGGAGGCACTGTGCCGAAAGAGGCAGACGAAGGAATGATGGCAGAGGCAAGGAACGTAAACGAAATTTAGCGAAAATATTTCCGCTGGGCATTTTCATGCACTACTGATCTCCACTTCAAATGTATTTTTCTAATCCGAGGGATCGCCTATTAGAGCATTCAATTTCTCTGCATCGAGAACATTTGCCCAGGCATAACAAGTTGTTATTCGCCATTACCTTCATGAACGATCGGTAATTCTTGACAGTAATGAAATTAAACTGGTCCGTAGCTTTGGCCGTCATTCAGCTAAACGCGAACGCCTAATAATAATAGGGTCCATGGCAATTATCGCTCAAGAAACACTTCTGCCTAATCGTAAGCGAAAAGAAAATGATTGAAGCATCAAAAGAGACTTTTGCGCCCCAGATCAAACGACGCGCACCTTTTGCAGCTTCCGAGAGATCCCAATCTGTGCCCTTTTCTCCTCACATTAAGACGCGCTACATTGGACCTCAATTATACGTTCTTGATAATCGGTAATGACCGTAGGACACTGTACGCATGTCAATAAATAAGTACAGTACTCACGGATTGAAATAGGACACTCGAGGCGCTTTTCCACGCGCCTCGAGTGTCCTATTTCAATCCGTGAGTACTGTACACAAACTTTATTAAAGAAGTCGCATAGCCATCTATTTATATTTGAGAAGAATGCAACCGCTTTTCGCCTGCCCTCAAGCTAACTTTTCACCCTCCATTATCCTCACAACACACGTAGCCTTGTTCCTAAACATGAACAAGCGCCGGCCAGACTCATGCGAAATCTGGCAAGCACATAAACTAAATCTTCCTAATGCTCTCATGAAGCTTTAAACGCGGCGACAAGGTTCATAGATTCTTGTTATTCGTACAATTACAGCATTTCTTCTCTAAAATCCCGATTTCATTTACATTCTTTCATTCCGGGCCAGCATTCCCTGTTACTCTAGTTAACATAATTTTTCACATGCGAACCTCCTCAGGAAGCCTGCATCTGCACACCTGCTTACGGATGTCTTACCGGACCGGACATCCTCATCAGGCCTCGTGCTCACGCGACAGTACCAGTACGTTTTCAACTTCAGGGTGGGTGCAGTAGAATTGGCGGAACGAGACCAAAGAAAGGAGCGAACAAACAATACGAACAGCACGTTCGTCAGCGTCTGCCTGTTTGCTCCTTTCCTTCTCCTCGTTCCGTCAGTTGTGCTGCAACCACTCCGAGGTATGAACCAATTTGTTCAGTTAAACACCCTTTTAACTTTTGCAGAGTCCTTCTTTAATAAAAAAAGTCGCCAACAGGAGCAGCCTTTCTTACCACATCGCTGCAATCACCTGTCATTCTGCATTCCGCGAAAATGTCGCCGGCAATATTAGACAAAAACCACCTCTTTTTGAGTTTACACCATCCAATCCTTATGTAATACTTCCAATTTCCAGCCAGAAACAATTAGTAGAAGCACAGCCCTTGTAGCAGTAGATTCAGTTCTAGAAGCAATGGATTGCGCGAAGTTGTCCTCGTTTCGAGCTCCGAGCAGAGCTATGCCAAGCGAAGCCATCAACGCTAACGCAAAAGTTATTGACTTCGTTCTCGAGCAAAGAAGTTCAAGGCTTTCGAACCATATTTGGGTGTTTAAAAACAGCCGAAAGAAGGAGGCTTTGTTTGCATATTCTCTTGAAGTAAGAGCTGAAGAGAATTTGATGGGACCTTCAAACAGGGAGGCTGTCCGTTGTTGGGAGGAACTAAACTTCACTCATATTTGGAAGATAGTTTAGCGAAGTGGAAGTTCAGGGCGGAGTTGTGGCTTCGCTATATCGAAGAGGATCGCCTGCCCTCGCTAAGTAGCATCAGTTAACTTGGTTTATTACTGTAGGGGAGTACAAGATATCGTTTACACTGGGTCAAAAAATGTACGGTAAAACTTGAAAACAGGTACGTATACCAAGGGACGCTCAAAATCTCCAGGGCAGACGTCACTGGCAACATCATGATGGTTGCAGTTCCTCTACCAATCGAAATCCTCAGATCCACACTTAGAAACCCTCAACAGCATTTTCGTGACACTTTCGTTCATCAAATGAAAAAGCAACTTCTCGGAATCAGAACCACAGCTTACATTTAAATTGGACGGAAATATCTGAGTCCGCCGTTCTCGAGCCACGAAGCAAGCGTTGCAAAGGATTAATAGTTATTGTAGTAAACACAACACGTATAGTAGTTGTTTAATAAAGGCGGAACTATCCCAAGAGACGAAGCCGCGGCATTGGCTGGCGATCCCTTTGAATTCGCTTCCCTTATAACCTCGTTCTTCAGAGGAACGCAGCAGCAAACGCGCCCAGGAAACGGAAGAACCTTCCTTACTTTTTGGTGAATGAATCCCACGCCCCAACGTTCTGCAGGAAGCGGAGAGGTGCTCGTTTTTTGTTAGAAAAACTGCTAAGTTACGCTCCGCGCTGAAATGACCAAGTTCGCTTCAAGACGACAGGTCCGAAGTGTGCCGGATCGGGCTACTTGGCGCCAGTCAGACATTTTTCAAAGCGCTAAAACAACACTGACCAATAAGAACAGACATGGACAAGCGCTACTTCCAACTGGTTTATTTTGTGAAACCGAAAGTGCTTTATACATGTCCTCAACACTCCCATATCAGTGAGTGCACGTGCGCGATAACAGTGCGAAGCTGCCGAGAACAGAACCAGTAAACATGTGCAGGATTACGTTGATATACTCAAGAATGCTAGTTATTTTCTTGATAATGAAATTGAAGGTGAGCTAAGACAAGTACTTTCTACGCATGCCATTTTCTTTGCTTCTATAATCTCCAGGGTCAGTTTATCTCGACTTCGAGCGCGTCTGCGGACTTCATCCGCAGCTTCGCACTCTCATCGCACACGAGCACTGTCATTGACATGAGAGTGTTGAGGACAAGTATAAAGCAGTTTCGGTTTCACAAAGTAAATCAGTTGAAAGTAGCGCTTGCTCCTGCCTGTTCTTTATAGACAATAATTGTCCCGGAAATTCTGGTAATGGGATATGTACGAAAGGCGCAGAGTTACGGCTCTTAGCAAGATACAATCAAGTTTTAGACTCACAAAATACTGACCATGCTTGATTTCAGACCATTTGCGATGTCGTTAAGGGTCGAAAAGTGATAAGAAAACTGTTATTGCTTCATATCACTTCAGAGTTGCTCTAGTCGCAACGCTGCCTTTTCTAAAACCTGCCATAAAATACGTATTTGTCAGAAAAGTTACTAATTCTAGATGACGCTCAAATATACATTCAGCATGATGAAATGCCACAAATGAGAGGAAGGTTGGATAAAAGCAACGGCTTTCGTTTTATGACCCACTGCCTGTACAAGGAAGAGAAGTACAGGCGAAGGGCGGAAGGGGAGTAGCACGGAAGGGGCGAAGGAGGAAAGCAAAAAATAGCACCTCTGATTTGTGTTATTAGCACCCGTTCAGACCATAGGCAAATAAACCAAGAACGCCGGTAATAAGTTTGAATACCGTTGATACAGCAACCCCATCGATTTATTCAAGCGTCATTAACTAGGTCAGAAGGTGGCTGAACAGAAGCTCCGCAGTGCTAAGCAAGCATGTGCCTCTGGGGTTGTTTAAGCGGGGACATGTTTCACTAAAACATTTTCTTATCTTGATGTGTTTACATGAAACTTCAGAGCATATAATAACTAATTTTATGACTGCTGTCACAAAATTTGAAGTTATACCTTGAAAATTGTTCCTACTTAAACATTTTCCTCAGAACCATGTGAAAAAAAAATGAATCAGTTAGGAAATTGTTGCAAATGGCTGAATTAACATCCATTTTGTTGCTGCTTGCGTGCAACAGGTTACGAATTTTAAAACTTTTTCGCAAAGGACAATTTTTTGTTTCAATTTTAACGATCCAGAGTCCGTTCACATATCTAGAGTGCGAAGGAAATTATCGGAAAAGAATTTAAAATTGATAAATTCGAAAAGCAAGAATGTCTTCACTTGCAATATGGTCATAGGAGCGCAAGAAAACAAGCGGAATCAAAATAGATGAGTAGTAATGAAGAAATCAGCTCCACACGGTGAGTATCTAACCACAAAACGGTAGCGGAGAAAAACGCCCATTGTTCGACCCATTCCTGGCAATGCACAGCCACAGCCGTGACTGAAACAGTTTTTTAGTACGGCCAATTTCAACAAAGAAGCTGGTATTTCCAATCAGTGAGAAAATGGCGACGTTGAAATAGGAAAACCATGCTGGGTGAGCCTGGAACTATGCTAGGAGGCACCAGATTTCGCGGTATCACCTCAGGAAAATGATAACTTACTGGTTTCAGCGTTCCTGTGTTCCAAATTGTGCATTTACCTGGGCGTTATTTTTCCTTAGCATCCTCGCGTTCGTGTTCAGCTATTCTGTTGACCATTACTGGCCGTTTGTGGTGTTCTTCTTTGTCACTGAATTTTTCGTGCTTTCTTGCGTTTTTCTTTCGTGTTCCATTAGTGGCTCCACCTGGCCTTAGCGTTGTATCAGTGGACGTGTTTTCTTGTATTGTCGCTTCTCATATGACACTTCGCATTGTCTCTTTTTTTTATGCGAAGCATACTAAAATAGCCCAACCCAGCTCCTCGAGCGCGGCGGTGTCGTTACCATTGACCTTTCGTGACCTCCATGTCATACCACGTGATGAGTGACGTCACAGCAGATGAAAAACGGGGGCCCAACTCGCGCCGTCGCGCGAGGCGTCGTGACCAAGGATGACCACGTGGTGCGTGACGTCCCAGCAGATGAGAAACGGGGGCCCAGCTCGCGCCGTCGCGCGAGGCGTCGCGACCAAGGAGGACCACGTGATGCGTGACGTAACGACATAGGAGAAACGGGGCCCCAGCTCGCGCCGTCGCGCGAGGCGTCGCGACCAATGTGTTTCCTGCTTCTGCCGCTAGGTGCGCTGTAGTGAACACGTGATGCTGGAGCGGCGGTATACAAGGGGGTGCGCCTGCCTCTGTTAGGCATACACGGGATAGAGATGCCTCCTGGAGACAGGGCTGCTCGTTGGAATGAGAAGCAAAAGTTGCGGCGTGCTACAGAGACTGATGAAGAGCGTGAAGAACGTCTAGCCAAGCGGCGTGCTCGATATGCAACGCGGCGACAATATGCTTCGCATCTGACTAGGCTTAACCTAAGCTAAGCCTCAGCCATTTTTTTTTATGGTGGTTTCCTTCAATCTCATTGCTTCGAATCTTGAATTTCAGACTGTTTTTGTTTCTGACTTTCTATTAACGTGATCGCGTTCATAAGGAAGGCGGAAATGCCAGTCGGGGTTCTCCACCGCTACTTTCGGCGCCAAAAATTCCACTTACTTAATATATGCCTAGACCACAAGCGCTTGACACTTCTGCTGGCCTAGATAGCCGTGTACTTTAGGCTGAATAAAATTCTACTCTATTTGACAGCTAAAAAAATAGAATAAAAAAATACGTGTTTTCAGGAGCCACTAACCTTGAAACTAAGTAGAAAATTGCGCGAACAAATGTTACAAAAAAAAAGCCCTCTGCAAACTAAATCCAAAGCTGATTACACACCTTTCTAGCAGTATTAAAGTAAGCAATGGCGACTATGAGAGCGACTTGCAAAGGTAGAAGATGAAGTGCCCGTATTTGTTTCTTTTGTTCATTTTACAAAATCCTGAGAGCACAAACACATTCAAAACACATAGGCAGGTAGCAACTTAGTCGCACAGCCTCGTATTTAATAAGGTTCAATGTGAGCGACATTTCTTTTCTCAGTTTGAAATTATATCAACCCGATGAAATGTGTTGCCATCTTCCCCGCTCTTTTAGCAAGGCTGCCTGCCAATATACTGATGATTATGAACACGCGACTGCGAAGGCCTGTGCTCTCGGTATGCATGCATATTCCTATGCTTTAAACAGCTAATTGGGAAGGCAGAGGAGCATTCTCGTAAGGAGGAAATGAGTGAAACTCTCGTCACAATTTTCAGGTAACTCTCAAAAAGTGTGGGCCTTTGTAAATCTTCGTCCCTCCTCTGTTAACATTTGTGAATGAAATTGCGGCTTTTATTGTTTCAAGAAATGTTATTTTCCTCTATTTCTTAGAAGCAGTACCGCTATCTACGATACTCTGGGTCCTTCTTTTCTATTTCCATCCGAACGGGATGGTTTGTTGTTGATCGTTTAGCGCCCCGAGCATTTGCTTCCGAGCGGCATCGTATGGCTCGCAATGCATCCCCAGCGTTCCAAATCGGCCGAAAGGAAGGAGATTTCATGCACTGCGCCTGCGAGGAGTAGGAATCCTACGAATTCTATAGGGGCTTCACTGCAGAGCTTAAAAGGAAACCACCTGACCTCTAAACTTCTGACAAAGACTGTACGTACTTACTCAGATTGAAGTTCTTCGTTGCAAAAAAAAAAATGTTGATAATTTCCAGAGTGGGGTTAAAAATTTACATGTAGAAAACCAAAGTAATATTCAACAGTCTAGCAAGAGAACAGCAGTTCGCAATTGATGGCTAGGTGCTGGAAGTAGTAAAAAAATGGCTGAGGCTTAGCTTAGGTTAAGCCTAGTCAGATGCGAAGCATATTGTCGCCGAGTTGCATATCGAGCACGCCGCTAGGCTAGACGTTCTTCACGCTCTTCATCAGTCTCTGTAGCACGCCGCAACTTTTGCTTCTCATTCCAACGAGCAGCCCTGTCTCCAGGAGGCATCTCTATCCCGTGTACGCCTAGCAGAGGCAGGCGCACCCCCTTGTATACCGCCGCTCCAGCATCACGTGTTCACTACAGCGCACCTAGCGGCAGAAGCAGGAAACACATTGGTCGCGACGCCTCGCGCGACGGCGCGAGCTGGGGCCCCGTTTTCCTATGTCGTTACGTCACGCACCACGTGGTTTTCCTTGGTCACGACGCCTCGCGCGACGGCGCGAGTTGGGCCCCCGTTTTTCATCTGCTGTGACGTCACGCATCACGTGGTATGACATGGAGGTCACGAAAGGTCAATGGCAACGACACCGCTGCGCTCGAGGAGCTGGGTTGGGCTATTTTAGTATGCTTCGCATAAAAGAATCTGTCTATTTAGAGCAGGTAGTGACAGCGGATCCGGATCACGAGAGGGAAATAACTAGAAGAATAAGAATGGGGTGGAGCGCATATGGCAGGTTCTCTCATATCATGAATGGTAGCTTACCAATATCCCTGAAGAGAAAAGTATTCAACAGCTGTATCCTACCGGTACTCAGCTATGGGGCAGAAACGTGGAGGCTAACAAAGAGGGTTCAGCTTAAGTTAAGGACAACGCAGCGAGCTATGGAAAGAAAAATGATAGGTGTAACATTAAGAGATCGGAAGCGGGCGTAGTGGGTGAGAGAACAAACGCGGGTTAATGACATCCTAGTCGAAATCAAGAGGAAGAAGTGGGCTTGGGCAGGGCATGTAACACGAAGGCAAGATAACCGCTGGTCCTTAAGGGTAACAGCGTGGATTCCAAGAGAAGGCAAACGTAGCAGGGTGCGGCAGAAAGTTAGGTGACCGGATGAGATTAAGAGTGAAATGAACGGCGGCGCAACAAGGACACTAACAAGAAAGGGGACACCACATGCGCACACTACCAACTGTTTATTGCATGAGAGATTAAGAGGAGATTAAGAGATTTGCGGGAATACGGTGGCCGCAACTGGCGAAGGACAGGGTTAATTGGAGAGACATGGGAGAGGCCTTTGCCCTACAGTGGGCGTAGTCAGGCTGATGATGATGATGATGATGATGATGTTGTAGGCCATTTGCATCGCGTTCGTACTATATTCGGGACAAACTATATCACAACGTAACACCAGCGTTCAAGCCGTACCGCATGGTCGAAGTAAGAGGGACGTGACAGGGCAGTCACTCTAGTCCTTCCGTCCACATTTCTCGAAAGCAGGAACTGATGGGCGAGTTGGTTATGCATGGTATGATTGAAACGGCGCAAGGCTGAAGGCCAAAGAAGAGAGCGGAAGAAAGAAGGAAACGGACAACACAGCGCTGATGTCCGTTTCCTCCTTTCTTCCGCTCTCTTCTTTGGCCTTCGGCCTTGCGCCGTTTCAATCATAACATTTGTCGTCAAAGCTACGCTGTGAGAAAAAAAAAATTGCACCATGGCAAGGCACTCCAGGAACCTGTAAACGTCTACACCTTCTTCGCGCCCACTGCCTGCAGTCTTGTGCGCGATAAGTGCGCAAGCTCACCCAGCACGCTGAGGAAGAGCGTGTGCTCGTCCGATCCGGCGGCATTGGTGGCACGACAGGCGTACGCGCCTTCCGTGTGCTCCGTGGCGCGGACGACGTGCACCACCTGGCGGAAAGAAGAGAAAAATGCACACGTCAGTTTCATTTATCACCACCTGCAGCAATGAATTGGAATCTGTTTTGGCGAAAGATGAATGGAACTGGTGTATTTTCGGGCCCATACTACTGGCAGCTTCTAACAACGTGTCCTAGAAGACCAAACTCATTAAAGCAGGTTAGGAAATAGTGGTTGTCATAAAAACCATTGAGAAAGGTGAAAGCAGAACAAAAAAATAATATGAGTAAGGGCAGCTACTGTGATCTGCTTTTTTTGGCAGCGAAGATTGTGAACCTGCGAAGTCGTATTTTGTGAATTCGAGTGGAAAGCGATAAAAATAAAACAAAAAATTACACTCGCCTTTCCAAATCGACGTCAATACCTTCGTTGTGCTTAGCGACCCTCCCTCTACATACCAGCCGCTAAGCGAAAAAGCAGGAAAATAAGCTCCTTGCGGGTTGCACAATTAAGTCACGAACTGAACTTGCCATATGTCGGCGCTGTACGTGAAAACAGCGCTTGCAGATACCGTGCAGATGTGACAACGTAAAATAATATTTCGTCTTTGCCTAATCCATAGGATTTATCATGACAGGCCCATTCTTAAGAACAAAGTGATAATGCCACCTTGTTAAGTTTCACATCGCACCCACCATCGCCACAAGGTTGGTATTCTTGCATGTCAAACCACCATTTTTACAATTAATTCATCGCGGTTCGTCGGTAAGTTGGAACCAATTCCCAGACTTATCGCGGAAATTTCTGGCAAGTCTGTGCTCAAGTCTGCTTCAACTATCTTACTGCTGGCATAAAACTGAGTAATTAAAGCACTGTCACTTTTTTCTCGTCTTTTTTTAGTTTATGTTGTGAGCCAGGCGAACTTTATAAAACGGTTTTTTTGCTTATTCTGCACGCGCATGATACTGCTTTTTGTGTGACATATCTCTTCTTTTTATTATGTTTGCAAAACATGTTGCTATCTCTTTATTACTTATTTGTTTTTTTTTTACTGCGGTATTTGCTGTTAATTTATGTTATTGTTTTCACGCAACTGTTTTGTTTTCGTGGGCCTCATTCATATTTATATTTATATCTTTATTTAGTGCTGTATTTTCATGTTTCGATTTCGTACCAATTCATTCGCCTCTGTAAAGCCCTCGGGCCCGAAGGGCAAATAAAGAAATAAATAAATAAACTAGGTGCGCTGAAAGGGCGGTATACTGTCGCGGGCATGGTAAACCAACCTTGTATCCATGAATCGCGTGGTGGGTGGGAGCCTTTCTCCGCGGTGCTGTGCGATGTCAGTGTACGTTAAAGAACCCCAGGTGGTCGATATTTCTGGAGCCCTCCACTACGGCGTCGCTCATAGCCTTAGTCGCTTTGGGACGTTAAACCCCAATAAACCAAACCAAACTTTCTCTGCGGCGTAACTAGCGATTTCTGCGCTTTAGGCTAACTTATAATCTTTACGTTCTGGTCACTACACACCTCAAGGACACATACGGATGCGCACGTGGAGTACGCACGCAGATCAACCCTCCTTTTCATTAGCATAATCAATATATCAGTGGCAACTTGCGATGAAGCCGAAGGTTTGGTGACGAAACTCTGCAAAGCCAAACACCGCATCGAATTACAAGTAGTTGACACAGTATGCGCACACATGATTAGTTCATTTTTCGCCAATAAAAGTAGGCCGATAATACTAAAGTTTGCCCTTTTCGAAGTTGAACAGGGCGTTCCTGCAAATTCCGGTAAACTGAAAGATTTGTTGAGTTTGCAAAATTGTTGAGTTTGCAAAATCTGAAGGAATATATCACAAACATCGACACAACAGCTTAGTAATGAATCACACTGCCTATGTTTTTTTTAATTCCACAAAGAAAGTAATCCAACGTATTTCACAGCGTCTCGTTCAGCCTGTAGAGCAACCGCGAAAATGGTCTTCCTTTTTTTTATATATACCATATATGCTTTCTGCCAAAGCTTGACACAGTTTCTATCTGTTGTTCCATCACAGATAGCGAAATTCTCTCTTGAACTCAAATCTGGCTAAAATTATCTGCTGAAAACCCAACTTCAGACTCCTTCAAATAACTTCTTATCTTCCGTTGCGATCGTAATTAAAAGCAAGGTCAAGAGGTGTTTATAGCAACTAAACCTGATATTAATTGCTGTGAAATTGATATCTCTGCTCCAATTCATCGTGGCGGGCTCGAGCAGGGGAGAGAGCCGTTATTTCCACGACGACCAGGCGCCGGACACCGACACAGTACGCAGCATGCCACAGCCAGCGTCCTTTTTTTTCCCTACGCTCACCTGTCCGCCGTCTGCTACCTGAAGCAGCGGCTGCCTCTCGTCCAGCAGCTCGCCGTCCTTGGTCCACTCGACGGAGGCGCGGGGGCTGCCCTCGTGGACGCGGCACTCGAGGCGGGCCGGTCGCCCCAGCACCACGGGCGCCGGCGACGGCAGCTTCGTGATGCGAGGGGGCGCTGAGGGACACCGGGGCAGTAATGGGAGAGAGGATGCCGAGCGATTTTTGAGCTTTACGAATAGCTCACGCTATATTAACACTCCTCAAATGCTATAGTTGCGCGAAACACATCCTCTCTCGTGTGTATGTTTTTTTGCGCGCAACTTCACTGTGCCAGAAGTAATTCAACAACTATCATGACAATATGTTCCACTTAAGCCTATTAACACTCGTTGTGCGCAAAGAAGGAGTGAAAATTAACGATAGAGCAGATTTTTCAATCAACAGACATGCATTCGCATGAACAAAGTCGCGGTTCGTGTTTCATTCCGGCCTGACTAACTTTCATTAGTGGTGACAAATTTTGCAGGGAGATGTGGAGCAGCGGGATGAGCTGACCGCTGTTTTGCGCGAAGGAGAACTAAGGAGAACTCGGTTGTATGTTTGTTTTTGGTGAAAATTGGCCACATGGTTTTTCCTATGTGCGTTGATGTTTTTCCCGCAGCACAAGATGCATTTAGAGCTGAAAAAAGAAAGCAAAATAATCTCGCTGTTCGATTTTAACTCGTGGAGTCTGCAACGAGAGGACTCCATAGTCACTATTTTGAAGTGAATACCGGCGCAGTCTGGGCTCCGGGACCCCCGCCCTGGAAAAACGGTGTAGACGCACGCAGTTTGTTTGCGTGACGTTGACAGCAGGATTTTGTTTGCGGCTTTTTCTAGTTAACAAAAGCTCAGGGAAATCAGCGTCTTTGAGGTTAGAATGTGGTACCCTATACATCCAGAACTGCAGACAACACGTTTGCAGTTCTATGAACACGTATGAACTGTAATATATTTTGGCTATTTCGACGAGTTGCGTGCGCTGGAATGGTTGCTTTACCTGCAAACTTCCAGAAAGCGCAGGTGTTTTGGCGCGATGTAGTCAAAATTGGTTGGGCCATAGCGCCAAGGGTAACCGCGATTTAAAAATTCTGAGAACTGATATGGATATTACTTAGGCTGGGCTACACGCCTCTCAATATGTAAGGAGCCTAACAGTTATAGTTAAAAAGATAGCTATTCAATATTACTTATTCAATCTGCTAGTCAGCACGTCGTAGCTGTATTCTGATGCACTACCTTGTTGACAATGTTGTGGCGAAAAAAGCGCTCTTCTAACTCAAAAAGCCTCATTTTAAAAATTATGTACTCTTAGGTACCTAAGGTACCTCCTAGGTACTTATGTACCAAAGCACGCAAAACAATTCGCGAAATCCTAAGCTTGCACGTCCGGAAGCAACCGCATGCCTACGGCAACGCCTGGTAAGTTTTTACTCGAAACTCTTCATGTGTTAGCGCTACACATCCTGTCTGTCAGTGTAATCTGATGCGTCCAGAGCGGCGTTTGCCACCTGTTGATTTTGTTCACTCGGCGCGCTTTAAGAGTTGTTCAAGTTTTCTTTAATGAGCCCCTGCTTAATGTATTGACTGAATACTTGATTTTGGCATTTATTCTCGCAATAGCATCTTAACTTTATTTGGCGCCGTGACCATCGTCCAATTTGTCGGCACGATGGCATCGCGGTGTGCTGCGTCATGAATACGTCCTTTCCTTATCTAAAACTGTAGCTGGTAGCATGAAGAGACATCCTGGCCACTGCAGAAAAAGACGTATAAAAACGAAGCCTGCCCTCGCCGAAAGCTAAACATCAACTGAAACGTCTCAATGCTGGGCGAATATGCGTACGATCAAACGCTGTCGTCCACTCACCAAGCACTGAAAGCAGAATCTGCTCTTCGGCCATGCCGGCGTCGTTTCTGGCTACGCAGCTGTACTTGCCCATATGGGCGAGTGTCGCGTTCGGTATCTGCAGAATCTGGCCGTTTTCAGCGAAGGCTACATCCTGCGGAGTAGAGGAAAAGTAATGTAGGAAATGAATAAATTAATTTAAAGAGAGAATGAACTGCCTCTTGTTTGGAGAGGGTTTCCGAGAGAGTTAAGGCTTGAGAACAAAGGCCCTTCTGCAAGCTAACGGCAATTTTTTTTCTCAACAAAAAGGAAATGGCACGGCCCCCGCCGCTAACAGTGAAACCGCGCAATTTGTCTGACACGTACTAGAGTAACCGCTGCTCGATAAACTTGGTGATACCGAAAATGCTCTCCTGGGAATGTTGCTCTAACTGCTTGAAAAGAGGCCCGATTCTCCTACGCACTCGCCGACACACTTAACGCGGACTCGGTTGAACAGCTTTTTTTCTTCCTCAGGCTGAATAAGCCCGGACTCTGCAGCTGAAGCGTACCCATCAATGAGGCTTACGGCCTCTTTCCTGAAACCATCAAGCAACTGTACGAGGTCTGTTAGAAAAGTATCCGACTTTATTTTTTTTTTGCGAACACCTGACGGATATGAAACAAGTGGGCTTGCATCAGCTGACCTTGAACCTTCGTGCGCCTGCATGAATTTTTTCCCGCCTGCCGAGAGCGTCAGTCGCTGGGACGCAGCGTTTGAGTGAGGCAGTGCGCAGTGCTGTCGTCGGTTTTTTATTGCAAGGAAAATGGCGGAGTGACAGGAGCAGCGCTACTGCATCAAATTTTGCCAGAAACTGGGCGACAGCCAAGTGGAAACCGTTCGGAATATTCAGACTGCTTTCGGTGACGATGCTATGAGCATCACACAGATTAAGCAGTGGTACAATTGGTTTAAAGACGGCCGCACATCGGTGGAGAGAGAGCCACGCCCCGGTCGGCCATCAACATGCCGAAATGACCAGGTCACTGCCGAAGTGTACTCTGTGGTGATGCGGGACCGTCGGGTGACTATCCGAGAAATTGCGGAAGAGGTGGACATGAGCATTTTTTCTGCACATTCCTCTATCACCGAAGATTTGGCCATGTAGAGAGTTGCGGCGAAATTCGTTCCGAAGCTGCTCACGGTGGACCAAAAGCAGTTTCGTGTTGAAGTCTCACAAGACAGGCTGGATTCAACAAACAGTGACTCCGACTTCATAAACACCATAATCACTGGTGACGAGTCTTGGGTGTACGGGTACGACCCGGAAACCAAATCCCAGTCGTTCCAGTGGAAGCATTCCACGTAACCAAGACCAAAGAAGGCCCGCCAAGTGCGCAGCATTGTCAAAGTGGTGCTGACTGCTTTATTTGACTCCCTCTACGTGGCACACCACGAGTACGCACCCCACAGGGTCAAACAATGACCATAGAGTACTACAGGGAGGTCCTCCGTCGCCTACGTGGTGCTGTGTGGCGCAGGAGACCGGAGTTGATGTCAACAGCAAATTGGCGCATCCATCACGACAATGCTCCTGCACATTCCTTGCACTTGATTCAGACTTTTTTGGCGAAAAACCAGACTCCTGTATTTCAACAGACTCCTTACTCTCCTGATATGGCCCCCTGCGACTTCTGGCTGCTTCCCAAAATCAAGAGGCCATTGAAAGGTGCGCGATTTCAGACAAGAGAGGACATTATGGCTGCAACGACATCTGAGCTAATCTCCATTCCGAAAGGGGCCTTTTCGGAATACTTCCAACAATGGCAGCACCGCTGGGAGAAGTGTGCGGAGTCCCAAGAAGACTACTTTGAAGGTAATTAGGTTTCAATGCTCTAGTTACGCCAGTTTTTTTTCTTCGGCCAAAGGTCGGATACTTTTCTAACAGACCTTGTATAGCACTCGGGGAGCGTCTGGTGTTTTCGGGGTAACTCTGTAGGAGGATGTACAGCCTTGCTCAAAAGCCTTCGGCACTCAGTGTTGGCTTGTTTGTTGCTGTTCGTCATGGGGTGTGCAGTACTTAACCACCTGCTACTTTTCGATTCTAAGAACGCTACAGGGCCCGATGAAATACCAGCCCTATTCCTGAAACGTAAAGCGGAGTGGGTGCCTTTTTACGTAAAGAAAATGTGCGAAGCTGTCGCAAACTCACTGCCAAACCATTAAAGCAACGCATTCACGACTCCTGCTTTTAAAAGAAGTACCGAGTACTCGCAAATAAGTATTGTTCAATTTCCCCGACTAGTGTCTGCTGTAAGCTCTCAGATGATACCATAGGCAAGCATACTCTCATAAGTGGGCATACTTTCAGCATACTCTCCAACAGGCATTTCCGTAGGTTCCGAAAAGGCCTGCTTGACATTTTGTTGAGAGTATGCCTTTCGAACTTTCATGCCCTTCGGACATTGTTATGCCTTTCGGATTTTGTCATGCATTTCGAGCTTTGTAAGGCCCCAGCGACTTTCGAGCGCATGATGTATTTCATTCTACGGGGCCGTAGAGCGCATTTCTCCGGTCAACTACATTGTTGACCTGTGACACCAGCAACAGATCTACGAACACGTAACCACAAGACTGTACTTACATATGTGCCGCCTGAAGCTGTACTACGACCTGTGCGTGTGGTTGGTTATCTTCCTGACTCGTCAGGATGGCTTCGCCTTCAGCCGGGGGTGATTGTAAAGAGGAAGATGGGCAGCGACGGCAGCCGCCCCACAAGCGCGCTGCGCGAGATCATTCATTTGACTGTCGGAGCTCGGACTGCCATTTTCACTAGCTCTCCTCAGGCTGTTCTCGCTGGTAATCAACCCTGCAAATCCCGCTGTAATTTGCTCCGACAGTCAACGCAACCATCTCGCGCCGTGGGCTGGCGGTGTGGCTGCCGCTGCTGCTCATCTTACTCTTTTCAAGCTCTAATTCTTGGCTTCAGGCAGCAACATTTTATTGGGGAATTGAAAGCATACAGATATGTAGTCGACCCTGTTTTTAAATTTTCAAATTTCACATTTTGGCTCGAGATATAGAACATAAAATTTTTCGTGCGAAACGACCCGATACTGAATTAGTCGAGCGACCTCTGCTGCAAATGGTATAGTTGCATTTCAAGCAGGTGAACTCTCTTTAAGGACCAAAAATTTGCCGCCGAGTTACCTGGTTAAGCTAAATTTTATTAAGTGCTCTAGAACGTTTGCCTTTGTTCAGCTCTGTTTATCTTGTTTAGCTATTTATAAGCTTGAAAGTTCTAGCCGCACCAAAATGTTATTGGATTCGTTCATCGGCTTTCCTCTTACGATAAGCCGCCTGAGCTGCTCGTTACGATTTGAGTCGTCGTTCCCTCTGTTAGGCCTGTCCCTGAAGCCACTTGTACTTGCCTCTCAATTTCAGGTTCCTCCGGCGACTTCATCATTACCCTCTTCTTTCTCGCTCTCCATCTGTTTCCGCATACCGTTCGGCAAGGCTACGTGTCTTTACCGCTCTCCTTCGGCCTGGCGCATCGCTATGTCAACTGGATCGGTTGAGTCACGCTGGCTCTCTCTTCTTTTGCTTTGCTGTTCAGCTCGCTGCGCACGTTGTTCGACTTTAGAATTTGTCGAAGGACCGGCTTCATCCATGAGTTACCGTTTGTTGCACTGCACGCTACTCTGGCAACTTTATTCTTCGCCTCTTCTTTCTGGCATCTGCATCTTCACGCAGGCGCGTTTCTCGCTCTTCCTCTTCACACCCTCTCTCCGTTCGGCTGCAGCTGGCGCGACGCCCTCGTCCCATTGACTGCAGCCGGCGCGATGCTCCTCCAAGCTTACTCGAGTTACTCTTTCACCAGGATATAGCGGTTTTTTTCCCTAGTCACCCGTGAGTGCTATAGCAGACTTAAAAAAGCACACCCACATTCTAAATTTTTAGAGGCGTTCACCTGACTCGTAGCGTTCCTCGTATAGGCGCTCCCCAGTCGGCCACTTGCCAAGGTGTACTCGTGGCACGTGTGCCTACCTGTGCGCTGCTGGTGAGAAAGCAGTGTAGCACCACCGCTTCGGACGAGGCGAGCTGAGCGCGAGCCCCCAAAACGCGTCAGCCGCCTCGCTGGTACAACGGCCATCGGCCTGGAGCTTCCCACGCCGCACTCGTCCATGGCCAGGATTACACTTAAACAAATGGGGCTGTCCTGCTTCCCGTCTTAGCATGCATCGCATAACTAATGACCCCGACATGATGGCTATTATGCCAGCGAGGCACGTGACGCTTTCTGATGGGCTTGCGCTCAGTTCGCCTCGTCCTCTTCGCGCGTAGCGCTACAGAAATAACAGCTCGCTTGTAGCTTCCCCTAGGAGGCCGAGCGGGTGCATTTTCCCTCACTGAGCTGCCGCGCTGCACAATGAGTCAGTGTCGTAATTGATTACCGAAAGATAGGAGCGATTTCTGGGGGCTGCTGCTCGACGCCAGAAGCATACCCTCCCTCCTTAGGTTGACGCCTTTCCTCCATTGGCGCAGAGAGGAAAGGCGTCGGTCAGCACGCCGCACAAGAAACCTTGGTTCATTTTTTGGCTTCCAAAAAAACGCATCTAACAAGCACGAACAGCGGCCATACTATTTCCGAGCATTTTCCCCCTGATTTCGGTATCGGGTAGTTTTTCGCGCATAAGTCGACATTTAATGTCTTGAACCATATTTTAATTAGCCGCTACCTAGGACTTAGTGTCCGTACACCGCACGAACAACGTGCACAGACCACAGTGTCGTAGCGTTAACTTTTTTAAAACAAATTTTGCAGAGATTAAAAAACAAACACCAGTTATTGGCTGAAAAACATGAAAATATGGGTCTACGTAAATGAAGGCGTTGGTGGCTGCTCTACACTCTAAATACGAATACGCCTATATGGGAGCAAAAAGTGAGTAAGCTCCCCCTCGCTATAAATGGTTACGCCCATTTTCAGTTCGCTTATTTTCCACCGCAGCCCTGTTTTTACGCTAGACACGCAAACCCCCTTCAACATGTAAACAAATAAAACATTTTGTGCGGTGAAGCCTGCTGGAATGCAGGTGTGTCACTTCCTTAAACCTGCCAAAAGACCCGACGCAGAAAAGAGAGCAAAACAGGACAGAGGTTGGTGTCTCTTTTCCGTGTCGCGTATTTTCCGTGACGCGTAGTTAACTGAGCAGTATAATCTGGTGCTACTGACGGCACCATGTCGGTTGACTGGCCAACTCTCCAGCTTCCGCTTTAATTCCAGTCGATACCGAACTGAACTACATCACGACTATGAAATGGATAGCACGCACGCCACAGCTGCAGGCTTGCACGAGAACACCGGCATATACGAGCATCAATCGGTGTTTGATGGGTTTCCACGAAGAGTGTCTGACCTTAAACGGCCCAGCAAACAACCAAGAAAAAAAAGGGCAATGCAACATGTGCGATGTCAACGAAGACACCTAGTGACTCTTCGCACAGGCCTGTATTAATGCGCAGCGAAGCCAGAGACGCACCTTACTGTCGCGTTTGTCCAGCGGGATGTCGTCACGCATCCAGACGACCGAAGGCTGCGGTTCGCCGGAGGCAATGCAGCGCAGCTTGATTGGCGAATGCTCGGAGACTGAAAGAGCCGTCTCGGGTACTCGAATCCTGGGAGGCACTGCGCAGAAAGTGTGGGGCGTACTGACCGCGTTCCCAATGCGGTCTCGCGCGCCAACCAGAGAGGGGAAATGCCCCGTTCATAAATCGTTAGGTTGGCTTTGCATTTTTCTGTAATTATAGCGTCACTGGCAATCAGTAAAACAAGGATGAAGAGGTAAACACGCATTTTGCTACTTTACACGTTCATGTAGTGTTGCCGCGGGAACAGAGTTGTGCATAATTAATTACTTATAATTGATTACTTGTAATAAGTAACATTTTCGTACAATTCTGTAATCCGCTCATTACTTACTGCACGCGGTAACGCCACGGGCAATTCAAATATTTTACTGTAATCAGTTATAGGCAATCAGTATTTTTTTTTGAAAAATGGCCACCCGGGACGAACCATCCGTGACGATATCATTGCGCCAAACAGTTCGGCAACACGACGGTGCGCGTGGCTGCCTGGCACGTGGCAGTTTCTCGTGCTTCTTTCCTAGCTTAGCTGGCACTATCAATGGGTGCTTCTTGCATTTTAAGAATAGCTAATTCGTTTTAATAAGGCAAACTGTGTTTTCATCACTTTCTAACGCAGTTTGTTCAGTTAGAAATATGCCCTAAATTACGATTACTAAAAATGTAGTATGTTTTAGAGGAAAACTAATAACTGCAAGTGCCGACTACATTCAGCTGCGCAAAAAGGGAGGGCGGGTGTTGGCCTCGCAATTTCGACCGTAAGAGTTGCCGCGGTTCGTAGTGAGCTCAGAAAATCTTCTCTGCACTATTGTGAAAGGATCCGCAATCATGGAGAAAAAAATGAGGCCTGAGTCTTTCTGGCCTCAGGTGGCCGCTATAGTCGCAGTCTGAGACTCAAAAACTTGGGAGACGGTAAAGTTTATGGTTTTGAGCGATTTAAGCTACAAAGCGACTCAGGCTATGAAGGACGCCGTAGTGAAGGGCTCCAGAGATTTCGACCACCTGAGGTTCTTTAACGTGCACAGACATCGCACACCACAAGTACCTCTAGGATCTCGCTTGCATCGAAATACGACTATCGCGGACGGGATCGATCCCTCGTCTTTCGTGTCAGCAGTCAAGCAGCATAAAATCTGAGCCACCGCGTAGGCCTGGGAGACACTTAAGCTCCGCCTTAAAAGTGAAACGCGATAGCATTCCCTCGTGGTCGAGCACCCGTCGATGTAGATGGCACAGCATCCAGGGAAGGAGCAGACTCAGAAGAAAGCCCGGTACTAGTAGACCTTAACGGCTCCATCACCAACGTGTCTCGGGAGCAAGCTAGCGCCCGCTCTTTATACCATGCACATGACGAAATCCCTCTGCACTGCACATAGAGGCCACCCTATGCAACGGACACTTTCGACTCCACATTCTCAAGAAATAACGGTGACGTCATACTATGTCATACTCACTCCCAGCGCTCCCAGTGGCCTCCGCGAGGTGTAGAAACCTTGCAAAAGGTTTTTCGCGCCCTAACTATGCGACGGAGACGCGACAGCAGCGCCAGTCGTGGCGTTGTGGGCCGCTGGTGACGACGACGCCAGATTTTCCGCCTCATAAGCTCCTTAAAGCTGTCGCGTTGAGAGGTAGCGACAAGGTTACGTTTGAATTCTTTCTCTGTAGCCCACTGGAAAAGTTTATTTTGTGTTCCCGAATGATCAACTCAAGCCGGCGGGCACACAAAGGTAACGTAGTCTTAATGCGAAAGCATTACATGACTCATCGGCAGCGGAACCCTGCGTTGTTCACTAGATAAAACAGTCCGAAAAACTCCAATGACGACATTAGCACAGCTGCCATAGCAATCACAAGAAAGTCCACAGAGGACCTAATGTATACATAGACACGAAATCACCCCTAGATAAAAGACCTATAGAATTAAGGACTTCAGGCCAAAGCCCGTTAGGGTGAAAACCTTAAGGGTAAACGCCTTCGACATAAAAAACTTTACCCTAAACACGCTTGAACTAAAGTCTTTTAGCTTGAAGTCCAAAGGTCTTCGCCCTAAAGACCTTTGAGACATTAGTACTAGTTCCTGATACTTAATAGCAAAGAAATATAGTAAACTAGTTGCTCATGATGAAAAAAAAGATACTTTCACCTTCACAGCAAGTTATCAGTGTCAGAGGCACATTCTGATAGATTCCTTACCGCAGCAACGACGTCGTCACTGCAGTGAAGCCCTCTCATGTCAGTCTGGAAGCTTTCTTACTAAGGAGCCGTAAACAAAGCCAACCTTGGTGGATTCCTCTGAGTAAGGCAGCTAGTAGAGCAGTAACGAAGTCATCACTGTAGTGAAGCCCTCTCATGTCAGTCTCAGTCTGGAAGCTTGCTTACAAGGAGCCCTAAACAAAGCCATCCTTGGTGGATTCCTCTGAGTAAGGCAGCTAGTAGAGCAGTAACGAAGTCATCACTGTAGTGAAGCCCTCTCATGTCAGTCTCAGTCTGGAAGCTTGCTTACAAGGAGCCCTAAACAAAGCCATCCATGGTGGATTCCTCTGAGTAAGGCAGCTAGTAGAGCAGTAACGAAGTCATCACTGTAGTGAAGCCCTCTCATGTCAGTCTCAGTCTGGAAGCTTGCTTACAAGGAGCCCTAAACAAAGCCATCCTTGGTGGATTCCTCTGAGTAAGGCAGCTAGTAGAGCAGTAACGAAGTCATCACTGTAGTGAAGCCCTCTCATGTCAGTCGCAGTCTGGAAGCTTGCTTACAAGGAGCCCTAAACAAAGCCATCCTTGGTGGATTCCTCTGAGTAAGGCAGCTAGTAGAGCCTTCATGAGTTCCTTCGACACTCCTATCTTTGGAATAGCGCTTCACGCCACTACTGCCATGCGTGACTCTCGCACTTTCGCGCCTGCGGCGAGATGCGACGCAAGCACGCGAGTCCGGTGTGAGAGAAGTTGCGCATGCGGTAAAAAATGGCAGTGTGGGCGTACCGCTTCGCGGGCGACTTCATGGAATTTTATTGCGAAAGCAGTACCTTGGGGGGCCTAACAGTGTGTTTAGGATCTGCCTGGCTTGACCTTGAATGCAATCCTCACTCAGACGTTCGGCGCAGCCGATTCTAACTTCGCTGTAGCTCGTGCGGGATGAGGAGCGCGCTGTCCGCGCGCGGCGGGAGCCGCGTTATTATCAGCACGCAGCCTATTGGCTCGCTGCCAAAGTCTGTGACGACGTTCGATACAGCGGCGCGAAAATGAGCTTGCTGCCCCAGATGTTCGTATAGCGTAGCGCACCTTGAGTTTGCTCTGTCACGTCAGACCACGCCAGGATGAAGATCAAGCCGGGTCCTTCTACCATTCCAGCCGGAGATAGCCGTTCCCGGCGTGATGCGTTGGTATGGTAGAAAGTATGTAATGGGCACGCGTCACTGCGCCGGTCTCGGCACCAGGAGTGCTTCGTCATGCGGCGCTCGCACACAGTTCGGCGTGGATCGGCACGCGCTGGCAGGGGTCTGTTACTTTTGCTCTCGATAGTACGCCGCAAAACGTGAGTCTACTGATCCCAAAGACGTGGCTCAACGCAAGGAAGAACTAATAGAAAGTCTGAGAATTGGGGGCCCAAGCGGCTTGGGGCCCCAAGATAATTGCGGGCCGCAAGTGCGCATGCGCAGAACCCAAGCACGCTTGGGCTCTTGCGTTCGAGTTAACCCAAGACCCAAAAATCGAAAACTAGCGTGGGCCCCCAAGCTTGACGAGAAATCGCGAAATCACCGTACAGCAGATAATCGTAGAGCCAACTTGCTGTCCTTCGACTGATTTTTTTTTCCATTTTACACAGGTTAGCTCGTAGTTTTAAAGTGAATCACCAAAAAAAAAACACTATTTAAGAGAACTTGGCTGTGATTGGCTTTGCTTGACTTAAAATCGTTTACTTAATTCGCAGTACTAACAAAACGATTAGATTTATGAGATTTTATTGCTCGCTCTTCTTGCTCGAAAATGCATTTTGTTTGTTTTCACTTGCAAGAAACGCTTTTCTTTTTTGTTGTTTCCAAACACCTTTTTATTTTCCCCACTGCGGTGTAACGAGCGCTCGATCCAACGCTCTCTACGGCAGAACCGACTGGCCGCGCTTTCAGACGTTGCCTAATGTGTGTATATCCGAAAGTGAAACTAAGAGCAAAACAAAAGGCAAGCCAACAACTAAACCAAGTTGTGCTTTCGTACGTCTAACCAGGTTTAACCTTAGCTGAAATCCTGCTAAATTTCTTTAACCCTCCTTGTGAATCCTCCAACAGCCAGGTCACTTGGGGACGCGGTGAATCTCATGAAAGTGTTCTGCAAAGAAGGATTTGCGTTCAAATTCCACTTCAGCAAGGCGTTCGTGTTGACAATCATGGCGGAGCTGCAGATGAAAAAAATGGCTGAGGCTTAGCTAAGGTTAAGCCTAGTCAGATGCGAAGTATATTGACGGCTAGGCTTGGTAAAGTTCCTCGCTTTGTTCTTCAGTTGTTCTAGAACGTTGTCGCCGAGCCGCATATTGAGCACGCCGCTTAGCCAGACGTTCATCCCGCTCTTCATCGGTCTCTGTGGCACGCTGAAGCTTTCGCTTCTCGTTCAAATGAGCCCTGCTTCGAGGCGGCATCCCAACACCTGGCCGCCTCGTAAGTGCCCGGAGAGCGAGGCAAGCTCAGCTTTATACCGCTGCTGTAGCGTCACGTGGTCAGCTGCAGCGCCTCTGATATGGAGCCTCCACCGCCGCGGCCGACCGCGCGAGCCGGCAGCCCATCTCTCTTCTGCTGTGACGTCATGTTGTCACGTGGTCAGCCGCCGCGGCTCTGATGTGGAGCCTCCACCGCCGCGGCCGACCGCGCGAGCCGGCAGCCCATCTCTCCTCTGCTGTGACGTCATGTTGTCACGTGGTGTCACGTGGTCACGCTAAAGGTCAATGGTAGCTCCACCGCCGCGCTCGACGGGCAGTAGTGTAGCTCTAGTAATATGCTTCGCATAAAACAACGCGGACCTCAGAGGAGCGCCACCTTCACCACTTATCAACATGCTCCTCGCGTTTCGCTTCCACGGCTAGCGTTGCGGCTCGTTCACACTTTGCCTCCGCCAGCGAAATGTTCCCTTGCTGCTTGCGGTGCACACAGATATAGTTAGAAAAGAACATAAATTCACACTTTCTACGTACCATAAGCGTATGCTCGCTTACGTACGCTAAACGCAGGCATTTTGCGAGTCGGTACATCATTTCTCACATTCGCGCTTTTAGTTCAGCGTATGCGCCCAGAACGATAAGCTCAGCCAAGTGGCGCAGTGTACGCTTACGTCACGAGCTTTTTAGGACACTTGTATTTGGCGCCCTTAAACCACAACAGCTACCTGGGAGCTACTGTGTCGGGACTTGAAGCCGCATCATTAACGCGTAAGTCACCAGTGCTTCTTTGCCGGCGCATGACCGGTCGGATGACATATGACAAGTTAGCTTATACCATAATGAGGTCTTTTGAAGAGTAATAACGCGTTGAAACTTGAGCATTTGGCGGCGAGAGCGCCCGATGTGTTCTCCCAGCCCACAGCTGTTTCTGCAGCATTGTGAAACTCCGGGCCGGCAACTAACGCATTGATGGCTTGATTTGAAAACAGGCCTCTCTGAGGCGCTCAAGCGAAGTTTGCTCAGTCTTGGAGTGCCTCACGCTATTCGAGGGCATGGTGAATGTGCTAGTGAAAGCGGGAATACGCGTCGTCGCTCTATACAAGAACAATGCTTTGTCGAAAAATTTAATTCCTCCTCAAAAGGAAAAAAAAAAATTCTTTTCATGAACGTGTAAAAGAGAATTACAAATGAAATGTTTGTCATTTTCATATGCTTCGAGTGAACAAAATAGCAAGAGGCGGTACATACGCATCAATCGTTTGCTCAAGCTAATAGGTATTACATACGGTTCAGAGGCTAGCTGTTTTCTATCACCACGTCGGAGAAGCCTCAGGATGCATTGTCTCTGAGATTTTTCACCTTCCATTCCTTACGCGAAAGCGCAAAGATTCGAGATGCGTTGCAAACAATTCATTCGGTGATATGACTCTGGCTAAGGAACTAGGTAAACTCTCACTCTAAATAATTTGATCCCAGGACTTGCCATACATCTGTGCAATAACTCTTGTTTTCTCAATGCTAACACTATGGTCCGGACTGCTTTTAGTAGACTTGCCTTGAACTTCAATGCGAAACGTCTTCTCCGCAAGGCCAGCCTCGTTTTCAGCAATGCAGGAATAGATGCCACGATCTGATGACTGGATTGCCGGAAAGGAGAGCACCCTTGCACCATACTTCGAGGTGACTTCGCTGTCCGAGTTTTCTATGCTGCGAAAACACGCGTAGTAAAGCTGAGAGCACACAATAGCAGCCATCCGAAGCATGGCGCGAGGATCTATTCAAGATAACGTGTATACTATACTTCTTTCTTAACAACTGAGGATACTATTCAACTGAGTATTTGAAGCAGTATTTGGGTTTCTACAGCGACAAAATGCTCCGCCCTTTTTTTCTTTTTGAACTTGTAGCTCAGAACTCTAATTTCTAGTTTATTCACAGTGTTGCTTTAGTTTCCATTTCCAAAGAAGAGCTACCTGAGCGCTACCTACTGCCGACGCAGGCTGATAAATTGCCGCCGTAGCTTGCAGACGCAGCAGTGTGTGATCTCTGGAAGTGCCATCTACTCGTTTTATTCTTGCTAAGCCTAGACATTGTGCGTGGGGGTTGGCCTTGCGTTCATCCTAGTGTGTGCTATGCCATTAGCGCCTCTAACAACCAACCGGAAGCCACCGAACATGCTTCATCGGAGCGAGCAGCATCGGTGGGCTCCATGTTAGTAGTTTAGGTGTGTAGTTGTTGTTTCCAGTGGCCTGTATACTATACGGTAAACGTAGCGCCGTTTTGCGCGCTGGAAAAACGAAAGCGAAGCATGTTGAAACTCAAAATCGGGGAGAGCGATCGAATATATGTGGTGACCAGGAGCATAGTTTCTCCTGAACGTTCTAGCTTCCTGCTTCGCCACGCAGAGCTTACGACTCGCAAACTGAATATTCCGGAGAAAACAGCAAGGTAAGTGATCGAAATGAATGCACGTCTAATCGTGGCAATGTTAGTTTGCGACCATACGCGCGAGAAAGCTGAAAGTCAGTGACTCCTGCCGTTTGCCTAGGTCTGTTCATGCTACGAGCGATAGAAGCCAATTCGCTCAAAGCGATACGCATTCTCGCCTACTCCGCTCCCGCCTGTGCTCACTGGCATTACTTACTGGCACACAAATTCCGGAAAATGTGTATCACCCGGACTGATAGGGTGAAACGTTAATGCAACGCTATTACCATTTACAGGGAGCCTGAATCGCCACGCCTGTGCTGAGAATTCCTATCAGAGTTGGGACAGGCATTCCTCCAGTTTTAACGTTTGTTGTATGTATGGCACGATTATGCATCGTCTGAGTGGACCTGTTTACAATGAATTCCAGCACTTTATCACAATATATGCCAAAGGTTACCGTCCCGTGCATGCCTATATCCTTTCGTTGCCGTTACATTTTTCTCACTTTGCATTTGGGTCAAAATTTCGTGTCGCCGCTTTCATTCATGTCATGCTGTGCAAATAAGGTTCATAGTTTCGTACCTACAGTGGTTTTCTTTTCAGATTTAATTTTCCATTCGGATGCTCGCGAACATGTGGGGTGTAAAAACAAAGCTGTGGTTAAACTTGTAAAATTTCTACAACGTGTGCCATTGAAATAAAACAGCTTTGCCCGGACCATCGAAAAGCCCAGTTGGTTGGCCAGGCGCTGTGCTTCGTTCCGTTCCTCGCCCGAGAATAAGCATCGACGGTGGAGTTTCTGTCTGCATTTCATACACAAAGTGCGCTGAACAAATCTGTAGCCTTGTTCCTGGAGCAAGTTTTTTCTGCTCACCAACGACGTCCACTGCCGATGTAACTGGAGGGCGGCGGGAGAGTGGCGAAGAAATAGACATCGCAGACGCACTGAGGCTGCGGAATGACATTGTGGTTTTCACATAGTGCCTGCGTTCTTTTCTGTTCTCATTGGCTATTGGCGCAGCTCGCAATAAAACATTCAAGTCTAGAGGACATTACCGTTGCCTACAAAATTGCAACTTTTGTTATACAGTCGCAAAAACGCACTTGACCGGTGGCTACCAAGCCGGTGATTGTTCTGCGCGTCGGATTAACGGTCCAGGGGAGGATGCCAACGGTAAGGTGTCGCGCAGCGCGTGTTTCAAAGTATTACTCCCTCTGCTGCAAGCTCCTAGTGAAATGGTGTCCACAATATTCAGTCCCCAGTTTAAGAACAAGGTATGGAGGCCAAGGTGTTATATGATGCAGGACATAATTTCTGCAATTGAATGAACTTGCATGACAGATGAGGAAAACAACACTGGTGGTGATTTCCAAGTCCTTCACTGCTGCGAACATCCTTTCAATATGCACAGACGCTGCGAAACAAACAAACAGACTGAGACCTCAATGATCTTTTCCATGATGTATAACAGGAATATCTGGGCGAGCATTCTGCACCGATTCATTTCATTTTCCATCCCATTTGGTCGTGAAGTCAAAGGGACGAAAGCAACAGCAGGTGAAAAAGCGAACGGCTTAGTCACAGAACCAGCTGGTCTCGCCGGGGCGCAGCCGTTAGCCAGCCACCGCATTCAGTCCGGCTATGTCACGCGGAGCCCGTTGCTCCAGTTGGTCGCAAGAAAAGACGCCCAGTTTCTTCGTCGGGACTGCATTAGCGACGATGAAGACCGTCAGACGTGTCAAACGCTCCTCATGTTACGTCATTCGTGGACGACGGCGCAGGTCGGCCAGTGCGACATGGGCTCGAGACACGTTTATGCAAGGAAGTAGCATCATGAGCATGTTCATGCCACGACAAGTGTGACGTCTGCTTTTAACTTCATACGGCAACGGAAGTAGCGACCAGTGGCACAGAGCCAAATGGAATGGAAAGGGAATGGATCGTTACAGAATATTGTAGGTGTGTTTTTTTTTCATAGCACCTAACGCGTCACGTTCGCAGTTTGGACCTTTCTTTCTGTCACAGTGGTAGTACAATTTCTCTTAAAGGTGCACTGAAGAGGAATCTGAACCCGTATTTTTACCGCTGGAACTACATCTACACGTTCCGAGCGTTCTTGGAAACTTCGAATTATTGCCCTGTGCGGCCGATTACCCTAATTTAGATGGGATTAACGACGGGCTCCCGGTTTTTTTTTTAATTCCCTGCAAACGGTAGGAGTCAACCAACCTTTCACCGAGTCCCCTGGCGGCTTGCCGCTCTGCCATGGGCGGAGTGATACGTAGTGATCGGTGAAAGCAAAGACCCAAGCTTATTTTTATTTCCGTGGGCCTAATTTGCAGGTATGTATAGTCTCTGACTAGACCTATTTATTCATGGAAACATAAAAGAAAGAAAATAAAAGCGAAAGAAAAGTCGCCACGCGACTTTCTGAAAGGCACTCCATGCGTTGGTCGACTCCTTCCACCGTATGCGAGGAATGAAAAAAAAAAGCGGGTGCCGGACGTTAATCCGATTTAATTAGGGAACTCGGCCGCACAGGGCAATAAAAATTGAGGTTTCTAAGAATGCTGGGAACGTGTAGATCGAGTTCCCGTGGCAAAAAGACGAGTTCAGATTCCTCTTCAGTGCACCTTTAATGAAACGAGAAAATTTCAACTTTCACGAAAATCCCAGTTCACGCAAAAATAGATTTTGTTTTGTTTTCGGTCAATATTCAATGCGATGACACAATTCGCACCGTAAACGCCAGAGACTACCGAAAATACTGCGGCGCAACGAGGACAACGCAAAAAAGACAGACAACACATGCGCAGATTACCAACTGTTTATTAGAAGAAAAGGGGCGCATTCATAATCCTCACTCACCATGTAAGCACGCTCTATCGCTCGCAGCCCAGCAAGCAAGAAGTAATCTGCGAATGACAAGGCTAAGTACAAAGCTCAGAACGCTTGTTATACCGTGCACATAAAGCACTAGCTCATAAAAAAGGTTAGAAAAAAAAGCAAATCTGATCAATATTTGCTTTTTTTCTAGCTTTTGTTATAAGCTGCTGCTTTAAGTGCAGGGTGGAACAAGCCTTCTGCGATTTGAATTCCGCCTTGTCATTCGCATTTTATTGTTACTGGCTGGGCTGAGAGCGACAGAGCGTGCTTACATATGGTGAGTGAGGCCAGAGATTACCTCAGTCTACATTCTACATTAGATTCGAAAGCCAGAGATTACGTGAACGCTATTCTGCCCAAGATAGGGTATAGTTGATTAAAGGGCCGCAGATAGCGTAAGCAGAGACCCAGAGACAGAGAGCCCGAATTACCATGGAAATAGCAGTCGCGGCAAGAATGCCCATTATTTTCCTTTACGAATCAAAAGCACGTATCGACCTCATTAAAGCGCTAGCAAGTAAATAGCAGTAATAATTTTGTTGGCGATGTTTTCGCAAGGGAATAAAATTATATTCATGTTCTGCAACCCATTTAAATCACATAGATTTCTTTTGGCCTAAAAAGTGCCCGGCATTCGACAAGTGCCTGATGACCTCATGCTGCTGCGAAGTTCAAATCACATCCCTTACAGCTGTATAAAAAGCGCACTTACATATATGGCAAGCTGTTCTTGGTCCAGTAGACCGTCGCTAGAGGCAAGGAGTCCACGTCGCACGAAATGGTAATCGGCCGGCTCTCCACGGTGTTCACGTCAACTACGGCAGGCCCGGATATTGTTGGCGGCACTACCATGAAAATGATGACAGCGTTAGTTCCATTATTTACATTTTCCTTTTGTCTTTGTTGTTTATTTTTCTTAAATGACTACATTATTACTACTCCACATGCCCAGGACAATGCTAGCTGCATGCTTGAGTAGCCGGATCACTTTTCTGGGCAAGCTTGTTTTGAACAACACATAAGCTCATCAAAAAAATAAACTAGGTTCCATCAATGCAGAATTTATGCAGAGATCATCCAGTATAGTAAATATCAACCATATGAAAAAGATTGCTTTCTGCTATGTAACTGTGAACGCTCAGCAAGTATAAAATTGACAAAACAAAGACTCAATGTGGCATCTCTGAAACAAAAATGGCTAAAACATATTGTTCGCCTTGCTGACTCCGCAACTTCAAAAAACAGCGCCAAAAGGCGGGTTAAACACAGTGAAGCATACCAGACATGTAAATGCCTTACTGCCAGCTAAATACCGGGTGTCTCATCTGAGATATGCACTTTTTTAAAATATGGTATATTTAGTTAGAAGAAGGCTTTTTTCGGCATAGCATTGCCAGTGTTGTGCACATTAGAATGCAGCTAAGAGGAATTAACTAGTACGCTGCTTAACTAATACTGAAGTACTAACTTTTTTACTGTCACTGTTAGCCTCCTTATTTTTTTAAGAATCATGTAGCCCACCATAAGTAATATGCATACTAGCTTATAGAATTTCGAAAAAACAGTTACCCTCGGTGCTGAAGCCTAACATACTTTGCCTATTTCGACGAGCTACTTGCACTGGAGAGGTTGCTTTGCCTGCAAGCTTCTCTAAAGTGCATGTATTTTGGTGCGATGTAGCAAAACTTTGTTGGGCCACAACGCCGAGGATAACTATGTTTGCGAAATTCGAAAAACTTTTACGGATATACTTACGATGGGCTCCACGCCTCTCAATAAATAAGGAGAATGACATTCTTCATCAAAAAGTTCACTACTGAATGTTAGTTAACCAGCCTACTAGTTAAAAAGCCTTGCCTGCATTCTGATACGCCACACTCCTGGTAATGCTACGCCGTAAAAAAACATTATTCTAACTGAAACTTTTTTTTAAATGCAGAACATATTTGTTTAAACACCTTGTGTGTCAGTCTTCTTGTACAAGCTGACAAACAATAAACGCAACGAAAACAACGACGCCAATATATTTCACTGCGCCCAGATCATGTGACTATGACCATGCGACCATGTGCAGCGGCCATTTTAGGTTCAGTCATTTCAACCCTATAACCTTATTTCAGCTTCCTATAATAGCGGCAAAACTTGAGTGCTCCTTGTGAAAATAACAAAAAATTGGCTCTGGTTTAGCTATAGTTAAACCTGGTAGAGCAGCGAGAGGCTAGCTTCTTTCAGAGACGCAGAACTCGATTTATCGTCATCTGTCGTTGTGGATGCACTCTCGTCGGCTGAGCGGGCCCGTCTAACCACGTCGTCCTTACGTCGCTTATCGAGACGCTTAGCACGCTCTTCCTCGGTCTCCTCGGCTCGCCGCCTCCTCTTTCCTTCGTTTCTACGACGAGCCCCAGCTTCCTCCAAGCTGTCCGTTTCTTACCACAGGCTGCGTATGGTTGCGATATACAGTGTGTCCCAGCTGACTTGGACCAAGATTTGTTTGTTTTGTTTGTTTTATTGGGGTTTAACGTCCCAAAGCGACTGAGGCTATGAGAGACGCCGTAGTGAAGGGCTGCGGAAATTTCGACCACCTGGGATTCTTTAACGTGCACTGACATCGCACAGCACACGGGCCTCTAGAATTTCGCCTTGAAGAAATTCAGCCGCCGCGGCCGGGATCGAACCCGCGTCTTTCGGGTCAGCAGCCGAGCGCCGTAACCACTGAGCCACCGCGGCGGGGCTTGGACCAAGATTTATAAAAACTAAACATTCTTCAGACCTGAAATCGCGCGGATGTTGTTGGGGTTTATCTAAAGTTACAGTATCATTTTTTCCGCTCGTCCTACTTGAATAATTAGTCGAGATAAATAAATTAACTTTTTAAATATAACTTGAAACGCTCTGGCGTCAATAAGAAAGTTGTGGAGCTCCACAAATATTGTCCAAACCAGGCACTTCCAGGTAGATCGACTTAGCGTGGCCTTTTTTATTCGGGAAAAACGAAAGCCCGCGGAGTTTAAAAACTACCACGTGACAGCGCGTTCCGTGTGCCCGGATGCTCCACGATGACAGCGCTCTCATCGGTGCTTTGTAAAAAACATCACTCGCTCCGCGCCTTTCGTGCTGCCCGAGACAGAGCTTCGCCTCGTGCTTGGTTGCAAGATAAGCGCCAGTGGGTTCGGGGGGCAAATGAAAGAAAGCGCGGATCATGTTTTTCAGCGTAATTCACACGACATTATCAGGCCTGTTATATGCGTCTTTGCTTGTTGGGATCTTGCTCCCAAATTTGAACTCAAGAGATTGTCATCGTTCCTCTGGATGCATTCCGCTAACGTGACAGCGCAATTATCGCCGCAGAAACTGGAGCCGCGCTTTTTTTCAACTGCCGCCCGTGCCCACTGGCGCTTATCTTGGAACCAAGTACAACGCGAAGCTCTGTCTTGGGCAGCACGAAAGGCGCGAAGCAAGCGATGTTTTTTACTGAGCACGGATGAGAGAGCTGTGATCGCGGCGCTTTCGGGCGCACGGAGTGCGCTGTCACGTGGTATTTTTTAAACTCCGCGGGCTTTCGTTTTTCCCGAATAAAAACGGCCACGCTAAGTCTATCCGGTCGGAATTGCCTGGTTTGGACAATATCTGTGGCGCTCCACAACTTTCCCATTGACGCCTGAACGTTTCAAGCTATATTTAAAAAGTTAATTTATTCATCTCAACCAATTATTCCAATAGCGGGAGCGAAAAAAATGGCACTGTAACCTTAGATAAACCATAACAACATCGATACGATTTCAGTTCTGAAGAACGCTCATTTTTTTTTAAATCTTGCTCCAAGTTAGCTCGGACACCCTGTATACAGGGTGTTTCACGTAATTTGAACCAAGAATTTAAAAAGCTGGGTAAACCGCAGTCCGCTGAAACCAACGACACATTGTTCGCCGTCATATGGCGCTCCTCAGAATATTTTTTATTGGGCTTAATTAGTTAATGAACTAAGATGAATTATGCAAATTTTCAAACATTCATTTTAGTGCCAAGGCCGTTACGTTAGGCTGTAGAGCAGGTTTATAAACAACCGATCCAGTTTATTGTAGCATCGTATCTCCTACGGGGTCCTTTTTTCCAGAATCTAAAGAAAGCCCGCGAAATATGAAAAAATACACGTCACTACGCTCGTGCACTTCCAAATTGCGGCGCTCTCAACGGCGTTTCGAGCAAACGGAGCGTGTTCGCTGACCATGGCAAAGTGAACGGCCACCGCTCTTAGCAGCGGCATCCCTCATAGCCTGAGTCCCTTTGGGACGTTAAACCCTCATCAATCATAAACCATTTCTTTGATGCCACTGTTTATCCATTCCTCTATGGCGTGATTGGGGTGTCCATAGAGATATGTGAGACAGTTACTGCGTAATCCCTTTCCTCAAAACCCAATTTTCAATTTTACGAAGGAACTCCATCACCCATTCGGCGCGACGCCTTGCCCGTGCTGCCACGGCTCAGCGCGCAGCCACGCTAACCTCGCGAAGCGGCTGGCGTAGTGTAGCTGTCGCTACAATAAAGCAAAGGGATCTGATCGTTTCCTAAGAATGAACAGCTCTGTGGTCACCTGGAACAAATCTCGAGCTTGGAGAGCTTCAGATATATGCCTGAAAGGCACCGAAAAAAAGCCAGATTCATAATTCGCGAATCAGTACGAGCGAAACATCAATGTCGCCCGATTTCATACTACTAAATTCCTAATACATGGCCCTCTATAGTGGTCATTTATGAGTATGCCACAGTATCTCACGCCATGCAACGCACTGGTTTCGTTGAAGCGCTTTTATTTCCCATTATCGGCAACCTCATTTGAACATCGCCCCGATAACGATGTCGATAGTGGAGCCAGAACTAAAGAAGAAAGTGACACTTATCAAAAGGATTCCGTTCGGAGTGCTTCCATACGTAAGGAGGAAAACAACTTTGTTCTAAGCTAGAATTCAACCGACGACAGAGCCACAACTGTTTCTTTTATTCTAAATATGGTATTTATTAGTGGCGTTACGTTGTATATGATAAAAAAATTTGGAATGATGTGTTTCAAATGCATTACTGTTCATAAACGCATTTGGAAAAAAAATTGGGTGGCCGTAAGGATGGTAGGTGGCACTGCTATAACGCCGCTGCTAGAGGTTTATGGTTTATAGGGTTTAACGTCCCAAAGCGGCTCCGCCTATAGATCTGCGGCATGCTTGCAAACAAATGAGGTGGCGCTGCAGTCGCTAGCGAGCTCGCGGTAGGCAAGAGGCCGGGGAGCGGGCATCTCGGGGAGGCCTTGAGCGTGGGTTTTCAAGGCTTTTAGGCGCCTTTTCAGTTTCTTCGACTCACAAAAGTGGTTCATGCATTGAACTTAATGCTTAGCTCCAAGTACATGGGCTCGCGTTCGCGAAGTGCGGCGTGCACCCAGAAATAGCTCGGCATTGAGCATTGTATATGTGGTTTGTGGTAAAGAAAGCCTTGCTGCTGCTGATTTCTACTCTAGCCATTGAATAAAATCACCAGATTCTGATACACTGTTCTAGCCAGCATGATCTTACTTCTGGACAACAGTGAGAAGCAATGGCATTGTTTTGGCCGAGCAGAACACTCGCCGTCTGTTGACGTACCTGCCGTGCAGTGCGTTACCAGCTAGCGATGAACTTAATAGCTTAATCCTCAATATGGTGTTACAGTGTTTCACCCGACAGTTTGTTTTCTTACCCCCTTAACGAATCGGTTGCTTAGGAGCGCAGGTGTTTGAAAGACGCAGCAGTTCAAGTCACGAAATAACACTCGCGTGCAATCTACGTATGATGGATGTAGCTAGGTATGCTCGCAGCCGTTTCCACGTGCTTTACGGCATCGTATGCCCGCCATTGTCATGAGATGTAAAAACGGAGACCAAAGAATGCTTCACTTGCCACATTGCGCTAAAAAGACACGGACACAAGGGAGACACACAGGCCGGGTGCTATTCCTGTATGTCTCCCTTGTGTCCGTGTCTTTTTAGCGCTATGCGGCAAGTGAACCATCACCAACCCGCCCAAGCTTCTACTCTGGCAAAGAATGCTGCGAAGAATGCTGGCTGAGGCGCTGAGCCCACCCCCGTACTTACCGAGGACGCTCACGTGAAAATCCTTCTCATCGGTTCCAGCGTTGTTAACGGCGACGCAGGTGTATTTCCCGCGGTCAGACACCTGGACATGGTCGATTGTCAGTGTCTCCGAGTCCGGCGAAATCTTGCGGGAATAGAACATCAATTATCGACATGAACGGTGTTAAATGTCATTCATAGTCTTGAGGCAGTTCTATATTAGAGGAAATCATATAGAGAAAAACGAGACACTTCCTTCTGTCACACATTCCTACGAGCTGGCAAAAAATTCAGTAAGACACTTAAGACTGCTTACGTCAGGGAATGCGAATCCATTGATGTTGCTGGGAGCGCGCTTATGACACCACCCGGAAGGCTGTACGACGAGCAGATGCATCATAACTTTGATATGGAAGTTGATCTTTGAAGAAAGGAAATGGCCCAGTAACTGCCTCAAACCTTGGTGGACACTTCCACCGTGTATTAAGGAATGGGGTACAGAGCCTGGGAAGGCATACAATTGAAGGTGCTTATGTCGTCGGTTCGAATCCCTATCGCAAGCTAGCCTCCAACGTGACTAGCACGTGTAAGCCATATGCAACGAGAAATTATATCCTATCATCAGAGCACTGTGCGACTAACGGCCGCAGCATAATTTTCTTACGAATACTATAGGGGAAACTGTCGCCACATTGAGATCGGCTATTGAGGAGTCTATATAGAAGAACGACATGTATACGACTGTCCGAAGGGGAAGTGTTCGGCGTCCGGTGAATCGGAAGCGGCGGCTAACGTGGTCAATGGCCAGCCAGAAATCCCTCTTTTCCGACTTGAGTGCTGGCGCTTGCCGCCGCCAACATGGCGACCATGACCGACGAGCTACAAAGTGGTTTTTGCACGGAAATGTGATTGTCGTGAAAATAAACGCTTGATGAAGCAACGAATGTCGCTTTTTTGAGAGAACACGACCTAATCTTGGATCGAAATAACTGTGTCTCCTCCCTGATGCGACAGGTGTTGAAGAAATCGGCGCCGCTGGCATCGGCGGATGAGCGGGCATCCCAAAGTACGCGACTTCATGCATTCTAGAACGCAAATCCTTATAGATACTTACGCACGCATGCTAAAATTAGTGCAGTGCTGTCGAAAGAACACTTTCTTGATTTGGGGCATTTACCACACTGGTAAATACCACGCTCAGTGGTATTTACCACACTGTAGACACGACTACTCCTATATGGGAGTAAAAAGGAGTGAGCTGGCCTCTAGCGCTCACCCTTTCAGAACAGCTCACTCTCTTTTTAATCATTTCTGTTTAGAGTGCACTTGTTGATCATATTTGTTTTCGCATCGAGGGATACAGAGCGGCGCGCCGCCGCTTGTTCGCTCGGTGCATCTCGAGCCGGGCGTCGTGCTGCCGCGACGTTTTCTGCCACGCGAATTTCGTCGAAAAAACGTCGCATGTAACCCGGGCTTTACAGTCGGACACCTGTTTGTCATGAGAGATTTGTAGCTGGCCGTCAGTAATAGCCATATAAGTTTTGAAAATGAAAAAAAATTGATTTCCGACAGTGCTGTTGTTGAACAAAATTTGGCCACTTCTCATGCAACTCGCAATTTCCGCGCCTGCGGTGAGCGCTCACCGACATCCAAGAAATCCTGTCACTCTGTAGCACAGATGCCACGGGACCTCGGCCGGCGCAGTGAGAGCAGCGAGCAGCGGTGAGCGCCACATTGCGGTCACCTGCACCACGGCGTAACGCGCTTTGATGGGGCGTCGCTGAGCTCTGACCGCGGACGCGGCATGTGAAAATTGCATGAGAAATTGTGAACGTCTGTTGAGCCTAAAACCATCGGAAATAGCGCTCTTGCTAGCAGCTATCTAAATATCTCTAAGTGTAATCAGGCGACCAAGTCTAACAGTTAAAAGGCTAAATATTCGAATTTACCTAACCAGCTTACTAGTTAAAGCGACTCATCAGCTTTCTGGTAGCCGTCATCACAGGTATTAGGGCGAAAGCCTTTAATGCCTTATCGTTGTCGACAGAAGGCTGTCAGCAGAAGCTTGTCGCAGATGTGTCGCGCTTTTGACGGGTGTCCACCGAGATATGTGAGACAGTTACTGCGTAATTTCCTTTCATCAAATACAATTTTCATTTTCTTCATTACGGCCAATCTTTCTCTTTCTTCTTTCACTCCCACTTCCTCCCTTACTGGTTTGGTTTGGTTTATGGGGTTTAACGTCCCAAAGCGACTAAGGCTATGAGAGACGCCGTAGTGGAGTGCTCCGGAAATTTCGACCATCTGGGGTCCTTTAACGTGCACTGACATCGCACAGTACACGGGCCTCCAGAATTTCTCCTCCAAAGAAATTCAACTTCCCCCCTTACTGTACGGTGCGGTTCAGGTCTCTACCTAGATGACAGAGAAAAACTGCGCCATTTCCTTTCCTCAAAAAGCTTTGCATTCAAAGGGCAAGGCATCGCGCCGAACGGGTGGTGGCGTTCCGTGGACTCCAGTGGCAACGCTACAACACGCTGTCGCGTTTTACTCCTAAAGGCGAAGCTCAAGCGTCATTAATTAGCAGTTAATTAATATTTAGTCGTCAATCGGTAATTGGTTATGAATTAGTAATTTGTAATTACTTGGTAATTACTCATTAATTTTGTGTGACGTCATCTGCTGGTGACGTCACCACTGCCACACAGGCAGACAAAATGGTGCGGAAAACGCTTTCGCCTGTACGCACTTTAGACAGTCTAAGTGCCCCCAGAATTTTTACTATGCCGCGAAGCCATATCTGAAAAAGCCTATTTTAAAAGCGGGCTTTGCTGAAACACCTCGAGTATGATGAGCTGAGAGGCATCCGGAAAAAGTAACGGTGTGAGACCATAGTTTTGGAGACGTGGTGCTGTGCATGAGATCACAAGTGCTATGAGAACTCGAAGCAACCAGAGAACAAGGGGGAGATTACCCTTAATCGTTTGTGGTAAAACCACGAATAAGGAAGTGAACGTGAGTTGAACATCGTTTCAAGCGCGGGAAATACTGAATAAACATTATATGAAAAGCTCCTGAGGAAAATTCACGAAAACATGCACAACTAACGTAAAGAAGTGTGACTCAAAATTTCATATTCTTTTTTTTCTTTAGCAATGATAGAAGTGCAAGATATATGCCCCGGTACTCTTCAATTATTCAATAAAGAATGTATTTTTTCGCTTACACTCTTGGTTTTCGTTGGTTTTCGTTTCTGTGGTTTATGACGTAGAAAACTTTTACACAACCCCCCTCCCCCCAAGTGAGGTGCACTAAGAAAATAGTGACACGTTCTCTGCTCCTCCGTCGTCTGCTGCGAAGAGCATGGACATGGAGACGTCGTTGTCGTGCTCGAACCCGCTTATGGAGGCGCAGAACTTTGCCATACTCCGTATGCTATGCCTTATCGAGTGTTGCGATCACTGCGTACACACCTGGAGGCCAAACAGGAAAACACTGCCAGACACGAGCCAGGAAGGAGGAATTAAGAACAGTTAGGCAATCCCTTTTTTCGATAAAGCCACTGACAGGGTACTGACACAGCTTGATTTCTTCCTGAATGCTCGATAGGATTAAAGGATATGACTTAATTTTTCTCAAGAGTTTACAAATCAACAGTGGAGACGATATTTATAATTATCCTCATTGAAACACAAGTGGTGAAATATCGTCATATTCTGTGCTGTGGCTTCAAATACGTGCGTGTGGCAATCGGCGTGATTTGCACGACCTTTGTGACCAGATGATTCCTCAACAGTAAACCGCGCAAGGAATTCACCTGAAGCGAAAAATCCCGACGTTCAAATTTCGCAAGAAAACAAAAGGTCATCATGTTAGGAAGAACTAAAATTACATTCATGTAGTTTGTGCCAACGCCACAGCCTTTTCTTTTAGCACCAACGGATACGCACCAACGGATTCATGTTTTGCAAACATGAATATTTATATTATGCAGCATGCTCGCAAGAACGAAAAACATAACATCAATTGTTTTCTTTTCACGGTAATCCAACATATTTGTTCTTCTGTACGTATTAGAAGTTTTTGCGTTGTCATTTCCTCATGCGTAAAAGTTTTACCAATCAATTTTATATTGTATAATAGACAGGTTCACACAGAGCACAGTATGAACTACTTGTACTTATCGCTCATGTCTGAAGATGAAGAACTCCTCATTGAAAACGGTTCTTGCAATCCAAATTTTCTGAATTTTAGAACAAATAACAAATGAGAGCAAACTGGCACGAACAACTTTCCCATTCTAGGATAATCACAAATCTTCTCTAAAAACTGTCAGCTATGATCTTGGAAAACATCTGAGGTTATCGATGACCAAAGTTAGCGAGAAGAGTAGTGTGCGCTAAAAACTGCCTCTTTAAAGGTGTTGTATCTACTAAACCAGCATTATTATCCGGCATGCTATACTGATTTCAACTAATCTTATAACCTGCGGTATTTGCCCGCTCCGCCCAAAAAAAAAGAAAATTGCAAAATTCGTTTTTATTCTCAGTGGCATCCAAAGCTCTTGGTCTGTGATTCCAGGAAATATTTTTCTCCGTGAAATATATGTCAGTGAAATTTTCGCTGTTCAGTAGACAAATCTGTGTGGAATATAGCGTTGAATGTTAGAGTTTGTAATTTTTTCTTCACGATAATGAAGCCAGAGTTAACAAAAAAAATATTTGAATTCGCAAACTTTGCGACATTTTAAGGCAAAGCTGGAGAGCTTAAAAATCAACAAGAATAACTAGATGAAGTTTACGGCAATCTAAACTGCGTCAAAAATCAAATTTTTTCGATCTCCTGGCAATATCTTTCCAGCCATTCGCAACCGAATTTGGCAAAGACAACAGTTCGCTTAAGAGCAGAAGTCTATGTGTACGCAATAAGTTTTTTTTTTTGTCATCACATATTTTTTAGACAAACTCAAATACACATGCCCTTGAGAAAGTCCTCAGGCAACTGCATGTAAAAGTATTAAGTAAATGGAACTTGACCAGCCACGCATTGCACTATCTTTTGGGAAATCATGCATTAAAAGTCGTCTTGTGGAAGCCATTGGAAAGGAGAGCGAAATCGCGTTGATAAAGCACTAGAATATTAGAGCACACAATGGCTCTCCTTTCTTTTCCGTTGCGTGTAAAGCGTTCCGATAGTGCGCCTGTCTTGAAAACTGTCATACATTTTGGGCACGCTGATGATTCCGGCATAATACATTTCCTTGATGCTGCAGTTTGAATAATAGCTTGGTTGGTTTAAGGGGTTTACCGTCCCAAAGCGACAAAGGCTATAAGGGATGCCGTAGTGAAGGGCTTCGGAAATTTCGACCACCTGGAGTTCTTTAACGAGCACTGATATCACACAGTACACGGGCCTCTAGCATTTCGACTCCGTCGAAATGCGACCGCCGCGGCCGGGATCGAACCCGCGTCCTTCGGGTCAGCAGCCGCGCACCATAACCACTGAGCCACAGCGGCGGCTTAGCTTGAAAGCATGTGGTGACAATGTAAGCATGCTGTGGGCTAAGTTTAACTGTTTTGCTGCTTTGTTCCGGATAGGGTTCGGATGACGGGTAAGACCATATCAGTGATGACTGGGGATATTATGCACCTGAAGCGGAATGCAAAACATCTGAACAAGAATTTTGCAAGCCACGAAATTAGGGCAGCTCGCCCTGTTCTGTCATAGTCCGTTCTTCGAGCCAAGCACTTATATTTTAGCACCACCCTTCCAAACTCAAAGATGACCGTCAAATGTTTTTGGACTTCATAAGAGAAGAAACAAACTAGATAATTAATAACATTTTCCCCACGGCGTGTTCTCAAATAGTCCAAGGCATATTGTCCACTAGTTTCATTGACTTACACAATGTTTTCTCTCCTTCCGCTCATCGTCCTGACGTAAAAACACCCCATAGATCTTCAATACTCTTGTTTTTGCACACGCAGGAGTGGCTATCATGCTCCCTATGTTAGACGTCAAATATTCGTCCGGTTCATATAGAATACACAATGCTCTCCTTCGGCGTTATGCAGAGGCACTAGCTAAATTTCTCGTAGTCGTGCTTCGTGCACCACTGCGATCAGCAATACTGATACAGAAGTAAAAGCCTGCACGGGTGCAACGGATTTTAAAAAAGGTGACCCTTTTCCATTCACAACTACTGCCTAATTTCTATATTATCCTGTGGTTGCAAAATGCTGGAACGCATATTTGACACCTACATATCTGATTTTCTGGATAAACATAAGTTATAATTTTAGCACGAATTTAGAAAGAGGTTTTTTACCGTCACTCAGCTGTCAATTGTTGTTAATTTTCGCACTTCTCTTCTTGACAAAGCAGGTCAGCTCGATTTTATAATTTTAGCTCAGTAAACGCCTTCAACCGAGTGCTTCATGACAAACTCATTTTGAAATTACAAGCACTTAGACTTGCCGATTCTCTAGACTCCTGGGTTTCCCCTTACCTAACTAACCGCTCTCGGTATGTTAGCATTAACGACCAGAATTCAGATACCCTGCCACTGACATCAGGAGTAACTCTTGGAAGCGTCTTGAGGCCACTTATCTCTTTGACATTTTGTGGTGACACCGCAGAACATTTAAATTTACCGTTAAATATTTATTCTCAGATCACTGCATTGTGTTTAACGAAATTAATTCAGTAAATGATCACCTTGCACTAAACTCAGCCCTGAATTCTTTAAGCGACTGAACGACTAAGCGGGGAATGAAATTAAACTTCGACAAATAAGGCTATCTTAGCGTCTCTAAGAACATGCGTCAATTTCAGCTAACGTACGCAATCCAGGACAATCACCTCACTGAGGTTAACGAGTTCATATGTTTGGCAGTAACCTTAACCAGCGAATCGAACTAGAAAACGCTACCTACAATATTTCTTCGCCAGCCTTCCACAAACTCTATTTGCTAGGCCACAAGATTAAAGACGTGTAATCTCAAGTGAAATACCTGACATATACTTCTCTAATCCGTCCGAAACTATATTGATACATGCATTCGAAGAAGAGACAGAAGTAGCGCATGCGCTAGAAGAGGAAGAAGTTAGTTGGCTCTCTCGCGCGCGCTCGAACCACTAGGGGACCGCCGCAGGTTTTTCGTCTCTGCGCGGGTGTTCTTTTTGGCGTTGCACGCTACAGTTTGGTGGAGGTGCTGGGTACGCTTCCCGACCTGCAAACTCCGTACAGCGTCACTACGGACCTCACACCGGTTCACCAGCGACCCAGCCGCCGTCTCCGCGGAGAGTCGCCTGAATTTGGGCCCCTTCCCCCGCCAACAAGGACGACGCAGCCTCGACCGCCGAGTCCAACTGACATGGCCACTGACACCAGGACCCAGCCGCCGATCCAGCCTCTACCGTCGAGTCCAACTGCCATGGCCGCTGACACCAGGCCCCTGGCGCCGATCCTTTGCCACCCACCGCGAACACCGCCATCTTTTCACGGTGACGTGTTCGAAGACGCTGAGGACTGGCTGGAGACGTTCGAGCGGGTCGCACGCTACAACGGCTGGTGCGACGAGCGCAAGCTGAATAACGTCTACTTTGCCCTGGAAGAGTCTGCTCGGACGTGGTTTGAAAACCACGAGGCTACACTTCCCACCTGGGAGACGTTTTGCCGGAGTCTCCTGGCTACGTTCCCCAACGCTGACCGCCGGGAGAAGGCCGAAGCTGCGCTGCACTCCCGAAATCAGCGCACGAACGAAAGCGTGCGCATGTACACCGAAGACATGACCCGTCTTTTCAAGCGCGCCGACCCCAACATGACAGAGGAGAAGAAGCTGCGCCATCTCATGCGTGGGGTTAAGCAGGAGCTGTTCGCGGGCCTCGTGCGCAGCCCACCCCGCACGGTGGCGGAATTTCTAACCGAGGCGACCACGATGGAGACGACGCTGCAACAACGGGCCCGCCAGTACAACCGCGACATCAACTGCATGGTGCCCGAAGGCTTTTCGTCGTGTCTCGGCGGCAGTGCAGACACATTGCTTGAACTAATTCGCTCCGTTGTCCGGGAGGAACTGCAACGGATCCATCTGCCTCAGGTTGCACCTGCGCCGCTGGCAGCGCTGTCCGAAGTTGTCAGGCCTGCGGCGGTCCCCTAGTGGTTCGAGCGCGCGCGAGAGAGCCAACTAACTTCTTCCTCTTCTAGCGCATGCGCTACTTCTGTCTCTTCTTCGAATGCATGTATCACTATGTTTGCATCATCCGGGGTCCTTTCAATAAAGACAACATTGTTACATAAGAAGCAATCCAGTCGCATGGAAGCGGTCGCATGGATTCTAAATCTTGTTTTCTCCTGTGTTGCGTCTTTTGGCTAGTTTTAAGATGATCCATAGCAGCTGTAATGCATCTAGCAGATTTCATGCCCTCAACTTCAGACGCACCTTATTGCACCTAAACATTCTGTGTCTGTTATTTAACTCGTAAACTAGCTACAAACCCCAACCCATATTTACCGCTGTGGTGGCCAATCGGTTATGGTGCCCGGCTGCTTGCCCAAAAGAGGCGGGTTCGCCGCATTTGGATGCAGGTGAAATTCTAGAGGTCCGTGTACTGTGCGATGTCAGTGCACGTCAAAGGACGACTGGCGGTCGAAATTATCCGGAGCCCTCCACTACGGCGTCCCTCATAGCCTGAGCTGCTTTGGGACGTTAAACCCCCATAAAATCAAAGGAAACCAAGCTTACCCATATTTAACGCCTCGCGCTAAAGGCCAGACCAGACTTACTCATTCGCCTTCGTTAACACTGTATTTCACAAGGATTAATTCATTGTAATGCTGAATTTTTCCCTAGTGCTATATCAGATTGGAGCAACTTAGCCACTAACTTACTCAATCTTTGAGTGTGATGGAACGCTTATTCTAAGCAACAGAAGTTTGCAACCAAATGAAATTCTTCACCTATTATTTGCTTTGTGTTCATGCCCGCTCTTTTGTATATCGAGCTTGGCTTTGCCCCTTTGTAATGTTTCAGGGTTTCTGTACTGTACTTTATAAGTTCTGTATTTCCCTTATTCCATTTCCAGTGTGAAGACTTTTCTTTTTTCGTGATATGAATGATGTAAACCTTTTTTTCTTCTTGAGAGAAGCCAACAGCCACAGAAACCAAGGGGCACAGGGGATTTTTTAAATTTATTTGTTTATTTGGTGGTGTTGATCAATTTAGAATATTACTGAACATGTGATCGCTTAAAGCTAATTGATTAGAAAAGCAGAAGAAAAAACAACCACTGCCGCCGGTGGGATCCGAACCCACGACCTCCGAATTACGCGTCCGGTGCTCTACCTCTGAGCTACGGCGACGGCTGTAAGATCTTCTGCTTTCGGGGGTATTTATGTTTACAAGTAACCTAACCTTGAGAGTGTTCATCAGCGCCACCCACGTTCATAAGCGGCGGACGTAGAACGTCCTGAGTTACCGCAGGTGTGACGTAGAACGTCATCGAACGGAGAGGGTGGAAGCTGCGTGAGAACCCTCTTATGCTTCCTATGGCATCAAGGCTGCCAGAACCGAGGCCCTCGCTAAGCAATTAAGCAAACAAGGAAAGGGGAATGAGGGGCTCGTTATAAATATGAGAGAAGCCAACAGCCACAGAAACCAAGGGGCACAGGGGATTTTTTAAATTTATTTGTTTATTTGGTGGTGTTGATCAATTTAGAATATTACTGAACATGTGATCGCTTAAAGCTAATTGATTAGAAAAGCAGAAGAAAAAACAACCACTGCCGCCGGTGGGATCCGAACCCACGACCTCCGAATTACGCGTCCGGTGCTCTACCTCTGAGCTACGGCGACGGCTGTAAGATCTTCTGCTTTCGGGGGTATTTATGTTTACAAGTAACCTAACCTTGAGAGTGTTCATCAGCGCCACCCACGTTCATAAGCTTTTCTAATCAATTAGCTTTAAGCGATCACATGTTCAGTAATATTCTAAATTGATCAACACCACCAAATAAACAAATAAATTTAAAAAATCCCCTGTGCCCCTTGGTTTCTGTGGCTGTTGGCTTCTCTCATATTTATAACGAGCCCCTCATTCCCCTTTCCTTGTTTGCTTAATTTTTTTCTTCTTGTTATTTACGCCACTCCTGCTAAGGTTAATGCGGGCAGTATTAAGCAAAAAATAATAAAAAAGCACCAATTATCACGTGATGTCTAGATAATATGCACACTTCACAATAATATAACTGCATATATGTGGGTGATCCAGAACGTATCGTTAGTGTGATTAGTGTCGTGAGTTGTGGCTCATTCATGTGGTGCATTTTAGAAGTGTATTTAACGCTTCCAATTCACTGCCCTGTCAGTTTCCCACTTTCACGCGTAACTTTTAGGCTTGCACATATCATAGCTATGTTATGAGACTACTTTTGGCATATCCATTCTACCGCTTGTTACGAGACGATCGCTGTCTTTGTTGCTTGCCGTTGAACGTGAGAGAGAGCGAACTTTATGGAGACGAGCTTACAGTGCACCAGAATCGCAGTCGCCAAGACCAACTGATCCGTCAGCTGGTCGAAGGCTAGCCAGGCCTACCACGTCGTACAGAAGGGCTGAACGCGAAGTACCAATTTTCCCAAAACACTTGGCTGCCGGCCTTATATCTAACTATTTTTTTCTGCTGTAGATGACTGAGCAGTTAATCGTAAGTTGATCTGAGATTGTAAAATACCTAAATTCGGAAGGCTGGTTGCTTACCTGATGACGCGACCCTTCGGCTTTGAGGGGAACGCTCTCCTTCATCCACACAACGCTGGCCTTGGGCTGTGCCGTGACCCGGCACAACAGGGAGAGCGTATCGTTGGCAACCACGTGCACGCTCTCAGCCGCGTCCGGCGCCGACGAAGGAAGCGATGTTATGTGCGGAGGCACTGCAGAAAAAAGTGCACCCTTTCAGCTGAATTCTCCAGTGCGGCCACTTTTCGCACAGCAGACGCCGCGCGCCCAATTGCTGCCCTTGTATGGACCTGAGACGCTATCAAGAGCGCACTGTTCACGCGCTACCGCTGTACTGGTGGGCACCTTCACAGTCTCCGGCTTAGTTTTTTGCACCCTTATATACGTCTAAAATCAAGAGTGTGGTAACTGCTTGACCTGTTCTTTCCTCTGCCTTCACGGGTATTCATGCAAATATCGTCACGCAACGGTCACCAAGGCTGGCTGGAAATAGATAATACAAACAAGTAGGCCTAGACACACAAAAACCCTTATAATTCGCTTCTAGTGACCCCCGTTCTTCGACAGCAATCTGACCGTACTTAGAGAATCTGCGCAAGACTCATACCATGTGCCGAGTAGAATAAAATATGAGGTACACTTAAGCTCCGCCTTTAAGGGTATGATGCGACGGCGTTAATGGGTCCAGTCAGCGGTTTCTCTTGCCCACACAGAAACGAAGCGGTTCCTCTTCAACCAAGGACGGCACCAGGATCTTCACAGCAGGGTGGGGAGTCAAGTTTTGGGGAGACGTAATCCCGCTTTTGCACTACTCCTCACAAAGATAAAAAATTATAACATGAACAAAATACAGCGTCGATAGCTTCACATACTGGCTGGCCGCCGAAGGGGTCTAATGAAGGCTGAAGGACGCGCCGAGCATTTATATAAGGGCCTGCATATTTTTGTGGTGGTGGACGCCACCTATCGGCTTCCCTTGGCGGAGTCAATGCCTTTAAAAATCACAATCATTATGTGAAAGACCACATGATATACATATCACGCCCCGATTTTAACCAAGTCGTACGATAACGCATTTCGATAACGAGCTCGGAAGGATCGTAGGGCATCGTCTCTACTGCTGTTCCACCCATTCATGCAGTCGCTGCAAGTAAAACACAAAGGCACCAAAAATTATTCGGTGCCGACAGCAGTTCCAATCTTTCTGTGCCTTGCCGCACTTACTAAAGAACGCGTACACGTCCCGGCACCGAAAGATCACACAACACCTGCATCACGGCCGCCGCAGCTCGGCGACTAAACAATGGATGAATGGATGGAAGATGGGAGCGTCCCGTTTGAAACGGGATGGTGGCAATTGCCACCATATTTGTTTTTTTAGAGCGCTGCTCTTAGGCGCCCGTTTCCGCGTTTCGCGCCGTCGCTGTCGCCGTTGTCCGTTGTAACCAGGCCAGGGTAAAAGCGCACCCTCCTCCCCTCCTTAGCAAGAAAAAAAAAGCGCCGCGCAGACGGCTCTCGCCGGCGCGCGTCGTAAAACGGGAGAGAAGGAACCCCTGGAGAGCGACTAGCCTTGTGTGTGTGGCTGCCCCGTCTCCCACTGCTCGCCGACGCGACGCGCGGGGGGACTGCCGTCGATTGTTCTAGACTGTCTGAGTCGTTTCTACGCAATGTTGACGGAGAGGGCGTAGCCTTGCGTGCGCTAAGAGATGCCCTCCACATCTTCACTCGCGAAACGGTGGCGGCGCCACGATAAAAAGTTCCAGATGTTCCTCGAAGCCACTCCCGCGGCCTTTGACCAATCAGAACGCGCGCCCAGCGCGAAAAGGAGAAGGACACCGCCCAGCCGACATTGTGTGTATGTGCACGCCTGCCTTGGCGCGAAGAACAGACAGACGTGGAGCGAGCCTATATAGCAAGTGCTTTGACCGTCCGAGCCGCTTTAAGCTTTAGTGAACAAACTGTGTTTTGTTTGTTTGCCTCTCTCTCTCTTGTGGTAGCGCGCTTTAAGTGCAATAATTCTTTTTTATCGTAATCTCCCTCAAGTGTACTTTACTGTTAGTGGAGTGTTTCTTGAAGAAGGAATATGTCTGAAAAATAAAAGGCTATCTGTAATTGTACATACATGTCTTGCTCACATTCTTTGCCTCAATATATCGAAAAGCTGACACAGCTGATGAGCTGCGCTCCAATTTCGCATCAGGAAATAACGTAACCGTCGGCACTTTTTCTTCAATTTTCTTTAACTGTGTTATAAATTTCATAAAAATTCGCCATTTTCTTCTACTACGGTTTACTACACTTCTAACCTTATGTCACCTCTGCTTTTCAGCCACCAATCTTCCAATCACTTTTTGCTAACTTCCACTGCAGATTTATTTACATGACCATTGTTGTCTCTAAACCCTAGGGCCTTAGGAAGAGTGACTGTGCCTGCATTGGCATCCGGATGGACGCCATCACATTTGAGTATGAGGTGTTTAATTGTTTTTAGAGATCTACCACACACAGCACATGTGTCGTCATCTTCGTTAATTTTTTTTAGTGGCGCGTTCTAAGACACCCTGACCTAGCTTCAAAAAGTAGGACACTGCCTCTAGAGTTATCACAGAAAAATTCTTTCCTGACCTGCCTTTTCCAGCATCGATATAGCTCTGCACTGTGCTTCTTCTCCATTGAATTAATCCAATTTTTAACTTCCGCGTTTTTAACTTCTCTTTTAATTTTCTTACTTTCTCCGCCGTCGTGTGCGGCATACTTACTGGCTAGTTTTCTAGTTCTTTTCCGCCACTGTGAGTCAACGCTGTTTCTGTATAAGTATTTAAATACCTTAGCTGGCCACCTGTTATCGCCCAATTTCCGCAGGTGTTCTACATATGGTATTCTACTCTGAGCTTCCCGTACTTCGAACGATGCCCAGCCCATATCCCCCTTTACTTCCTCGTTTGTGGTTTTGCCGTGGGCACCTAGTCCTAATCTTCCAACAGGTCTCTGATTTACTTCTAATCTCGACTGAACTTATGCCCTTAAGCACAGAACCGCACTCTCGAAAGTAATCCCATGTACCATTATTCCTTTCCAAATAGCTCTCATTACTTCACGTTTGTTGTACCACCCTAATGCCCGATGCTTAATTATCCGGGCAACTCTTCCCCCTTTTGCCCTAAGAGACTGTGCATGCTTTTTGTGTATATCTGCCCTTCGTTTAGTCATATCCCGAGATATTTGTATTCGGCCAATCTTTGTATTTCGTGGCCTTGTATTGTAAGCACCTGATCAGTTGTATCGTTGAAGATCATCACACCTGGCTTTGTTGCGCTAAAACTGATTCCTAGAGCGTACCCTTCGTCTTCACAACAATTAACCAAAGTTTGCAAATCTTACTGGCAATCTGCTAACAGCACAATATCGTTCACATGCATTAAACCCGGGAGTCGCTGCTCAACTACATTTCCGCCTAATCTGTACGACAAAGTATAACCAAGATTACTTTTTTGCAGCCTTCTTTCCATATTTATCACATAAAGTGTGAACACCTGCGTTGATGGAGGAGAACTTTGCCTTAATTCTTTGTGCACTTCCACAGTTGTACTTTTTATCCCTTCCCATGTAATTTCAACTTCATTATCTCGGTAGATTTCCCAGAAAATCAGTTACCCAGTGACCGATACTTTCATCTTTTAATTTGTTCCACAGGAGTTCGCTGTTCACGTTGTCGTATGCACCGCTTATCTCCAGAAAGGTCTCTTTTCCGCCTTAGCTATTTCTATACATTGGGTAAGCCAAAAGAGGCTATCATCTAAGCGCCTACCCCTTCAGAACCCATTCTGAAGTTCTCCGAGTATCCTATTACTTTATATCCATGACTGAATTTTTAATTTCACCGCCTGGATTGCCAGCCTGTATATAGCAGATGTTATTGTAATCAGTCGGAAGAATTTTATGTTCTTCTTATCTCCTTTCCTTATATAAATCAAATTGATTTTACTCTGTCTGCAGTTGTGCAGAATTTGCTTATTTGTTATGATTGTATACAATTTTTTTTATCAGTGCTTCTTTGCTTCTTTGGGCAAGTTCATTAATCAACTTAATTGAAATTTCTTCGATCCCTGTGGATGTGGATTCAGGAATATTTGTTTCCGCTTTTTTCAGTAAAAGACTAGTCAGTTCTAAGCTGACCTCTATTTAGCTGTCCTGTGTTGCTCCCTCCCTTGTGGTGATTACCCTATCGTTGTTCCTAAATTACGCAGCTAGAACTGACGTAATGTAGTTCACAGCGTCGTCTCTTCCTCTCTAAACATTCTTCCTCAGCATCTTGATTCTGTTCCTGCTACAAGCCCCATCGTATGGCGCTATCTATCCGTGTTCGAGAGAGGTGCAAGGAGCTGCGAATAAAGTCTAGTCGCGCCACGGGGCGCAGTGTCAGCACCTAAATATACTCTTACACCGCGGCTGTGGATTAAAATAATAGACATTTAGAATAGGGGGCCCAATTGGTTCGGGGGACAGGGGAATAGAGGGGCGCCAGTGCGCAGGTGCGGCATAATAGATACCTTTATCATAGCGTCTACCGCGCCCCGCCCCTGCGCACGCTCTCATTGGCTCCGACGTCTCGAAGGCGCTCGCACTGTTGAAGGGAACGTGGCGCCATCTGGTGCCCTGACAGTGACCTGCGCATGCGCAGTGGCGGACCGCGATGGAACGCACAAGCGAAATGCAGCGTCTGTAAAGCAGAGCTTACAATAAAACTGAATATTTTCGCAGTACAAAAATAAATTGCACACAAGTTGCAGAAACCAGAAAACACCGCCCGTCGGGACCAATGGCACACAGAAAAATGTACTGAGGGTAAAATAAAGAGCAAATGAAGAAAAAACAAAAGCCAAGGTGGCGCGGTGAACCGGCTGCATTGTTTTTGCTTCGTGCTTCACGTTTTGTTGAGCTTTCCTTCTGGCGTACAGCAGCTCAGCCACATACGTGAAAATGCTGAAAAATAAATATATGGCGTTCATTTATATTCGCATATTACGAAGTGTGTTCTCAGAACGCATCGTTATTATAGCCCTTCATTTCTGTCTGCCTATTTAATGTTGGTGTAAAGGGACGGCACTCTCAAAACGGCATAGATGTCTAATTATATGCATTAAACGTGAAGGATGACAGTAGTGAAGGATGGACTCGCAATACCTTGAACATCCACTGTAAAATGCTTCTCCAGCTTTCCCGCCTCATTGATCGCAACGCAAGTGAAGTTGCCTGCATCGCGTAATCTGAAAAGAAAGAAAAAGAGCGCATAAGCCAAGCAGCCTGTGTAAGGAAACATTTGTACACTTTCGCTTCAGGTCAGATTGACGCCTTAAAATTGAGAAAGAAATATCACTCTGAGCTTCGTTTAGCCTTCACCTGGGTTCGATCGCCGTTGGCTGCTGTCGGCATCCATTTGGCGGAGTTTCTTTTGCCAACCATACAGTTACTCCTCGGAGATTTTAGAACCGCTTGCAGCTCTTCAACATTTGTGCCCCATTCCACAGAAGCTGTACCAGCTATCCAGTAGACTGCGTATTGCAGTAGTTTATTTTTAATTGCGGGTTTGCTGAGTATAAAACCATTTGAAATTGTTACAAAGATGGCTGCAATTATGTTTTGTAAAGTCTTCTTTAATTAAATATATGAAGGCAGCCCGTGTGGTCAAAGAATATTATGTACCTTAAGCTTTGAGATACCGCTTTACTCGTCGTGCATATGTCCGAACACGCGCTATTAGCCGTACATGGTGCCTCTGGTCAACCACCGCAGACAGACGAGGGTGTGCGCAAAGTTTTTCTGTTTGTAGTTTCATTTTCTGGTCTCCAACGTGATCGCTATCACTACAGAATTAAGGGCGTGCGTGTGTCTCTTGTTTGTGATGTACCTTTTTTGGTGGCGCGATGGCCCCAACCACGGCCCCCAATCAAAGTGAGCACTCCCGGAGGCTCCAAGCCGCCGGCTACACTGCATATCCCGCGACAACCCGCTTGCTCTTCCAGAAGGATCATCGCCTTCGAGAATCGCTCTGCGTCAGTGTGAATGGACTGTCGCTACGCCCCCGTTCCCCGTGTGCTTGGTTTAACACGGTAGCACTGAAGGCCCCGTTCTTCGCAAAATCCGGCGTCGGCGTCGTGAGCGAAAAATCCTGGGCACCGCTCTGGCAGGTGGCCCCAAGAAAGCAACCTAGGAGGAAGGGGAGGCCACCTAGGTCACGTGACCTTGCGGCATCATGACAACCTGACAACGCAGGCGCGTTAATAAAATTTTACATAATAGAACCGTCTTCGAATGCCACTGCTTTTAAGTTTTCAGCATAAACATGCACGGAAATCTGCAGTGAATAAAAAGTTAAATGAAATTAGGTTAATTACTCAGGATACTATGATAACTTTTCTCACTGTTTGAATCTGTCTGACCGCACAATCTATGTACAGTAATAATGCCGCCGCGGTGGTTATGGTGCTCGGCTGCTGACCCAAAAGACGCGGGTTCGATCCCGGCCGCGGCGGCTAGAATTTCTTTGGAGGAGAAATTCTAGAGGCCCGTGTACTGTGCGATGTCAGTGCACGTTAAAGAACCCCAGGTGGTCGAAATTTCCGGAGCCCTCCACTACGGCGTCTCTCATAGCCTTAGTCGCTTTGGGACGTTAAACCCCATAAACCATAAACCATAAACCTATTTACAGTAATGAGCCTTGTGTACTATCACTATTTTTTTATCTGTATAGCCTAATTTTGTACGCGTTGCATATTGCTGTCGTTGGTTGGAAATTGTTGTGATTACAGCACTTGTTATATTCCCTTCCTTTCATACGAGGGCGTTTGACGTACCGCTGCGCCTCTACTGGTTGAAACCAACCACGAATGCTTGCCGTAGGCGCTGCTTAGAGTCTATTTAAAATCTGGCTTGAATAGCGTGGTAGCTAACAATACTTACGCAAGATTTTAACATTCATTTCAGGCCAAATCACGTGCGTTAAATCGTAGAGGAGGTTCAGAAAGAATAGATTTAGTTATTGTAGCAACATATCTGCTACGCTGTCTTTTTTTTTCAGCCATTTAAAGAAAGCCCGCGAATAACAACAAAAAAAAAACTTGGGCTGTTTGGTTTATATATCCCATGATCACACTGCCACTGATAAGACAAAGAAGGAAGGGCAGAACAGAACACTGTAGCGTTTTCCTTCCTTCTACGTACGTCCCTTCAGTCGCGCTGTAACCATGGGATGAGGCGAAAAAATAAAGGAAAAAGAATTAGTCGCGCTCTTTCGATTATTTGCAGTCGCACTGCCACTGCCAACCTTATTATTTTACAAGTGAAGCGTGGCCGCGTCAAAGGGAGCGGTCAAATGCAGGATCATCTGCATGAATGAAAGCAGTTTAGTTTTATTGTTGCCCACAAATGGATGCGTCATGTTTCCTTACCGTAACAATATTTTAGCTTGTGCTCTCTCACAAACCCGTAGACTCCGCCGCGCGCCTAATGTGTGAAACAAGGCCTATGCAGAAATATTTTTTGCTTGCGACGTGGCAGCATATTCAGTGTAGTCGTATTGCTTGTAGCACGCGTTTGCGCACAGCGACGGTTATTGGTGACAAAGGTAATGTTTGCAGTAGCAGCAATGCGAAGGCGGTAAGAGCACGTTGAGAACTGCAACAGCTGTTGCGTGTGTGTGTTCGGAATCTCTGACGACGCTCCGTCACCGCTCGGCCCCCAGAGGTGCGGCGGCAATTAGCGGTGTGTAATGTGCGGTTTTATTGCTCAAAGCCTTCTGTCCGTTCTTTTTCCTGCGTGTTTCCGTTTCTGCGTCGCATTAACCCAAATATCCCCAGCGTCGTACTTGCTGGACACCACTTTCTTGCGCAATAACTATAAAAGTTTATTTGATCATAAACTTTTGCTCGCTAGCGTAACTTAAAGGGGCTCCTAACATTTCCTGGGTGCGCGTTGCGGCATGTGCCTTCAGTTTTGTGCGTTCAGAAAGAGCCGGCCGCAAGTCTTGTCTGGAAGCAGTGAGCAGATTCGGCTGCATCGACTACAATCTGGTTCTACAAGAAAAGCAAACAAGATGTGCTCATTGTAGTGAAAATGCAACCGCATGTCATAAAAAATGTGACAATCGAAGTCGATGTCAAATGTTCCACGCTTTATCTCGCACCGTTGTCCAGTTGCTTGGTGTCGGTGACGAGAAAACTATTTCGGTTAAAAAAGGACCATTCTTAACCCTGAAGGGAAGTAAACAATTTATATCAAAATGTATTCTAATTTCTTCAATCACCTGAAGTTCAGGGTTATAGCCGATAACGCACTAACCATATCTGAAGGTCCTCAAGCAATTATTATTGGCGGACTGGCAGTTATTGGTGAATGGTAGTTTTAGACACGGATATACTGAACGCTGATGTCGCTCTAAATTTATAGCGTTCAGTGCGGTCGTTTTAAAAAGGCATAGCGCAGACGCTCTCGTGCCAGAAACAAATAAAGCCGCGTCCCGGCGGCTGTGACCAACGACAAATATACAGTAAAAAGTTTCGCGGCATTACTCCCCTCTCAAAGAAGTATCCCAAGCAGCACAGCTAGTCGGCCCAATATTGAAAATGTGTTGGGAAAAGCCGGTCCTACAAAGGACCTGAGTGAATTCAACCATTTGCAATATTGGGGCGATTACCTGCACTGCTTGGGATCGGCCAGAAACTTTGCAAGAAAAACAATAGTAGGCAAAATAAACATCTGAGAATATAAAGGCAAACACTTACTATGCAAACACAAAGCGTCCATTACCGTCCATAATACGGATTCCGATGTACAACATGCACAACTTCTGGGTGTGAACGGCGCCTCTGCGATGCTGTAACTTCATGGGTCACGACCTCAAAGTCAAGGTTTCCGACGCGACGAACAATTTGCACGGGCCGAAAGAGCGGCGGAAAAGTTTTTCTCTCATTTTGCCGCAGCGAATGGGTGTCCACAACTACACACGCTCGCGGGCATGTGTTCCATGTGGCGTTGGAGTAGACTGTAGCGCTGGGCGTCAGTGCGCTATTGGTTCGCAGTCCGAAGCCGGTCAAGCCGCCGGACTTTCTCTGCGCACTGAAGGTAGGCAGCGACGTCGAGGTTGTCTTCTTCATGACGTTCGGCAGCATTGCATCGAGCGTGGTCGTGGCCTCCCTCCCATCATCACCATCGTCAGCTTGACTACGCCCACTGCAGGGCAAAGGCCCCTCCCATGTCTCTCCAATTAACCCTGTCCTTCGCCAGCCGCGGCCAACATATTCCCGCAAATTTCTTAATCTCATCCGCCCAACTAATTTTCTGCCGCCCCCTGCTACGCTTGCCTTCTCTTAGAATCTAGTCCGTTACCATTAACGACCATCGGTCATCTTGCCTGCTTATTGCATGACCTGCCATGCCCATTTATTGATTACGACTGGGATGTCATTACCCCGCGTTTGTTCCCTGACCCTCCCTGCCCTCTTCGTATCTCTTAACATTACACCTCTCGTTATCCTTTCCATAGCTCGCTGCGTTGTCTTTTTGCTACCGTCCACGTTTCTGCCCCATAGTGCAGTACCAGTGAGATAAACGGTTGATATATTCTTCTGCCTAGAGGGGTAATGGGTAATTTCCATTCGTGATCCGAGAGTACATGTGAAATGGGCTTCACCCCGTTGTAATTCTTCGTTACTTCACTCTTCTGATTACGATCTGCAGTCGCTACTTGTCCTAATTATACCACTTCCAGCGCCTCGCTAACAATCGTAAATTGCAGTCGCCTACCGAGACTGTTGAACGTTACTTAGTTTTCGGCGTGTAAAATTTAAGCCCACCGTTCTTCTTTGTTCGTCTTAGTGATTGTTCATGCTTTGTAATGCATCCACTGAGTGACTTAGCGGCGCAATGTGATAGACAAATAGCTGAATATTAAAGTATTCTCCATTAACTGTTATCTTCAGCTGTTCCCAAACCAGTTCTCTGCATGCCTGCTGTAAACAGGCGGTGAATAGCACTCGAGAGATCGTGTCTTCCTGCTGACACCCTTTCTTAATGGAATAACTCAATAAACTTCTCAAAACAACGCCTCTAAAAGCAAAAACAAAACAGCTTGTTTGTCAACTAGCCTGTTAAATAACCTTTAAAAAAGCATTTCGTGCTCGGATATTCATTGCAACGCCCGAAGCTTGCGTAAATACTAAGACGGCAACATGACTCTGGCAGGTGGTGTCCAGAGAGCAACCTGGGAGGCAGGCGGGCCACCTAGGTCACGTGACCTTGCGTCGTCATCCCAACCCGCCCACCGAATAGTAAGCAAACTGCCGGCCATAGAACGTGGCACATGATTGGTCGCTCGGGAAGATCAACCTGGGCCGTAAAGGACACACCGCTGGGAACACCTTCCACCCCAGGGCAGTGGCGCATCGCTTTAACCGCTGCACCACTGCGCTGGGAGTGGTATGAGGACTCGGAGGGACCTGTGACACAAAGTCATAGAATGACATTGTGCATATCTGGGAATTAACCCACTAGGCTATCGCGTCATATTCTAAAGGCGGAGCTTAAGAGTCCCCTCCAATTTTTCCCTCCACTTCCTACTCAGCTGATTACTGTCCCTGACAGACTAGCAGTCATGGCGGTGTAGCCGTTTACATGTCATCAGACATTAGCCATAGGCGTAATTATGACATTCAGTTAGTTAATTAAAAGAGGTCGAAATGGAATGGCCGGTTAGTCTGATCGTACGTTGGTCAGCGGTACTTCGTCCGCTCGTCCGGTGACACGTTGCCGGTTGGGGCAGCAACTCCAAACTTCTTGACCAAAAAAACTGATTTATTGAAGACTGGAGCAAAACAAGAACTTGGAGAAAAAGGCGGGCTAAAAAAGGCTGTTAAAAAAAAAAGGCTGCAGAAAAGCGGCCGAGACTGGGACTCGGCGCGCTCGTCCGGCTCTTTGTTTGCAGCGGTTTTTATCCCCTCAATAATTGGGCGGAGCTTTAATAAACCGGCTCTCGCCCAATTCCAACCAATACTGCTGCAGTGGCACTGCGCATACAAGTAGGCGGAGCCCAGTGCACGCCAGAGCCCGACTCTGGAGGCGCCACTGCTTAGCTAGACAGTCGGGGGTTTAAGGAGTCGTCGACCTTATTGTCCCCCACCCCCACTTCTATGTTTGTCAAGGGATCCTTTCAAGGGGTCGTCGGCCCCTTGGTCCCCGACAAGGCGGTCGCGGTCTTTCCCGCAGCCTTGGACGGCATCCGAAGCGCGCGACCCGCTGTCGCCATTCCTAACCCCTCCCGACTTCAAACGGACACGGTAGGGGGGGAATTAGCCTACGGGCGCCGTAGGCTTCTGCCTTAACACCTCCCCACCAAGAATGTTGGGTGGACGCTCGCCGTACACACAACATACCAAAGCGCTCAAAAGTACCAATGACCCGGCCGTGAACAGCAAAAAAAAAAACCCCGACAGCACACACAAAAAAAAACGGATCTCAACTGAGCACTGTACGAACAATATAAAAAAAGGAGCGCTTCTGCGTCCTACTAACAACTGCAAAAAAAGCATGTTCAAGACCACGTGATGCATGCATCAACACTCACACTCCTTAACTTCTTTTCACAAGCAACCACAGCAGTCGAAACACTCGTAGCATAGGAGTCCAACATCAATGCACTTGAGTTCACAGTCCACAAGCTACACACACGCGGGTTGGGCCACCGTCCCGTACGTTCCTTGGCCCGCGATGTCTGAACCATCTACCCAGCAACAGGCGGCAGGTGTACCTGCTGACTTTTTTTTCTCTCTTCCTTTTTTTTTCTTACACGCGAATCGCTGTTTAGTTTTCTTTTCAGAAAAGTGTCCCCCACAAGGCATATCATGCGCAAGAGTCAGCACTTCTTTCCGACGACTCAGTGGGAGCATGAGCTGCCGACACTGTCTGCGATCCAACCCTTCCTGGTGAAAGAGTAGTCCTCCTTCTATTACCATGTTATGCGTTCTGGCCTGCGCCTGTGACCAAGCCTCTGCCAGAGAGGCGTCTCCTCTTTGTTCACTGGCGAACACAGGGTCCGCCGTGCTCTGCTCTCGCTGCGGCGGTGCGAGCTGCGTACTTTCTGATACCACACTCTCCTCAATGCTCTCGCTTGGTTCAAATTCTAACTCTCGCGTTGCGTTTTGGTTGTGGTTGGCGCTCTCGGTTTCCGCTCGTATTATCCTAACCGCGAGATCAGTGGCCTCACGTTTCTCTCTTTCGAGTGCCTTAAAAACGTCCGGGGTCTGTAGGGCATCAGCCTCTCTAGCTAGCTCGTCCGTAACCGCGCATAACGTCACTAGTTGCGGACTTGCGCCACCATCTTCCGTGGGCAAACTCAGTGGAATGTAAAAGAGCTCGGCTGTTACCGTGTGCCCAAACGCGCCCCGTAAGCGAACCGTCCCACTTCCCTGCTTCCGGACTTCTTCAGGCACCAGCTTCCGTCTCAACACGGGGATCTCTGCTCCTGAATCTAGACATGCTTTGAATGGTTGTTCCCCGCACAAAAGGCCAACCCAGGTTAGCCGTGATCCCGGCGCCAACCCGCTCGCCACCACCTCAGCCTGCGTTGCGAATTCAACCACGGCTCTCGCTGTCAACTTCAGGTCCTGCTCGTTACGACCTATCTCATTACCAGAAACTACTTTCGGCCTGGTCTGTGGACAGTTCCACTGGACATGACCGAGTCTGCCACATCCATAGCACTTTGGCGGTTCCCCGTGCTCTTCCGTGAACCGATTTCCTCGATTCCGTGTCTCTCGCGGCATCGCCTCATTCCTTTTCAGCCCCTCAGCAGCCCTTTGACGGCGTCCACGCCTGCTGTCTTCGTATTGTTCGGCAAGTTGTGCAAGTTCTTTCGGTTTTAATCATTTATCTGCCTCCTGTTGGAGGACGTACTCGCGGATTTCCTCCGGCATAATCTGCTTAGCGCGATCTGCCACCATCAAAGCACGAACGTCCTCTAAAGTTTTCACCTTTCTACTTCGCAGGTAGTAGTCCAGCGTTACGTCCAATTTAGTGACAAATTGGCCCCAGCTTTCTGCCTCCTTTCTACAAGCGTAAAACCTACGTTTATATTCTTCAGCTGTCAATCTCAGCTCCGCGAGCACTAGCTCCCGAATTTCCTCAAAACTCATCACTGTGTCGACCGACTGGTTAGCCACGAGTGCCCGAGTTTTTTCATTGAGAAAGGGCATTATTATTGACCCCGCGACATCAGTCGGGATCTCGCAGGTCCTTATCACATTTTCGGCGCTTTTAAACCAGGCGGGAATGAGGTCGTCCGACTGTGGCATTGGCGCGAGAACTGCCCTCAGATCATCTGCGTGCCGACCCAATCTTTCCCTTCGGCTGCCATTTCCCGGGATGGCCCGACCTCTCTGAATCAGCGTCTCAAGCTGGATTTTTAGTCTAGCTTCAATCTCGAGCTCCTGCTCCCTCAAGCGCGTGTTGCCCTGGCCATTCTCACGCGCCGATGGGTTACTACTGCTCTGCCCATCCATAGTCGTTACATTCTCCGACTCCTCCGCGTCAGAGTCCACATCACTAGTGTTTTGGTCGCCCGCACGCAGCTTCTGTGCTCGGGTAGTGATTGACATCGCGTTCCCGGAGAAAACGGGGAAGGGCCCACCTGTGTTCCGCAGACTTCTCGCTCGCGTTGCGTTGCGGCTGGACCCGTGCCTCAGTCTTTCCGCTCTCCACGTCCAGCTGGTGGCAGAATGGTGGGAGTCCCACCGGTGCTCACAGGGGGCCCGTCACGTCTCCCAGTCCGATGAAGTCGGCCGCCGCTGGTGCCGCCGAAGGCGCAGCACTTCGCTCCGCCGGTCTCCTTTCGCTCGCTCCTTGGCGCTGTCGTGAAGTCTTGGCTCCGGGCCCCTCGCAAGGGTATCGCCTCACTTGGACCTTGGTCCACGAGACTCTTCACCAAGGTATTGCCCCGTCAGGCTTCCGGAAGGTAATGCCTCCAACCGCTCGCAGAAAGCCGCTCGGACTATCCTGGTCACGGCACCAGTTAATTAAAAGAGGTCGAAATGGAATGGCCGGTTAGTCTGATCGTACGTTCGTCAGCGGTACTTCGTCCGCTCGTCCGGTGACACGTTGCCGGTTGGGGCAGCAACTCCAAACTTCTTGACCAAAAAAACTGATTTATTGAAGACTGGAGCAAAACAAGAACTTGGAGAAAAAGGCGGGCTAAAAAAGGCTGTTAAAAAAAAAGGCTGCAGAAAAGCGGCCGAGACTGGGACTCGGCGCGCTCGTCCCGCTCTTTGTTTGCAGCGGTTTTTATCCCCTCAATAATTGGGCGGAGCTTTAATAAACCGGCTCTCGCCCAATTCCAACCAATACTGCTGCAGTGGCAATGCGCATACAAGTAGGCGCAGCCCAGTGCACGCCAGAGCCCGACTCTGGAGGCGCCACTGCTTAGCTAGACAGTCGGGGGTTTAAGGAGTCGTCGACCTTATTGTCCCCCACCCCCACTTCTATGTTTGTCAAGGGATCCTTTCAAGGGGTCGTCGGCCCCTTGGTCCCCGACAAGGCGGTCGCGGTCTTTCCCGCAGCCTTGGACGGCATCCGAAGCGCGCGACCCGCTGTCGCCATTCCTAACCCCTCCCGACTTCAAACGGACACGGTAGGGGGGGAATTAGCCTACGGGCGCCGTAGGCTTCTGCCTTAACACAGTTCAATGTACCCCCTTTGTCAAAAGTAACCGGGCACAGGTGCTTTGTTTCTTAGCCACGTAGCGAAGCACTCATGGCAGCCCTTAAGCTATGAATCTGTAAAGAGTAAGGTGAGCCCTTGTCCTCAAGTTCTGACACCTTTCGGTCCTAAAGGGTACCATAAATGCTCCGTTATGCGGTTGAGAAGCAAAAACCTGCTGCTCGATTACATTTCACAAAGAGGGCACCCACCAACCTGTGAATCTCTTAGAGTAGAATTCACACCTCAATTTCTTCACGTTGATTACCGGAACTTTTGTTGTGTGTGTCTGGGGTATACGATCACCGTCTTCATTCTACACTCACTTTTTATCCGCTCTAAAATGATCCCTTGAGAACTTAACACTTCAAGGCTAGAATGTAGTTATTATCAGGCTATGTTAACATTTGCCTCCTTGATGAAGCTTCGCCTACTTTGTTCCTTTAGAGTAACTGCTTTCACAGTTTCTATACTGACTGGTTCGTGAGCCGCCCAGCTCGCTGCTATAACATAAACGACGGCGCACTGCTAGAACCAGCACTAACATGAAGTCACGAACAGAGGCAGCTATCCTTAACGAAGACATAACTATTTTCGTTTGGTCCAACCCACAGCCACAATCGCTCTTCATTTGAACCTTAGATCACATACTGAAGAAGGATGAATTCTTGGAATGCGAGGCTAGAACTGACTGGTCTGCAGTCTTTGAATATAGTCATTTTCAAATAGCACAATCGCACTTCTCAGAAATTTTGTCTCCATGTATTCATTCGCATACTGAAAAAAATACAAGATCCTTGTCTTTCCTCAGATTCCTTGGTTGAGTGTGAGCTTAGGATAAACGCGTGAACGAGATAACCTGTAGAGAAAACTAAAGCTGTGTGCACGATGCAAGAAGTTGTGCGACGCCCTGAACAGCAAAACATAGAAAGCTAAGAAGTATTACTATGAGCGCAAACTTGGTCAGTCTGACAGCAACTCAGTACAACGGTGGCAAGACTTAAATTCCTTTTTGAAAAGAAACGATCTCTTCTCCGTCATCGATACTATCACAAACAGTGACATTACATATGATCGGCTATAGAAGTAGCCAGGGCCTTCCCTGACGCCTTTCATCCGGACAAACCCCTGTTATAATTGCTCAATGTCATTGAACGTTTTGCATATTTCGTTTTTTTCTTTTTTGCTTACAATACCGCATGAAGTTCTTGATGTCCTTCGCGTATTGAAAGCAACCAATGCAGGGCTTGGTAACCATTATCGTAGTAACATAAAACTAGTTGCACACCTCCTATCTGATGTCTCGTCTTACAATATTTGATGTTTCAGACCGGAATTTGATGTCCTTCGCGTATTGAAAGTAACCAATGCAGCGCTTGGTAACCATTATCGTAGTAACATAAAACTAGTTGCACACCTCCTATCCGATGTCTCGTCTTACAATATTTGATGTTTCAGACCGGAATTTTTTGGCGGAATTGCAACGGCCAAAGGTAACTCCAGTTTTTAAGAAATGCGATCGTTTTTCACCAACAAATTACCACCCAAAATGTATTGTGCTATTTTTCAGTGAAGTCATTGAAACGTGATTTCCTACACGTTTAAAAAAATCATCTGACCGAATTATCTGAATTACTACTGAATTATTGTCTGAATCATTCTCTGAATTCGCCAAGATTCTGCAGTGATAGCAGGTTGTTGCTTTGCTCTTTCACCGAAAACGTTCAACCAGAAGGTCTCCAGTACTCTGTTTATTCGCTTTGCAATTTCTGCCACCGCAGTTTCTGAACACGTTTGCGATGAAGAAAGCGGACAAGTTTACTACTGGCTCCTCAGTCGTGGAGTGGACAACGAATAACTTGGGAAAGGTTTACGCCGACTTTTTTCGTGTCATTTTTATGACTTTTTTGTTTCTTGCGAAGATTTCGAAATGGTAACTGTTCGTGCGAATCAGTACTTATTTTCTGCTTGCTACAGGCCTCCCAATGGAAATCTTCCTCGGTTCTTTTATTTTTATGAGCAGCTGCTGTCTTTTACTGCAGAAACTAGCAATTACTTGGTGCCCGTTGGTGATTTTAATGTCGTCATGTTGACTGCTTCTGTGCCGTAAAAGTCTGTAAAAATAATTTAGCTTGAAATGGGTATGGAAATTTAATCTGTACGCCAACGGGGATTACAACTGAGAGTGCAACTTGTTGGACTTACTCATCACAAAGGCTGACACCGAAAATGTTACGGCCGGGGTAATGTCTCATGAACTTAGTGGCCACCTTCCAATATTTTTCGTATTAACAAACACTACTTTAGGAAGAAAAGAAAACACCAGTATACTTTTTTAAATATTACACATCTAGAAAGCTTCAGAAAAGAATTACTAGGGTGCGACCTTAAAAAAAAATTAGAAATAGATAATGGTTAAATCTCATAAAACAAGCTCATTGATGAAGTCTGTCGGATATACAACAGCCATTTTCCTGAAAAAAATTCAGACTCGGTAAAAAATACGGCATTAGTGGATAACTCCTGAATTGCTGGAATGAATTGGCTAAGAAAATGCGGTCTCTCACAAGTTCATCAAGACTAAGGATCCAGATACATTAAAGAAATAGAAGTTTAGCGATAAGCAAATTAAAGAACTAAAATTGCATAGGAGGTCCTCTTTTCATGCAGAATTTGAATGTTGTTAGAAAATATCTGACCTCTTATGGAAAAAACCAAATGATATCTTAAATATGTGTTGTGTTGGGTCTAATGGCGCATAAGCGGTTAACGCTATCATGCGCCAAAGTCATGGTAGAAAAACATTGTTTTATATAAAATTTTATGCAAAAGTGTAAGTCAACGGTAGTGTAATGGGCCTAAAAAGTTATTTCGAGCAACCTAGTGAAAATATAAGACAAGATTTTAGAAGTGACGTATGGTAAAAGCTTTAAAGAAAGTCAGGTAACCTCTGCAACCATCCTTGGCGGCGCAAGTATGTCGAGGCTCCCAACAAATCGAATAAAGACCTCAGCCTTATTCTCAGGGCGAGAGAGTGGCTGAGGTGTGGTTCAAAAAATCTGCTTGTTGTAAAAAACTTATCATTATTATTGCATCTACAATTTGTCTGAAACATCTGCTATGTTTAAAAACTTAAAAACCTGTGAAATGTCAACAAGTGCATGTTCACCTACGAGCAAAGTTGGGTAGAATAGTTTGTCTTCATTATAAAAAACTGTAAAATGCTTCTTCCTCAGTCTTTCTAGTTTTCTGCATGAGAATAAAATATGGTTTATTTTTAGCTCTTCTTGGCATAGTTCACATTGTGGCTTGTCTTGTTTTGTTAGTAGCAAATTATGTGTGAGGTACGCGTGCCCTATACGAAGATGACAGATAACCACTTCTTTGAAACGTTCTTGGTGGGTGCAGGACTGCCACTCACCTAAAACTGGCTTTACTAAGTGGAGTTTATTATTTACCTCATTGTTCCAAGATGACTGCCATTCTTCTCTTAATTTATGCTGTATTAAGTTCAAGCAATCCATAAAGGGCATATTTACTTTATTTTTTTTACACGAGCTTGAGCAGCACAGAAGTGTGCTCTTTCGATTCCTTTTATTCTGACGTGACTCGGGACCCAGCAGAGTTTAATGTTCTCTCCTTGACCTGTGGTTATTACTATGTTATGTACGATGTCACCAAGTAGTGGAGTGATTGCGTATCTAGAGTGGAGAGCAGTAGGTAAACTTAGTGAGTCTGTGTAAATAATACTGTTTGTGAGCTTCTTGTTTACTACTTGCTGAGTGGCTACACAGACGACGTACGGGGTACCCAAAAGAAACCGAACTAATTTTTTGAATCGGCAGAGCTTCTGCGGTACCGCGTTTTGCCACTAGGAGCGCATAGAACGAACATTCCAGAGCCAGTAAGCCGAGTGCCGTCGCTAAAGGAGGTCAGACTAGTTTAGGCAGGGTTTTTGAGTGACGACTGTTTTGTGTGAGTGTCGTTTTTGCAATGGCTGATTTTCGTGAACAGCGTGCGCCGGTGAAATTCTGATTTTTTCTCAGAAAAAGGGGAACGGAAACTCTTGAAATATTCAGAAAGACGTTCAAGGACGATGCTATGGGGACAACTCAAGTGTTCCTGAATCAAAACCTGACTCAAAGCAACAATCGTGCCAATGGAAAACTTCAAATTCACCTCGCCTCAAGAAAGCTCGTCAGGTGAAACCAAACCTCAAAAGAAATCTGATTTGTTTTTTCGACGTGAGAGGAGTCTCCCATTCAGAATTTGTTCCGCAGGGTCAGACAGTTAACCAGAGTTTCTACTTGGATGTTTTGAAAAGATTGGGCAACAGTGTGCGGTGAAAGCGGCCTGATTTGTGGCAGACAGTTGACTGGTTTTTCCACCATGGAAAAGCCCCTGCTCACACTGCCCTGTCTCTACGACAATTTGGACCAAAAATGGCATGACCTCTGTTCCTCAACCCTCATACTCACCCGACCGTGCCTGGTGCTACTTTCTTTGTTTCCTAGAATGAAAAGACAGGTGAATGGAAAGCGTTTCGCTGATGTTGCTGAGGTGAAGAAAAAAACGACGGAGGGACTGCCAAGCATCACAAAAAATGAATTTAAACAATGTTTTGAAAAATGGAATGAAAGATTCGACAAACGCATCATTGCAAGCGGAGAGTACTTTGAAGGAGATTGAAGGTCTGCGCTTAAAATGTGAACAAATAAGTTCAAACAAAAATAAGTTCGGTTTCTTTTGGGCACCCCCTCGTAACATTCGGCAGTGAAGATTGATGCACATTGCGGAAGCCTTACTATTGGATTCCATTTACCTTGTACCCCTGCGCTTTCGACGCAAACATTTGTTTTTAAGCAATCTGCATAAAAAGGTGTAAAAGTAATGTATTTTTCCTCGAGTCCAAAAAATCTTGTATTATATGCTGCTGTGTGGTTGGTTTTTTACGGATCTTTGTAAGAGTGAAATCGCAGATTGAAGGAAAAAGGTACCATGGCTATAATGGAGCTCGTCTTGGAGCAGTGCCAAGTAGTGTGTCTAGTATGCCGCGGTTTTCGCAGATCTCATCGAAACGCAAGAGCAGTGGCCTAGTGGTCTGCGGTTTGTTATTAAATAGTGTTCTTGATGGGCACTTTGTGACTATTTGGTGACAGATGTGTTTAGGTAGCGAACGCATTTTTAAAATGTATGAACACGTGAGCATCGTTCTGTCTGCAAGTGATGGTCTGTTAATTTGAACATAAAGACTATTTATGGGTGAAGTCCTGTATGCACCAGTAGAAAGTCACAAACATAAATTGTGTACCGGATCCAGCCGTTTCAGGTATGATGGTCTCGCTGACCCATATACTATACATCCATAATCCAGGGAAGAGCGCACTACAGAGCGATAAATTTGTCAAAGACATGACCTACCAGAACCCCAGTGCTTTCGGGAGAGTACTTAAAGTATATTAAGGGATCGGGAGGCTTTTTTCTTCAATGCATTTATGTGATACAGGAAAGTAAGTTTTCTGTCAAATGCTATGCCTAGAAATTTATGTTCATTTTTTACGGGTAACTCTATTTCGTTCAAGTGTAGGGTGGGATCTGCCTGTAAACCTCGTTTGAGTGAGAACAAAATGGCCACTGTGTTCTGTGGAGAAAAACGGAAACCATTCCTGTCCGCCCATGTTGCCAGTTTATTTATTGTTAGCTGCATTTGCCTGTCGCATTTTGACATGTTGGAGGATGTGCAAGCTATCCGTAGGTCGTCTACATAGATGGAATACATGACTGACCTTCGGGATATTTTAATTAAAGAGTTCACTTTTAGAATAAAGAGCGTGGTGCTTAAAATACACCCCTGCGGTGCCCCATTATCATGGATGAAATTCTTCGAGAAGGTTGAACCCAGGCGTACATGGAATGAACAGTGGGATAAGAAGCCTTTTAGACAGTTCAACATTCTGCCTCGGACGCCAAGTTCAGCTAGGCCTTGACGAATCCCGAACCTTCATGCTATGTCATATGCATTCTCTAAATCGAAAAATGCAGCAAGACTGTGTTGTTTATGAACAAAAGCTTCTCGGATAGTATTTTCAAGACAAACTAGGTGATCTGTACTAGAGCATTCCTTTTTAAAACCTCACTGATGGCTGTCAAGAAGTTCACAGGATTGAAGGACAAAAGTTAATGAAATATTAAGGACACTTTCAAAGGATTTCGCGAGGCATCTGGTCAGGGCTACGGATCTATAACCGCTAGGAGAGGTGGGAGGTTTCCCAGGTTTAAGAAATGGTGTAATATTGGCTTTTCTCGAAGCCTCGGGTATTTTCCCCGATACCCAGATTTTGTTAATCTTAAGAGTACCTCTACGGCAGGCTGGGAAAGATTTGCAAGCACTGCATAGTGTATATAGTCGGGCCCTGGAGCAGTTTTTTTACCGGCAGATAGTGCTCTATTGGTTTCTTGGAGGATAATTAGACTACTGTATTTTTCATTTGCAACTCCACTTGTTGGAAGCCTCTGTTTTTCAGCTATGTTTAGGTATTTTGAAAATGACTGGCTATAGTGTGAAGAACCTGAAACCGCGGCGAAGTGCTGCCCTAAGATATCTGCTCGTTCCCCTATGCTAGTTTGTGTACCAGATGGTGTTAAAAGGGGGATCGTGAAGGGTGAGTAACTGCCGCTTAGTTTTCGCATCTGCTCCCACATTTGTTTTGATGTGGTTGAGCTGTTTATAGAAGAGGCATAAGCTTGGCACGATGTTTTCTCGGCCTTCCGCTGAGCAGACCGCGCTTGTGCTCTTGCCTTTTTGAAAATAATAAGGTTCTCATGTGTTGAATATCTGCAAAACACTCCCCAGGCTTTATTCTGTTCTTTTCTCGCCTCTTTTCATACTTTTGTGTACCACAATTTGTGGTTCTGGCGCACCACTCCTGTGAATTTTGGAATTGACACATGTGCAGCAGAAAGGATGCATGTTGCGAACCTTTCATTTATCTCATCTATGGTATGATTTTCTGAAATTATATCGACCAAAGTGGCCTTCTTTCGAAACATTTCCCAGTCAGCTAAATTTAGCTTCCAACGCCGTGGTTTCGTGGGAAAGACTGTTTGCGAGGATGAGATACTTATTATGACAGGGAGATGATCGCTTCCATAGGGAGCATCTAAAACACGCCATTTAAAATCGCTGAAAACAGACGGTGAACTGAAAGGCAGACCTAAAACACTCATTTTCCCCGAGGTTGGAGAGCAGTGAGAGAACTCGGTTTACCCGAGTTCAGCAAACAGACGTTATTGCATAGAAAAAATTGCTCTATAAGATGGCCTCCAGCGTCAGTTTTCTCACTTCCCCGAAAACATGAATGTACATAAAAATCTCCAACTACCAGGTATGGCTCTGGTAGCTGCTCTAAAAGAACCTCTAAGTCTAAGTCTAAGCTGTGGATCTATATATAGAGAGCACACTGCAATGGTTTTGTATGTCAGCAGAGTGGCTGCGACAACTTCTAGTCTTCTTTTTAGTTTAAGCTCACGAGCCGGTACACCGTTTTTCGCTATGATGGCTACGCCTCTGGACAGCCTGCTCACTTGCTTTCTCTTCTAGACATAAGGCGACAGGAGCATCTGCTCCTAGTATGTCTTTTATATCACCGTAGTTTTTTAGAAGTCCTCTACAGTTCCATTGTATTACGAAAGCCATCTTAATTTTGTGTTTCTATCAAGTGAAAAACTAGATCAAGTTGTTTATGGCCCCGTGTCTCGGGGCCTGTCTTTTTTGACCAATCCAGGGAGCTCCGCCGACCGTCCGACGTGGACGTCACGGGGCTGCCCTGGGTCGTGTTCATCGACTCTGCGGAGACGCTGGACAACCGTTCAGAGGGCACGTTCACGTTCGAGTTTTACCTCTACCTGTGGGAAGAGGTCTTGAGGCCCGCGGACCCGGGGGTCTGCATTGCCTCCTTTGGGGTTGGCGGAGTAGCGCTAGCTACTCCGCACGGGGGCGCGGATGGCCCCGCCACAGGCTCACTGCGTGTGGCCTCGACAGGAGCCGAAGCCTGGTGTGATGTGCCGCGCCCACGCACCACATCGGCGAAGTTTATTTCTGCACTGAAGGAGAATCTGTTTCAGTATATCGCCTTCTTGCTTCCTTGATAGAAATGTTTTCAGTAGTCTTGAGAGTAATTTTTCTTTTTCTTTCTTCCAAGAAGGACAAGCCCTGGAGTAGACAGCATGGTCTCCTACACAGTTTGCGCACCGCGGGGCAGCAGCACATTCTTCAGATTGGTGGTCCTTCGAAGAATATTTTGCGCAAGTTTTGTGGCCGCGACAACTCCGTGAGCAGTGACCGAAACTCTGGCAATTGAAACATCTGCGTGGGTTGGGTATGCACGGTCTTACATTTATTTTCAGGTATCCGACTTCAATGCTTTCAGGCAGTATGCTGGTGTTGAAAGTGAGGATGAGGTTTTTTGTGTATTTCTTTGTTATTCTTTGTGATCCTTATTCACTGAACGCTAATGACATCTTGGTCGGTAAGGCTTTCAAGAATTCCTTTTTCAGAGAGGTGGACAAAGTCTATTTCAGATATTAAGCCTCGGAGAGTGCTTAGAGATCGATGTGAAGTAACGGAGACGGGAATCTCTCCTATGGACACGAGGTTTGGGAGTTTAGAGTACTGGACGGTGTCATGCATTTCGAGCAGTAAGTCACCGCTGGCCATTTTTGATACCTTGTACCCAAGGCACAAGGTATCTGTCAAGCACTTTGCTCAATCTTGCTTGTTTTTCTTCGGCATTGCTATGTACAACATGGAATTTCGGGAAAGTTATCTTTCTTTTCTGAAAAAAAGTCGGCTGCATCGTTCCGCCTTCTTTTCAGAGACCGATCAGGTTTAAGCACGGGGGTGAGCCATAAAAAATTGTGTGGTGTGTTGCCTCCGCAGAGGGGCCTTAAAGGTCCAAACGCTCGGCATCAGCTCAACCACCAGGATCCCCTTTTCCCCGGACACGGCGATGCCACGCACGGCTAAGCGCGGATGCTGGGGTCCGTGATGGCGCATTGCTCACCATCATCCCCCTGCGGCGATGTTCGGCGGATGCTCGGGAACCCGTGGTGTCGCCACTCACCAACGTCTGAATGCTGCAGACGCCCCCATGCGGGGTTGATATCGTAAATAGTCGCAAATGAGTTCTATGAGTGTCAACTCCACCACTTAGAGCAAACGAACGGTCGGGAGTGTCCTTGCAAATACGTTTAACGATTACATTGTAAGCTTTTCTCATGGTAGTGAGTCGTCTAATATTAGTGAATTTAGGCCAAACAGAAATTCATTTTAACTCTTCCTTCACTCTATTACGGTAGATGAGGTGATATCAGTTTTCCTTTCATTAAAGAATAGCTCAAGTTGGAATGCAGAAGGTATGCAGGTTCGCCCTATGAAGTATGTGCTTGATATCATTTCTCCGTATATTACCTATATTTTTAAGATCTCTTTCTCAAGCGCTATTTTTTGTAAACGGATGCAAACAGCCAGAGTTTCAGTATTATTAAAAAAGGTGACGTTAATGAAATTAAAAATTAAAAACCCATTTCTATATTGCCTGCTTTTTCGAAAGGGCTAGAAAAACTAATACTAATGCAGGTTTCAAAGTTTTTGACAGGCGCAACCTCATTTCTCCAGCGAAGTCTGGATTTAGAAACAACGGGCTACAGATTTAGCGCTACTCCATCAAAACAGTTATTTAATCACAACCTGAAATTAAGGACATTGTCCTTGGTATTTATATCGATTTTACTGAAGCATTTGATTGCATCATTAATTCTGTTCTACTTGATAGGCTTCAAACGTACGGTATTCGAGGCAACTGTTCGAACCTTATAAATTCTCACCTTGATAATCGCTATCAGTATGTTGAAAAAAGCAATAGCCGCCCAGACTTAGAACGTATCACCAGAGGCGTTTCTCAAGGAAGTATTATTGGCCCATACCTCTTATTTGTGTATATAAATGGCCTAGTAAACATCTATCATGCTGGGAAATGCGTGAAGCACGTAGACGACGCCAGTGTACCTTTTTCATCACCTGACTGAAATTGACTTGCGAGTAAAGCAAACGCTACCCTGAAAATTCTTCATGCATGATGAAAAGAAAACTCTCTACAAATGTATATAAAAAGAAAAAATGTGTGCTTTTTAGGCCCAAATCTAAGCAAGCAATTATTTCCATCAATCTTGTTTATGACGAGAAAATTATAGATTGTTTTAAAATACTTCCAGTTATTTTCACAACAAATATGGTTTATGAAAAACACATAGAACAAATATTTGGCAGTTATCTCGTGTAGATGGCACGGTGGTACGGCTGAGAGCTCTTTTACCTTATCGAAGAAAGGTTCTTGTTTCTAACACCCTCTGTTTTTCTACGGTATATTGTCTGCTCTTTTGTGCTATCACAAGTACGAATCTTTAAAAGTTACATATACAGCGGAAAAATTTGTTATAGCGCTATTTAACTTACCTTACAATGTCCACACATCAAACTTACTTCACTTAATACAAGTTAAATCAATATTTCAAGTGAGAGGTAAAACAAAATTTAATGTTTCTTCGTGAATGATTTAATCTTACCACGAACACACATTCTTACGTCACAAGATACATGGAACAGTGGAAGGTGGTCACTCCACGAACCAATTACTCTGCATAAAAAATATCTACACGCTACCAACACTTTTAAGCACTTTTCAGAAATCAGGTCGTGCTTTTTATGCATCTCATGTACAGTACGGTTCACTGTTAAAGGGAACATGCGATCGCGTGGCCTCCGCGCTTCGCGGCGCGCTGCCGCCGAGAACTTGTGGGAATTGTCGGCACAAGACGCATGCGCAGTAAGCACAGCGGCTGGTTTTTCCGCGCATGCGCCTCACGCCGCATATTCTCGTCGCATCTAGGCAGCAGGGATTCCGTGAAGCGCGGAGGCCAGGCGATCGCATGTTCCCTTTAACAATGGACAGTACTGTACGAGCATTACGTGACCCTTTTGTCACACATTCTTTCTTTAACTGAAGAGCATTTCTAAGGCAATTTGCGTTTTTTGTTTTTATTTTTGCTCACATTTTTTATGTGAAGTCAATTGCTCTGTAGGTCTATTGTCTGTTGAATCGTTCCTTACCTCCTGAACGAGGCTGCCTGCTCTAGTCAAGTCGCTTGCCTCTAAAGCGACTTTTACCCGCAGTCTCCTCCACCACTGATGGAAATAAAAAAAAGATCATTATTTACTTATCTTCGGTCCGTCCCCTTTTCGGGGGCCGATCAGAGGGAGTTTTTTGGTGCGCACAACAGAGTTCTTGTTATTCGGCAGCCGAGCTGGTCACCCACCTCGGAGCCCAACTTGGGAATGAATCTGTCAGACGTATTAGCCATACGCGTCTTGTACAACTCTATCCACGATGGCCAAAGTACACCAATACGGACATCGCTAACACTCGCTGCCCGGAAATTGAGGAAACAAGGAAGGAATGATATGACAGGACGGATGGGAGAAAGATGATATGAAAGATAAAAGTGTGGAGAGGGCAGTTAGGAAAAAGCAACCGGCTGATTTGCCCAGGGCGGGTCGCTCCAGGAGTACCGTCTATGGGAAGCGGAGGCGAATTTAGAGTGTTGTAGGTCCGAGGTGCGTGTAGGTCCGACCCACGGGGGCTCGGAAAACTGTGGTGTCGGTAATGACCATTGCTTGCGCATCACACCTGCCCCTGTGGGGTCGTTCGAACTGATTTAGCCTCTCGTCAATATCCTCGCCTAGTCAGCCGTTGAAGGAGGGTGACACTCGGAGCCGCTGCAGAATTACTGGGGCTGGAACTGCAGTCGGGGCCATGGCCAATGTCGAGGCTTCTTTACGGGGTCGAGTGCTGTCTTGTAGTAGTCCATGCTCAGGTGACAGACTTTGGAGATGCGGCTGCTGAACAGTTCGCCTTCGGTCCGGACAGTTTTGGTGGCTTTCCTGATGTCCACTTCCTGAAAACGGCTCGGATTGCTTCGGCGACTGTCAGGAGGCGAGGGCAAAAGGACATCTGGTACCCACCAGATGAGACCTGGTGGTGACAACGCCACGGACAATGGACGAGAATAGTTGCCTATATTCCAAATTCTTTATTGGGCAGACGTGGTCCCAAAAAAACCGAACAGCTCGGCGATCGTCGAACATATAATCCCTGGCACTCTCGGCTGCGCTCCATTTACAGGTGACGAATAACTTTCTATATACAGTGCGAAAGGCAACCATAACAACATGAAACCATATAAAAAGTGTTGCCTGGCTGCTTTCCTTAAAAATAAAACTCTTCCTATCTAAAGTCAGAAAAAAAAATGATAAAGCCGCGAGCCGGTGGCTTTGACCATCAACAAATAAACAGTACAAAGCTTCGCAGCCATATTTTGTGGTTTGTCCGTCATGCATTGGTGGTCGGGCTTACCGGCGATGCAGTCACTGGGGCAATAAAACACTCGTAATTACAAGAACATCACGCACCTCAGTATAATCCGTAAACATTTAAGCTTTTTCGCGCTTGGGCATGGACAGGTGGTTAGTGCCCCATAGCTACTCGTGTATTTTGCTTCCACCGACTTCCGTCAGCATGAGACGAAACGCGAGCAGGGCAACTGAATCACACAAAGCATCACAAAATCTTAGTTGATGGAAACTAAATTATAGCGCTGTTGTTTTTTACTTGAGAGGCGCAGTGACATCTCTTTGTAAGGAGTAATGAACCTCGTTTGAATTTTCCATCGAGTAGCTAATACCTCTGCGGTTTCGCGATTGGGTATTAGCTATCCTGTTCGCCTCTCTTATGGCCTTGATGGTAAATTGCTTCACTGCAAGTGTCAAAAAACAAGTGCAATCTGACAACGTCTTGTCTGCACACGCTACAGCTCAGATAGTTTTACTGTGAGCATGGTCTACATTTGAAGGCTACACGGCAGCGGAATGGAGGGTGGGCATCTTCTTAGAGCTCAAGAAGTCATTGTTCTTTTTATGTAGTGACGCGTCTAAGTGTGTAATCCTGAGGTAGCGAAGCACGGCTTTGGTTGTAATGGAGATTCCATTGTTATCACTCTTTTGTGACTTTCGTAGGTCGGTAGCTTTCACTTATGGCCCCATTAATTTTGGACAGCGCGTGCAAGAACAAGCAATACCAAGCGTTTATATGACGCGCGAAGGCAGACAAGGCCTACGGAGACGGAGCAAAACAATGCTTGGACAAGTCAGCTGAGAACTAACCCACTTCCGCTACGTCACTTCTGAGTTAACTTAATTTGAAAGTCGAAGTTTGTGTCAAATTAGGTTTACTGAGGAGTTACGAGGGGGTACCCAAAAGAAACCGGACTAAATTTTTTAGTCGGCAAAGCTTCTGTGGTACCGCGTTTTGCCACTAGGAGCGCATAGAACGAGCATTCCAGAGTCAGTAAGCCGAGTGCCGTCGTTGAAGGAGGTCAGACTAGTTTAGGCGGAGTTTTAGAGTGACGACTGTTTTGTGTGAACGTCGTTTTTGCAATGGCTGATTTTCGTGAACAGCGTGCGCCGGTGAAATTCTGATTTTTGCTCGGAAAAAGTTGAATGGAAACTCTTGAAATATTAAGAAAGACGTACAAGGACGATGCTATGGGGACAACTCAAGTGTTCCTGAATCGAATCCTGAATCAAAGCAACAATAATGCCAATGGAAAACTTCAAATTCACCTCGCCTCAAGAAAGCTCGTCAGGTGAAACCAAACCTCAAAATAATGGTGATTTGTTTTTTGGACGTGAGAGGAGTCGTCCATTGAGAATTTGTTCCGCAGGGTCAGACAGTTAGCCAGGCTTTCTACTTGGATGTTTTGAAAAGATTGGGCAACAGTGTGCGGTATGAAGCGGCCAGATTTGTGGCGGTCGGGTGACTGGTTTTTCCATCATGGCAATGCCCCTGCTCACACAGCCCTGTCTCTACGACAATTTTCGAACAAAAATGGCATGACCCCTATTCTTCAACCCTCATAATCTCCCGACCTTGCCCCGTGCTACTTTCTTTGTTTCCTAGAATGAAAAAATAGGTGAATGGAAAGCGTTTCGCTGATGTTGCTGACGTGAAGAAAAAAACGACGGCGGCACTGTCAAGCATCACAAAAGATGAATTTAAGCAATGTTTTGAAAAATGGAATGAAAGATTCGACAAGCGTATCATTGCAAGTGGGGAATACTTTGAAGGAGATTGAAGGTCTGTGCTTAAAATGTGAAGAAATAATTTCAAACAAAAATAAGTCCGGTTTCTTTTGGGTACCCCCTCGTACAGTGACAGTTATTTCCTGACTTATCTGAGCAGTTGCCTTGTGTTGCTGACTGATTTTCTTCGGAAAGGAAAAAACATTTAAAATCCGCCCTAATTATACTTCATTATCACGTCACTAGTTTTCATTTTTTAAACGTGTGAATGATGGCACCACATCACCCAGGCGGCGCCGCAAAGCACGCACCTCACTCTGTCGTGTCACTGTCGCGCTCTATGCGCCGTTCGCTACCAGACACGTGAATGTCTTGTGTATTTCGCCGCTTTTCATTAAATCCAAAGAACTACCTTGGAGCTACTTTACCACAAAAAAATCTGGATAGGAAGTTTGTGAAGTCCCTCTGCAACTGAATGAAATGAACTTGAGCCTAAAGTGAATATTAAAATTGCTTATAATTAATAGTCACTAATTAATCATCAGGTTGAATTTCAAAGTAATCTTAGCGGCGCAACATGGCTGGAAACAATATGAAGTCGGTTTTACATATTTGCAGCTTAAAACTTCTTTCCAATCCTTGGCTCAAGTTACGTAAAACACAAATCTCTATGGCCATCAAGATCAAAGCCCCGTTTCTAAAGTCCCATATGCACGGTTTTCTTGTTTACGAGCAAGTATGGGTATTGATAGCTATACTCGTCCCAAAGCGCTTCCGGTATCAGTGGCGCAGCATTTGAAAAGGTTTGCGCCGGTGCAGATGGCGACACGTGTCGCGCTGGTTTCGATAAGGCGGCGAGGCACTTGCATCACTCTGCGCAGTGCTTGATAAGGCGCCGGTGCCGGGGACGCGCCTGCTTTCGATGCTTTTCTTTCTCCCGGGGGAGGGGGGGCGGGGAATTGCTTGCTCGAAAAACGCGCCCTCTTCGAACAGGAAGTGTTCTGGGCCTAAACAGCAGTGTTGCCAAAAAAAAAAAAAACGTTCGACCAACCCGTGTATAGACAATATTGCAAGTAGAATGCGTTAAGGTGACCGCAATTACGGTTCATGTACTGCGATATTGGCATACGTTAAACCGCACTGTACAATACAAATCATCCTGTCCTACAGCCTCTCATGGTCCAGGTGCCAGTGGCTTGAGGATAAAACTTGCAGTTTCCTCCTGGTTCTTACCAACGTTACTGGTATTCTTGAATGCTTTTGAAAACGAATGTGACATGAAGCTATATATTACATGCAGCGGAAGTTTAAAATGTTCCGAAACACTAAATGAGATTAGCGGAGAGCACAGTGTCTATTTAATATAGTATAGTCACTGAAATTTCTCCAAAACTACTGTCCATCGCAAAGAAATTAATCGATAGTCTTACGACTGAATAATTTGATTCGGTCACATTAGTTTCGTCGTCTCTATTGTGATAAGCACATCATAGACATTTGCTACAAGCGCGATAAAGGTAGATCAGATTATTCTTGACGTTGGAGGCATTTAGCATAGCGCATACCGCTATGGTAAATTTCTACCCGGGACGTTTTTACGTACACCCACCACTTGGGTTCCGGAAAAAACGTTCCCGGAAAAAATGTCCCTGGGAAGAATATCTCCGGAAGAAACGTCCCCATTTTCGAAGTAGGAAAAAAATACCCCAAACGGTTCGCCAAACATCCTGTAAAACCCTGTGATTTGAGCATCCGCCTCATATGCTGGAGGTGGGGGGTTAGATCCTCAGGACTGCCGGGTACCCACCGGTTTTATCATGGGCACAAGCTTTCCCCTGGCCTGGGGCGGTATGCAATGCGCTTTAAACTGGATACTTGTCTTCGCTGGCGCTGTGCTAAACGCAATGGCTGTAGAAGTGCGTTAATTGTGAACCGTTCTTCAAGTGACTAATGCCAGAAGCTGCCCGAGAGACACTAGACTCCTTTGGCATATGATATGCTTCCGGCACCTACAGGCGAGCAAACAGAGCTAAAACAGTAACTTTCCCGCAATCGCCTCGCACTTATCCCCCTGCGATGCGGAGCGTCCACTCGGCCACTCTTGATTGAGGAACACGACCAACAATGCAACATTGAACGCCACACCGATACCACCCATCGGCTTGGAAGTGACTCAATTAAACAACGAACAGATTCTGGGCGTTCATACCTTCGATGGTGCTGAGACAAACGTAATTGGTGTCATCGAGAACCCCGAAGGGTCCCGAACTGAGCAGCGATCAGTGTCGCAGTCACTTTTGAAGTTTTTAGAGGACACTGCCCTTATGCAGCAGTGGTAGATCCGCAATCACTTAAATAAGTGCCTCAGGCGGAGCAGTTGCCAACAGGTTACTTTAAGTATAATCCCCAAGAATTCCATCTTTGGGTGATTTTTCGCTTGGGGACTTTTTTTCCGAGAGGGCGCTTCTTCAGGAGACGTTTTTTCTGGGGACGTTTTTTGTGGGGACGTCTTTTCCGGGGGCGTATCTTCCGGGACATTTCTTCCGGGGACATTTCTTCTGGGGACGTTTTTTCCTGCACCTTACCGCTTATCACGCATCACGCGCCACTTCGCCACCAGTGCGCACGCGCTGACTGTGTCTGACGCCGTGGGCCTGCGAGCAACTGGTCGGAACATGGCGCCATGGGCCATCATCAAAGCAATATGCGAAGTGTACTGGGGGCGCGCGCTCTGTTAACTCTATTAAGTCTCTATTAACTGCACAGTAGCATCGTTCTGGGGCACAGCGGCGGGTTTCGCTCGGTGAGCTTGCCCGGGAGACTACGAGAAGCTTACCTCGCCCGGCGCAAATGCAGCCGGCGGCCGTCGGCGGAAGGCTGTACGAAGGGGTCCCCGCCCCGGTGGTTGAGCAGCCGGCCCGCCCGCAGCCACCGCACTGAGGGCGGAGGGACGCCCACCACGGGACACCGGAGCAGAGCGGGCCGGTTGAGCACTGCCACGACTGCGCTCACTGGCTCCTCTTCCCCGGGCTCCATCTTTGGGCTCACTGCACACGGATACGCCACCGGACACCACTGTTGCACGAGCCTCAGGTTGCCACTCTTGTACGCGTAAGAGTAACTGAAGCGAAACAATTCGGCCGGCCGCTTATTTCTCACCAATGAACACTCAAGTGGCAAGAGAGAGAGAGAGAGAGAGAGAGCAGACTAACCCTTTACCTTGTATTCAATTGTATTCATTACGAAGTCAGTTTTTCTCCGAGCGTGCTTCCTTTGAGACGAATTAAGTATCCTTCATCTTGCAAACAGCGTGCTTTTAAATGGGAACTAGCAAACTCAGCGAATATTAGTTAAAAAACATAGCTTTCTACTACGCTGTTCGACATTTTCTTGCAGACGGATTTTGCCTTCAGCACTGATATCAGATTTTCTTCTTCATTTCTTGCGTCCATCGCACCTTCGTCGGTCAGTAATACGTCTCGATCCCTAGGGTGTTAATTTCATGAATCACGGTATTTAAATGTCACAGTTTTGAACTGTTTCGACAGTTCCTGAAAAGACCTTACGTACCGGTAAAAATTATCCGTCCGCATTTTCTGTTGAAAAACTGATTATTTGGCTTTCGTCGGTTCTGGATATATTATTTAGGCTGAAAACTATTTGTTTTGAGTTGAAATGGTGAGTAGCCCCTAAAAGGATTAACGACAAACTGATACCTATAGAAGTTCTTTACACCTATAGAAGCGGCAGCCAAAGGAAGTACGAGGCAAACCGCTACCATGCATGGTCTTTCTGAACGAGTGTGCCTACGAGAAGGTGCTTGTACATTCCTATCCAACCTATCCAACCAGAATATTCGCTGAGTTTGCTAGTTGCCATTTAAAAGCACGTTGTTTGCAAGATGAAGGATACTTAATTCGTCTCAAAGGAAGCACGCTCGGAGAAAAACTGACTTCGTAATGAATACAATTGAATACAAGGTAAAGGGTTAGTCTGTTCTCTCTCTCTCAGTATGAACTGATCGGACAGATGACGCGAGCCGCAGTTTTTGGCTAAAAGACGGCTGGTACCCTTCATAGTTTACTTAATGGACGTGCATCATAAAGGGACACTGGTATTCCATCCGATGTTTGTTGTTTCTATATATCAATTTTATGGCTCCCCCTCGCAATGTTAATGCTTTACCGGCAGCAAGAGACACATTTATTCTCTAGAAAACTTGAATGCAATGTTTTTCCAGCAACCCGCTTTCCGTTTAGTGTTACCCGTTTTTCCGGCTAACACGAAGGGTACTCCGTGTTAGCCACTCCAGGATGGACGCTGGTGTAGCCTGGCCTCAAGGGTCCGCGAAGAGAAAACTGTCTGAGCGTCACGACAGTTTCACTGCGAAGACGGGCGCTTGTGGTGACACCTGTGTTTCATTTTAAGGCGGAAGCCTTTAATCGTTGTAGGCAGCAGTTGTCGACAGAAATGTCACGCTTTTCAATTGGTCGAAGCGCTCGTGACGTCAGAGTGCTCGAATTTCAAACGGGGCCAATTGTACTTTGGCTAGTAACCATGCAACCAATTGAAGGGATCGTATAGTGATGCTCCAAGTAAGTGGGACTGAGCTTAGTTAATTGCTTAATTACCCAACTAGCCTAATTAACTTTTATAGTCAGGCCATATAAACAAATAAAACCGAGTAGGAAATCGGTCGAGCTCGGGAATCGAACCCCGGTCTTCGGCGTGCGAGACGAGCATGGTATCCACTCCGCCATGCCAGCTCGAAGGTTTGGATTGAACAAAGGCGCGTCTAGTGAATACGGTGTCTTCACTCACTTTCATCCTCCTCCCTTCCCTTCCGCCGAGGTTTAGGTGTCCACCGAGATATGAAAGACAGATACATTTCCTTTCCACAAAAAATCATTTACCGACGAACGAGGCGTACAACCGAATGGGCGATGGCGTTCTATGGACTCCCTGGCAGCGTTGCAAGATGCTGTCGCGTTCCACTCTTAGAGGCGAAGGTTAACTGAACCACACATCAGTGACCACACTTTAGGTCAAAAAAGTGCCCCCTGAATTTTGACGGGTGTCCTCCGCGATATGTGAGACAGTTACTGCGTGGAATTCCTTTCCTCAAATACAATTTTCATTTTCTTGATTACTGGCCCTGTTTGTCTTCTTTCACTCCCACATCCTCCCTTCCTCTACGGTGCGGTTCAGGTGTCCACCGGGATGACACAGAATTACTGCGCCATTTCCTTTCCTCAAAAAGCGTTGCATTCAAAGGGCAAGGCATCGCGCCGAACAGGTGGTGGCGTTCTGTGAACTCCCTGGCAGAAGTGGCGCGTTCCACTTCTGAAGGCGAAGCTTAAGCGTCATTAATTAGCAGTGAATTAGTATTCAGGCATTAATCAGTAATTAACCATTAATTAGTGATTTGTCATTACTTAGTAATAAGTACTCAATTATATGTGACGCCACCAGTGCCACAGAAGCAGCGAAAGTGGTGCGGAGAACGCTTTCGCCTCTACGCAGTTTAGACAGTCAAAGTGCCCCCTGAATTTTTCTGACCTCTTATACCTTATGAAAGGTCCGTTTTTGGTTAGCGCAGTCATTTTGTCAATGGAACTCGGTTACCTATGGCTGAAATCGACAAAATATTTTCGAGAGTTCATTCTAGGTGCTGGAAGTTGGTTGTAATTAATTTGTTGTTTTTTTCCTTACTTGAGTGTTATGAAGTGTTCATTTATGCTTTTTACCCTTGCACTGGTTTTTCTTAAATTCTGACGTTCATAAAATTGTTTATCCCTCCCCTCACCTTCCAAGCGAGGGCCTTCAGGGGGAGCGTCAATAAATAAATATATAAACTTTAATTTGGCTTCAGTGTTACCTTTAAATGTGGCGGCATTTGTTCGCGTCATGACTAATTCCGATAAGACTGGTGGGAAATTAATGTAACTACTTCAGTCACTAAGCCAAAAAACAAACTCTTCTGTGCAGGCCCTGAGGCATTCGTACGATTTTATTCTTTTCACTTCGGTGGTGAACAACTTAGTGATCAGGCTTTAAGCAACAAGTACTAGAAACAAACAGCGACGCGCGTTGACATCGCGGACTATCCGGAGCAAAGAGGGAGCGGGCACGAAACCTCGTGTCTTCCTTCGCGACGCTTAAAGAGAACTCGCGGACAACGACACTTCACCTCAAGGCAGCTGGGTGAGAAAGCGGCCGCGTCGGTGGCAGGCGTAGCGTTTTGTTGTTTTGTTTGCATTTCGACCTTCACCTAGCTGGAGCCGGAGCCCTTGGAGAGGCGTATTTAAAATAGAGAGTTGGGCTAGTCACTGGCATTGAATGCTATCGGCACGTTTTGCGTTCTATCCAGCTGTACACATTGCTTTATTCCGCTTCCGTTGCCACCACCCTGCATGTTTTTCCTTCGCCTCTCACGGTCTTAATATTACCGCGAATCTTTGTACTGTTAGTTAATTCATTCTTCAAAGTTGCCGGAACGCCTTATTGCTTTGGTTGTGATGCAAGACGCGACAAGATTCATCTCGATTGAGCGCATACAGACGGACTCGAGTATACGTTATTCCAGAATGTTCTAGCAACTCTGCACACTTTATCTCGAAAGTTCGCTATCAGCTTTCAGTTGAGCACGACTGATATCGGCGGGGATTCTGTTCGATGAGCACGTCTGTTGCTACGCCACCGCCGAGTTAACCAGTCCTTTGTGGGCGCAAGTCAGCCCAAATAAACAGCTTTGTTTACAAGTCATTTTCGCTGCATTCCTGCTCTCCGAACTGCAGTCACCACTACGAGACATCTGGTGGACGGGCTAACAGATGTCCCTGTCACCCTCACCTCCTGGGAGCCGCCAAAGCAGCTCGAACCGTTTCAAAGAAGCAGATCACGAGAAAGCCGCAGAAGCCGTCCCAACCGAAGACGAATTGCGAAGCAGTCGTCGTTTCCAGAGGCGTTCACCTGAACACGGACTTCTACCGGACTGCACGCGAGAAAACGATTCCACAACGGCGACGCCAGCCATGGCTACGAAACCAGCCCCCATTATTTTGCACCAATCCCTACTTCCGGCCACGTTCAACGGTTCACCGACCGAGGATCCCGGAGAATGGCTGGAACAGTTTGATCGTGTCGCCGTGTTCAACAGCTGAAAGGACCAGACTAAAATGAGCCATGTTTTCTTCGCCTTGGAAGGATCAGCGAGAATTTGGTTCGAAAACCACAAAGCTTCTCTAGCGACATAGGAATCATTGAAGCGGCAGTTCCTGAAGACATCGGAATTATGGTCAGGAAAGAAAGAGCTCAGCTACTTCTACAGTCACGCATCCAGCACCCGAACGAGAAAGTAGCTGCATACATCAAAGACATGAATCGCCTTTTTCGACGTGTCGATCCTGACATGACGGAAGAGAAGAAGGTTGAGCTTGCGATGCATGGTGCTAAAGAGGCAATTTTCATTGGGCTGAGCCGCAACCCATTCAAGACGTCGCTGAATTCCCCAGCGAAGCAGCCGCCATTGAGAAAACTTTGGAAACACGAACCCGCCATTACTCATGACAGCTCCGATTGACCTACACAACCTTCTCGGATGGCGCAGCATTCGGAGGAAACCTGCGGGATGTGATCCGCGAAATAGTACGGGAAGAGTGGCGTCGCCTATTACTATCTTTCGACCAGCCTCAAGTTGCGACCCTTCAGAAGTGCAGCCTGCGCTTGGCTCCCCGTCACCTTCGCTTCCAGCTGAAGCTCTAGCCATAACCTACGCCACTGCTATACGCAGTCCTAAGCCCCAACGACACAGCCGAAGTCCACATCTTCGACGTGAACCAGCTGTTGCCGAGCGCCGCCCCCCTATCCCCGCCCGCCCAACCTAAGAACAACGTCCAAGCTCCAGGAAATGCGACGCCTGGAGGAATTCAGGAATTCAGGCAGACGTGGCCTCCCCTAGGCAGACATGGCCTAATCTAGGCAGACGAGGCCTAATATAGGCAGACATAGCCTAATCTAGGCAGACGTGGCCTAATCTAGGCAGACGTGGCCTCATATAGGCAGACATGGCCTAATTTAGGTAGACGTGGCCTAATCTAGGCAGACGTGGCCTCATATAGGCAAACGGGGCCTTATCTAGGCAGACGTGGCCTCCCCTAGGCAGACATGGCCTCCCCTAGGCAGACATGGCCTAATCTGGGCAGATGTGCCCTCGCCTAGGCAGACGTGGCCTCATATAGGCAGACGGGGCCTCATCTAGGCAGACGTGTCCTCATCGAGGCAGACGTGGCCTCATATAGGCAAACGGGGCCTTATCTAGGCAGACGTGGCCTCCCCTAGGCAGACATGGCCTCCCCTAGGCTGATGTGGCCTCCCCTAGGATGATGTGGCCTCATTAGGCAGACGTGGCATAATCTAGGCACACGTGGCCTCATCTAGGCAGACGTGGCCTCATATAGGCAAACGGGGCCTTATCTAGGCAGACGTGGCCTCCCCTAGGCAGACATGGCCTCCCCTAGGCAGACGGCCTAATCTGGGCAGATGTGCCCTCGCCTAGGCAGACGTGGCCTCATATAGGCAGACGGGGCCTCATCTAGGCAGACGTGTCCTCATCGAGGCAGACGTGGCCTAATCTAGGCAGACGTGGCCTCATATAGGCAAACGGGGCCTTAACTAGGCAGACGTGGCCTCCCCTAGGCAGACATGACCTCCCCTAGGCAGACATGGCCTCCCCTAGGCTGATGTGGCCTCATTAGGCAGACGTGGCATAATCTAGGCACACGTGGCCTCATCTAGGCAGACGTGGCCTCGCCTAGGCAGACGTGGCCTCGCCTAGGCGGACGTGGCCTCGCCTAGGCAGACATGACCTCGCCTAGGCAGACGTGGCCTCGCCTAGGCAGACATGACCTCCCCTAGGCAGACATGGCCTCCCCTAGGCTGATGTGGCCTCATTAGGCAGACGTGGCATAATCTAGGCACACGTGGCCTCATCTAGGCAGACGTGGCCTCGCCTAGGCAGACGTGGCCTCGCCTAGGCGGACGTGGCCTCGCCTAGGCAGACATGGCCTCGCCTAGGCAGACGTGGCCTCGCCTAGGCAGACATGACCTCCCCTAGGCAGACATGGCCTCCCCTAGGCTGATGTGGCCTCATTAGGCAGACGTGGCATAATCTAGGCACACGTGGCCTCATCTAGGCAGACGTGGCCTCGCCTAGGCAGACGTGGCCTCGCCTAGGCGGACGTGGCCTCGCCTAGGCAGACATGGCCTCGCCTCGGCAGACGTGGCCTCGCCTAGGCAGACATGACCTCCCCTAGGCAGACATGGCCTCCCCTAGGCTGATGTGGCCTCATTAGGCAGACGTGGCATAATCTAGGCACACGTGGCCTCATCTAGGCAGACGTGGCCTCGCCTAGGCAGACGTGGCATAATCTAGGCACACGTGGCCTCGCCTAGGCAGACATGGCCTCGCCTAGGCAGACGTGGCCTCGCCTAGGCAGACGTGGCCTCATCTATGAGGTGTATGATAGAAACTCGAATCAAAATAATATGGACCCCCGCACACTCAGGCCTCCCAGGAAACGAAAAGGTCAACAACATAACCCGAGAACTAACTATCTGGGCAGGACCAGACGCGTTCCCAAACCACGGGGCCAGCTCAGCGAGAGACCATCAACTCACTTTTAGTGAAATCACAGCTTTCTATCAAAGGAGCAGATTGGAATATGGCCCTGCCAACCCCACGCTCACGCTGAAAAAGCAACCACTCTCAGGCAGCTCGAAACGCACACATTCTCATGCCCCGCAATACTAGCCAAATTCAACCAGATATATACTCTGCAGAATGCAAAAGCTGCGGAGAGTATGCTAACCTTAACCACATCATGTGGGCCTGAAGTAAAAACCCTTTAAGCAGTGGGAGACCGCGCTGCGCAGCTCGGACCAGTGGCAGCAAAACTTGCTCACAGAGAGAGCTGACCAGGTCGCCGAGATCCAAGAGATGAAGGCCACCATGCGACAGTAGCCCGCCTGCGCCAGAAGAGAGCCTTCCTCTTCAAAGACTCTGTAAATAAAGCTTATTCTCTCTCTCTCTGTCTCCACCGCCGGCCGATAAGAAAGCTGTGCACAGATTCCTCGGACTGTGCCCGTATTACCGACGATTTGTCAAGAACCTTTCGCGCATCGTCGGGCCACTAAGCCACCTGACAAAGCAGACGTCTCATATTAATGGGAAGGGCCGCAAGTGGAAGCCTTCAAAAAACTTCAGCGTCGTTTACAGCCCCCATCGATCCTCGCGCACTTTGATTAAAACGCCGAGACTGAATTTCATACCGACGCAAGTAGCATGGGCCTGGGCGCTGTCCTCGTTCAGAAAACTGACGGAGTGGAGAAGGTCATGGCATACGCTAGCCGTTCCCTGTCCAAAGGCGAGGCTAATTTTTCGACAACTGAGGAGTGCCTTGCCATCATCTGGGCTACGTCAAAATTCCGCCCCTACCTGTGCGGACGACCATTCAAGGTGGTTAGCGATCACCACGCACTGTGCTGGCTTGAGAGTTTGAAGGGCCCCTCCAGCCGCCTCGCTCGATGGAGCCTGCGCCTCCAGGAGTTTTACGTCACCGTCGTTTAAAAGTCCGGACGCAAGCACTCTGAGGCCGACTGCCTGTCACGAGCACCTTAGATGCACCGCCGCCGGACGACGATGAGGACGCCTTCCTGGGACCCACCAGCTCCAGCTCTTTTGCACAACAGCAACGCTCAGACCCCGACCTAAAATGCCACATCGATTACTTGGAAGACAAGGTTTCGTCAGCCCCCGCCTCGTTGAAGCGAGGATTGTCTTCGTTCTGTTTACAGAATGATGTGCTCGTGACGAAGAATTTTGCAGCGAACAAAGCAGCCTACCTCCTTGTTGCACCTGGAAGTCTGCGCGGAGAAGTTCTTCAGGCTTCAAACGACGAGCCGACAGCTGGACATCTCGGGTTTTCCCGCACCCTTCGCCGCATTCAATACAAGTATTACTGGCCCCTGCTGTTTGCCGATGTCGCACATTACGTGAAAACAAGCCGAGATTGCCAGCGACGAAAGACCCCTTCAACTCGACCAGCAGGATTTCTGAATCCTATTAAACCCCCCTCAAGGCCTTTTAAGCAGATCGGCATGGACTTGCTTGGATCTTTCCAGAAGTCAATATCTGGAAATAAGTGGATCATTATTGCGACCGACTACCAGACCTGCAACGCCGAGGCAAAAGCCCTACCAAACGGAACAGCAGCAGAACACGCCAAATTTCTCGTGGAATGCATTCTTCTGCGACAGGGCGCCCCCGATGCGCTCATAACGTACAGAGGAACAACATTCACGGCGGAACTGACGCAAGCCATCCTGCGTTACAGCCAAACCAGCCACCGGACGACAACTGCATGTCATCTGCAGACCAACGGACTGACCGAGCGCCTGAAAAAAACATCGCCGATATGCTCGCCATGTATGTCGATGCCGAACACAAGACCTGGGACGTCATCCTGCCTTACATCGTCTTCGCATACAACACCGCACTGAAGGAGACCACCCAGATCACGCCTTTTAGGCTCGTCCATGGCAGGGAGGCCACGACCACGCTGGACGCCATGCTGCCGAACGTTACCGAAGAAGATAACGTCGATGTCGCCGCCTACCTACAACACGCAGAAGTCCGAAGACTCGCCCTATTACTGATCGAAGACCAGCAGCGGACCGACGTCAGACGCTATAATATATTAAGACGCAATACAAGCCAGGAAACCGAGTCTGTGTTAGGTGAATTGGGCTATGAAGTCGTATCCGACGAAATGGCTGCATCCCAGCGACGCCGCGTATGACCAGAAGTTGTCTATGGCGTCCGTCTGAAGCCCTATTATGCTCTCTAAAGGACGCTGTGTTGTCACACGCGGTGGTTATTTTTGCACTGTATGTTTTATTTCCTTGTAGTTGCCTTTTGTTTTAAATCAAGGGGTAGATTCTTCTTTGAGAGGGAGGAATGCCGCGAATCTTTGCAGTGTTTGTTCATTCTTCAAAGCTGGCGCAACGCTGCTTTATCGTTTTGGTTGTGACGCAAGAGGTGATCAGATTTATCTCGATTGATGGGATCCAGACGAATCAGAGTCTACGCTGTTCCACAATGGTCTAGTAACTTTGCATGCCTTATCTAGAAAGCTCGCTATCAGCCTTAAATTGAGCACGACCGAGATCAGCAGGGATTCTGTTCGACGAGCACGCTTGTTTCTACGCCGCCGCCGAGTGATCCCGTCCTTTCTGGGCGCAAGTCAGCCCAAATAAAGTTTTGTTTAGAAGCGATTTTGACTGTATTCCTGCTGTCTGGACTGCAGTCATCACTACGGGAAAATACAGTTAAGCCCCTTATATCCGGTTCCACGAGCCGGACTCTTTTTTTTTCTTAATTGTTTTTTATTAGTCCAAATAATTTTTCTCTCCGTAGAGTGCAAATCACGGTCTTGAATCAGATATTGCCGCTTCTTGCTGTAATATGTAAGCACAGTCATAATCAGAGCCTTCCTGCTTGCCCTCGTGCATTCGATCGGGTCGTTTTCATCCACATACGCACGCCTATAGACCACGCGTGGTATGGATGCACCTGCATTATTTTCTCACCCCTCTCCTCATTCCTTCTCTTTCGAGCTGGCCCATATGTCTCCGTCTTTTCTTTGCGCCTCGCCCCCCCCCCCCCCCCCCCCTTTACCTGTAGGTATTCGATTGCGCCACGTTGGCTTCAGTTGACCAACCCTGCGGCCTTACGGGTGTCGAGGAGATATATGGAATTTTTGCAGCTATAGCTGCAAAGGTCGCACCTACATTCGCAGTGGTACTCGTAGCCGCTGTCATTTTGTGCAGTTCCTGGGCACTACTGGAACATCCTACAGTTTTCTGACCTGTGCAAAGAATTATGTCTACCGGTCGTGCGTGTCAAATTTTAGCGTGATCTACATCAGCTTCGTCTCATAAAAGTAGGCTGCGTTAAAATGCAGTGGTTACACCGCTGTGACATGCCGGTCGCACGTGGTAATGATGCTCCTCCGCGCCCTCTTGAAATTGCGCTCTCAGGTAGAGAGGCCTTCTCGATCGCTCTTCCTCCTGCTGTTCCCTGGCGAAGGAGTGCTGGCTAGCGTCCCCAATCGTCGTTCACAAAATGTATCGTAGTAAATCGGGCTTGCTGGCGGCCCATTTTTTACGTCAAGCGCTCGATAGATGACTTCCCAGATTTGTGCGTGTTTCTGCTAGCGCTCAGCATTGGCCCTTTCCTTCACATTATTGCTCTACATCGTCTTTGCTTCACATTGTGTGCAGGTATACCAGAATTTTACAGGCGCTGCACGACGTGCTACAAAAATAATTGCGAAGATAGGGATAGAGGACGACCAGTGGGCGAGAGAGAAACACAAAACGGCGCACTTTTCTTAAGTTTCTGGCTCCCATGTGAAAGAGCCGGTGCGCTAGAACAACTGAATCCCTCCCCGCAGTGCGCGGCTGCAGTAGTAGCACGCCATGCCAGTGTCGCAGACATGAGAGTGCAGCAAAAGACATCAATATACTCTCGCATAAAAGTACGCAAGTTGTGTTTGGTATCACCGAAAAAACATCTGAACAAGAAGTACTTTCTTGAAATACTTAGTAATAAAGTATGTCGTACGACGTCAAACGTTTTCATAAAATCGAGAAACACGCAGTCAACAGAAACTCCTTTATCTAAAGAAGCAGCTATATCGCGTACGAGTTCCGTTCTTAAAAATACATGCTCCAAAACCTTAGAAAGTGCACCTGGGAGCGACAAGGGGCAATCACTTGAATCTAGATTACGTGGCACCGTCTTATGAATCGGCACAACATATGCCATTTTCCAGTCCTTGGGCAAATCACTGTCTTTAATGATTTTGGAAAAAGAAGGTAAATATATTTCGTCAGAGAACTTGCACAAGACGAAAGCAACCCATTTTATTACTCGTCAGGACTATTGGCTTTTGCGGCTTTCAATCCTTTTAGCACCATCATAATTCCACGCTGGTCAATAAGAATGTCATCCGTTGGCAGTGCAGAATGCACCAATCCGTCTAGTGTCATTGGAACTAAGATGTGTAGAAAACACAGAACTAAAGACACTCAAAAAGTTTGCTTTATCGAGATTATCACTTACTTCAGCACCATCATGTTGAAGCAGTGGGATAGGCAGATCATCCTTTCCATTTCATATCAAATAAACTTCCTTAACTTTTTCGGCTCATTTTCAATTGGCAAGTGGAAAGAACTGGAAATTATACCCTTTGGTTCGTTCACCACCGAACTCATTTCTTTTGCCAACTGAAGAAGTCTATCTTTATGCGCATGTGACGGATTATTTCTGACAACTACGCAAGCTTGTTCTCTTTTATTAGCTACAACATGCAACTTTCTGTTGCACGAGGACATACTTCTGCTGCGCTGTGGCGTCATCACCAAGGACGGAACGTATATGTCGCGCAGTTCCTTTATTTTATCGATGGATAGGCTTCATAAATCGTTTCTATTTAGTGACTCCGATAGCCCTTCATATACGTCGTAGTAATTATCCAGTGTAAGTGAGGTTTCTGCTGTTCGATCCTTCTAGTAGTTACAAATACGCCAAGAAACCGGGATCTAAAACTTTCGCATATTGCAGCTTCATGTCAATACGACCAGCATAGGGATAACTGATGCCGGATATGATCAGTGGAGGCTTTGCTGTCATTGCAATGTTAGTCAGGAGTAGATCTAACACATTAATGTGACACGCTGGCTGAAAAGATATTTACGATAACGAGAACGACCTACATATCCTTAACTTCTCATTGCTTGCCTGAGAATCAGTCCTGGATGGGGAATATACTGGTGAGCAAGCAATCTCTGGCCGGTTTAAATCTCCAACAATTACTAAACTGTCAGCACTAAGAGTTTGTAACGCTTCCGAGAGATCGGACCGGACTTTTACCTTGTTTCCAGGTGGTTCCTTGCTCCCCGGCGACAAAGGGGATGTGTGCTTTGAAATTCATCCCCTGAGTGACTTAGCAAGTCAATTTCATCAGCGAATCGCAGATTACAGAGATATTCACTAACCTTTTGTCGACTGTGGCTTTCTCTCACTTTTAATTTTCGTTACGACGAAGCGGTGAAGATATGAAAGGCTTAAGTGTTAGGAGAGGCCCATTAAAGCCCATTGCTTCTGCAACCTTCAAGGAAGGTAGGAAACACAAATACCCATGACGTCGAGGACGAATGTGATCTCGGCAGTCCCTGCTGCGTTGCCCGCAAGGCAGGTGAATCTGCGGTCTCCAAGCTGCACCCGCCGGATAACCAGCGACTGCTGGTCGCCGGCGGGCATCTCGATCCTAGTGTCCTCTGCATCATTGGCGACCACCTCCGGGCCCTGCATCCACACGATGGTGGGCACAGGCCTTCCTTGGGCCGGGCACCGTAGCGTCGCTTGTGCTCCCTCCACCACCTTTAGTCGTGTCTCCAGATCCCGCGTCGGTATCGACGGAGGAACTGCATCGGGGCACGTATAACACCAAAGCGCACAGAGGTGAAAACAGGCGTCCATCGCTCTGCGAGGAAGTTAAGTTCGAAGTGCCATTTTGATCCTTTTTTTACGGATAAAACACCAACCATCTCGGTTGGTATTTATTTCCTTTGAATGATTTTAAATTATTAAACTTTGAACGGTTGAAAGGGCATCAATCACCACCATTGAAAAAATCTTGACACCTGGCGTGGAATGGAGTTTTCAGTGCTGATTGCACTGGACACACCGAATTCACGACATTAAAAAATGTGCCCCCAGACACGCTCAGCCTTCACTCAGATAATCGTCATTTCGCACAGCCTTGCCAAAAGTAGCTTTCCGTAGCACCAGATGTAGCACCGTGTAGCATCATACCGTGGTTTCTGGTTCACCAATCCTTTCACCCGGTGGCGCATTGCCAAAAAAAGCATGGGCAGTATCGAAAATATATGTATCTTTGCAACTATGTTTTGATACATTTTGTTTATTACTATTAGGTATCGTTTGCGAAAAAGTATCGGAGTATCAGTATCGAAAAAATGTTTTTAGAGTATCGTGTATTTTGCCGATACTCGACAATAAAAAAAACTGCACCGCATATTTTAAGGCTGATGTGAGAGACGCTGGACCGGCGGCGCTCGATCAGGAGGTAGTTCCTTGAGAAAAGGAATGGAGTAGAATTAAGAACAGACGACGCCAACGCCGTTGGCCGAATCAGACCTGAATTCCTGCGTTCATTGCTTCACAGACAGACGACGTAAACGTTGTATTTCAGTACACTCGGTGACAGGAGGGACGAGGAAAGAGGCTCACTGTTGTGGTAAAAACAACACCCCTATTTCAACCTGGGGTGGTTGCCACGAGACCCAGAACACTTCCTCTGTTTTGCACAGAAATTTACAAAACATCTGTTGCTGACTTTGTCAGCACGATAAAGGTCACGCGCTTTTCAACAGTCATTTTAATTTGGTTCTCAGCGCCGACAGTTTTAAACGCATCAGTCGACGCATACTGAGGAGGTGTTAGTGAAACTTCAATTTTTAAATACAGATGCAGAATTGTCGAGTCGATGCGGCTATGCTTCACTGTTATTCGTTGATAAAAAACACCGTCATTAAATGCTAGTGGGAAACGTATTCAGCTTCTCCTCTGTAGACAGGCTTTTTTCATTTGCTTTGTTTATAGCACGAGAGCGTCGCAGGGCTCTTTCCGACAGGCGGTTTGAGCAAATGCTGAAGAGCCCTGCAGTTTGAGCAAGTGAAGCTCCTTTATGCCGTTAAATAACAACTAAATAACAAAAATCAGTAATATATGTTTTGCGAAATAAAAACTTTCAGCCATTTTATTTTCGTTCCGTTCCTTCTAGCTTTTAACATAGCATGCTCAACTTGAAACCTGTTAAACACAATGATTGGGGAAATAACTGCTCGGCTTTCTCAAGCACACGGAGCATGCCCCTTTGCATAGAGGAAGGGTGCAGGAGACCGGATAAACATTGCAGTAAAAAACGAGAAGCACCAGAAAATGATTCGTTTACTCCTGTGCAGTCAAGTGCTAACAGACCGGTTCGCACGAAGGTAATCTACATAAAAAAAAGATTTTCCGGGGCTGCTAACGGAAGTGATCATTTCAGCGTCACCATGTCTTGAGTCCAATGCTGAAGTTCGAACGAGACCAGCTGCGCTGAGTGCAGAGTTAAAAGAAGTTAGAGCTTAATAAATTAGTGAGTCGGATTCGTTTAAGCCCTTTCAAAAACACAGACAAAACAACAAACCAGGCTGAGATATCATTGTTGTCTGTGATTCTTAGAGAAGTTGAAGAGTGCCCAGGAAAACTATTACTGTAGCACATTGGCAAACTTTATAAAGCATTCGCCGCAGCGGTTTCGGCGTCATCTTGCCCCGTCGAAAGAAAGAATTGGTTATATTTTAGAGGATGGATGTGTAATTACTATATCCCGCTGCAATCGCTTATATGTGTAATACATTTTTTCACTCCGTGTCCGACCTCCACATGCGCAGACAGTAAACTAGAATGAAATTAATGTTGAAGTGCCTTCGGATATCGAAGACGTTATTCCGTCCGAAGAGGGGATTCTTTCCCTTTTATTGAATTTAGACGCCAAGAAGTCAGCTGGTCCACTTGGAATACCTAATGAATTTTAAAACGCTATGCTTAATGGATGGCGAAGTATCTTTTCATTATTTTTCACGCATCCCTAAAAGAACGCAGTTTGCCAGCCGACTGGTTACGTGCCCGAGTGCTCCCTATCTATAAGTCCGGGAGAAAACACAACTTTTAAAATTATAGACCAATTTCAATAAACTGCACGTGCTGAAAAATCCTGGAGCATATCTTTTCAAAAAGTCTGTAGCGCTACTTTGAGAATGTCAACACTTTCATTCGTAATCAGCACGGCTTCAGGCAACGTCTGTCGACGGCAACACAGCTAACTTAAACAGTTCATTATTTTGCGTATGCTATTGACCAAAAAAGCCAGATTGACGCTATATGGTTGGACTTGTGGAAAGCATTCGACCGGGTCGCGCATTCTGAGCTGCTCACAAAACTGGCTTACCTTGGTGTTAACAAAAAATTGTCTAATGGATTCAGTCATACATAGCAGTTAGATTTCAGTTCGCTCAAGTGCGCGGCGCTAAATATGAAATGCTGCCAGTAACATCAGCAGCTGCCCACAGATCCGTACTGGGCCCAGTTTCATGTCTAAGCTACATTAATGACAGCGTTGAAAGACGCAACACTAAAATTACTTTTTCCTATTTGCGGATAATTGTCTTATTTATTCAATAGTTTCAAGTCGTGGAGACCAGGTCTTGTTGAATGCAGGCTTAAACACTATTCATGAATTCATGAATGGGGTTCCAGATTAAAAATGAAAATAAATCAAGCGAAAGCAGTTTTTGCAATGATTACTAGGGAAACTAAACATATTCACACTTTTGATTATGAATTAGACGGGAAGCCTATAGCACGTTTCAGGCACTTCAAATAACTAGGCGTAACCATATGGGACGATTTGAATTGGAAGCTGCACGTAAATATTATATGCGCATAAGCCGAGCGAAAACTTACGTATTTGAAACGCAAACTTAGACTTGCGCCAGTGAATGTCAGTCTACTGCCTTACGACCCTAGTGCGCCCTAAGCTGGAGTACGGAAGCAACGTATTGGAACCATTCAGGAAAAACCAAACAGATAAAGCTGAGAAGGTTCAGAGACATGCAGCGAGGTTTATACTGTCGAAATAAAGATCAACAGACTAGGTCACAGAACTTCTTGCTAAACTAAATTTACCGTAACTTTCAAAGCGACTAGAAATGGTCAGGTTAATATATATATATATATATATAAATGATAAAACGCTAATTCAACTTGTTCACAAAACCGTATCTTCAAGATAGGTCCTCGTGTCTATTAAGAAGTAGTCACCCAGGACAGCTACTTTCTATACTGGTAGGAACAGATACGTTTAAATATTCTTTTTTTTCTAAGAACGACTGAAGAAGGAAACTCGTTACCGCGCGACATGATAGAAAGTAATTCCCTCGGATTACTCGAAGTATCCATCCTCCACCACTACGATACTACATACACATCATAGCGATGTGGCAACATTTTTTGACAGGCATGTGTGTTCTTTGCATTTGCTATTTCTTCCTTACTGTTTAGTTTCTGTGTGAAAAGAGTTATTATCGCTCATTCTGTGGAGTTGGCAGCATTGTGGCGCGTTTGTTTCTGATTTTTCTTTTTTTCCCCTTTGAACTGAGTTGTGGGGCAGAGGGTTCGTCGTAAAAGGCTGTTTCTCGTGAGTGTACTTGCGTTTGCGCATTTCTTGGGGTCTGCTGTGTACTGTGCACCTATGTTCTTGTTGCCATGAGGCCGTGCGGAAAACAAATGTCATTAGAGTGCCACCCAGCATCGGCCCAAAAAGGGCTAACGTTATGAATAAATAAATAAAAAAATGAATAAATAAATGAATGATTATACAAATATTTCAGGAACCAAGTAGAAATGTTTTAACTTAGTTAAGCATAATACCTTCTTTATTAATATTAGATTTCTGTGATGTATCGAAGTGTCGATGAAACAGTATCGAGTATCTCTATCGGAAATCAATTCTGGTTCTTTATATTGGCGGGTTCTGTATATTGTATTGGTATCGGAAATACAATTTTTTATAGTATGAGGTATCGGTATTGAAGATACTTTTGTGAAGTATCGTGCCGAGCACTATTGCCAAACTGCGTCCCGTAGGCGCACTCGCGCACACGCCGTCCAGGATGGAACCACATGACATTACGTCACATGCACCGGATTTAGTGCTGTCTACCGTTTGTGAAGTGACTCAAGAAAAGTTTTGGTTCCATTTCCAAGCGGTACTCTGTTCCCGTTTATCGATTGGGTTCTAGTCACGTGATAAAACGGAGACGAATTGCAGCTTTTCATATTTTCTTCTTCATAACACGCGTGTCGCTTCGCGACATTAGGCAACACGATTTATTTTAATTTTCTGCGTGAAGCTCTGCGCTTTTTCAGCTCCGTCGTCAGCAACTGCGTGCCTTGGATGCGCGCACTCAGGAGGTGAAAAATTCACAGGACTGCCTGGTGGCTTGCTGGTAGCGCAGCCAACTGGATATGGACTACGACCCGCTGTTAGAAGCCAGTGACTCGAAGCAAGATTGCGAGGGAGCTCAAGAGCGAAGAAAACCTCATCTGAGCGTGTCAATGCAGCGTAGACCAGTTCATGCAGTGATCGCAGTAACATGTCGTACTTAGTTCTCTTTTCCGAAGGCTTTTCATGGGGCGTGAGGTCGGAACAGATATTTGCTCATTCTTATGTATACAAGTATAGCTGTGCCGAAATTCGGGAAGACGCGAATAATGGTGCATTTTTCTTTTGAGAGAACAAATTTTCTAGCCTGCTTGAATTCATATCCAAAGTTGTGAAGTGCAGTATGTAACCTTGCAAATTAGCGTAAATCATACATGTTCATGGCATTATTCAGGGTATAGAAAAAATTTTTTTTACTTGCAGCAGATATTTGAGAAGCTGAAGAGACAACGCAGACTGGTAGGTTTGAACACTGAATTATGTATGAAGTTCTGTACAAAAGTTGTGACGCCTCGCAAATAATTATGTCATAGGTAAGAAGATACTCGAAGTCGCTCATGTGTACAGTTACGCGGCCAAGTATTCAATGGGGACATTAATTGTGAAAGGTTAGAAGATGAACAAGAATGAGTTAGAGTATACTTCACAGAGATTTTCATGTGATGGCCGCCGGGGTGGCTCAGTGGTTTAGGCGCTCAGCTACTCACTCGAAAGACGCAGTTTCGATCCCGGCCGCGGCGGTCGCATTTCGATGGAGCTGAAATGCTAGAGGCCTGTGCATTGTGCGATGTCAGTGCGCGTTCAAGAACCACAGGTGGTCGGAATCCGGAGCCCTTCACTACAGCGTCCCTCATAACTTGAGTCACTTTGGGAAGTGAAACCCCCGTAAACCAAGCCATTTCCATGTGATGAATGTAGCTGGTTAATCTGAGTGAAAAGTTGTGGAAAGGAAATCAATAGGTTTAATGCTAACTGGCAGGAAGAGAACAACCTAGATTAGGGGGAAGACATGGAATTCAAAGGAGAAGTGTGGAGGAGGGAAGGTTATGTGACGCATAGAGAAAGTAAGCAGTGTTTAGTTAGAGCAACAGAACCGATATCGAGAAGGAGTGAATACAGTCTGGGCCAGCAGTGGTTAGGTAAAGTCATGTTATAAGCAAGTTCAGTTATTAGCAAGTTCAGTGGTAGGATACGAGCCTGAAGAGAGAGTTTCATCCAGCGGAAGATAATCACACAACTATTACATATCAAGCAAAACCAGGAGCATCCCAGTGCTCCTTGTCATTACAGATAACCTCGAAGCAATGCATAATACAGGAAAACTGATCTGTAGCTGGCTTGCACATTTTGCAAATTTTCTCGTATGCGGCAGCTTTATAGGTATGAAGGGTCAGGCAGTGTGCGATACCGCTTTTAGACTTCAGCAAACATAAAGCAGTTTGTGAAGACGTCGATCAGTAACTAAAATGTAAAATCTGAAATTTTTAAGCACCCCGTGGTATTCAAAGGACTCGACCTTGTGCAGAAATGACTAAGAGGATAAAATATTGCGGCAATCAATCTTCTGGTTAGTGTGGAGTTGTGAATTTAGTCTGCACTGCGTCTCCAACAAAAAGGGCTGCCATTCACAATGCATAAGTCAACTAATGAAAGTTCGATGCACGGCAAATACATCTTTCTCTCTTCCTTAAAGGGATACTGAGGCGGTTTTCGAATCAGCTAACCTTCTAGGGTTTTGAAGTAGTGTCATTGCTGATCACGTCTGTGAAATTATTTTTTAGATTCTGGCTAAAACAGTGGCGCAATCACCAATTAAAGATGCGATGTTTAAATTTCCCGCAACCCGCGCGAGCGCAGGAGAAGGGAACAGCGGAGAGGGAAATCTCGTCCATGTCGGCCAGCGTGACGTCATGTTGAGGAGCCGGGGATGCTTCGGCGCACCCGAGCGCGCGTTCAGCGCGCGTTGTTTCTCGTGCTGCATGCGTTGTTCCTCGTACTGCGTGAGTTGTGACGTACAAAGCGTGTCAGCTGACCTTGAGAATCCGATTCAACAGGTACTACTCTGCGTTCGTGTCCACGAACAACTACGGCCACGACTGTGTCGTCTTCCACTGTTTTCCGCAAGATCACAAGCTCACAGCGCAACCGCTCGCTGCTGTGACAAAGAATTCAAGCCGACTAAAGCAAGCTTACTCTGCTCGAAACACTTTCGTAAGAGCGGCTACAGGCAGAGCTTGTCCTAGTGTGATCTCTGGAGATTTCTGTTGAAAAGGCGCGGCTGAACCATGACACAGTTTCATTGATTTCCTCGCGCATAAGAGGCGTGTCACCATTCCGAAGAAGCACCTCTTTTAAAAGGAGAAACATGCTCACTTAGCCCCTGAAGAAACCTTATAGAGGCTTAAGCATGTGTCGCTCTCCTCAGCTTAGGTGCGGCCAGACCGCCTGAGACGTGCTCAGCAAGGCTCGGTTAGTGATTTTATACTCGGTTCGACGTGTCCAGGCAGGCAGGCAGGCAGGTAGGCAGGCACAGGCAGGCACAGGCAGGCACAGGCAGGCACAGGCAGGCACAGGCAGGCACAGGCAGGCACAGGCAGGCACAGGCAGGCACAGGCAGGCAGGCAGGCAGGCAGGCAGGCAGGCAGGCAGGCAGGCAGGCAGGCAGGCAAGCAGGCAAGCAAGCAAGCAAGCAGAGCAAAGCACAATAAAGCAAAGCACAATAAAGCAAAGCAAGCAAGCATCGAAACTCTTCATATGCGGCATCTCGTTTAATCCTAGCTAAGGAATTAAAATGATAGCGTTCGGCCTTGATTTCGGATTAAAATTTATGCGAGAAATGAATGCCAACCGAGTTTTTGCAAAAAAAACACCGCAACCTTACTCGGTTTCTTCATCAAGTTGTGGCAGTGGGCGAGTTGCAGCTAGCTTGGCTTTTAAACACACATATAGTTGGCAACTACTTCATTGAACCTAAACTGCATATCTAGGAAGGGCGAACGTTTCCGAGGCAGCGATTAATATTTTCTGGCATCTGCTGAACGCGCCAGGAGTGAAGCGTATTTGTGCGCGTATTTGGCTTGGTTTCCAGCGCACCATGATTGCGTCACTATCTTGTGGTCACATGCCTCGCAGTGCTTGGCCACTGCGCTTCGCTAATTTAGACACCAACTTTGTGCTCCTTCATTGTTTCCTTGAAATACTTTCTTGCCCCAACCTGCAACGCCGGGTACTGAGAACAGGATTTTTTGTACACAGTGCTTTGGTTTGGTTTGGTTTTATGGGCTTTAACGTCCCAAAGGCCTTTTCTTTAGGATGACGCTGTTCCGGGCGAGCCAGGAGGCGTCCGGTGGTGGTAATTGACTTGAGTATTGTTCGCACCCCTTCCTTTCCGAGAATACAAGCCGAGGTTGTGCTGGCACCTTTTACGCATGGTCTGCATCGCGTCTTTGACGCTGGCGTATGCTTGTGCTAGGCATAGAATATTTTGCTTGTGTCTTTTTTGGTTTCAGGCGATACGTGGAATGAGCAAACTGTAGTATCCTTTTCTTCGGTGGTCAGTAAAAAAAAATACTCGCCGTATTCGCTTTTACAACCACACGGAAAGCTGCGATCTGCCCTCAACGCAGCGCCGGATCTGCATCGGCAGCTTCTCCAGTCCTCAAAGTGGCGTCACGACCTCTCTTGACCAATCACGGGCGGCGGCGCGCCGCGCGGCGTGCCCCGCGGCACAGGCCGCATATTTCGGCTAAAAAAGGCAATTCGCGCTTGTTTTTGCCTTATTTGGATGCGATATTCCAGTATACAGCATGAAAAACTATAGGATGCCGCTGCCAGCCCGATTTTCAGAAAAGGTGCTTCAGTCTCCCTTTAACTACAGTGCAATCTGGAGCCGAAACCACTCCCTCAGAACACCAAAAAGATCGCAGGAAAACACGCGCGTCCCATCTCACAAAACACCACCCTCCTCTCTTCTTACTGTGCCACCTGCGGAGCCAGCCCGAATCCCCTCCCCCGCGCACCCACGCACGCACCCCCGCGCGCACCCACGCGCACACGCACGCACACGCACGCACGCACAAACACGCACACACACGTGCACTCGCACGCGCACACGCACGCGCACATGCACGCGCACAGGCACGCGCGCACGCACGCACACACACGCGCGCGCACAAACGCGCACGCACACGCACGCACACACGCGAACACACCGCACGCGCACACACGCACACTATCACTACATATGGGAGAGCCCACATGCCATCTGAGCGCCGCGCATAGCCGATTCATTCACGCAACCCTGGGAGACCGACAATCCGGCTGCACGAGCCGGTGAACTCATAGTACAGTGCTCTAGAACCTTCGGCTGTGTGTCGTCTGGGCCGGGAAGCAATGGAGGAGGCGAAGCCGTCGCAGCTTTGACAAACGCGGGGCGCTGCTAGTAAGAGGCGGGCCGAAGAGTGCGGGAAGTACTGCTCGAGCGCAGTGTTCCACGTGCTGGTGGAGAAGGATTTATTGCATAAGCAATATTACGACAGGTTTCAGCCCTTCGCGTCGGGGCGGCCGCGAGGCACGTTTGACCTTGAAGGTCGGCGCGAGGCGCGGCGCACTATAGCTGTAGCCGCGCCGTTGCCGAGTGGAGGCGCTGCCGTCGCCACGCTCTCACCAGCTGCGGAGTGTGGAGAGGAGGCTGGAGAAAGGGGAGGGGCGTATAAAATGCGTTCGCTCGCTTCTATCGGCATGCAGGCACTGGTGGTGGTAGCCATACCAGTCACAAGCCCGTGCCCTTTCCTATTCTCTACAGCCTCTAACAGCAACAACAACAACCGGCTCCGTCGTTATGCCGCCTGATAAACAGAAAGGGATGCTACGTCGGCTTGACGAAGCCAGGAAACGACAACGGGCTTCGGAGATAGATGAAGAACGCGAAGAGCGCCTTTTTAAGCGGCGCGCTCAAGACGCTGCTAGACGGGCGCACCGCGCCTCTATCGAAACCGAATCGTCTACAACAGATGACGATCCCGAGTGGAACGCTATGGATGCTTACGCAATCTACCAGATTTAACCAAAGCTAAACCCCAGCAAATGTTTTTGCTTCCTTGTTGTACACGTTGCATCGCCATGTGTTGCGTTTTCCTGGTGTACTGTTCACGTCTGCCTGTGCTCTAGAGTGGGATTGAGCGAGGAACGCGTGCACACTGACGGAGAGACGACGAGAAAAAAGGGACACCACATGTTTTGTTCCGGGCTGCCACAGTGGTTACCAGTCGTGCACTCAAACGCGCTCGCTGATCGCCGTGAGATTCTGCCATGGAACATCCAATGAAGCGTTGTGTGCGAGCCCCAATGTGAACCAATTTTCGTTCAGCGCACGTTTAAAACAACTATAAACGGCGAAGTCGTAGAGATCCCTCAATGGCGGCCATTGATTACAAATGATGCTGTTCCAACCATCTTTCCGGATGCACCAAAGTATGTTTCGAAGTCGCTGCCAAAGAAGAATGACACGAACATCTGTGGGCAGACAATTTCTGCAGCAAAACGGAGGCAGTGTTTAAGTACACAAGAAAATCAGCCAACAACAACGCCTGATTGCGAGTTTCGAGGAGCCGAACAATGGAGTTTCCGCAGAGAAAAGCGCGTTTGTACCACATGCAGACCTAAAAATACCTCTCATGTGTTCAAGAATCGCCTTGCCAGGCTGCTAAAAATCTGTTCACTACGCTGACTTTGAACTGGATGCTGCCGGAAACACAAGCAAATTGTCTCTGCAAAAGCTTGTAAAAACTGACCAGTCGTCTGCACAGTTGGTCGGGCAGTCTGCTGTTGTTGTGGCTGAAGCTTATATAAGAGGAAAGAAGTTGTTTCAGCAAGACATTTCAAGGCCAGCAGATGCGGTGGCGGTAATCAAACACATTAGTAAGCTGAATCTGTGCTCTGTTGCAGGCGTACAACCAGTTACGGGGAGTGCCCATCATTCAAGGGAAATTTCTCTTCCAAGAGGTGCACGCTTGTGGTCAAGGACGGCAAAGCCGTAGCTTGTGTTCACTGCAACTGCCAGCGCAAACTAATACAGAACCAGCTGTCTCAAAGAAGGTGTCGAAATGTGCTCGCCAGGAGCAAAGCTGCTAACGTGCGCTGGGCACTGCGACGAATGAAGGTGAATGCTGCACATAGCAAACGTGCATCTTGACGAGCTGAAATCAATAAACGAGCAGCTGCCTGAAGCTATTGTTTATGAGAAAAATAAAGGCCTGCCTTGCAAACAACGAGCTGCCCGTCGCGCATGCTTTCCTGCAAGATGGTTTAGAAGAACTTCCGCTTTCTTGAAGCTCAAAGGAAATCGAAGAAAGCCATGAAATATGAAAATGAATGGCTTCTTGACTGCATTCTAATGTGAATGCGAAGACCTAAGTTGTATAAACACTTCAGGAGGCATAAACTTCTAACTTTGCCTGGCTGGAGCTGCCTCAGGAAAGCCACGCAGCACATTATTAGTGGCTTTGGTTTCAACTGAAATGTTTTTACAACAATCAATGAAAAAACAAGGAAAATGGACGAGTTCAACAGGCATGGCACTTTAGCTTTTATGAATCGAAGCTATCTGAACACATCATTACAAAATCTTCACACATGATTTCACAGTTTTTATATTTTTCTAAGTGTTTAACAGATGGCGAGTCATAATAGAAAATGAAGATACACAGATTACTGTCTGTCCTGCTCAATGGTTGCCTTACCATATGTAGTGGTTATAATTTTTGCCATGCTGCATGATTCACTATTTTGTGCAGGCTCCATTGATGTGTTTATTTGGAGGAGAGAATTCTGAGAAACAGCTTGCTGTTCTTGCTTTGGAGCTTGCATTCCAACCCTTTACAGGTAAGTAATAGAATTTGACGCTTCGACATTCCACATCTTAGACTAAACTATTACTTTCCAAGTAACTGCACTTGCTCCTGCTTTATCTTAGAATTAACAATTAGAAATGCTTAATTACAAAACATTCATTCCCTGAATCAGTTTCTCAGGACTGTGGCTTTTTGTATCATCTTGCAAGAAAATGGATGCTAATTTCAGGAACTTTCGTGCCGAAAGCCAATGTGAGGGCACAAGTGCAGACGAAGAGTGTGCTTGAGGCAACGCTACTGTGTTGAAAGTGTGGCCTATTTGTTGATGGAGTGACCTGTGATGGGGTGAGCCGGAACCGCAGCGTATGGAGGAAGTTCGGCATTAAAGGTAAGCTGTTGCATAGTTTTACTATGCAACACTACGGGACATCGGGCTTCAATTGCGGTCTGTGTAAATTTGACCATCAGCTTAGTTAAAGGTCAAACCATGAAAAAGAGAAAAAGAAATTGAAATAATATTGTGGGATACACGAGTATCTTTCATCGCCCCCGCGCCGGAGTCACGCGACGAGCGCACGCGCCGCTGGACATGTGGAGAGAAGGCACTCCGGCCACTCTTCTCGTTCCCAACTCTGGCGTGACGTCACGACTAAGTAATGGCCCCGTAGGGAAGGGGTGAACGCCTTACCTTTAGCACGATCGGTTGCCCCAAGAGAAGAATACCGGAGGGGTTAAAAGGAGGAGCTCGCGGCGGGAACGCTCTCTCTTGCGACTGACGTCCTGCGAGCTGCCCGGACGGTCCCCTGCCAGCCTGCGCCTCCCGGACGACCCAACGCCAGTCGATGACGACTTGGTGAGCTGCTAAACCGCTACTTTTATCGGATGGAACATTCTTCCGCAGTGTGGTTTACCTTGCGTTAGGTTAATAAACTGTTTCCTAGCGTGCTCTGCCGTTGCCTATTTCGTCCGAACCTGCCGTGGCTGCGACTCTGCGACACGGGTTGGGGAAACGTGTCGCGTACGAGTAAACGCCTGCGTGTAGCGGGCACAAAAGCTCGCCTTCCCGGCCGGCTGGACGCGGCGTGACCCCATATCTTAGCGCCCGAACGCGGGGCGAACTAGGCAATTGAGCAGTGTTCTTTGTTGGAGCGAGCGACTGTCGACGCCGTAACAAAGGATGGCAGCTGATAGGCCTGACTTCCAGTCTTTGTTCATGCTGCCAGAGCTAGCGGCACAGAGCCAGGGCTTCCTACTTGACTTGCATTTGGAAGGTGCAAATCTTGAGTGTTCCACGCGGAATAGCCGAGTTCCATCTACTGAAGCGTTGGGAGGACTTAGGCCTGGTACGGGGGGCTCCACATCGGGAACCTCGCCGTTCCGCGGTGCGAACAATGAGGCACCTAGGCCTCATCATTCGACGCCATCAACGGCTGCGCCAAACTCTGGGGGCGTTAGTCTGCAGTCATCCCAGGTGCTCTTGCAGAACACGATGCAAATAATGCAGAGCTTAGCGGGTATTTTGGACCACGTGTTAAGATAGACTTACGTACCTACGCGGGGTACCATGACAGAACGGGGGCAAATGAATACCTCGACCGTCTGCTGCATTACCAGCAAGCGACAGGAATCGCAGACGCCGAACTGCTCGCACGTGTTGTGCCTGTTTCTTTGACGGAGCAAGTGGCCCGCTGGTACCGACTAGCCGGCAACAGAGCGAGCACAATGAAGGAGTTTAGCGCAAGCTTCCGCGACCAATTCCTTTCCGCACACTATGAGTGGCGTTTGAGGAGAGAGCTGGAGCTCCGCACCCAGCACCCCGACGAGTCCCTGTTAGAGTACGTCCGAGCGATGTACGAACTGTATCGCCTCGCGACCCTCGCGCCACAAACACGGAGAAAGTTGAGCGTGTCACCTGAGAAGCGCACCCGACTTTCGCGGCTTGCCTGAGAAGAGGCAGGTTTAGAGACCTGGATGAGCTAGCTGCTGAGGCGAAGCGCATTCAGGGAGACATCCTCTTTGCGCAAGTGTATCGGCCAACGCCACCCGCATCGCAGTCACTTGAGCCGCGCTGCGCGTGGAATGGCAGCACAGCGCGCAGTCCATCTAGAGCTGAATAGTCAGCACAGTTTGCTGACGAGCGTGTCCCAACGGGTTAGCAATTGTCTGACCGCGCTTTGGATCCATTCAGCTACGCGTCCCTATTGAAAAATTCGGTATCGCGGCAAACCGGATTTTACCGGAACATATCGGTTTCATACCGGTCCGGTATCACTCTCATACCGGCGAGACCCGTCCGGTTTGATGGCTATACCGGTTCATACCGGTCCGGTATCGATCCCAAACCGGACAGACAGCTCCGGTACGGAGCTCATACCGGACAGTCCATTCCCGGTTCGAAGCTCAAACTGGACAGACCAGTCCGGTACGGAGCTCAAACCGGACAGACTAGTCCGGTACGGAGCTCAAACCGGACATACCAGCCTGTATTCAGAGCGATATGTGCCGCGGTTTTGGTGCTTGGTCTGCAGATTGACTGTTGTACGCCAGCAGATATTTTTTAAGGGAAAGGTGGGGGCAGCGCGCGCATAAGTGCGATAATCAACACATACGCGGTTTTGTTGAAAGGGCTAGGAAAAGAAAAGGGCTAAGGGTGAGCTTCGCAGTGGCAAAACATGCAGTTTGTGCATGATTTGGTGATTTGAGGGCAACCGCCATAGTGTGCGGGCACACGGCTAGTATATATCCGCCAGCAGCCTTCGTAAGTCCTGCGCAGATTACTCTGGATTTCACAGTGCAGAACTTCACGACTGGCTGATAAACATGGCGAGCCTCCGGTGACTGCGCCAGAGGCTCCAAAAGGTTTGTTACTGTCGCGTTCATTGCAGCAGCTGTTGGCTAGCGGCAGTCTGTAGCGACGCATCGATGAAGAAAGAAAATTCTTGGTTTTCGTGCAGGAATTCTTTGCACTTCTTCTTCGTCAAGTGATTGCCCATTGATAACGCAACTTGTCCAAGTGCCATCCCGAGCGGCCCCACCCTTCACTTTATCAGGAAGGCATACTAATCACAAATCGCCCAGAACATTTCTATCGACGAACAAGATATCAACGGAGCCGGCAGCTTGCGGTGTTTCCTTAAGGGCGACGCTTCGTGCTAGCTAGAAGATACAGCGCTCGAGAGAACAAAATAAAAACAAAAACCACCTGTAGAAACCTTACGCGAGTAACCCGTCTTTACGCAAATTTTTTAAAGCTTTTTTTTTCTCTCAGCACCGCCTTCTCTGCTTTTCCTGGGTCCGTCACAACAAAAAAAACTGCGCATTCCTGGTCTTTCTATCGGGCTTTGTTCCTTCCCCTTGGGCTCCGCTGTGTCTGTCAACCCACGACCGAACATTTTAAGCCGCCCTCCCGACCACGCTTCCCGCGACTTCCATGAAGTGGCGAGGAGGTTCCGATTCTACTTGTTCACTGTCCCCGGCCGCTTCGCGGTGACTTTTTGCAAAAGTGCCCCCCCCCCCCCCCCCCCCCGCCTTTCCTGCGTTTGTTTGGAACAGGTTTTTACTTCTCTCCTGCGGCTGGGTTGAGTGTCAAGCGATGAAGGTAGCTGGGAAAACACGCTGGCACTCGCTCGTTGGCGTTGAATTTGTGTTATACAATTTTTTGCGACTTTCTTCGTGTTGCCTTGATCAATCCATGATCAAAGATGACATCGCCTTTCATGCGTACGTCCAGTGCAAATATGGTGGAACCCTATCATCCTTGTCTCAGTGATGAATGACTTCGCTCCGAAAGACGTGTGTGGTGAACATTTGACCGGTGGAGGCCGGTGGTGAACATTTGACCGGTGGAAGGCGGATTTTATGACGGCGACGTCGTGCTGCTAGGACGTAAGTACGCATTTTAAATTACTCTGTTCTTTAAGTACTGCCTCCGTCTCGGTTATATGCTCGGCGTCAACAGAAACGTTCTAACTGTTCAGTGTCTTTTTAACTAAAACTTTGTAGACTGCACAGCGTAGATGGACGAAATAGCGCAAAATTTTCTTTCAGTTACATACCGAAATTGCTTATCCTTCATGATAGCACGGCTAAAATTAGTTTTATAGTTTGTATTATTTCTTTACAGGGGCACATGGTGTATACGTGCGAGAGCAATCATTGATAAGCGTCCTGAGGGGGAGCGGCTCAAGACCTTGAACAAACATCACGCATCGCATCAATGCTGCGGTATGTGCCGTAAATAATAAAGGATGACCACGCAAGCATCGCAATCGTCTGAGCAACCTGTTTACACACCAACAATGTTACGACGCAGATTTGCAATACATTATTGATTCAAATATGGAAGGCGGTAGGTGCATTCACGATACTGAGCATTGCCAATGCTCAGTGCCTGGCGTCTTGAGACGCCTGGCTTGTCTGTGGCTTGTCTGGGCCCACGGGGGCCCGCAATTCAGAGCCCCGTTTGTGCTACTGGGGTATGCATTTGTTATTGCATACAGGTCCACCTCGGGAATGGAATTTTTATTCCTTCGGCAACGTGCGCAGCAGTTATGGTGGCACCCAAAGATTCGCGTTTCTGTAAAGACGCAGCCTTTGGACGACTCCACAACTCCTGGAAAGGGGCGTTACAGGGCAAGCTTGCCATCGGAACCTGAAGTCAGAAGCCTCCACAGTGGGCAGAAAGCCAATGACCCCTGAAAAGCTACAAGCCATTGGCCGTAAGTTGCATGTCACAGTGCTCAATGCATTATGTTGTGTGTCAGTGCGCAATTAAATGATAAGCTGGGGGCATTATGTACTACCAATCATATTTTCTTTTCTGCAGGTGCTTTTGACTACTTCATTGGCCAGCACCCTGTAGAGACCCCAGCGCCGGTAGATCGTCGCAAAGAGTTAAATTATTACCTTAGTGAGCTGGTTCAAGACATGCGGAAAAAATAAACATATTTTGGAGTTTTTGATGCATTATAATATTCACCAAGCTACCAATACTTTGGTAAAAGGTGGGAGCAAATAACACAATGGCACATCGACTGCAATGCGAGTTGCTGATAATCGCAGATTACCAGTTTCTGAGGCTCTGTATATTTCAGCATTTGGCATGTACACTTATGGCCCCAGTTTTTGGGCAGATTTAGTCCAAGTGGGATATATTTGAAGCATTTTATTCTGCCTTTGTCCTGTGATACAGGGCCCTCCTGTATAATACGGGCCTAGCCTGTTTAATACAGGACTGTCCTGTATTCGGGTATGAATTTTAAACCGGAACCGCATACCGGGTTTGTACAGGATTTGCGATACTGGAGTATCCTGTACAAAACAGGAGAGTCCTGTATTATACAGGACTGTCCTGTTTTATACAGGATATTCCAGTAATCCGGTATCGCAAATCCTGTACAATAACCCGGTATGCGGTTCCGGTTTAAAATTCATACCGGATTTTTCAGTAGGGGTTGCGAACAGCACACGCTGCCGCAGAGCGGAACACAAGTAGAGCCGAGATCGCGAGGCCAACACGCGGCCGCACGAGCGGCCCCCGCCGTCCGCACCGCGAGATCGAGACGACCGACCGTAACGTGGTGACCAGCGCCCAGCCCGTCGGAGCCCGCACAGCCGTTGCTACCGGTGCGTCCAACCGGGGCATTTCGCTCGCGACTGTGGCCGCCTTCCAGCCCGTGAGCAAACACGGTCGGGAAACGGCCACAGTCGCCGGTGATCGACCTTCGACTCCGCGTGGCGTACACTGAGAACACCGGTTTACTAGCGTCTTTGGCATGTCGCGTGAAAAGTTCTGTTGACTTGCCAGCGCCGTTCATTGAGCTAACAATAGCTCAAAAGAAATCCACCGCGTTACTCGATACAGGGGCAAGCGCTTCTTTGTTCGGTGACGAGGTGCTAAACCATCTCCGCCAGAACAAAATCCTGTTGAGAGAGTGCGATACCACTTTTCTCCTCGCGAGCGGCACAGCGCAATCTAGCGGTGCAACTAGGATAGTGGTTCGCTGGGAAAGACGCGTGCGGCGACAACGCCTCGTTCATCTTCCCTGTTTATCCTTTCCTGTAATTTTCGGTCGAGACTTCCTAGCCAAGACAGGCATCGTGATAGACATAGGCAGCGGTGGCTACCGAGAGAGTACGACAGGCGCCTTGAAGCTTTTCGTGATAGCGCCCGCGGCCCCGCAGTCAATTCAGACTCCGAACGCGGCGCGAGCGGGGGGAGACCTTGAAGAATCACCCGTGCCGGCCCGAGAAGCAGCATACGAGCAGACGATCGCCGCTGAGAGAGGGCCCACAAAGAATGCTGTCGCGGTAGAAAGCTGTTCTGCCGTGCAGGGAAGGGCAATGAACCCCTTGTAGTCGGATGTGAACAGCGTATCGGAGAGGGAGAACACACGTTTGTCATCTCCGTTCTACGAATTAAACGCGACATTCATGGACCGTCCTGGCCTCACTACGCTAGTATGGCACAGAATAGACACGGGTGACGCACTGCCTTGCAAGTGCAAACCTAGAGCAATTACCTTGGCTAAGAGAAAAGCACCAGACAGCGCCTTAGACGAACTTATCGACACTGGCGTTGTTGAGAGGTCTAACAGCCCTTGGGGCTTCCCTATAGTCTTAGTTCCAAAGAAAGACGATACATATCGGCTTTGTGTGGACTACCGCAGACTTCGCGCACGTACTATCAGCGCCAAATGAAACGCGGACAAAACAACTGAAACGCGAGCGCAACAAATCAAGCATATTAGAGGCTGGAGATGAAATACAGGCGTGGGCTATTAACATTTCAGAAGAGCGGTCTTTTCGGCTTCGATGGTAAAATCAACTGCTCATGTATTTTGCCTCCCTAGTATAATATCTGCGAGTTGTGCTGTTCGCGATTCAATTGGCTTGTTCGGGTTTCAATTGACGCTGATAGTACAGGTGCGCGAAGTGGTGACAACGAGCCTACTTATGCATTCATCGTTATTACTTGCAATTAATCAGTGTGTAAGGAAGACGACGGGCATACGCGCGAGCCGCATGGCCATCGCCTGGTGCAAGCTCCTGGCTCGACTAGCTGACCTCGGACTGCTGTTAGCCCTGCTCCCGTCCAGAAGCTTCACTGAACAAATCCCACCTTACATTTGGTGGAGGTGCTGGGTAATATCATCTCGCCCTGGAACTCCGCAGCCGAACGCTACCCCCCACCGCGATGCCTTCGAACCACCAAGCCGTACAAGTGACCCTGGCCGCTGTCGTCTGTGCTGGTCCTCTTCGCCAGCGGGACCCCGCTGTATTCAGCGGCACGGACGACCATGAAGTTGAGGATTGGCTCACATCGTATGAGCGGGTGAGCGCATACAATAAGTGGGACGCAGAAACCAAGCTGAACAATGTTTTTTTCTATCTGACGGGCGTGGCAAATCTGTGGTATCGGAACCACGAGGCGGACATTACGTCATGGTCCGTTTTCAAAGCGAACTTCTCAGAGGTATTCGGCCGCTCGGCTGTCAGAAAACTCCGTGCCGAACAGCGCTCGCGTGCGCGGTCGCAGCAGGTAGGAGAGAACTTTACGAGTTACATCGAGGATGTCGTAGACCTGTGCAAGAGGGTGAAGATGTCCGAAGCCGACAAGATCAGGCATATTCTCAAGGGCATTCATGACGACGCCTTTTAGATGTTGTTGGCGCGATACCTGCGCACCGTCGCCGAAGTCATCACCCTATGTCAGAGCTTCGACGCACTACGCAAGCAGAGGGCTCTGACACGCGAGCACACCACGAGCATCGACTCGCTTGCTGGCCTCAACGATGCAAGAGACCAGTCATCGCTCCTGCCGCAAATCAAGAGCTTCATCAGTGAAGAAGTTGCTCGGCAGCTCTCGCTTATTTCAAGCCATCAAGAGCCATCACCACACATAACTCGGAATCTGAGGCACATCATTCAAGAACAGGTCGCTGAGGCTCTCCCGCAAGCCCCTCAGCCCACACCTCTCGCGGCCCCGCTGACGTATGCGGAGGTTGTTGCGCGACCTCGACCACCTACCTATGCTCCACCTCCTAGTCCTGTTCGAGAGCCGTCTGCTTTTATTTCGCCGCCTGCTCACCTGCGAACCTCCTGGGGCATGCCTGATAACATTCGACCGCCAGCTCAACTGGGCAGCTCCTGGCGCACGCCTGACAACCGCCCGATCTGCTACTTCTGCGGCTTGCCAGGTCATGTGGCGCGGCTTTGCCGTCGACGCATGAATGTCTCAGGACCACTTCCTGAAGTTTCCGGTTACTGGTCCCAGCGACAGTATTCGCCTCCTGCTGAGCCGCCCCTAAGCGGTTCTCTGTCTCCTGAGCGCATCGCCTTCTCTGGACGCCGTTCGCCTTCTCCACGTCGGCGCTCCATCTCTCCGATGCGACGGCGTCCCTCGACCTCTCGAGAGAAAAACCAGGTGCCGCAGTTCTTGAGGCGAGAACTGCGCAGTCGTCGAAATTTGAAAGGCCTCGTTTGTCTGCCGCTAATTTAATTCAATTTTTTGTAGAGGGCGTATCTGTCATGGCGCTTGTCGACACCGGTACTGCGGTTTCTGTCATGGATGCAGCGCTTTGCCGCTCTTTGAGGAAAGTGAAGACGCCCCTTTCTGGCCTGTCGTTACGATCTGCAAGTGCGCACCTCATCCAGCCGTTAGCAGCCTGTACTGCTCGAGTAGTCATAGAATACATTTTATATTTGGTCGAGTTCATCGTTCTGCCGTCATGTTCGCATTCGATCATCTTGGGCTGGGACTTCCTATCGCTTCACAACGCGGTCACCGACTGTGCTCTGGCTCAAGTAGCGCTCAAGTGCCGAATCCCGTGCCAGAGACTGAAATTTGTGGTGCCCCTGTTTCTGCCAAAGCTTTTGTCGCCGACAGTACCGATATTCCTGCGTGCTCTTCCGTGATTGTACCTCGCTGCTGTGACTGTCTTCGCGATGCCAGTGTCACCTTCACGCCGTCTCCTACTTTTCTACACCGCCATTGTCTGCCGCTGCCTTATGCCCTGCTCACTTTATCCGCCGGCTGCACCGCACTGTGTGTCTTAAACGCGTTTTCCAGCTCCTTCGCACTGCGCCGCGGGGAATGCGTCGGAACCGTGCAGCTCTGATTCTGTTTTCAACCACCCCGACGCTGCCGCAGTAGCACCGCCGGCAGCCATGGACGCCCTCAGCTCACCTACTCCTGCGCCCGCCGCGTTGTCGACCGACCTATCCCTTCGCTCTATTGACGCCATTCTTCCTCCAGCTCAGCGAACCCAGCTTCTTGCGCTTCTTGGGGAGTTTCGCTCCTCCTTTGATTGCCACAAACGTGTTTTGGGACGCACGACGACTTTCGAGCATCGCATTGACACCGGCGCCCATGCTCCTCTGCGACAGCGCCCATATCGTGTTTCCGCCACTGAACGACGAGTTATTGAAGAACAGGTAGACACCATGCTTCAGAGCGGTGTTATTCAGCCTTCCACCAGCTCTGGGCCTCACCGGTTGTCCTCGTCAAGAAGGATGGCTCCGTCCAATTTTGCGTCGATCACCGCCGCATTAATAAGATCACACGCAAAGACGTCTACCCTTTGCCCCGTATTGATGACGCTCTGGACTCTCTACAAGGCGCAGAGCTCTTTTCTTCTTTTGATTTGTGCTCTGGTTATTGGCAGGTCCCAATGGCAGCTGCAGATTGTGCCAAAACCGCGTTTGTGACCCCTGACGGCCTCTACAAGCTTAACGTCATGTCTTTCGGCCTCTGTAACGCTCCTGCTACTTTCGAGCGAATGATAGATACCTTTTTGCGTGGCCTCAAGTCGAAGACATGCTTGTGCTACCTGGAATATATAGTTATCTTTTCACCCGACTTTCAAACGCATCTATGTCGCCTGAGGCACGTCATCACATCCCTCAGAAACGCACGCCTGCAGAGGAACTTAAAAAAATGCCCCTTTGCTGCCTGCGAAGTGACAATTTTTGGTAACGTTGTGTCGAAAGATGGTGTACGCCCTGACCCCGCGAAACTTCGAGCCGTGACTGAGTTTCCAAAATCTTCCACCACTAAGGAACTTCGCAGCTCCCAAGGGCTCTGCTCTTATTTTAAGCGTTTCATTCCCAACTTTGCCTCAATTGCTGCCTCTTTGACTCAGCTGCTCGGCCCCAATGTTGATTTTTCGGCTTGTTCACTCGCATCCGACGACGCCTACAACCCCCTGCGTCGTCTACTCACGGCACCACCCATCTTGCACCATTTCGACCCGGCGGCCACCACTGAAGTCCACCCGGATGCCAGTGGTATTGGTCTTGGTGCAGTGCTCGCCCAGCGCAAATCTGGCTTCGACGAATATGTCGTTGCCTATGCCAGCCGTACACTGACCAAGTCTGAGTCTCACTCTTCTGTGACTGAAACAGAGTGCCTCGCCAATGTGTGGGCCTTAGGCAAGTTTCGCCCTTAATTTATTCACAAAGGAAAATTGGGTCACTGACCAAGTCAAAGGATGAAAAATGACGTTTCGGGTCCCATACGGCGCCCTTGTTCACAATAGGGCGGAAGTCTGCGTGGACGCTGTCGGCGTGACCTCGGCTTTAAGACCTGTCCCAAGTGCATGAATACCAGCAGACTCCTCCATAACATGTACTTGCAGGCGCGTGGGTATATTCAAGGCTGGTGGATGTGGGGCTGCGCTTTACTCGTCCTCTGTGGTTCGTTTCTCCGCATTGCATCCTCAACTCGTCCCCTTTAATTACCTTCCCCGCGATGCACCCTCGTTAGCGTGGCTAGTTACCTTAACTAACAAGGGAGGATGAAAGGACGGACGGACGGACGGACGGACGGACGGACGGACGGACGGACGGACGGACGGATGGATGGATGGATGGATGGATGGATGGATGGATGGATGGATGGATGGATGGATGGATGGATGGATGGATGGATGGATGGATGGATGGATGGATGGATGGATGGATGGATGGATGGATGGATGGATGGATGGACGGACGGACGGACGGACGGACGGACGGACGGACGGACGGACGGACGGACGGACGGACGGACGGACGGACGGACGGACGGACGGACGGACGGACGGACGGACGGACGGACGGACGGACGGACGGACGGACGGACGGACGGACGGACGGACGGACGGACGGACGGACGGACGGACGGACGGACGGACGGACGGACGGACGGACGGACGGACGGATGGACGGACGGTTGGACGGATGGAGGGATGGATGGATGGATGGATGGATGGACGGACGGACGGACGGACGGACGGACGGACGGACGGACGGACGGACGGACGGACGGACGGATAAATGGATGGATGGGTGGGCGGGTGGGTAGATGAATGGATGGATAGATGGATGGATAGGAGCGCCCCCTTTGAAACGGGGTGGTGGCAATTGCCACCATGCTCAGCTTTTCTTTATTTATTTTTGTTCAACTGTGGTGCTAATTCCCATTAAGATTCGCCATCTTCTTTCACTACGGTTTCCTACACTTCTCACCTTATGTCACATTTCTGCTTTTCAGCCACCAATCCTCTAATCGCTTCAGCCACCAATACTCTAATCCTCTAAGCCATATCCACAGGTATTTGTATTCGGCCACTTTGGATATTTCGTGGCCTTGTATTGTAAGCACCTGATCAGTTGTATCGTTGAAAATCATCACAGCTGACTTAGTTGCGCTAAAACTGGAACTTAGAGCGTGTTCTTCGTCTCCACAACAATTAAGCAAAGTTTGTAAGTCTTCCTTTCTTGTAGCCTTCTTTCCATATTAATCACATAAAGCATGAACAGCAGTGGTGATAGAGGACAACCTTGCCTTAATCCTTTCTGTACCCCCACAGCTGTGGTACTTTTATCCCTTCACATGTAATTTCAACTTTATTATCTTGGTAGATTTGCGGTAGAAAAAGAATTACCCCATGACCGATACCTACAGCTTTTAATATGTTCCACTACATTTCTCTGTTCACGTTAGCGTATGCACCATTTATGTCCGTGAAGGCTAAATACTGAGGTCTGTTTTTCGCCATAGCTATTTCTATGCATTGGGTATGCACGAACAGGATATCATCTAAGCGCCTACCCCTTCTGAACCCATTCTGAAGGTCTCCGAGTATCCTATTACCTTCCACCTATGACTGCATTTTTAATTTCACCACCTGCATTGCCAGCCTGTATATAACAGATTGTATCGTAATCGGACGGAAGGATTTTACGGTCATCTTATCTCCTTTTTCTTTATAAATCAAATTCATTTTACTGTCTCCAGCTGTGCGGAATTTTATTATTTGTTATGACTGTCTCCAATGCTTTTATCAGCGTTTCTTTGCTTTTTGGGTCAAGTTCATTAATCAGCTTAATTGGAATTTCGTCTATCCCTGCGAATGTGGCTTTAGGAATATCAGCTTCCGCCTTTTTCCAGTTAGGACCAGTCACTTCTCAGCTGTTCTCTCTTGTGCTGTCCTGTGTTGCTCCCTGACATGGTGAGATTACCTTATTGTCGTTGCTAAAAGACGCAGCTATAACTGATGTAATATAGTGGACAGCATCGTCTCCCTGTAAACATTTTCCCTTAGCATCTTTAATCTGTTCCTCCTGTATTTGATTTGTTTTTCCCAACCAGCTTATATAGTTCCTAAATTTCCTTCGCCGCCCTTTATTTTAATCGCGAACTTCAGCAAGCCATTGATCAGAGGACAGCTTTATTTTAGCCTGGACAAGGACCTCAACTTGCTGTTTCTTTTCTCGATAACATTCTCATTTTTCGCCTATTTCCTCTTCAGATAACTGCGCCCTCTTTGCTTCTCTGTGTTCCCTTGAAGCTGCCCGTCGTTGTTCGATGGCCTCCTTAATTTCCATATTCCACCAGCTTCGTGGCTTCCTCTTTCCTCTCACTATCACCCTTTACACGCTCCATTATAGCTCTTTTGCAGCGCCTCATGTTTGAGTCACCAGCGATGAGCTCTAGGGTACTCTCCCCCTGCCTCCTAACTTCTGGATTTTGCTGCCTCTTATCAGTGACTGTGACCTCATTCCTTGGGTTTAGCTTGTTCCCCTTCTCTATGTCGCCTCTAGACTTCCTAACTGCCACCTGTGCTTAGCTGTTCCTGTGTGAACATGTCTGACTTGATTATCGCTGTCCAGGCCAGTGCAAGCCCCATCCCCGTGGCTGGCGCTGGAATGTCCGCCATTGTGGCTTCCAATGGCCGTGGCAGTCATTTTTGACTCCAACTGACCAAGCTGTTCTTGAAGTTTGCGCTTATCTGCCGAACAACTTGAAAAAATTCAAAATAAGGCCCTTCGGTTTATTTATTCCTGCTACTCACGCCATGACAGCGTCTCTTCTCTACGAGCTAAAGCGCATATCTCTACCCTTGCTTGTCGGCGACGCGTAGCCTCGATGTAGTTTTTTTTTCTTCTTTCCAGCAATCGTATAAGAGTTGATAAAAATCAGTACATCAAGGGACCTTGTCATCGTTCAAAGCGATTAAACCATGAAAAGTGCATCAGACCCATCCGAGCGTGGTGCAACATATAAATTCTCATTTTTCCCGTTAGCCATTGGAGAATGGAATAATCTGCCTCACGAATTCATGGACGACGTCTCTCTGGATATCTATTTTGCAAAACGTAGTCATTTTTTGAGAAACCGAATTTACAATAAAAAAAAGAACTACGATGTGGCGTGGGTGGCGCTGATGAACACTCTCAAGGTTAGGTTACTTGTAAAACATAAATACCCCCGAAAGCAGAAGATTTGACAGCCGTCGCCGTAGCTCAGAGGTAGAGCACCGGACGCGTAATTCGGAGGTCGTGGGTTCGGATCCCACCGGCGGCAGTGGTTGTTTTTTCTTCTGCTTTTCTAATCAATTAGCTTTAAGCGACAACATGTTCAGTAATATCTAAATTGATCAACACCACAAAATAAAAAATAAAATAGAAAAATTAAAAATCCCCTGTGCCCCTTGGTTTCTGTGGCTGTTGGCTTCTTTCATATTTATAACGAGCCCCTCATTCCCCTTCCCTTGTTTGCTTAATTGCTTAGTGAGGGCCTCGGTTCTGGCAGCCTTGACACCATAGGAAGCATAAGAGGGTTCTCACGCAGCTTCCACCCTCTCCGTTCGATGACGTTCTACGTCATACCTGCGGTAACTCAGGACGTTCTACGTCCGCCGCTTATGAACGTGCGTGGCGCTGATGAACACTCTCAAGGTTAGGTTACTTGTAAAACATAAATACCCCCGAAAGCAGAAGATTTGACAGCCGTCGCCGTAGCTCAGAGGTAGAGCACCGGACGCGTAATTCGGAGGTCGTGGGTTCGGATCCCACCGGCGGGAGTGGTTGTTTTTTCTTCTGCTTTTCTAATCAATTAGCTTTAAGCGACAACATGTTCAGTAATATCTAAATTGATCAACACCACAAAATAAAAAATAAAATAGAAAAATTAAAAATCCCCTGTGCCCCTTGGTTTCTGTGGCTGTTGGCTTCTTTCATATTTATAACGAGCCCCTCATTCCCCTTCCCTTGTTTGCTTAATTGCTTAGTGAGGGCCTCGGTTCTGGCAGCCTTGACACCATAGGAAGCATAAGAGGGTTCTCACGCAGCTTCCACCCTCTCCGTTCGATGACGTTCTACGTCATACCTGCGGTAACTCAGGACGTTCTACGTCCGCCGCTTATGAACGTGGGTGGCGCTGATGAACACTCTCAAGGTTAGGTTACTTGTAAAACATAAATACCCCCGAAAGCAGAAGATTTGACAGCCGTCGCCGTAGCTCAGAGGTAGAGCACCGGACGCGTAATTCGAAGGTCGCGGGTTCGGATCCCACCGGCGGCAGTGGTTGTTTTTTCTTCTGCTTTTCTAATCAATTAGCTTTAAGCGACAACATGTTCAGTAATATCTAAATTGATCAACACCACAAAATAAAAAATAAAATAGAAAAATTAAAAATCCCCTGTGCCCCTTGGTTTCTGTGGCTGTTGGCTTCTTTCATATTTATAACGAGCCCCTCATTCCCCTTCCCTTGTTTGCTTAATTACGATGTCTAGAGTTATTCAGCGCGAGTGTTCAGTTTAATGTTTTTTTGTACTTGTCCCTTCTGACTATCACGTTTGACCTTGCTGTATCTCTTCGTTGTTTTGTCGTTCTTCTTTACCGTATTTTAGCTGCATCGAAATGAACGTGTATGGCAATGCGCATGTCCTTTACAGTTTCTTAACGAACTGCATATTTGTTATCTGCCTATATGCCATGGTCTGTCCTGCAGTGCACATGTTTTTGTATCTTGTGCATGCTATACTGGATATACTATTGTTTTGTATAACTATCCAATTATTTTGCCCACTCCTGTAAGAGCCTAATTAGGCTAACAGTATGCTTAAATAAATATATAAATAGAAGAGGCCCTAAGTTTTAACCTTACCTGTGAAGTTGATTTAGTGCTGTGGGTACAACGAACTGGAAGCTGCTATATAAGTAGCATTTTACTGACTGGCATGAAGCGGCAGTGGGCGACACTGTACAACACAGCCTATAAATACGCCTGCTATCCTTCGTGGGCTTCATCTCCAAGCCCAACAATAAGTGCGCCGCCGTGGTAATCTTCCCGCAATTCTATACATGGACTGGTCTGCGCAAGCCAAGTGTTCAAACGCAGTGTATAAAAGTCGCCCGTCAGCGACTCATCGGCACCCGCAACCAGCAGCAGTGGACGACACTGAACGACACACTCCAACTGCACGTGATATCGTTGGCGGCAAGCAGGCATCGCGTAAGTTTAGGAAAACTCCGAAGGAAAGGAAGCGTTCAGAGTTTGGACCTTAGGCCTTGTAACTGACAACCAGTTAAATTTTAAACAGCACGTCACAAACGCGTACTGCACACTTGCTTCAGCCTGCTATGTTGTCGTCCATACGCGAACATATTTTAGTACTGCTATTTTAAAAATTGTGTAGTCCACGATATTTCATTCTGATTTATTTACTGCAGAGTCATGGGCATTCACTTTCAAAACATACTTAGATCCCACCATTCATCGGCAAGAGAGAGCTGTACGCGTAATGACCCCTTCAAATGACCCGTCATTATTGTCAGTACTCCGGATACTCCCTTTTAGGGTTGCAGCAGAAATGAAAGTGTGTCTTGTTGTAAACGCCATCATTCTTAACGCTCATCCCCTTCCGTTTACACTCTTTTTTGTACCCACTAGAAACACCAGAAGGGCTACTAATATAAATTTTGATCTACCTGGCACTCGCAATTTTTACGGTCGGCGCCTTACGGCCAAAATTATCTCCAAAATTTCGAATGCAGCTCCTCTTAAAGTTAAAATGGCTATTAGTTCTATCTTTTTCAATGAAAAAATTCTATTTCCCAAAACTTCCTTTATAATTGTATTGTATGAAAGAAAGTTATAGCGATTAAATTATTTTGCTGATTTAACATGTTTCTGCCTTTTCTAGTTGAGCATTGTAATCCTTCTGAAGTTGTAACTTTTGATTCGTAAAAGTCAATGATTTATGTAAATGTGTGCGTCCTTTTTCCTTAGTAATTTTTATCGTATTTTTTGCACTTCGTTAATAAGATCAATCCTGATGTTTTTCGCCATGTGCTCCATACATGTTTTCTCTGCCGAATATGTCGGTGAAATGGGCCGACACGAGCTTTGGCTACTGGCCCAACATTTACGTGTAATTATGTGCCCTTTCATTGAAATGAAAAAAATTAATGAACGCCTTATGCGCTCTTCTTGTGCGTTTGAGTGGGCATTCTTGGACGTCGCTTACCGTGCACTTCGAGGATGTAATCGAGCGAGGCGCGTCCCACTGCGTTCACTGCCTCGCAGGTATAGATCCCGGCGCTCGACGGAAGTGCCGGCTGCAGCGTCACCAAGCGGCCGCCCTGCGGGAGACAGTCACGACTCAGCAGCGTTCGTAGTGAGAGCGGGTCGCGCTTTGTATGCGGAGGGTTTTCGAAATAGTGAATGCAGTGGCCGTCTGTGCACCTATCTAACTGCGGCAATTATTTTTAAAAGAGCTTTTAAAGAAGTCATGCTCGAAAGAAAAATAGTTGGTTTTATTTTAAAGCAGCACTGCACATTCACGGAAACGGCGCAAAATATCAAGGGTTTCTGGAGGCACACTGTGACGTGCACGGCTTTTCGACCGAAGGGGCTGCATATGTATCGCGTAAGAAAAAAAACCGTGACAAGAACAGGACTTAGAAAGAGCGGAATACCGCTCGTCCTGGCCACTTCTCTTCATGCTTCCTGTTTCTGCCGCAGTTCTTTTTACCCTTGAACTGCCATATGAATTTGCTTATGGCTCAACTTGAAATATTCGATGGTTACGAAGCTGCACGGTCACTCGAAGCAAAAGTGATCGCCTCTGCTTTCACTTGCAAAAACATACCTAGGAGAAAATATTTATATTTCCTCTTGTATGAGCAGATATTAGGATAAAGAGGCGCTGAGTATATAACTCTACGCAGTTTCGGTCTCAGCAGGCGTTGATTCGTTAGCTCTTAGAGTCTATTTGGACGCTTGTCTGGCCGCGAAAGACGCATTTATCGCCGTGCAAAGGGCATTTAAAAACTATCTCACCAGCCCATTCAAATTCGTGACGTCCTCACCTAAAGGGACGAATTGCCACCTTTCTGCAGTCAAGTGCAGTGGAACGTAGCCTCTGGAGTCCGCGCCGAAAAATAGGAGTACAATTCAAGTCAGCCGGTAGATAGCGACACCTTTATTTTGTCACTTGGTCTTTTCTAGCTCCTAAAAGCTCTCTGTTCATTGAGAGTCGTGTTCTTGTCAATAGAATGGCTTAATGAATCGGCACACGACAACTTGAATTTGTCCGCAATATTCATTTGGGAAAAGAAACGTACTGAATAAAGAATGGAAGACTACGAAAAGAAAAAAAAAATCTTGAGCAAGTGACTGTGTTACCAGAAGCGAAGGGGAGAATGATTTGGAATAATGTGTTGATAAAACATAATCTGTGCTTCCTAAGTCTATTTTGGCCCCTTTATTCACAAAGTATTCAGGCCAGTGCGCTCTGATTTGCAGGAATTCTTAGGGAAAACGCCCGTGAGGTCTGCGAAAGCTACCGCGACCTAATCCGCAAAATCGTGAAGCTCCGTCCCAGCTGCGACACCTCAAAGCAACACGTGGAGCATTAAAATAATTCTGAAGGGTAAACAGCGCGAAATACGTAGACGGAAAGCAGAGGAAACACAGGACAAGCGCTGACTGTCAACTGAATATTTAATCACTGCGAAGGTTTTATTCCGTCTACGTCTTTCGCGCTGTTTGCCCTTAAGAAATGTTTCACCAACTCTCCGGTTTCGTCATAGTGTTGAAATAAGATTATCAACAGTGCGGAGTGCGCAAGCAAGCAGTGGGCAGCCACAGGAGATACCTGGAAGAAGAGCAGCTTCGGGTCCGACTCGAGCAGGGGCACACCATCGTGGAACCAGCTCAGCTCGGGTGGCGGCGATCCCGAAGCGGGACAGGCCAGAGTCACCGGCTGGTGAAGCAACGCTGTCTGGTGGCGCTCCAAGCTCGAGGAGTCGATGGACGGTGGCTCTGTGCGTACGGAGCATACAAGCCGTGGTGAGTCTAAGCTGCGTGAGAGCTACCGCCGAGCTACCGCCTCCGACATATCGACCTAAAGAAGCCAGCCATCTACCACGTCGAATCATGGGTCCTTGTTGCGGAAGCCACCGTAATGCAGCAGCAAGTTTCGTTCCCACTAAAAATGCAAAGCGCTTTAGAAGGCCACATATCACCACGCAAAGCTAGGCAAACATCTAGCACTGCTGCTCACGACACACTCGAAAAGTCAGGTAGCTTTGAACTTGTCGCAGAACCTTAATCATCTATCCCTACTTCACTGCACCATGGCGAGCAATCGCCACTTGTCTTTCGTACTGCCGCCGAAAAAATGCCGGGAGCTGACTATGCCAGTGATAGGGACAAGCTCGTTTTGTCGTGAATAGCGGGCATGTCTTACACTGATCAAACTTTAGCAACATAGCTGAGTCATCTCATTCACCCAAAACGTTGGCCTCCCAGGTAGTTGCGTTTTCTGCGCAAAGTTCATGATGCGCATATTGTCATACCAGATTATGACGAACATCACACAAGCGCAAAAGACGAGAGGGCTTCAAGCTGGGTGAGATACTTTGAATAAATAAATTTTGTTTCTTGAAGTTTAGCTTCATTTTTATTTATTACTCATTATTCTGTCAACCCACTTTGTACTTACATAGCTCGCAGACAAAACGCAGGGTATCACCAGCAACCACTCGAAACAGCCAGACGTGCAGGCTGGGCAAAGCAACACAAAGTAGTGCACGAGTTTCGTCTCTCCAATTTATTTTGTCCGTGCTTGCGACCAAGTCAACATTGGTTGTGAACGAAATGAATAAGTGTTTTTCATGCTAGCAACCAATCCGGCATTTGTTCTCACCTTGCACATCCACTTGGAACTCCTTGGAAGCTGAGCCCACGTTGTTCGTACCGATGCACACGTACTTTCCTGCATCTGAAAGCTGTGAACATGCAGTGTAAGTGTTCCGATTACTGCCTATTTTTCAAGTGCTAAGTATTCACCAGCTTTCCTTGAATAAAAACAAAGGCGGATAATGCTTTTTCAAGCTGGAAACCCTGTGTCTTTCCTTTTCCGACGGAAGAGGGTCCATTGCCGCTGTTTTTTAGCATAAATTAAAATATAGGCTTTAACTTCTCTAAGCAACATGCCCTCTTATACGGACGCCGTAGTGGAAGCTCGCAATCAATTTATACCGACTGGCAGTCTTTAAAGTAACATGACATCGCACAGCACAGGGGCTTTTTTGTATTTCGCCCCCCTCTAAATACGGCTGCCGTGGTAAGTATCGAACCCACGACCTCAGGATCAGCCGGTAGAACGCCAAAAAGTATACGACACAACGTATAGTACATAGCCAGCAAATACATTACATAGAGTTACTGTATTGTTACGCGCTGGCCATATACAAGGAGCCTGTAATGATATCTCCACTGTGGCGCAACTTCCAGATGTCACACACAGGTCAAGTTGCATGCTGCCAGTGGCAGGCAAGAGAAATCGGAGAACGTGATCAGAGTTAGCCGGTTCCTGCTGCCCACCTGCTATAGCCTAGTTTCCTCAGGCGTTCACCATATATTTTACTCTGAGCTTCCCACCCTTCGAACGATTCCAAGCCCATGTCCCCTTTTACTGCCTGATTTGTGGTTTTCCGTGGGCGCCTAGTGCGAATCTTCCAACAGCTCTCCGACTTTTTCTAGCCGCGACTTCCAGATCTTTGCACGAAAATATGGAAGTCGAGGTAGCAGACTCGAAAGTGGCACGCAACAAATTATTAGACTAATCAGACATATCGCCAACCGGAAAACGGGAATGAAAGAGCCAAACTTACTAAGACTGGCGCTGGCTTTCTTGATGAGCATACGCGATCCCATACCTCTATCTCACGAAGTGCCAAAAAGAGAAGATAGAGAAAATCATTAGGAAAATCACCACGGCGGCTCTGGGACTGCCTCACTGCACACCCTCAGAAAGATTCATGAAATTCGGCGTATGAAAAACATGACGAAGTTAATGAAAGCTGCAGGATCTCGCATACCAAAGACTCACAAGAACACAAACGGGGAAGAGACATACTAAACAGCCTCAGTATCTCCTATGAGGGCCAAAGTAGCAAGAATACAGACATACCTATAGACATCAGGAAAAGACTACAACCACCGCCCCCCTCCCCCCACCCCAATCTCAGCCAACATTCATCCAGAATATCATAACGACTGAAGAACCAAAAGACCCGAGACCCTACAAAGGCGCTGCGGAGGTCGAAACGATGTGGTCACGTCGACGCAGGTGAGTACGAAATACGAAGACTGCCCAGCTATGCTGACAGTGGTAGCAAATGAAAAACAAGAGATAAAAGCTAGCGCTCTGTCCGCACAAACTCTTCAGAAACGGACGAAGAAACGGCCCAGTGCTTGCAGTGACAGCAACAGACGCAAAAATAATAATGAGGGACTCCAAGTCCGCAGTGAACAATTATATGAAATAGAGAATGTTAAAGGGAGCAAACATTGTAATATATTTAACAGATACGAACACAGAGACTAAAATAATATAGTCACCGGTCTGCTCTCAGCTAGAGCGAAATGAAGGGCTCAAGAGCTCGCCCGCGGTCTCATCTTCCGGGTGGGCCCGGGGCCCTCACGTCATAGCGGCCGGGAGCAACTACTTAGATGCAAAGATATCACGCAACACTACAGAAAAAGGCGAGCTGTGTAGACGGCGGCCGATAGATCACTTAACAAAGAGCTAGAGAGTATTTGGAGACTCCAGCAAACAAGAAGAAACAAGGAAGCAAGTAGTGAAGAAAAAGGCCATTAACGAGTTTTCGCTAAGAGCGAAAGTAGAGACGTTCAGGATATCGCTTCAGAACGGATATTCAGCTTCAACTGAGGACGAAGACGTTAATTTCCAAGCAAAGAATGACAATGTCATAGCTGTCATTACGGAGCGCGCAGTAGAAGTAGGCGTTAGGATGGTTCGACAGGATACAGGTATGCTCTTTCAGGAGACGAAAGATCATGTCAAGAAACGGCAAAGCATTAAAGCAACAAGCCCCACAGAGAGAATAGAACCGGCAGAGCTATCAGAGTTAATCAAAAAGCGCAAGGTGACAGACATAAGGAAGTTCAGCATCGAGAGAATCGAACATGCTCTAAAGAACGGAGGCAGCCTAAAATCGGACAAAAGCAAGCCAGGCATAGGTAATAATCAGATATATGCGTTAGAGACAAACAGGGCAATGCCGTTAGCATCATGGATAAGATAGTTAAAGTAGCCGAAGACTTCTACACAAATCTGTACAGTAGCCGTTGTAATCAGGACTTAAATGAGAGAGGTAGTAACGCACTGCAACGGGACATCCCGACAGTAAAGAGAGATGAAGCAAAGAAAGCCTTAGGAGCAATGCAGAGTGGGGAAAGCAGCTGGTTAGGATTACGTAACTGCAGGTCTGTTGAAGGACAGAGGGGTGATTGTGCTAGAAAAACTTGCCACCCTGTATCCGCGGTGGCTTAGGAAATCGAGCGCACCAGAAATTTCGAAGAACGCTAACTTCCTCTTAATCTACAAGAAAGGAAATGTCCAGGACTTTAAAAAAATTACAAAACAATCAGCTTACTATCAGTTGCCTATAAGTTCTTTAATTAGATAATCCCTAATAGAGTAAGGACACCTTAGACCAGGCATACTTGAAATGATCAGGCAGGCTTTCGTAAAGTATACTCGAAAATAGACCATATTCACACTATCACTCATATGGTAGAGAAATGGGCAGAATATAATCAACCCCTATATATAGCCTTCAAAGATTACCAGAAAGCATTTCACTTTGCCGACACCTCAGCGGTCATGCAGGCATTGAAGAATCAGGGTGCAGAAGATACATATGTAACAGTACAGGAAGATATCTATAACTGCTTCAAAGCTACCATAGTCAGCATTAAAAAAAAATCAGGGGGAGGGGGGGGGGGGCACTTTGCTGACCTAAAGTGCGGTGAGGCGAAAGCCTTAAGCGCGGTGTTGCTGCATGTGTCACTGATGCTTTGTTAAAATATTGGGCGTCGCCTGTTCGAGTGAAACGCGACAGCGTCTTGCAACGATGTCAGGGAGTCCATAGAACGCCATCGCCCGTTCGATTCTACGCCTTGCTCGTCAGTATATTGGTTTTTCAGGAAAGGAAATAAATCTGTCTCGCATATCTGGGTGGACACCTAAACCTCGCCGTAACGGGAAGGGAGGAAGATGGGAGTCAACGAAGACACCGTATTTACTAGACGCGCCTTTGTTCATTGCAAACCGTCGAGCTGGCATGGCGGAGTGTTTAGCATGCCCGTCTCACCCTCCGGAGACCGGGGTTCGATTCCCGAACTCGACCAATTTCCTACTCGGTTTTATTTATTTTTGTGGCCTGACTAGAAGGGTTAATTAGGCTAATTGGGTAATTAAGCAATTAGCTAAGCTCAGTCCCACTTACTTGGAGCATCACTATACGATCCCTTTAATTGGTTGCATGGTTACTAGCCAAAGTACATTTGGCACCGTTTGAAATTCGCGCACTATGACGTCACGACCGTTTCGACCAATTGAAAAGCGTGACATCGGCTACTCCTGCTTACAACGATGAGGCATTAAAGGCTTCCACCTTTAAAAAATTCCAATAAGAAAGGGCGTCAGGCAGGGAGATATGACCTCACCAATACCATTCATCGCCTGTTTGCAGGATGTTTTCAGAGGCCTAGATTAGGAAGAGTTGGGGATGAGATTTACTGGAGAATACTTAAGTAATCTGCGATTTGGAGATGAGATTGTCTTAATAAGTCGCTTAGGAAGTGAACTGCAAAGCATGATCACTGAGCTAAATGGGCAGAGCAGAAAACTGGGCCTTGGTTTAATATGCAGAAAACCAGAATAATGTTCAATAGTCTCGCAAATATACAGCAGATTACAATTCGTAGCGAGGTGCTGGAAGTAGTAACGGAATACGTCTACTTAAGACAGGTAGCGGCCATGAATTCAGATCATGAGAGTGAAATATCAATAACAATAAGAAAGGGGTGAACGCATTTCTCCGGTTCTCTATGACCAGTAGCAGTTTCCCATTATCCGTCAAGAGAAAAGTCCTTAACAGCTGTATCATACCGGCTCACACTTCTGGGGCAGGAACATGGAGGCTAACGAAAAGCGTTCAACTTAAGTTCAGAAAACGCAGAGAGCTATCAAAAGAATAATGATAGGGGTAACATAAGAGACAGGGAGAGGGCAGTGTGGGTCAGGGAATAAACGCGAATTAATCAGATCCTAGTTGAAATCATGAAGAAATGGGCTTGGGCAGGGCATTTAACGTGAAGGCAAGATAACCGATGGTAGTTAAGGGTGCCTGACTGGATCCCAAGAGAAGGTAAGCGTGGCAGGAGGCGACAGGTGGATGAGATTAAAAAGATTGCGGGTATAGAGTGGCCGCCGTTGGCACAGGACAGGGTTAATTGGAGAGATATGGAGAGGCCTTTGTCTTGCAGCAGGCGTAGTCAGGGTGATGATAACGATGACAAGAACATACCCCAGACCCCTGGTCATTAGCAGGGGTACCTAGGAGAACACAAATATACATGTAAAAGTTGAGTAAACACAGCTGACACGCTTCACGTGATCTGAAATTGTCCAAACATAAAGGAAACACATCAGGAAGAAAGAAAAGAGGCCTGCTGTGAGAGATTAATGATTTGCAGAAGAGTTGAGATCTCTGCCAGTTGGGATATAGGCGAAAAACCAGCACAAAAAGACGAGGGAAAGAAGGAAGATAGCGCACAATGACGACTATAGTCATTCTGTGCTATCTCCCTTCTTGTGCCTCGTCTTCTCTTGACTAGTTTTTCGCCTACAGTGATTGATACTCATATCGAACCCAACTACTCCACTCGTTTTCATGCAACTGGCCGAATACGCCGCCCGGACCCAAGAGCTCCAAGCCGTCGTCTAAGCGGATGGGTAACGCCATCCTCTGTTGGGCAATGATGTTTTCTATCAACCAATTTAGCCCCCACTTTGCTCTTAAGAAGAAAGCCGGATTCCCAAAAGTAAGCCATGCCACCACTCATTCTTTTCAAATACCTCTCAGTGCTTCATACCTGCTGTACCCCAGTAAGGCTTTCAGTAGAATGTCTGTTCTTTTCCATGAATATCTGTCATTCTTATGCCATACCTTACGATAGCTTTATTCTGTCAGCCTGGATATTCCATGGCGTTATAATATAACCAGCTGGCCAGTGGAACCTGCCTTTGGGACAGCGCCCCCTACAGCCAGTGCTCAGGAGCGAGGCATGCCTTTAACAAAAAGGCACGTGTAGTTTTTGAAACCATTTCTTTAGTACTTGCATCACTATTTAGGCACTACAGCAGGAGGATATCATTCAATAAAAGAAAATGTAACGGGGGGTTTAGTACGAGGTACTGGGGCGACGGGAATGGCAACGGCAGCAGTCCGGGATCAGGTCGGCGAAAAGCACACAAGCGTAGCGCTGGCCAAAGACTCTCGAGAGCACTGTCACCTCGTCTTCGTCTTCGCAAAACCATCAGACGCATCTTCTTTAGCCTTACAATCGCCCCGGGGACAAGAGGAGCCATCCTGGCGACTTAGGATGATGGCAAGACGGCGGGGTCGTAGTAGGGCTTGAGGCGCTGGACATGAACGGTCTCCCGTCCTCGGCGGCGGAGATCAGGAGACGGCGTGAGGGGTTCCACGACTTAATTAACCGGAGAGGTGCGCTCCAGTACACGGTAGGGACCATGGTACTTTGCCAGAAATTTTGAGGAGAGACCGGGAGTGCCTGAAGGGATCCAGAGCCACACAAGTGCTCCAGAAGAATAGTTCGGTGAGGTTTGGTCTTGGTCGATGCGGGAGCGCTGGCGATACTGGGTGTCAGTCGTGAGTGAGCGGGCGATTTGACGGCAGGCTTCGGCGTGTTGCGCGGCTTGGGAAACAGGCCGATATTCAGATTCATCAGGGTGGTAAGGGAGAATTGTGTCGATAGTAGCAGAGGGTTGGCGGCCGTAAAGTAGGAAGAAAGGAGAGAAGCTAGTGGTGGACTGCGTAGCGGTATTGTACGCATAAGTAACGTACGGAAGGACTAGATCCCAATTCGTGTGATCAGAAGCGACGTACTTGGAGAGCATGTCTCCGAGGGTTCGGTTAAATCGTTCAGTGAGGCCATTGGTCTGCGGATGATAGGCGGTGGTAGTTCGGTGAATCGTGTTGCACTCTTTGAGAAGCGCCTTCACCACCTCAGATAAGAACACGCGGCCTCGGTCACTGAGCAGTTCACGAGGTGCACCGTGACGAAGGATGAATCGGTGCAAAATGAAGGAGGCAACGTCCGTCGCTGTGGCAGCCGGAAGGGCAGCAGTTTCGGCATATCGTGTAAGGTGATCCACCGCTACAATAGCCCAACGGTTGCCGGCTGCAGTGTAGGGAAGCGGACCGTATAAATCAATGCCAACGCGGTCGAATGGGCGTGGAGGGCATGGTAACGGCTGCAGCTCAGCAGCAAAACGATGGGGAGGTGTCTTGCGACGTTGGCAGGGAATGCATGAGCGTACGTACTTCATGATGAAGGTGTACATTCCGCGCCAGTAGTAGCGCAGCCGTATGCGGGTATAGGTCTTGAAAACGCCCGCGTGACCACTGTGGGGGGCAGCATGGAAATATGCGCATATCTCCGAGCGTAAGTGGCGTGGAATAACGAGCAGCCACTTGCGACCTTCGGAGCTGTAGTTACGGCGATAAAGTAGGTTGTCACGAATCGCAAAATGGGCAGCTTGGCGGCGGAGCGCACGTGACGGGGAAGCAGCCGTCGGGTTGGCGAGAAAGTCGAGTAGGGAAGCGATCCACGGATCCATGCGTTGCGCTGAAGGCATGTCGCTGAGACGAAGCAAGGGCAGAGAAGCGCCGGAGGTGGAAAAGGTGGAAAGGCTGGCGATCTCGGCTGGAAGGGGGCAGCGTGACAGTGCATCGGCGTCTTGATGCTTGCGGCCGGTGCGATACACGACGCGGATATCATATTCTTGCAAGCGAAGGGCCCATCTAGCGAGGCGGCCGGAGGAGTCTTTCAGGTTGCAAAGCCAACAGAGCGCATGGTGGTCGGTCACAACGTCAAAAGGGCGCCCATAGATGTACGGTCGAAACTTCGCGAGGGCCCATACAATCGCCAAACACTCCTTTTCAGTTACGGAGTAATTGCGTTCTGCTGGTGTGAGTGTGCGGCTAGCATAAGCAACGACGTATTCGTCAAAGCCAGGTTTTCGTTGGGCGAGGACAGCGCCGAGGCCAACACCGCTGGCGTCCGTGTGCACTTCGGTAGGAGCGGCCGAGTCGAAATGGCGCAGAATGGGCGGCGCCGTGAGGAGACGGCGCAAGGTGTTGTATGCGTCGTCGCACGCTGGAGACCACAGTGATAAATCCGCACTTCCAGACAGCAGTTGAGTCAAAGGCGCAGCAATGGACGCAAAGTTGCGAATAAATCGGCGGAAATACGAGCACAAACCCAGGAAGCTGCGCAGGTCTTTGATGGAGGTGGGTTTGGGAAAGTCAACCACAGCACGAAGTTTCGTTGGGTCGGGACTGACACCCTACTTAGAGACAACATGACCTAAGATGGTTAATTGACGGGCGGCAAAACGGCATTTTTTTAAGTTCAGCTGCAGGCCGGCGTCAGAGAGGCAGGTCAAGACGTGCTTCAAACGGGAGAGGTGGGTGTCAAAGTCCGGGGAAAAGACCACAATGTCGTCGAGGTAGCAAAGGCATGTCTTCCACTTAAGTCCGCGCAAAATGGTGTCCATCATCCTCTCAAAAGTCGCGGGGGCGTTACAAAGCCCGAAGGGCATCACCGTAAATTCATACAAGCCATCCGGTGTCACAAAGGCGGTTTTGGGGCGATCGGCTTCTTTCATAGGAACTTGCCAGTACCCGGAACGCAAATCGAGGGAGGAAAAGAGTTCGGCCCCTTGCAAACAGTCCAGAGCGTCGTCTATGCGCGGGAGGGGATAGACATCTTTGCGCGTAATCTTATTAAGGCGGCGGTAATCTACACAGAAGCGTATGGAGCCATCCTTCTTTTTGACGAGCACCACAGGCGACGCCCATGGGCTGCTTGAGGGCTGAATGACGCCGCTCTGGAGCATCTTGTCGACTTGGTCTTCAATAACTTGGCGCTCGGCGACAGACACACGATAGGGACGTTGTCGCAGCGGTGCGTGGTCACCTGTGTCGATGGCATGGGTGACAGTGGAAGTTTGGCCCAAGGAACTTTGATGTGAGTCAAATGAGGAGCGAAACTGATCAAGTAAAGTGAGAAGCTGTGCCATTTGCGGCGCTGGAAGGTTGTCGTCGATGGAGCGAAGGAATGCTTCGGTTGAGGAGGGATCGGGCGCAGCAGTAGGTGGGCTGAGTGCGGCTATGGAGAGGTGCGGCGCGTCGTCCGCCTCTTCGCGGATGAGCAGAGACGCGAATGGCTGTACAGTGCCGAGACATTCACCTAGGCGCAAGGCGTTGGGGAACGAGAATGGGTTAGACACGAACAGTACGGAGAGGCCAGCGGATATAGTCAGTACGGCGTATGGCAGAGGCAGGCACTTGCGGTGCAGAAAGATAGAGGACGGAGTGAAGAGGACAGTGTCGTCGCGAAGAGGGCCGCAAGAAAGGGGTACGAGGACAGAAGAGCAGGGAGACAGGTCAATGTCTTCGGCAACGAGGGCCTTAACACAGGCACCAGAAGGGGGGGCAGTGTCCAAGACAGCTTCGGGCAGGTGAGAGAACTCGATTTCAGATCGAGCACAATCGATGATAGCAGCATGGCGCGATAGGAAATCCCAGCCCAGGATAACAGCATGAGAACAGCAGGGCAATACGACGAATTCGACGGCATAGATGGTCCCCTGGATGACAACGCGAGCGGTACACGCTGCTGACGGCTGGACGTTCTGAGCGCTCCCAGTGCGCAGTGAGAGTCCAGCAATTGGCGTCCTTACTTTTCTTAAAGAACTACACAGCTTTGCGTCCATGACGGAAACCGCAGCACCAGTGTCGACAAGCGCCATGACAGAAACGCCGTCGACGGAAATTTCAATGAGGTTAGCGGCTGACGGATGAGGCCTTTCGAAGTTCGTTGTGGACGCAGTTCTCGCCTCAGGAACTGCGGCTCCTAGTTTTCCTCCTGGTTAGCGGTGGGGCGACGTCGCATAGGCGAGATAGACCGGCGTCGTGGAGAAGAGGGCCGGCGGCTGGAGAGGGTAGAACGGTCCGGCGAGAAAGTACGACTTTGCGGCGGCGCAGCTGGCACAGAGTACTGACTCGGTGGAGGCCAGTACCCAGGAGCTTGGGGAGGAATTTCCGCGTCCGGGAGACGACGGCGGCAATGCCGAGATACATGACCTGGGAGACCACAAAAGAAGCAAATCGGCCGATTGTCCGTTGTGCGCCAATAATCGCTGACCCTTGGAGTAGGTCGACGGTAAGCCACTGGCCCTCGCAAATGCGCCGGAGGCGCATTATAGATTTGCGGCTGCGGTCTTGCGACGACATCGGCATACGTCACTGGAGCCGCGACAGGAGGCGGTCTCGCGACGGCTTCGGCATATGTGAGCGGAGCCGCCACAGGTTGTGGTCTGGCGACAACGTCAGCGTATGTCAGCGGAACCGTGACAGGTGGTGACGGATGGGCCGGTGGAAGAGCCTCAGCAATTTGTTCTTGAATTGTATGTCGGAGGGCTGGAGCCAGATATGATGGTCGGTCGTGAGCGCTCGGCAGAAAGGAAAGTTGACGTGCCACTTCTTCCCGCACGAAGTCTTTAATCTGCTGTAGCAGCGATGAGTCAGGAGCAGGCGTGAGCCCAGCAAGCGACTCAACCTGCTGTGGCCGCTGGCGTGTCAGAATCCTCTGCTTGCGCAACTGCTCAAAGCTTTGACACAGCGTGACAACTTCAGCAACGGTACGCAAGTCGCGCGCTAGAAGCATCTGAAAAGCGTCGTCATCGATGCCTTTCAAGATGTGTTGGATCTTGTCGGCTTCCGACATACGAGCGTTGACCCGCTTGCACAAGTCGACGACATCCTCAATGTAGCTAGTGAAGCTTTCACTAGCCTGCTGAGATCGTTCGCGCAATCGCTGTTCGGCTCGGAGTTGCCTGACAGCCGGCCGACCAAATACTTCGGAAAATTTAGTCTTAAAGGTGGACCAGGTTTGAATATCTGCCTCATGGTTGCGATACCAGAGGTTAGCCACACCGGCGAGGTAAAAGATGACGTTGTTTAGCTTCGTCACATCGTCCCATTTGTTGTATACGCTCACCCGCTCGTACGATGTGAGCCAGTCTTCGTCTTCGCAAAACCATCAGACGCATCTTCTTTAGCCTTACAAAAGGTTATACAATCTATTTATACACTCAAACGTGGTAAAAAGCACCATGAGATGTAATTCGTGCAACCAAAGGCGGAAAAAGATTCCAAGCGCGCCATCTGGACAAAAACAGAATACCGGTAATGCCACCTTTAAAAGCAAGTTGCTTGACTTTCAAAGTGTGGTACTTTCTTTGGAATTATGGCAACGTGTGTTTATGCATCTTTCGCGACTAAGCTTTTGCACAGTTGTGATGTTAAAGAAGGTTTGCCTGACCATAAGATGGTGGTTGTGTCCTCAGTATGACTCTGATACCTGTCATAAACCTTGCAGAAGAATTCTTTTGAATTTTGCGGCTGCTGACGATGTCGGAGTATTAAAATACCTTGAAAACTTGTTTGATGAATTCATGAGCTTCTATCAAGACGGAGCTAGAACCGATGAGTTGTGGGACTTCTTCGCAAATATGATAGCGCCTGGGATCAAGATGTTTATTCCTAAAACCATGAAACAATAAGAAGAAAGAATTCTAGGATTAATAAGGATGTCATTCATAAAAAAGAGAGCTAAAACGTAGGCGTAACAGGTGCTCAGACCATTCAAATCCTGTACTGAAAACCTCCATACATCTTATGAGCCAAGGATTACAACGCCTCATCAAAGAAATTAAACAAATTCTATAGTCAGACCCTCACGAGATTTCTAACAGAGCACCTGGCAAGTTTTGGCGATATGTAAATTTCTGAGGAAAATTTAAGCAGGCAAATGACGAAGGGAGCGTAGAGCTGGCTGAGAGATTTAATTCAATTTTTGCATCGGTTTTCACACGTGATGATGGCGAATCGCCATGTTTTCAGCCTCCGGATAGTCCTCCTATATCAGATGTAGAGATCAGTGAGGAAGGGGTCCTGAATTTGCTTTTGAATACAGACACCAAAAAGAGACCAGGCCCAGATGAAATCCCGAATGAATTTTTTTATAGATATGCAGAGTGGATTTCCAAATTTCTAGCCAAGTTTTTTCAATCCTCTGTCGACAGTGGTTGCGTTCCCGTTGCTTGGAAAAGTGCGAATATAGTGCCTGTGCATAAAAGTGGTTCTACTTCGAACGTTGAGAATTACAGACAGATTTCACTCGTTAGTACTTGCTCTAAGATACTTGAACATATTATCTACAAACCTTTATTAACTTGCCTTGACTGTAACAATTTGTTATTTGCTAATTAGCATGGCTTTTGCAAGGGACTTTCCACAAACACACAACTCACTGAAATTGTACGCGATCTCTGCTTGTCAATTAATTCCCGCTTGCAAACAGACATAGTATTCTTAGACTTCGCAAAAGCGTTTCATAAAGTCTCGCATCCTAAACTGTTACTTAAAATGATATGTATTATAGCGCGCCATCGTGGTCCGGTCGTAGAAGACGACGACAGCCCCAGCACGCCTGCCAAGCACGCGCAGACTGGATTTCGTGGCTGCTTAACTGCAAGGCCGGCGGCACGCTCTCCCATTCCCGCCTGGCTGAGCGCGTCCAGCCAAATATATCTGTGGAGACCCGACGACGACTTGCGTCTGCGATTCGTCTCCACAAATTTGGTGACCCGGACGTGATGCGGTGCCGGCGGAAGAAGGCCTCGATGGTGCGAAACTAAAGTTCCGATTCCACTGACCACAAGTCGGGGATCTTGAGGGCGGAGACCGCGGACTCATGAGGTGGCGGCGTGACAGGCTACGGAGACGGTACATGAGTGGAGGGATCCATGGCCAGGGCTTACACCATGGAAGGTAGGCGGGGTCTCGAGCTCCGGGCAGTGGTAGGCCTAGCGAAGCTGCTGATGCAAGCGCAGGGCAGGAGCAGAGAACGAAGACGCGAAGTCCGGAGTCACCAAATTTGTGGAGACGAATCAGTGACACAAGTCGTCATCGGGTCTTCACAAATATATTTGCCTGGACGCGCTCAGCCAGGCGGGAATGCGACAGCGTGCCGCCGGCATGTAGTTAAGCAGCCACGAAATCTAGTCTGCGCGTGCTTGGCAGGCGTGCTGGAACGAAACGATAGCAAAGTGGTTTACGTCCTATCTTTCCTGTAGAGAACAGTATGTTCAAGTTCATGCTCATAAATCGAGCATTATTCCAGTAGACTCCGGTGTTCCGCAGGGCAGCGTCCTGGGCCCTCTCCTGCTTTTTATTTTCATCAATGGCTTGCCTAACGACTTCAGCCTACCGGTCAGATTGTATGCAGGTGACTGCACCATTTATAAACAAATTATGCTCTGCAAGATCACGTTGAACTAAATCTAAATTTGCAAAAGATCAACGATGGTGCAAGAGGTGGCAGATGGTATCAAATCCAGATAAAGCAGTTTTTAAGACAATTACAAGAAAGAAAACTATATTAGATTACAGTTATAGCATCGACGATAGAATAATAACCAGAGTCTGTAAATACAAATACCTTGCATTAACTTACTTCTGACTTGAGTTGGAATTCACACATCGATAATATATGTTCCAAGGCCTCAAAAGCACTGTAGAGACCCAGACGAAATATTCATAGGGCAATTACTGAAATAAAATTTATGGTTTTTAAGAGCTTGATAAGCCCCATCCTCGAATATGAAAAAAATTGTTTCGGACCCACACACTGTATTCAATCGCTCTAAACTGGAACGAATTCAGGGTCTCGGTTTTAGGTTTATTTTTAATAGGTGCAGACATTCTGATCCCCCACGTCCTTGTGTAAACGTGCTCATTTGGAAGATCTCGATTTTAGAACGAAATATGACAGGCTCAAGTTTCTTTTTGAGATTATTAATCACACATTGACAATAAACGAATCAAAGTACAATGAACCTAAAACTGGAGAAATATCACGCCAACACAGCTTGTACATACCAATGCCCATTGTCCGAAATGAATGCTTTAAATTTAGCTTTTTCCGAACAACCATTAAGGAATGGAATATCCGACCAAACTCTGTTGTCACTTCACAATGCCTTGGGGAATTCTTAGATAAGCTGCACAATGTTTTATCGTCTACATGAATTATATGCCAGAGTTTTATTTTTTCTAAAGGTGGCGAACGCTTTATGTACCGAATTTTAAGCCCGCTTCAATGTTTGTGTCATTGCTGTTTTTTGTACCACATCAGCAATTCCTGTTACAGATCGTGATCAGGGCTGACACTATAAATAAATGAAATGAATTAAAGTGATGCAAGTTTGGGAATAATATGCGCTATTACAAAATTTTAATCGCAAAATTCTTGTGGTAGACTTTAGGTCCGACCTGTGGAGAGTATGTTTAGACTCTGTCATACTTATTGTTTTGCCATAGTGTCCAAGGACAAGCCTGGGAGCGCTGTTTTGTGCTCTTATCAGGTTTGTCAAATTAACACAAGTGGGCAAGGTCCCAGCGTAAGCATGCGTATCTCAGTGTTGATCGCAGGTGTGAGAAACACAATTATTAATTTATTTAAATGGGCAGGGCGAAACCACAGGGATCATCTCGCTCACAAAAACAGTGTGCTTCTTCCTCAGGTTTTGCTGCTTGTTAGCGTCGTTTCTACGTGCGAAGCAAGCTCGTCGACAGTGCTCCCAGTGTGTGACGTGGAAGACAACCGCTTCTCTTTTCCTGGCCTCCTACCACAGGCCGAAAGGAAATTGCGCATGCTCTACGCTGCACAGGTGAAATCATCAGGTGTTACCTCATCGGAATGCGCTATAAAAGACAACCTGCAACTGTTCTTCGTCAGTGGGCTCAGCGAAACTGCCTGGATCATGTCGCCCACCAAAAGATTAGTGTTTCTTCCCCAGGTTAATTTCCCTGTTTCTGCATTCCGTAATAATGACATTACATTGCTGGTTGTACCGTGCCCACGGACATGCATGTCAATTGCTTGCAACTATTTTTATGCGTCCAAATTCCTGGTTTGTGGTGATATCAAAGAAAACCCTGGCCCAGAAGTTGAAGAAATGTTTGCTAGCCTTCAGTCAGGGCATGCAAAAATACTCAATGAGCTAGCTGGTGCTCGGGAGAGTCTTACATCAAATAAACAATCCGTCGCCACTCTTAACACATGATTGATTGTAATCAATAACCTGCTGCCAGACATTAGCGAAAAAAACCTCCCAAATCCAAACACTAGAAGACAAAGTTCCCGCCTTAAATCAAGAAGCTATGGAACAATATGCAAAACTAGCGGATCTGGATGACCACAGTGGCCGGTCAAACTTAATTGTTTTCAGTGTCACAGAGCAAGCGGAAGGTGAGGCGCTAAGTAAAGAAGTCACTAATTATATAAAAAAATTCCAACAGTCCTGCTTGTCTGTCCAGCGTTTGCACCGTCTTGGTAGAAAACCAGGAAAAAGACCTGTCATCGTATGTTTTCAGGATTTTCTAGAAAAAGAAGCCGTTTTTTGCAACGTACGTAATCTAAAAGGTAATTTAAAGGTAATCGTTCAGAATGACTGCAGGAATGAAACTCAGGGAAAGCATAAACTTTTCGGGAAACTATCAAACTGGATGTCGACAAAGGAAAACGTGCTTTTGTTATCAACTACCAACTGAAAGTTCATGGCTGCTTTTATGCTTCGGATATTAATAAAAGCCCGCGCATAGTCATAAACTGCGAACGCAAAACTTTTGATAATGAATGACCTATTAACCGCGTCATTTCTGAGAATCTGAGAGTACTAAATTTAAGTTCTAGTAGCACAGCAAGTAAAGTAAAACAACTTGAATTCGTCCTCTTCAAATATGACCCACACACCGCAATTGTCACACAAACTTAGCTACATGATGGTGTTAGCGACCAAATACTGATATCATCGTCACATATAATATTTCATCGGGACCGTGGATAGAGGGGAGGAGGTATCGCGGTCATTTTAAAAAGCACGATTACCGCGAAATTACATCCTTAGACATATAACCATGGGAGTCTGTTTTTGAATATTATTTCCCAGGGTCACGCAGTTGTGTTATGGGCAGTTTATAGGCCTCCGTCCCGAGGTCTTGACCTCAATCTATGGTTATATAACTGTGCTGCAACACTGGAAAATTATTATGCGGCCGATTTTAACTTACCTGCCGTGGATTGGCTACATAAGCCAGAAATATAGCTTGTCGATAGCCCTCTTATTGAAATAATGCTTGCGTGTGACTTGGAACAAGGTATACTCAAAAACACGCGTGAAAATAGTGTCACTGGTTCAATATTGGATCCTGTATTTGCTAGCAGATATATTACAGAGTTCGACGTCTGTTTCTTGGAGGCAATATCTGACCACAAGCTTGTACTCTTCACTAGCAGGCATAATAACTCTGAGGAGAAAGATGTTATGCCCTGCAAAACTGTTGAAGACTTCATTCATACCAATTATCAATCTATCCTTGATGAACTCTTGAGGCTTGTTGAAAACTTACCAAAAACTCACATTAATTCACTCTGGCAGGCGTTTCTAACTTGCTCTAAATACTGCACTGACCAATTTGTTCCGACAAAACGCATTAAAGCACAACGAGCAAAAACCATGGGTCGACAGAAAAATTGTACAATTGAAGCTGTAGGTTAAAGCGCGCGAAAAAGCGGAAGAACAGAAACCCTGAAGATCTTCGCCAACTGCAAACCCAGCTTTCTGAAGCATTATCGCTAGCCCGACAGACATATTTTTCAGTACCTTGCCGACATACATGAAAACTACTCCCGATGAACTACGGGGATAACTTGGCAATAAAAACAGACACTTGCAAAAAATAAGGCAGCGTGGTAATGTGATCGCCGATCCTCAGGAAATATCTAACATAATGAATGAACACTTTGATTCTGTATTCACCCGTGCTGATAGCGCCATAGAGGCTTCGTCTTTGTTACCCCGCCACAGTGGCCCAGTGGTTATGGTGCTCGGCCGTTGACACGAAAAATGCCGGTTCGATCCCGGTCACGGCGGTCGAATCTTTATGTTATGCAGGCGACATTCTAGAGGCCCGTGTACTGTGCGATGTCAGTGCACGTTAAAAAGTGCCTCGTGGCCGAAATTTCCGGAGCCCTTCACTACGGTATCTCTCATAGACTGTGAGTCGCTTGGGGACGTTAAACCTCATAAACCAAACCATTCTTTGTGCCAAGTGTCAGACTTCATATCTTTTGACGGAGAGTTTTCGTTATTGCTAAATGTTAATCAAAAATCATCTGGAGGCCCGGAAGGCATACCGAATTATTTCCTTCACCTTTGTACCGAACCTGTTGCGCACATCTCAGCAGCTATATTTTCTGTATCTATGAACACGGCAACTTTACCTGATGATTGACGTGTGAGCAGTGTTATAGTAGTCCACAAGAAGGGTGACCGCCTACTTGTGGAAAGCTATGGTCTCATTTTGCTGTCATCTACAAGCTGCTAAACACTAAACATATAATCGTTCACTATATAAAAAAATTTCTTAAAAGTAACAAATTACTGTATCCATTTCTAAGGGGTTTGTCGAAAAGTACGAAACTTTTAACAACTGTTCACGGAATCGCTGGAATACTTCCTTCTTCTGGGCAGGCTGATTTTATCTTCCTTGACTTCAGCAAAGCGTTTGCTCGCGTCTCTCAAGGCAAATGTCTTGAAAAGCTTAGCAATCTTTTTCGTCCTACATTTATCATAAATTGCATAAGAGCGTAGCTTTCGAACCATACTCAATATGTGGCTATTAAAGGCCATGCCTTCACTGTATTACCGGTTCCGTCCCGAGTTCCTCAAGAAAGTGTGCTTGGAGAGATTCGTTTCTTAATCTATGTTAACTATATACCTTGTGCCGTTCATCCTCATGTTGACATCAGATTGTTCGCCGATGTTTGTCTGCTCGTTAAACAAGTCACATTCCATGGCGATCAACTTAAGTTCGACCCTAGTTTAGTCAAACGTAATGAATGGTGCATGACCTGGTCGATGACCATAAGCACTGAAAAGACAGTCTTACTTCGCGTCACGAAAAAAAAGCAAGCAATTAAATTTTCATATTGCATCAATAATCCTCAAATAAACAAAGTTCCCAAATACCTAGGCATAAGGTATACGAACACTCTTTCATTTGTCGAAACACATTGAAAACATATGCGCACCCGCCTTTCAGAAACTCGGCATTCTGCGTCATAAATTGAAAACAAAACCTCGGTATTAAAACTTCTAGCCTACAAAAGTTACATATTGCCAAAATTAGAATACGCAGCAATAGTATGGGGTACCCTTCACCTAAAAGATAAACATAAACTAGAAATGGCTCAAAGACGAGCAGTGCGGTTCATTTTTCGCAAGTTAAGATCCACTGATTCCCGGCACAACTAATGGCTTACAACCATCTCCCTAAGAATCGCGAAAAACTACACCACGACTTAAATTGCTTTTCGCGATGTATAACGGGTCGCTGGAATTTAGCGGACGTCCATACATTCAATTTTACCTGCCACGCGCATCTAGGCACCGTCACGCTCACAATCTGCTTCCTTTCCGCGCACGCACTAACTTATTTAAAAATTGTTTTTTCCTCGTACTGTTATTCACTGGAGCAGTCTCCCTACCGCAACTTTTTCCACTGATAATTCTGACCAAGCGCTACGCATGCATTTTGCTCCGTAATCTTGTGTTGTTTTTCCCTCTTTTAACATGGTTATCCTTGCTCTCCGGGGTTGGCAATGCAAGCACATTTTGTACTGATTACATGAACGCCATTACTTCGCAATACCTAAGTGGCAATTTGTTGACTTTTGTGTTCTTTTTTTATCTGTTGCATATGTCAAACACAACAGCATATTTCGTTTGGTTTGGTTGATGGGGTTTAACGTCCGAAAGCGACTCCGGCTACGAGTAACGCTGTAGTGAAGGGGCCCAAAAATTTCGACCACCTGGGGTTCTTTAACGTGCACTGACATCGCACAGTACACGGGCCCCTAGAATTTCGCCTCCATTGAAATTCGACCACCCCGGTCGGGATCGAACCCCCGTCTTTCGGGTCAGCAGCCGAGCGCCATAACCACTGAGCCACCGCGGCTGCTGCACTAGACCATATGTATTCTTTAATGTTCATGAAAAGAAACTGGTTGTACAAAAACGCGCACCTACTAGGTCTCTTGAGTCCACAGTATCTGTAAATATATAAAGTAAAATAAACAGTTATACATACTCTCAGCCCAACCTGGATCAAAATAGGAGTGGGTACAAGCAATAAATTGTGGTTGCTTGAGACCGTTGGGTAGGCAACAGAAATTTCGCGTTAAACAGCCTATACGCTTTTTTATGGAGTTTATGTCGCCAATCCATCGCAAGTCTAAAGTGATAAAATAAAACACTTAGGTATTAGAATTCCTTAGCAAAACATATATTACCCCTACGGATTTGATACGCTGCTCTTGATACGAGCGCTTCCTTGTAAAATGGCGTGCATATGTTTGCTCACATTGAATGACGTATACTAACGTACACGCCACGTTGCCACCATGCTCAAGTCATTCTTCAAAGCTTCATAATCACAATGATTGTTAGTGACTCTGCACAAGACACCGTCGTCAGCATACATTCGAAACGATGACAGAATGTCGGTAATGGCGAAACAGTAAGGTCAAGAGCATAACAACCACTGATCCTGGAGTACGCCGGAAGTAACTGAGGCTTTGATCAAAGTGAAGCCGCTTGGAACTACAGATAGCTGCCAGAAAGAGAGATATCCAGTAATGCATTTGAGCACATTCACAACCAGATTATAAGGTCGAAATTTAGGTATAAAGAAGCTATGTGCAACGACATCGAACGCCTGGCGAAAATCCCAGAAATCACCGACAGACAATAGCGGCTTGTCAACAGCCATAGCTAAGTCATGTCCAAATTCCACCAGATGTAGAGCGCAGGAAAACCGACTGCCAAATCCGTGCTGCCTGTCGTTTAGGAGAATATGCTTTTCGAGGTGTCGCATTATAGAATAAATAAATTAAATGTTCTATTGCTTTACATGGGATACTTGTTAATGGCATTGGTCTTTACTGTGAACGTAGTTATGTGGCCCTCTGTTATGTACAGGAATGACATGTGCTAATTTCCAGTCCACGGGGTAAAGCAGCTTGGTTCACACACTGTTGAAATAACTACGAGATACAAACTCCTAGCCGCTGTCGAGCCTGAGTGGTTGTGGTGGTCGGATGCTGACCCGAAAAACATGGGCTTGGTCGTGGCCGCGGCGGTCGCATTTCAAACGAGACGGAATGCTAGAGATTCCTGTACTCTGTGATGTCAGTACACGGTAAAGAACCTCAGGTGGTCGGAATTACCCCAAGCCCTCCACTATGGCGTCCCTGATAGCCTGAGTAACTTTAGGGACGTTAAACCCTATACACCATACAACGCTTTTAGACATCATAAGAATTCCACCGGGGTATTAACGGGACCATACGCTTTGCGCTCTTGGGCTCATTCAATAGTCGATGAACTCCAGATACAAAAAGAGCATCACAGGCGTGTGGTCTACTTAAGTCAGATACAAAACTTCAATAGCTTGTCTATTACAAGGGTAAAATGCGGACGAAAAATAACGAGCAGAACATTCTTCTTTGGACTCATATTTGTGAATAATGGTTCCAAGGTACTGCAAGCCAGGGATCCAGTTGTCATTTCTGACATTTTGGCGGATGTACTTCCAGAACTCTTTCGGTTTCGCCGGTAATATTTGCTGGCGGTATTAAGACTAAGCCCTTCCTTTAAGTCCTTTATGTGTTTAAAGCCACCTTTTATTTTACTGAGCAAAGCAAAATGAGCCAGCAAGTTATTTTCGTTACACTTAGTATGTACTCTTTTCAGACGGCGAATCATATAACGTAACTCAGCGTTGAACCATGGTTTATTCCGGGCGAGCTTAAGGAGACACCATGGCACAAAGGCTTCGATCTGTAGGCTCAGCTTTGCGCTAAGTACGTTACATAATTCTTCAGTGCTCACTTATTCAGCAAGCGTTTAAAATGTTGGGAAGCATACTCCTAACGCCAAGGAGATTGCCACAGAGTTCGCTTTACTCTAAACACAGATCAGCCTGTGATTTTTTGTTGTGACAACCACATGCGCATTTTCTACAACATTCGGCGTACCGCATAGCAACAAGTTGCGAAAATGACTTGCACCGTCATCGTTTCACACTTCGCGAGTAAGCTGCTCAAAAGGAGAATGGCCGAAATTTAAAAAAATCTATATTGCATGTGTACTGAACGACCTGTCGGTTTCGGGTAGTTCAAAATCGTGTTTTAGAATAATGTCGCCACTCGTGACGATTTCAAAATAATCGAAGAAATACAAACGTAGCTAGAGGGCACACCAGGTGGAAGTTTAAACCAGATGATTACAAACCGTTTTCCGTTGGAAATAGCAATCTTCAAAGTACTGCTTCGATCTTGGCATCGTTGAATTCCAAGACCACACACCGCACTCTGGAGTGAATAAGCGTAATCACACCACGGTGGAGAGCATTACGATCGCGTCAGAAGCACTGACAGCCTTCAGGAATTATTTCAGCGTTCGAAGTACTGGGATCAGGACATGATCCTGTACCCCAGACTACTTTTGGCTCAATTACCCTATAAACGGAGAGAGTGGAAGTCATCAATTTGATTTTTTCCTGGTGCGCAGGTTTATCAGCCAACAGTATTTCGCCGTTTGACATTACTTGCTTCGCGGGCTCATATCTGAACGACGTTTACAGTCGTTATGTCCCACTGCAGCCTCCTGCCTCAAATTCATTTTGCCATACTACCGTTGTGCGTTTGGGACTTGTTGGGCACTTTGAATAGTGTATGGCAACAAGTGTTGCGCTTTTCGCTGAAGGTGCGCGTGAAATCTTCGGATATACAAAATCTTGCCCCTTTCAACTTGTGCGCCCTAGTGAGAACAGGACAAACAAAAGCTAGTTGACCCGCCGCGGTGGCTCAGTGGTCACGGCGCTCGGCTGCTGACCCGAAAAACGCGGGTTCGATCCCGGCCGCGGCGGCCTAATTTCGATGAAGGTGAAATTCTAGAGGCGCGTGTGCTGTGCGATGTCAGTGCGCGTTAAAGAAGCCCAGGTGGTCGAAATTTCCGGAGCCCTTCACTACGGCGTCCCTCATAGCCTGAGTTGCTTAGTGACGTTAAAACCCCAATAAACCAATAAAAACTAGGTGAGTCGGGTCGGGAACGATTCCTCAAAGGTGTCCGTGCCGTGTGGCAAACCCACCTCGACCGAGGAAATGTTCAGGCCTCGGCCCGACCGGAAGAGAGAGATGCCAGCTCGGAACTGGAGAGGCTGGTCGTCCCGGAGCCATCGGACCACGGGCGAGGGGAGGCCGGTCACGTTGCAGAATAGAGCCACGCTGGTGCCCTTTGTCACTTGCAGCTGATTACGCTCAGGTGGCCCTGCCTCGATCGTGGGCCTCACTGGGCAGCAGAAGTTGGAGCGGCGCAGCAAAGTATTCAACCTCCAATGCAATTGAGTCACAGACCACATGGCTGACGTCTCAGTAGCGTGTGAAGACTAATCTCCTCATCCTACAGTAATTTAGCGCTTCAGGAGTGCCATCATTGCCCTACTACAAGGCTGTAACGTAAACTGTGTGACCAGAAGAATTTAACAGAGAATGTGTACTACAGAACGAGCCGATTCAATCATAAGCAGACGGTCGAAAAATGACTATTCCTTAGCGCGTTGCAGAAATTTGGGCCCACTGCAAAAACTGAAGAACACGAGAGAGAAGGCGTCAAACAAAACGCACGTTTTCGAGCATTCGCATGTTATATTGAAAGTTTTCTTGATTTGTGTAACTTTGGAATTTTCGGCATTTTTAGGAGTGGGGGGAAATGAGGAGAGGCAAGCAATGCCAGCATCCGAATTGTTGTTGATACCCTAGGAACCATCAAGGAAAGAAAATTTTGAAACGACCCTTGTGAAGATTGCGCAAAGAACACAACGCAAAGCACGTGCGCAGCATTTTACTACGAAAAACGGTTAAAAATTTGCATTGACAACAACTTTATATAAAGAGGTAACGGTCGTTTCAACGGCGTCAATCAAAGCACTTTAAGTAAATTACAGGCGCTCATATCCGTACACGTCGTAGAAGGAAGGTGTTCCACAGAAACCCACTCACCGAGAACACTGAGGGTGAAGTTGCGTGTCGCCCGGCCCAACTCGTTGAACGCCGCGCACGAGTAGGGGCCCGCGTGCTCGGGGAACACGTGCTGTATGCGGAGGGCGTGGCCTCCTCGAATGACGTCAGTGCCTTCCTGCAGCAGCCGAGCAGCGCCAGGGGTGATTTCGGAGCTTCCCTTGAACCACGCCACCGCTGGAGCCGGGTTTCCCGACGCCGAACAGTCAAATGTGACGGGTTCGCCCTCGAGAAGCTCCCAGGACACGCGGCCCCCGCTCTTAAGCCCTGGAGGAACTGGTGGTACGAAGAGAACTGAGAAGTTTGGACACAATGCGTTTACGTCACCGCCCTCAAAGCTAGGTTATTTAGAATGAATTCTACTCTCATACTCGTCGGTGCAGTGAAACCGCTTGTGACGCCTGCACTTCTTCCCCCTTTTTTATTATTATTTTCAAAAACAGTACACACACAGTTCGTTTGACCCATCACTTTAGGGCTAGTAATGGGTTCAAATGCTTAACAAGCGCAATAATACGCCTTATCATGACACGACAAAATCACAGCAACCTTCAGTAAGTCACAAAAAAAAGTTGGAAAGCTGAACTACAGGACTGTGGAGTACGTTAGACTATATCACAAGACAGTCAGCTCTAAGGAAAATTTCTAAATCCAATCACACAATCTTCTTCATTTCTGCATTTCCACGGAAATTAGCGAAACATGCTTTCAACATGGCGCAAATTATTTTGTTTTTCTTTGAATTCATTTCAGATTTCATTCGACACATGGGCTCTGTTAGATTTTAGGAGTCCGTACCTGTACTAATTATGACAAGACGGTAAGTTAAATAAATTGTTTGTTGTATCTCTCGTTTGCTTCATTGGTAATTTAAATAAACTAAGGGGCAGGGGGTTGTAAGATCATAATATAGGATTTACTATTTCAGCCATTTATATGCCATTGGTGCTGGTAGTATTCGAACCTGCTGAAAAAGCGGCCTACTGGGGCAGGTACTGTCTGAATAAATTTTTACTCGAACATCACATTCTGAAGGCAAGAAACGGGACCTAGATATGTTTCTATGTATTGCCCTATGTTTCCAGGCAGTAAGATAATTGGCTGTGCACAAAGGAGAAAAGAAAATGCGTAAAATTGAAAGACCAAAGCAGTCTCTGGCCCTTAGTAAAACATTTGAACCATAGGGTAATTTGGAGCAGACATTATTGGTTTGTTCTTTCCAGTGCATACCAGACGCGAACAGGACACCAACATCATTGAATTTGGTAACCCTCACCAGATCTGTATAGTTGATAGTGCTATTTGTTCGTAATTTAAGTTCTTTCTGCTTGAGTTAAACACAGTGTACTTTGTTTTCTCACCATTAACAGTTAACCTAGTATTTTAAACCACTGTGAAAATCGCTAAGTTCGTCATTAATTTTACATTGTAGTTCATCTACATTATATCCTGTAAAAAATAATACAATGTCATCGTCAGCCACGTCAACGCACTCGAGTACATCTCGGCAAATGTTTCTCTGATATACGAGGTCTGTTAGAAAAGTATACGAGTTTATTTTTTTTGCGAACACCTGATGGATATGAAACAAGCGCGCTTACAGCAGTCAACCTTGAACCCTCGGGCGCATGCACGAATTTTTTCCCGCCTGCCGATATCGTCAGTCGCTGGCAAGCAGCGTTTGAGTGAGGCAGTGCGCAGTGCTCTCGTCGGTTTTTTGTTGCAAGGAAAATGGCGGAGCGAGAGGAGCAGCGTTACTACCTCAAATTTTGCCAGAAACTTGGCGATAGCCAAGTGGAAAACATTCGAAATGTTCAGACGGCTTTCCGTGATGATGCTATGAGCAGCACAGAGATTAAGAAGTGGAGCAACTGGTTTAAAGGCGGCCGCACATCCGTGGAGAGAGAGCCACGCTCCGGTCGGCCATCAACGTGCCGAAATGACCAGGTAATTGCCGAAATGAACGCTGTGGTGATGCGGGACTGTTGTGTGACTATCTTAGAAATTGCGGGAGAGGTGGACATCAGCAATGTTTCTGCACATTCCAATATCACAGAAGATTTGGCCATGGAGGGAGTGGCAGCGAAATTCGTGCCGAAGCTGCTGACAGTGGAGAAAAAGCAGCTTCGTGTTGAAGTCTCAAAGGAGATGCTGGATTCCACAAACAGTTACCCTGACTTCACCGACGCCGTAATCACTAGTGACGAGTCATGGGTGTACGGGTACGACCCGGAAACCAAATCACAGTCGTCACAGAGGACGCATTCCACGTCATCAAGACCAAAGAAGGCCCGCCAAGTGCGCAGCAATGTCAAAGTGATGCTGACTGCTTTTTTGACTCCCTCTGTGTGGCACACCACGAGTACGCACCCCACAGGATCAAAGAATGACTAAAGAGTAACAGAGATGTCCTCCATCGCCTACGTGGCGCTGTGCGGCGCAAGAGACTGGAATTGAGGTCAACAAGAAATTGGCGCATCCCTCGCGGCATTGCTCCTGCACATTCCTCGCATTTGATTCAGATTTTTCTGGCGAAAAACCAGACTCCTGTAGTTCAACAGGCTCCTTACTCTCCTGATATGTCCCCCTACGACTTCTGGCTGTTTCCTAAAATCAAGAGGCCATTGAAAGGAGCGCGATTTCAGAAAAGAAAGGACATTATGGCTGCAACTACAGCAGAGCTAAATTCCATTCCGAAAAGGGCCTTTTCGGAATACTTCCAACAATGGCAGCACCGCTGGGAGATGTATATGGAGCCCCAATGAGACTAATTTGAAGGTTATTAGGTTTCTAACGCTCCAGTTATGCCAGTTTTTTTTCTTCGGCCAAAGGTCGGATACTTTTCTAACAGACCTCGTATTGCTGCAAGAGCTTGCAGTGTGTTCTGGCAGAGATAAAGAACCCGCAAGCGTTCGTTCTTCCTCAAAGAAAAGAAAAGATAAACCTAGCACCAGTCCTGAAGGCTCATTTTTTTAATGGCAACAGCGGAAGCCCTAGGCGGGGGTGCACGTGATAATTACTAGAGAAGAAAACAACTAAGCGCCTGTCCTGTCTTTTGCTTGCTCTGGTCCTCGTTTTCTCGCGCCGTTCTATTCCATTTACGACGTCTATTCACCAACTGACTGAAACTAAAGTCTTGCAGCTAAACAGGGTACCCCTAAGAAACCATCAAAGAGATCTGAAGCCTATTGAGCTCTGAAAACCTTGCTTGAAAGCGGTGCTGTCTAAACGAAATATATCAAAGTCGAATGCCATCACAAAGTCGTAAAGACGTATCATTCGCGAAATGGGGCTCAGGTTGTAAGGAGACGCGTCGAACACGCGGATTGGTTGTAATGTCCGTCCGGACACATGGAACTTACAAAACGACGCTATATGAATACATTCATTGTGTCAATGAATGCATTTACATAGGAAACGAAGCACCAGCGCCTGCCATCGTCTCTTCAAGTTATTTAGCCCCAGAGCGCTCAGGGCATCTCTGTAATCGTCCCGGCGAGCTGGTAAGAAGTTCCGGCAAGTCATGACATTCTTGACAGGCAACTTTTGGACGCTTGCAAGCTGTAGTGTAAATTACGTCAACTTTACGAACGCTTTGCGGTAACTTGAGCAGCACTGCCAGAATTGTTCGTTTTCGGTGCCCATTGAAGGGCAGCCAAGACTGAAAGCGCTTGGTACTCCAGAAATAAATTTGCTTGCTTCGCAGCCTTTTACATAATACAAGAGAGAAAGAAACCAACCAAAACGTTCTGTGGCGCTTGCACATAGAACAAAACCAACAGTGGTAAAACGCGCAAGGTCACTCAGATACTGAGCGAGACGCACGCGTAAGCATGATGAATGGACGGACAGTAACTTGCATGAAATTCGCCTGTTCAAGCAACACCGAGGCGAAACTGCAGTTGGCCTCATTACCTCACGACAAAATGGAGCCGAAAAAAAGGAAATACAGCTGCTGCCGCCAACGGTCGCTTAATACTTTAGGTTAGTTGAGTTACTCCAGGATACACTGCCATTCAATTCGTACCGGTGATCACGGATATCGTTCATTCTGGACTCCCCGGGCTTGGTGGGAAGAGAATACTCCCATTTTCAATCGAATTTCCTCAGAAATAGAAGTGATGCCGGACCAACAACAGGAAAGCCACAGAAATAGATTCGGGCTGATAAGGAAAACGGGATGGATCTGCCCTCAGTGTTCCCCACTGTGGCCCCTATTGTGCCGTGCAGCGCGCTCACCGAGTACGTCAACCACGAACTCCCTGGACGCCGTGCCGACCTCGTTGACGGCGCTGCATCGGTAGCGACCGGCATCCTCCTGGCGCGCCGTCTCGATGACCAACTCGGAGGCCCCGGGGCGAAGCCGGCCGTCGGCACCAGAGATGCGGGATGCGCCCAGCAGCCAGCTCATCTCGGGGCTGGGCACGCCCGTTGCTGCGCAGCGGAGCACAGACTGGGAGCCGACGCGAACACGCACGACGCCCAGGGTCTCCTGGTCCTCGATAGCAGGAGGAACTGCGAGCGAGGACTGGTATGCTATATCCACACACTTCCTTGTTACACCAAGACCGCGCCTTTTATGAATCGTGCGCGTTTGCCATTCGTGCTATCGCCGGCCCCTTTTAAACAGACACGGCGCTCATTTTTTAATGCGATAGCCTTTATTGTTGTCTTCTGGCGAAAACCACCGGGTTTGTCCGTTATGGAATTATCTGATTGTTCGAGAGGGTGGTGATGTCATCAGCAAGCACAATCAAATTTTGAAAATCTGAGTACTAGAATGATCGAGTATGTTTCATTGGGATATCCAAAGGGATTATACTCGCCGGACCTGCTACTCCATCTTAAATGTAGACAATAATCCTCAGTAATCCACATTTTATACCACTAACCCTTATTAATTTACTTTATTCCGCCCACTAGTTCACGTTAATCCATGTTATGGGCTGCGCCTACTTGAAAAATTTGGGGGGTCCTGTGGAATAATTGGGAGCGGGCCAACTTACAAATCCTGCCAACGCATACGTAGTTCTCCTTGTTTAGGACGCTGGAGACGGGTGCCTCCCAAACGCCCTCCAGTGTCTCCAGCATTTAAGATTCACAAACAATTGTGTACTTAATTAACCTCTTAACCACACATCAGTGACACAAGCAGCAAGATTGCGCTTAAGGCTTTCGCCTCACCGCAGTTTAGGTCAGCAAAGTACCGCCTTGAATTTTTACAAAACGCTAAAGTGAAATTTGTTATTGGCCTGGTCAGTAAATATTTGTGGGTAATAAATTAGTGTGGCGCAAGCCAGCGCGCCCCTCTCTTGTGCATGTCACGTGCTTCGGTAACTTATTACCCTGAAAACATTAAAGTCGGCACATGCCACTCGAAATGTCTCATCGGATATTTTCCGAATGGAATGAGTTTCGTAGGTCCACCAACGCCCCCTACGGCTGCTGTACCATTGACTGGGTGTGGTGCATGAATTCGCACGGATATGTTGAAAATTTCTCTGCCCCACATGGTCTCCGCACACAGCTGCATGCAAAGCCACGTTGAAACGAAGCAGTGGTTCCGTAGGGTACTGCCTGACCCAAAAGACCGGTAACTAAGGTCGGTAGCTGCTTCCTAGGGCATGCCTTCAAGCAGATATATTTTTTAGGCTATTCGGAAGTAACCACCTTCCCGCACCTATTTCTGGTGAAAAAAGTTTCACGTTTGTTAAAAATTACCGGAACAGGCTTCTTTAAAACGGGCTGAAGACGTCCGCTAGTCTCTAGAATGTAGGTACCCGACTTCTCCTCGTGTACACTGCTCGAAGCACAGTTCATGACTCAATCAAGGTTCAATTCCTTGTTTTTTTCTCATTGCTGTTTTCTCTAATTCTTTCGACCTGTTCACATCAATGTTCTTCTCAGCAGCCTTCTCGGAACACTCAGGTAGTGGTACCGTACTCTTGACTTTGTCAACGTCGAGAATTTCCTCGTTTTTCTCGGCTGGAAAAGCATTCTCGCTATCCTAGGCTTCAATTGTAACTATCGCTGGCTTCCCAATGAGCTCTGCTAACAGAGCTGTCGATGTTTCAGGCTTAGTTTAGCCCCAAATTAAACGCAGCGGACATCAGTTTCCAAGGTAACTCAAGAATTTCTCCTGTTCTCGTCACAAAAATTATTTTATTTTTTAAATTAGCTCTACACCCTATTTCTCCCTCAGAAGGAGCCTTCCTGATCATAGAGCTTGGCAATGCCAGCTTTTGAATGTACCGGTGATTTTCTTCAAGTTTTGGATTATGGTTTATGGTTTAATGCGGTTTAACGTCCCGAAGCAACTCAGGCTATGAGAGACGCCGTAGTGAAGGGCTCCGGAAATTTCGACCACCTGGTGTTCTTTAACGTGCACTGAGATCGCCCAGTACACGAGCCTCTAAAATTTCCATGGACGTGAAACTCTAGAGGCTCGTCTACTGTGCGATGTCAGCGGAGGCGAGATTCTAGAGGCCCGTTCACTGTGCGATGTCAGTGCACGTTGAAGAGCCCTGGGTGTTCAAAATTCATGATATAACTACTTGTGGCTTTTTGAGGAATTTGCTGATTAATTCCTCAGATTTCAGATTCCTCAGAATTCAGATTAACTGAATTTTTTGTGGCATATAGTGCAAAGATTCTTGCAGAAGCTGCACAGTGCGAACCTGTATTGAAGCCCGAACCTACTAGACTCGGATAAACTGCAGAAGCTGTATGACCAACATGTGGCACCTATGCTGAGCGGTGTTGCATTAATAAAGGCAGTGAAGGTGACCTGATGTATGTCTTTTTGTAAGAATGCTATACAGTTGACAGACATCCCACGAAGCACCATTTCTGCTAAAGCTTGTGTCGCAACATGCATGATGAATGAGGCAACGGGAGACAGATTAGGAAGCCTTAAAGCAGAACCTGAGCACAATGTATTGAGCAGTGATGTACAATCCTTGCAGCTATGCGAGGTATCATCGATACCTTGGTGGTGACTCCGTTTGAAGCTGTCCAGTGCTCTTCAATTCAAGGTCGCCTGTCTCGCATTCTGCCGAGCCACGCTCACCTCTTGCACATTATGCTAGGGTGTCTGGTTGTCTGAGTCACGTTAAGTCCTGCCTCTGTGCGTGGCCATAAACACGCACAGAAAGCCACGCAGACACCACGCTCAATATTTTCAGTAGAGATATCTCAAAGCTTAGACACAATATTGCCACGTGTCCACAAGCAGCCGCTGGACGGCTGCTCTACGCAAGTCGCGTGCAGCGGCGAGTGAAAGAAGAAGATAGGTCCCAGCCTCCTCTGGGTGCTCTTGGCTTGCTCTCCGGTGCCGTCCAGGTCGACCCCCCATTAAAGCCTTTCGGTTACGAGCCTCAACGGCTACGTAACACTGGTGCAGGTGCATTTAAGATCCCATGTCCCGGACCTCTTCTCGCAGCGGTTCATCGAGTCCCGACCGACTCTCGCTGGTGTCTACGCCCGTAGATCGCAGCAGCCGCCGCATTCACGGCCTCCCCCCGAGGTCGTTCTCCTTCCCGACCACCCCGCTCAGCTTCATCCCATGGCGCAGGCGAGTTCCCCTCATCTAACCCTCCAGCAGCCCCGTGTGCCGACCAATTTCCATGGCGCTCCTGCTGAAGACGTCGACGACTGGCTAGAGCAGTTTGAACGGGTGACCAACTTTAATCAGTGGAGTTCTGCCATGAAGCTGCGCAACGTATACTTCGCGCTGCAAGACGGCGCCAAAACCTGGTACGAGAACCGGGAGACCGGTCTTCAAAGCTAGGATGCCTTCCGCCAGCAGCTGCGCGATACGTTTGCCAGCCCCGACCACCGCGATCGAGCGCGCCGCCTCCTGGAAGCCGCCTCCTGGAAAATTATGCAAAACGGCAGCTAAATGGCACTGTTATGACCCGCTTTCACCACGCTTGCCTTGGCTCCGGAAAGCCTCATTCACGAAATTAGACTACGCCTGGCAAGGCACGAGGGACCGCCAAATACGGAGAACCCCCTTGTGACCGACGCCCGGAGGTTTCCGCATCTACCCCTCCGCGGTGGCTCAGTGGTTACGGCGCTCGGCTGCTGACCCGAAAGACGCGGGTTCGATCCCGGCCGCGGCGGCCGAATTTCGATGGAGGCGAAATTCTAGAGGCCCATTACCGTGCGACGTCAGCGCACGTTAAAGAACCCTAGGTGGTCGAAATTTCCAGAGTCCTTCACTACGGCGTCCCTCATAGCCTGAGTCGCTTTGGGACGTTAAACCCCAACATACCAAACCAACCGTTTCCGCACTTGCGGAGTACGACAATGCAACAACCAGTGCGCCTTCCCAGACAAGGCAAGTCAACTACTAGCACACTCCGCGACACACAGTGGCCTGGTGGGGAAACCGGTTATACACCCCCTCTTCGGGAGCCCACCGACGAGTAAACCTGCTACAACTGTGGTTGCGCCAACCACCAACCTTGCGATGACGCCCTCCGAGCTGGCGTTCCTGAGTGCTCGAGGTGGTTTCCTTCACCGACCTATGTACGCGTGGGGTAAACGTCAGGTGGTTGCGTAAGACACTTTGCATGGCCACTGAGTGTCTTGTGCTTTGGTTAAATAAATAAATACAAACGAAAAAACTGCCCCCAGCAACAAACCTACAGACCAATCGGTTTTTGCGACAATATCCAAAGGCAGCGGCCACTACGTGCCCTGCTAATTAGCAAATAACTGAGCGAACTTGAGAAAAAACGTATTTTAGAACGCCCGACTGCTTTGTCCATCGTATTACCCCCATCAACGCCTTTTATTGTGTACCGTCTCTTTCACTGCTCCAAGGTGAAATATGATGGACATATTTGTCTTGTTGATTTTGCTGAACCTTTCTGCCTGCTCGTCATTTCTCATGCCGGGAAACCAGTGTGGACCCGGTCTACAACAGTGCCTCAGTGCCTGCGATGACAGCTGTGAGGTCGTCAATGCGCAGCAGGAACAAAAAAGAAAAAGAAAACACATGGTATTCCCAAAATAAAGCAGTACTCTCCCGACAACTTGCATAGGCTAGGCCAGAATATGTTCTGGGTCATCTGGGTCATATGTATGCTCTCCTCACAGACTGAACACGATAAACACCAGCTTTTTTTGTGCACCCCGTATACCAGAAAACTTAAACTGTAAACAAAAAATATACGCTGATTAAAAATTCGGAGCTGTTCGGATGATGAGCGATGGCTGGCTTCCTGTTGGGCTTTTGCAATTTGTGATAACCTACTTTGCCTAAACCGCAAATTTTATATATGTGTCTTTCAGGGACGGCTTCTACATACCCACGCCGTACATAAGGATTTCGCCTTCTTTCGCGGGTGGCTTCGCGCACGCCTTACGCTCGGCTTTTGCTCAGGCCGTGAACACTTAATGCATGCGACGGTCCTTACTCAGCTTGCGAGCTCTAGCTGCTCGTTTACGTCGCGCTTCCTTCGCCCGAGTTTCTGCACGATCATTCACGCAACTCTTGCAGGATTCACTGACACATCCCAACTTCGGTGCTGGGTACAGCACACCAGCGCTCCCCCCTTCGGTGGCCTCCATTTCGGAGAACTGCTTCTTGGCGCTACTCACCGTCAACGTACGCAGCTAAGGCCGACGCGCCGCTTCTCCTCTCCGTCCGTCGTATTTGTAGACAGCGCTGACTACTACCCTTAGGCCTTCGCTGTAGGAGTTAGAGCTGTTGATGATGATAGATTGTTATGGCGCAAGGGCATCTGTGGCCAAAGAGCCCCGTGGCACAATGTTTTTTTCTCTTATAGAAGGTGAGGCCAAAGATCCATTTGCCAAGCACTTCACCCTAAAGAAGCCGAGCACCAGACCAGAGAAAAGCTTGTACCCAATGGAGCTACATCTCTTAAATCGCAGTCACTTAGAGCTCGCGCAAGAACGCTGAGCTCCCTAGGAGCGAGCAGACTCACCGAGGACGACGAGTTCGAAAACCTTCTGGGCGCTGCCGGCCTCGTTGGTGGCGCGACAGACGTAGACGCCCGCGTCACGCTCGGCGATCGCAGCGGCGAAGAAGAGCTCGCGATAGCCGTCGCCCCGCTCGTCCGAGGGCCAGGAGACACCATCGCGCAGAAAGGCCACCGATGGCGCTGGAGTGCCCTCCGCGCGGCAGCTGAGCATCACCTCCTGGCCCTCCACTACGCGCACCACCTCCCGCGGAGGCCCCTGGATCTGTGGGGGCACTGCGGGGAAATGCAAGCAAAACAACATGCTCCAGTTAATCACTAATCGTCCGTGAACACCTGAAAGCTGACTTAACGTAAGCGTTGGCAGCCACAGGGTAACTCGATATGGTCTACAAGAACGGTAGAGGAACCAGCCGGAACACTTGCTTCGCCATCGCTTTGGCACGTCAAGTCCCGAAAGTGCGCGTGGGTTATGACACACGCCGCAGTAAAGAGCTTCATTTGGTCTCCTTGAGGTCCTTAAACGCGCACTGACATTGTACAACCAGGACACGCGCGTGGTTGCCTTCATCAAAAGGCGGACGCCCCTGCTAGGTCTTGCACTGGCTACCTTGGAGTCAGCGCCCGCATGCCAAAGCCACTAAGCTACCGCAGCGGGTACTCATGCAATTGAGGAATATCAGTCATGCTCATGCGGCCATTCACTTTTATTTATTGCGTCCCGGAAAGAGCTACGTTAAACGTGCGGGAGACGCCGAATCCAGTCACAGCAGGGTGGCTTCCAGAACTTTTAGGTACTCGAAAAGTGCTGTTATTCATCTCTCCTTATTGCGTCTTACGAACAACCAACAACCAACTAGTCCTTGTCATAGCACTTCTGAAACTTAATCACGTGCTGAGGCAAGAGTTTCAGTGTACAAGACTAAAGTCGTCTCCTGTGCCCTTTCTCGTCAAAGCATACGACGATGGCGTCTTAACGGGCCGCCAGCCGCCCTACCATCCGCTGCCGTAATGGGGTCTCTCCGAACCAAACTGTTTCTTAAGCAAAGAGGCGCGACCACACCCGGACAGAGAACGAGACCACAACTATTGTACGCTAAGACTTAGAAATTCCGCATGCTGTGTTGGTTACCGACGTCACGTTTTTTTCGCGTTTCCGTGGGTACAGCTGCTACGCAGTAGGAAAGAGCCGTTTTTTATGAAGGGAATGATGCAGCCTGCTGAGTCAAAGGTGACCGCCTTATGTGTTGCAAATAGGATGCAGTGATGGCGCAGAGGTAGGTCACCCGCCTCGCATGCAATAGAAGGGTCGACCTCTCCACCCTTTTCTCTCATTAAAATTCCTTTCTCTCTCTCTCTCTTTCTTAAAACCCGCACTCATGGAAGTGAGCCTTCCAATATCGTTATGAGACTACTCACGTAGGACGATGACACGGAAGCTGCGCTCCGTGCTGCCGGCTACGTTGCTGGCCAAACACTTGTAGACGCCGTCGTGGATAAGTTTGGCCACTGCCACTCGGAGCTCGTCCCGATGGGCCGAGAATGCGATGCCCAAGTGGCCGGTCGTGGCGTCCACTAGGCGGCCGTCCTTGTACCACTCGAGCTGGATGGAAATCCACAGCGCTGACATTTCAAGCAAGGGGTGCCTTTTGTGCCCCGTGGGAAGGAGATTATTTTTCTTATCTACTTTTTATTGCCCACTCTAGGGAATGTTTGTACTCCTTTTCACATTTCGCAGGAGACGCTGCCACGAAGCCTGCACAATGCCAAGCACAGTATGAAACCACAGTTAAGTTTTAGACAGCGTCAAGCCTGCTCAGACTGACTGGCTTTCTGCTCATAATATAGTTTGCACCAACTGAACTTCATTTCTAGTTCAACGGGCCCTTTCTTCAATGTTTTGTGTTCCCCAAGTGCGACAGTAGCGTTCGTCCCTGTCTGTTCCCTCTGCGTCCTTGTTGTTTTAGCGCTTCTGAAAATGTCAAATCTGCACCAACTAGCCCGATCCGCTACCCTTCCGAACTTCATTTCTAGTTCATCGGGCCCTTTCTTCAATGTTTTGTGTTCCCCAAGTGCGACAGTAGCGCTCGTCCTTGTCTGTTCCCTCTGCGTCCTTGTTGTTTTAGCGCTTCTGAAAATGTCAAATCTGCACCAACTAGCCCGATCCGCTACCCTTCTGAACTTCATTTCTAGTTCAACGGGCCCTTTCTTCAATGTTTTGTGTTCCCCAAGTGCGACAGTAGCGTTCGTCCCTGTCTGTTCCCTCTGCGTCCTTGTTGTTTTAGCGCTTCTGAAAATGTCAAATCTGCACCAACTAGCCCGATCCGCTACCCTTCCGAACTTCATTTCTAGTTCATCGGGCCCTTTCTTCAATGTTTTGTGTTCCCCAAGTGCGACAGTAGCGCTCGTCCTTGTCTGTTCCCTCTGCGTCCTTGTTGTTTTAGCGCTTCTGAAAATGTCAAATCTGCACCAACTAGCCCGATCCGCTACCCTTCTGAACTTCATTTCTAGTTCAACGGGCCCTTTCTTCAATGTTTTGTGTTCCCCAAGTGCGACAGTAGCGCTCGTCCCTGTCTGTTCCCTCTGCGTCCTTGTTGTTTTAGCGCTTCTGAAAATGTCAAATCTGCACCAACTAGCCCGATCCGCTACCCTTCTGAACTTCATTTCTAGTTCAACGGGCCCTTTCTTCAATGTTTTGTGTTCCCCAAGTGCGACAGTAGCGCTCGTCCCTGTCTGTTTCCTCTGCGTCCTTGTTGTTTTAGCGCTTCTGAAAATGTCAAATCTGCACCAACTAGCCCGATCCGCTACCCTTCTGAACTTCATTTCTAGTTCAACGGGCCCTTTCTTCAATGTTTTGTGTTCCCCAAGTGCGACAGTAGCGCTCGTCCCTGTCTGTTCCCTCTGCGTCCTTGTTGTTTTAGCGCTTCTGAAAATGTCAAATCTGCACCAACTAGCCCGATCCGCTACCCTTCTGAACTTCATTTCTAGTTCAACGGGCCCTTTCTTCAATGTTTTGTGTTCCCCAAATGCGACAGTAGCTCTTGTCCCTGTCTGTTTCCTCTACGTCCTTGTTGTTTTAGCGCTTCTGAAAATGTCAAATGTGCACCAACTAGCCCGATCCGCTACCCTTCTGAACTTCAGTTCTAGTTCAAAGGGCCCTTTCTTCAATGTTATGTGTTCCCCAAGTGCGACAGTAGCGCTCGTCCTTGTCTGTTCCCTCTGCGTCCTTGTTGTTTTAGCGCTTCTGAAAATGTCAAGTCTATTACTGAGTGAGGATAATGATGAACAACGCTTTGTTAAGGGCACAGGGTAAGCCCTATACTTCCCATGCATTTTAGGGCATGTTGAGGTACATGTTTCTCGAAAACTAATAGGTGTACCATAGTAATATATATATCATTTTGTTCCAAATTTTGCGCTCTTTTTACTAAACTAGAATAATTGAAATGTGTTGAAAATTTTATTTTTAATGAAATTTCTAACTGTAGTACATAAATTTCGGCTTTCTTTTCACATTTGAAAATTCATAACGGAAAAACTACTGAGTGAAATTGCTTAATTCTAGTTCAGTAGTTGCCAACACTTATGTAGATGGTTGCAAAAGAAAATCAGCTGTCTGTCTTGAAAGACATTGGAAATAATGGTACCTTTGTAATAAAAAACACTGTTTCGAGATAATTGAGCCTGAAGTGAAAAAAGATGTGAAAAACAATTTTTTATTCGAACAAACACATTCATAGCCATTGGTTTAATAGCCCCCTACTTCGTAGTCACTGTCGCAGTCAATGTTTAACGTTTGGGCTTGTAATTTTGCTTGCCGGGCCTCTTTTGTCAGCTGTCGTGTTGCCCGGTCCGAAAAGTACATACGCTTGTGATCAGCTTCCCTCAGCCACTCGATGGTTCTGCGCCCTGGGTTCAATCCACACACCTTCAAAACGTTGGCCCATGTGATGCTACCATCATTAAATGAAATAACAGCGTCCAGTGCTTTGAAGCCTAACAAACACGTGCTTTGTCTGAATTTCGGTGAGCTCAACCCTTCCACCGCACTGTCTACACACACAACTGTGTGTAATTGCGGCACAAATGCCGTCCATGTTCATTAAGGCATATTCGCTGCTGCTCTGTAGCACATCCTCTTCCTGGAAGCACACAGAAAATCTTGAAAGCTTCGATGTCGAGGAGCTGGCGCGTTTGGCGTTCGGCGTCTCATTAGGGCGTGGACATCCTTTTGATTTTGCACGATGAGTGTAACGATTGCCGTGAAATTCGCGCCTGCCGAAGGCGTTCTTTCCTCTAGGCATCTCCTCTTATCAACAACAACCAACACCGGCACAAAGTACAATACTCATCGGCAGGGAAAGCACTCGTACACAGCTGCATGAAAGTTGCAGAAACGTGGAAAAAACGTGCGCAGCATCTCAGGATTATCTTGGCTAAAAAAGAGAGCTGAACAATTGTTGGCAAACAATTTTTTATATGTAGCTGATTTCAGACAAGCTTTCAAATCAGGTGGTGGACTTTTTGGTTGAAAAAATTGGCGATAAACGCGGAGGATATCCGGAAAGGGGGCGTGGCCGCTGACTACTTGGTTTCGGAAAAAGCGTTTTTTATCCCGAAATATGGCTTTCTGAGGAAAGTGCGATCATGGAACATGTGCAGAAAGAATGGAACTTCTCAAATTTCAAAAGAAAAAAAAAACTATTTTTTTCTAATTTTGCCTTACCCTGTGCCCTTAATGCTTGTGGTATTTCGGTTCCTTCGTTTTTAGAAGTACTTTCGTTTTATCTTGCTTCCACTTTTGTTTAATGGAATGGGGTTTGTTTCTTCAAAAAGACTGGCGTCTGCATCGGGTCTAAAGTGGCTCCTATCCTCAGTAATATCTTTCTTTCAAGAGCTGATTCCCGTATTGAAAAGAATTTGAGTGGCCTTTAAACTAAGATTTTTAGGTTCGTCGACGATTATTTGGTTTTTGTTGACAGACATGATTTTACAAGGCGGGTAGTGGATGTGCTTAAGATTTTTAAAGAGTACGGGTGTGGACTGCAGTTCACATTTGAAACGCCCACCAATGAATTTTTGCAGTTTCTGGATCTGAAACTTTGTTTTAAGCAGGGCCACCTTTTGCTGGGTGTATTGAGCGCGGTCAGTGAAACCACTTTTAAATTTCAAGTCTAGCCATTATAAAATTGCGAAATGTGCAATCGCTGTCCCCTGCTTAGGTTCGTCATTGCAGAAGTCGTGCTTTCACTCTATGAAAGAAAGATTTTCGGAGCAGTTGGATAGGTTAAAGTTGGCGGAGTTCCCAGAGGATGTCTTGTCTCTGGATTCTACAAAGATGTTGAAAAAGTTAAAGCTGTTAATAAATCTTCTCCTCCAAGCGCACAGGGGGCAAAAAAAAAGAAAAAGGTTATTCCTTATGTGCTCCGGTTTTTGCACCAACTCAAAAATGTGGCTAACCGACATGACGTGAATGTTTTCTTTTCTGCCCCAAAAAAGTGAGCAGTATTTGTGCTCGGGTTGTTGCGCGCAGTGGCATGCGGGACAAAAAGAAGCGATGCACTGTGAAGCATGGTAACCGCCATGTTACATGTGTGAAAGGAGTTCTCATCATCATCATCAGCAGCCTTATGCAGGACAAAGACCTCTCCCATGTCTGTCCAGTCCTTTGCCAATTGCGGCCACCGTATCCCCGCAAACTCATCCGCGCACCTAAGTTTCTGCCGCCCCCTGCTACGTTTGCTTTCTCTTGGAATCCACTCCGTTACCCTTAAGGACCAGCGGTTATCTTGCCTTCGCATTACATGCCCTGCCCAAGCCCATTTCTTCCTCTTGATTTCAACTAAGATGTCATTAACCCGCGTTTGTTCCCTCACCCACACCGCCCTCTTCCGATCTCTTAACGTTACACCTATCATTTTCCTTTTCATAGCTTAAGCTGAACCCTCTTTGTTAGTCTCCACGTTTCTGCCCCATAGGTGAGTACCGGTAAAATACAGCTGTTGTTTATTTACTTTTTTCTTGAGGGATATTGGTAAACTGCCATTCATGATCTGAGAGAACCTGCCATATGCGCTCTACCCCATTCTTATTCTTCTAGTTATTCCCCTCTCATGTTCCCGATTAGCGGTCACTACATGCCCTAAGTAGACATATTCCCTTACTACTTCCAGCACCTCGCTACCAATTGCGAACTGCTGCTCCCTTGCTAGGCTGTTGAACATTACTTTGGTTTTCTTAATGTTAATTTTACCCCCACCGTTATGCTCCGCCTGTCTAACTCATTGATCATGCTTTGCAGTTCATGTCCTGAGTGGCTTAGCAAGGCAATGTCATCAGCGAATCGCAGATTACTCAGGTATTCTCCATTCTCTTCCCATTTGAGGCCCCGGAATACCTCCTGTAAGCAGGCGGTGAATAGCATTGGTGAGACGGTGTCTCCCTTTTTGACACCTTTCCGTATTGAAATTTTATTGCTGACTTTCTGGAGGACTATAGTAGCTGTGAAATCGTTATAAATACCTTCCAATACTTTCACACAACACTCCTCCACACCCTGATTCCGCAATGCCTGCATAACAGCTGAGGTTTCCACTGACTCAAATGCTTCCTCCTAATCAATGAAGCCTATATATAGGGGTAGGTTATATTCTGCGCATTTCTCTGTCACCTGATTGATAGTGGATAATGGTCTATTGTAGAGTACCCTTTACCAAAGCCTGCCTGATCCTTTGGTTGATTGATGTGTAAGGTTGCCCTGACTCTATTAGCGATTACCTTCGTAAATACCTTGTAGGCAACGGACAGTAAGCTGATCGGTTTGTAATTCTTCAAGTCTCCTTTCTGAAAGGTGAAAGGAGTGGTGTACCACATTCCTTTCTCTTGTGGGAGGACCTATATTGGTCAAACGGGCCGTTGCATAAATGTGCGACTTCAAGAGCACTTTTTGTCCCTGAAAGCCGCCCTCGTATAATCTTTTAAAGCACTGCTCTAAATGTACATGCTGCAACCGCTTGCTTGATAAAGCCGCCATCTTATTTCGCCATCCAGACAAGTTGACTACATAAATTTCCGAGGCATATCATATCCGTAAGAATGAGCAATCGTGTGTGGCTGATCCTATGGTGGTCCTGCATGAGCGAAAGTTTTTATATCTAGATACACCTTCTTGATTACGTTCTTGATGCCTGCATGAATGCTTGTTTTGTGGTTGGTGTTTTCTTTCTCTTTATATTCTGCGTTTTTATAATAAACGCGTAGTTGTGAGAAGCGCCTTGTTTTCTTGTCTACCTTGTCGTTCGTCGTGAGTACGCTAAACTTTTCGTGACTAAATAAAACGTTTGTGGGCACGTTTGGAATAGAGTTCAGATCTTGCCCAGAAAATTTAGACAAACAATTCAGCTCCCGCGACGGCCATGAGGTGCTGTATGGCGCTGGACGCGCAAAATTAGCGGTGGAAGTCTGAACGCTTGTACACACCCCTGGTTTTCTATGCTCATCTAACTAGCCGATGCAAGCGTAGAAACTGCTTTACAATCCAATTTTGCAGTGCATAGGAAGAAGAATTCATTATTATTATGCTCGCGCAGCATCTCACCGCACTATGTAGGTTACACACGATGACAGCGAAAATACCTCTAGGTTTGCTAGGGCCGATCGACAGATAGTGCCAGTTGGTGATATTCTCACTGCGTTTCATTATCAAAGAATTTAGTTCACTTCTCCGAGTATCAAATGCCACACAGTAATACACACACTACTTACAATGGGCGCCGGACTCCCGAATGATCGGCAGTCTAGGGAGAAGGCAGCGTTCTCTACCACCTGGTAGACGTCCTGTGAAACAGACGCTTCCATCTGCGGAGGAACTGCGGGGAAGAACAGCAAAGCACTTAGGAGCAGGCTCGAATTACAACTCTCGTTTTATTTGCTGAGCAAGAAAAACGCGGTGCAGGATCAATCGCGGTAAAATAAGAAAAAAGAACCGCTCACTTACGGAGCACGTGCACGCGCACAGTGTAACTGTCGCTCCCAGCTGCGTTGGTCGCATCGCAGGTGTAGTCGCCTGCGTCGGCCTCGGCCACATCGTCGATCAATAGAGAGCCGTCCTGCTGCAGTCCTTTCGTGACCGCCGAGCCGCCCTTGGTCCAACGCACTTGCGGCTGCGGGGTCCCCGATGCGAGGCAAGCGAGTGCCCTGCTAGAACCTTTCGCCACAGTCACCACGGCTCCCTCGCGCACGGTGATCTTTGGGGCATCTAGAGTAATGAAGCGGCATTCAGAATGACACCCGTGAGCGCCAACAGCTCCCGTGCCCGTCAAAGCAACGCCTCTGGTTTCAGTGCAAGCCAGACCAGCCAGCCAGAGCACTCTCCCAATACCCTTCTTCCCGCTCTCTCCCAACAGCTAGGACTCGTCCCCCTTCCACACGGCCAGTGAGTAGGGAAGAGAGCCCCTAGTCGCTACCGACATGGGCAAATACGATTTCTGCTTTAGATTGTTACTCATGCATCGGAAGATGGTAAACAAACAGTAAATGAACTTAGCTGTCCAAATCTATCCGATTCCAAAGTAATATGGCTGGCAATAAAATATATGCGGTGCTAGTTAAACACACAGGAACGCCACACTCCCAACTGAAAGAATAAAATTCGGTGCAACTTCGTCATCATCATACGCTATTATATACAGGAGCGATCATGCTCATCGTGAAACCTGTGGGAAATGACTTCATGTGCATTTGGTTTGTAACTGGTTGGTTTGTAACTGTAGGGAACTTATCAGTCTGCCCCCTTGTTGTCTCCCTCGGACACCAAATGTTCATATTATAGTCAATGAACGCAGCTTCAAATGAAGAAACCATTAAAGACTAGTCATAACTTTGTACAATGCCGATTTTGTTTTCGTAATAAAACGCATGACTAAAAAGTCAAGCCCACTGCTCTTGAGCTGCGCACTCGATGAACTCTGGAATTCGACACATTTTCTTTTTCACAGGTGCGCCTACAGGAACAGAGATCGCCCTCAGAACGTTCATAAGAGTCTCCAGGGTGCAGGAGTTTTCGTTGTGTGTGCTGGCAAAAGTATGATCAGCCAGAACCCTTCGACGAGCGGATTGAAATGCTGCAGTTCACGTCGTGAGAGACCCTCGCTCCGATAACAGCAGCGAAAGCTCGACGATGTTTTGAGCGTGGCGTAAACGTCGCCACGCGTAACGTTTTCGTTTGCGTTTACGCGTGGCGTAAACGTATATGGCTGCTCGTAGACGCAGCTGTCGTGAGTGCCTTACATACTTTAGTAATCAGAGGTTCCAAGGTTAAGCGATACTGTGTTATTTTGTTTATATACTGCCAACTTTCTCTTCGCATTCCGGGCATGCGTGATTACACGAAGAAAAATCAAGAAGTTTGCAACACAAATAAAAATCAACAAGAAACATTAGGGCGACATGTAGCCATGAAAGATTGTGGGTAATACCTATAATTTTAAAAATTAAAGCGTTTAAGCAAAACGTCCACAAAAAAGACATTCACATCGTGAACCATAGAAGCACGCCAATTGAACACACAAACAAAATAAACGAACTGATGGCACAAAGAATAACGCGCTTCGTTACAAAGATTTCGAGGCAGATACGAAGAGTTCGACCGAAGACATATTAACAATTTCTTGTTTTAAGGTCTTCTGCCCCGCTATAGTTCTGAGGAAGAACGAGAGGCAATAATTGTTAAATTTAGTCAGTGGCATCACAATTCTTTTGTATGCGCACCTCTTGTTTCCCTTCATTGATTAAATTTGACGTATGTGTCGTATATCATTTTTGTTTTATTGCTAACGATACTAAGCAACCTTTATAGACAATGTAGGCAACGCTGAAATTCCAGTGTTGAGAGGTGAGTTCGCGTTCAGAGATCAGTGACAGAAGCTCGTCTATTGTAGACATTATAAATAAATATTTTCTTTAGATTTACATGCTTTCAATGTAATTCATGTCGTTCTTTCTCTGTGGATCCCACACAGCCCCGGCAGATTCGAGCAGTGGCCTAACAGGCGTCGTGTATAGGCAGCGAGTTTAGTGGTACTGGTGCAGTGGTTCAGGCGTTCAAGCAATTATAGCCTTCTAAGCGACGCCAGAACGACATGTTAAACATGAGCAATCCTTGTTAGCTTCGTGCGAATAGCTACACGCAGATATCTGAGGTTGTGAACCCGCTCATTTACTGCATTATTGATTTTATAAGTACAAACTAACGGCTCGAACATTCGCATTACTCCGCTAATGATTCGCAGGTGACCAGCCACGCGATTACGAACATATGCAATTTTGTGTCAGGTGTTACCTGTGCGTGTTCTGCAGGAAGTAGCATGTCTTCTTCTTCGAGTCTTTATTCCCCCGCGTGTGCACGTAACCACGTACCATGCGCGCGTGTTAACAGCTTTGTCACGGGCGCTCGACACAATATACAGCACCAAGCCAAAAAAGCCGCATTTGGAAAATGGAACACTGTTCTAGCGACGCAGTCACCAAATGTGAGTAAAACCTTATATGCTCACACAAAGGAAAGAACCATAAATCTAAGTATTACTGTGACTCGGCTATTGTGTTGTGGGTTAGGGAAACAAGGTGACAAGTTCCTGTTTGCATTGTGTTTGGTGAAGTTCCGAAAGCAAAGTAAAGTTACAAAAAACAATTATTTACTTATTAGCATGCACCCAAGCGCAGCCACACGGCCACAAAAGAACAGCTATACAGCTTTCCCACAAAGATCGTAATTGAAAACGTAGTTGGCATAGCGACTGCTCTGCCAAGCGGAGGTGCCTATATTCGATCCCCAGACCAGAAGCAGTGCTTCTCCAAGTACGAAGTTTCTTTGGAAGCACTGAAGCTTTCGCACAGCTATGCTCGAGTGGAAACTAATGTGCAAATGCTCCCTTACTCCTGTTGCTACATAAGACGTTCCAGATCCCGCGAAGCGGGAACAAGTCATTGTCCTCAGTGCGCCTTGAATTCAAAGTGCACAAATTGTACTTAGCAGCAGGTTCACAGAACGAGTACTGTGGGCCGCCTAAGACACAACCTGACCCTCAAAGTTGCGCGCACGCGGCACCCGGACAAGCGAACAAAGACGCCCTAATTAAAGGTGTTTTAGACCCACTCGCATTTTATGATCATCTTCTAGACCAAAAGCCACAAAAGCGGCAGTGGTGTATGAACGGCTGCAGAATAACAGAAAGTGGAAAGGGATCTGAAGTACCAAAAATCTTTTGGAGAGTTGAGGCAGTTACTTTTGAAGCGTACAGTGCTGGCACAGTACGATGAGACCAAACCCCTAGAAGACAGTTTTGGGCGACAGGCACATTAAGCTTTTGCATCGCGTAGATTTGGTGCATCAGAGCGCAGTCATTATCATCTGGATCGATTCCTAGCGATTGGCGCGTAGCTAAAATAATACCCATATTCAAATCTGGTGACCACTCTAATCCCCTCAACTATCGTCCAATATCCTTAACTAGCTCCATATCTAAGCTAATGGAACATGTTGTTTACACTAATATTATCAGCTATATTGAGCACCACATCATATTCAAATACCAGCATGGATTTCGAAGGGGTTTTTCATGTGACACTCAACTTTCCGGCTTCACTCACGACCTCTTTTCATCAGTGGATGCAGGCAAACAAGTCGATGCGCTATTCCTTGACTTCTCTAAGGCATTTGACCGGGTCCCCCATCACAGACTTTTGCTCAAACTAACCCACTTGAACATTCATTCCGATGTTATTGCCTGGGTTAAAGCTTTTCTTGCATGTCGATCTCAGTTCATTTCTGTCAATAATCATCTTTCGTCCTCCTCACCCGTTTCGTCCGGTGTTCCCCAGGGAAGCGTTTTGGGACCTTTACTTTTTCTAATCTTCATAAATGACTTACCCGCCTGCGTATCATCCAAAATCAGATTATACGCTGATGACTGTGTTATATACCGTAGCATTTCTAACGACTCTGACCGCCAATCTTTGCAAACTGATTTAGATTCCATTAGTAACTGGTGTTCTTCTTGGTTAATGACCCTTAATTCCTCTAGCCGCCGCGGTGGCTCAGCGGTTATGGTGCTCGGCTGCTGACCCGAAAGACGCGGATTCGATCCCGGCTGCGGCGGCTGGAATTTCTTTGGAGGAGAAATTCTAGAGGCCCGTGTACTGTGCGATGTCAGTGCACGTTAAAGAACCCCAGGTGGTCGAAATTTCCGGAGCCCTTCACTACGGCGTCTCTCATAGCCTCAGTCGCTTTGGGACGTTAAACCCCATAAACCAAACCAAACCTTAATTCCTCTAAAACTAAACTTGTCTCTTTCACTCGCAAGTCTTGCCGCATTCCGACATCTTACACTCTCCTTAATAACCCGGTTGAACTTTCTACTTCCTACAAGTATTTGGGACTACACCTTCTGTCCAATTTAACATGGAATTACCATATTAGCCATATTCTTGCAGCTGCTAACCGCTCTCTGGGTCTTCTAAAACGTAACCTTAAACAAGCGCCTTTTCACCTAAAAAAACTAGCATACGTTACCTTAATACCGCCTAAAATCGAGTATGCGTCGGCCATCTGGGACCCGGATCAAGCGTACCTTATAGATGACTTGGAATCTTTGCAAAACCGTGCCGTTAGATTCATCTTTTCTGATTATTCTCGTCATACTAGCGTCACCGCACTAAAGGCTAGCGCCGAACTTGATACGTTATCACATCGCCGCAAACTATCACGCTTGACCCTTTTCCATAAACTTTACCATCATGTTCTGCTCCATAACGATTTTTTTCAATCACCTGAATCTTTTTTTCCACGTCGCGACCACCCGCTGAAAGTTAGACGCATATCATGCCACACTTCTTTTGCTAACTCTTTCGTACCACGTACTATAGTCGACTGGAATAATCTACCATCACACATCGCTTCTGGAAGGGATCTTAACAAGTTTCACGACCTTCTAACCCAAATGTCTGTTTAGCTTTACTAATTGATTGTACCACTTGCTGCATTGAGCTGTTTTATTATTTTGTTTTGTTCCTGCGATTGTTATTGCCTCTAAAACGCTATCTGTTCTTTTTTTCGTGTAAATTACAATGTATACTACAGGTTTTTGTTTGTTTCTTCTTTTGTTTTCTACATGTGCTCTTTGTATTTATGTTTTGCACCTTGGTGCTTGCTCATTCTTATTTTGCGTTGTGTGTCATTGCTCCCCCCTATGTAATACCCTCGATTGAGGGCCTTTAGGGGTTTATTGAATAAATAAATAAAATAAATAAATTACTCTCAACTTGACCGTGCAGTTCTGGCTGTGGTATTTACAGGAGAGGCAACGACGCAAAGTGACTTTTGTGACCGACGATGAGCCGCTGTTTGGCATTCTGGAGCCGCAAAAGCAGGGCAGCAGATACACTCTCCCATTCTAGCTCAATGGTGCCTGAAACTCACAGTACGTACATGCTTGTGACCTGAGGTGTTGAGCCCATAGAGTTAATACAGCCAACTCTAGAGGGAAAGCTGCCCATTGAGCCCATGCATTCCAGTGGGCAATGCATGAACGCAGCCATCACACAACGGTTTGCGTGTGTTGCCAGCTGTTTTGTCACTTTCTAAATCTGGGCAAAGAACGGAGTTGGAACCTGGCAACGTAGTTCGTGGGAAGATGGCGGTATGCAGAGTAGCTCTCGACTGCTCTAAACTGCTGTAAACAACGGCAAAATCGTCGCGTTTGGATCGTTTTCAATGGTGTGCAGTGTCGCATACCGACTGTAATTTCATATAGGTGGCTTGTGACTTCTGAATTGTTATTTGAAGGCTAGTACCGCGATTGTGACGCGCTGGAGTGTATTTCGTCTGTAGAGCGCACGGGATTTTGCATGTTGTCTGTTGTCGAGTGCAAATGCACGTCGGAAATTTGCTTTGGCCCCAAAAGGGCGAACACAATTCGCAAAGGAAACGAATGCCCAAGGTAAATGGAGCAACTGCTCTGCCTGGTTTGTTTTGAATGTTCAGCGTTTTGTTATATTAAATGTCGAAGGTTTGTTAAAGTACCGCGGGCCTCTCGCGTTTATTTTTTTATCTTTCTCCTTCGCCGAGGAAGACGGTGCCGTGTCTTTTCGGGCGCGAGACGAGCTCATAATGGGATTTTTCGTACGCAGCAACGCTCAGAGCTTCATCACGAACGAGTGAAACAAGGTGGAGGCAGAAATGCATGAAACGCCATGTACCGCCCGAGAAACCTTCGTTTCATTTCCAGCATTGTGCGCATTAAATTTTGGGTGCTTGGTTGGTTGTTGTGGTGAGTTTTTGTTATTATTTTGTTGTTTATGACTGCTTTTGCTTCTAATGTGTGACACTGCTTTTTTGCTGACATATTTTTTATTCCTCTGTTTGGTTTCAAAACCTATTTATGAGAAGCTAGTGCCGCAAGTACTTTATACGCACGGGATAAGAAGGGTCCTGCGATTACATGTATGCTGTCTTGTTTACATGCCGATTTACGGCCACTGGCTGTGTTCGGAGCAATAATGCGCTGTCAGATGCTTGAGCTGAGGATCATAAGTGTGCCTCTTTTCCGTAAAATAAACAGTTGGTAGACTGACCATGTCCTTCTTGTGCCGTTGTCGTTGCGCGGCCGTTCATTTCAACAATGTTACCTTAATTACCGCATGCATTAGTGATGAAAATCGTAATAAAACGCATTTAAGCAAGAACACCTGCATCCTTTATAAGTATCGCCAATGTGTTCTCTGTCAAGCAGATTGAGGCAATGGCGTTAAGAAAGTCTAATGCCGTGAAAAAGTAAGCCGCTGCAAGGTTCATTCGCTTGGTGTCAACCGCCTTTAAAGAGAGTTCCAAGAGCGGGAGATTTTCATTCACACGCTTTACAGTACACAGTTGTCGTGAAATGTGCATATGTATCTCTTCCCACGTTTACTCGGAAATGATGCAAAGTGCCCGATCCTTTTGGAGCTTTTGCCACGCATCAACGCACCAAGGTGGCATCGCGGTGAACGAGAGCGCGAGTGACTCCTTGTCGTATGCAGCTCCTTGAATTAAGTGCCTTGAAATCAAGTTCGAAAGCAGAAGTTTAAAACCGAAACTCCGAGAGCGTTTATTCAGTTCACTTGTGAACATGTTTGCAATCGTCCGATATTAAAAGAAATGACCACAATCAGTATGCTAAAGATTGCAAAATGTGTTTAAAACATTGAAAATACGCGTAAAAGTGACTTATAATTATTATCTCTGCCGCAGTTTTCCGAATTCAAACTCAAACTTCACCTATCCTTGACTCTGCGAGAAAAAACTATGCTGGCCACAATAGTGTGTTGTAAGATGGCGTTCAAGATGGCGACCTACATGCGTGGACCGCTTTGCGAGCTACGCTTTACCCCCCTGGTTGAGCAGGGAAGCGACATCAGAGCGCAGATACCCTCAGTATCTTGCCCCGATGACCAAACAGTACAGAGGAACCCTACGCTCCTGGAAACATTCTGGCAACCAGTTTAAGGCCAAAGTTCCACAAGCTGCTCTACTACGAATAACTTAACTTAGCATAGTGATGAGTTTATTTTTAATAGCTACTTTTTAAAGACGCGGTATTGCTCAAGACTTTGAAATTACCGAACAAGATGCGTGCACCACAATTTTTTGTCCACTTTTTCGTTGTCGCGTGGATAGCTTCTTCAACTTGAAATTGCGTTTGTAAGCATGAGATAAAAAGTAAAAGGAACACTTGAACATCATGAAACCTTACAAGTAGCATAGAAGCAATCTTGGCGCATGTTACTGCGCACTGTGTGAACTAAAACAGGCAGCCCTAAAAATAATCTCGTCATGCATCATTCAAAAAGCTTTTGTTCTGTGTGGAAACCGTTTAAGTGCGTATACTAAACGGCTTTTAAAAAGTTTTGGGTTCTTTTTTAGCCATTCTTTCGCGGTCTACTTTTTTACCTCATCGTTATAGGTAGCTGCCGCCTTTGACGTCATGAACGGTAGCTGGCAAGCGACGTCACTGGCTGGTTCATTCATAAAACGCCATGATCACCAGAGACAAACAGCTCGAAAAGAAAGGGATGGGAAAAGAGCCGGTACAAAATAAGACCATGGGGCGGCCCTGTGCGCCTTACCGACGTACTGGAGTGCCGGTCTTCGTACGTCGCTTCCCGCCGCATTGGACGCAATGCAGGCCAGTTCCTGGAGCTCGTCTCCTTCCCTGGCGTCGTGAAGGGTCACCGTGGAGCCGTTCACGTCCACGCGGTGTCTCAGGGGCGGCGGAACGCTCCATCTCACCGATGGCGTCGGACTGCCCTCCTTGGCCTCGCACGTTACGCGAACGAGGTCGCCGGTGCGGAAGCGCACTTCGGCCGGGGAAAGACGCAGCTGGGGGGCCACTGATGCCACTGCAGAGTCCCACAAGTGGACCGCTACTGCAGACAGCAAAACTCTTCGATGCACCAACTCTAACAACGGCGAGGGTGCGAAGCCTCCGACCGCTGACTACCGGCTTTAATTATCGAGTGGCTTCCGGTTTGAGAGCCTTATTCTTGCCCGAGAGTAGGTGCAGGGCATTGCTAGAATATTTAAACTAGAAAAATAAATGAAACGCTCATATTAATATTTTCATGTCGCAGTGATAACAAGCGCGGATAAAGGTGGACAAAACATTCTGCACAAAAACCGATAATTGTACCAACTCTGGGAAGCCGGTGGTATTTCCAACGCCAAACAGAATGTCAGTATCGCGTGGCGCTGCTTGTAACTAAATCATAGCTTTAATCAGTTCAGCTAGTCTGCATTTTGTGCCTAAATAAAGGATGTCCAAAGAGTAAACAGGCTTGTTGCTTTTCTCCTCATACTTCATTTTAAAACTAGAGGCATTTCTAAATATCAGACGTGGCTTCCAGCCCACGGACAAGTATCATTGGACACACTAAATTTTACGATTACAGTGGTTTCCAGAGCTTGTTTGTCAGCTCAAAACCATTCAGCCACAGAAAGAAATGTACATTATCTGCAAAATTGAGCAAACTACAGCGGTTATGGTGAATCGTATGTCTGAGTCTGAGCACTGCATTTATTTCGCTAATTAGAGCATCCTCCTCACTCGCCTTTTATTTCCAGCGATACGGGAGAGCTGGAAACTCCGATGTCGTTCGAAGCGCTGCACAAATACGTCCCTTCGTCTTCAGGTGACACCCTGCTGATGTGGAGGGGAAACTGGAAGCTTCCACTGCAGAAAATTGGGAATAAAAAGTTTCTCCATGTAAAAAAAAAAAAAATGTTTCCTATCGCCAGTGGCGATGCAGCATTCATGTTTGAAATTTTCAACGACGCTTCAAGCATTTTCAGGCTCTTTTTTGTATAGAAGAGAACCTTAAATGGCTCGTTTTCGCCAACTAGAACAACTGAGCTGCATCAACCTCCAAGAAAAGTTCCAACTGAAAATTTTTTGCCCGGCCTACATGCAGTGGCACTACATCACATAGTTTATCAAAAAACTTTCGATGCAATCACAATCAATTGCGTCTTCAAACATTAAAACTTATAAAACGCTCTTTTCGTAATTATTCATGACCGTGTAAGGTATAAGTCAAGAGCATCTTCGCACAGGGCTGACGCAACTTTACGCGTGGTTTTCAACCCGTGACTACAGGCTGGAGCAACAGTCTGGGGGCAAGTACAGTTGGTTTCCCACTCGAAGGGAAGGGAAGGGCAAAATGGAGCTCCCGTCATCAGTAATGAAGAAATACTGCCCAGTACGTTTTTGCTCTAAAGCGCCATCCTGTTTAAATTCTGCATAGCATGGTTCTAACGACCATTCGGCCCCTTTGGAGCGGTTTCCTAGTGAGATGATCCTCCTGAGATTACTGCGACACTTCTAACTGCGAGCTGCACAGAAAACCAGTTAATACTGTTTCTTTAGTCGGGAAATGTTATTATAAACACGTTAGGAAAAAGCGCCGTAGTTTGGTATGGTTTGTTTTGCGGGTTTTAACGTCCCCAAAGCGACTCCGGATAATTTCTACCCCCTGGGCTTCTTAAATACGCACTGACATCGCACAGTACAGAGGACACCAGTTGTATGTGCGTCTACTAACCGCGATGCGAGTGCCAGCCAGGTGTGTGTGTGTGCGCGCGCGCGCGTGCGTGCGTGCGTGTGCGTGTGCGTGTGTGCGTGTGCGTGTGCGTGTGTGTGTGTGTGTGTGTGTGTGTGTGCGTGCGTGCGTGTGCGTGTGCGTGTGTGCGTGTGCGTGTGCGTGTGCGTGCGTGTGTGTGTGTGTGTGTGTGTGTGTGTGTGTGTGTGTGTGTGTGTGTGTGTGTGTGTGTGTGTGTGTGTGTGTGTGTGTGTGTGTGTGTGTGTGTGTGTGTCAGCAGGCCAGGGCCACGTCACCACCGGCCGACCTCTCAACCTTTTCCTCATTAAAATTCCTTTCTCTCTACGCCTCCATGCAATTGTGACCGCCGCAGCCGGGATCAAACCGGGTAGCAGCCGACCACCACAACCACTAAAGCATCGCTGCGACCTGCCCGTAGGTTCGGGACGCAAATTATTGTAGCGTGCTTCATTATTTAAGCATACAATTTCTGATGAAGAATGGAAAAAATCACGAAATAGTAGCGAGTATGAAACTTGCATACCCTCATTACGTCATTCATTTATGTTGACGGCAACAAAATTATACCAATGGTTACAGCAGCTGAGGTAAAAAATTAATTGCGTCACTTTTCCGCCTCATAATGTTTTAGTCGGTCACACAAAGGCAATCTTGAAATACTTACCAGCGATGCTTTCGAACGTCTAAATGCCTAATGACACAATTTAATGAAGTTCGCAGTTCGACTGGCTACCCTATCGTTCTTTTCAACATCTATCGCATCGATTTCCTGTACAATCCCAAATTCCTTTTAAAAACCATTCAGCAGTTTTTGTCGCATTATTGCACGAGTTCTGGATGATACCTGACTGCTACTTATGAAGCGGAAACGCACCAGTGGCCCCCAATAAAAGCCAAATGCACTAATTGTTTCTGCCACTGTCTCGGCTTTAAAGGGATGGAGGCACAAAATTTTTGATTGGCATATTATTTGTTTCAAACGTTGCGTATTGCCCCACGACGCGTGATATAGGCTGCGGAATTCATATATGCGCGCTAAATAATCATTGCATTATTTATATTGAGCGATTTTGGTCTTGGTTTCTGAGCACTGAGGTGTGCTAGACGTCGCTTTCAGGTTGTGTTGTGTTGTGTTCAGTTCTGTTGTGTTGGGTTTAATGGCACATAGGCAACTCAGGCCATCATGCGCCAAACTCAAGGTAATGGAAAAGTTTTCTGTGGCTATTAATGAAAACATGGAATGTCATCGGTGGTGCAAAGTGGTCACTATCAGGGAAAACTGGTCACATGGGCCTCAAAATATGTGACGCACAGATTACTGCGTCCTCTTCTCACGTACACATGCTGTTCATTGCAGCGCCTTTCAAAATCATGAGCCGGCAAACTTGGTCGGTACTGCGACATGCTGAGAAACGCCACGCCAGCGAGGGACGACACCGAGTCCTGAAGCCCAGCGGCTCGCTTCGACTTGTTTACGCAGTGCGATAACACTGCAATAATCGCCGGAGAATGCGAGCGCCAGCCTGAGGAACGCTTCAGAGCCAGGTTGTTGACACCGCATAGGACCTGCGCTTCTGACTCGTTGTAACTGCTTATTCCGATGTGTCCAGTGATTGAATTTAAATTGGTTTATCTAGCAGCATATCTGCCGCCTGCGAGGGGGGGGATGGGGGGGGGGTAGGGGCTGGAGGGCTCGAGCGCCCCCTCCCCCCAAAAAAAAATCTTTCTCGGAACGTTTCCCGGAATCTTTCCCGGAACCCGCTCTTCGCCAAGCCCACGGATTTGCGGGAGAGGGGCACACGTCTACGGGACGGCCACAACGAGACTGTCCAGACGTCGATCTGCGACAGTGCCCGGGGAATAATTTGGTGTTTATTGGTTCTGACTCTCTCGTGCATTGGTAATTCCTGTTAAACCTGTGCTTGTAATAGAGGCTGTTTACTTGCAGGCTTTAAATCGTTTTTGAGAACCTTTTGTATTAGTGCTACTTCCTCTGTACGGTCTTTTGCTGTATAAACTTCTTCTTTTTCCTTGTTAACACTGACTCCCGCCCTTTCTCTGGCTTGAACCGGCGAAAGCAGGGCGAAAAGGGAGAACTCATCAAGGGGTGAGCGATAACGGACAGGAAAGAGCCATGTACTGTACATTGTTTACCAGGTACAAAAGTTCGCACCGCTCGGGCCTGACTGTTCAGGCAGGCTCAGTTAGAATTATACTACGTGCGAGCGACCGTTGGTAGTATTTGCAATAATATGCTATAGATATAAAGCTGCGTGCGTGTCCGTGTTCTCTCGCCAACTAGGCCGCCGCACTACGACTGCAGTTTCGCCGCACTCGCCATCTCCGACAAAACTCAACGTAAATCACATTCGGACCGTATTCCTGGCATGTTGCCCCTCTTTTTGGTAGACAACTAAGTTGCCACATTCTTTACTGCCCCTTACAGCAAAGCCGCGTGTGTTCTCACGCGAACTGAAGTCCCTATTGGGCCGCCGCGGTGGCTCAGCGGTTACGGTGCTCGGCTGCTGACCCGAAAGACGCGGGTTCGATCCCGGCCGCGGCGGCTGGAATTTCTTTGGAGGAGAAATTCTAGAGGCCCGTGTACTGTGCGATGTCAGTGCACGTTAAAGAACCCCAGGTGGTCGAAATTTCCGGAGCCTTCCACTACGGCGTCTCTCATAGCCTCAGTCGCTTTGGGACGTTAAACCCCATAAACCAAACCAAACCAAGTCCCTATTGAGAACTAGGCCGCTGCCCTACGACTGCAATTTGCCCGCCCTCACCGTCTGCGGCAAAACACAACGCAGATCACATTCGAGCGCATTACTGGCACGTTTCCCCTCTTCTCATAAAAGCTCATTTGCTACATTTTATACTGCCCCTTACAGCAAAGCCGCGGCTCCGCAAAGTCCGCCGTTCCAGTGCATACACCCGCGTCGCCGGAGCGCCTTAGGAAGAACATGGCGGACGACGCGAGCCACAGGGGAAACGGCGTTAGGAGAGGAGGGACAAGGACAAGGTTTCCCTCTGCGCTGTTCTCCTCTTCTGCGCTCGCACGGAGCGCGGGAGATTCAAACATCGCGCTTTCAATCGGTGATTGCGCCACTGTTCTAGCCAAAATCGAAAAAGTAGCTTCACAGACGTAATCACCAACGACACTACTTGAGATCCCTAGAAGGTTAGCAGATTCAAAAATCGGCCCAGTATCCCTTTAAGGACTCCGTGTCGCAGAAAAGCCGGTGTCGTCGGCGGCGTTGGTCGTGAGCGAAAAATCCCAGAAGCATTAACAAAACCAAGTGGGAAATTGGTTGAGTTAGGGAATTGAACCAGGGCCTCCGGATTGCGAGACAAGCACGCTAACCACTCCGCCACGCCAGCTCGATGGTTTTGAATGAATAAAGGCGCGTCTAGTGAATACGGTGTTGTCTTAGAAGGGTGCTTTAGAGATATGTACTGTCGCGATCACAATATTGCGGGGCGTGAGAATGCGTGGCAAAACTCCGTCCTGCGCCACCTAACGACGCATTCCCACTCGTTCTTTCTTCGCAGGCACCTCTGTACCCTCACTCCTATGTTTCGCACGGCGGACTAAGATCGGAACCGGCGCCAGGTGCCGCTTCGATATCCGGCTAGCGTATACCCCAGCCGCTGAGAAGTGCAAAACAGATTGTTGCCGCCTTTCGCGGAGCAGTGACATTGCGTAAAGTTGAGGCGACCCGCAGTGGCGTGTTATTTCTTTCCGTGCGTTAGCACTATGAGTGACACTTCCCCAAAACGGTAACTTGTGAAGCCTCCATCACCTCCGCAGATCAACTACAACCTGTAAGCACCGTCGACACCAGGTTCACGGGGCATTAGCTTCGCAGAGTGCTGGAAACGCGTGACACACCTGAGGGAATTGTTGCTAAGCACTGTTATACATTTCCTTTTTCCGTTTCACGTAACCGCATTTTTCGTTGAGGGCTTGGTATACCAACGCTCTTCGCGACCATAAGCAGTTGGTCATCCCGGCATTCGGAGCCTTGTGGCCCGTTCGTTTACGCTTGCGCATTGAAAATTGATGGTCACGCCTGCGAGGAGCCCGAGAATAAACAGAAAACATAATTGCACGCTCCCTCTTCGTTACCAACAGTCGCTTCGACGCGAAAGACGACACGAGATCTGCTTCACCCCTCAGCGGCTTAGGCAGATGCTTGCCAGATATCAATGCGGCACCTGACGCCAGTTCTGAGTCACGTACGACGTGCGTAATGTAGGAGTGACGGTGCAGAGATGCCTGCAAGGGGCGAAAGAGCGAGGGTGTGCTGTTAGGTGGCGCAGAACGCAGTTCTGCCATGCTTTCTCACGTCCCGCAATACTGTGATCATGACAGTACTGCGGTGTATATTAGCGACTATGAGCATGAAAATTACAGAAGTCGCAGTTAAGAAAGTAGCGAAGTACGTCTTCGCTACTTTTCCTCTTCGTCTGGCGCTTACGTAACGCCATCAGGCAGCGCCCACTAAAACCACTCCCTCCTCCTCCTCGCAATATATGCCACTGGCCCAACAGATAGCGCGGGATGGCAGCGCCTCCCGCTCATCTCCTTCGGGCGCAGTGGGGCCATGCGGGGACGCAGGAATCAGGGGGTGAGCGGCGAACAACGCAGCGCACATCCAATGCGTGTTCACCACGAAGCTTGCGACTTGCTGCCCGTTCGTTGGGCGCGGAAGCTATACTGGCGTGCGTGGCATCGGGTATGTCGAGAACGATGTGCCGACGAACTACGACTGAATGTTAAGTAGAGAATGCCCAATTCCGCATAAATGGGCATTTATTCAATAACGCTATTGCGTGATGCACTTATGCGTCTCCTCGAAATTTTAAACTAAATGTTGGAAATAATAGCTCATCCGGTCACTCAGAAATGAGGTTCGTGAAGCAGGGCCCTATGCCGTGATCATATGATCATAAACGAAAAAGCGGACATATCTGCCAAGGAGCAAGTGTCGATAAGCTTTCGTTGTGTTGAAAAAACTTCGAAACATGAGATTTTCTGTGGATTTTATAACACTGCTAACACCAGAACAACCTGTCTTTTTGGTCTCCTTAACGACGTCCTCTATCTTTTTAATCTGAGCATTGGCAAATGTTGTGGGCAATGGTATCATGGCGCTAGAAACATGAGAGTGCAGCAGGGTGGGCTGCAAGCCCTAACACAGCAGGAGGAGCCGCGCGCACTGTACGTACACTGACTTGCGCATATTCTGAACGTAGTGCTGAAGGATATGTATTAGAAAACAGAAAGATCACGCGATTTCCCGGGAATGTTATCAGAAATGATCAACTTTGTTACCTGCCCCCCGAAACGATCAAATCTGTTCGAGGCATTTCAGGAAGAAGAAAGCGTAAACTTGCGAAAGTTTTTTCAAACGAGGTGGACGCGCAGGGCCACTTCATTGAGGTCGGTCGTTCAGAAATACAGGCACCTCATCTCGTTTCTTCATAACGGAACGACGCCCGAGCCATAGCCAGCGGATTCTTAAAACCGCTGTTAAAATTCGACGCATACTTCATGCTAAAGCTCCTGACACTCGTATTTTCGCGATTAGACACAGTAAATAAGGCGTTGCAGAAGGCAGCATTGAGGTTTGTTCAAGCAGAAAAAATGACCAAGGCTGTCAGAGAGAGTCTCAGTGAACTCAGAAACCAAGGATTTTGCCCTTCTTGGAACGAGGCTCAAGCAGAGGCGCGTGAATTGGAACAGCATGTTAAAGAAATAGAAGCTTCTGCGCCAAGGCAAAGCAAGGCTCCCCTAAGACATGACGACGGATCTCTACCTCACGTGTTTACTTCGTTAAGGCCGAGTCACACTGCGGAAACAGTCCCCCAACCCGTCCGACAAAACAGTGTTTGCGTCGGGTTGGCGATCCTGTCACACCGCGTCAACACGAACAGAGGGTAAACATGTCGCTGTCTCCCGCCAGCCTGTGTTGCCCACATGTGCGCCGCTTGTTCACAAACTCTCTGTCACACCGGAAAAACCACCTCAATCGCGTTCCCCGGCGCTTCTCTGCCTTCGCTCGCGGGCTCTCCTCCGTGCGTGTGCACAACCGCGGACACTGGAGACACCTTGCGCTGTCGTAGCTACTGGCGGTTTTGCAGAATATCGGACGAACTATCAACGTGCGCGGTGACTGAGGTGCAGCCTTGCTCGATTCTGACTCGGTCGACCAGCCGCCACCGCAGAGAAACCGCGCTGGATGATCGACTGGCTGAGAAGGGCGCCTGAGAAAGGCGTTTTCGAAAACTTCATGCGAAAGAATTAAACACGGACTACATGCGTCTACTTTCTGTGCCCTGTGTCTACTTCTACACATTTTGTGCTTTGCGCTGCTGTTCCACAATGCATTATCAACCCTGCCGGTCACTACAAATCACGCCACAATCTCGGCAGATTCATCGAGTTTGTTCCACGCTCTGAGAGTACTAAAAAAAGATATAATTGTACGCGTCATTCTTGCAATCAAATTGGAACCCAGTAAAGTTATTCTGATTTTTATCTCAAAGAAAAAAATGCAGCACTGCTTTCTTCTTCATCTCAAGTTCAAAAATAGCAGGACAGGTAACTGGTAACTCGCGCTCACCTGTGAAATACAGTCCCAACTAGCGATCTCTTGAAACACAGATTTCTTCAGATCACACCGTTGATATTTTGGGTCTGATATATCCCATGGAAAACGCCTCTCTTCAATCATCGCGATCAGGTCACTTTCCTGGCGGCACGAGTACGACGGCAGCATGTTCACGCGAGCAACTGGCACGCTCGTATGCCGGCTCCTGCTCGGGTGGTTCTCGCGCACAAACCCGTCAAGAAACTTCTGGAACTCGCAGCCGAGGCAGTCCCTGGAACAGGACATTCCTTTTGGCTCCCTACAGAACCGAGTTCGTCAGAAGTGTACGCTTGCTCACAAGAATGCGACGGGGATCGAACGTGCTTCTCCACGGCGGCCGCACCTGCCAGCCGACGGTGGCCAGGGCAACCTTCCCGTCTGTATGCACCCGCCTGCAAGACCCCGTACCGCAGCAGACAGCATTACCACGAAAGGAAGCGTTCTTTTTTGCACTTTGCAAACGAAGTTTCCAAGCACGAAAGGCACAAAAGCGGTGAATCACCGCAAAGTGCTTGGTTTGTTCGTGCGGTGTCGCCAGGAAATTCGCCCGGCCGGCGAACAGCGCCAACCGTGTCCACGAACGCTGTTTGTTTGTTGTTCCGGTTCCCGGAAGCTGTCATACGAGGAAACACCCCAGCAACCTGTCTCGTTTCCCTGCCATTCGTGCAGTGTGACAAGAAGTTGTGGGACAAGTTGGTTGGGCGACTTGTTGACGGCTTGCTTGCGAACATGTTTGGTTCATGTCGTTGTTGTGTTTCCGCAGTGTGACTCGGGCCTTAGAGGACATGTACCTTAAAGGGAATATGCAGTAAATTAATTGGGATTACTTAAAGCAGAAGAGAGATAGGCAATCCATCACTTGTCACCCCAGCGCAAGAATTTTTGAGCTAGCATCAATAACAACGAAGTTATAGGCGATTAAAAATCACGCTCCTCCTCTCCCCCCTCAACTCGTACGTGCGGGGCACCATAAAAAAATAAAGAAAACAGCTCCGGGACTGCGCTCCGCCCATGAATACGTCATTTGCTGACGTTCGGTTTACGACTTCCGGTTGTCGCACCCGCGAGGAGCAGCGTGCGTCGGCAGCGTCTCTCCGGTCTCTGCGCTTTCTTGGATTGCGGCGCGCGTCGGGTTACTTTGCTAGTTAGCAGAATGAACCCAGACCTCGAGGCGCGATTGCTCGCTGTTACGGCCGCGATGGGCATCGAGCCCTATGCATTCACGTCGAACGAGCGCTGGGTTATAGTAGTAAGAGTCAGGTGCGAAGTGTCGACCGCAAACGCGGAGTCTTCGGCGGGCGTGCGACGCTGGCAGTCCGATGCGCTCCATCCAGGCTGCTCGCTCACGCACGTCTCTAGGAATAACATGCCTGAGTTCAACACATCGCCAGTCACTGGGTTTGCAGCCGACGGCGCAGCAAGGCGTATTCATCTTGGGCAGCCGAAAAAGGCACTGCGAGTGGCTCCCGAACTCGCGACAGAAACAGGCGGCAGAGGTAAATTAAAACCATATGCGCGAAGACAATGCCCTGGCTCCCGCTTGCCCGAGGGGGTCGCGCGGCGGCTCGAGCAGACGATTTTCACCGCTACCGGAAGTGTGCCCGTGACGTCGTAGCTACCGCGGCTCGAGTGAATGACAGCGTGGGGTGGCCTGCCGACGTCATGGGACTAGTGACGTCTGTTTTCCCGATTTTGGTTTCAAAATGGGTCCCTCCGAAGACACCAAACAGCCCGCGAATTTTAAAAAACACGATTTTTAAAAATTCATAATAAATTGCCGGCTCAGTTCCGAAGACTCATACTTGGTGCGAATGCTTCTGAGCATCACTTCTAACATTTACAAGCGGCTTTTAATTCTTTGCATAGTCCCTTTAAGCGGTTCTACGACGTGGTGGACATGGTACATTCCTCGCTAAACGACATGCGTCCACCCGATATGTGGCAGCCCATGGCAGGGACTGAGCAGTTTTTGACAGGAAATTGTTATAGCACGCACCTGTTGAAATACTACGGGCAAGATCTTGAGTCTTCTTCACCGTAGTATGGTCGCAGATATTGCAAGTGAGCGCAATTCACCCTTGAAGACATTTCAGGACATCGTTGAGAAGCTTTCTGGCGATAACGGTGAGCAGCAGCGAGATCTTTTGCGCGAGGTGTGATTGTGCAGATTATAAAGGGTACTGAACGAAATATTTGGAGCTACTTTTTTCCATGTAAACAAGATCTTCACTGCTAAAATTGATAAATGCGACAAGTATTCTAGCGAAAAAAGGCGAATAGCTTGTTTTTTTTTTCGATTTATGGCCGTATCGTTGCACCTGGCGGCCGCCTGTGGAAGCTGCGACTAGAAGTCATGACCCCCGCGCGCCCACTGTTCCTGGAGGAGCACGATATAATTATACGAAGAACGCCTAAGGAAATTGGACGCAAGCAGGCGGGCACCTGAGGTATTTAAATACATACACAGAAAGAGCGTTGACTCACAATGGCGGAAAAGGTTTGGTTTGGTTTATTGGGGTTTAACGTCCCAAAGCAACTGAGGCTATGAGAGACGCCGTAGTGAAGGGCTCCGGAAATTTCGACCACCTGGGGTTCTTTAACGTGCACTGACATCGCACAGCACACGGGCCTCTAGAATTTCGCCTTCAAGAAATTCAGCCGCCGCGGCAGGGATCGAACCCGCGTCTTTCGGGTCAGCAGCCGAGCGCCGTAACCACTGAGCCACCGCGGCGGGGCGGCGGAAAAGGACTAGGAAACTAACAAGAACTATGCAGGACACAAGGACGGAGAAGTAATGAGCTTGAAACGACAGGTAAAAAATGCAGAAGGTAAAAACTGGATTAGTTTAATGGGGAAGCAGCAGAGTGTAGAACTATGCCAAAATTTGAAAAGCAGACCAAGTGGAATCGCTCTGTGATAACTCAAGAGGCAGTGCCCTATTCTTCGAAGATAAATCAGGGTGTCTTAGAACCCGCAGCTACAACACAAATATAACCAAATGATAACACATGTCCAGTGTACGGTAAATCTCTAGAGACATTTAAAAACATTCTCGAATGTGGTACTATCCATCCGGCTTTTGATGCTGCCATAGTCACTCTCCCTGAGGCGCTAAGTAGGACGCCCCAAGCTTGGCGTCCTACTTAACAAACCACCTTATCACATGTTTACTGAGGAAGCGAGGGAGCCATAGGTAACGACAATTCCGTTTGATAAAGTATGGGGTGTCAAAGCAGGATCTTGTTCTCTCCATCCCAGCATAACCCGACTTTAACCACGTTCTGACAAGTAGGGGCCGCGAAAGCGATCAATAATTACCGCAATCGTCACGTGCACTCCATCTCTTACTTACTAGTTTAGTTGGTAGAGACGAAATAAATCGATAAACTGCAAAAGCCAGAGTAGAAAATTAGATAATAGTGGCAGGAATTACTTGATTCTCCTTATTGCGGTAACCCACGCTTTTCGCCTTTCACTCTTGTACCGCTTGACCGCGGAACCGCAATAGTTACACAGGCGAATTTCTTCCTTTATGGTTACGTGCGTGTTCCAGCAGCCCACGACGTAATACTTCCTACCTCCATTTTGATTCCGCGGGACAGCTTCTGTCATCGCAATACAACCGCATCGAGCACCACGTCTTTCGAACGAGCACACGAAGCTAGCAGCGCGGCTGCTCCGGCGCGTCCCAACTTTTCTCCGTTCGCCGATAGCGAAGAAGCACGGCGTTGGCGTCGCGCCACTAGTTGAGTTCGCTTCTTGTTCCCTGCTAACAGCCGTAGCATCTTACGAATATTTCGGCGTCCCTCTAACCTCAAGGCTAATTTGCAGGTATAAGTCACATGTATCACTGCGCCCGCGAAATGGGACACGCGGATATCTGCAACGTGGTTTTTACTTAGCACCGGCACCTCTCAAGCTTCCTCTGCGTAAATCTCTAGTCCACTCCAAATCAGAATAAGCTAAGTATGGGACCCCCTCACTAACTCTCTCCTTGACACCCTTGAAGCAGTACACATGCGCGCAGCATGTTTTATCGCGCTCAACTGTGCCCATTAGTCAAGTTTCATACGAATGCAAAACATGTTGTCAATAAGCTGTCTTCTTCTGCGGGCAAGAGTATCGCGCATATTTCCCTTTTTTATTTATAACCTGAATTCCATTCTTAAGGACACAGTGATCACTCCACTAATATATATTTTCCACCCCATGGATCTCGTACGCGTAGTGGGCATTACTCGGTGCCATAAAACGTCCTGTATCAATTGTTCAACCCAAAGATGTCATCGTCAGTGAAAACACCACCAGGTGTTGCACTTGCCAATCACATTGATGAATTTAAGAAAACGTTATCCATATATATTACTATTTGCCGTAGGCTCTGTCCAAATAGGTTTAATTACTTGCATTTCTTTCCTTGTAACCCAGCTCTTCTATATGTATAGCCTTCTGCATTGTACGTATATTTGTAGTAAAAGTAAGGCTGTTATTCTTTTTTCATATTTTGGGTTTTTGTTTGCAATTTTCTAGTTTTTTCTGTGAATTTTCCTTCACAGTATTTCAATTTTGTTCTAACTTAATCAAGTTTTTCGAATTCTCGACAGATGTCGTTCCAGTTATTTTTTCTTTCCTTTGGTCAAATTGGTGCGTAGAAATGGTTTGTTTCCTTCCTGTATACGGTATTTCCTTCTGTATCAATTTTTTTGTATTTTGTGCATCACTACCCTCACTAATATACTATGGGTTGTGAGGATATCTTAAATTAAGTAATTACAGGCCCTGCCTGCGTGGTCTTTACAGTGCCGCCTTCGTCTTTTGCCACCAGGTGAGCGGGAGGGTACTACGGGGGGGTTCAACCTGCTCAGAATGTTCCCAGTGCCCCGCTGTCGTTGTCGCAGAAATTTCGCGAGCAGAGTAAATTTTCACAGGTTCTTTATCTTCCTTGCACCAGAGGTGCCCCGCGCCAGAGGCGGTTTGTTCCAACTGGAAGACTGAAGCTTATTTCTTCGCACCGGGGGTGCCCCGTCAGAGACGGTCTCTCAATGAGTAGAGATGCAGGGATAAAGGGAATACTTATGTACAGTTTATGTACAGCTATTTACAATAGATACAAGTTCAGGCACTAGAGACAAATTGAACGGCGAAAAGATACACAACAACAAAAAGGTGGAACTGGCTAACACTAGGGGAGGCCCCTACTCGGCATAGCCGAAGATGCATAGCATCTCACCTTAGCCCAGAACCCCGCTTCCGGCTCCGGGGCCCAGTTTTAAAGCCCTAAAGGCCCGGCCCACATTCCGTAGCTTCCAATAATGTTGCGGTCTTAACATCATTGGTTCATACAGGGCATGGCCAGCCCTCCAGCTTCCGTAAGGTAGAGTACTCTCTCCACCACAAAATAAAAACAAACACAAATAGACATTCGTGCCAGCACGTGCGCGAATCGGTACTGCGGGGCGGGGGGGACACCCGTACTTCTTGGCGCGTTCGCGAGCGGCCGCGTTCCAAATAGGAGACGCTTCGCTTTGAGCGCCACCAGCCGCGTTCCGATGACCCCCGCGAACGCTACCGATCCCTTACACGCCCTTCCCAAGATTGTACAAAGGGCCCAAATGGCACTTTTAGAATTACAAACAAAAGGGATCGGTGTCTGACACGAAACCACCCTTCGGGTGACATAACATAAACAAAACGTACACACTCAAATGCGCGTTTCACACCTTTAAATCCAGCGCATTGACCGAAGTCCAAGCTGTCGCGCTGCGACCAGTTGCACCAACAAAACCAAAAACAAAAAAATGCACACGGGCACCAACACAACATTACGCAAAATGCACACTTAAATACACACAGTGGCATGCCTGCCGTGCGCCGTAACACAGCGTCCAAGTTGGTGCGTTGCACCCAGTTCACCAGCATGCACACCGTGGTCCTGCTCGGGAATGATCACACACACAGACACTCGCAACTTGAGCGTTCAGTAGCAGTCGCACGACGTCCGTAAGCGGCCACGTGAGCCTCCTTAGTCGCACCGAGCGTCCCTGTGTCCATTCGAGCCACCACGTGTTGTCAGTAACACAATTAACGCCTAAACGGTAACTCACTCATTAGGCTGGCGCCACAACGGGGCGTGAACTGAAAAGACGGTGCCCTCCAGGATCGAAAACGTTGTGGTACTCGATGGGCCCAAATCCCTGATCACGCGACGCCCTTGAGGGCACGCTCTCTTCGGCGCACCAATAGGAGACGCGTGCTGCGTAAGGAGCATAGCCCCTGTCCAGTGTAATCATATCAGTGCGGCCGCTTCTGCCACACGGGATTTGGCGTACTGCAGCACGGAACGTACTGCTCCACGCGCTGACTTTCCACGTGAAGGCCACACACCTCCCTCCAGCTACTCTTCCTCGCTTGGAGCCATTTGTACCTTTACTGCACGGGCAAACCTTCAAATTGCCGCTCCGTGCTTGATCGGCGCTTGCCGGCTTCGTGGTATAGTCTGAGGTTGCATGCGCTCCCTGGCAGTTGCTTGACCCTAATTTGCCTTGTGGCAAGTCGCCACGCATCTCCTTGTCCTCGAAGGACCTGGTGGGACACACGTCGGGTGCGTTCAGCAACTGCGCGGCGCTCGGTCCTGTCGGCCCATCAGGCCAACCTTCGTTCTTTGCCTCGGATGGAAGGTTCCTGGCATCAATAGCGCTACGGGACACTTTATGCCCTATGCCCGACACGGTGTGCCGCTGCGGCAACGCCAGACTTCCTCCTTTCACCCGCTCGCCGATCTGGCGTCTGTCTTCACTGACCGTTTCCTGCTGAACGAAAAGCTCTTTTTCGTAGCTTGCTTGAGACCGAGTTTTTATTCCTGAACTCGCGCCCTCGTCCCTGGTGTCATTAGGGGTTGAGCTAACCTGTGCAGCTGGATCGTCGGAGTGCGCGCTCACCGCCTCTGATACCGCGACGCTGCGTTCCGTCACGATATTTTCTTCAACTGCGATTCCAGCTTCGCAGAAATCTGACTCACTTTGTACTTCTGCCTGGCTGTTTTCTTGGCCTGTGCTTGACAAGCATAAGGCTTTACCTTCCAGCACAGGTGGCCTCTCCTCTCGGGACTCGGTGTAGTTGTCCCTCGCTAGTTCACTAGCTCTCCTAGACTCCTTGAGCTCAGCGAGCTACAGCGCTAGCTGCTGGCGCTTTGCTTCTAATACCTCCAAGACGCACTTAACGTCCTGAGGTTTTTCCTCGCACAGCGGCGCCTTTCCTTCATTCACTTTTGCAAGCTCAGCCTGAAAGTACGCTAAGTGCGCCTTCGCTAATTCCACTTGGTACCTCACATCGAGTGAGGGCCGGCTTGGATAACTCTCCATACCGCCTTTCGTACCCCTCAGCTGTCCTACCGGCTCGAACACAGGGACGTGAACAATGCGACCAAGGAAACTCACGGTTTCGATGCGTCGATCCGCATTGCCAGCTCCTTGGCGTCGGAGTCCACCGCCACTTTCCCCGGACGCTGCGATGAGCTGTCGCACGCCGCTGGTTCGCCGCCGATGACCGTCAAGTTATCGACGCGCTGCTTTTCTGGACCGTATGCAGTCCCGCGTCGCTGGACTACTGGCGTGGTCCTTGCATCCTTGTCGCCGTCTCTCCGCAGCTTCTTTCTAGAACGCTGCTGTTGCCTGATCGTCGCCTTTCTCCCTGCGTTCAATCTTCTTCCTGCGCCGTCTTCCGATGGCCGCAGGATCCTAGTCGACTGCGCCAGTAAATTTCAGGTTCTTCTACTCTCCTTGCACCAGGGGTGCCCCGCCAGAGGCGGTTTGTTCCAACTGGAAGACTGAAGCTTATTTCTTCGCACCGGGGGTGCCCCGTCAGAGACGGTCTCTCAATGAGTAGAGATGCAGGGATAAAGGGAATACTTATGTACAGTTTATGTACAGCTATTTACAATAGATACAAGTTCAGGCACTAGAGACAAATTGAACAGCGAAAAGATACACAACAACAAAAAGGTGGAACTGGCTAACACTAGGGGAGGCCCCCTACTCGGCATAGCCGAAGATGCATAGCATCTCACCTTAGCCCAGAACCCCGCTTCCGGCTCCGGGGCCCAGTTTTAAAGCCCTAAAGGCCCGGCCCACATTCCGTAGCTTCCAATAATGTTGCGGTCTTAACATCATTGGTTCATACAGGGCATGGCCAGCCCTCCAGCTTCCGTAAGGTAGAGCACTCTCTCCACCACAAAATAAAAACAAACACAAATAGACATTTGTGCCAGCACGTGCGCGAATCGGTACTGCGGGGCGGGGTGGACACCCGTACTTCTTGGCGCGTTCGCGAGCGGCCGCGTTCCAAATAGGAGACGCTTCGCTTTGAGCGCCCCCAGCCGCGTTCCGATGACCCCCACGAACGCTACCGATCCCTTACAAGCAGTATGTTAGTTCTGTGGCGTTTTACAGGAGGTCCGATATGGAACGAGAAACGCTGCACACTAATCCGACGCAGCGGGTTTCGATGGCTCACCGCAGCCGTTGCGGCCCCGCCAGCGTGGAGCCGTCGCGCTGCCAGTGTGCCACCGCCGGCAGCAGCGACCGGATGGAGCAGCGGAGAGTGGCGTTCCCTCCTGCGGCGACGAGCAGCCTTTGTCGGGTTACCACTTCCGGGACATCTGGGAGAGAAACGGGACTGAGTTGGTCATGCTTCTCGCACGTGCAGCTGTACTCCGGTCACACTGTTCCCAATGCTCACGAGCACTGGTTACGTACTAGTCCTCATGAGCTCATCGCCATTCCTGCTTGTGGCATCTTTAAACCAAATTTGAGTACAGACAAGTTGAGGGCCATAACTGAGAGCTCTAGGAGTTATTCTCTCCTGGCGGGAAGTTTTTGCCTGCCCATGCGTTACGGGCGACCCCTTGGGTGTCAGTTCACGTGCACCAACATCGTACAGCACATGGGTGTCTCATGCATTTTCACCCGTATGTTGCGCATGTAGGGGCATGTAGCTGTAGGTGAGGTCAGGATGCGAACCCGCAGCCCTGTGCTGAGCAGCCCAACACAAAGTCACTGAGCCAGCACTTCCAGTATAATAGGCGCTCTTTCAGGCGCAATTATTGCCGAAGCTTTAAAAACATTCATTTAATTTCAAAGGAATTCATGATACACATGTTGCTTCGCAGCAGCATAAAAGAGAAATCTTGAATGCAAAGAATTCCTTGAGATGGCATTTGAAAGTCTTGAATGAATGTATACTTAATTCCCAATTCAACCAAGACTGTCCCCTAAGCAACTGCACCTCTTTTTGCTGTTACCTTTCCTGGTTAACATTTAGCGTTCTCTGTAAGAACTACCACTGCCGGCCCTATCGGTGGCAGCTCTGCCGTCGTGAAACGCTTCGTGAAGCTGGGCTTTCAGGAAAAGGCAATAATTAACATCAATTTCACGAAGTGCCACATAACCTTTCGAGAATTTTAATCTCTTAGGGCCTGAGTGATACGAGCGTAGGGGTTCCGCAGCGAAACGTTAGTCACACGTACGACCAACTGTCACTGCGTAACACATTAGCCAATATGTTTCGTCACAATTAGGTTTTACTGGAGCGCTTGACGCAGCTACTGGAAGCAGTGAACACCTTACAAGTGTTGCACAAAAAGCATGCCGGAGTCACCAACGTCAGCACAAAATGCCTCAACTATAAAATATTTTTTTCACGTACTTTGTTGCTAATATTCAGTAATACATATCGATCCTTAGCAGGGAGAATTTCTCGGCTTTCATTCTCATTAGTGTTCTACTGCGTTAGAAGGCAGAGGCGACCAGCTATATTTGCACGGAACTGACATGCACACAGGAAGAGCATTGGAGGAAGTGGCTCCTCTAATAAGCATGCGAGAAGGGAGGCGAACATTTCGCTATATTCTCTTCTACTAGGTAACACAAGAATGGGAAGGCGGTATCAAGAACTCTCCCTTCCTCCCCTTCTTATAGGGAGATAGTGTACGCCACAGCGGGATAGCTTGACCTCTCAAAAGGCTATTGCGCTGCTGTTCTGCGAACGCTGTCCAGTTGTATGCTACAGCCTTTTAGAAACCTGAACAAAGACCATAACGGAAAGGTATAGAAAATGGGTGAATTGGTCATTAAAAGCCTGCGGAAGCCGTGACAAATACCACTAGGACAAAAATTACGCATGATCCCAATGCATCGATGACAAAGAATACCTCAGACCCTCACTCTATGACGTGAATGGCGTTGGGTCTCTGACCATCCGTGCAGCAGACGGAGAATGAAGTTTTATTTTATGGCGACTTAAGGAGACAAAGGTTCATGTCAGTAATCTTCCTGAAATAAAAATTGCGTGTAGTTGCAGTCCAAATTAAAGCCTAATATGCGTCACTAAAGGGACTTTGATGAAGCAGCGCAAACAGACAACGGAGAAATAGAAGGCGAAGTTTTTTTTTGCGCTAGATCATCAAACTTCATAGAAGACCAGCTAGCCCAACAGCAAGTTTAATGGAATGCACAGCAAAATATACAAAGCGATAAATTATGTACTAAGCAGCAACCTCAGATGAACAGTGTAAACACATCTCAGCGATGCAAAGTCGAAAGCGTTTTCATATTTTTTTTTTTGCTAATGTGCGAATGAACCAGCACGTGGTTACTCACTCAGCAAAAAAGCTATCTTCCCTCTTCGTGTCTTCAGAAATGGCACCCCCCTTAAGCCAACATCAGCATCACGCGTTCGTTAGGCGCTATTTGACTTCCGATAGTTAGCCATTCCAACCAGCCATCAATCTTTGCTGCACCTCGTTACATCACCATCCATCACCGTCATCTGTCAAACTAATTCTTTATAAAACACTTGTTCGCTCTAAACTCGAATATGCCTAATCAGTATGGTACCCACATACCGACGGATTAACCAATGCCCTTGAAGAAGTCCAAAATCGCTCCGCACGTTTTATTCTCGGTGACTATGGTCGTTTATCAAGCGTAACACTCATGAAGGACACTTTATCATTAGCACCCTTGTCGCTGCGCAGAAAAAATTCCCGTTTGTGCCTTTTCTTCAAAATTTACCACACCAATCCAATTCTAAAAAAATGCACTGATCACGTCACCCACATATGTATCGTCGCGCATCGATAATCCGTGCAAAGTAGGTATCCACATCCCCCACTTCCGCACTTCATCCTATCAGTATTCATTCATTCCTAAAACAGCAACAGAGTGGAATCATCTGCCTGCCGCGTTAGTGCTTACAAACAGTGTCGAAGTTTTAAAGAAAAACTTATCCTTACATTACAAAGCACAGAAGTTTTTTGTTCTAACTCCTTTAGTTTGAAAGATTTTAGTTATATTGTTGTGTGTTTTATGTAGTTTCATATTGTGTTCTACTTTCTTCTCCATTTTTAACGACCAACATTAACGAGTGTTGCCACTTATTAGCTATGTTTCTCATACAATGACAGTGCTTTCTGTTTAGTTTTTAGATTGTTACCCCCCGTTACCGTCTGCTTTTCAGACGAGCCCCGGGAATAATCCCCTGTTCACGCCTGTATTCAGTTTTGCCTGTCTTTTTGTATGTGTCGTTTTTTCATTATTGTTTTCCCGCTTTCCCGAAATACAGTACCATAACATTAGCCTCTGTTAATTTTTTGTGTCTGTTAAATTCTTGTCGAACTGTTTGTTACGTATGTTTTACTGTTTTTTTTTTCACTGCATCACTCCCCCTCTGTAATGCCCTCTGGGCCAAGAGGCTAACTTGAAATAAATAAATTAATTAATTAAAAACTCATAAAATGAATTCTGCACTGTATGAGTTTTCAGAGGTAGCAGGGACTTTATCCACAATCCTAATAATAGCAGAACCACGTCTTTTCTTTCAACCTTTCAACGGGAACGCGTGACACAAGCTTTTCATTAGAAGACAGTATACGTGTTTCACCTGGAGGTTCAGCCCTGAGTGCTGTGGGTGTCAGCCGGTTGACAGGGTAGCCTGCTTTGTCCGTGCCAACCACCTGAAAGGGGAGTAAAAGGAAATGTCGTCAGATATGGTGCGACGATTGGTTAATGCAGCTTAACTCACATAAATACAAACGCTTGTACTTTCACCGCCGCCGTAACCCGCTTGATTTTCCCCACGTAATAGCCAATGTCCCTTTTCAGTCCGTCCTATCAATCAATTATTTAGGTGACACTTTATGTAGTGAGTTGTCCGGACCTCGCACATTACTAATGGCATTACGTCTGCTAATAAAGCACTTGGATTTTTACGCCGGCATCTCCGCCATGGCCCTCAGGATGTAAAATTAATAGCTTATCAATCTCTTCTAAGACATAAGTTGGAATATGCATCGTCCATTTGGAACCCGCGTCACGCCTAGTCCATTAATGCACTTGAATCCCTTCAAAAACAGAGCAGCCGGATTTACTCACTCATCAAATGCATACGACGTCAGCATATCATCACTGAAACAGAATCCGGTTTATTAAACCTTTCAGTCCGTCGCCATATTGTCCACCTTTGCTTATTTCACAGACTTTTTCATAGTTCACATGGCTGCGCAGCCTACATTGTCCCACCAGCTGCATAACCCGCCGCACACGTAATCTATTTCAAGTTTCCCGTACACGTGCCCACAGTGTCACTTTTGCCACTTTATTTTTTTTTTGTCCGTGCTGCTGCAGAGTGGAACGACCTATCCAACGAAATGGCTGCCATCACGTCCTCATCCGCGTTCCCCGAAAATGTGGCAAATCACCTTTGGTTGTATGAAAACTTGGTCATCCCAATGTTTGTTCCCACCCCTTATGTAACACCCGCTCTCGGGTCTTTAAGGAAATAAAATGAAATGAATTTTCGACAGCAATGCTGAAATGTTTAATTAACATCAAATTAGAGTTCTCAATAGACGCTGTATTTTGCCTTCAATCTTTTGAAAAAAACTTCCGTCATGAGCAAAAAACTTCTTTCCAAGCTCACTGTTCTAAACTCTACGCTGTTTTTTTCTCGGTCGCTCTTATCTACCTCAATTTGCCAAGATCCTGATTTTAGACCTATTGAGAAATATTTCGCGGGGGAGGAGCGATCTAGAGCATCGGCGATTCGTGGGAGAGAGTACATGTTTTTTTTTATTAATTTTGCTTAGGCGGGGCAAATCCACACAAAACCTCAGTGTGCCATCTTTTTATTTTTACGAGAGCGACAAGTGCCGCCCACGGCCTACGGACGAGCTGAATAACGCTGTCACGAATCATCTCGTTGATAGCAGCGCGTTCAGTGGGAGAAACATGATAAGGTGACTGTCGATGAGGGGCACCGTGTCATCCGTAATAATGCGCTGTTTGGCTAAGCGTGTTGCGCCAACACGCGAGAAGCTGAGAAGGTAGCCCCATAGCGCTAGAGATGATCTCGCACTTGTCTTCTCTGCAGTGGGTATTGCGCAGGGTTAATGACGAGCTGTAAATCGGTGGTGGGCCTCTTCGGTTCGGTCGATGACACAGTGAGAACCGTAGCGTGTGTAATATCAGTGATTTCGGTAATGTAAGGCACGACAGTCCCACTGCGCATATGATGGTGCTCACCGCCAAAATTCGCCAGCTGTACTTCTGGTTTGTCGCCTGCTAGGCGAACAGCCCATCTGCCGATACAAGGCTCCGTCCGAAAAGCAGGATCTGTTTCGTTTCCAAGACGCCTTTAAAGTTTCGCAGGGTCTTCGCAGCGACCGCCGTCATAACAGTCGAACGGGGTGGGATGTCGATGCAATCAAAAATATAGACTGCCGTCGGTAGCTCAAAAGCGCTGTGAATCACGTGCTCCTTCGAGAAGGTCCCTTACTTGGATTGTGTGTCGATAACTGCGCCATTTTCATTTAAGAAATCCATGCCATGGATGGCGTCGTAGCAACACTGCTCAAGTACGACGAAGGTTGCCAAGGGCGTTTCTTCCTGGACCGTTACCCTGGACGTGCATGTGCCAGTCGAAGAGATCAAGTTGCCTCTGGCGGTTCAAAGTTGGGGGCCCATCCAAGGCGTAGTCACCTCTTTCATAGTTGCGACGAATGGCCTATTGAACTGAGAACAGAACAGTCGGCAGCGGTGTCCACGAGCGCTGGTACGTCGGTTCCGCCGTTTGAAATCTGCAGATCGGCGGTTTCAGCTGTCGGGGGCAGAAACGGCGCGGGTTTCGGTCACGGCTGCGGTGAGGCACTAATTCGTTTCGTTGGGTTGGAGAAATGGCGCGTCAAAGCGGTGTACCAGGGTCGTTAATGTGGATGCGTAGGGGAATCGCGTGGTTGCAGCGGTGAGGGATCTTGAACATTTCGTCGACGAGCAACCTCCCCACCCAAAGTTGGCCCTTCTAGAGTTCCCGGTGGGGGCTAGGCTACCATCCCCGCGTGAGACCAGCGTATGAACGTCGCGGAGAGAAGAAATGTCGGGAGGACGGTGACCGGGAATACTGTTATGGCGCATTGAACGCAGCTGCCAAGTAATCGTCAATCTCCGGGCGTCGTTGACCACGCTGTGGTCGTGGCGCGTCGGTACTTCACCCCAGCAGATCCATTCGTCAGTAAAGGCGATTGCGGTACAGGTTACCTTCTTTACCGCAGTGGTAGCACAGAGGGCGACGATCGGCTACGCCAGGCGTCGCTTTCGCGTGGGCTCACCCGAGGAGGTCGAGCAGGGGATGCTGGGCAAATGTAGGCGGGGGCCTCCTGGTGTTGACTTGGAGGTTGGCCAGTACGATGAACGGCTGCGGTGCATGTCCTTTCCTGTGGCAGTCTTGGTTGGAGAGGTTCGGGTGGCGTAAGCGCCTGCTGGACCTCTACAAAAAATAAGTAAGAAAGGAACGACACCTGCTGCAGCTGGGTCGCCTTAAAGAGTTTCTGGAGCTCCTCGCGTACTACGGCCCGTGTGGTCTCACGGAGCATGTCAGTCCTACCACCTTCGACGGCGGTGACAGCCATCAGGGAGTAAGGACGCTCGCAATGGTTGCATCGCATCTCGAGCGTGTTCTCAATGGTAGTGGCCTCGGATACGAATTCTGCCATGGTTTTGAAGGGGGGAGGGTGCTTCACACTAGGCCTGCGAAGATTGGCTCTGTGATGACCCTCATAAGAAAACCGAGTTTTCTCTCCGCGGGCATGCTGGGATCAGCCCGATGGAATAACTTCGTCATGACCTCGCAGTGAACGAGGACGCTCTCGTTTGGGAGCTGAACTCGCGTCTGCTGGAGCAGCGCGGCTCGTTACTTTCGGAGCATGGGGGTGAGAGCTGGCAAGACTAGGCTTTGAAGTTATTCCGCGTTGTTATTGCGGTCTCGTCGATTTCAAACCAAATACGAGAGGTACCGTCTAGCGAAAAAAAAAAACACCTGTTGTAGCTTCGAATCGTCAGTCCACCTGTTGTATTGAGAGCAGCGCTCAAATTTGTCCAGCCAGTCCTCCTGGTCTTCGTCTGGGAATCCTTGGAAGGCCGATAGTTCCCGCGGCTGCTGCAACACGAAGGACGGCGAAGTGGTGGCAGCGTTCATGCTAAAGGGGGTTGAGTAGTGGCAGAAGATGGTGCTGATATCTCACTGCACTTTTCATCCTTTGCAACTTTCTCGACCACGTGTCCCCACGGTTACTTTTGCAGCCTCATTTTTCCCCCTTACCATTGTGGACTGGAATGACCTTCCCAGAGACATTGCAGCCATCACGTGCTCCGCGACCTTAGCTGACAATCTTCATGCTCATTTGTCACCGTGTTAACATGTGCGCCCATGAATATTGTACCCACACCTTATGTAATGTCCCTCACCGGGCCTTTAAGCAAAATAAATGAAATGAAATGGAGCAGTTGGTTATGCCTTCGCGGTATCTGGAAATTAGAGGGGCCAGAACATCGCTAAGACCTTCGAACCGTCGGCTTCCCTGGTTGGTAGGCGTAACCTCGATGGTAGTAGATCAAGGAGGTCTGGAGTTTCGGCTTGCTGGTGGAGTCCGCACCATGGGGTGCTACCCGGCCTCTCCACTAGATGCACAGAATCAGGAAGGACCAGAAGACGAGATTCGACGCAACCGCATAGCTTGGTAAGGCGAACGGCTGAACGTCAGGTGTCCAGCCGTTTACTACGGCTTCCTCGGCTCGGGGAGACGCGCGTTTGAGAACAGCGCAGAGCAAAGACGAGGAATGCACCGTGTTATTACGCCTCAGCTGATGCGTGGGTACTGAGTCGTCTCCTCGCGGACGAAAAACCGGGGACGGGGCATCACTGTTGCCGATATTTTTCTGGCGTAGGCATTACAAACAGCGAGAAAATGCCAAAGCCGACTTTTCCTCTTGAGGGGAGTAAAACGCTTAAAAGTATGGACATAATATTTGAAATACCCCTCTACCTTTAGGGAAAGCGTTGATTCGTTCTGCGTCTTTTTCGATTGGAGCGGATGGAGCCAACAAATATTCCTTAACCGAGCTGGCGTGACATGTAGTGTGCAACGGCTAAATAAAACCGTGGAGCTCATGGAAACACTTTCAGTTGAAAATTAAATAATAGCAAAAAGACATATTTTATGCGTCCTTTCGACATGTGCCTTATTTAAATAGTGCAAATATTTATTCATGCAAATTAGTGTGGCCACATAAAGCTGTGAGTGGTTAGATGGATTTACGGAGCGCATGCGCCGAACAGAGACAAAGTTCATGGAGTTAAAAAACAACACAAAAAATATCCGCAGAAAAACAGGCCGAATCTCCACTGCCTGGTTTTCTTTTTTAGGGTTCCAGTAGGCGAAACATGTATAATATTATAAATCTTGAAGCCTCGGCTTGAGGAGAGCGGCTAAGTGTGTGCAAGAAACGCAAAATTACGAAGCACCCAAAGTAGATGAGTTTTCATGTCGAAAGGCTCGTCAATGATGACTCAGAGCTTTATTTCTCAGTAGGAAATAAGATTTCTGTAAACATGAGGCTGTGTGAGCTGTTCAAAATTTTCCCGCGAGCGCTCAGACACCGTTTTAGTTGTTCTGATGACACCTGCTCCTTTCCCTTGAGGGCTACGCTATTGTAGCAACAAGTAAATAATTGACATCTACGGTGGTTATGAGCCTTGAATTCCTTCTGACTGCAATAGTTTTAAATCGGCAGTGAAATCAAGTTCTTTGGATCGAAATTCGCTTCGATGGCTCCTTAGGAAACGTTGCAGGTATAAGCATCTCATCCCATTCCGGCCGTTGTGTCTCCTGCAAGATGAGCTTCATTTTTTTTCACAGCACATCTGCCTTTCATTATTAAAGTTGGTTGGTTGGTTTATGGGGTTTAACGTCCCAAAGCGACTCAGGCTATGAGAGACGCCGTAGTGGAGTCATTATTAAAGTGCCCCTTGGATTCCAGCAATAATATTACAGCGCGTTAACCTCGACGCTCCTGTTTAAGTAATCTTCACACATAACAATTTTCATTGTCCTATAAGACATCTGTCCTCGTTCTTCTGGTTGCGTCCCGCGCTACTGCACTTACGGAAAAACGCGTGTCGATACTACCGGACATTGGATTATTCAAATAAAAATTACTTGCGGTCTATATCTGCAAATAGCGGCCACCGGCATCGAACAATTAGTGTCTAGGGCAACAAAAATTTTCTCGACAGCAAAACCATTTACTAAACGTGCACTTTCACTTACGGTTAGGCTTCAACTAAAAGTCGATGTGTTCCGGTGACATCAATATCAGAGTATTTGAGAAGACATTGAAAAGGAGGAAGGGAAACGTTTATTTTTATTCCCTTGTCCCAAATGCAGAATTCTCTTAAGAGTTAGTTCCAGACTATATACAGGGTGTCCCAGCTAACTTGAACCAAGATTTTTAAAAAAACTAAGCGTTCTTCTGAACTGAAATGCGTGGATGTTGTTGTTAGGGTTTATGTAAAGTTACAGCACTATTTTTTCGGTCGTCCTGTTTTAATAATTGGTCGAGATAAAATAATTAACTTTTTAAATATAGCTTGAAACGTTCAGGCGTCAATAGGAAAGTTGTGGAGATCGAAAAATATTGTCCAACCCAGGCACTTCCAAAGAGATAGACTTAGCGTGGCGGTTCTTATTCGGGAAAAACGAAAGTCCGCGGACTTTAAAAAATACCCCGTGACAGCGCGCTCCGTGCGCCCGAATGCTCCGCAATTACACCGCTCTCATCCGTGCTTTGTAACAACCATCCCTCGCTTCGCGCCTTTCGTGCATGCCCAAGACAGGGCTTCGCGTTGTGCTTGGTTCCAAGATAAGCGTCAGTGGGTACGGGCGGCAGTTGAAAGAAAGCACGGCTCCCGTTTCTAGGAGAGGGCTGAGTCGGGCTGGTTGGTTCACGTTGAATGGTACGGCAAAACAGCGCTGACGGACGTGACGGACGGGACGGGACGGGATGTGTTTGTCTCTTCTTCCGTCCCGTCCGTCAGCGCTGTTTTGCCGTACCATTCTCCCGTTTCTGCGGCGATAATTGCGCTGTCACGTTAGCAGAATGCATGCGGAGGAACGATGACAATCTCATGAGTTTGAATTCGGGAGCAATATTCCAACAAGCCACAGACGCATATACCAAGCCTGATAACGTCGTGTGAATTACGCTGAAGAGTAGGAGCCGCGCTTTCTTTCATTTGCCGCCCGAACCCCCTGGCGCTTACCTTGGAACCAAGCGCCACGTGCAGCCCTGTCTTGAGCAGCATGAAAGGTGCGAAGCGAGTCAAAGCACGTTTGAGAGCGCTGTAATCGCGGCGCATCCGGGCTCACGGAGCGCGCTGCCACGTGGTATTGTTTAAACTCCGCGGGCTTTCGTTTGCCCCGATGAAAAACGGCCACACTAATTCTATCTCGTTGGAAGTGCCCGGGTTGGACAATGTTTGTGGAGCTCCACAACTTACCTATTGACGCCTGAACGTTTCAAGCGATATTTAAAAAGTTTATTGATTTGTCTCGACTAATTATTCAAATAGGAGGAGCGAGAAAATGGTAATGTAGCTTTAGATAAATCCTAAAAATATCCACGCAATTTCAGTTCTGAGGATCGCTTAGTTTTTTTATAAATCTTGGTCCAAGTTAGCTGGGACACCCGGTATAGCTTCTCAACCGGTAATAATTCCTTTTGCAGAAGTTTCGCCGCTTAGTGCAGCTAATCAAGTCTGACAAACCGGCCGCGGAGCACTTATTTTTTCACCGAACTTTGTCCTTTGCCACACTTTTCAGACCAGTGATTGACCTCTGCACTTCACACCTCTTTTTTTTTCCTAAGCCGCGCCCGCATTCGCCCAGGAATTCGGCTTGGTTTCACTTTGTGAAATTTTTTTCAAACAACCTTTGGACATAACTGACAGGTCCCTGCCAGGGTAGGCGGAATTTTTGTGCTGAATACACACACAAGGTTGCAATACCTGCTCGAAAAGTTAGATGGGGTTATTCTAGGTTCATCTGCTTTACTGGCGTAATTTGGGGTCAACCTTGCCAGGATTTATTGCTTGTTACCTATGCTGGGTTGCGGCCTCATTTCCTTTCGTCTGGGAAGGCAATTGGCTGTTGGCAGGCATGTTTTTCAGAGGACCTCAACCAGAGGTAAGAAAGTGAAGTAAGGCGCCCTCGCGGCCAGAAATGAACCTGCCTTGAGGAAGAAGAAATCGTCGGGAGGAACAAACGAAGTGCTAGCGTTGTAGAGCGTCCCTCTGCGAGACACCGGATTGAGGGCCAGCTTGGCTAATTGGTCACCGCTGACGCTGACGAGGTGCAGCTCCCTGAGCACGGTGCTGCTGCTCCCGTTCACCAGGACATACGCCGGGCTGCCTGATGAGGAATGCGAGGAACAGTGACGGCATAGGACGTTAAAAGAACACTGAGGACAAAATGAAATTGGCCTGCATCGTTAGTCTGCCACATGCCATAGCATCGATCATTTGGCAGCCGAGATAGCGGCAAGCCCTAACTATTTTTGCTCTTCACGCAGGTTAATTCATTCCCATTGATCACTTCTTGTACCTTTTCTGCCGCACCACTGCTGCCCATACCAGACCTTTAACTGTTAAATGCCCACCAACGTGGAATTGGAACGTGGTGGAAGCTTACTTAATCGACACCCTAGAAGCTATTCAAAACCGTGCAGCCCGCTTTATTTCATCCGACTATGACACCCAATCTAGCGTTACAAATATAAAATTGTCTCTCGACATAGAGCCTCTGGTGCACAGGCGGAAAATTGCCCGTTTGTCACTTCGGGACTCTATTTTGCCTCCGCCCCTCAGAACTTCGCGCCGTCTCTTCAACTCCATGAGCATTCTACGCGTGCATGGCTTCACTAACGGATTTAACAAATCTTTTCTACCTGTTGTCATCGAAGAATGGAATTCATTACCCGAGTTCATTGTCATCGAACGAGATCCATGTAAGTTCCGCCAATTGCTGCTGTTGCACTTAAAAACCTGATGGTGATTATTCTTCTCTTTGTGTTTAACGACCGTTTCTCTCTGTGATGGGTTCGTGCACATTTTTTCTTTATATCCTGCCAGTATATGTATATGGCACTGATTGTGACCTGTTGGACTACTGTGATGTAACGCCCCCCCCCCCCCCCCCCCCCCTATGTAATGCCCCACCACCCAAGTGTCTTTAAGGGTCAATAAACGATGATGATGATGATGATGATGAATTGGAAAACGATGCAGATGAGCTGAAAAAAGAAGTGTCCGGATTGCGGCGCAGCCTCGCTATGTTCAATGAACTCTACGAGGAAATGAAAAACAAGCAAGCTTTCTTGACTAATTAAAATAAGGAACTTGCTCTTTGCAATAAGCAGTTAACACGACAATTGGCTGAATCGGAGCAATACCCAAGGTAAATAACGTCGAGGTTCAAGGAGTTGCTTCGACTGAGGCTGAAAGCTGCGTCGCAATACTGGAAGGAATTGGCTCGAAAATAAGTTGTCCAGTTTCTAGCAGTGACATTGAAGTTGCTCACCGAGTTCCGGTGAAAACCGAATTAACAGCGTAGCACGCCTGTTTTCCCGCGTCAAGAAAGCAAAATTTATTGCCCGAGCAAGAAAAGCACGCATCACCATAAACTCTATCTGATTTAAGTTTCATTATAACGATGACAAGCCCATCTACGTGAATGATCACCTAACCCCAGAGAACAAACGTCTGCTTGGCAAACACTAGCTCCGAAAAAAGAAAAAAAACTGGAGTTTGTGTGAGTAGAGAATGGCCGTATCAAGGCAAGGAAGGCCAAGCACAGTAACCTCTACCGTATCTCAGGAGTTGATCATGTCTTTTTTCACGTAAACCGTGCACCACTCATCGATACTCATCATGCACTACTCACTGGATCACCTTAAAAGCCTCTTTAATTCAGGTGATACCCATATGTCTACTTTACATTTTAATTATCGCAGTTTACCAAGGCACTACGATGACTTAGTAAACTTTTTTAATGCTCGCTAATAACGCCTTTTCACTCATTTCTCTTTCTGAAACATGGTTGTCATCCCTTGATGAGAGGCTGTTTGCTTAACCTGGCTATCAAAATGAATGCTAGCTTACGTCAACTGATCGCCACGGTCGGTCTGCAATCTTTATTTCTAACGCTATATCATACAAATGGCGTCACTACATCATGTTTGAAACAGAAAAGTGCGATTTAGTCAGGCTAGAAATTGACAAATGTATTTTTGCTTGAAACACGAACGCTATGATCGGTAGCATCTATCGCTCGCCTTCAGCATCATACGAGCACTTTTGCAATGAACTAGAAGTCATCCGTTAAATTCTGAATCGTGAAGATAAGAATATTCTCATCTTGGGTTCATTAATATTGACATTACTGACGTTTCTGATAGCTCTTGTTCGTTATACACAAACTGCTTGCTTAGCTATGGCTTGAAGTCACTATTAGCGTCACCTACGCGCATTGTTCATCAAGGCTCTAGCCCCCCATCGATCATGTGTTACCTATTGTTATTAAGCCTCAGAGCGCAGGAGTCATCAACTTTGATATTACGGACCATTTCCCCATTTTCCTCTTAGTCGAATGTCCTAATAACGCGGCCCCCACAAAACGCTACAAAAAAAATCAATTGATAGGATGCAGTTCGTTGAGATAGTAAATGAGGCTAACTTGGATAGTATACTAAAAAAAGATATGTGCCAGTAACGCGTACAGTAAATTTTCCGCGAAGCTCAAAGGAATAATTAGCTCATGCACACCAGTGAGTCGCATCCATCATTGGTATTCAGTTCCCCGGAATCCATGGATCCCCAAAAGCCTTCTAAGCTGTGTAAATAAAAAATAACCTTCTCAAAAATGTTAGAACACTGCCATTTAACGTTCACCTAAAACAGCGCTTTCAGAAATGCTCTTATATTCTCTCCGCAGTACTTAAACAGTCTAAACAAGAGTTCGATCAAATTAAAATACTTAAAAATGGAAATGACGCTCTTAAGAATTGGGAAACAATTAAGGAATTGTTGAATCTAGCAGAAAACAAAACAAGCATTACAAAAGTTTCTGATGGCGAAAGTACTTTAACCAATCAAACCGACATTGCTAAGACATTCATTTCCTTCTTGCCGCGCTGCGGTTCCTCGCCTCCAAGCAGTTTCTGCGGCCCTCGACAATGCCCTCCTTCTTTTTACTTACGCCTCAATTTACAAGACGAATTCTTTCAGGTAATTTATAGTATAAAAATAACACTCCTCGGATCGATGAAATTCCTTCGTTTAAGATAAAGCTGATTGGTCATGAGCTGTCTAATGTTCTCAGTCACATTATTAGTTTAGTATTTAGTACTAGTGTTTTTCCCACTGAACTTAAAAAGAGTACGGTGATACCAATCTTTAAGAAAGGCGGCAAAGAATGTCTAACTACCGTCAATAACAATATTACTTTCCTTCAGTAAAATAATAGGAACGCTATGTTATTAATCGCATAATGAACTACCTCATTAAATTTCAACAATCAACAAATAAGCAATTTAAATTCCGTCATAATTACACAACGCAGCTAGCACCAATAGAATTCACAGACAGAATTCAAGAATATATAAGAAATAGGTTTTTTTTCCCGTACTGTTTTCTTAGATTTCATGAAAGCATTTGTCACATTTAACCACGCTGTACACTAAATTAAAATCCCTCGGCATCTCTGGACCTGCTTTCGCTCTTTCACACAGTTATGTCACAAATCGTATACGAGTTGTCCAGTTACAAGAAATGCTCTCTTACTCTTTAACTATAATATAAGAGTGCCAGAAGATTCCATTTTAGGTCCACTTCTTTTTCTCGTTTGCGTCAATTACTTACCTTTGTCCTTAACTAACACTTTACCCAGATGTTACGACAACATTCGCTCAGGATATAAATTTCACACGCATAATAAACAAATTAAAGATGGACTTACATAATACTGTTTTATGATGGGAAAATAACTTGCTACAACTTAACCCGACAAAAACCACTTCCATGATATTCCGTCCTCACCAAAAGCAAGCTATCATTAGCTCAAACATTTATCTGAGAGATAATATTATTCCCGCCTGCGAATCCGTTCCATTTCTCGGCATTACGTTAGAATGTCATCTAAAATTTATTCTACGCCCCAAATCTATCCCTAAAAAATCGTTTGGAATATGGGTGTTAATAAAAACTAGACGTTTCTTTCAACGCCATGTTCTTTTATCCCTGTATTATGCTCTCATTAGCAGTGATCTTAATTATAGCATATCATAGCTAGATAATACCTATTCATGCCATTTGTCATGTATTTCTCATCTTCAAAATCAAGAGCTTCGAATTATATCTTTCAGCGTTACACAGCCTCTGCAACACCTCTTTACAATGACCTAAACATTCTGCCGTTAAAATGCCTCCTTGATCTTAGATTAGATCTTCTAACTTAACGCGCTCGCAGTGATAATAATCAACTTCGATGTTTCTTTGCATCTTTATTCGCTAATAGCTATAACACTCGATTCTCTAAATGAAACATTACGCTGCTACCGAAAGTGAACACAAGGTGCTTTTTTCTCCGCCAGAGAAACCTAGAATTAATTTCCGCTAGCAGTCCAACCAGCAAGTTCGCACCCCGCTTTCCACACTTTACTAAAAAAACTTATCAACTCATTCAGCTTCATACCATACTCAAGGTGGCCTTAATCTCATTTTCTATTCCCCACTCCGACCGCAAACGGTACAGTTGTTCCTCATCTCGAATATTTTGATTTGTCTCCACTTCCAATTTTACAATATCAGCATCTGTTTATTGCCCATCGGTATTTGTGGTCTTTTGTTTTCTCTCTCATGCTCTTACGCTTTGCCGTTTTATGCCTTTGATTTTGTCTAAAAAAATTGGCAGCTCTCGGTAAACCTGGAGGATTGCGGAAGCAACATCTGCTCATAGCCACACATTGTTGCGTGAGCTACATTGCCCACAGTCTCGCCGTTTCGCGTGCTCTTGCACGACCATACTGCGCATGCGCGAGGAGCAAGTGACGTTACTACGCACAGCTGGCATACCTCGCCGCACGCGCTCTCCTTCCTTTCCTTGAAATTATCGGAGGGTAAAACGCTGACAACGCCAGCGCCAATGAACACATTCAACTCCGATGGCCGGCTTCAGCGCCGCGTTTCTGGCACAACTTAGTGAATGCCTGCAGCTCACATCTCGCTCTCATCGCCCCAAGCACCTATAAGCACGATTCAGGCGTCCACTGACCCAGGGTGCCATTATGCGCACTTCCTTTCCATAAAATGATCGGAGTGTAAAACGTGGTCAAGGCCAACACCAATGAACACAATGAACACCGATGGACTATGGCTTCAGCGCCGCGTTTCTGGCACAACGTCGTCAATGCCTGCAGCTCACATCTCGCTCTCATCGCCCCAAGCACCTATAAGCACGATTCAGGCGTCCACTGACCCAGGGAGCCATTATGCGCACTTCCTTTCCATAAAATGATCGGAGTGTAAAACGTGGTCAAGGCCAACACCAATGAACACAATGAACACCGATGGACTATGGCTTCAGCGCCGCGTTTCTGGCACAACGTCGTCAATGCCTGCAGCTCACATCTCGCTCTCATCGCCCCAAGCACCTATAAGCACGATTCAGGCGTCCACTGACCCAGGGTGCCATTATGCGCACTTCCTTTCCATAAAATGATCGGAGTGTAAAACGTGGTCAAGGCCAACACCAATGAACACAATGAACACCGATGGACTATGGCTTCAGCGCCGCGTTTCTGGCACAACGTCGTCAATGCCTGCAGCTCACATCTCGCTCTCATCGCCCCAAGCACCTATAAGCACGATTCAGGCGTCCACTGACCCAGGGAGCCATTATGCGCACTTCATTTCCATAAAATGATCGAAGTGTAAAACGTGGTCAAGGCCAACACCAATGAACACAATGAACACCGATGGACTATGGCTTCAGCGCCGCGTTTCTGGCACAACGTCGTCAATGCCTGCAGCTCACATCTCGCTCTCATCGCCCCAAGCACCTATAAGCACGATTCAGGCGTCCACTGACCCAGGGAGCCATTATGCGCACTTCATTTCCATAAAATGATCGAAGTGTAAAACGTGGTCAAGGCCAACACCAATGAACACAATGAACGCCGATGGACTATGGCTTCAGCGCCGCGTTTCTGGCACAACGTCGTCAATGCCAACGCATGCAGCCCACACCTGTCACTACCGCCCACTTAGCTTAAAGCACGGTTGATGTGTCCACTGTTCCAAGCGGACAGTTATGATCCTTCCTTCTGGTTCAGGTGTCCACCGAGATGTGGACACCTCGCCCTCACCTCACGCTACGTATATCCTGGCATAGCAGAGCTGAGCCACTGCCAATTTTATATACACCACAAACCACGCAGATGGCGATGATCAATCGCTACTGCGCATCAGAGAGGGAGAGAAGAGAGAGAGGGAGGCTTCCTTCTAAAAAAAAAAAAAACCTAACACTCGCCAAGAAATTGAAGAACAACAGGGTAAAACACAAAGACGTTTCGGGACCCCTACGGATCCCTTGTTCACAATGAAGACGAAAAACGGATCGGCCGCGTTTATACAAGCGAAGGTCGCTGTAATGAGCATGCGTATGCTGCAGGCATGGGCCCACGTGTCCGATTAAGTGCGTGCGGAGTTGATTGGATATGGAATGACTCTAGGAGTAGGCGGGATGATAATGATTTCTCGGTGGATATGATACTGGCTGCGTCCCAGTCGCCCCAAGCACCTGTGCCCCAAGGCTGTCGGCGAGGCGATGGAGAGCGCGCGGCGGCGGCTCCGGCGGCGGCCCCTGTGCGCCAGCTGTGCGCCGCGTGACGCCACCCGCTCCGCGCATGCGCAGCTTGACCTTTCCAGAGCTCCGAGATTTTTTTGGATTGGAAAACGTTTATTGTCAGCACTGAGCCCTAGCGGGCATTATACTAGGTGGCTTCGAGCCCATGGCTCTTGGCGACCTTGTGAGCCCACTCAGTGGCCCGGACTTGCGTCAACGGGCCTGAGCTGGCCAGTATAGCCTCCCACCGCTCTAGAGAAGGGACTGGTAGTAGGTCCGCCGGTGGCGGCGCCTTTTTGCAGCTGCATAAAATGTGGTCATATCCGGCTATCTCGCCGCATTGTTTGCAAGTAGCGTTGTATTGTGTTGGATACATGTGTGCTAGTCTCGACGGGCTAAAGAAGGCTCGCGTCTGGAGCCGACGCCACGTTACCTCCTATCTTTTGTCGTGCTTTTTGTATGGTGGCGGATAGATCCTCCTTTCCAGTTTAAACTGATTGCTGTATTCGTGAAATGATATGAATTCATCTCTCGTGAAATTTGGGGACTCAGCCCGGCCCACTGCTCGGCTGACATAATCTCGAGCTATACTGTGAGCCAACTAGTTTCCCCTGTTCCCCGAGTGTGCCGGCACCCATATTAGTTCCACCTCTCTTTGGTCCCAGTCTTTATGTCTTAATATTCGTTCTGCCTCCTGGGAAATCATACCCCGCGCAAAATTGTTGATAGCCACCTTGGAGTCGCTAATTATGGTGACTGCTTTGGTGCTGGCCATTGCCATGGCGATAGCCGCCTCCTCCGCTGTCCCTGAGTTTTTTGTTTTGACCGAACCGGCCGTTAATGTTTCACCCGAGTCGTTCACGGACACGACCACAAAGGAGTCGCCTCCTTCGTATTCCGCCGCGTCTACATAGGTTGTGTATTCCGAGCCTTCGAGCTTGGCTTCAAGGGCCTTTGCTCTGGCTCTCCTCCTGCCTTCGTGAAAAGCAGGGTGCATGTTTTTTGGCAGTGGTTTAATAGTGAGTAATTTTCTAACTTTGGTCTGTAATTTTGCCTGCGCGTTTCTTTCCGGAATTTTATCATATAATCCTAGGTTGCTCAGGATCTTTCTCCCCGGGGGTGAGGTCGCAAGCCTCCTTAATTGCGCAAATATATGTGCCTCGCACAGTTCCGTGGTGGTGTTGTAGATCCCGAGTTTAAGAAGTCTTTCCGTAGGAGTGCAGTGGGGCAGCCCCAATGCTGCTTTATATGCCTGCCTTATGATCCCATCTATTTTGTTCTGTTCCGCCAGCCCTAGCTTGAGGTAGGGAACGGCGTAAACTGTTCTGCTTATCACGAAAGCGTGAACCATTCGGCAGAGATCTTTCTCTTTGACTCCCCGTCTTTTGTTAGCGATTCGCCTTATGAGCCTGGTTGTCATGTTAATTGTGGACTTAAGCCTGTTTATTGTCTCTGTGTTCTTTCTATTGTCCTGTATTATAAGTCCTAGGACCCTGATTTTGTCAACTCTGGCTACCGGAGTCTCATTTACCAGTACGTGAATGTCTCCTGCGTTGGTATCGCGTTTGCTAGCCCCCCGGATCACCAGAAGTTCGGATTTGCTTGGCGAGCATTTTAGTCCTGCCCATTCCGCGTAACCCTGGACAATATCGAACGCGTGTTGGAGATTTTCCTCTATTTCCCCATCGTTTCCTGTATGCGTCCATATTGTTATGTCATCCGCATATAGCGTATGGTTTATACCTTCGACAGTCTTCAATAGCGGCGGTTGTCTCCCAGCTTAATAGTTTCTGACTGGATGTCTCCTAGATTTATTTCTGCGGTTCTGCCGGTTAGAAAGTCCCTTACGTAATCGTAGGTCCGCTTTCCAGGGGCAATCTCCGCCAGATTAGTTAGTATGACCTCGTGTTTGACGTTATCGAAGGCTTTATGTAGGTCTAGGCCCAGTATAGTCTTGGCGCCCCCTTTGTTGGGTGGGTCTATGATGTCTGCTTTGAGCTGGAGCATGACGTCCTGCGTGGACAACTTGCTCCTGAAGCCTAGCATCGTTTCAGGAAATACCTCCCTTTCCTCTGCGTATTCCTGGAGTCTCTTTAATATGACATGTTCCATCAGCTTCCCCAGGCAGGACGTCAGCGATATCGGCCTGAGGTTGGCCACTTCAAGTTTCTTTCCGGGTTTTGGAATAAAGATTACTTTGGCATGTTTCCATTGTGAAGGTAGACTACCTCGTTTCCATATCTCATTTAGGTAATCTGTGACTGCCGTGACCGAGACTAGATCTAGGTTCCTTAGCATTTTGTTGGTTACCCCATCTGCCCCCGCTGCCTACGTGGTTCTTAGTTGACTCATTGCTCTCCATACCTCCGCTATCGAGATGTCCTCATCTAGCTGTGTGTTCTCTGCTCCTTGGTAAGCTGGAGATGAACCCCCTTTTTCTGTGTTAAGGTACCTGCTCTTCAGTTCCTCTATTAGGTCCGCGGCTGTTCCCTGGTATTTGTGAATCAATCGTTTAAGTTGCCCTTGTGCCGCCGACTTTGTTTGTCCTGGGTCTAGTAAGTGCGAAGAAGATGCCACGTGTTCTTGCACCCTAGCTTTCCATTCATTTCATCGCAAATTTGTCCCCAGTGTTGACGCTGAAGCTCGTTTGTGTAGTCTTCTATCTGTTTTTTGAGTGTCGATATTCTCTTCTTTAGCCTTCTATTGTGTTTCTGTTTTCTCCACCTCTTCAAGAGGCTCTCGTGGGCTTCCCACATGTGGGCCAGCCTCGAGTCTGTGATGTCATGTCCGGTGGTTGGGGTCTGTCTAGTGTGACTGTTTACGTCTCTTTTGAGTGTCTCAACCCATTGATTTAGATCCGATATCTCCCTTGGAGCGGTTCTGTCCCGGACTTTTCGGAGGGTGTCCCAGTCTGTCAGCTTCGTTTCGCGCAGCTTCCCCTTCATCGGCCTGGTTTGTGTTTCAATCTCTATGATGTAGTGATCGCTACCCAAGGTGTGTCCTGTGTTTGACCATCTTTCACCCTCGAGGTCTTTGCCTAGCGTCAAGTCTGGGGACGAGTCTACGCTGACGCTATTGCTTATCCTCGTGGGGTCTTTCGGGTTGTTTAGTACCGTGAGCCTTAAGTTTTGGATTTCTGTCCATAGTTTGTTTCCCTTAGGGGAGGCCGTCCGATATCCCCATGCCGTGTGCGGGGCATTGAAGTCCCCCGTGATTACTAACCCCTTCTTATAAGATAGTCTAATGGCTTTACGTAATAGGTCCGCCAACCCTGTGCCCCGGTTTTTCGGTGAGTTGTATATATTCAGAATAAAGAGACTGTTGTCCCCTTTTCTGTTTAGGATTATTTCTAACATCACGTAGTCCTCGCTTGTGTTTTCGAGTGCGTGTCGTGTTGCCGTTAGATTTATTTGCACTAGCGTGGCCGTGAACGACTTAGGTTTGTGCTCTTTTTGCACTTCTAGCGGGGTGTACGCGGCGTAGCCATTTAAATTGACCATGCCGCTTGCCTCCTGCAGCGTGATTACGTCCGGTGTGGTTATGTTTTTTTGAATGTATGCCTGCAGGTTCCATCTTTTGGACTGGAAGCCTCTGCAGTTCCACTGCCAGATTCTAATTTGTTGGCGAGGGGCCATGATGTCCTATAGATGCTGCTGCTGCGGTTGCAGCGAGGGGAGGGTGTTGCCGGCAACAGGGGGAAGCCTGGCTTCTATGTTTGCTAGTTGTTCCAGAATTTGCTGGAAGCAACCCATGGTTCGTTCCCTGAACATGACGAATTCCGCCGTCAGATTGTCAGCACGTTCGGCTATTTTGTCTACCCTAGCGGTAAGGGCATCAATTCTAGCGTCTTGAGCGTCAACCCGCTTCAATAGTGTGTTCATGTCTGACCTAACCTTGATGTGGGTTTTAGCCGATGCGTCCTCGTTAGGACTTTCAGCCGCCTTTTTGGGAGTACTATCGTCTGTGTTTCCCTCTCTGGGTAGAGGTCTTTTCAAGGGGACTCTGGTGTCTGTATCCATTGCGTTTTGAATGTCTCCCCCTTCATATGTGTCACGCGGGGGCGCCTGACTCGCGTTTTGTGATTGTTGCAAAGGAGGTTTTTCGACCACCTTTGCCTGTTTTGTGTTAGCGTTAATGAGTTTCCTCAGTTCCGCCATTTCCTTCTTTATGGTGTCTAGCTCTCTGTCTCTCTTAGCGAGCTGCTCTACCAGTTCCGTCTCCCGAGCGGTTTCCCAAGAAGAGGCCTTATCTGGCCAGCTCACCTTTTTGCCCGCGTCTCTGTCCTTGCTTGAGCCTCTTCCTCTGCTCGAGCTGCTCTCTCTGTCAGGACCCGAGCTGGCGCCTCCGGTCCCCGGTAATGGTGGTGTTGTGTTTCTACCCCCCCCCCCCCCCCTTTACCTCTCTTTGTGTGTTCCCGTCACACCTGTGTCCACTTAGGCCATGTCCAGAGGCAGTGCGTCGTTCTGCGAAAGTGGTCTTCATACACGCGCTCCCATGCAACCTCATGACAGGTGGAAACGAACACGAGGGAGGTATTCAACTCCTGGATTCCTGGTACCACCACTTCTGCCTAACTGCCACGACGTGTCTTCCGGAGTTCCCCTTAAACGTCACCCAAGGCACCCAAGTATTGACCTTGCGACATTGTGTGCATCTGTCAAGGTGACATGTCTCAACGCCAGCTGCTACCTGCGGAGACGAGCGTCTGCCAAGCGCCTGCCATTCAACCGGTCCTAGCTCTTTTGTCAACCGCGGGGTGACGCGGTGGCAGGTGTTCGCCTTTGGGGAATTTCCTTGGAACAAAGGTATGGAATCCACCTGGCTGGAAACGACTAGCCCGTCAACACGCTTTTCTGGACACTTCCAAGTATCCACGGGCCTCAGCGGATGAAGCGAGGTGACGACGCGGCAGGTGTTCGCCCATCTTGTTTCCTCGAGACAAGATATGAAATCCACCTGGCCTGACGGGCCACTTCCGACTATTCAGGGGCCTCAGCCGAGGAAGACGACGAAGCGGTGAACGACCTTGGAGCACCCGGACGAAGTCCCTACGATTGCTTGAAAAAGGCGGGAAGATCTCCGGAGGGTCTATTTAAAGCGCTCGAGCCGTTCATCGAAAAGCCATTCCCGGAGCGACTCCCTGAGCGATACGCTCACGTTTCCCTGAGACTTCTCAGTTTTTACCTTGTTTGTCATTTTTGTAAATAATCATGTAAAAATGTAAATACAGTTTTTCCTTCACTTCCCCTACTCCCCGTCTCCGGCCCACGTTCCTTCCTCCTTCGGCACTGCGGCGGTGCTCCTGGACCCGATGCCTGGTGGGACACGCTACTAGAACGGCAAAACATATCAACTGGTTGGCAGCGGCGGGATCGTCCACGCTTGGTCCTGGCTTCAGCAGTGGTGAGCGCTTGACTTTCTTTAAGAATCTGCCAGGCTTGATAACTCTGGAAATTTATCACTACCTGTAGATTGTTTTTCTGCACGTGCTCACTTATGCATTTCACGTAGCAGCTTGTATTGAAAGTCCTCGTTCGGAAGTTGCCATGGATTTGAGCAAACTAAAGAAGCCAGATTTGATTTTGCTGTGTGAAAAGCTGGGTATTGAGGCCAGGAAAAGTCACAGAAAGCCGCAGCTGATTGAGGCTATTAAGGAATGTGGTGCTAAGGAGGAGGGAGACAAAATTTTGGAGACCTGGGAAGTCATTCAGGAGGAAATCAGGAACGCTAAGGAGGAGGCCGACAGGGTTGAAAAGGAACGCAAGGAGAAGGCCAACAGGGTTGAAAAAGAATGGCAGGAGCAATGCCGTAAGAGACGCGCTGAGCTCGAGGAACTACGTGAACGAGAGCAGCAGGAGCTCACACGTAAGACTCAGTTTCTCAGACGGCGAAGGGCGCGAGATCGGTTGCGGACTTTTCAGAGAGGCGAGAGCTTCAGAACTTTCCTCGCGAATTTTGAACACATATGTACGGAGGAGGAGCTAGATCAGGGCGAATGGCCAATGATGTTGCTGGCCATCCTTCCTTGCGATGTCAGCGCCGTATTAGCGCGACTGTCCGATGAGGATGCCAACAACTACGACAAAGCAAAAAGTGCCCTCTTCCGATACTTCGGAATTCGTCTACAGACCGAGTCGAAAAGCCGAAGTGATAGCAGCAGGCAGCGCCCCCATCAGTGCGTCAGCGACCAGCCAAAGAGCCCCGCTTGGTCAGCTACGCACATTGTAGTTGCTCAGAAAAACAGTGGCAGTTGGGAAATTGATGTGATAATCTGCGGCACAGAGCGGCGTTTTCTGCCACCTGACAGCGACTGTGGCGCTCCAAGCCAGAGCGCGGCGTTAGATGAAAAGCGCGATGCCGCGCAGATTTCCCTTGCAACCCAGAAAGACGTAGGCGCAGCGCAAAAATGTAGTCCTCCAGAGAGCAGTCGCGCGCTGAAAGCGGCAACTGCAAGTTCTATTGTAAGCGAGGAATGCGCCTCAGCGCTGCCTCGAAACAATGATCAGTTCAACGATGAGGGAACGACAGCCGCTTGCGACCAAACACCCGAAAATGAGTTATGCTCCAATGAAACCAGTGTGTCTTCGCCCATTGCCTGCGTCGCGATCGAGAGCCCGCTCGGGGTGCGTCTGACCGAGGCAGCCGTCTCCCAAAACCTGCCTAAGCAGCATCCCTCGATTTTCTCAAATCGCTTGGATATGCTGCCCAAAGAAAAAGGCCTTTGTTTTGGAGATAATGCTGCGCAGGTCCTTACCATTTCGAAGGCTCGTGAGGTCGCAGCGCCAGCAGAGCACGTGGTTGAAGAGGGCAAACCTCAACCTGTAAGCCCGAAGCCTGTAAATTCTCACGGTGATGAGCTAGAGCAGGCTTTGTTACAAACAGACGATGAGACGAACGCCGGCGACTTAAGCCGTGACGGCTCCGCGTTACCAAATGACGAGCCAGCCCAGGACTTACTCACTTGCAGCACAGGGGTAAAGAGTACCGACAGTAGTGCAGGCTATAGTGAGTCTTCCGAAGCAGGCGCAAGTGATGAGCTGGGGCTAGGTGAGGAACTTAAAACGAATCTAGTGTTGCCCCACTCAGACGGCTTTCTCGAACTCCTTCGTGTGGACAGCGAAACGTTCACCGCTGAGCAAGAGAAAGACAAATCTCTACGCAACTTGAGTCACCAAAGTGACATAGGTGTGTCACGGAAGAACATACCTTTCCAGCTCCGTTCTGGCCTGCTGTACCGCCAGTATAAGGATAGTAAAGGTATCCAACACGACCAACTTACTGCCCGCGTCGCGATCGAGAGCCCGCTCGAGCTGCGTCTGACCGAGGCAGCCGTCTCCCAAGACCTGCCTATGCAGCATCCCTCGATTTTCCCAAATCGCTCGGATATGCTGCCCAAAGAAAAGGGCCTTAGTCTTGGAGATAACGCTGCGCAGGTCCTCACCAGTTCGAAGGCTCCAGAATTCGCAGCGCCAGCAGAGCACGCGGGTGAAGAGGGCAAACGTGGCCCTGTAACCCTTATAAACTCTCACGGTAGTGAGCCAGAGCAGGCTGGATCACAAACTGACAATGAGGCGAACGCCGACGACTTAACCTGTGACGGTTCCGCGATGGCTAGTGACGCGCCCCGCAAACCAACAGCGAGGGTTTCCACGGAGCGGCAGCGTATAGAGGTGGCCCAACGGGAAGAGTTAATTAAGGGCAAAGTGCGGCTCTTGTTGACTGCTCGACTGAAATCCGAACCGCGTAGCCGCCCCAATTTGGCACCTCGGTGCTCAAGAGTTCGCACCCGCCCCGTGGGAACACAAGCCAAGAGAACGCAACGCGCGAACCCAATCCGAGAGAGACGGATACGCTGGCACAGCATTCGCACTCGTTCGTTCCCTTCTCGCATTCTGCTTTCTGAGCGTCAGCCAAACTTCAGAACCGCGAGACTTGGACGAGGAACAGTTAAGGGTCCCAAGCTGAAATTCCTAGCCTTGTGTCAAGTTGCACCTGCTAGAGCAGCTATCGGACCGCGGCCGCGCAGGGGGCGGCTGAAGAATAGGGACCAGTAAATTCCTCTAATCGTAACGCTGTTTCTGGACGGTTTCGAGGAGTAATCCTGTTCAGTTTATTGCTTGTTTCTTTTTGTTCATTTAACTCTCCTGTACAGAAATGCAAGCTGAAATTCCTAGCATTATGTAATGTCTCATCTGCTAAGGCGGCTGTCGGACCGCGGCCGCGCAAGGGGCGGATACGAGGCATAATCTCATATTGAGTTTAATGCTTGTTTTTTGTCTTTTGTTCATTACACTCTCCTATGCGAAATGAGAGCGAAATTTTGGAGCTTGGCATTGCTGGACTCAGTTTACATGCGTTGCAGAAAATTGCGAGGTAATGGCAACGCTGATGGCCTCAGCCGAAGCTTTCCCGTGTAATGCCCTTTCCTGACTCTCCGGACGTTAATCCGCTAGGCAAATTTGTATTTTCTTTTTTGCTTTAGCGGGATTCATTTTTTGTCTGTTTGTATGTGTGTTCAGCAGCTCCACCTTCCCATTGTGCTCTCACGGGAGGTGGCTTTCTGTGACATAAACCGTGCTACGGCACCCCCCCCCCCCAAAAAAAAAAAAAAAATTTAGAAAATTTTCCTGCCTTTTGGCTAACCAAGCTCTGTGTATTCTGCTTTGGTCAAACTTGGAAACTTTCGGAGGAGGACGTAAATTTCACGCGACAGCTCATTTTCTCTAAAGAGACTTTGTTGACCGAAAACAGCTTGGCAGTTCTTAAAGTCGGTTTGGCCCTTTCTGCTTGTTGGGCTTTGTACCTTGCTGGTTGAGACCGTTACAGTTGTCAACGAAGCAAGAAGAACCTTTGGGCCCAGCTGTGACCAAAAGCCGAACGGACACAACTCCAGGTCTCTGCGCGCAGCAGCGTTGGCTGCAACCACTACGAGACCTCTTCGGGCGGCGGACGTGCTGTTGTGTTTCTACCCCCCCCCCCCCCCCCCTTTAACTCTCTTTGTGTGTTCCCGTCACACCTATGTCCACTTAGGCCATGTCCAGAGGCAGTGCGTCGTTCTGCGAAAGTGGTCTTCATACACGCGCTCCCATGCAACCTCATGACAGGTGGAAACGAACACGAGGGAGGTATTCAACTCCTGGATTCCTGGTACCACCACTTCTGCCTAACTGCCACGACGTGTCTTCCGGAGTTCCCCTTAAACGTCACCCAAGGCACCCAAGTATTGACCTTGCGACATTGTGTGCATCTGTCAAGGTGACATGTCTCAACGCCAACTGCTACCTGCGGAGACGAGCGTCTGCCAAGCGCCTGCCATTCAACCGGTCCTAGCTCTTTTGTCAACCGCGGGGTGACGCGGCGGCAGGTGTTCGCCTTTGGGGAATTTCCTTGGAACAAAGATATGGAATCCACCTGGCTGGAAACGACTAGCCCGTCAACACGCTTTTCTGGACACTTCCAAGTATCCACGGGCCTCAGCGGATGAAGCGAGGTGACGACGCGGCAGGTGTTCGCCCATCTTGTTTCCTCGAGACAAGATATGAAATCCACCTGGCCTGACGGGCCACTTCCGACTATTCAGGGGCCTCAGCCGAGGAAGACGATGAAGCGGTGAACGACCTTAGAGCACCCGGACGAAGTCCCTACGATTGGTTGAAAAAGGCGGGAAGATCTCGGGAGGGTCTATTTAAAGCGCTCGAGCCGTTCATCGAAAAGCCATTCCCGGAGCGACTCCCTGAGCGATACGCTCACGTTTCCCTGAGACTTCTCAGTTTTTACCTTGTTTGTCATTTTTGTAAATAATCATGTAAAAATGTAAATACAGTTTTTCCTTCACTTCCCCTACTCCCCGTCTCCGGCCCACGTTCCTTCCTCCTTCGGCACTGCGGCGGTGCTCCTGGACCCGATGCCTGGTGGGACACGCTACTAGAACGGCAAAACATATCAGTGGGAAGGAGCTCGATCTGCTTCTCCCCCTGTGGCCTTGGCGGGTGCCGCTGTGGTCCCTGGTCTTCGGTCTTGGTTGGTGTCCAGAGTCAAGTTGCCCCAGGTCGTTCTTGGCTTGATAAGGGTCTTTCTTTGCCAGCCGATACTTGCAATTCCGGCTGCCGGTGTTGTTTGGCCCCCCGCATACGATGCATTCGGGCTTGCATGTCGGCAGTTCTCCCTCCGGTGGGTCTGGATGGTCTTCGCCGCATCTGCGGCAACGCTTTACTCATGGCTTATAGCACACATCCGTCCTGTGTCCCGTCTTCCTGCAGTTGTAGCAGGTCTCTACCCGCTCTCGGTACGGGTAGACGATGAACACTGATCCCCAGTAGAAGACTTGTCTGGGAAGCTTTTTCTCTCCAAAGGTGATGAGAATAGATCTCGACTTGCCAATTCTTCTGGCGTTGAGTACTACGATGTCCGGGTTGCGTTTGATGAATCCTTGACGGACTTCTTCCGGTGTTCCGATATCATAGGCGTTGTATACCACGCCCTTAATTGCGTCGTCGGGAGCCGCGAGGTAGGGTGCCATGGCGAGGGTCTTCTCCCCGATAACTATCGTCTTTATCCTCGCGTAGGTGCTCGCGCGTTGACGATTCGGTGTGCTGATCGTGTACGTATTGTTCACGGAGTTGATTCTTGAAGTGTCTTCGTCCAGGACATCTCCGTATGGTAGTTGCGCGGCCGCGCAGGTGGCCTGCAGTAGGTGACGTGGCACGTAATCGATCAAGTTCCAGCCTATTTCCAGATTATTTTATAATCACTCTGCGGGAGCTTCGTCATTGGTGCCCTTTTTCGGATGTTCGGGTCTTGCCTCTTTTTCTGAGTGGCAGTCGATTTCTTCTCCCCGGCGCCGTGATCGCCAGCGTTCCCGCCGAAATTCGCGGCGGCGTTTGTGCCAGCGTTTCCGCTGGCGTTTCCAGGCTTCCCGCCTTTTTTCATCATGCGGTCGTGCATGCTGACAACGGCCTCCCACTCACCGTTCTCAAATTCCGAGGGTGCCAGTTCATCTCCGTCGACGGCGTTGATCATCGTGGTGGTCACGGGGCCGCCCCAGGGGCCGGCTCCCGTCGATGCACGGGTAACTACGCTAGGTCTGGGCGTTAGGCCTAGCTAGCTCTCACGCGTCCGAGAGGTGAAAAGTCCCATGAAATGTGAAATAGTCCACCGTTTGCCCGAAATCCAGTGTCCCCTTGCACGGAGGGAGAATCCGGATCTGTTCGCGGTAGTTTCCGGCCCGCAGGCCCAAGTTGAACGCCGAAAAACAGCTGCTTGGCGGGAGCGCATGCGACGCACGTCTGCACCGTTCTGACGCGGGTGGTGTTCCTCCACACATTCCCAGAGCTCCGCGAAATGGCTCTGCGACTAGCGCAGTGTTGCTTTCGCAACAAAAGTATGGCCGCCTACTATTGTATGACTTATTCATCGCAGTAAATTATACTAATAGGTTTCAATTTGATTTATACCTCTTTTCCAGCTCTTCTGCCAAACTAGTGTTCTTATACTCACGTATTTCGGATAGGAGGTCCCCAGACAGTTTTACTTTGGGAGCTCCGACTTTAGTAACTTTTGTTATGGAAAAAAAAGAGGCTTGTATTAGTGTAAACGGAGTTTCCATAAGGTATCAAATACAAAGGAGATAAATTACAGTCACGTCATCGCCATATAATTTGGCAAGTACTCTGCGTTGCATCAACACTGTTTTTTGGGCGCATATCGCACAGGCTGGGCTGCATCAGGATTTCCTTCAAAACATCAATGAAGAGAGTTCTTTTCGGTGTGGAAGTCGCGAGCTTCAAACGAGTGGTTGGAAATTTTCAAAACACATTTCCCTAAAGAATAAAGGCGTCCTTTACTGCTATTCTAACATCATGATACCGAGAGAGTCGGAGAATAGATTTTTTACATGCGATGGATTTAGCCTCTGTGTCCCTTTAAAAGAATAGGCAAAAAGATGCTGGGGGCGACTGGCGCTAGTGGTAAGTGATAACCCTCCCTTCGGCCGCGCATCGTTTATCTGACCGACATTAAAGAAACAATCCAGACAAAATGAAAAAAGATGCGTCTGAGCAGTCCTGATTTCAGCAAAATATTCGTCTAAAAGGCTTCCGGGCCTCCAAACCACTCTCAAAGCCAGAAAGTGTGTTCTGTCAATTGTACGCTATTCAATGTGAAAGTGTGCGGAACTCTTGTAAGTCGAGGCTGAGAGCTATTTTATATAGCATCACTGGCTTCTTCCTTTTGTGTTTTACCACGTATAAAAGATAGGTAGTGTGGCTTTGTGGGCTTGCTGGTTCATAGTTTTCAAAAACACTGTAGAGCAGCTGAAGACGAAAACAGAATGAACACAAACAAAAATCACAAGCGGTACAGCGCCCGTGCTTTTCGCTTCTCTTCTTTGTGTTTTCGTCTGTTGCTGCGCTACAGTGTTTTTCAAGAATAAGAGGTAAGAACTGAAGTCCTCCCTTAAGTGGTAAATCTCGTCCACTATGCAAACTTGGCACACGTGGTGCAGGTTTGAATCAGCAGCGAAGTTGAATGACTCAGGAAAGACGCTGAAACAAATTTGTGACAGTAGACATCACCTACCAGATTTGAATAAAAATTCGAAAAGCTCTACCTCACGATGCTACCAAGAAAGAGGCGCATAAATGAAGAGCTACTGAAATCTATTACAAGCCGAACCATAAACCTCTGATGTGAGGTGGTGCTTAGGTCGCGCAGAAATTCCCAACATAATTCATTGGTCCTGTTGGTTGGTTAGTGCGGAAAGCCTGCCATACCTCTTTTACACTATGCGGTGAGCTTGTGAGGAGGCCGTGAAACACAGCTAAAAAACTATTAAATAAATGTGACACAGCTCACCTTTTCTATGGCATATACTTTGACTGTAATGTAAGTACCCTGAAGCGCCTTGATTCTTAAAGGGTAACCTTGCGGTGTCATTTGTACGCTTGTATAGATCGTGCAATCGGCATGCTCTTGAATATGTTGGCGGCCGTAGGCGCTAAATCTTCCGCTGAATAAAGCGTACTAAACCTCTACAGGGCAGCCACACTTCACACAGCACTGAATGCTTACGGCGTTGTAGTAACTGACCGCAATATTTGCGCAAACACGCCATTGTCAGAATATTCCCAGAACATATTCAATGTTGCCTCCTCCGCATGCATTATTGTGGACGGTTCAAATGAACAGCTACCTGATGAGATGTGATTGTAAAGTACAGAAAGGTTTTTGCCACAACTGAAGACATAACTGGGCGACTAGTCACTACTATGTGCGGAGCAGCCCACAACATATGATACCGAGGCGCGCCCTAGCCGTTCAAACGCCATACTGTGAAGCGCTGTTTCAAAGACGAAAATTCAAATTGAGAACTCACATATTTTTTTGTAAAAGAACAATGAAAAAAATTTGTATATACTTCCAGTGAATAAGCAGGATTTTTTTCCGTTTCTATTTCTGAAACATCGGCGTTTCACATATACAGAATTCAGATGTTTGAAAAAGATCTTAAGGTTTGTGCAGTGCCAATTTCTTTCGGCTATCTGAAGGGAGCCTTACAGCTGCCTGCAATGTCTTTGCAAATTGTGGAGACCATGTTAGAGCGGAAACCACTATGCTTGAATAATGTTTTCGTTCACCCCCCGAGCTATATCGCATTCGACGCTTCAGGAGCCATGGTAGGGCAGCAGAGCATTCCTTAACCAATTGCTTTTTTTAGCGTAGCTAAGATACCCACGTCCCACGACGACCCACGCGTGGTCTCGTTTCATCACGTGAAGACACTGTGCACGTACCTTGCGCTGCCTTCATCGTATTCAGGTGGGGTGCGCGCTAAGAGAGAAGGGGGGAGGGAGGGTGTGCGCGTGACCACGCATTGCATTCGCCCCGCCTTTCACTTTGCGCAGTCTTTGTCGTCAAGTAATCAGGCAAGACGCGTAGTATTGAGACGCGCCAAACACGTCGAAACGCCTCTCAGACGGCGCACTTGGTAGGGCGGTAAAAGGCCGAAGAAATGCGGCGGGTCCTAACATGGCCCTACACACAGGGCATATGAATGGAACGTTTCGCACGAACGCGCTGCCCGTTCACATCCTAAAACCTACGCCCACGCATCTCATAGATACAAAGGAAAAGCGTTTACGCCGGCCGGCGTAATGGGGCACTCCGAGACAGGAGCATCACCATTTTTCTTTTTTTGCTGCTTTCAAAAGTAAATGTCCAAAAAAAGGAGCACTCGTCTAAAACTCACAACCAATGAAAGGCACATAGGCTTTAGTTCCTTTTTTCTTCGCGCATTCACCACCTATTTGCTATTACTTTTGTTTCTCTTCTATTCAATTAAACATTTTTCTGTTCCTGCAAAACGGCTGCGCAAACACTCGGCTATGACGAGGCCCAGAATATCTCCTTCTACGAGCAATAATACAGTCTTTAAATGAGTCGATAAATATATAGTTGCGATATTTTAACGAATATCTTAAAGTATGTGGAAGCAAAAATTTCGAAGAATAGTGTAATTTGAAAGCAAACGAAAAAGTAAGTTTCATATGCTCCAATTTTTGAACTTAGGCAAGTAAAATGTTAATTTAGCGAGACTGTCCAAAGCATGGACAAAGTGAATGAAAAAAGAACCTGCCCGGGCTTTTGAACGAAAAAGATCGACTGCCCCAGTTGGATTCCCTCTTGATCTCGTAGAGGGAAATTTAGTTAATGATGATGATTGAAGGATTCTTGACGTCTTGAAGATTCGTTTTTGCTCAATCACATTGCAAGAGGACACTTTAGGAGAGGTTAACTTTTATAACAATTAAAAGCACAACGGAGGATACAAGCAAGGAGAAAACATATTTACAATTGACTGGCTCGCAGTTCTAGGTGACGAAACCAGCCCTCGGTCCTGCCGAAGCAGCTGGTTTTAAATCCTATGTCCCCGCCCTCGGTGGGAGAATAACCAATCAAGTACTATACAAACATCCACCCAATAACTTATTGGGGAAAGGAAAATACCACCAATCAGCAGTTGGGGAAAGAATAACACAACCAATGAATGATTGGGGAAAGAAGGTAACTCATCGCGACACTGTACACATATCCACACTTTCCACCATCACGATTTCGGATAATTATGCTTTCCCGCTGCGAGCTTCGCGAACACTCGCTTTCCCAACGTCCGGTTGCCGCCAAGTTCGAAGAACGCCATTTCAACTCATCTGTTTCTCGTCGTCGCTACTCATGCCTGCAGCTAGCGTGACAATATGTCAAAGCATGCCGCTGCAGACATGGTACAAAGAGCCACGCACTGTGGCGCGGGTCAGCCTCGCCGTACACACGTGTACACAGGATGCCGCCTAACGACTGAGTCCATGAGGGGAGTTTGACGTCTCCTGTAATCCCCCGCCATTCGGCGCCTCCCTTCTCCCGCTGGGTTCACTGACCCCTTTCTGTGCGGTTGTGCGGAGGGCCTAAGAAAAAGGACTTAATGGGCATTCCCATAAAGCGACCGGATGCAGCAAACAAAACACGGCACCACGAACTTCACTGCCCCTCCATAGGAACTGCAACGCTGATTGCGACCGTTGCAGTAAGAGTGCCTGGACCACATGGCTGCTGCTGCTTGCCCCGGCATGGAGAACCGAAAGCCGCCGAGAAAGGTTTACTGTTTATTATAGATATCCATTTTTGTTTGCCTTTCTCCGCATCCACCTACGGGAGGCGCAAAAAACGCACCTGCCATAGCAGCTACAATGCATTTTCTCTGCGCAGCTCTGAGTGCCCGGACCAGACGGACACCAGAACAACGCAACTTCCGGCACGCTTGTCTCCCAGGATGCTGCATTTTGAAGACCTATCTTGAAGTTTTTCATTATGACCGCGAGTGTCATCGGGCAAAGGCCTTCACGTGTACAACGCTTTCGCCGCGCTGCCTGCATGTCTGTCTACCTGCTTTGTCTGTCTTTGCGTGCATGAAAAAAAAAATTCGCTGTGGCTTAGCTCGGTTAAGCCCGGTAATTGCGAAAGCAATATCCGTACCTAGCCATGGTTCAGCTGGTAGTGTAGCTGGTGGTGGTGCTAGTGGTTAGACTTGTGGCGATGCATCTGTTATACAATCCAATCCAATGCATTCCAATCCAATCCAATGTAATCTAATCTAATCTAATTTAATCCAATCCAATCCAGTACAGTACAGTACAATTTAGTCCAGTCAGGCCGCCGTACATGTGCACCGCCGTCGCACACGGACGGCGCGAGATCGCGAAGCAATATTAAGCCGCTGGTGGTTGGCACAGCTACTGCTTTCTAGCGACGTGAGTCGAGCCTAATCTCTCCAGCGTAACGCCACAATCGGGCTCCTAGCGGAGAGCGCAGGTATTAGGCGCCGGTGGTGGCACCGCCGCGGCTTGCGACGGCGCGAGTCGGTCGCACTTCTCTTCGGCGTGATGTCACACATGACGTCACACAGAGGTCAACTAAAGGTCAATGGTGGCACCGCCGCGCCACGGCAAAGGCTGAAAGTGCAAGTAGTAAAGCTTTCGCTTTAAAAAAAAAACTGCGGCAGCTCGTCGTGCTCACAAGGCCAACTGACATAGGTCGCGAAGGCGGGAGTCCACTGTAGTCTAAAATCAAATGCCAGCGATATCAACTGCGGAGTAGAAATTAAGTCTAAAATTGCCGGTGAGGGTGACCAAGAGAAAATTAACTGGTTGTATTTTTATGGTCTTCTTACCATTCAAGACATCACTACGGTTACTGGTTTTAAGTGTTTTAGTTCTATACATTTGGTAGGAAAGTACAACGCTTGTTTATAAAAAAATTATATTCCTGTTCCCTCAGAGCAGCGGACGGCTGCACTTATGCCATGCACTTTGACTATTCCGCAGCTTACTTGCCGCTAGTTGCCGGCTACTGCCGGGCTTGGCTGGCGCACAGCGTCATTTCGTGACTTTGCTGCGTGCGCCTGCTCGCTTTTATCAGCGTTAATTCGAAGAGCTTGGTTACTTTTTGTGCGCGTCCTACGTTCTCGTCGCCTAAGTGTACGCGCTTCTTTTATTCCATGCAAGACACACTTCCCGTGGTACGGTTCCGAAGCCGCTGCCTTCGCAAAAACGGCGTGGTTCGATACGAAGAGCTGACATGATGCGAAGAACTGCCGCTCTGTGGCAAACTGTCACAGTTATAACTGCTCCTCTAGCATCCCGTTGCAACGGTAGAGTGTCACAGTCGCTTTGGTATTGTGATGTGCCACTTCCACTGAATGCCTATAACAGCTAGAAAAGTGTCTTATGACGTCTCTGTAGGAGGTCCCAGATGTGACTTTCGGATTACTGTTGGTAGCTTGTACAAAAACGTCTGTTCCGTGGTGAATTCTGTTAATTTGCTGGATCTGGAGTGGGACTGTTTGATTGCGATTTGTGTTGGCTGTACTGAGTGAAATACTGCGCGACAATCATTTTTCGTCAAGGTGAAGAAACGCAACGGTCTGTGTGCACTTCTCAGTGTTTTCAGGAGTACATATGTTTATATCACTGTAAACACTGGTGAAAGGATAAATCTACCGCCCCATCTCTTGGGAACACGAAGTGGATGCTGCCTTCAATGTTTACGCTGCATGAAAGTGACTGAGCCCTAAAAATTGCATACAAGCAGCTTGGAAAAACACTAACATTGTCTTAGGTTGCAAGAAAGGAGACGTCAAGGGCTTGAAAAATTACAGAGCGATCAATTTGCTGTCCGTCCACTACAAGGTATTTACTAAGGCAATCGCAAATAGAATGAGGACAACCTTAGACTTCAATAAACCGAATAATCAGGCAGGCTTCTGTAAAGGATACTTGACAATGGACCTTAGTCAGACTATCATCAAATGATACAGCAATATGCAGAATATAAACAACCCCTATATATAGCCTTCAGTGATTACGAGAAAGAATTTTGCTCCGTAGAAACCTCATCAGTCATGCAGGAATTGCGGAATCAGGATGTAGAAGAGCCTTGTGTGGAAATACTGGAAGATACAACAGCTGCGCAGCTAAAATATTTCTTCATAATGCCAGCAATACAATTCCAATAGAGGAGGCTGTAAGGCAGGCAGACAGAATCTCGCCAATGCTGTTCACCGCCTCTTTGCAGGAGGTATTCAGAAACCTGGATAGGAAAAGCTGGGAATGACAGTTAATGGACAATACCTTCGTAATCTGCAATTCGCTGATGACATTGTCTTGCTAAGTCACTCCACATATGAACTGTAAAGTATGATAAATGATTTAGAAAGATAGGGGAAAACGATGGGTATAAAAATTATTATGCGCGAAACGAAACTAGTGGTCAACAGTCTCTGAAGGGAACAGCAGTTTACAGTTGGTAGGAAGGTGCTGGAAGTGGTAAGAGAACGCGTCTACTTATACTAGGTAGTGACCGAAGATCCGAATCACGAGAGCGAAATAACTAGAAAAATAAAAATGGAGCGCAACGCATTTGGTAGGTTCTCTCACATCATGAATGGCAGTGTACCAGTACCCCTGAATAGAAAAGTATGCAGCATCTGTATCTTACAGGAACTCACCTGGAAGATAACGAGGAAGATAACATGGAAGATAACGAGGAGGATTTAACTTAAATTGAAGACCACGCAGCAAGCTATGGAAAGGAAATTGATAGGCGTAACGTTAAGAGAGAGTATGAGGTCAGGGAACAAACGCGGGGTGGAGCGCATTTCGCAGGTTCTCTTAGATGGCAGTTCACCAGTGTACCTAAAGCGGAAAATAAATAACAGCTGTATGCTACCGGCACTCACCTATGGGGAAGAGGCTAACAAAGAGGGCTGAACTTAAGTTAATGCCAGCGCAACAAGCTGTGGAAAGAAAAATTATTCGTCTAACATTAAGCGACAGGAAGAGGTCATGGTGGGTGAGGGATAAAACGTGGTTCAATGACATCCTAGCCGAAATCACGAGGAAGAAATGGGCTTAGGCAGGGCATGTAATGATGAGGTGAAGATAACCGATGAGCCTTAAGGTTAATGGAATGGGTTCCAAGAGAAGGCAAGCGTAGGAGGGGGCGGAAGAAAGTTAGGTGGGCCTATGAGATTAAGAAGTTTGCGTGGATAGGATGGCTGCAGCTGGCACAGCACAGTTAATTGGGGAGATATGGGAGAGGCCTTTTCCCTGCAGTGGGCGTAGTCAAGCCGATGACGATGAAAAATGTACCTCTCGCGCAGTAAGAAGACTACCTGGCCTTATTGGTACATTAAAACCTTGAAATTCAGCCTGATTCAGCAGACTAGGGGAAGGGAAAAATATACGAGAACTGAGTGCCAAAAATGGCTTCTATAGTCGGCACTGGTCGTGTATTCTTTCTTCGCACTTGTCTCGTGTCGCAGGGAACCTCCAGGAGTTCCGAATTTATTTTTACCGTTAAAACACATGTCAGTATTGCGTCACGTTTTTTTTTTTTAGTTACGACGTCATTATTTATTTCAACTCCCTCTTCCAAAATGACGTTCGCTCAGCATCGCAAGCCGCCATGTTTTGAACGTATGGGCTTCTATTCAAGAAATGCTACAACTCTACATCTACTACGGTGCTCACCACTGAGAGGCGTCCTTTGCGTGTGCCGCAATCCTTCGACGGGCTGCCGCGAGAAGCCGTGCCGGAATCCCGCTTCGCTGACGCCCGTGGCCCGGACCGTGTGGCGGCCGTCGGCGCTGGATACGCGCATCTGCCAGCGCCCAGCCCCTGGTGCCCTCACGACGACGGCCAGCGCGTTCTCCAAGTCCAAGGCGACGTCCATATCGGCGCCAGGAGCCAGCGACTTGCCTGAGGCAGGTAGGTTATACATTGTGGGTGGAACGTCCCGGAATGACACGTGGGCTTTGTGGTGCGCCATATTTGAAAGCCCCAGATTTATTTAAACCATATGGGATTCATTAACGTGCGCTCAAATCACATAACACATGGGCGTTTGCTATTTCACCTCCATCGAAAGAGAGCTCCAATGATCGGAATCAAATCAACGATGTTGCGATCAGCAGCCGAACGCCAAATCTACTTAGCCACCACAAACAGGTCTTGCCCGATGCAGGGTTAAGTAGTTTACATACATGACACTCACTGGCACTGGCGTTTGTCGACCATTCCAAAAACTGCACACAGGGTCTTCTACTCACAAGAAGGTCGCAATTGTAAACGATGATTTAAGAGCTGCAGCTAAGTACGCACATTTATGAATGACTGCGGAAATAGAGTGCAGTGGAGAAACTAAACTGCGAGCGTACCAGATAATATGTTAACCTACTGCGAATGGAAACTTTTTTATTGCAGAAATCATCTTCAGGAATTATGAGCCGCCAGCGAGGCGCGACACTGCTACTGCTGCTATTTGCTGGACGCTGTTCTAACATCGCAGAAAAGCATGCATTGTGCGTTCCCTCTTACTTGGCCTTCGACGATAGTGACAGAATCTCGTCCAAGTCGCCTTTTGTGTCCCAAGATAATTTCATCCACCCTGTGATTGATGTGAGGCCTGCTGCTGTTCAATTCTGTGTTCCTCGTTTCCTACCCACAGGCAACATTCTTATGGCACCCTGTAGGTAATACTCCGATGAAATGTGTCGAGAACATAGTTACATTATTTTAATGTAATTTTACCATGCTAAGTAACTTTTGCTTGAAAACATTCTATTCCCAATGTTTCTGAGCCACAGCTAGTGTGTGGCGCCTCCCATTTTTTGGTGTGGATATTTTCAGCACTGAGAAAGACTTAGGCTAAGAGTTCCGGTTTTACAGCAACACAAATATTTTTCGCACTGAAATAGAGTCGGCAGTTGGGCATCGTGGCCCTCTTGGCATATTCTACAAAGTGTCATCCAAATGAAAATTTTTGAATAGAGTAAGCTGTTTGCAAGGGAAATAAATAGTTCGCTGGGGTAGGTGTTGATGTTTCGACACTTGAATAACGTAATTAGTGTCAAACATTACCGTGGCAATCTAGTCAAGCAATCAGTTATACATGAGACTGTGTCACAAACACTGCAAGATAGAAAACATGCAATATATTGACGTTCTAAATACACACCCAAATACATAACAGTGACTTACTTTCAAAGGGTTATATGTCCCTCACATAAGACCCTCTTGTTAGAGCCAGGGGCACTTGCAAGTCGAGCGAAGGAGCACCAATCTAACACTCCCCCCCCCCCCCCCCCCCCCACCGCCAGTGAAGGAGCACCGCCAGCCATACCCGGCACCAAGGCCCCCAAGGGTCGTCTTTCTGCACTTCACGCCGTCTGCACCGACTGTCCTCTGCGCGACCTGAACCTCGCTTCTGTGTATCTAGAGTTTTCCCGTTTAGTGTTCTCAAGACGTACAGAAAGAGGATACAAACAAGCGCTGACTCACGTCTAATTTTCTATTATGAAAAAACACATTTTATTCAAGTGATAACAAATAGAGAGAACTTGCGCTGGCACATTGCAATAGTAAATAAAAACCACTATCACCGTTTCCCTCACCCTGTTTCCCTCATTCACTGTTCTCCAAACTATGGAACAACTCCTTGCGGCCACACATTTCCTCCGCAGAATTTAACGCCTAGTTAATACTGAAAGCTATTCGTGACGGCTCGGCCAACCCTGGAATACCCTTCTTAATGGCAACAGCACCGGCAGTGAGAACCGACCAGTCCCTCAAGGTTTGTTGTTCAGCACTGAGAGCCGACATTGATCCTTATGTGTGGGACCTGCAGCCTTCCTTCTGCGCAATTACAATTCTCCCTCCCGGTGCTCTGGAAACTAAGGGACAACCTATGCCGTGACGCACTGCCTCCACCTGAATTCTATTCCAGGCTCTTCAACCTTAAAGATATATTGGTGACGGCTCGGCAAATCCTGGAATACCCATCATCGCCGTTCCACAGCGCTGGCAGCAACAACCGGCAACAGGGTTTACGATTAGTGTCTTTCTCCAATTGGCAGCAGTGGCTCCAACCATCATGTGCACAATCTGAAACTATTTATTTTGCACGTTTCCCCGTACTTGTGTTCTGTAAGCTGAGGAACTGTTTCGGCGACGCACTACCTCCCCCGAGTTTCACACCTGCCGAAATCAACTTGAAACCTTATGTTTCTGACGTCTCGGCTGAGGCTGGAATGCACAACACCGTTTCAGCAGTGGCGGCAGCACCAACTGGCTACAATCACGCAAAGGGATTCTTTCTGCATTTGATATCAGCGGCGTCTACCAACATGTATGGGACCCAAACCTTTACTTGTGGGTACTTACAATTGATCCCACTGAGTTTCCTTTTTTTTTTTAAAAAGTGAGGGACAAATGCTCAGAGCCTCTCTTCTGTGTACTTCTCTTCTCCAATTCAGTGTTCAGAACCCTGAGTGACTTACTGTAATGCAATGCCTCCAACTAGTTTCACACCAGGCGTTTCCGCTGGATAGCTTTTATAAGGGTTGAAAATTGGGCGAGTTGGTACGAATTCATACTGGTGTGGCACCACAGAGACAGGGACAGAGACAGAGTGACAACAACACAAGTGCTTTTATTCCTGGTGACTATTAGGCCAATCCTGGTGTACCTAAACCGTTGTTGCAGCGCCGACGGCGAGAACCGTCATTTGGAACTCCGAGAGACTTCTCTCTACATTAGGAATGAGTGGCATGGACTCTCAGATGCGGGATCTGAGCCTCTCTCCTGTTTACTTGCTTTCTCGCACCGGTGTTCTGAACACTGAGCACCAGCTACTTGCGGCAGCGCACTGCCTCGACCAAATGTTAAACCTGGCTACCAACAACGGACAAGTCTCGCGAGGGGTGCCCTTATGCACTTTGCCGCAGCGGCGTAGAACATCATATGCCGGATGTGAGTCTCTGTTCTGTGTCTAGTTTCTTAAGCTCGTGTTGACGAAAGTGAGAAACTCTTTGCGGCAACGCACAGCCTGGACCGAATTACACACTCACCTACGTCCACATGAAAGCTTCCAAACGTAACGGCTCGGCTAATCTCGGAATACCCACCTCTGTTGCAGCTGAACCGACAGCATCAACTGGCAACAAGTTCCACCAGGGATGTCTGTCTCCATTTAGTAGCAACTGCGCCGAACTTCATGTTACCTTGCATGCTTCTACGTGCCTTTTTCATTGTACGGTGTTTTTAATATTTCGTTTCTTTCCGCGGAGTGTACGTCTCTCAGTTCCACTATAGCTTTGCATTTATGGCCTTTTATAAGCCTTTATATAATCCTTTATATAAGCCTTTTCTCTATCTACATACACGTTTCCTCGAGACGGTTTTCTGAAAAGTGGGGAACTCTGCAGCGACACACTGCCTCAGCGAGTTTCACACCCGGGGAGTTAAACATGCAAACCTCTACTCCTGACGGCTTGTCTAATGCTGTTATACCCATTGCTGTTGGAGGGGCTACAGCGAAAATCAACAAGCTATTTCGCGAAGGACGTCTTTCAGGATTTGCCAGAAATGGCCTTGACCCTGAGCCTGTGTTCTGTGTACTTAGTGTCTCCAATCCGGTCTTGTCAAAACTGAACGGAAGCTAATTGCTGGAACGCTTTGCCTCTACGGAATTTTACGCCCTCCAACTTTAACTTTAAAGCTTTTATTCGCGGCGGCATGCCGTATTCAGGAATACCTGTCGCCGCTGCTGGACGGTCGGCAGCGACAACAGGCAAAAAAGCGCGGCGCAAGCGGCGTCTTTCAGCATTTCGGAGCAGCATCGACCCTCGCTTGCCGGTTCTGAGCCTCTAAACTTTGCAGCAACCCTTCTCGGTGTTCTGGAAAATGTGGGCCCAATACTTTCGGCAATCCATTGCCTCCTCCGAAATTCTCAACCGGCTGCTTCAAACTGAAAGTGTTTATTTGTCACGACTCTGCTTCTCCTGGAATACTAATTGCAATTGCAGGACCGCCAGCTGCTACAACCAGAAACACGTCCCACGTGAGGCTCGTTTTTACATTTTGTGCTAGCGGCATCGGCTCTCATATGCCAGATCTGTGCCTCTTTTTGTACATGCAATTTCCCTGCCCGGTTTTCAGAAAATTAGGGCCAATTACTTGCGGCCACCGACTGCCTGCTTTGAATTTCTCTCACGCCTACTACACCCTGAAACTGTTTATTCCTGACTACTCTGTCAATCCTCCTGTGTGGTCCTTTCTTGTGTTCGTCTTGGTTGCGCTATAGTTCTTTTGTTATAATCCTCTAATACCCATCGCCGTTGCAGCATCACGAATAGCGACAACCGGAAACATGTACCGCGATGGGCGTCTTCCTGCACTTTGGAATTCTGACATCAAATATCACTTCCCGCAGCACAGCCTTGCTTGTGCGTATATGCATTTTCTCCTTCCGGTTCTTTAGAAACTGACGGCAACGTGCTTGCGGCAATCCACTGCCTGCTCAGAATTTCATACCCGTCTACATCAACCTGCAAGTTTTAATTTGTGCCGACTCTCCGTATTCTCTAATACCCAACACCGCTGCAATACCGCCAGCAGCGACTACCGGCAACACGCCCTGCAAGGAGCGCCCTCCTGCATTTCGCAGCAGCAGTGAAGACCCTCATTTGCCGGATCTGAGCTTCCCTTATACGGCGGGAGTGCAGTTTCTCGGCCCGGTATTCTGAAAAATGAAAGCCGTAAACTTGCGCAACTCACTGCCTCCTTCGAAATTTCCCCCCGGCTACAACAACCTGAAAGTGTTTATTCCTGACGACTCTGCTAATCTTAGAACCACGACTCTGCTAATCTTAGCAACGCCAATAGCAACAACCGGCAACAACTTCCGTGAGGGGCGTCCTTCTGCGTTTTCCTGTAGTGGCATCGTTGCTCATTTGACGCATCTGAGCATCTCTTCTGTCTACATACATTTTCTAGCCCCATGGTTTGCAAACTGATAGCAAAATACTTGCGACAATCCACTGCTTCCTCACAGTTTCACGTCTGGCTACGTCAACCTAAAATTGACTGTGATAAATCGATCGCCGTTTTAGCGCCGCCAATAGCGACAGCTGACGTTTATTTACACTTGCTACGAACGTGTTTCTGCATTTTTCAGCAGCATCACCTACTCTCAAATGCCTGATCTCCGCCTCTCTTTTCTACATGTCATTTTTCGGCCCATTATTTTGGGAACTGAGCGGCAGCTACTTGAGGCAACGCACTGAATCCACTGAATTTTGCTCACACCTACTCTAAGTTGAAATCCTTTATTCGCATCGGCATGGCTTATTCTCGGATATCCATAGCCGTTGCTGGGCTGCCGGCAGCGACAACCGGCAACAGGTCCTCCGAGGAGCGTCTATGGGCATTCCGCAGAAGTAGCATAGACCCTCATTTGTAGGACGTGAGCCTTTGTGCCCTATACATTGTTTCTCGACCCTGTGCTCAGGGTCAAATACTTTCGGCAATCCACCGACTCCTCCGAATTCCGCATCATATATTTCTGCCTGAAAGTGTTTGTTCGGCACGCCTCCGCTGGTCCTGGAGTACTCATCGCAGTTGCAGGACCGTCAAAAGCGTGATATATAGCGTGATGGCCACAGTGTACCTGTGATTGTTCCCTTTTTCATTTTTCAATGCTCTTTTAACAATTGTTTTGCTTTCTTCACTGTTATATTTCAAATGTTCCTATTGTTTGTGATTTCGTATTTTTGCTCCCCCCTTATGTAATGCCCACCTAGGGGTCCCTAAGGGAAAATAAATGATGATCATGATGATGATGAACAGGCAACATGTTCTGGGTAGGGCTTCTTGCAGCATTTTGCAGCAGCATCGACCGTCATTTGCTGGATCTGAGCCTCTCAACTGTGTGCACACCGATTGTAGGCCTGCTTTTCCAGCAGTGAGCGCCGAATACCCAGGCGCCATAGAATTTTGATAAAATATTGAAAATATGTTGTAAAAGACCGGTTCCACAAAGAACCACCGTCAACACTCTGCTCCCAATACAGCGCCGCTTTGTTACAGTGCCAACAATGGCTCTAGTTAGAGGCTATTTATTCATATTGGCAGTACCGTTCCGTTACATTTCCAATAGAGACCCTGCTAGTCCATGGCGCCATAGATACTGGCATCACCAACCAGTTACATTGCCAACAATGGCCCCGGTTGTCGACTGTCTCCCCAGGACTGGCAGCGACAGTTTAACAGGGTGCTAAAATGGACCATTGTTTGCCGTAACCCTCCTACATATAGAGTGCTTCACGTAACTTGAACGAGGGATTGAAAAGTAGCACACCGGAGCTGGGTGAAAGCAACGTCACATTGATTCCTACTGTATGGCGCTCCTCGGAGTATTTTTTTTAATTCCGCTTAATTAGTTCATTAGCTTCGACAAATTATGCAAACATTTCAATATTCTCTCCAGATTCACGTGCCTTTCGTTGAGTTGTAGCTACAAAACAACTCATCCAGTCTTTGTAGCAGCGTATCTTCTACGTGGCTTTTTTTAGCATTTAAAGAAGGCCCGCGAAATATTAAAAAAGTACGGTATTACGCTCCTTCACGACCACATTGTAGCACTGCCATGCGCATTCTCTGTGTAAACCAAAAGCGTGCTCGTTCACCGTCTGAAGTGAGCGGCCTCACCGACGCTCTCAGCGTAGGCTTGAAAGTGCGCTAGCCCATTTTTCCTGTTCATGGAAAATCTTCGATATGTGATAGGCAGGCCATCGACAGAAAATCGACAGCGCCCACGTTTCGTTCGTTCTAATCACGGTTGGGAACGCGGAATTACTAAGCACATTCACGTGGTGCTTTTTTTTATAATTTTGTGGGCTTTCTTTAAATGCCAGAAAGAAGGGCTAAGTAGAAGGTACGTTGCTAGAATAAACTGGGTCGGTTCGTTCTTGACCCCCTCTGCAACATAACGAAACGCACTTTACCTTAAAATGATTATTAGAAAATTTGCTCAATTAATATTGGCAAATAACTCATTAAGTGAAATTAAAAACTCGGCGTGGAGCGACGCATGACGAGAAGAAATGTTTCTCGTTTCCCCCCGCTCCAGTGCACCACGTTTTCTATCTTAAAATCGTTGGTTAAATTTATGAAACGCCCTGTATATGAATACTCTAGTTTAATAGAAGAGATGGTGTGAATAAAGTGGGGTTCAGGTTTTATCGCAAATAAAAACAGCAGAAGTGACCACTTGCTGTCATTCACTGCGTGTTGAGGTAGGTTACGAAAAAACAAAGGAGATATATAGCTTAGGTAAAAAAATTCGAGATCACCGCGGTAACCGCATTGGAGTAATGCGAAAGCAATGACGACGCCTCATATCAAGTTGCTTTTTTGTTTTTAAAAGATTCCTTAATTACCCCCTTCGCTCTTACTTATTTAATTTTAATTCACCTCATTTCACAATAATTAGCATTAATTACAGTTAATTGACTGTAATTCACCTTCACTTCAGCTTAATGTACCGTTAATTCACATTTAAACCACATTATTCACCTTAATTCATTAATAAATCACATTTATTCATAATTAGTGCACCTTAATTCACTCTTGACGCTTTCTATAATCATCAATTATTGATTGGATTTCGATTAACTGCACATTTTTCATTCTATCATCTCAGTATTCATTCCGGACTTCCAAATTTGACGCCACGCGTTCGCTCCACAAAACTTCCAGCATTTTCACATTTGGCGCCACTGTTTGCTGTGGCCCCGCCCACTTTTTGAACATTTTTGGCTCTAATTGATTAAGTATTCATTCGATTTCACTTTTTTTTGCGCAGCATCCTCACGTCCTTCACTTTCGATTACTACCATTCGTCTTACGCTACCTCTTCTGAGTTGCCCACAACTGCTGCCGACACATTTTGCGGATACGACCCCGCCGACATAGCATGGAAAATGCTTTCGCATTAAAAATAAAAAGGACACGTATCTGCCCTCTCAAGAAGCGAAGCTAAACACTAGCTCTTTTGAATCCTCTAAGTTCTTTTTTTGGTATTTTAGTGTGCCTTTGGGTATTTTGTACTCATGGCCTTTGCATACGTTCTGGCATATAAACAACACCTTTGTTTAATAAGTGTATCGGAAGTTGTTACCGATCACGATTCTACTCATTTCTGTTTCTTTTCACCTTCTTTTTTGCGCGAAGCTCATATACCAACGACCCAGAATTGGTGCATTGCTGAGTTGCCCGTCACGTCTTTTGAAGATAACCTAGACATGCACGGGCGGGTCACAAGACCATCTCTAAGGCCGGCCTGTCTACCTTGTTGTGTCTTTTGCGCTGGTTTGCTTTCTATATTCACGCACCGACTCGCCCAGCTCTCCACTCTACTGAATGGTGTTTTGAATGTATATATCTGCCGATACAGGGCAGCTTATTCTCTCAGCAGTGTGCTGTAACATAGAGGGTGCATGCGGCGGTCCTGACGGCGCTCTCGTAAGTCCCTGCGTAGGAGAAATTCCCGACTGACACGAGCTTCATGAGGAGATTTATTACTTTCGGGACGGGGCTCCGAAACCGCTGAAGCTGAAGGTTTTGCAGATGCAAAACCCAGCAGCTTTTTCCTGATGCATCTCATCAGACGGATTTTAACGTATACTTAGCCAATTTACACTAATTTTGAGTTCATTTCATTTCACGGCTCTTGCCGTAAATTGCTATCTTTTTCCCGCGTACAGTAAATTAAAGTTGTTAAAGTGAAGAAATCTCGCACTGAGCAGCGTATATTGTAACATTTTGTTTTATACGCCAATATCACAAAAAGTAAACAGCTTAATGACGTTTAGTAAAGAACATCTAAGTTCACAAATTTTTTTCGTCTGATCTCGTTTGAAGCTGTTCGGTCCGAACCGGTTTGAACCAGAACGGGATGTCACTGTTGAGCCGAACCCGGAACTGAACCCGAAGCGAACCTGAAAAAATTTCGGTTCTACATCCTGGGTTAGCTCTCTTTGTAAAAAGACATTAATGCTGTGACGTGTGCTTGAGTGTCAACTGCTGTTAGCCCAAGGATGGGATGGCGTAACCTCGCAGGCAGTTTTTTCGCTTCACGTCCCCCAAGACAAAAGTCAAGTCAAGTCAACTTTATTCTAGTCATGTAAAGAAAATCACATGGCTGAGGAGGAGGGAAAAAAAGCCGCAATATTGCGGCTTGACAACGTTCCCTTCCCCTAAGCTACATCGGCGGCAGGGATAATGAAAGCATATAAAGCATACATACAAACATACAAGCACTTAGTTCACAATTTGAACATAACAAAAAAGAAATCGAAAAACTAAGAATGTACGGTTTATCCGCAACCGGAAAAGCAATCAACATAATATATCTTACATCACATACAAAAAGAAAAGGCACTTCAAAGCAAACATATTCCAACACAAAGAGCAATCAAGGCATCGCAAAGGCAAGGCTAGCAAATATTATAAAAATAAAGTTTTCATCTGTTGGTTCGAAGGTAAACGAACAGAAGAGCTGGGTAGGCGAAACTGATTAAGCAAAGTAGGTAAGGCGTAATTTAGTGTCTGAAATCCGTAATTAGTGCGAGGACGTGGAACATACCAAACTTCATGATGGCGAGTTAGATGGGAGTGCGTATTTTCGCGTAAATTGATAGTTTCTTCTGAGAACGGCATTCGACGTTCGGAATCTCGAATATCTCGAATAAATATAAATAAAACAATATATATATACCAAAAATTATTTCTTGGCAGCTGATTGATTAATATAAGGTCACCAGAACTTGAAAAACATAACAAGATTTAATTCACGACGTTTCGGCTGGAGGACCAGCCTTTTTCGAAAAGGCCGAAACGTAGTGAATTAAATCTTGTTATGTTTTTCAATTTCTGGGGACCTTATCTTATATATATATATATATATATATATATATAGAGAGAGAGAGAGAGAGAGAGAAGTATAGGCTTCGTTAAAGGAAACATATTTATTCGACTCAACGTTTCGGTCGGAAGACCGATCTTCTTCAGGAGTGATTTTACATTATTAATGCATCCCCTTTTATAGGGGTGGGTACAGAACAGGTAAGTGGGAAACACAAAGCACGCACCAGAAAAATACACATAAAAATTATTACAGGCAGTGCGACTCACACGTAAAAAAAAAGAAAAAGAAAAAGTGCGAGGAACAGAAAGAAAATACAACGTCCAGGTGCGGCCGCTATATATACATGTATATATATACACAAGCCACAGACACCAAGGGACACAGGGGCTTTTAATTTCTGTGGCTGTTGGCTTCTCTCATACTTATCACGAGCCCCTCATTCCCCTTCCCTTGTTTTCTATATATATATATATATATATATATATTCCCCTTCCCTTGTTTAATATATATATATATATATATATATATATATATATATATATATATATATATAGTAAACAAGGGAAGGGGAATGAGGGGCCCGTGATAAGTATGAGAGAAGCCAACAGCCACAGAAATTAAAAGCCCCTGTGTCCCTTGGTGTCTGTGGCTTGTGTATATATATACATGTATATATAGCGGCCGCACCTGGACGTTGTATTTTCTTTCTGTTCCTCGCACTTTTTCTTTTTCTTTTTTTTTACGTGTGAGTCACACTGCCTGTAATAATTTTTATGTGTATTTTTCTGGTGCGTGCTTTGTGTTTCCCACTTACCTGTTCTGTACCCACCCCTATAAAAGGGGATGCATTAATAATGTAAAATCACTCCTGAAGAAGATCGGTCTTCCGACCGAAACGTTGAGTCGAATAAATATGTTTCCTTTATAAATATGTTTCCTTATATATATATATATATATATATATATATATATATACAAAGTTACAGTTACGATTTTTGCGGTACTCCTATTTGGATAATTAGTCGAGATAAAAAATTAACCTTTTAAATATAGCCTGAAACGTTCAGGTGCAAATAGCAGAGTTGTGTAGCTCCACAAATATTGTCCAACCTAGGCACTTGCAACGAGATAGACTTAGCGTGGCCGTTTTTATACCTGAACGTTTCAAGCTATAAGAAGTTAATTTATTTATCTCGACTATTTATTCAAATAGGAAGAGTGAAAAGTGGTACTGTAACTTTAGATAAACCCTAACAACATCCTCGCAATTTCAGTTCAGAAGAACGCTGTTTTTTTTTTAATCTTGGTCCAAGTTAGCTGGCACACCCTGTGTGTGTGTGTGTGTGTGTATGTATATATATATATATATATATATATATATACATATATATAGCGCATATACAGACACGGACAGAGAGAGGCAACAGGACGCAAGCTAGACTTTCAACTGAAATTGTACTGATCTAAGGAGGTATTTATTATTTTTTCGTCTTTTTTTTCTCTTGTGCCGCTATTGCCACCTATCAGCTGCTCCGGCGTGATATGAAAATAATACAACGAAAGGACCCCCCCCCCAAAAAAAAACAAACAAAGCATAGATGCCAGTGACAGTGAGAAAACTATACGAGATAAAAGAACACACTGGAACGGCAGTGACATGTCGCATGAATGATGCCTGCTGATAACAAATAAGGTAAAGGAATGAAATAGCAAGATGCGCGGAAGATCTGAAGGCCATGAATGGAAAGCTATAGTGGAACTGAAAGACGTACACTCCGCGGAAGGAAACGAAATATTAAAAACACCGTACAATGAAAAAAGCACGTAGAAGCACGCCAGAAAAGCGGCATAACTCTGTGCAAAAAAGGAGTAAAATGCAGATAAAATTAGGTGTTTCGAAAGCCAGAAAATCAGAGAAACGTGCCAAAAACAGTCAATGCGAAGAAAAATAAAAGGTGAAAAAGGTGCGGCTTTGTGTGCCCATTTTCATTTCTTCAAATTTAAAAAGCGTTAAATTTTCAGACGAATATACAGATATACCGGGTGTTTTTTTTTAGAAGGTCCAAAATTTAAAAAAAAAGGTAAATTGCTTTAGATTTATTTTAGCCCTGGGGCTATACTGGAGGCTTTGGCGGGCGCCAGGCAAGATGGAAACTGCTTTAATTACTTCGCTGATTAGCTAAATATGTTAATTAACTTTTCTAATTTTTGTTTTAGGGGGTATGTTGTATTCGCAGAATTGGAGATCGTCCTCTAAACAGTCCAACCGAGAAAAAACAATTTTCATTAACAATTTTTCACGCACGTTACGAGGCGCGAAAAAGTCACCCTAGTAGGCATCTTCACACCGTAACTCAGCGGCGGGAGCGCCTCTGACGTAGTTCACTCCGCCCTGCGCTTTGCGTCACGCGCCCAGGACTGGCGGCCTGCGCTATCGCTGCTTATCTCGCTTCGCTCCGCGGCCTCACGGAATGCCGCGTTGGAACAAAAACGCACTGGCACAAAGCGCAGGGCGGAGCTAACTACGTCACCAGCGCTCACAGACGCTGTGTGACAGTGTGAAGCTGCCTAGCAGGGTGACTTTTTCTCGCTTCGTAACGCGCGCAAAAAACTGTTTCATTCAATTTTTTTTCTCGGCTGGACTGTTTGGAAGACGGTCTCCAATCCTGCGAATACAACATATCCCCTAAAATAAAAATTATAAGAGTTAATTAACGTATTCAGTTAATCAGCGAACTAATTAAAGTAGTTTTCCTCTGAACTGGCGTCCGCCGTAGCCCTCAGTATAGCCCCAAGGTTAAAATAAATCTAAAGGAATTTACCTTTCTTTAAAAATTTTGGACCTTCTAAAAAAAACACCCGGTATATAATCGTATGACAGGACGGGCGCTGACTCCAACTATGTTTATTGAGACGTATTTTCGTCGAACATATAAGAAAGACGACAGTGAGCGCATGCGCATCTACGACTGACCACAGAAAGGAAGGTCAAGAAAATGGGAGGGGGGGGGGGGAGAATAAAGTGAGGTCACTTTTATTTTTATTTTTTCCCCTTGCACAGATGACAGCAAATAAACCATAGTAGATTAAGGAGATAAGCAGATAAGTAGATAAGCAGACTGCATTTTGTCCCCTATTTTTAAGCAATGTGAATTCGCTGGTAGCAGGGAGACAGAAGTGGTGCTGACACACATGAAACCTCTCGCCTTCATAAAAAGGCTTCGGATATTTCCCAAGCTAATCTATCTTTGCTCCTGGTCAGAATTTTGATTTGTCAAGCCGTGGCTTACAGATGTGAACGTTTAGATCCTTTCAAGAACGGCAATGGGCGGGTAAATTCATGCATGAGTATGATGCGTTTCCCAAGGTTCGTTCTTGTTCCCTGGCACGTTCGTTAACACAACGCCCAGTCTAGCCAACGTACATATTGCCACAAGAAAGGGGGATCTCATAGACCACACCCGTGGCACACCCGACAAAGGGCTTAGCGTGTTTTTTTTTTTCCACAGCCGGATGTTGCAGGGCGACTACTGCTGACTTTAGGGCACTTCTTGGCCAGTGTACAAGGCACAGAGAACACCATCGGAACGCCGTACTTGTTGCCCACGCTTTTTAGGTTATGGGATACCTTCTGGATGTATGGCATAACCACTGGTTTGGCTTCCCGGGTCTTTCTGCTCTTCCATGTCTAGAGCGCAACTAACGGGACAAGAAGAAGGACACAGGCAGGGACACAACACAGCGCGGTGTTGTGTCCCTGCCTGTGTCCTTCTTCTTGTCCAGTTCGTTGCGCTGTAGACATGGAATATCGGAACAAACTCGCCCAGCAACTTGCCTTGTCAACTTTCTGTTCGGTGTGTCTTCTTTTGCCTTCCCTTGAATTTCTGCGCGAGTGTCTCGGGGACAGCTGTCAACACGTGGCTAGGGATCCCTGCTTTTCACAGTCTGGCTACCTCGCCCCGAAAGCTCTTTTGCATCATGTGATGGCGTGACTTGTCCAGTGCGGATTCCAGAGAAAGGGTCGCAATAGCCCTCTTAACAGTTTTTGATTGGGCCGAATCAAAAGGCAAAAAATCTTTCTTGGCTCTAGAACGGTAGCACCAGAGCATGATGTTCAGGTCTAAAAACTGGAGGCGGTTAAGCATGCACAGGTAACGCGTACGTAAAAGGCAGCCCTTTTCCTTGTTGTCCAAACTGTTCTAAAATATTCGTCACAATTTCCTCATACCGGCCTTGGTCACTTCTCTTTAAAATTACTAAAAAATGATCTACATATCTAAAAATCTTCAGGACATTGCCTTCGTCAGTTAGTGAAGCCAAAGCGTTGTCGAATGATGCAAGAAAAATGTTACACAAAACTGGAGCGATACATGATCCGATGCAAATGCCCTGACGCTGTAGATAGCGCTGGTTGTCAAACCGGATAAAAGTAGCGTTGACATAAAATTCTAAAAGTGACATAAAATTATCTACGCTAAAGCCGGACGTATTTTGGAAGGCGATAGTACCATTTCTTTCAATGCACTTTTTATATACACTGTTTAATTTTGAAGAAAAGAAAATGCATCACCAACTAGCCCCGCAACATGTTTTACTTGTGTGCACAGTTTACAATGCTCGGCCAGGTAGCCTTTTGTGGCAATGGCTGAAATCATAAGCTGGTGCTCCTGTAGTCGTTCATTTAGGCAACGGCCAGTCTGCACCACGTATCGATTCCCGCAGGGCAAGGCAACGTTATAAACCATGCCCTTTTGGCAGTTGACGGCTCTGTGACGGTGTTTCTTTGTGCGGGCACTGTTATTTCCTTTCCCTTCATTGATCATAGAGCGTATTCGGCCTAGTTTATTGGGCACCGTCAGCACCACCGAGACGCCGTTTTTTTCCGCCACTTTCTCGAGCCCCTTCAGTTCCACTATCGCGTTGAATTTATGGCCGTTAGCTCTCCCGTGATTCTTTTTATTCCATGCCTTTACCTGATATCATATCTGTAGGCATCATTCATGCTACATATCACTGTCGTTCCAGTGTGTTTTCTGGTGTAGTTCTCTCACTGTCACCGGCATCTATTCTTTTTGTGTTTTCTTGTTTCCTTTTGTTGTACTCTTTTCATATGGCGCGACATGAGCTTATAGGTGGCACTAGCGACACAAGAAATAAAAAATGACCCAAATAATACATAAACACTTCCTTCGGTCATTAAAGTTCCAGTTGCAAGTCTAGCGGGCATCCTGTTCCCTATCTCTGTCCGTGTCTCTCTATACGCGCTAAAAAAACATGTGTGATTACGACAAAAAACTCCCTTAGTTTAGAGCCTTAGCATAAATGAAGGGAAACAAAAAACGAACGATTCGATTCGATATCAGGAGGAGCGTACTATGTTTGCTCCAGAAATTTTTCTATTTGTGCAAGTGTGCCCATAATATTGGCCAAATGTTGCCAGAGGTGACAGAAAGTTATCTGTACCTTGTGGGTTGATGAGGACGAGTTGTGGCCGCTCGCCCGAAATGGAGACCATGAATTCACGCACCGTGCTGTCGACGTTCATTTCCAGGAGATGAATATCCTCAGAACGTGAATCCACTGAAACCAGGCTCACTTTGTTCGGCTGCATCGATGCCTTGACGAAATTAATAACCTGGAATGATAGACGCAGACGCTTAAGCGGCGTGTTTCCACTGTCAGCACTGAAGGCTTGTTCATGTATGGTGGGCTCTAAGGGTGCCCTTCCTGACGAAATCAGTTATTTGAAGACGCAGCTAACAGAGAAAAACTGCTTCACGGCGTTCAGCTTACGCCGAACCAGATCGCTACCCAACCTGACGAAGGCCCAGTCGTTCAGGAGCAGTCTGGCCATTTACAGACCACGCTGCAATCAATCTAAAATATGGTGCACTGCCAAACTCGTAAATTCACACTCCTTGAGGATAGGAACCCGCACGCCAAAGAGACAGAATACAGGTGAAACAAAACCTAATCACGGAATTTTTTTACGGCCGGCTAAAATTTAACTTCGAATCTGCGGAGCATACGAGGTCTGTTAGAAAAGTATCCGACCTTTGGCCGAAGAAAAAAAACTGGCATAACTGGAGCGTTAGAAACCTAATAACCTTCAAATTGGTCTCCTTGGGGCTCCATATACATCTCCCAGCGGTGCTGCCATTGTTGGAAGTATTCCGAAAAGGCCGTTTTCGGAATGGAATTTAGCTCTGCTGTCGTTGCAGCCATAATGTCCTTTCTTTTCTGAAATCGCGCTCCTTTCAATGGCCTCTTGATTTTAGGAAACAGCCAGAAGTCGTAGGGGGACATATCAGGAGAGTAAGGAGCCTGTTGAACTACAGGAGTCTGGTTTTTCGCCAGAAAAGTCTGAATCAAATGCGAGGAATGTGCAGGAGCAATGCCGCGAGGGATGCGCCAATTTCTTGTTGACCTCAATTCCAGTCTCTTGCGCCGCACAGCGCCACGTAGGCCATGGAGGACATCTCTGTTACTCTTTAGTCATTCTTTGACCCTGTGGGGTGCGTACTCGTGGTGTGCCACACAGAGGGAGTCAAAAAAGCAGTCAACATCACTTTGACATTGCTGCGCACTTGGCGGGCCTTCTTTGGTCTTGATGACGTGGAATGCGTCCTCTGTGACGACTGTGATTTGGTTTCCGGGTCGTACCCGTACACCCAAGACTCGTCACTAGTGATTACGGCGTCGGTGAAGTCAGGGTAACTGTTTGTGGAATCCAGCATCTCCTTTGAGACTTCAACACGAAGCTGCTTTTTCTCCACTGTCAGCAGCTTCGGCACGAATTTCGCTGCCACTCTCTCCATGGCCAAATCTTCGGTGATAATGGAATGTGCAGAAAAATTGCTGATGTCCACCTCTCCCGAAATTTCTCGGATAGTCACACAACAGTCCCGCATCACCACAGCGTTCACTTCGGCAATTACCTGGTCATTTCGGCATGTTGATGGCCGACCGGAGCGTGGCTCTCTCTCCACGGATGTGCGGCCGTCTTTAAACCAGTTGCTCCACTGCTTAATCTGTGTGCTGCTCATAGCATCATCACCGAAAGCCGTCTGAAAATTTCGAATGGTTTCCACTTGGCTATCGCCAAGTTTCTGGCAAAATTTGAGGTAGTAGCGCTGCTCCTCTCGCTCCGCCATTTTCCTTGCAACAAAAAACCGACGAGAGCACTGCGCACTGCCTCACTCAAACGCTGCTTGCCAGCGACTGACGCTATCGGCAGGCGGGAAAAAATTCGTTCATGCGCCCGAGGGTTCAAGGTTGACTGCTGTAAGCGCGCTTGTTTCATATCCATCAGGTGTTCGCAAAAAGAAATAAAGTCGGATACTTTTCTAACAGACCTGGTATTCCCAGGCATGGAAGCGGAGGTGGTAAAGTACCGGTTATTGTTTATCTTGAAGACCATAGTGAAGAAAGGGCAATACTTTGAAATGCGAAAACCAAAAGAGTTCGAGGGAAAAAATCGTAGCGCAAAAAAGACAAGGTCTCAGAAAGGTAAACACACACTGCGCTAACTTCAAACAATGATTTATTGCACAAAGGAAGGGTGCAGTCATTTGTGAAAAGTGACTGTGTAAGCAGCCCTTTCGTTGCGCTGTTGCTAAAGGAGCTTCCATATCTGGGTGATATGCTATGCTAGTGCAATCCACTGACGGGGCAACGGTGATACGATGGTATAAAAGTCACCATTCCTTTCTGCAATAAATCGTTGTTGGAGGTTGGCACTGTGTGCGTTTGTCTCTGAGTCCTTATCTTTGTTGCGCTAAGTTTTTTTTTCCTGAATCATGAACCAACAAACCCAAGCATCTACCTTTCTAAAGCGATGGCATTTTCTATTCAGAACGACTACTCACTATCCACTTTGATAAAAAAAGGAAGATGGTTTGGGGGAGTAAAAAAAGCACACGCAGTAGGAGAGGAGGTATTCTTAATACACGATGAGATGAAAATCGCTGGAGATATTTTTCTCTGGAGCGGAACTGAAAACAGACATGTGAAAAAAAAGTCATCTTCTCTCTCGCAACCATAATGGTTTTTTCAAGCAAGCCAAACAGACCTGCGTGTGGTTAATGTAAACGCTAGTAGTATTTTTAATAAGAACCAATTGCTTCAAATGTCTCTGCCTGAGCGCGATTCCCGTATTGCTGTCATAACTGAAACCTCGCTGAATAACGATATTTCATTTCATTTCATTTATTGAACACTCAAGGCCAAAGGCATTAAAGAGGGGAGTGGTTACAAAAACAAGAAAATACATAAACAGATGCAATACATGATACAAAACAAAGTATTATCATATTCCTGTTATATAATGTTAGCTAGTGCAGAGCGAAAATGCTGGTTATCACTTATGTCGACGATATCTGCGGGAAGGCGGTTCCATTCGCGTGATGTACAAGGCAAGAAAGACTGAATTGCAGTTACAGTGTTACACGTTTCAATGCCAACTTTGTGACGATGATCAATGCGGTTTGACACGTATCTGGGGGACGAAATGAGGGCATCATGTAGCATGGGATGATGGTATAGTTTATGAAAGAGGCTCAAACGAATTGTCTGCCGGCGGGATGCTAACAGAGGCAAAAAAAAGATTAGCTTTCATGCTTTTTACACTTGCGGTACGGTTAAAGTTGGACAGGATAAAACGAGCAGCGGTATTTTGAACTAGCTCAAGCAAAGTTATGAATTTTTCATGATGGCGATCCCATATGGCGGCGGCCTATTCCAGATTAGGGCATATTAGTGTTTTATAAAGCAATAATTTCAAGGAAGACGGAGTTTTGGAAAAGTTACGGCGCACGTAGCCCATCATGCGGTTAGCTTTGTTAGCAATGTACTCAATATGGCGCGTCCAGTTAAGGTCAGCAGAAATATGAACACCCAGGTATTTATATGAAGTAACCGCTTCTAATGGAACGTTATTTAGGTAGTACACAGGCGGAGCGCTGGCACTTCTTGATATTCGCATAATTTTGCACTTTGTTAAGTTCCATAAGCCATCCATTACAACAAAGAGAAATGTTAGAGAGATCACGGTGAAGAAGGTTAGCGTCGTCGAGGGATTTTATTTCGAGGAAAACAACACAGTCGTCAGCAAACAAAAGAATGTTAGATGATACAATGGAAGGGAGGTCGTTGATGTAAATAAGAAATAAAAGGGGTCCGAGCACGGAGCCTTGTGGCACGCCCGAGTAAACTTCGCTGAAAGGTGAGTTAAAATTATTAGCGGAACCGAACTGCGATCGGTTAAGAAGAAAGTATTCAATCCATATCAGAACGCTGTAGTCGATATTCAGTTCGGTTAGCTTTAAAAATAATAAGCGATGACATACCTTGTCGAATGCTTTAGAATAATCAAGGAAAATGCAGTCAGCTTCTGATGCGCGATCTAAAATATGGTGAAGTATGATAGTGAACCTGGCAAGTTGGGTTTCGCAAGAAAATGACTTCCGAAAGCCATGCTGTGCAGGTGTAAAAAAGGAATTAGACTCGAGAAAGTTCACAAGGTTAGTGAAGATGACGTGTTCTAATAGTTTGCAACAAGTACTAGTAAGCGAGATGGGGTGATAATTTGTAGGGGAGGTCCGATTTCCTGATTTGAGTAATAGAACCACCTTCCCGACTTTCCATTGTGTTGGCAGAACGGAATTATTGAGAGTCTGCTGAAAAATCTTTGTTAGTATTAGGGAGCAGGAGGCCACTGTATTATTTAAAAATTTAGCATGAATGCAGTCAAAACCGGGCGATGAATGAAGTTTTAGGGCATCAATAAGTTTAGCAACGCCAGATGTATCGATGAAAATTTGAGGCATAGAAGAATAATTATACCGGAGTGGAACGGGATGTTTGGTGCTTGATGTGTGCGAGAAGTTCTGAATGAAGGTTTCCTTAAGTTCTGATGCGCATATACGAGCCGGAATAGGGTCCCCTGACACGTCAGTTAAGTTAATAGATTCTTCGGTATGATGGTTGATGACGCGCCAAAATTTTTTAACGTTGGTAGATAGCATGGATGGTAACGTGTTAGAAAGGAAGTTATCTTTTACCTTTACCTGCTTAAGTGCAGTTGTATAGACATCAGCGGCAGTCTTGTATGCGTCCCAGTCTGCGTTACATGGTGATAGCCTAGCTATACGATATCGGCGCTTTTATCTGTTAGATAGGCGTCTTATATGGGCGGTATACCATGGGGCTTGAGGATTAGAAGTGATGGTGGGTCTTGGAATATATTTCTGAGTTAGTTCGTGAACTTTGGCCGTGAAAATATCCCAGTTAGTTTGCACAGAGCGATCGTCAAAGTTTTTCAGGAAGTTTTGAGAAAACACTGATAATTCATTGTTAATGGCATCGAAGTCTGCTCTAATATAATCTAGTATGGTCTGTTTCTTTCTTGCAGGTTTAGGACAGGCAGCGTTAATGTTGAAAACGAGCAAAGAGTGATCGCTTATATTAGGTAAATAGGGGATGGCGGAAGCAAAGTCGGCTCGATTGGTTAGGATCATATCTAAAGCGTTGGCAGTGTTGACAGAGATTCTGGTAGTATTAGTGACTAATTGGGTAAATGAAAAAACTGAGCATAAATCAAGAAAATCACTGGCATCGGATGAAAATTGAGATAGGGTGGGAGGCTGGGTATCCCGAGAAATATTGGGGAAGTTAAAATCACCTAGTAAAAACAAGGAACATATGACATGAGGACGACTTTCCGCTTCATTTCGGAAGGACAGACCCTCGAGGGGAGGCGGCATAGAAGCACCAATAAGGCCTGATATAACGTCCCTAGCACTTTACCTGTAGTTCCTTTGTAATAAACTCTGTTGCTGCGGCCAGTCTTATTCTGCACGCAATAACAAAACCCCTGATGCTGCGCCTAAATCCACAAACTCAAAGAGCACATGTTGGAATACCAAAAATCTGCGATTCTTTGGGTTGGTAATTTCAATTTGTCGGGAGTGAACTTAGAGCGGCTCCAGGAAGACTCGCGTCCTACAAAACATGCTAGCTTAATGTTCCTTGCAGTGCGCTCCCACACCTTAAAATATCGCATTAAAAAAAAATTAGTTAACCAACGCGTAAGCAAGGGCCGTGCAGCTCCTTTTTTTAAGTCATCTTTATGAACAGATATTTTACTGAGTATACTGTATTTGATGAGCAAGGAACTTCGGACCACCAATTATCCATTTCAGTCGTCAACTTCTTTTCATAGGACAGCTTTAAAGGTATTGTCCAAGTTGTTCTAAAGACTACTCACGAGCTGATGATGCATCAACATTAAAAAATTTTGAAACGTGCTTCACGGATTTTGTTTACAGTGACGTATGCAAGCTTTCGAACCACTTGAAAAGCATGTTCTTTTACGGCATTGACAAATACGTAGGGAAGAATTTTTTTAATAACACGTGCAAAAAATTCATGCGTAATGACCAAGACCTCCATTTCAAGCGGAAGTTAAAAGATAAACTAACCGGCACCAACTGGAACTTGCAAGCATCTACATCACAGCCTTACAAGTGCAGTGCATGAAGACAGAGATTATTACAATACCATATGTTTACCGAACTTCATCAAGAACGATCGGAAAAAATACATCAATTACTTAAGTGAGAAAAAGAAACCAGTAAACAGAGTGCCTGCCGATAAGTGCTTCCTTATACGCCCAAAACCCGCTACTCGGTGTTTTAACTGTTGCTTCTGTAGAGTATTTTCTTCGTTTTTGTCAAGCCGGACAAATGTGACTCAGTATCGCTACAAGCACAGGCTACCTTTATTTGTTAAGCTCATGCGTTGTGCATGCCGTAAAACCTAAAAATTAAATTTCGTATGGCGTTGATAATACCCCTGATGTGTTTCTTCGTCGTTATGCTGACTGACCTCCTAGATTTAATCTATCGTTTTCCGTGCTTCTTTGCTCGCAGGAAAACTTCCAGATGACTGCAGGAGAGCTCGAATTCCACCCACCTTCATAAAAGGCAATCGCTCTTAATTAGAAAGCTGTCGTCCTACTTATCTTACATTCTCCTGTTGTGAACTAACGGAACCTGCCGTTGCTACTCGTAATAAAGATTTTTTTAGCAGTCCATTTGATCTTAACATAGATTCCGAAACGAGTATTTGAAAGTTACACAATTATTCGTTTATTCTCTCGCATCCTGCCTCGTTAATAATTGCCAGTTTCATTTACCCTTTATGAATTTCAGTCAACCCTTTTATACAGTTCCTCAATTCAAAAACTGCAATATATGAATTGTGCAAATTTATTTATACTCTGGGTTGTAAATTACTGGAGAAACCAAAAGCAGTTTCTTTTCGTGGGTGGCCAACATTCTGACTGCCTTCCTGTTGTTTGCAGCGTACCGCAGGCTAGTGCCCTCGTTAAGTTACTTATGTTGTTTCATATCAATAATTTTGCTAACACACTCAGCAATGGCGTGCAAATACGGTCATTTTCTGACGACTGTATTCTGTACCAACAAATGACTTCCACCACAGATCAAGCTCACTCTAACTTATGATTGAACAGTATACTCCGGTGATGCGACAACAGGAATATGGCTTTTAATCCTGAGAACTGTAACTTCCTTCGCATCACCCGAAAAATGATTCCATCTATTACATATACCCGTTAGGCCCAGTACCATTGACGGAAGTCCGTAACTACAAGTACTTAGGCGTGACACTCTCCAATATTTTTATCTTGCAACCTTCACATCGAGAGCGTTTGCTCATTCGCCTTACGTAAATATTGATTCCTCAGGCATGAGCTTCAAACAACACCGAGGAGCGCTAGACTATACTTGCTTACCTGTCACTAATCAAGCCGAAACTCGAGTAAGCGTGCGGTGCATGACACCCATGCACTATAATTAGTAATAACCCACTTGGACGAATATCCTGAAAGCAAAAAGATGCATTACAATGGAGTTCATTCGTTATAAATTAGAAGATTTATTAGAATGGAATTCATCCGTTATAAATTAGAGAAAAGCATCACCTTGAACTTCGTACCTCGTAACGTGAACGACCGATTGATCCTGCACCATACCTATCACCTTCTGTAACCCGGCACACTCGGAACCTTCACCCTCGGTCATTAGTCGCTTACATTATGCGAACAGATTCTTTCAAGTTTTCATTTTTTTCCGCGCACGATAGCAGAATGGAAGAATTTGTTGCTATAGCCGAGTGCACCAGTGACGCCCCAATATGCTGTGTTATTTTGCTCTGTTTTCCTTTCTTGTTCGGTTTTTGTTTTCGCCCTCGTGCTCGGATCGCTTAAGATCCGAAATTTTGCACAAATAAACTAATAATAAGAGGCAGAGCAATTTAGTTTTGTTTTGAAAGCCGGCATTCTCAGATGTCATGTCAGAGAGATGTCAAAGCTTAATGCTCTCGATTTGCCCCTTTATGGCTGAAAGATTAATACATGAAATAAGAATTCAGCAATTAATAGGTGAGATATAATAAAGGCATGCTTTAAATATCTTCATTACGGAAGATGACTTGACACAAAATTTGTTCCTGAATTTCTAAACCAATAATTATTTTTGGTAAAATTTTGTTTCGTATGAAGTCGGCTCATTTTTAGGCGCAGAGCTGGGCAAGCTTGAGAGCAGGACCGAATAGGACCAAGCGAATGTCTTCCACGCCTTCTTCGTTCAGCACAGTCGCACTCGGCAGGGCAATACTTTCCGGTGTTATATAGTCCTACATTAATTTTTTCCAGTGTCACACAAGCAAGAATAATAGCAAGAATAGCCTGTCACATGCAGATTATTGCGCTCACATTCATTGCGATAATTGCACTCACAGGCTCACATTTAGATCATGATCCGAGTGTTGAGTTAGTCGGGACTCACATGAAGACCATGACATGAGTCGTTGGTGAGTTCTGACTCACATTCAGATACTGATTTGAGTCGTGAGTTAGTCCAAACTTACATTACGATCAGTCGTTACTGAATCCGGGCTCAGGGTGGGATCACGTTCTGTGTTTTCGTGACGACGGCGTGCGCTTAGTTTTTTTCTCATGTTTACTGGCAGCTGATGGTAGGAACGAATTACTGCCGCGACCAAGCACGCTCCAGGGTGAGGCAGCTTGGCGACGTCGGTGGGGGACCAAAGAGGGTTCCGCGGAAAGCAGGAGGACTGCGTTTCGTCCTTATCCCATTGCTAGTTTACACGGGCGCGGGTGCGGTAACTAGCCGTGTGGGGATGTGCCCGAAGCTTTGTCAGCTGCACCATTATCCTTCGTGGGGGGCGGGGGTCCTTTGTCGCGTGTCCCGGTCGCTCGTGGGCGTTACACTTGGGTACTTCAGTGATCCCATGTGTGCCTTGAATCGAAACAATTTAGTGAGCCCAAATTAGTCGTTAGTTGAGATAAATAAGCCCAAATTAGTCGTGAGCCAAAATGAATGAGCGAGCTCAGGTGAGTTGCGAACCAAAGTGAGCAGTTAGTCCTAACACAGGACTGCCCCCGGATGAGTCGTGAGTCGAAGTGAGTCCAAATGAGCTGTGAGCCTAAATGAATCTGAGTTCATAAGTTCGAGTGAGCCCAGGACTGTGTGAGCCTGAGTTTGAGTGAGTCCATTATTTGATCTAACTTTTCTGAGTCCTGTGTGAGCACTCGGGATTTTTCCGAGGCATGCAGTGGAAACTCCTTCTTGGAAGCTCTCGTTGAGCTAATTACTGCGAAACAGCCTTTATCGCGCGAATACTTGATTTCAGCATGTATTTTAACACAAGCACCAAGGGCTCGTTTATCATCAAGACGTTCTACGCAGACCAAGTTTCGGGGTGTTTCGAACGCAGCACAGGAGAGCGATAGCTGTCGGTGACCATCATGTGAGAAATATGACCCAGACTACCTCGTACATGTCTTCTAGCCCTTTAATAAAATGCAAAACAAAACTTTCAAACAACCCACCCACAAGAAAGAAATCGCGCGCCTCACACAGACAAGAGCAGAAAGCAAAACATGCCAGTATTCAATAAAACGTACCATCCACCTTTCTTGCTCTCCCTCACAATGGTAAATAATCACATGTGGTTGTAAAAATTTTCAGTTTTGCATATAACCTAATTTGCAGCTTGGATGCGCGTGAGGGCAAGCTCCAAAGAACTCTGGAGCGCCCTCCCGCTAGCTGGCTCTGTATAAAGGGTTATTCACCCTCTGCGAAAGGGCAGAAAAGCAAATGGGGCGCTGAATAAAGCTGAGGAAGGTTTCTACATCAAAAAGCAGCAGAAAACCAGAAAAAAATTAGCCTTTTTTACAATCTTAGTCTGCCATTTGCATTGAAGTGCCACACGCTGTGAACGCCATACATCTCCAAGGTCATTTTTTATTATTAGCCATAGTTGTCAGGTGTCCATTTCGGGGTGTGCAAAAAATGTTTTTTTTTTTCATGACTTGGAACTTACAAGCCACAATGCTCTCTCTGACAACTGCTAAAGGGCAGACGATTGTGATTAAGAAGATAAGTGCAAACATTAAAGGGACACTGAGGAGAGCACTATTAATATTTTTTTTTATAGTAAAATCCGATAGTTCGGCATGTCATGGCTTTGTTGCCACTTGGCCGGCAGCGAAAGATGCATTTATTTCTAAGAAATTTGGATTCGAAGTTGAAAAAGTTTTTCCCGCCGCTCTGATTCAAACTCGGGATTCGTCTATGACGACAGAGGACTAAGAGACGTGAAACATGACGTGCACATGACGTAACGCAGACTCCGTGATTTCTAGCTGCCAGCAGTGCGGCCTAGCAGCAGCCGAAAAAAAAGCTACCGCCGGCCGCACGTTGAAGGCATCTATCGGCTATTGCGGCCGTCGCTACAGTCGCTTCGATTACGTTTGCACTGGCGTTTTGCCAGCGTTACGATGGATCTCGTTCTCGAAGTCGTCAACGAAGTTCTCGCAAATAGACACCTTTAGCATACCGTGTACCTTGTTACCGCTAGCGGAATACCGGGAGCCCGCCTCCCGCCGGAAAACAGGCGCTGATTTGTCCCGATGCTTCAGGATCGCGCGTAGCAGCCGGGCACGTGGCGCCATCTGGCGACGTCAAGGAGATTTGCGCATGCATTGGCTGCGCCTCAGTGATGCATGGTTTCTCGGTTCCTGGTGTTGCTAGAACCATTCGTTCTAGCAACACTGTTTTGTTCTATGATCTCATCACGCTTGTACTTGCGAGTTTGGCCTGTGGCGGCGATACCTGTATTTTGGTTCTTGCTCTTTTCTACGTTACAATAGCTTTGTTGTCAGTATGAGTGGCGTTTTTGTAATCAGGAGCTGGTATTCTGTCGATACAAGCCAACTTCAATTTCTCCTCAGTGTCCCTTTAAGACGCTGAAAGGCAGCGTGCAATTCATGAGCGACGAGTTTGAGAGCATGAAGATGGTTTGGTTTATGGGGTTTAACGTCCCAAAGCGACTAAGGCTATGAGAGACGCCGTAGTGGAGGGCTCCGGAAATTTCGACCACCTGGGGTTCTTTAACGTGCACTGACAACGCACAGTACACGGGCCTCTAGAATTTCTCCTCCAAAGAAATTCAACCGCTGCAGCCGGGATCGAACCCGCGTCTTTCGGGTCAGCAGCCGAGCATGAGAGCATGAAGAAGCAACTGGCTGAGGCGCGGACAGAAACGGTTGCTCTAAGGCAGGAAAACGAAAGTTTACACGTTAAATGCCTGGAAAGTGACGCCGCTCTAAAACGACTTGAAAGCAGAATAGTTCAGCGTGAGCAGTACTCTAGTAGGACCAATGTACAAATACAAGGCATCCAAGAGAAACAGGATGAGAATGTTCTTGACATGGTGACTTCGAAAAACAGGTGACATCATAGGCGAACCTGTAAGTCCTGCCGACATCGAGGTATGCCACCCGGTCGGAACTCGAGAAGAGGGCAAAAACAATGTACAGGTGCAGTTCAAAATCAAACAAAAAAGAGACGCCGTTCTTGAAAGGGCACGTCGAACTGCAATCAAGAACAGCCAGCTCGGAATCCAAAGTGAAACGCAAAGGGAAATGCGGATCTTCATAAATTAACAACTGTGTCCTGCACTGAAACGCCTGTTGCAACTAGCTTGCACAAAAAAAGACTGAATGCGGACGGCGTTTTGTGTGGATGCGGAAGGGCAATGTCTATGCGCGAAAAGAAGAGGGGAGCGATGCGATACCGATTGCTTCTGATGGAGACCTATGTAAGATTTACTGAACGTTTTTTTCTTGGTCTTCTTCCCTAAGGCTTTACCCCCCAGTTCATGTATAAAGAATACGCCTCACCCCGCGACATTTCACTTCAATGTAGTCAAACGCAGACTAGCATATCTGCTATTCATATCAATATACGCTCTCTGGCTTTTAAACAAGATGAGGTTGCTGTGTTCCTAAGTTACTTCCATTTCAAATTTTACGTCATCATGTTCTCGGTAACCTGTTGTTAAAATAGCAGCCCTGCCTTGATCTTAGATGACTACGCCCATTACAACATCAACAGAACAGGCATGCATGGAGGGGGTTTTGCACTACATGTTAGACGGTGCATACCAGCAGAGGGGTTCAAAGAATTCACACTTGCCACGACTGATTACGAAGCCCTTGTGGGATATGTGACCTTGAAATGTTTCTTGGCAGCTACCGCCCTCCTACTGGCAATCGCAACGCGTTCATCAATTTTCTAGAAGAACTACTTGAATATGCCTCTTTTACAAACGGGCCGGCGGCTGGCGGACGCCTGCCAACGGGTCGGCGGCGGAGCCCGCTAGGACGAAACGAGACGAGTGGCTGGAGCGAAAAGAACGAGGTTTATTTCGTGGCTTTTTTTTATAGCCAGTCAAAGAAAGCGAGAAGGAAAGGAAAGGAAAGCTGTGCTTGGCCGTGACGCCGTGTGATACGATGATCAGGGCGGAAGAGGGGCACACGGGGCGCTGACGAAGCAGTTAGCTGTTCGCAGCAGCCTCGGTTCACCATTATCAGTGTCTACTTGGCGGTGACATGAATACTGACATGCTGACTGATAGTCAACATTCTCGCGAATTAGGAAACAAGTTTCTGGCTTCTGGGTTCTATAACATCATAGCGACGCCAACTCGTGTAACGTCGACAAGTCAGACACTTGTCGATCTTTTCAATATTAATACAGACACACCTGTTCTAGCGTCGGTTAAATCAGTACTGACATCAGTGACCATTGTCCTATATATATATATATATATATATATATATATATATATATATATATATATATATATATATATATATATATATATATATCAATTATTGTACCAATTTAGCCCGACAAAAACAGTGTTCAAACAGGATAAAGTACAGATGCTTGTCAAGTGAGAAGCTTGAAACGTTTCGCAGAGAAATAATCAATGCAGACTGGTCATCCGTTTTTTACAAGGTCTCCAGCAGTGACGTGTGCATTGAGTTTTTGTCAATATTCCGTGATCTGTATGAGTTGTCCTTCCCATATCAGAATGTTAAACTTAAAAAAAAAGGAAACCTTGGCTAGGACCAGAACACATAAAAGTGATAACTGAAAAAAAAAAACTTATTTTTCAAGCCTTCCTCAAGACAAAAGACCTAGCTAAACTTGAAATATTTAAGATGTATCGGAACAAACTAAACGCGGAAAGGCGAAGAGCAAAGAAGTACTACTTCAACCACCTTTTCAATACTGCAAGAAAAGAGCGTCCGGACAATGTTTGGAAAATATTGAGCGAAGCCCTAAATAGACAAATGACACGATGAAACACTTCTGAATTGACAAAAAGTGGTAGAAAATTAGAAGGACAGAAAGCTGGGCAAGTTGGTTATAATCCATTATACAACAGCGCAAAAGACAAGGCGCAAAATGAAGAAAATACGACACGAGCGCTGACTTTGAACTGAATTTCATTACATGCTAGTATACATTTAAACCACTTCTGCCGATACAAAGTTTAAAAAAAACTTATCTACACAGATTACTATCTATGTTTCCGCAAAAGCACCCTGCGAAAACTCCAGTTCACGGCTGTGAAGTGCTAAGGACGGTTGGCTGCCGCAAGAGGAACCACCCTTGGCAATCTGACAAGCCTCAACCTCTTATCGCTATGTGCGAAAATGACTGACTGTCTCGGCAGGAGGGGTTTCAATGTATATTAGCATATAATAAAATTGAGTTGAAAGTCAGCGCTCATGTCGTATTTTCTTCGTTTTATGCCTTGTCTCCTGCTTTGTTGTATAATGGGTAGAAAGTTATCCGGAATTCCCCTAGCCGAGTATTTCAATGAACACTTCATCAATGTAGCAAAGGCACCAGTCGACAACTCGACTAGCGCTTTGCTTCAATACTAGTGTAAGGAGACATTTTGTTGACCCAACGGATGAAACCGAAATCTATCGCACCTTTATAAATTTGAAAAACAACAATGCCTGCGATACCTACGGCTTTCAAATGAAGGCGGTAAAATAGGTTATCGATATTATTGCGACACATCTAACATACATATTAAATCTGGCTCTTACATCTGGTTGTTTCCTGGACGATATGAAAATCGCAAAAGTTTCCGTTCTTCTCAAGAGGACTGATAAAAATCATATTAATAACTATAGACCAGTCTAAGTGCTTCCCGTATTTTCTAAGGGTTTAGAGAAGATTATTCTTTTACGTATCAACAGCTTTTTCGGTGAACATAACATGCTTTCTGATGGTCAGCATGGCTTGGCTTTTGCAAAGGAGGGTCAACTGAAACAGCATTATTAACCCAGAAGGAATTAATAATTGCTAATATTGATGAAGGCAAACTTATCCTCGGAATTTTCATTGAATACAGCAAAGCATTTAATCGCCTAAACCATGAAATATTACTAGACAAACTGTTCGGTTATGGTGTCCGTGGAGTTGGTTCCGCCTTACTTAAATCTTTTCTTTTGAATCGTCAGCAGCGCGTTTCTATCGCTGAAAGTAACTCATCACACAGATTACTGACTTCCGGCGTGCCACAAGGGAGTATTTTAGGGCCCTTTCTTTTCAACATCTCCAACGATATCGTGCAAAAAGAAAGCAATGCAATAGGCGTGCTCTACGCAGACGACACGAGGATCTTTTTCACGGGTAAAAGTTTAGACGAAGCAGTAAGAGAAGCCATAAAAGAGCTTACAATAATTTCGGATTCGTCTAATAAGAACTGTTTAAAAATAAATAGCCATAAATCTAAGGCTTAATATTCAAGGCTATAGACAGCCGCCGCGGTGGCTCAGTGGCTATGGTGCTCGGCTGCTGACCCAAAAGACGCGGGTTCGATCCCGGCCGCGGCGGCTAGAATTTCTTTGGAGGAGAAATTCTAGAGGCCCGTGTACTGTGCGATGTCAGTGCACGTTAAAGAACCCCAGGTGGTCGAAATATCCGGAGCCCTCCACTACGGCGTCTCTCATAGCCTTAGTCGCTTTGGGACGTTAAACCCCATAAACCAAACCAAACCATCAAGGCTATAGACAAGCAGGCACAGATAGAAAAAAGGTTGGTTCTTGGAGATGCACTCACAGAAATGGTTAAGAAACAAAATTGGCGTGACATTTGCTGCTGACATGTCATGGAATCATCAGATTAAATAATTATCAAGGACACTCTCTACATCAGTTGGAGCACTAGCACAGGGCTGTCATTTTCTTACAGATAGAGAAAAACTTCAAATTTATCATGCATTGTTTTCATCTCACATAAATTACTGCACACTGGTTTGGGCCCAAACCGCGCAAACAAATATTCAAGCACAGCTCCTTCTTCACAAGAAAGCGGTGCGTTGCATTGCAAATGTGTCCGATTTACATTTATCTGCACCACTGTTCACACGATATAACATAATAAGCGTCGAAAAAATTTACGAGTTCCGTCTACTGTACTCATACTTATTTTCTGATGAGCCTCATAAAATTCCGTTCGCAATTGCTGAAACAGAAAAGTAATTGTCGCACCCGTGGATCTGAGACATAGCTGATAACAAGCAGACGTAAATATTATATGCTACATTCACTCACACACAACTTGCCCTGCTTGCTTAACAAATTCCTGCCTGAAAATTATGACTAAACGCATGTAATAGAAAACAGACGCGTGAAATTGTTTCGTCATTCCAGTTTTTGTGCAGCTAAGGGTATTCACCGTATTTTCATTGCCCTTCAGTCTTTTATACTGCCACGTATCATTGTAGCGTCCGTTCGTTCGCGCAAGGCACCAGAAAAGGGGTGTTATCATTTTTGTTCCTGACGCGAGAAGCGACCGGACTAATCTCGATTGTTCACAGCCATGAACAGCTTCGCCTACGTGTTTCTAGATTAGTCTAGATGATCTCGGCCTGTTATCTCGAAGTTTCCTAGCCGGCTTTAAATTGAACGATGCCACGAGCAGCGGGCATTCGTAGTTCGACGATTGACAAGCACGCTTGTTGCTTACGCCGCCGCCGAGAGATTCAGTTCTTTTGCGGGCGCAAGTCAGCCCAAATAAAGAGCTTCGTTTCCAAGACTGGCTGGTGTCTTCCTGACCTCTGGACTGCCGTCACTACAACGTGACATCTGGTGGAGGTGCTGGGTAGCCTTTCATGTACCGGACACCCCCAGCAAGTCGCGACGCCAGCCCTTCGAGTCATTCACCGGAGGACTTGACTCCAGTCTACCACGCAGCCTCTTGGAGCCTCCAGCCATGACTTACGCCGCAGCAGTGCGCCGTCCTGCACCTCGACGACGGCACCTAAGCCCCTATCGCCATTAGCCAGCTGCTCTGGAGCGCCGCCCTCTCGCCCCAACTCGCCCGTCCTACGAGCGTCGCACACGGCCTAAAAAATGCGACGAGTGGAGAACACCCGACCAGCGCCGCCAACTATGCTTCCACTGCGGAGAAGCCGGTGACATTCTCCGGTACTGCCCATACAGGAGAATGGGCATCCGAGGATTTTCTCACTACACCCCACGACCCCGACCTGGCCTGCGACCAGCCGCAATCGAAGAGTTCTTGCGTCGGGAAGAATACTTATCGCCGAGCCGCCCATCTCGTTCTCCGTCGCCATCGTCACCGCGCTATGTATCTCCTAGCCGAGGCTACGCAGTGCGCGGACGCTCCCCCGGCCCCCGAAGGTTAAACTGAATAAAGCAGCCTCTGGAGGTGAGGTTGCTTCTGAGCGCAAGAACTAAGACCGTCCATCGACGAAAACACAAGACTATGCTTCAACTACGACGACGGCCCCTACGACGACGGCCCCTACGACGACGGCCCCTACGACGACGACTCCTACGACGACGACGACTCCTACGACGACGACGACTCCTACGACGACGACGACTCCTACGACGACGACGACTCCTACGACGACGACGACTCCTACGACGACGACGACTCCTACGACGACGACGACAACTACGACGCCGACGACAACTACGACGCCGACGACAACTACGACGCCGACGACAACTACGACGCCGACGACAACTACGACGCCGACGACAACTACGACGCCGACGACACAGCCAGACTTGAAGCTTTTACCGCTGCCCTTAAACCTTATTACGAACGCTAAAGGACTCGAAGTTCGCATTCTCCGCATTTATTTCCATTTTAAAGCATCGAGACGATGCTTCTTTGCGAGGGGGGTAATGCCACGTATCATTGTAGCGTCCGTTCGTTCGCGCAAGGCCGCAGAAAAGGGGTGTTATCATTTTTGTTCCTGACGCGAGAAGCGACCGGACTAATCTCGATTGTTCACAGCCATGAACAGCTTCGCCTACGTGTTTCTAGATTAGTCTAGATGATCTCGGCCTGTTATCTCGAAGTTTCCTAGCCGGCTTTAAATTGAACGCTGCCACGAGCAGCGGGCATTCGTAGTTCGACGATTGACAAGCACGCTTGTTGCTTACGCCGCCGCCGAGAGATTCAGTTCTTTTGCGGGCGCAAGTCAGCCCAAATAAAGAGCTTCGTTTCAAGACTGGCTGGTGTCTTCCTGACCTCTGGACTGCCGTCACTACAACGTGACAATACTGTATACTTTCTAGCTTAAGTGTACTGACAATATCTTTCGATCACTCAATTTTTGTGAAAGTGTAACTGTGCACATGTGTTCAGAATTTTCTGTTGCCTATATGCTGCTGCCTTGTACGGGCATCAGGCGCCCTCAAGCTGCCAGTGACAGCTTTTTCGCCTCGTGACCCCGAACAAGTTGTCGGAAATAAAGTTTTGAAGTTCAAGTTTAAGTTGACATCGCAATATGCCTGCGCATTGCACGCTTCTGTTGTCGTATATATATTTCCGCCCTCTTAACACTGCTTAGACGTCTTCTCTCTTTTTCCTTGGAGAAGAGATGAGAATAATGTCACCTCAGAGTGCGGCGGTCCCTTTTGGCACTGTGTTCCTTGCAGCGCATCACAATGGCACGTTCACTGTGCCCCAGCTTAGATGTAGAATATTTTGCTCATGTCAACACATTTAGACATAATACTTAACGCTCAACCAAGAGGAGGAAGTGCCGAATCATACGTCTTTCACATCCGTCTCGCGCAAGCGGAATACATGGCCGGAGCTGGCAGCAGCGATTTGTTGAAAGGCGACCAGCCCGGGGTGTGTGGGATCACCGCAGTCTCCAGTCAGGACGAAGACGACCTGCAATAAAACGGATATCCGATTGAGCTGTGCCTGGAAATTCTTCCCATTTTAACAACAATTCCCCCAAAGGGTTCACATTGTGGCGTTCACATTACGTCTAATCATGACTGGGCCAATTCATACCGGCAGCATAATTAAAGATTCTGACCGCATGCTAGGCAACTTACGTCGCAACTTTTTAATGTTCCTTCTATTTTGAATCTACTGCTTTATAAAACACTGATACCATCCACACTTCAATATGCAACACCTGCATGGGGTCCTACTCACGACAACTTAATTAATGATCTTGAGATGGTGCGAAATAACTTTGACCGTTTTATCCTTGCTAACTAGAACCGCACAGCGAGTATAATTACTACGAAGTCTAATCTCTGCCTCCCATTGCTGTCATCGCGTAGATAAGTGTTTCGTATCGCCCCATTCCATAAGTTGTATCATCATCCCACTCTATGTGATCGATCGCTTTATCCCCTAGCCAATTTGCGTATCCCGCCACATTTTTCATAATAACAAAGTCAGAGTTGTGTCATGCAACACGAAATGTTTCTCGCAGTCATTCCTCCCGCGATACTCACGTGACTGGGACCACCTTCCCAATGAAGTTTCTGGCATTGAAAATTATGAGCTGTTCCGCGTGGCACCAGCTAACATTGTATATTCAGGTGCTATTTAGCGTTCATGTAACCAACTGTATTTTCTCTCCGTTTTTGTATATTTGCCGCTCCTCCTCTGTAATTCCACTGGCCCTGGGGTGTAATGTAAAAAAAAAATTGCTGGTGGTTTAGCTTCGGTTAAACCTAGCAAGACGCGATAGCTTCACATGTTAAGCTTGGTAAATCTCTTTATGCAGCTCATGGTTGAAAAACAGCGCACAAAAGACTAGAGACAAGAGTAAAGGCAACGACAGGACAAGCGCTCAACTCACAACTAAGGCTTTATTGCGAAAACCTGGGTATATAAGGAAGGCATAATACATGAAAACAAAATTAAACAAACAAACCTAGGGCAATGATAAAACTAGCGTGCGCCCGAAGCCCAAAATCTGCCAAGAAACTTGATCTCGTTATCACTTAAAGCAACCGAAGGTTTGCTAACGCAGCCCTGTTGCTCCGTTGCGATGAAGTATGCTTCTGCTACTTCCCGTGTGGTTTGGTCTCTGTGAGTATACAACACCTTTGCTTGACTTAACAAAGCAGTGCACTTTTTCTTCTTGTTTTTCATCACTGCGCACCCCTTACAATGAGTAACAAGATAAGATTGGTCATTGCCTTAACGTTCTACTAACTCTTTATGCAGCATACTTTATACTGCCATTGTAATCTCGAGGCTCGACGAGCTGTTATGGCGGGGTGTTCGTCGTCTTCCATCGCGCTGCATATGGCCTGGGGGCGCTACGCGCTCCTCCTTATATGCCTAAGTTATGACGTCATCGGTCGCGTGAATCACGTCATGTCATGCGTGCGATAACGTCACATATCCCACGACCACCCTCTTTTGACCTTAGCCTTAACCATGGGCACCAAGGGTTAGCACACCATATTAACACCATAAGCTCTTCATGGTTTGACCTCTGGCTCGCTTCAAGGTCATAACTGAAAGCCCGGTGACATTGGCTTTGCATGGCCTAGCCGGGATATCGCTTCAAAATACGTAAATGTGGTCAATGAACTAAGCACATAATATGCCGTAATGAGTGTTTTGGGTTTTAATCGACGTGGTAACCGCTTTTTCATAGTTAGGCGCAGATACTGACCACTATACTGTCACGCGGGGGGCGGGGGTTCGACTCCCCGACGGGAAGCGTTTTTTGAAGCGAACACTTTCACTACCCGCACCACAGCCGCGCTAGCGTGAGCCGTCGAAGCCAAGATTTGCAACAGCTGCGCATGCGCGAAACCGAGTGACGTCACATGCGGCACAAATAAAAAATAAATAAAAGACAAACACTGCGCCAGGAAACTGATATCTCGGTGGACACCCGAACCGCGCCGTAAGGGCAGGAAAATGAAAAAAAAAATATGTTTAAAGGGAAGGAAACGAGGCCTGTCTCTCTCATATCTCGGTGGATACCCGAACCGCGCCGTAAGGGCTTTAAGAAAAACGAAATGAAAACTCGTTTTAAGGAAAGGAGATGCCTGTCTCACATGTCTTGGTGTACAGCCGAAAGGAATGGACACCACAGTACATGCCTCTAAAGCAACCTTCTAAGACAGCACCGTATTTACTACACGCGCGTCTCCTCCTCCGCCTCCGTACAGGCAGTGTGTGGACCGCCGAACGCCTCCACTGTTATCGTGGTGCTCCCTGTGCATTGTGCGCCAACTGCGACAGCCATGACGTCAAACTGAACCTTTTCGCTTGTATATCCCGGCTTAACCACAGCTAAGCCACTGCCTAATTTTTTTACTTTTTTTCTCTTCAAGGTCAAAACTGAAGGCACGGCAACCTTGCCTTTGCATGGCCTAGTGAAGCTATCGCATCAATAGATGTATAAAAAGAGCACCTATGAACGACCGCTTTCACCGATATTTCTTCTCACCACACAAACCCATATTTAAAGCAGCATGAACATGAAGTGGAAAACAGATTACAAGCAAGCACAATTCGTGGACAGCCGCGTGGTGTAATCCCCCCCCCCTGTGGAAATGTAACAGCTGTATGCTTCATTCATGCATCTCCATGTTTTTTTCACCTACGTGCAGTAAGGCGAAGTGGGGCCTTTCAATGACTCCGCACAACCTTAAACCTGAGTCCACTGCCCAAATGGACAATAGCTTTATCCGAAACGTTCAGCAATGAGACACCTAGACAGAAGTACTTAAGTACAGAATGAAACAAATACCTGCGAAGACTGGCCTATTTATTTCATTTTATTTACGTTGCTGTTCAGCTTTGCAGGCCGTTGCAGAGCGGGAATTGAACGCTTTACAGATGGTACATGAAAACATTTAGGGAAGAATGAGCCGAGTGGAAAACGTGCATTGAAGTCATCGAGACATGTGCAATGAAAGTTTACTTTTGCTTTGGTCCTCCGCAGTGGAAGCTCACACGAATACGAACCGGGACTTCCTGACTGTTGCCATTGTCTGGTCATCGAAACTCCAGAAAAAGCCTAAAGACGCCTCTCATTAACGTTTAACGAGCAAATAGGATGAAATGGACTCATAATAGCGACGTTTGCTTCCGGGCTAGTTGGGCATGATTAAAGCATCCTGCACATAAAGGTATACGAAACAAGTGCTTGTCCTGTCAGCCTCATACCAGTATGTGCGTGTATCTAACAGTAAACGCAGACAGACAAAAGGCCGTCTTCAGTGCCAGCCATATTTTAATATCCGCACCCACTGTAAAACACAATTAAAAAAATGCTTACACCACTGTATTCTGCAATGTGGGTCACTGTGTTAACGGATAATTTATTTTTGAAGAAATGATGTAAGCAATGCGTTTTGGACCTCATTACGTCCATTCAGCGCTTAACAGATGCAGCTGGGAAGGCAAGGCGGATCAAGTCAGCAACAGAGAAAACAGGAGGAAGGAAAAGGCACACAGTTTTCTTTAATGCAACGCGGCCATAGTCGTGGGCACTAGAATTAAAAAAAAAAACGGGAAGCACTGCTTCGATACGGTCAACGGGAGCATGCTTGGACGCCACCTGCCTGTGCTTCCTTCCACTGCACAAGGGCTAGCACTGCCGCCAACAGGTGGTGGTCCTTGGCACGGGCATCGGTGAACAGGTAAACATGCGAGCCTCGCATGGAGAGCCGTAGTGCCTCACGCAGTGCGGTTAGCGCCATCTCGGGGCAGTCTCCGCCGCCACGTAGAGACAGGCTGCGCAGCCGCTGCTCGAAGTGGCCGGGGTCACGGGTCACCAGCGGCGGACCCACCACTGTACAGAAAGGGTAAAATCAAAGGAACTCCTTCACTAACTGAGGCGTGTTTGCCGTTTGTCATTACCTATAATTCGTGCGTGCGAGTGGTGATTTCTATGGATCCAAAACTTCGGAAGCGAGAAGACATACTTGCACACAGGACGAAGCGCACTGAAAATATTTAATACTAAACGGAAAACAGCAATGAGGTTAACTGAATTTTGAAAACGGAAGCTAGAAACGTGCTAATAAGGCGTACTGTCCTTTTGATTGCGATTCTCAGAATAAAGTTGTTTTGCTTGAAAATGTGTGAATGCCTTTGATCCCATGTTTTGCGTCGTTTAGGGTTTAACGTTCCACACGAACTCATAATAAGAGAGACGCCGTAGTGGAGGGCTGCAGATTATTTCGACTACATCGGGTTCTTCGACAAGCACCGATATCGCACAGCACACGGGCTTCTAGCATTTCGCCTCCATAGAAATGCGCCCGCCGCTGCCGGGATCGACCCCGCGTCTTCCGGGTCAGCAGCCGAGCACCGTAACCGCTGAGCCACCGCGGCGGCTCCCTTCAGCCTGTGTGCAAGGGTGTCTTTTCTCTCCGTTTTTTGCGCTTATAAAAGTCGCACATTTTACCAGCCCTTTGACAGATAGTGCTGCACTGTTGGTCGGTTATTCAGAGCAACAAACCGCAGGAACAGAAAGGGACACAGTTATCCAGATCAACACCAGCGCAACAACAAAGCAGAGTCCAAGGACTGGGGAACTGAAACACTAGCACTAAATGACAGGGCTAACAAATCGAAATAAGCGTTCACTGCTAACTTCTTATTTGCACCTTATACTTAAGCATTAATGTTTAGTTATAAGCTGGAGTTAACGATAATTAAACCGAAGCTGGGTATCTGTTTCCCAGACTGTTGTACTACAGTCGGTTTTATGGCCGCCTATGAGGATGCCGCCACTGCCGTCTGAAATGCTGCTATTTAAACACTACGTATCAAGCTCTCCCACGATCTCTCAACAGATGCTGAGAAAATAAAAAGTGGTAGGGATTTAACGTAGTTTAACCGAGTAGACGTGCGAAAGCATATATGTTGGTTCATAGGCACCGACTGCGGGAGCGCCCCATCTCCAAATTAAAAGGGGGGGGGGGCTCGATAATTATACCGATTAACGATTTGAAACTAACATCTTCTAGCGGAATTGATGGTATAAATGGCAAAAATATATTGTCACGTAGTCGCGACTGCAGTCCGGCGAGTCGGGAAACAGCGAAAACGGCTTCCAAATGAAACACTTCATTGCGACTGACTTGCGCCCGCAAAGAACTGAATCACTCGGCGGCGGCGCAGCAACTCGCGTCCTCGGCGGTCGTCGAACAGAATGGCCGCCGCTCTCGGGCGTGCTCTTTTTAAATCTGATAGCGAGCTTTCGAGATAAAGTTTGGAAAGTCAATAGAACGTTCTGGAACAATGTAGAATCGGCTCAACCTGGATGCGATCAATCGAGATAAATCTAGGCGCGTCTTGCATCCCACGCAAAGCAATAAAGCCGCGTGCCGGAAGCTTTGAAGAATGAACGAACAGTACAAAGACTTGCTGCATTAATTCCCTCTCAAAGAAACATCGATGTGGTGTTTAAAACGTAAGGGTACTAGAAACAAATAAAACTGATTGTGCAAAAATAAACACCGAGTGTGGAAGCACAGAGTCCTAAAGCGCGCATTATATGGCTTTAGACGGACGACATGGACGACTTCTGGTCGTACGCGGCATCGCTGGGATACAGCCATTTCGACAGAGACGGCTTCATAGTCCCATTCACCTAGCCGACGAAAAACATCGTACGGGCCGAAATAGCTGCGCAGAAGCTTTTCACTCAATGCGCGGCGGCTAATGGGCGTCCAAACGCAGACTCGATCTCCAGGCTTGTATTCCACGTTGCGTCTTTGTAAGTTTTAGCGACTTGCCTCAGTCCACTGCTGGCCTTTGATCCGTAATCGGGCAAGTCTTCGAGCTTCTTATGCACGTTGAAGTTAGGCGGTGACTTCGACGCTATCTTCATCGGTAATATTGGGCAGCATGGCGCCTACCGTGGTCGTGGCCTCCCTGCCATGGACGAGCCTAAAAGGCGTCAGCTGGGTGGTCTCCTGCACTGCGGTGTTGAAGGCGGGGACGATACAAGGCAGGATGACGTCCCAGTTCTTCTATTCGGCGTCGACATGCATGGCGAGCATATAGGCGATGGCTTTGTTCAGGCGCTCGGTCAGTCCATTGGTCTGCGCGTGGTGTGCAGTTTTCCTCCGGTGGCTGGTTTGGTCGTAATCCAGAATGACTTGTGTCAGTTCCGTCGTAAATGCTGTTCCTCTGTCAGTGATGAGCACATCGGGGGCGCCGTGACGCAGAAGAATGCGCTCCACGAAAAACATGACGACTTCTGCTGCTGTTCCGTTCCGTAGGGCTTTTGCCTCGGCGTAGCGGGTCAGGTAGTCGGTCGCTATAATGATCCACTTATTTCCAGATGTTGACTTCGGGAATGGGCCAAGCACGTCCATGCCGATCTGCTGAAAGGGCCTTGAGGGAGTTCAGTGGGGTTCAGAAATCATCCTGGTCGGGTTGGAGGGTTCTTTCGTCGCTGACAGTATCAGCAGGTATTCACATAATGTGCGACATCGGCAGATAGTTGGGACCAATAATACTTGTCTTTAATGCGGCGGAGGGTCCGAGGAAACCCGAGGTGTCCAGCTGCCGGCTCGGCGTGTCAAGCCTGAAGAGCTTCGCGCAGATTTGCAGGTACAACAAGGAGGCAGGCTGTTTTGTTCGCTGCGAATTTCTTCAACAGGACATCATTCTGTAAAAAAAGAACGAAGAGAACCCTCGCTTGAACGAGGCGGGAGGTGAAGAAGGCTTGCCTTCCAAGTACTCGATGAGGCGTTTTAGGTCGGGGTCCGAGCGTTGCTGCTGTGCAAAAGAGCTGGAGCTGATGGGTACCGGCCCGGGAGGGCGTCCTCATCGTCGTCCGGAGGCAGTGCATCTACAGGGGCTCGTGACAAGCCGTTCGCGTCAGAGTGCTTGAGTAAGGATTTGTAAACGGCGGTGACGTCAAACTCCTGGAGGCGCAGGCTCCGTCGAGTGAGGCGACAGGAGGGGTCCTTCAAAATGGCAAGCCAGCACAGTGCGTGGTGATCGCTGACCACCTTGAACGGTCGTCCATACAGGTAGGGTGGAATTTCGACGTAGCCTAGATGTTGGCAAGGCACTCCTTCTCAGTGGCAGAATACTTAGCCTCGGCCTTGGACAATGAACGGCTAGCGTATGCGATTCCCTTCTCCAGTCCGTCAGTTTTCTGAACGAGCACAGCGCCTAGGCCCACGCTACTTGCGTCGGTACGAATTTCCGTCTCGGCGTTTTCATCAAAGTGCGCGAGGATCGGTAGGGACTGTAAACGACGCTGATGTTCCTTGAAGGCTTCTACTTGCTGCTCTTCCCATTTGAATGGCACGTCTGCCTTCGTCAGATGTGTCAGAGGCTCGGCGATGCGCGAAACATTCTTGACAAATCGTCGGTAATACGCGCACGGTCGGAGAATGTGCGCACAGCTTTCTCATTCAGCGGTGGCGGAAAAGATTACGATAGCAGCTGTTTTCTGCCCGTCTGGGCGTACTCCCTCCTTGCTAACGAGGTGGCCTAGAAGCAGCAGCTCTTCATAGGCAAAGTGGCACTTCTCTGGTTTCATGGTTAAGCTGGACGATTTTATTGCGTCTAGTACTGTTCGAAGCCTTTTTAGGGGCTCTTCAAAGATCGGGAAGAATAAAACGACGTCATCCTAATATACCAGACAAATACTCCACTTTAGGCCTGCCAGGACTGTATCCATTACTTGCTGAAATGTCGCTGGTGCGGAACAGAGACCAAATGACAGCACCTTGGACACGGAAAGGCCATCCGGAGTGAAAGATACGGTCTTCTTGCGATCTCTTTCATCGACCGTAATTTGCCAGTAGCCGCTCTTAAGGTGCATCAATGAGAAATGCTTGGCATTGCAGTGGCGATCGAGTGTGTCATCGATGCGGGGAAGTGGCTAGACGTCCTTCTTTGTGATGTTGGTCATGCGGCGGTAATCAACCCAGAATCGAAGTGCGCCGTCTTTCCTTCTGACTAGAACAACCGGCGCTGCCCAAGGGCTCCTTGAAGGGTGCATTACGTCTTCACGAAGCATTTCTTCCACTTGGACCGGGATGGCTTCTCATCCTCACGGCGACACTCGGTAGGGGCTTTTTTGGAGAGGTCGGGCGTGCTGGTCGGTTATTATGCGCCGCTTAGCCGTCGGCGTTTGCTTGACCATCGGCGATGACGAGAAGCACTCGCTGTAGCGTCGAAGCAGATTGCGGATCTATTCTTGTCTGTTCCGGGGCAGGGTTGGGCTGATGTCGAAAGTGGGCGAGTTCTCTTGGTACGGCAGATCTTCTGCGAATGAGTTTGAGAGGGCGAAGACTCATACGTATTATATTTCGTTGAAGACAGCAATCGTCATTCCTCTGTTAACGTGCGGCTATATTTCGCTGAAATTGGTCAGTAATACTTCAGCTTGGCCATTGCGGAATCGTGCGATGCCTCTTGCGATGCCGATTCCTTGGTCTAGAGCAATTGCATATTCCCCTCGATGATGGCTTCAGTGTTATTGGCCTTCGTGGCGCCTACTGATACCATGACGCTTGAGCGGGGTGGGACGCTCACTTGTTCCTCCAGGACACTCAGCGCAACGTGATGTTCCGTAGCTCTCATCGAAGGGATCGCTTCGTTCATCGAAAGCATTATCAGCTTGGATCGGAGGTCGATGATCGCCTCATGCTCATTAACGGAATCCATGCCCAAGATCACTTCCCGGGAACACTGCCATAGGACAACGAAGGTAGCGGGTTAGGTATGTCTCTTGGCAGTTACTCGCGCTGTGCATCGCCCTGGTGGCGTAATGAGGCGGCCCCCTGCAGTGCGAATTTGTGGGCCGTCCCAAGCAGTGATGACTTTCCTCAACTGTGCAGCGAATGTTCCATTCATCACCGAATAATATGCTCCGGTGCCGACTAGAGCACTAACTTTCCGGCCGTCGATAACCACTTCTAAGTCAGATTTCCTTGCTCTTGCTTTGCACGTCGTCCTCGGCGTCGGGTCACGGCTTCGTCCTGTACGTGAACCGTGGGTAGGGCGTGTCGTCGAAGCTTTTTTGGGTGGCGGCGTCGTTTTGAAGACGGTTCGGATCGTGGTCGAGGTTGTCATTGTAAGCGGAGTCTTCATGCGGAATGGTAGTTGGAGGATCTTCGGCGTTTCGCTCGTGATCAACCTCACCTCCACACGTTGCTGTCTTTTAGTTCCCCTACGAGGGCTGGAAGACCTTCCTCGAACGGCGGCTTAGTAGCTGCGGCGTGGCGACGCAAAACGCGCGGCTGCCGGCTATGGTGAACGCGAAAATCGGTTCGCCGGATACTCCTGTCGACGCAGGTACTTGTCGATTTCTTGAGGACGTTGGCCGAAGTGTGGTCGCGGCGCGTCAAAGGCAAAGCCACGAAGACCGATGAGGCGGTACATGCAGTGACCAAGAATATGACTTGCTTCATCGCAATGGAAGCAGAGCGAGCGGTTGCCGGAAGTCCTCCATGGCGTCGCATTTCCTGGGGCGCGAGCGACGTTCGTAGTTTTGGAGGGCAGGGGCGGGGAGCGGCGTTCGGGAACAGCTCGTTCACGCCGAAGAGACGGACTCCAGCTGTGTCGTTGGGGCTGAGGACTGCGTACTGCTGCGGCGTAAATTAAGGCTCGAGCTTCGGCTGGAGGCGAGGATGACAGGGAGCCAAGCGTACGCTGCACTTCTTCCCGGGTGATTTCTTCATGGGTCGGAACTTGAGGTTGGTTGGAAGATGGTAACAGGCGACGCAGCTCTTCCCGTACAATTTCATGGATGACATCCCGCAGGTTTCCTCCAAATGCTACGCCATCCGAGGGAGTTGTTGACGTCATTTAGAGCTGTCGAGGGAAATGGCGGGCTCGTTCATTCAAAGTTTTCTCAATTATCGCTGCTTCGCTGCTGAATTCAGCGACGGTCTTTGGTGGATTGCGGGTGAGACTGCCGAAAAGTGCCTCTTTAGCACCACGGATCAGAAGCTTCACCTTCTGTTCCGTCATGTCAGGATCGACGCGTCGAAAAAAGCGTCTCATGTCATCTACGTAAGTACGTGGTTACCGTCTCGTTCGGGCGCTGGATGCAAGACTGCAGAAAAAATTGGCGGGGGCTTAGCTTTGGTTAAGCCTGGTAGTTTGTGAAAGAAGGTGTTTTATACTGCATATGCAGCGCCTCTAGTGGGAAGAGCGCGGCGCGCCGTGCCAAGCGGCCGCCGTTACCCGACGAGCCGAGTTGCTAGCCCGTCTCTCGCTCCTGGTATGACGTCATGCTGTGACGTCACTAGGCAGAGTATGACGTCAGGGTCACTCTAAAGATCAAACGTGCCAAGTGGCCGCCGCTACACGAAATGCCGTTCAGGGGGGTATCATTGCTTTCGCAATAAAAGCTGAGCTCGAACCCGCTTGAACGATTCCCACGTTGCTAGAGAAGCTTCGTGGTTTTCGAACCAAATTCTCGCTGGTCCTTCCAAGGCGAAGAAAATGTGGCTCACTTTAGTCTGGTCATCCCAACTGTTGAACACAGCGACACGGTCAAACTGTTCCTGCCATTCTACAGGATCCGCGGCCGGTGAACCGTTTAAGGTGAGCGGCAGTCGGGGCTGGTGCAAAATAATGGGGGCTGGTGTCGTAGCCATCGTTGTCGTCGCGATTGTGGACCCCTTCTTTTCTGTGGTGTGATCCGGTAGAAGCCCGTATTCAGGCGGACAAGTCTGGAGACGACGGCTGCTTCGCACGTCGTCTTCGGGTGGGACGCCTTCTACGGCTTTCTCGTGATCTCCTTCTTCGAGACGGTTCGGGCTGCTTTTAAGGCTCCAAGGGGGTGAGGGCGACAGGGACATCCGTTAGCACGAGGGCGACAGGGACATCCGTTAGCACCTCCACCAGATCTCACGTAGTGGTGACTGTAGTCCGGCGAGCAGGGAAACAGCGAGAATGGCTTCCAAATGACTTTTTATTTGGGCTAACTTGCGGCAACAAAGAACTGAATGATTCGGCGGTGGCGTAGCAACTGGCGTGCTGGGCGGTCGTCGAACAGAGTGACCGCCGCTCTCGGCCATTGGCTTTTTAAAGCTCAGAGCGAACTTTCGACGTAAAGCTTGGAAAGTTACTAGAACATTCTGGAACAACGTAGAATGGGCTCCGCCTGGATGCGATCAATCGAGATAAATCTTGGCCCGTCTTGCATCACAAACAAAGTGATAAAGCGGCGTGCCGGAAGGTTTGAAGAATGAACAAACAAACACTACAAATATTCGCTGCATTATGGAATGCTAAAGAATATAGTTCAATCATAATGAAATGCATATTCTCACAATCGTATCATCATGGTGTACTACTGAAACTAGAAGTCTGCTGTGGTCATACCAGCACATAAAGCTGGAGAAAAACAGAATCCATCTTTCCATTGATCCATATCTTCCAGACCAATAGCATGCATAATAATAGTACATATATTTTCACGTCTTGTTAATTTTCTGAACGATAACAATTTCTTATCTCTAACAAAGCATGACGTCCGCATGTTTTTCTCTTGTGACATTCGACTACTTTCCTTCACCTACGACTTGCACTTCTATTTGTACTCCTCTTTTTCATCTGGCTGCACATTTCTTGACTTCTCTAAAGCATTGAATAAATTTAATAACTCACTGCTATTACATAAACTGAGTGTGTTGAACATTGACCGTTCAGTTGTTAACTGCATTCTTGGATTTCCTTCTTCTCGGGTTCAATTTGTCAGAATTAATGACGCTGATTTCTCTACTTTATCACTTGCTTCCGGGGTTCTTCAAGGATCAGTACTTGGCCCCCTCACCTTTGTTATCTTACATATTGCTGTCAATCGCCGTTCCCCTCTGTACTCTATACCCTGAGAGAAATAAATAAGTAAATATCTCTTGCCAACGAGCATGCCCCGAAGAGGAGGGGAAAGCGAATGAAAATGAGAGAGGGCGTTAACTGCTTCCCTCCCCCCTGTTTTGCAGATTGAAAACTCTGCGCCTATGTTTTGATTCTTCAATTGGAACGGGCACATAAGATCCCCCTTAAGTGAGATAGCTTTACCGGGTTAATGCCCATATAAGCAGAATTGGCCAGTCATTACTTAACATTTATAGATAGCAGCTATCCCCATCCTACAGGTGGCTGTTTCTATCACATCCACCTCTAAGGATTGTGCTACCCATGTTGATCTGAAGGTGAAGCAAGAAATTTCGAATGGGGGTATCTGTTGCTCTTTGCTGAAGCCGCCATTGTTGCCGCTTCGGCGGAGTCTTTACGGCCACCCGCGTGTTTTCTTTCCATCCTTTCATATATATTTCCTTTAACTCCTTTCTGTTTGCACGGGGCGGTGATAGTGTCTCTGCGCAACAAGAAAAAGACGCCGCTCACTAAAGTACTTCACAGCGTTTTCACCCCTTCTTTCTACCTGCGCCCATGAACACCAGAGAGGACGTTCAAAGCGGTGACGTCGACAACACAATGACATCCTGAGAGCAAACATTTTTTCTCTGGAGCAAGCCGTGTAAAGCTATTAGCATACTCTTTTCGGAATATTTTGTGGTCCGAAACGGTGTCGTATTGCTATGTCTCTGCTGTTACAAAATCACAGGGCTTTTTCATAAAGTTTATCAAACATAATACGAAAAGCCTATTTCAATATTTATACTGCTCCGTTAATCTGCATTTGAAACGGTCATTACTTGGCCAGTTCATGGAGAAGGCATCAAATGCTTTTTATTTGTCCCTTTTGACGAGCTGTTCTGACCAGCAACAACGCGCAAGAACTCAGATAGCTGATCAAACGGGTTTCTGGGATCCCGGCGTCGAAGGACTGGAGGTTCCACCCAGGAAGGAAGACACCAACACGTCATTGTCAGCAAGAGTCTCTCAAGATGGCAGTAGTGCACATTTGGTAACAAGGTGCTGTGAAGTGGTAAGGGAATACGTCTACTTAGGGCATATAGCGAGGACAGATCCGAAGCACGAGAGCGCAATAACTAGAATTATAAGAATTGGAGTGAAGAGCATTTGGCAGGCTCTCCCTGATCATGAACAGCAGTTTACCGCTATCCCTCGAGAGAATACTATATGACAGCTGTATGTTGCCGGTACTAAACTACAGGGCAGAAATGTAAAGGATAGCGAATAGGGTTCAACTTAAGGACAACGCCGCGAGCTGTGGAAAGAAAAATGACACATTTAACGTTAAGAGACAGGAAGAATGCAGAGTGGGTCAAGGAACAAACGTAGGTTATTGACAACATAGCCAATATCAAGAGGAATGGCACGCAATAGCACTCTGGGATTCACTGCCTAACGACATCGCTTCATGCACTGATCACAAAACATTCCGCAAGAAAATAAAACTTCATCTTGTATAGATTTTGATCGCTTCTGCGCACTTTGTAGCGAATAGTTTAATATATCCTTGAAGAGTGGTTCATCGCCTGCTGGTGAACCCTGATATGACTAATATGATATGATTACCCTGATATGATTACGTTACCCTGATATGATTTGTTTGTTCGTTTGGTTTTTTGGTTATGCATGTTCACATCACTTTCGCCGTTGTAAACCAATATGTCCCCCCTGATGTAATGCCTTCGGGCTTTTAAGGAAACAATAAATGAAATGAAAGAAATGAGCTTACGGCAGGGAGATAACGGGAAGACGAGATACTCGATGCCCTTTAAGGGTAACGGACTAGATTCCAAGAGAAGGCAAACACCGCAGGTAGCGACAGAAAATTAGGTGGGCGGAGGAGATCAAGAAGTTGCCGGGGATAGGGTGGCCGCAGCTGGTAGAGGAGAGGGTTAATTGGTTTGGTTTGGTTTATTGGGGTTTAACGTCCCAAAGCGACTCAGGCTAGAGGGACGCCGTAGTGAAGGTCTCCGGAAATTTCGACCACCTGAGGTTCTTTAACGTGCACTGACATCGCACAATACACGGGCCTCTAGAATTTCGCCTTCATCGAAATTCAGCCGCCGCAGTCGGGATCAAACCCGCGTCTTTCGGGTCAGCAGCCGAGCGCCGTTACCACTGAGCCACCGCGGCGGGAGAGGGTTAATTGGAGAGATATGGGAGAGGCCTTTGGCCTGCAGTGTGTTTAGTCAGGCTGATGATGGTGATGATGAGTAGAGGCCTTTGTCGTGCGGTGGCCGCAGCCAGGCTGATGATGATAATGCGCTACTAGTGGCTGCGCCATATTTAAGGTAACTAGTTGCCACTAAAAGCTGCAAAAAGGCTAAATTGGCAACCCTGTTTCTAGGCCGCTACTTCCCCTCTGCTTCGGTATCGTTCTCGCTCTTCTGCTTCCTTGTTTTTTTTTATTTCTTTATTCTTTCTTGCTGCAGCGTTGCTCAATACTTCATCCTAGTTTTTGTAGGTCGACCGAAGCAGTACGTTTCTATCCCACCGGTCTCAGTTCTCCGTGACTGGACACACCCACACCAACAAAGCCAGCGTTCGCTATCTTTGCACCCTCCCTGCCTCTTGAATTCCGTTCTTCTGATCTGACGTTTTTCTTTGTCGAAATTTTGCAATTCAGTCGGCCTATTCCTCGCTAGTAGCCATCCTTCCTGAAGATATTTTTTAATTCACTCTACCCACCTCATCACCCTTGCCTCGTCACACCCGTCTCCTCTTCAGCGGTGCTTCCTCGTCGGAGGGAATACCCTATCTGCAGACCGTAATAGATGAATCCTTCGGCCAGAACAAGAGACGTCCTGTTTTCGAAACATTCGCTAAACACACTGAGACTCCCCTTTCCACCCCTGTTCTCTTTCATTTCCCCACCTCTTTTGAAGTCGTCCCGACTGCGAGATTTCCATGACACGCGTCAGCTAACGGGCCCACTTTGTGCTTGATAGCGCTTTTGAATATGCCAGCGAGCACAAGGTGCCACGAATCACCCGTAAAAATTAAACGGAGGGTCTCTAAGGCCGGAAGACGCTTATCTTTATTTGTTTTTAGCTTGCTGCGCTCACCATGCGTTTAGTAACGATGGTTAGCAACGCAAGCAGCAGACGCATAACTACTTGAGGGATACCGAGCACATACAAACGCGGTCGGGAGACTGGGAAGTTCGTGGTATTGTTGATTGAAAATTTTACGGCAATGTCGAATTTCTTCTAGACGATAGGTGAGTGCCAGTGCCCGCTAACACTGGCATGTTCGAAGCTTCCAGGTATGAACTGAGCGTCTTACGTGAGTCCCCTGGTCACTTTCCGCCTAAGAAGTGCAAAGTGCCCCGGGAGCAATAATTGGTTCACAGCACTGCCCAGGGGCGCTTCAGGCCACGCAAGAGCTACTCTGAGAACGCTTCAAACGTATTCTACGATTATGGCCTTAAAGCTGCTGCACTTCATCATTACCTTTCCTAATCGTTTTTCGCACCTTTCATTGTCTGCTTTGCATACAGGACATTTGATTTCCTATTAGGTAGCACTCCATTTGCTGCAGTGCCGAATACGGTTACGTTGCGTTTATGGTAGCACCAAGAGCAGTAAATGCGTTAACATCCTCTAAAACGTGATTCCGGAATGCAAAGATTGCATGGTTTCCCTGCAGTCGCCCTGTAATTTCGCGGCTCAATGAAATATAAAATCTTTGCAGTGAGCTCGGCGAACTTGTTGAAAGAAAGAAATGTCAGAAGAGATCGTTACCAGCGCTTTGAGACGAGCGCGTTAGCTGGCTATACGAAGGGCCGCACTCTGTGAGTGCGAATCAGGCTACGCCCATGTCCCTTGCGTAACACGTGACACGGTCGCGCCTGTTTCATACAACGAAAGCTTGTGCGACTGGCTCGGCGCGACAGTATTATGCGTGAGCACATGACACGAACGTGACTTTGAAAAAAAAATGTTGCTGTTTAACTACTGCTGAACCTGGCAGCGAGGGAAAGCCATGGCACATCGGGCAACTGTACGCGGCTTGCCGACTGTGACATTGAGTGCGTTCCGGACACTGGATTGGTTGATCGCGGAGTGGTACGGAGTGGTTAGGAATAGGAATGGTTGATCGCGAGAGTTTGCTCACCGGACCGGGAGGTCGTGCTCTCGTCTCTGGACCCGCCATCGCAGCTTGCTGCAGTGCTTCGGGGTGCCGACGTCATGAACAAACACCACATGAACGTTCCGACGTAGAGTGGGACAGTGCGGTGGTTCAGGGACCCAAGAGGGGTATAAAAACACTTGTCATAGTAAAGTTTTTTTTTCTCTCTCTCTCACCCATTAAACGCCGCGGCCTATTCCTGCTGTGCCGTGTGACTGCCACAACGTTGTCAGCGCTAACGCAAGCAGGCCACATCTCTCTCTCACCACCCCACGCGCCTCAAAGCACGATTCCGGCGTCCACTGACTCAGGGAGAAAGTTATGCGCACTTCCTTTCCCTGAAATCATCGGAGTCTAAAAGGTTGTCAACGGCAACGCCAATGAACACAATGAACGCCGACGGTGTATGGCTTCAGTGCTGCGTTTCTGCCACAACGTTGTCAATGCCAACGCATGCAGCGCACATCTGTCACTACCGCGACGCACCCTAAAAAGCGACTCAGGAGTCCACTGCCCAATAGGGGCCAGCTTGCTTTCGTTTGCTTTCGGAGCTGCCGCTCTCCATCGGTTTCGCAGCTTAAAGCGCGACTACGATGTCCACTGCGCCAGGGGGCCAGTTATGCGCCTTTTCTTTGGCTGTGAAGCTACCGCTCTTCATTGGTTTCGCAGCTTACAGCGCCACTAAAGTGGCCACTGTCCCACGGGCCAGTTATGCACTTTCATTTGCTTTCCTTTATCTGATGGTGAAATTAAGGTGAAAACCGCAAGCACCGCGAAGAAAGCGCGGGTCCCGTAGTGAAGCTTTCGCTTCAAAAGACCGCCTGGAAGCCACGCAGCCAAAAGTTATTTCAAATGTCGACAATCCAGCTGCCTTGTCCACAGAAAGAAGGAATGTGTTGGTATGGACAGCGAAACAAAGAAGCCATAGGTGTGTCCTACGATGTGGTGCAATAAATCTGCACCAGCAATATTGGTTGTTTGCGTTTTGGCGCATGATGGCCTTAGTTGCCTATGTGCAATGAAACCAAGCACAACACTGTATTGATTGCAAATTTCGCTTTTACACCCACCGCCTACCCATCGGTTTTATCAATTGAAGTTTGCAGTCGCTTCTTCTCTCCGCTGTTGCGTGGCCGTATGGTGGGTGACAGCTTCTATAGACTTTAGGAGGTTCAGTGGTGGGTGGAGCTTCTGGAAGGTGGAGGTGGATGAGTAGGTAGGGGATCGTGGGTGGGAGATGCATTTTTGCCAATGGTCATCAGAAGGGGCACCAACCAGAAAGTGTCTTGGTCTGCTTCGATTCTATAGGACCGGGGGGGAGGGGGGATCGGGGGAGGGGGTTGGGGGGTGCAGGCTTCAGACAAAAACAGACTTAGAGATCACAGCTTTTTCGCCCAAAGAAGAGCATACTGTTCGCGCGCTAAAAGTAGAAGAGGAACAAATGCTAGCGCCAGCAGCGCAGAAATAGGAACCAGTTAGTTCTGCATCTTGCTTACTGCGCTTCGAGCTTTGTTTGTACATGACTGTTACTTCATCTTTTTCAACGTCAATAGCATTGTGCAGTAGGGCGCAGTAACCTAAGAATATTAAAGGGTGACTTGTATGTCAACCTAAAGCTGGCTTTTGTATTAACATGCCTCGGATGTAGCTGCGCTTCAAATTCTATGTTAGCTTTCGCTAGCAAAGTGTGTCACCTTAGTAAGTACGCCCAATTTCAAAGAGAGGCGCCTGGGCGAATTGCGATCCAAGTCAGTGTCCGTTACTGCTGTAGGAGCAAAAGGTGCCTGTCTCAGCGCACTATAATGCCTAATACGAAATATGGCTATTGAATATAGAAAAGAACCGCCTAATTATAAGGGGACCGTTTAGCGCGCCTCCCCACAGACCATTCCTTGAGTTGAAACTTTGCTGTGAACGTAATTTTTTCATTGCGTCATTCCCAGGTCATCATGTCATTAGGGATTGCGCCCCCATCATCACTAGACTGAATTGTGGTCATGCCTGGAGCTTCTTGTAGACAGCTTACCGGGGTCGTGGAAGGGCACCAGCACGTAGTTGTGGAAAACCTTCTGGGAGAGGGAGGCGTCGAGGACGCCCTGCAGACCGTCGGCCACCTGCTGCAGGTGTCTATGCATCGAGCCGCTCACGTCCAGCACGAGGGCGAGGGACACGGCCCTGTCGGGAGTGGCACCAACTTCGATTTCGGAGTCGTCTTCCGCCCAGCCGTCGCCGACGTCCGAAAATGTTCGGCTCGTACCGCCCATTTTAACACACAAGAGGAAGGCTGCGCACACCGCTGACAGGCTGAGCACTGAGAGAGAGCGTTGCTCTCTGGCCATTGCACTTAGTCGTCGCTGGCAGGCACAAGCCGAACAAGCAAAGCGGTCCGAGAAAAACCGCAGATGCTAGCTGAAAAGAAGTGCAGAAAAGTACTGTTACTCGACGATTTCATTCAAAAGGCAAGCGCTCTATCTCGGGACTCGTACTACGCTAAACTGGCCCTGGTGTCAGTTTGCTGTTGATTGTAAAGCAGAAATTCATTTAACGGCTCCATTTTTCTTTCTCCTTGTCAGCAAGTTTCCTTTATCTGTTTGTGCACACCACCAGAAAACTCATGGAATTAAAAAAATAAACAGGCCGAAAAGAGAACACTTCAGCGGGATTCGAAACCACGTGACTTGGGTTCGCAGCCTGCTCATATAACCACTCGACTGCAGCTCCTTCTACAGCTCCTTTGCAACTATCCTGTCCTCTTCCACAGCCGACCCACCCATATTCATCCATTTTTTATTCCCCTACCTAGCACTACCTAGTTGCGGTGACCCCTGCAAAAAAGGAGGCAGTTACCGTGCTGCTCTCTCCCCATATTTCAGCATCCCATTCACTTGCACGACTTCCCAAAATGAGAATTTCCAGCTATAGCTGTGCGGTTGACCACGATGTTTCTAATTAGTACTTTTGGTTACCACAACTAGTGGAGGTCGAGCAAATATTCTAATTTCGTTTAAATGCGTTTGGTGTATTTTTATTCTGGCCTAGACGGTCCGAAATTTGTCCTTGCTTACAAAAAAAAGCCCTACGCGTGAGCCACTTCGAGGATTTTAATAAACTTTTATTAGATGCGTCTCAGACTTCTGCTTTTGCAGTTTCCGCAAAGACGATCACTTGTCTATTCCAGTGGCGGCTCCACGGACATTCTGCATTTCTTTCAAAACTGTTCGTTATACTGTAGTATGGCTTACACCCTCTCCAATGCGCCTTTTCATGTAAAAAATCTTTAACGCCGAGTTAAAATGCTTTGTTTATTTCTTTATGTTCCCCTTACACTAAGAGCCGAAAAATGCAGACGAAATAAAAATTTCGAAAATTGTTTTTGAGGAAACGAAAGGTGCAGTAACTATCTGGACTACCTTAACCTCGCCGGGAGCAAAGGGAAGAAAGAGGAAGTGATAGAAGGAACAAAGGACAAACATGACTCGCGGCGGAGAACTGTAGTTTATTTTTTCGGCGTTCATTTGTTTTTCTCGCCAGCGCCTCGACGTTCATGTGCAAGGATGTTGAAGGAGCTGAAAGATGTGCGTTGCGTGGAACAGGAACGCCGCGCAGGCCTGTTGTGCTGTTAATCGATTCAGACTTGGCTGTGAATCACCAGCTAGTCATGCATGTCGAAAATATGGTGGCTGCCAGGTAGGTGAGATGCGGAAACCACGAAACAGTGCAACAACGCCTTCATGACGGAATAGCAGCGCAGCCACGACACGATCGCAGCGAAGCGACAAAAGGATCGCTAGCTACTGGTGAAGCAGCGGCGCATACCACATGCAGCGCAGCCAGGCCTTCATGACGCCCCTGGTGACACAGGAAGGAGATAAGGTAGTACTAGCGCAACGGAGCGATTGAATATAGGTGTGTTTACTGCAAATGCTCGACGTCAGTGCAAAACAATAAAATACGGGGCAACACACACGCATTCCTACTGTGCCGCAGTCCAGGCGTAACACGGACTGGATCACAGATTTTTCAGCGGTAAACGGTCAGCTGGCTTTCGCATCTTCGAATTGGCATGCGATGTTGCAAACCAAACTCAGCGCCATCTTCGTCAGGGCTCCGTCAAGCTGCAAAGCACACTCTTTTATCCAGAAAAGCAAGACAGGAATTGTGATGAAATTAATAATTCCACTGCAGTTTTCTTGTTCTATTCTCTATCTTGATAACTGCCGCGGTGGCTCAGTGGTTATGGTGCTCGGCTGTTGACCCGAAAGACGCGGGTTCGATCCCGGCCGCGGCGGTCGAATTTTGATGGAGGCGAATTTCTCGAGGCCCGTGTACTGTGCGATGTCAGTGCACGTTAAAGAACCCCAGGTGATCGAAATTTCCGGAGCCCTCCACTCCGGCGTCTGTCATAGCTTAAGTCGCTTTGGGACGTTAAACCCCATAAACCAACCAACCAATCTATCTTGATACGTAGAAACAAAATTGTTTGAACCTTTTAAAAAAATTAGGTGCGGTTTAACTACAGCTGAACCTGGTTATAAAGCGAATGCTATTGCGTATCGGGAAACTATACGCGTCTTGGCGTCATGTAATGTTGAGTGCGTTCCGGACACTGGATAGGCAGTGCGTTCAACCCTGGAACCCTGGCAGGTGGCAGTTCATGCTTGATCGCGAGTGTTTGATCACCCAGTGAACGCTGCAGCCTACTGCAGCAGCGCCGCGTGTCGGCCACAACGTTGTCAGCGCGAACGCATGCAGCTCACATCTCTCTCGCACCACCCCAAGTACCTCAAAGCGCGATTCAGGCGTCCACTCACCCAGGGAGCCAGTCATGCGCTATTCCTTTTCTTAAATTCATCGGAGACTAAAACATTGTCAACGCCAATGAACACAATGAAAGCCGACGGCCTATGGCTTCTGTCCAGCGTTTCTGCCACAACGTTGTCAATGACAAAGAATGCAGCGCACATCTGTCATTACCGCCACGTAGCTCAAAGCAAGACTGTGTTGTCCACTGTCACAGGGCACCAGCTATGCGCCTCTCTTTTGCTTTCGAAGCTGTCGCTCTCTATAGATTTCGTAGCTTAAAGCGCTACTAAGGTGTCCACTGACCAAGGGGGCAAGTTACACACTTTCCTTTCCTTTATGTGAAGGTCAAATGAAGGTGAAATCTGCAAGCACGATGACCTTTGAGGTAAGTGGAGGCATGCAGCCCAGTGCTGCCAACCTCCAGAGCCGCTTCTCCCCCAATTTGCAACCAAAAATTCCCTACATTTCCCTAGATACGAAAAATATTGTTCAGTTGTATATTGTAAAATGGTAAAATTGTATATTTATGCGTAATTCAGTAGCAAGTTTTATCTTGCAGCTACTCTATTACCAGACGTTGGTAAGAAAATTAGCAGTAAATTCGAAATGAAGGAAGTAAAATGAAGAACTTTTAAATGAAGTTTCAAGGTAAAGCATAGCGCGCTTTGGGAATTACAAATTAAAGGCTCTATATCGTATATGTCTCTTTTTTTTCACGGTACGCCAGACAATAGTAAACATGCATCGGCATGTGGAATTAAATGAATTTTTTTCCCTTATGTTGCGTCGGTATAGACTTCAGCCGAAGGATACCATGTATAAAATGCTTGGAGGTCGGTTGAGGAGTGTACGGAAACTGCGATATAAAAGCTGCTTGTTCATTTGCTGCTATTGTTCTAGAGGGTGGCTGACGTAACAGTTTGATTCAATTAAAACAATTAAGCAGTGAATAGCTTTTGTATGCCTCTTGTGACCTCAACTCACTTTGTTCGTCGTGATGAAACTGGTAATTATGGTTTACGATTTTGGAGGGTCTAACGTACCAAAGTGACCCAGGCTATGAGGCATGAAAGATTGAAGGGTTCCGGAAATTTCGACCACCTGGGGTTCTTTAACGTGCACTCACATCGCACAGTTGGGCCTCTAGAATTTCGCCTCCATCGAAATTCGATCGCCGAGGCCGGAATCGAAGCCTCGTCTTTCGAGTGAGCAGCCGAGCGCCATAACCACTGAGCCACCGCGGTGGGTGAACTGGGAATTGTTCCCTTAGTTAGACAAGCTCAGATTTCCAACACGGCGCTCCTTTATAAAATAAAATGGCGCACTTGTTATTTCCTAGTCATCAAAACAAAGATGCAGATATGCTTACTAAAGAGGAATTTCACGTCGTGCAGCGAGCTCCAAATACAACGTGAGGAAGGGGCGCGCGTGTTGTGGGAAGACGCTGGCGCGCCAGATCACATCAGCGGGTGCCACTGGCCACGTCAGGGACCATACACGTCGGACTACGTCCGTGTAAAGGCTGGTTCACGTGCATGCAAGCGACTGAAAATTGAGCAGCGCAGCGCTGTGAAAAATTTCTAACTTGTTGGAACATCGCCGCTGTGACTGCTGGAGCCGCCGCCATGGCTCTAAACACCTTTCGCACTGTAGCAACAAAGCGTTTTCCTCTCCATGTGAAACAGGCTTTACTCGAGCGCGCGGCGGTGTTGTGCGGTCCTTCGTCAGTTGCAGAGGAAAAACAACGAAAAGCTTGTACTGTCTTCACAATTTGAGGGAGAAAAAAAACTATTCTCCGAGCAAATGACATTTCCATAGATTATACAAAAAATCCCTTTTCTCCTAAACGACGTCCAAATTCCCTAGATCTAGGAAAAAATCCCTAGGGTTGGCAGCACTGATGCAGCCTCCACTTAACTGCCGCTAGGAGGTTTTAATAAAACGGGGGCGTTACCTAGCGTAGAAAATTTTCGCTTCGAAAGCACACCAAGCGCTACTTTGTGTTCGTAACTTGCGACGTTCATGACGGAAGGTAACGTGCAATTTTCTGACCTTCGAGAGAAGAAAAAAGTGCCTTTTAGAGACTATAACTTCATAAAGACGCGAGAGTTTTTACATCAACAACAACCGACCTCTGGTCATGTAGCAGAGGCACACAGCTGTATATTAAAAGCAACTTATAAACTCAAGACGTACTGAATAGCCGCAGAGAACATTTGAACAAATATAATATACTTAATGCAGAACGTGAAGAAAAACAGAATAACCAGTGACTGGTACCGTCTTCTCTGTCCAACTCATTAAGAAAGACGGAGAAAAAGATGTGTGGCTGTTCACCGTGGCTACAGTGCGCTCAGCGAGATTTCGAGTTTCTAGTGCAGTCCGCGCCCCCAAAGAGGCAATCAAACTCTCGAAGGAGAGTATTACACTCCGTGACCTTTGCAAAAAAAAGGAGGTCGTCGTGAATTTTTTTGGAAAATCAGAACCTGCCACATGTATGACGTCTCTTTAGGGCGACCCTATGGATCCGTTTGAGCAAAAAGCGTCACGACCCTCCTCTAGCTGAATGAGCGTTAAGTGTGACTTCTTAGATAACTGCGACGTTGCTCCCTTCAGCGTAGTCAGCTGGAGCAAAGAGAGATGGTCAGCAGGTCTCCGTTCCAAAGAGTGAAGAGTCTCTCATTGAAGGAGTCAGTCTGCACTCGACTTGAGTTTTGGCGATTCTAATCTGTGGCGGCCTGCTAAACCTCTCGACAGTGTCTTGATGTCACCCAAGAAAAATGTCATGCTGGCCTCTTCCACAGGAACTTTTTCATGTATTAAGGCGGAAGCCTTTAATGTCTCATCGTTGTAAGCAGCAGTTCTCGACAGAAAATGTCACGCTTTTCAATTGGTGGAAACGGTCGTGACGTCACAGTGCGCGAATTTCAAACGGGGCCAATAGCACTTTGGCTAGTAACCATACAACCAATTGAAGGGATCTTATAGTGATGCTCCAAGTAAGTGGGACTGAGCTTAGTTAATTGCTTAATTACCCAATTAGCCTAATTAGCTTTACTAGTCAGGCCATATAAATAAATAAAAGCGATTAAGAAATTGGTCGAGCTCAGGAATCGAACCCCGGTCTTCGGCGTGAGAGATGAGCACGCTATCCACTCCGCCATGCCAGCTCGATGATTTGGAATGAACAAAGGCGCGTCTAGAGAATACGGTGTCTTCACTCACTCTCATCCTCCTCCATTCCCTTCCGGCGAGGTTTAGGTGCCCACCGACAAATGAGAGACAGATACATTTCCTTTCCTCAAAAACCAATTTACCGACGAGCGAGGCGTAGAACCGAATGGGCGATGGCGTTCTATGGACTCCTTGGCAGCGTTGCAAGACGCTGTCGCGTTCCACTCTTAGGGGCGAAGCTTAACATCTTAACCACACATCAGCGACCACACTTTAGGTCAAAAAAGTGCCCCCCTGAATTTTGACGGGTGTCCACCGAGATATGTGAGACAGTTACTGCGTAATTTCCTTTCCTCAAATACAATTTTCATTTTCTTCATTACGGCTCCTCTTTATCTGTCTTCTTTCACTCCCACCTCCGTTCCTCTACGGTGCGGTTCAGGTGTCCATCGAGATGACAGAGAATTACTGCGCCATTTCCTTTCCTCAAAAAGCGTTGCGTTCAAAGGGCAAGGCATCGCGCCGAACGGGTGGTGGCGTTCCGTGGACTCCCTGGCATCGCTACAACGCGCTGTCGCGTTCCACTCCTAAAGGCGAAGCTTGAGCGTCATTAATTAGCAGTTAATTAGCATTCAGGCATTAATCAATAATTAACAATTAATTAGTGATTTGCCATCACTTAGTAATTAGTACGCAAATATATGTGACGCCACCAGTGCCACAGAAACAGCGAAGGTGGTGCGGAAAACGCTTCCGCCTCTACCCACTTTAGACAGTCAAAGTGCCCCCTGAATTTTTGTCTGTCTTTGGCGCCTGGAGGCTTTGCATAGAGGGCAGGGTAGTGCATAACTTAAAAAAAAGAAGTATACAGTAACGGGTCAGTGTACATAGTTAATGCGAAATGCATTTAACACGAGTACAAAATACAATCATCGAAATCAAACAACAAAAAGTTTTGAAAAACGGTGAATAAAACGACGTAACTATTAGGTAAATAAAGTAACACACACGAACATGTACTGAGTCTGGAGTGTTCGAATGCAGATTAATGTGGGAATTTGTAAATAATACACAAATCATAAGCGTATTTCCACGCATGTACCGCATTCTTTTGCCGAAAATAAGAATGAAAAGTCACACCATTCGTTACAGTCAGTTAATGTGGAGAGACGCAGGAAAAACGCACATTTACTGATCGATCGTATCGAGCCCGGGGGAGCGAAAAAAAAGGCGTAGAGGTAGATGAACGGAAGCTCCGAGTGGCAAACATTGAGTCAACTAAAGCGACCGGCACAGCGCATCACATTCGGAGCAGCGGCGACGCAGAGAGAAAATCGTCCTGGAGACGGCTCACTTCAGCACCGAGCGTGAATTCGATACTTCGTCCCGAGGAAAGCGCGATAGAAAACTCGACCAGTCAAGGAATTCTTTAAGCTCTAATTTTCCTTGGAAGACATCCTCCGCGTCCGCATCGCTGCCAGTGTGGCACGTCATTGGCAATAAACCGCATCGTGAACACGGAAAGTTTGGCTTGCTAATGCACGTGAACAGGTATACTCGCTGCTTAGGCCAGTATATCTTCCTGACGCAATTTTTAGCACTGTGTAAAAAAATAGTTTTGGGGAAAAGGAAATGGCGCCATAATTGTCTCACATCTCTTTGGGCCCCTGAACCGTACGGTAAGGAAAAGGAGGAAAGTGGTTGTGAAAGAAGAAAGAGAGAAAAAGGTACCGTAGTTGAGGGCTCCCGAATAATTTCAACCGGCTGGGTATTTTCAACGTGCACTGACATCGCACGGTGCACGGGTGCCTTTGCGTTGTGTCTCCATCGAAAACTTCGAAGAGCAGCTCGGGGTCAGGAGCCCACAATTCGATTTCTTATTTGGACTCCAGGTCACCAGGATTTACCAGGGGACGAGGCCGCCAACTGGGCCGCCCGCGCACTCACTAACCGGGCCCCCGACGTAGACCCTCCCGATCTGGATCCAGACACCTGTCCTCTCTTAACTCATTACCGGGACTCGCGCTGTAAGTAACCGGCTCATCTCAAGGGCCTAGGAAAAGCGGGCGAAAGAATACTTCTTAGACTATATAGTAACACTCCACTGTGCCCGGCAGTACTCAAACATTTCGATCCTTCCTTCTCTAGCCTCTGCTCTTTCTATGGGGAGGTGACTGACACCTTCCACATGATCTGGGCATGCCAGCAAAATCCTTCTCTTCCACCCCTAACCCATTCCCCTACTCGAGAGGACTGGAAGGCGGCCCTGCTCAGCTGCCTGGACATAATGGCCTAACAAGCCATGGTTCAGCGAGCTCGTGTGGCGGTGCAGACCAACGGGGTCCCTGAATAACGCACTCTACCTAGTATTGTAAGGGGAGAGGCCCACTAGAGGCTGCTTCCCTGTCAACCTCTCTGCAAATATTATTAAATGCTTTTCATCACCACCATCATTATCCACCGAAACGCGGCTACCGCGGCCGGGCTCGAACCTGAGAACTCCGGCTCAATAGCCGAGAGCCCTGAGCCAACGCGGCGGGTGTAACCGGCGTAATGTTTTAATGGCTCTGTAAAGAGCCATTAAAACTTATCCTTGCTTGTCGTCCCTGCCCATCTGCGGTCGACATTCTGCGCCCTGTTTCACAACGACCCGCAGTCTGCTCATGCCGGCGCCTTTAAAACATCCACGCGACTCCGTCTCCGCTATTATTGGCGCGGTATGTCCACCTACGTCCGCAGATACGTCCGCTTGTGCCCTGATTGTCAGCGTCGCAAGCCGGCTCCTCACCACTCAGTCGGCCAGATGCAGCCTCTCCCTTGTCCTTCCCGTCCTTTTGACAGAGTTGGGATTGACCTCTACGGCCCCCTTCCTTACACTGCTGCTGGCAACCGCTGGGTTGTTGTAGCCGTCGACCACCTCACGCGTTACGCCGAAACCACGGCTCTTCCTGCTGTTACGGCACCACACGTTGCCTCTTTCATCTTGCATCACTTCATTCTTCGCCATGGAGCGCCCCGGGAACTGCTGAGCGACCGTGGGCGCGTCTTTCTGTCCGAGGTCGTGGAATCTCTTCTCAAACAGTGTAAGATCACTCACCATACCGCCACGGCCTACCATCCTCAGACTAACGGTGTGACGAAACGGTTTAACCGCACCTTGGGCGATATGCTGTCGATGTACGTGTCTTCCGACCACTCCGACTGGGACCGGATCCTGCCGTTCATCACCTACGCCTACAACACCGCCACGCAGACCACCACGGGCTTCTCGCCGTTTTTTCTCCTCTACGGGCGAGAACCTTCCTCACCACTCGACACAGTACTTCCTTACCGGCCCGACGTGTCTGAGTGCACCACTATTTCGGAGGCGTCCAAGTATGCCGAGGAGTGCCGTCAGCTCGCTCGGTCGTTAACATCCGGCGAGCAGGGGCGTCAAAAATTCCGTTTCGACACAAGCCACACTGATGACAGTTTTCTACCCGGCTCTCTCGTCTGGCTTCACGTGCCGTCTACCTCCCCTGGCCTTTCCTCTAAACTTCTCCCCAAGTACCACGGACCTTACCGTATCGTAGAGCGCACTTCCCCGGTCAACTACATTGTCGACCCGGTGACACCCTCCACAGATCAACGCCGACGCAGCCGCGAGACTGTTCATGTGTCACGCCTGAAGCCGTACTATGACCCGTGTGTGTTGTCGTCTCCCTGACTCGCCAGGATGGCTTCGCCTTCAGCCCGGGGGTAATTGTAAAGAGGAAGATGAGCAGCGGCGGCCGCCGCTCCGCTAGCGCGCGGCGCGAGATCGCTGGATGGATGACCGAAGCTCGGACCGGCATTTTGGCTAGCTGTCGCTAAGTTACTTTCCCCGGAAATCCTGCTACAGCTCGTTAAAATGCCTTTGGGTACGTCAATCGACGCTCTGGGGGCATAGTAGGAGAAGTTACGCTTTTACAATGCCACGGTCGGCCGTTCGTCGGGGCTTTCCAGACTGTTCAGACTTTTTTCAGACTATGCTGCGCGGCTGTCTTAAAAAGAGGGGGTGCGTGGAACTTTCGCGCGGGAACGATGGAAGCAGCTGCGGTGCCTGGCTAAAGCTCTATGGCGTATTCGCACAGAAAAGCTATTTTTGAGGCACCTTTGTTCATGAACATGAACTTTCCCGCAACTTTGCGTTCTCGTAACTCACATTCGGATGTTTCATTTTTATGACTGCAGTCGTTATCGGGAGGCCACTCTGAGCAGTCCTGTAACTAATGCCTGCTTAGGTTTTATGCGACTGTATAGAATCCTGACCGGAGCAAACACTCCACGCAGTCCCACCTAGCACAGAAAAATCCCCATTGGTTGGAGAGTATTTACGCTATCAATCCCATTGGCTGGAGGGACGTAACATCACCGGACCGGAAGTGATATCACCAAGCGGCAGTGACGTTATAAGACCACGTTCGTTTTTGTGAAGCCTCCACCTGCCAACCGTGGAGGGTGGCAGGCAGGATGTCGAACCGGAACGAAGCCCGAAACCGCAACCGAACCAGTATTTATTTATTTATTTATTTATTTATTTATTTATTTATTTATTTATTTATTTATTTATTTATTTATTTATTTATTTATTTATTTATTTATTTATTTATCAAATACTGCCAACTGCCTCTTGGCAGTCAAAGCACGAGTGGATACATTGTTCTTGAACTATTGCTAAGGTGAGTTTAACAGCGGCAAAGAAAGAAAACATGCTATTGACAATCAGCCACGAAGGAATGTGCACAATCAAAAAACACAAAAAAAGAAAGAAGGAATACACTTTGAAAGGCGGAAGGCAAAGCAAGAAGCGTTGTAAAGAAATACTTGCTGCATCATAGATAAGATGACACGGCCGTAACAAAAGATTCAACAGAGGGCACGTCAGCTACTTCATAGGGTAAGGCGTTCCACTCGGCTGTGGTTCGAGGAAAGAATGATGAACGGTAGGCGTTAGTTTTAACCTGCGGCATTACAATTGTTTTGCTGTGCTTGCCTCTCATTTTCCTGGATTCGTTGAAGTGCATGTAAGTATGAAAATTTATTTTGACATGGTGGTTGACAATAGTGTACATTATTTGTAGGCGGTGTAGTTTACGGCGCATTTCTAGCGACGGGAGCCCAGCTCGTGTTCTCAGGTCTGAAACAGAGATACTTCTATGGTAAGCGTTAAAAATGAATCGAAGTGCTTTCTTTTGTACCCCTTCAATGTGATTGATGTTTTTCTTAGTATGCGGGTCCCAAACAGTGTCAGCGTAATCAAGAATTGGTCTAACGAGTGTCGTGAAGGCTGCAAGTTTTGTTGCACTAGTGCAGTGCCTCATGCGGTGCTTTAATAACCACAGCCTTTTTAGTGACGCCGACACAACATATTCAACATGTGCGTTCCACGTTAATTTGGAGTCAGTTATAACACCAAGATATTTGAAGTTGTCAACCCGCTTGACATCAGCATTGTTAATTTTGTAAGTATATATTAACGGTTTTTTCTTTCTTGTGACAATCATGCGGGCACATTCAGAGACATTTAGGTTCATACGCCAGGATTGACACCAACTGTTAATTGCAGAGAGGTAATCACATAGCACAATTTGATCTTGCACAGATTCGATGACCTGGTACACAATGCAGTCATCGGCGAAGAACCGGCATTGTACAGAGGAATCCAAAGAATGGTCATTTAAATAGATCAGAAAAAGAAGAGGTCCAAGGACAGAACCTTGTGGTACACCGGATAATACAGGGGCAGATGAAGAAAGTGAGTTTTCAATGCAGATATACTGTTGTCGATTGGATAAGTAACAATCAAGCCAATTCACAATTTGTTCATTTTGCAATACACTTTTTAGCTTAAGTAATAATCTTTTGTAACAGACTCGGTCAAATGCCTTTTCGAAGTCGAGGAACAGTATATCAATTTGCCCACCCCGATCCAAAGCTGCCATGAGATCATTAGTAGTGGGTAGTAGTTGCGTAACCGTGGATAGGCCACGTCGAAAACCGTGCTGTCCCTCAGAAAAGAAATTATTATTTTCCAGAAAACTGCTTATATGCTTAAAAACAAAGTGCTCCATTACCTTGCTAACGGTGCACAAGAGCGAAACAGGCCTGTAATTATGGACACTAGCCTTATCTCCAAATTTGTGAATAGGGATGACCTTAGCCATTTTCCAATCATCGGGAATGGTAGCTTGATTCAAACTCTCGTTGAATATTATGAGCAGGTATTTCTAGCACCATTCTGCGTACCTAAATAGAAAGTTATTGGATATTTCGTCTGGTCCGGCCGATTTTTTTGTATCTAAGTTTAACAGTGACGAAAAAATGCCTTGTTCCGTAATAAAGAGGTTCGGCAGCTCATAATTTGGGCATACATATTCAGGACTAAGATTGTCAGCTTGTAAAAATACGGAAGCAAAATACGCGTTGAAAGCCTCGGCAATACACTGAGTATCCCTGGTCCCGGTACCGTTCAGTCTGGCTTTGGTCACCGGAGCTTTTCTGTTTGTTAAATGCATCCAAAACTTTCTTGGCGCGTTTGTAAGAAAATGGTGCATCTTAACGTTAAAAAGTGGTATTTAGATAATTTAATTTTATTTTTAAGTTCAGTGCGCAATGACTGCAGCCTTGAGCAAGTTGTGCAAGAATTGAGGCGTGAACAGCGTTTTAGTCGACGCTTTAAATGCAGTATGTCCCGAGTAATCCATGGACTGTGGCGAGGTGCTTTCTTACACTTCATGGGAACGAATTTCTTAGTGCATTCTTGTACTGAATGTTTAAAATGCTTCCATAAATCGTTGACGCTAAAGATTCCCAGCTTGTGTTTTTCAAGAAAGGAGTCAAAATCCTGTTCTAGTAGTCAATCACGCTTTCGTCGGCAGCATTTCTAAAATCCAAGAATTTCTTGGGGATGCTTCGTGTCACCTTTCTTGTTAAATTGCTTTTCTTTTGCAATTTTTTATTTTTGCCCGGAACAGGAACTGAGATAGACCCATATTTTTTTCGCCATCTTGAAACTGAATCCAAACCCCAACGATTCAAAGAAACCGTTCCCAACCGGCTGCGGACTCGGTGCGGCCTCACTTTTTTCCCAACATGGAATACTACTTTTTTTCCAGACAAAATCAGATGTGCTGCCGCGCAGATTTAGCCGCCGAAATCTGTCTGCCCTATGCCGTGTGAAAATGGCACCCAGTGCGCGGCAAAAAAAACTGTGGGCAGTATGGTCTCGAGCAAAGTCAGCTAACTGGCGCTTTTTTAGTGGGCTTTCTGCAATTCTAGAGCATTTTACGACAGAATGATGTGAAATGGTGACTTTATCTTTTAATCAAATTGCTATAGCACTGCTCAAATTTTTAAAGCAGCGAGTAAGAATAGCTTCGCCTCCTTTGTGTCATGTACCATAAGCGAAACATGCAGGGTCTGTTCTGAAAGTAGTAGGACTGGTTTTTTCCTAGGCGAACGGGCGGACGAGAGGCGGTCTGCGCGTGCAGGATCGTTGAAGGGGGATATTGGGAATGCTGGGGAAAATGGGCAGTCGGCTCCCGGCCGTTCAAGAGAGCAGGTCGCTTGTACTGTGAACTCCTGTCAAAACGTCTCGTCACGCAGAATCATAGAGCGTTTACTGGATCAGCGATACGCGTTAAAATTTTGTCTAAATCTTAGTAAAATGGGCAAAGAGACTCACGACATGATTAAGGAGGCCTAAGGCGACGCTGCCATGGGTATATATGGTGTTTTTTGAGTGGAACAAGAGGTCCCGAGAAGGTCAGGAAAGAGTGGAAGACATCGACCGCTCCGGACGCCCTTCGACCAGCAATACCAACGAAAATGTGTAGCGTGTGAAACATTTACTGAACAGTGATCGTAGGATGAGTATCAGAATGGTTGCTGATGACATGAGCATTCCTCAAACCCAAGTTTTTGAGATCGTGAGAGAAAACTTAGCGATGAGGAACGTGTTCGCGAAGTAGGTGCCGCGAGTGTTGACAGCGATCTGCCAGGATCTTCATAGTGTGAATGAGGACCCCGATTTTTTGCCCCGCACAAGGCGGCAACACTGCCTCAGCCCCCCTACAGCCCCGACTTGGCCCCGCCAGATTTTTTCTATTCCCGAGAACAAAATCGGCGCTCAACGGGAAACATCACGGATCGGCAGAGGTGGTTGAGCAGGCCGTGACGAGGCAGCTAAACAGCATTCCGGTCCAGGCGTTCCTGGAGGCGTCCGAAAACTGGAAAACTCATTGGCAGCAGCGTGTAGGAGCGGAAGGGGGCTACTTTGAAAAATTCTAATCGTTTGTACTATTCTGCTGAATAAAAGTTATTTTAAAAAATGAGTCCTACTACTTTCAGAACAGACCCTGTATGTGCAACGGCCCAACCACGTCGTGCATCATTTACTTTAAGAGACGTTCGTTGCCTCCGAGAGCAGATGCAAAAAATTGCGAGGACACTTTGGCAACTAAAGTATTGACAGGAGTAAGCCGAGGACAGTATTCCGTGACGACTTCCGGTGGATGTGACGTCACGCCGTTCCCGTGGCTATATCGATACCCAAATTATACATCTTTCAGGCATCTTAAGTGTTAATTACACTTAATTACACATTTTTTCATCTAATTTGACACAAATCCGAAGTTTTTCTCACCATTCTGTGACAATTTTCACTACTCCGCGACGCCCCGCCGCGGTGGCTCAGTGGTTAAGGCGCTCGGCTGCTGACCCGAAAGACGCGGGTTCGATCCCGGCCGCGGCGGCTGAATTTCGATGAAGGCGAAATTCTAGAGGCCCGTGTACTGTGCGTTGTCAGTGCTCGTTAAAGATCCCCAAGTGGTCGAAATTTCCGGAGCCCTTCACTACGGCGTCCCTCATAGCCTGAGTTGCTTCGGGACATTAAACCGCAATAAACCTAATAAACCTAAACTATGCCGCGACGACTTCCATTGGATGTGACGTCACATCGTTCCCGTGGCTATAACGACGTCCGCGATATTTCGACGCAAGTTCGACATTTGTGCCTATAATTAGTTTACTAATTTTCTCTACAGTCATCAAGCTTGGCTTCTGGGTTCATTTTTTCCTCCTCTATCTGAAGCATTCATTGGGTTTCTTCTATCTTTTTTTACTTCCCGAGTTAAACGCGTGTGACACGCTTTGTAAAGGGCGGACGACAGTATGAGCCATTAAAGGCTTTCGCCTTAAAAAGACAGATGCCAGTCGCTAGTGGTACTTCCGCCATGCTGTTCTCGAACTGCTGGATCTTGAACTCTTATCAGGCAACTCATATCTGCTACTGGCTATCGCATTTCGTGTTCTTTGTGTCTCGGACCAGTGGCTTAGGTGTACTGGCGTCCTTTTTATGACGCTTCTGTGACCGCACACGTGGAGCATACACAGCCCGTCTCTACTGCATTGAATCAAATGTGTTCAGCCCTCATTCTCGGTAAGCAATGCAAAAATTGTCTGGAAACCACGGCTAGCTTGAAGCCGAACATGAGGGGCAAACAAAACCTAACAGAAAGCCAACTTTCGCCGAAACGTTCCCTAAAAATTCTTTCTTGAGAATGGTACCCACCAAGAAAAAAAAAGAAATACGTCCTGATGTGATGTCACTGATCTGCGTTAGCATTATTCGTTGTACTTACATTTCCATTTTACCCTTGCCTCCTCCCCTTTCTTCATCGAATTGCATTTAGCCGTAGCTTCTGTGTAGAAGGATGCTTCTGGAGGGCAGAGACCTCTTTGAACGTACAGGTGGGTAGAAGAGCATAGGTGGTGTACGTGCTTTTACCGGTTGGTGCCCGAAGGCCCACCCTCCTGGTGGTGCTTCGGGAGGTCTGTGTGAGGCCTTCATGAGAATGAGGCTGGGTAGATTGTCGGTGCATGCTCTTAGTTGGGAGAACGCATCTTTGCTGGTGGATGTACGAAGGTAATCCATCAGGGTGTGTTTCCGGAGGGTATAGGAGAGAGGAAGGGCGGTTTTTGGAGGGCTCCTTTCTAGAAGGCCTCCAAGAACTTGTGGTGCAGTTGGATGTGCGGTGGGGAAAGTCTCGCAGTTGGGAGGTGCAATTTTAACAGTGGGTGCCCGGATGGGGGGAATCGAAGGCTGCTTCCGAGGGCTGGAGGGCAATGAGGGGTGGTTGGTCACTTGAGGCTTTCTGGAAGCTGGAAGTGGTGGCGGGCGATGGTTGATGGTGGGTGGCGGTGAACGTGAGCGGGCGGTGGTTTAAAGCTCGTAGTTGCGATATGCATTTTACGAGTGAGTGCCCAAACATGCACTCACCGGTGTGTTCTTCAAGGGTGGACACACACATGTAAAAGAACGCATGCACACGCACACCACGGAATTTTTTTGTCAAAGGAGGCTATACTACTGACGCAGTAAATATTAAAAAAAGCTAGCATACTCTAACCTTGATTACTCTAACCGATTTAGTGGCGTCGCAAACAGACAGACTTCATTCGCCAATGTCTGAGAATAATCGCCCGTCTTTTTCCTCTTCATTTTTAGCTTCTTTCTGCCGTTTTTGCCTGGAGCAACAATAGCCTCCCTGACTCGCTTCGTGCTTTACCTGACCTGGTCGAATTGAGAGATCTCGGCATTTGGCTTCACGCCACTATCATTGTAATTACTCCGCCTGCGCATCAAAACTGCTGGAGGCGCACACGTCAACAAAGGGTAGCCAATCAGGAGGTTGACCTAGCTCAACGTGTTTATCCATCATGCGGCTTTTCTACACGCTAAGCATTCCTAGAAAAGCAAAAAGTTCGCATGGAATCCAGAATCTTCAATCACAGGAATATATCTTAGTGTGAGACGTGATCTCAACATCCTTTTTAAGAGTCTGCTGATGTATGTCCTAAGAGAATACAGCATAACGACAGAGCAAAACGCATTATTCAATAGTTTCTCATTGCTCGCAAAGGTAGCAACTCATTGACCACGGCACAAACGTCCCCTTGGCTCGAAGGCACGTCCTAACGCGTAAGGTTCAAGCGTGGAGTCTAAAAAAAAAGCTTTTGCGGCCTGTTAAATCTACATCCCCTAAACTCGCTTGAATACAGTGGCGTCAAGAGAGGCATGGTAAGGCTGCATGTATATCGGAAAGGAAGTAGTGACCGATCAGAATTTTTCGTCATCTGCCTTCTGGAGAGGCCGTACAGGTATTCTAAGGAAAATAGAAGAGTGAGGAAGCCGAATGTATCGGCACAACCATCCTCATGACCGTGTCCAGAAGAGAGATGAACCCTTAGTCGCGTATTAAGCACGGCTGGTAGAGAGGGGTGATTTGTGATTTTAAAAACCAAAAAAAATTGTGGACAGATTACACCCTCATGTACGACTGATGGCGCAGCGATTTTGTTTGAGGTTGGTTCGACTAAGTTAACTGTGATTATACTCGTCATTTCTATCTGTTGTCGTCTATAGTACCCCCCCCCCCCCAAGATCAACGAACACTCAGTCATCAGTACGTACAAGTGTTTATTTCAGTACCACCATTCATTCGTCCTCCTGGTCGTCTACACTAGAGAATTCTTCCTCCAGTGCGTCTTCACCTCTGTAGACCTCCACCTCAACATCGCCTGTCCATTGTGAATCCTGCGCATTGTCAGGTGTACCTCGGTTGACGTGTGCTCTATTCTGTCTGACGTATCACACAAGTCAGCTGCACCTCTTTCTTCTCCTTTCCAGCTAGGACTTTTGCTGATCCGAATCAAGACCGCCTTATGGCCGTTGTGGTAGACTGAAAGTGGTAGACTAATCGTTTGAATGCTAGTGGCATACAGGTTACCAAAGATTGAACTCGCTGACATCTTGGCGCATGCTCAGCAGCACGATATTCGGGATTGGACCGAAGTCGTCGCTTCCGTTCTCGAGCAGCGGCACGTCGGCTTTCGCGCCGCGCTTCCTCTTCTTTGGGAGAGATTCTTTTTGCGCGCCCCCATCTATCTTCGTCGCAGACATGGTCGCTCGGTCGTCGGGCGCGGGAGCGCAGCTCCTCTTATTATACCACGTTGTTACGCAACGCCCCCGAAGGCATCTGTTTTTTGTATTAGTGGCCGTCCACTCCTACAGGGGGCGTCAGGCGTCCGTGGTTGACCTTGTTACTGCGAACACAGCCACCGCTGCGCACGACTAACGGATCAACCTGCGGCTCAGAAAGCACTGTTGTTAAAAGGGACAGGCATTTACAGCTTCATTCTGCGTACCTAAAAGGAAAGTATTTGATATGTGATTAATTCCTTTTGATTTTGTAGTGTCAATGTCTAGTAAGAGCGACAAAATTCCTTCTTCAGATATAATATTAATAGGTGAATGGAGGTCATGGAAAGCAGAATGCGGTTTTTTGCCATCGTAATCGCTAAATAATCTGGGAACTCGTTCTCTTTGGTTTGCTTTCCCGCAGCGCATCTTCCCTAGTTAGTTACCCTAACTAAAAAGAGAAAGCGATGCGCAGCAGCGACACGAGCGCCACGGACGGTATGATTGCTGTGCGCGCGAGCGAGGGGCAGCTCTCCTCTTCGGCTGGGGAACTGGGCGTGCACGGACTGTTCGGCGCGAAGCTGCGCTCTCCGTCACCGTGGCGAGGCCTCGTGGTGGGAACATTCTCCCACATCTCGTCCCGTCCGGCCTCGGAGTTTCCCTCTTGCTCTAGCGTGGGCGAACGTTCGCTCGTAACCGTGCTGGTTAGTCGGATGACCTCGATTCCTCAGCGTATTTGTTTCTAGCTGGCGTTAATGTGGTTGTAACAATAAATGCCTTGTTTGTGTCAGCCAAAGTGTCACTCTTTTGTTTCCCTCATAGCAAGGCCCGCCGTAATTGGCGTGGGCTTGGTATCGTACGCGATCACGGGATGGAGTGGGGTCCGTGCGGTATTGAACTGTGTCAGCCGCGATTAAAGGGGCCATGACATGGTCGTTCTCCATATTGCAGTTTTGTACTTCCCTGGTAGCACATGATGTTGCTACAACATTGCAGCAGTTTTACCTATTTTAAAAGTCCTCTGTTGCACGACGTTCAACACCTTGTTACAGTCTAACGTAATGTAACGTTGCAAAATGTTATTTTGTGGTTTCCCCATAGTGGGAAAATATAATTGTTTCTAGCACGAAATAACTGTTGTCAAGCTGCCACCGCGGTGGCTCAGTGGTTATGGTGCTCGGCTGCTGACCCGAAAGACGCGGGTTCGATCCCGGCCGCGGCGGTTGAATTTCTTTCGAGGAGAAATTCTAAAGGCCCGTGTACTGTGCGATGTCAGTGCACGTTAAGGAAGGAACCCCAGGTGGTCGAAATTTCCGGAGCCCTCCACTATGACGTCTCTCATAGCCTTAGTCGCTTTGGGACGTTAAACCTCATAAACCAACCAAACCAACCAATCGTTGTCAAGCTAACACCGGGCTGGTTTACATTTGACGAAGCAAAAAAATTTATGGGGGATTTTCAGCGAGCTTTTTAGAAACCCGGAAAATGCTTCAAAAACATTTTTTCATTAACAAGCTTTCATCCGCTGAGGGCCTCTGTAGTATTGGGAAGCGTGATAACCAGCTAAAATTGCTGATTAGCTTTTAATAAGCTCAGTATTGAAGTCTTGACCGAATAGCGCTTTCGCTGCCGTGGTGAAAACGATGAATATAAAAATAAAAAAATGTATTCTCACCAGCCCTGTAGCCTGAAGATATTATGAAACAGCGCAAGAGATGTGCAGTGATGTTGACAACTGTGAAAGAAGAAGGATCATGGCGGCTTGAGGCAGGAAGTCGGTTTGTGTCAATCAGTGTCAATCTGTACGCCAGAACGACGCAGTCGGGTCTAATCAAACATTACAATGGTGTCAAAGTGATATTTTAACTTGTGTAAGTGGAAAGCAAGCGACTAGTGCATCGCATCAATCCTTGCTGGCAACGAGCGGAAGCAACGAAGCGTGGACGTGGCGGTCTGCAAGCAACTGACGACAATATCAGTCACGAAATGTCCAAGTGGGATGAGGGACTCGAGAACATTTTTGTAGGATGCAACAATACAGCGGATGCACGCAAGAAAGCGCATCATCATAACGTGGGCAAAAAACGCAGTAAGTCCCTTTACGCATCGTTCAGACAGCTCCCTCGGCACAGCTATTTTGGAAACGCCGACCTTGTGATAAAGAACCAGATAATCCTTGCCTCGATGTCGTTTCGTATGCGGAAGTGCACCATGCTACAAGGGCGAACGTCTCAGTACACTGAATGCGATGTGCCCTGAATCAACAAGAGCGCGGACCTCGACGCGAGTGTGCCTGCTGCGCACAAGCGTGGTCAGCACTGTAGCCGACAACACAATCGAAATTTTCGGCGGATGCCTCGGAAAGACATGAGGTGAAAGATGTTTAGTGTAAATCCCGTAGTATTAGATTGTGGTTCAAGTATTCTAACGCCGTCCATTCCACATGCAGCCAGGAGAATTTCCGGGCCGAGATTCTGCCTGCACTTGATCCCGACTGGTTACTTCTTCATTTTCAACGCTGCTGACATGTGATGTACCAGACTCACATGGCTCTCGCCAATGAACAGGTCCAGATTAAGAGTACTCCCCTTTTTTCTGACGGCTTTTCTCCGCTACTGAGAACTTCGGGGCGTAAAGCTTAAAAAATTAGTGTGGCTGGACAGAGCTGGAAGCGGAAGCAATTAATAATGTATTGTTCTAGTGCGACAAAAAGTTCTCTAAAGCGTTGTTGTGTTCGTGTCGCGCGCAGGCTCAAATCTGAGGCTCCCAAACTGAACCTGCTCATAAAGTGCTTAGCTTTCCGTCCTCGTTTCTTCTTTTTGCGCTTTATTATTCTTGTCATTCCACACCCCGATTGGTAATTATTAGTTCGTTCACATGGACTATCTCAAAAAGATCCCTCAAAATTCACATTGCTCTGTTCCTTATTCGCAGCGCTTGCAACCCAATGAGCAATCAAGTTTCTGTTCATGAAAATTCCTAATTGTGGTACGGCAAGGAATGTAGATCTGGAGCGTTCTCTTTTGGAAGACGGCAGTGGGAATACCAAAATCAGTTTCGGTAAACAGTCACATGGTGCTATGTAGCCATTCAGAGGTTAGTGTTTTGAAATTCTAAGGGCAAATATTTTCCTGGCCGCTGGGGAAATCAACACTGCCAGGTATTTTTCTCTCGAGAAGACGAAGTGATGGGCCCTGCCACTTGTCACAACAGCAGAAACTAAGTACATATACGGAAATGCCTAAGTGAGACCACACATATCTCTCGCATTTTGATCGCGACAACCTTCTGTTAACAGTATCAGAGGTCATTTTGACCTGTCCATGTCATTTCCAGAGCATCACTAGTAGCTGAAAGCCTCGGTTTTAATTTTTTTAAACCACTGCGGTGCTAAATTTTTCTTTGCACCTAAATAGGTCGTACAGACTTAAATACAAGGCTCAGACTAAGCTTTGTAAGCTAGTAACAGTCTTCTTTTCCATGTGCAGGCGAACAAGGTGCAGAAATGGCAATAAAAACACCACATAATTTAGAGAAAAGTTCATGTATAATGCCCTTAGACCCATTACATTCTAGTAACTAGTCATTTAATTACTGGTACTTTTGGCTCACAATTCTCACAGGATTGTAGAACAGGTTTTTTATCTCATTTGCTGCAGCGGTTGATCGCATAACCTTTTGCATGCTTCGTTTTGAACTTTCCAGTGGCAGCGAACAAAAGTTTGCTGGAGTCACGGATAAGAAGAAGCAGTCACATCCAGCTGATTTGACTATGCTATTCCACATCAAGGATTAAGCAAAGGTAAGAAACTGTTTCGGTAGAGCACCGGACGCGTAATTCGGAGGTCGTGGGTTCGGATCCCACCGGCGGCATGTGGTTGTTTTTTCTTCTGCTTTTCTATCAATTAGCTTTAAGCGATAACATATTCAGTAATATTCTAAATTGATCAACCCCACAAAATAAATAAATTAATTAAAAAAAATCCCCTGTGCCCCTTGGTTTCTGTGGCTGTTGGCTTCTGTCATATTTATAACGAGCCCCTCATTCCTCTTCCTTTGTTTGCTTAATTGCTTAGCGAGGGCCTCGGTTCTGGCAGCCTTGATGCCATAGGAAGCATAAGAGGGTTCTCACGCAGTTTCCACCCTCTCCGTTCGATGACGTTCTACGTCACACCTGCGATAACTAAGGACGTTCTACGTCCGCCGCTTATGAACGTGGGTGGCGCTGATGAACACTCTCAAGGTTAGGTTACTTGTAAACATAAATACCCCCGAAAGCAAAAGGTTTGACAGCCGTTGCCGTAGCTAAGCGGTAGAGCACCGGACGCGTAATTCGGAGGTCGTGGGTTCGGATCCCACCGGCGGCATGTGGTTGTTTTTCTTCTTCTGCTTTTCTATCAATTAGCTTTAAGCGATAACATATTCAGTAATATTCTAAATTGATCAACCCCACAAAATAAATTAATTAAAAAAAATCCCCTGTGCCCCTTGGTTTCTGTGGCTGTTGGCTTCTGTCATGTTTCTGCATAAGTTATTCACCATAGTGTTTTGTCAAGTATGTGGAGAGATGCAGCTGCTGCAAGTACAAGATGCCTTTTAGTTGCATTGCGCTTGACGAGCCCAACTAGCAGCACATACTGTGACATATTCAACTTGGACGACAGCACCCCTAGTCTGGACAGCACCTGTGAAATAGTTATGACAGTGGCTGCATGATGGTATTGTGAACTAGTAATTCTATAGATTACCTCTCCCTGCTCATGTTTTTTTTTTCTTTTTATGAACTGTATTATTTAAAAATGTGCTCCTACGAACAACAGATTGTTCAGAAACAAAGTGAATGAGGTGTCCATATCAGTGATATGCAGTGCCGACTCTCGCCTATACCATGCTTTTGTTGTGGGCACGAATTTATTCTAGCATGAGCTCTCCGCAATCATAGAAGCGCACAGAAAAGAACATGTCTCATCTAAGTTCCATGTTTCGCACTTTTCATGGCATGTTTTTGTCAAAACATGTCTATGGTATCAGTGATTGCGTACAAAAGCTAGTAGAACATTTTTGTTCTTGCATATATTCTCCATAAGATTTCCTAGTTTCAACTGAACATTTTTTTACTTCGCAGAACCTGGGCTACATTCAGCAGGGACTCATGCAGGATGCAGCATTGCCTAGTACAGGCCACAAAGACCTCATTTAGTTCCCGGGTCAAGCTTCGAAGTGCAGTAAAAAGTCTTACTAGTTACTCTCCAGATTTGTTTGTCCGTTTGAGCACTGCCGCTCTGACAACCTGTTGGCTGGTCAAGCTATGAAAGGCAGAAGCACAATCTTCAAGGTGGGCATGCAGCATGTGTGCATATATTGTGTGTTACTGGATTGTTATTCTATGTTAACTAAAACGTTTACAACATTGCTGAAACATTTCAGCAATGCTGCAGCAACATTGTTGACGCCTGACAGTAGCGTTGTTGTGATGTTGCATGTTAAATTCAGCTGAATGTGGTTTCATGAGGACATTATCCATGTTGTAGCGACATGCTGCAATGTTCATGTAATATTTTGTGCTACCAGGGTTCAGAAACTAATAGAACTACCTATGATTTAATTTCGAAAATTTCGTGTCAAGGATCGCCTCTATATTCCAAAAAATGCGATCAAATTTAGACCGAGGAAGTCCTCCCCCAAGCAGCAACCGCCATACTGAATGTTCTCGTGACGTCACAAGCGCATACATGGAGCAACGTCGTCTGCTATTGTTACTGCAATGCGCGCAGCGAGGTCTCTTGTCCCCTGTACTTTCGCGAGCGATCAAAGTAGCAAGCGTCCCTCACATATGAGTGGCTTGTGCTGCAAAAGTGATAACAGCAACGTAGTTTTTTCGGTATATGCAGGGTTCTGTCACACTAGGCCGATGCGACAACTGTCGGTGGGCTGGTCGGTATGGAGATGCTGTCGCTGACGCACCGGTCTGTCACGCTAGACCGACGACGACGTCAGCACGACCAACGACCGCTCATCGTAATAATGTGAAGAGTGAGCTTGGTGGGAAGCAGAGGAGTGTGGTAGGGTGCTGATTGGTATGACATTCTATAAACTTAAAAATTTTAAATCTTATTGGACCTCACGCTAGCCGCGGTGACGTACGCGACGTGCATGCACCGGCAAAGATCTCCTTTCAATCAGTGCCTGAGCATAGGACCAAACGGCAAGGCAAGTGACACAGGCAAGAAAACATCGCACGACACTGCAGCTCGCCGCCGTCGCATGGGCTCGTGCGGCCGAGCGAAAGCTTCACGCCTGGTGAGGCGTCGGCCTGAAAAACTGCGCTTGTGTGTACCTTATCCGCATCGAAAAAAGTGAAATCAGCGGCTGCATTTCATATCTTTGCATTTTAATAGTAATTAGCGGTGAACTTTCGCCAGATTCTTAAATTTCGGTGGATGGCGGACCACGGGCCCCTTTCAGAACGAGGCCCAGCGTGTCCGCAGCTAGACTCTTGCGTGCGATTTCGGTGATTTTGGAGAGCCAACTCACAAGTTATAGCTCATGCAAATAGCAGGCCAGCATAGTTTTGGCTGCAGTGACCTCAAAGTGACGACTGCCTACAACGCAGGACGCGCGTACAATAAGGGAGAAGTGCCGATGTGACCCGGTCTGCAGAGCATGTGCTGAACGCAGCCGGCAGCAGTCGTTGGCGCTAACTGTGGACAACAAATTTGGCTGCTTTCATTAACGCAAGTGGTGACCGACAGTTCTTTAGGTAAGGCGATTTGAAACAAGGATTGGTGACATCAGAGGAAGCAGATACATTTAGCGGGAAGCGCCGGTCCTACGCGAAGCGCTTCCCAAGGAGGTGATAGCATCATCGGCGCTTATTACGGTGTTATCGTAGTGTGTAACCGAGTAAGACTACAACTTCTGAGCAACAATAGATAAAATTTGAGATAAGAAGAGACCACCTTGCATTTCATGCTAATCAAACAAGCCGTACTGTTTTTGCACATCTCCGTAAACAACCTCAGCGCGGGGCTACATTTGTCGTAATCGTAGCATTCCTCGGGGACTTTGCGCACGCACAATATATGCTAAATGATGTATACATCTTTAAGCACTACTTTTGGCGGTGGCGACTATTCGTCAGTGCGTCCAGTGGAACATTGGAGTTCCGGATTTTGCCAACAGCGTGGTTCTCTGCGATCTGAAAGGTATGTTCGATTTACACATGCAGCGGGAAAGCCGTCTCATTGGGCACATTTCTATGCCCCTTTCATGCCGCAAGCTTACTCTAGTGTCCCCTTGTGATAATTTAATTATCGAGCTTACGAATAGCCGCAAAGAATTGTCGCAGTTAACTATCTGGAACTATCGGGAATTAATTATCGGGAAAGCCGAACGGGAAAGGAAGCCAGCGAGAGAACACCACGCCTTTCACGGCACACATCGGCGAAGGGATGAACGGCCCATGCCGCTTTTCACATACGGGAGCACTTGACAGCTCAAAAGAAGCCACACACATAGCATACGAGTAACATGCTTCTAAGAGTAAATAATTAAGCTCGTGTGCATCGATTTCAGTTTCCTCAATAATGAGAAAACGGGCGCCACGAGCAAGTCCGCTTTCCCAGGGATCACCAAGCTCGCGTACTAAGCCGAAGGCTTCCGGAAAGAAAACACGAAAAATGCTGTTTATTTCGCTAAGCTAACAAAACAAAACTCTTCGAGCGACTGCCGTCCACAGTGTGCATGTATGTAAGCACCTCAACGCAGCCAACAGCGCGTAGCAGACGACGCTGGGCGGGTATGCCCTTGTGACGTCAGAGATAAGAGGATGCCAGAACAGAAAGCAGGTCACAAAATAAGCCAAAAAATTTCGTTAAAAAAAATCTACCCCAGAGAATGGACTGAAACTTCTGGGTATTGTAACTTAACATGTTGTGAATTAAATGCAATCAGCAGGGAATGCGCGAAAATAGGCTGCCATGGCCCTGTAAACGGGGAAAACGTATTTATCCCCCCTATTAGAAGCCCCAAATATCTAGCGGAAAAACTGGTTCAAAGAATTGGCGATAATTTATTTGTGATTCAGTTTCATCGCCAATGGTAATAATGTAGAAGGCTGGGTTTATAAAAAACCTACAGAAAGACAACAGTATCTTCATTTCGATCCTTGCCAGCCACGCTACTGCAAAACCTAGAATTCCATACTCTCAAACCACCAGATTCAAACAAATTTGCTCATGATCACAACATTTTGAAGAAATTGGTAACCGCATACTAGACATTCTAAAGAAGAAGCACTACCCGTCCTCTACAATGAATGATGCCACTAAACGGGCGCAAGAAACACATCACATTCACCTCTTTGATGACCCCACCCCCCCATCATTAAATCGCATCGCTGTAATCTCGTACTAACCTTCACAAACAACGTCCCGAAAATTTACTAAAATTCTTAAAGAACACTCCAACATCATAGATTAGAGTGACTGCCTTACCAAAATTTTCTCAGTGGTCCCCTCGGGTAGCAAGCAAAACACCAAAAAATTTACAGAACCATCCTGTTCATTTAAGAATTAGCAAATCAAGGCCTGTGGGTTGCACTTCAATAAAAAAAAACGATGCCAAGTTGTCGAACACTTGCAAACCACAGCAATAGCTGAAAAACCGCATTTAAATTTCAAATATTTTACCCGGGGAGACTTAAACTGCGGTTTCAGCAGCGTTGTTTACAGGGTAGAGTGCAGTGAGTGTGGAATGCGGTGCATAGGTATACTTAGGCTAAACAGACAATTACTTCAAATCTAAATTCTGTTTAAAGAGCACAAGGTGAGCGCAAGAACGAGGTTCAAAAATTTTTGTTTCCTGTAGGTCGTTACACCGTGTAATTTACAAGTATTACGTATTTGAATAGTTTACCTTCAACAGCAAAAGCTATAACTACCCTCCATTCCTGCAAGCAACATACAAAACAGTCCAGGGTTGCCAGCTTATACTACTTTGCACCAAATTGGCTTCTTTTGGGACCTCTTCGCGTCAAAAATTTGAACCTGCCTACTTTGTTACTTTCTGGCTCCATTTGAATTCGAAGCTCGGGCTTAATAATGGACCTATTTTTTCGCCAATGATCCCAGTGCATATTTACCTGATTGCGTTAGAATGTCACCCGTGAACACTATTATTCTGGGGTTGAAAAGTTGCCTGTAATCTTGTCCTAGACTTAAAATACTTCTCGCTCCTGTGTTCACGTAATGGTCGCTGGACTTGTTCTCCCAGCAGAGACTCCGAGACTCCGGTTCGGCTATGCAATGCTGATACGTAGCAAGAACTAACAATAAGAAATGTATCTCTGTTCACTGAATGCGCCTCAGGTAAATAGGGAAATGACTTGCTACATATCTGATACGCCTTGTGTCCTGAGTTGACTGCTGGTTCAAAGCTCGTTGATCGGCCGCACATGCCAGCCCGCTGAGACTAAGAACTATAGTCCTGGTTAAAATTTTTCAGGGCACGTGGCTTCGTTTCAGATGATTAATGGCGAACGGGGAAGACCAAAAAAAAATTGGCCGTGGCTTAGCTCTGCTATGTCTGGATATTGGTAGCCTAAAGCGTCCGTTATGCTTGGACTTTAAATTAATATTGAAATTTAAATTTTCCATCCTTCTGCGCCGTTTGGCAGCGCCTCGACTCTCCTTAGCTTACAAGTCGAGCGCGACCATCTTTTTTCCGCCGAGCGCATTATATACACGATTTTAGTTTCGATACCTGGGCGCCGCCATGTTTGTTTTACTCTAGCGCCGCCTACCGCCGACGCCATCGTGGGCTGATAGTTTGCATCCGCTGCAGACGAAGCAGTGTGTGATCTCTGGAAGTGTCATCCGCCGTTCTATTCCTGTCAGGCCTAGAAATTGTGCGTGGGGGTTCGCCTCTTGTTCATCTACGTGTGTGCTATGCTATTAGCGCCTGCAACAACCAACCGGGAGCAGGCGACCATTCTTCGACGGAGCGAACGATCAGCATCGGTGAGGGCCATGCTCGCAGTTGACGCGTGTAGTTTTTGTCGCCGCTTGCCTCTAGGGCGAACGTGGCATGGTGCTCTACGTTGGAAAAACGCAAGCAACGTGTGTTCAATCTCAACATCGCGGAGAGCAATCGAGTATCTTATTTTTCGTAGAGCACAGTTTCTCATGAACGCCCTCGCTGCCTGCTTGCCCATGGTGAGTGTGACAATATAGATGTAGAGCTTGCGGCAGTGTACCCCGTTCACAAATTGAACACTTTGGAAACAACAGCGAGTACATGACCGAAATTAATCCACGTCTGATCATTGCAGTGTTTGTTTGCGGAGATACGCGCGATGAAATTGAAATTCGGCCCCTCCTGACTCATGTGTAGGGCTGTTGGTACTACGAGCGAACAAGCCAGTTCACTGAAAGCAATTCGCATTCTCGCCTACTCCGCTCCCGCCAGTACTCACTAGTTCACAAATAGCAGAATATGTGTAATTACATGGTCTGATAGGTTGGCGCGCTAAGGGAACGCTATTACCGACTTACTGACAGGCTGAATCGCCGCACCTGTGTTGATAATTCCAATCTCACTCAGGCAGGGGCACTGCTCAAGTCGTTGCGTTTGTTGTATCTCTGGCATGGTTACGCATAGTGGACTTTTTTACAGTGCATTCGATGCGATTTCAGTTGAATAACTTATTACATTGTATGGCAGAGCTTACCGTCCTGTGCATACCGTGTGTTCTTACGTTGCTGTGGCTGCATTTTTGCTCACTTAGCATTTGGGTAAAAGTCCTTGTCGAAGCGTCCATTCATGCCATGCTGTGGAAATTAAATTATTATTTTTGAACTAATGGCATTTTTTTTTTCAGGTGGCGATGCCCACACGCTCCCGATATTGGTGAACATGTGGGATGGCGAAACAAAGTTGTGACTAAATTTGTGAATTCCTTACATTGCGAGCTGCTGAAGAAAATAGCTTTGCCAAGGTCGTCCAAAAGCTTCATCTCTCAATAATTATGCACAGAGTATAGTTTGGCAAGCCAGGCGCTGCGCTTCGTTCCGCGCCCGCTATTAAGCACAGGCAGTGGGTTTGTTTCTGCATGCATTTCATTCACAACCTGCGCTGATGCGTAAGCTTGTTGTTGGCGCAAGTATTTTTTGTTCACTAACTACGTCCACTGCCAATGCAACTTTGGGCCGGCGGGAAAGCGGTGAAGAAATAGACATCGCAGACGCGCTGAGGCCTTCGCATTACATGGTCCCCGTACATATTGGCGGAGTTTTTTCTACTTTCGTTGACAAATGTCGCAACCGGCAATAAAACATTGATGCCTAGTGTACGTTGGCGTTCCGTACAACATTGCTGCTATTGTTGCACAGACGCAAACACGAGCGTTACCGGTGGCTACGCGGCCGGACGTTGCTACGCGCGCCGGGTTATCAGCCCAGGGGAGGACGGCAACAGTGCGATGTCGCACAGCGCACGTGTTTGGGAGTATTTCTCCCTCCCCTGCCCGCGCCTCGTAAAATGGTGATACACGCGGCGCACCCTCCTCGCGCATGCGCAGCAGCGCGCAGCGCAACTGTCGTAAGCGCACGCCGGCGGCGGCGGAGAGGAACGCGCACCAACTGTGGCGAGGAGGTGACGTCACGTGACGTCACGCGGTTCTCGCGCATGCGCATAAAGGGCGGCGCACACTCACGCGAAACTCGACTCTGACCCGCCTAGGGTAGCTTTACGCTACAAAACTTTTTAAACGTGATGACAAAGGATCATCGTATCGTACAGCGATTACAGCTTCAGGGAATTCATAAGTGGCTGAAAACTAACCAGTGTGACCTGAAAAACTTGGGCCAAGGCTGTGCTTTCTATGCCTTCAATACGTAGGCACTGCACTTGGCGATCAGTCTCTCTTTGCAATAGAGAGCTGAAAAAAGTTCACAGGAAAAAAACGGGAAAAGAAATAGGCGCATGAGATCATGCCCTTGTTTACAGAGCAGTGAAAAAATTTCGTGCAAAAAACAGCGCCACGCACGCCGTATTTATACGGGAACTCATTTTCTTATGGCAGTGCCTTAGGAACACAAATTTTTTCACCTCTGCAGAAAAGAAACTCTTCTGGTTGCTTTTCCCACAATTTCACTCCCTTGAGAAATTCTTCGCGCGTTTCCGTGCTCCTATCTCATGATGTTCATGTCTTTCCTTCCTTTGATTAGGGATGCTCTTATACTTCAAAGTTATTCGCATCTACTGTTTACCTCCATCCTGCAAGATTTATAAACTTCTTGCGACTTCTATACGTCTGGCGCCAATTTTCTGCAACTTTTGCGCTTTTTTGGCTGCTTTTGAAACTTCGGCGACACGATGGCTACTTTTTGGCTGCTTTTGGGATTTCTGTGGCTCTTTTTCGATTTTCGGACCTTGCACTCCTTATGCACACTGCCAGCACGAAATTGTCTATCTCCTGACTGTTGAGACCTCGCCTCTAAACATTTCCCTCACTAACCTGACACATTGGCGGGTATATCGGCGGAACCTTCCTCAGGTTCATCTTTTGCTAAAGGTGCGAAACACATACAGACACAAGGACGGTAGACGAGACGACTTCCACAAGTGCAGCTGCCGAAGCCGTGAACGCGGCTGCCTTCGGAAGCGACAGGCAAGACCTTTGGCCAGAGAAGAATAACGGGAACAACAACACCTTCTGAGCCAACAGGCGAGTTCCTTGAACACACAAGAGCAACGAGAACATCAACGCCTTCAGAAGAGTCAATATGGGATGTCGAAGCTCATGTCGTATTTCAGCTACAGCATGCCATTACTCGCTGTCCTCGGGTACAGCACGGAACACACACATTAATAAAAGTATATTTTCTCAAAACTATAGTTTCTTCATGGCAGCGAAACACGGGTAAACACGCATGCATTCCTGTATTGGAGTAGCCAAGGTGTAGCACGGGTTACACTGCAACTTTTACATTGAGGTACACTTTCAAGCGCCATTTAACAGCTCTTCGCTCCAAAAAAAAGTTGTGAAAACATGCATGTGCATTATCCGCTTTAACGTCAAGTAGTAGAATGTGGTTTTGAAATATGTATTAACAATTACATGCTTTACCTGAAAAAATGCGATTAAAAGACGTTCACCACAAAAAATCTTGGCACATAACCGGAACTACACAATCGTACTATAGCATCTTGCAGTGAATTTTCCGCGTTAGTACAAACGTACACCACTTCTTTTTCCGAAAGACCGTGGTGTGGCCGGTACACCACACAGTCCCCAAAGCGAGCCCGTTTTAATTACTCGTATTAGGCGGCAAAGCAGCGCAGACGTGGGCATCTTAATTAAGCGATGAGTATCTGCGTTACTCATCGCTTAAGAACCTTTTCACAGCAGTGCAGTGAAACGTCCGTGGGCGAACGTTTGCCATACAGAGTGTTGTTTTTGCAACTTGATGGGACTAGGAGTCACAACTCGTAGCTCGAATTCAGAAAATATTGTGCTTGACAGAACAAATGTATGCGAGAGAAAGGAAAACGGAGTTTGGCGGTGTTTTATGCGGCTTAAAAGTAAAGGTATCGGTTCGCGCCATACACGCACAAGAAAACGGTCCTGTTCAGGTTTGTATAAAGTACTTCTTGAAGTCACGTGAAAAAGCCGTTTTCCTTCGATCACCTTCCACACCGTAACAGAAACCGCAGATTATTTTTATTTCGAATCAGAGGATACTGCTGTGAAAAGAAAGCGACATATCTTTCCCCGAGATGACAAGCCTCTTCTCGCACTTCCTCGTGGGTTCCAAGCAAGTTACTTGATATGAATCGGCCATCCTTTAATTTCGTTGCATGAACCAACACAAGACGAAACACGTTGGCCTTATTTATCTGCTTTACCGTGTTATCTAGAGCAGATATTTAAATGTCATGCTAATGCGTAACTCTACCTCCGGCACGCTTGCACAAAATCACGGCAAGCCTCCTGCACCATGCAAGGTTGATCCATCAATACTATTCGTGCTGAAAAACTGTTTCGCTTGCTTTTGTCCAGCAAAAGCAATAGCCCCTGCCCCTTACAATAAAAATGTAAGGAGGAGGGGCTCAAAGGCAAGAGCTCAGCAGACTTATTCCCCTTACCTGCAGGAGAGCAACGCTGCTGGTCTTGCTTCGGCCCTGTTGCCCATGGCTGGGACACGCGCTGAATAGTAATCTTGATTCGTTGTTCCGACTCTTCTTCCGGAAGACCGAGGGGCACACGAGGGCCCACGGTCCAGCAGCTACTTCTCACGTGCTCGGCGTGAGAGTGGAATGGGGCCAGGCGGCAGGCAAGCCAGCAGTGCGTGGGAGACGATAGGCGGATATCGCAAGGCGGGATCAGCCTCGCGAGCCCTCCCCAGCGCTGTGGAGCGCTTTTTTTGCCACAGCCCCGAACACCAGAGCATGCGGCGGCAGTGTGCGCCCCTGCGGCGGCGATAGCGGTGGCAATCGGTCGAGAAGGAGGATGCGCTTCCAGGCTGGTGGAGGACAGAGGAAGGGGGCGGAGGGGGCGAATGTCCGCACGGGCGGCGTGATAGAGCCGCCACTTGATGGAACACGCTGACGACGACCTCGGCACGTAGGGCGCAAGCACCGCCTGGCACACAGTAACCGCGGCCGTGGTGTGCCGCCTCGACGTTTTCCGCAGGGAGGAGTGACGCAATAAAATGTAGAAGTGAAATATGTGCATACGTTGTGCGTACATGTCGACACCTACCTGCACGCGTGCCACATTTTAGTACACTTGCTTGAGACCAGCACGAAGAAGCCGTTGCAGTTGCAGAAAAGCACAGTGAGCCAAACTGATTTAACTTATTTGGCTTGTTAGATGGCGACAAGTTAAAACCCGATGATTTATTTAACGTTGAGATTACACTGAGCGCTAAGTAAGATCCCACAATATGATTTTTTTGGCGTTCGTTTGCAAGAAACCGGGTGCGACACATGCCCAACGCGCTTTCTCTCCGCCTCAATAGTAGGCTGGCTTCCTTCTACTACCTAACACGAGCATAAAATGAACTCCCACCAATCTGAGGCTGCGGGAATGTGTCCTGGCGTGGCAACAGAAGCTCTTGCTTCCAGTCATCCGCACACAAAGCAAATTTGCCTGGAAGCGCTGAGGGCGCACATCCAAGCCTTCCTCTCATGACTTTGCGCTGGCTCGCTTGTCTCGGAGCAGAGAGGCCACGTTTAGAATGTCATCGTTTTCGCTCGCCGTGCCCGCATTATACCGTGCTTCGGGCGTGCGATTAAAACATTGCATTGTCTTCGGAAAATGGGGCGAAAACTGTTCAGCCGCTGACTGATACTGAGATGCTTCCATCGGCAGCGCGCACGTTTACGCTGTAGACTCCGTCCCTATGTTGAATTTCACCGGAAAATGTAACGCTGTGGACTGTATCATTTACACGGCTGTAAAATTAAATCTTTAGAATTGTTCGATTCGTTCACAAAGTATAGCCTCTATAATGAGTCACAAATTTTTATTCGCAGACTTAAAGTTAGCTATTGGGCAGCAATCCCACAAATTGGCATTTCATATGAACGAAATTATGCTCTAATTGTTTCAACGCGGGCACAATGGAACTTTTCTTTTTTTTTCTATTCCAGGAGTATGCCATTAGACACAAGCTCCGAAAGGGGACGGGTGGCATAAAGTCAGAGAAAGTAATGAGCGGCCAAATTTCTCAAAGGAATCCGCGCAGATAATCCGCATACTATAACTGTTTCCCAGTACGCGCTTGTCGAAGTGCGATCCGAAGGTCGACCAAAGCCCTGCGTGTCCGAATTGCAGCCGTCACTGGAGCATGTCCACAACAAGTCTCACACATGGTAAATATCTGGCAAAGCCATATAATGTGGAGACTTCTAAGTCGTATTGACTGCTACACACGCCACTGATAACCAAGAGACGGTGTTAAATTAGCCACTGCGCTAATACCGAGCTCGCACACCTCCTCTCAAGTAAGAATATGGGGATAACTGACGAGGATAACTGACGAAGGCGCAGGTCTTGGAACTGGGACATTTGGATACACTGGAATGAAGAGCATCTGGTGGAAGCAGGGAAGGTGGCGGGTTCATATGTCCATTAATATGTGCTGGGGTATCCTCACTAATACTGACGATGTTGGGCGCCGCCACGAACGCAGTGTATGCGGATAAGGCAATGCAGCGGTGTAAGGATTAGATGAATTGATTTTGCGATAAGGAATGCATGGCTCATCTACAGGTTGCGAGAGAGGCAGCGTGGCAAGTGAGCTATAACAATGAAGAGGAACACACAAAAAACGCAATCAAATCGTAGGTGATCTGGAGTTCCATTACAAGTTGTGTGCACCTATCTGTAGTGTGTGCCGCGCGATAAACAAGAGAAAGTCGGAATGCACTGGCGTCGGTAACACCTCGCTTTCCTATGTTTGATGGGTCGGTACAGGGAAGACTGCCCTTTGGAATGGGTCATTTTGATGATACCGATAGGGAAACAGTCTATCGATTTTCAGTGAGAAGGTCAGAAGGGAGAGCAAATGTCTCTGAACAGTGAATTCGTAAAGACCGTTTACTAGTCCTGTTCACAGAGCTTTGATGGATGAATTCACTTCTCTAGCGCATACGTCCCAAACGGCTGCGCGAGAAGCCACAGTAGAGGATTCCGGGTTAACTTCGGCCACCCGAGACTCTTGACGTCACACAGCCCGCTAGTTTTTTGCACATGAGCTTCTTCAAATGGCTGTCGCCACGGCCAGTAGTCCATCCTGCAACCTCGGGCTCGGCAGCCGTATCCACAAAGCAACCGCGGTGCGTATGCGTACTCCTAAACCGCACACCAAATGGCATAAGACTGGCAGGATTAGTGACGGGGCGCATATCTCTATGACGGAAGAAATGAACAGAGCCCTACTTCCCACACGTTCAGGGGATCTTTGCGCCTGGTTCAATATACAGGGTGTTGCACCTAAGCCTTTAAACAATTTTTGTAAATAGGCTTTTCAAGTTAGAAGAGCGATTTTTTCAGCATAGCATTATCAGCTGTGCAGTACACCGTAATACAGCTACGATGTGTCAACTATAGGCTGGTTAACTAAAATTGGAAAGTTAACTTTTTAACTATTACTGTCAAGCTCCTTAAGGTGTGTAGCCTGCCGTAAATAATACCCATATCAGTTTTTGGAATTTCGAACACGCGGTTACCTGCGGCGCGGTGTCCGAAGAAATTTTGGAAATTTCGACCAGTTACGTGCTCCGGAGAGGTGGCTTTTACAGCAAGCTCCTCGAAAGCTCATGTCTTTTCGCGCGATGCAGCCAGAATTCATTGGTCCACAGCGCCGAGGGTAACCGCTTTTTCGAAATTCTAAAATTGATATGCAGGTCAGATACAGTGGGCTATACGCCTCTCAATAATAAACGTAATCATCATCATCAGCCTGACTACGCCCACTGCAGGGCAAAGGCCTCTCCCATATCTATCCGATTAACCCTGTTCTTTGCCAGCTGCGGCCGCAGTACCTCCCCAAACTTAATATCATCCGCCCACCAAATTTTCTGCCGCCCCCCTCTAGGCTTGCCTTCCCTTCGAATCCACTCCGTTACCCTCAAGGACCAGCGGTTCTCTTCCCTTCGCACTACATGCCCTTGCTAAGCCCATTTCTTCCTCTTGATTTCGACTAGGATGTCATTAACCCGAGTCTGTCCCCTCACCCACTCCGCCCTCTTCCGATCTCTTAACGTTACACCCATCATTTTTCTTTCCACAGCTCGCTGCGTTGTCCTTAAAGGGACTATGAAACAAATTAATTGAGAATACGTAAAGATAGGCAATCCATCACTCGTCACCCCAGCGAAAGAATTTTCGAGCTAGCATGAATATTAACGAAGTTATAGACGATTAAAAATCACGCTCCTCCTCTCCCCCCTCAACTCATACACGCGGAGCACCAAGAAAAAATAAAGAAAACAGCTCCGGGACTGGGCTCCGCCCATGAATACGTCATTCGCTGACGTTCGGTTTACGACTTCCGGTTGTCGCACTCCCGAGGAGCAGCGTGCGTCGGCAGCGTCTCTCCGGTCTCGGCGCTTTCTTTGCTCCCGAACTCCCGGCAGAGAGAGGCGGCAGAGGTAAATTGAAAACATATGCGGGAAGGCAATGCCCTGGCCCGCGCTTGCCCGAGGGGGTCGCGCGGCGCCTCGAGCAGACGATTTTCACCGCTACCGGAAGTGTGCCCGTGACGTCGTAGCTGCCGCGGCTCGAGCGAATGACAGCGTGTGGTGGCCTGCCGACGTCATGGGACTAGTGACGTCTGTTTTCCCGGTTTTGGTTTCAAAATCGCTCCCTACGAAGACACCAAACGGCCCGCGAATTTTAAAAAACGCGATTTTTAAAAAGCCATAATAAATTGCCGGCTCAGTTCCGAAGACTCATACTTGGTGTCAGTGCTTCTGAGCATAACTTCTAACATTTACAAGCGGCTTTTAATTCTTTTCATGGTCCCTTTAACTTAAGCTTAACCCTCTTTGCTATCCTCCACGTTTCTGCCCCATAAGTGAGTACCGGTAAGATACAGCAGTTGTCGACTTTTCTCTTGAGGGATATTGGCAAATTTTCTTCGGTTATTGGCTTCGGCCCGTGTAATGAGCCTTTCTTCTAGCCATTTTGTCGTAATCCAGTTTTTTGAGCGCCCCATTAAATATATACGTACTGATTACAGAAAGAGACGTGCTGACAGTGTGAAGATTCCGAGCAGACTGATTTTATTCTACACAAAAAAAACAAATGAACTTGAAAGGGGAGCGCTGAGGCAACGAGAGATAGCAGAGAGATTACACGCTTTCATGTGCCGCGCCGTGCAGGAGCGGTTCGGATGCACGAGGCATCTCGCGGCGCCTGTGTGTCCCGTCGCCTCCTCTCCTTGCCCTCTACAAAATCAGTCGACTCTGTAGGCAGCATGGAGGAAGGAAAGAACTCAGGCATGGAGGAACTCAGGAGAGGCAGTTACGTCACATTTTTTGAAGCCAGCTCTCTCCACTTGCTCCCCACCTACTTGGCCGCCGTCTCGACGCGCTTGAGCACGCGCAGCAGGCATTGCAGCGGACCCCGCTGCTGCGCCCTGCGTTATTATTGGTTGCGCCCTCCGCCAAAAACTCCCAGTAGTCGTGGCGAAAGCGCGTGACTTCCGGCACATTTCTTGGCGTGCGGCTCAGAGCGAATGCCTCTCTCGAGCGAAATTTCCTTCCTCCATGGCAGGCTGCATGCCTGTGCACACTGTGTACCTGTGCCCTTGGACTGAAAGGATTGAATAGTTAGCTGCGGAGTCACCAGATTTTCAATGCAATGCATCCAGCGGCACTGCAGTAAATTTTATCTTTTATCGTTTTTCTTTAGCTTTCTTTTTATTGTAACCGCCATTTTCTTGCTTTGATTTTTTTTCCCCGCGGTAAATTTGGCGATCGCGGTTGTGCAGAAAGAACAAGCTATAATTAACGACACGCTGCTTGTATTCAGAGATTACGGCCAGAGATTGAAAGCGTTTTCGTATCCTGGAAAAAGCAACGAGGCAAACAAAAACGATTACGAGCTTGTTTGAACAAAAACAAGGCACCTGAGTGGCTGGCGTTGACAATGAAGCATCTGCAGTGTCGGACGTCATTGACAGCCCCTCTTGCGAACAGCAGTACAAGCGGACAGCCGCAAATTACTTTCCCGTGGGGGAGAAAGCGCATTGTGATGCAAATTCGACGCTCAGTGAGAGCTTCGTGACTGACCCGTCACTGACAGCGTCGGACCCGGCAGAGGGCGTTCGTTCGCTAATTACTTATTCGGCATCTTACAGCCTGCTGAGGCGCCAACATGCTCGAAGAGGAATTTTCTCAACAGCTGCAGATCAGGGCAGTGACCCACAGGATTTAAAGGGAGGTTTTGGGCGTTCGGCCGAAGCTTTTGAGGTAGCATACTTGCCATGCTTCCCTCCTCCCAGCCGATGCTCGCTCGCACGCTTTAAAAACTCACCGAAAGTCGTGCTCGGAAATTTCGATTACAGATCTCGCGCCTGGTAAGTACTGCCACTGTTGGCTTTAAATGAGTATCATTAGTGCAGTAATTTGTCTTCGTAAGCTGCCAGAAGGGCTGGTGCTGTCGTTCGACATCGATGGACTGCGGTTAGCGAAAAGCTCCAACCTCCAGCTTTGGCTAGTAGAGTGCATGTTTGTGAACTGTGACAAGCAGCTATCATTTATCGTAGGTGCTTTTTCTGGCCTTAGCAAGGCAGCATCGGCAAATGATTGTCTGGAGCCATATGTGACAGAGCTAAAGGGTCTACTTGAAAATGAATTATATGCCAATAACTGCAAATTTCTAGTTTCTTTAAAGGCTTTTATTTGTGATGCTCCTGCCAGTTCATTTATTTTGTATTCCAAGGGACACAGTGGTTATAGCTGCTGCCCGAAGTGTACCTGTGAGTGTTTGTACAGGGCTGGAAAAGTGGTTCTCTTGGGTGGATACTGCACGGTGCGAACCGATTCTACTTTCCGCGGACAAGAAGATTTTGACCACCATAGGGGCACATCTGTACACACTCATCTCCAAAATGACATGGTACAAGACGGCCCTTTGGACTTCAGACTTGTTGTACTTCTTGGGGTTGTCAAGAAATTGCTCCTACTTTGTGTTTCTGGACCTCTGCAGGTTTTTTTCAGGTCCACAAGAACGTCGGCTGATAAATGAAGCCATTGAGAAGATAAAAAACCACATTCCCTGCGAGTTCTCTAGGTCACCCCGGTCAGTGAGTGATGTTCAGCGGTGGAAGGCGACAAAATTCCGCCTGTTTTTGTTTCACACTGGGTCACTTGTGTTAGATGATGTGCTCAAACCCGAGTTTTACCAGAACTTCTTAACATTGCATGCTGCGCTTTCTATAATTGCGAATATTGAACTCTGTGGCGCGCATGTTGAATATGCTAATGCTCCCCTGAGAAACTTTGTGTCTGCTTTTATGAAGATGTATGGAGAAGCTGAAATGTCATTTAAAGTACATTTCCTTATTCATATGGCCGAAGATGTTAAAGCTCGTGGAGGCGTTGACACATTAAGTGCATTTCCATTTAAAAATAGCATGAGCCACATTAAAAGGGACATTTCGAAGCCCGAGAGGCAGCTTCAACATCTGCGCTACAGGACTATAGAAAGTATGCAGCTTCCAGGGCATATTCAAGAAGAGCCTAGAGTAGTTGAGCTTACACAAGCACAAAATTCTGGGCTATTGCCAGTGCAAGCTGCCTGGGTAATGCATGGCTAAATGAAGGGAGTTCATTCTTGCAGCTGCAAATGGAGACAACTCCATCATGTTGAATGGCCATATTATTGTTCCCCGCGCCTTCGCCCATCTGAGAGCATCCAGCAAAGTAATTTACACAACACCAACAAGGGTTACTGACAAGTCCTCCACTATGCTAGATTTTGTCGTAACTACTCATTCTTTTTAATATCTGCCGATACTATAGCTTCCGACATTAGTCCTCACTTACCTGTTTTTATGATTGTAAAAACAGCAACGCGTACAAACAGGAAGAAAGCAAAGCGCACCTTTCAAGACATCTCCGATATAAACTAAGAGCATTTCAAAACATCCTTGCATAAACATAATTGGGAACATACATACAAAATCAGAGACGCCGAAGCGGCTTGCTAAACCTTTTGTCTAACATAAAGGTCATTTATAACGAGAGCTTTCCTCTGAAGACCGCCAAGCCGGCAAACCGAATACGGAAGCCTTGGATAACAAAAAATATGCTAGAAAAAATTGATCATTTCTTTGAAAATTTCTTGAAACAAAAGACCAAATCATATTTCAAGATTTTAAATATTCTTGTCAGAATTTTCCGGAAGACTAAATGCGCCTACTATTCGCATCTATTTTCACAAGATACTAAGCGATCGGGTCTAACTTGGAAGAAATTAGACGTTGTTCTGGGTCGTACTTGTGCCTCTAAAGAAATTGAATTCATTTGTCACAATGGAATGATGATCTCAGAGCACCATCTAGCTCATCTCTTTTATGACTACTTCATAAAGCAATTTTCGTAACAAAATGTCTCAGCAGAAAATGATGCACCACTTGCGGACATTTTAACAAATGCCAGTACCATGTTTCTATACCCTACGGACTAGGATGAAGTTGCTTCTACATTATTGAATTTAAAGAACACCAGCGTTTGCGATGCTGATTATCTACAGATAAAGCCTATCAAACAGGCTGTAGAAATTGTAAAAGGCTGTGGGTAACTGCTATTACAGGACCATGTATTTTTAATGGTCCGCAATCAATGTTTTTAAAACCATGAGTATAGTAAAAGTGAAGCTGCAGAAGCGCACTGCACATAGGGCGCTTCTAGGGTGGTATACGAGCTGCCACTTTCATGTGGAAACGTGTACATCGGTCAAACGGGTTCTGAACGAGCCAGCGCAAAAAACACAACGGGCAAGAAAAAGGCGGAACACGACGGACAGGAGCGCTGTGGCTCCTGTCAGCGCTCCTGTCCGTCGTGTTCCGCCTTTTTCTTGTCCGTTGTGTTTGTTGCGCTGGTTCGTTCAGAAGCATTCCTACCAACTAGCCCAACAACAGGTCAAACGGGGCGATGTATCAACGACCAGCTAGGAGAGCGCCAAAGGAATTTATAGAACAAAGAAAATGTGCACTTGGTTCAGCACTGCCAGTCATGCACGGCATGTTCGACACGTTTCGACAGTGTTAGAATTCTAGGCAGCAGCAAGTATCAAACGGCACATGAACTCCTGGAGGCCATTCACATAAAGAAAAAAGCAGATTGCTGTATTAGTGATGCTTCGGTTTTTATGTACACTTCGGAGTTCAACCTTTTCGCGGCAATATGATAAGATGTTTTCTGGTGTTCCTTGGCACGTAGTTGTTACGGTTTTTTCCTCTCTCTAGTGCGCAGACGCGTGAGCCTTTTTTATGCCCGAAATATTTTCGCAATAAACCAGTTGTGAGTAAAGCGTACTTCCGTGTTTTTTTTTGCGTGTCCCCTCTCTGTGTGTTTGTGCTTGTTCGCTGCCGGTATGAATCAGGATTGTTACCAACTTGCCCAAAAACGTGTTTTACTCATTTATCAGTTGTTTTCTAGATAGATAGCTGGTTCTGCGGCTGGCGGCCATATTTTTCTTACATTTTGTTTATTTTTATTGTTAAAAGCCAATTCAGAAGCGTGGTGTTTTTTTAATTGAATATTTCTGCGTAGTTCTAACACTATGCAATAGAGCATGAACATAGTTCTACTGTTAACTAGCTGTGGCCACTGTTGGAAGCGGCCAGTACGCAGCTGTTTTTGAACTTCCAAAATGTAGATGGCAGACGAGCGCAGCTAGGCTGTGCACTTCGATTATAACGGTGAATAAGGATACTGTTTGCGAAATATTATTATTCAGAATTTCAGGTTCCAATACTGCGGCTTCACAACATCATAAGGCTGGGGCTACACCACCTTGCAAGTCAATAGATGCCATGGCATTCTCCTGTGAGCCTGCTGCTGCTGTGCCAGCTCCTGTCCTGCAACAGCCATTGGACACCTTGGCTGCTATTATAACTGCTTTGAGAATTCACAGACTCAATCCAGCACAGATGCTTTAGTGTGTCAATATTTCATGAAGTTTTTTGGCATTTTCAACTCCGCAAGATGAATAAAAAGTGTATAGAAGGTTTTCAGGCAGCCTTTAAGATGCATATCCCAGTTAAAAAAGGTGACTGGCTTGACGTTGTTAGCCTTCAAGTTAGGTGTACCCACGATGTTACGTTCAGTGCACATTAAAGAACCGAGGTGGTCGAAATTTCCAGAGCCCTTCACTACGGCGTCCCTCATAGCTCGAGGGACGTTAAACCCCATAAACCACCATGACAGAAGCCAACAGCCACAGAAACCAAGGGGCACAGGGGATTTTTTTTCTTTTTTTAAGTTATTTATTTTGTGGTGTTGATCAATTTAGAATATTACTGAATATGTTATCGTTTAAAGATAACTGATTAGAAAAGCAGAAGAAAAAACAACCACCTGCCGCCGGTAGGATCCGAACCCACGACCTCCGAATTACGCGTCCGGTGCTCTACCTCTGAGCTACGGCGGCGGCTGTCAATTCTTCTGCTTTTCGGGGGTATTTATGTTTACAAGTAACCTAACCTTGACAGTGTTCATCAGCGCCACCCACGTTCATAAGCGGCGGACGTAGAACGTCCTGAGTTACCGCAGGTGTGACGTAGAACGTCATCGAACGGAGAGGGTGGAAGCTGCGTGAGAACCCTCTTATGCTTCCTAAGGCGTCAAGGCGGCCAGAATCGAGGCCCTCGCTAAGCAATTAAGCAAACAAGGGAAGGGGATGAGGGGCTCGTTATAAATATGACAGAAGCCAACAGCCACAGAAACCAAGGGGCACAGGGGATTTTTTTTTTCTTTTTTTAAGTTATTTATTTTGTGGTGTTGATCAATTTAGAATATTACTGAATATGTTATCGTTTAAAGATAACTGATTAGAAAAGCAGAAGAAGAAACAACCACCTGCCGCCGGTAGGATCCGAACCCACGACCTCCGAATTACGCGTCCGGTGCTCTACCTCTGAGCTACGGCGACGGCTGTCAATTCTTCTGCTTTTCGGGGGTATTTATGTTTACAAGTAACCTAACCTTGAGAGTGTTCATCAGCGCCACCCACGTTCATAAGCGGCGGACGTAGAACGTCCTGAGTTACCGCAGGTGTGACGTAGAACGTCATCGAACGGAGAGGGTGGAAGCTGCGTGAGAACCCTCTTATGCTTCCTAAGGCGTCAAGGCTGCCAGAATCGAGGCCCTCGCTAAGCAATTAAGAAAACAAGGGAAGGGGATGAGGGGCTCGTTATAAATATGACAGAAGCCAACAGCCACAGAAACCAAGGGGCACAGGGGATTTTTTTTTTAAGTTATTTATTTTGTGGTGTTGATCAATTTAGAATATTACTGAATATGTTATCGTTTAAAGATAACTGATTCGAAAAGCGAGGGCCTCGATTCTGGCAGCCTTGACACCTTAGGAAGCATAAGAGGGTTCTCACGCAGCTTCCACCCTCTCCGTTCGATGACGTTCTACGTCACACCTGCGGTAACTCAGGACGTTCTACGTCCGCCGCTTATGAACGTGGGTGGCGCTGATGAACACTCTCAAGGTTAGGTTACTTGTAAACATAAATACCCCCGAAAAGCAGAAGAATTGACAGCCGTCGCCGTAGCTCAGAGGTAGAGCACCGGACGCGTAATTCGGAGGTCGTGGGTTCGGATCCTACCGGCGGCAGGTGGTTGTTTTTTCTTCTGCTTTTCTAATCAGTTATCTTTAAACGATAACATATTCAGTAATATTCTAAATTGATCAACACCACAAAATAAATAACTTAAAAAAAAGAAAAAAAAATCCCCTGTGCCCCTTGGTTTCTGTGGCTGTTGGCTTCTGTCATATTTATAACGAGCCCCTCATCCCCTTCCCTTGTTTGCTTAATTGCTTAGCGAGGGCCTCGATTCTGGCAGCCTTGACGCCTTAGGAAGCATAAGAGGGTTCTCACGCAGCTCCACCCTCTCCGTTCGATGACGTTCTACGTCACACCTGCGGTAACTCAGGACGTTCTACGTCCGCCGCTTATGAACGTGGGTGGCGCTGATGAACACTCTCAAGGTTAGGTTACTTGTAAACATAAATACCCCGAAAAGCAGAAGAATTGACAGCCGTCGCCGTAGCTCAGAGGTAGAGCACCGGACGCGTAATTCGGAGGTCGTGGATTCGGATCCTACCGGCGGCAGGTGGTTGTTTTTTCTTCTGCTTTTCTAATCAGTTATCTTTAAACGATAGCATATTCAGTAATATTCTAAATTGATCAACACCACAAAATAAATAACTTAAAAAAAAGAAAAAAAAATCCCCTGTGCCCCTTGGTTTCTGTGGCTGTTGGCTTCTGTCATATTTATAACGAGCCCCTCATCCCCTTCCCTTGTTTGCTTAATTGCTTAGCGAGGGCCTCGATTCTGGCAGCCTTGACGCCTTAGGAAGCATAAGAGGGTTCTCACGCAGCTTCCACCCTCTCCGTTCGATGACGTTCTACGTCACACCTGCGGTAACTCAGGACGTTCTACGTCCGCCGCTTATGAACGTGGGTGGCGCTGATGAACACTCTCAAGATTAGGTTACTTGTAAACATAAATACCCCCGAAAAGCAGAAGAATTGACAGCCGTCGCCGTAGCTCAGAGGTAGAGCACCGGACGCGTAATTCGGAGGTCGTGGGTTCGGATCCTACCGGCGGCAGGTGGTTGTTTTTTCTTCTGCTTTTCTAATCAGTTATCTTTAAACGATAACATATTCAGTAATATTCTAAATTGATCAACACCACAAAATAAATAACTTAAAAAAAAGAAAAAAAAATCCCCTGTGCCCCTTGGTTTCTGTGGCTGTTGGCTTCTGTCATATTTATAACGAGCCCCTCATCCCCTTCCCTTGTTTGCTTATAAACCACCATGGTATGTTATGCTGCTGTAATGTTCAAGTTTCATGCTTGCATTTTTTATTTTTGTACTATTTTCTTGTTGTAGCTTTTCTTTCATTTTAATACTATTACCCTGGAAGTGAACTTGATCTCTTCATATGCAGTCTCAGGTTTTATTAGCCTCTGCCGATAATGTGTTATCACAATCAGTGTGCCCCGTACCCGTAGTGCATCTGAGTTAATCAATTAAGGTCCCCACTTAATTCATACGAAATTTCTGCACCTTCAAACAGACCATATAATTTTCTCACACATTTAGGGCAGCTTGTACTTTTAATTGATCACAAATGCGCAATTTAAAGCACTATGCACTGCTTCGGAAGTGACCTCCTAAAGATTATGTGCCGCAGATTGTTGAGTGTGATAGCACCTAAGCTTTTCGGTGTTGTTATGCATGTCTTGCAACTCCGTGTTTTGTGTATATTTGTCTGCTTGAGTAATGAATGCAGTCAATGTGGTATACTGCAGGCTGCAGATCTGACGCAGCTCGGCGGGCGGGATGCTGGCACCGCAATCAAGCGAATGCATGGCAATCTTCTAAAGACACGCTGGCATCTGAGTACTCATGGAAAGGCAGGAAAGGAAAAAAAGTTTTTTAATCTACAGATCTGCGAGCCGATGTGCAGTAAGTTGGCATTATTTCGAAATAATTTTGCAGTTTTTAATTTTGCACTGTGTGGTCAGTCTGCTTTCTTTTCGTTAATTACGGAACGCTTTAATAGGTCAGGTGTGTCGAGCTCAATCTTCATATAGCAGTGTTTTACCCTACTCATTCTTGTGCTGCAAAATATTCCTAAGCGTATATTTCTTTCTTAAGGCTGATGAAAAATTGGCTACTCTTGGTGAAAAAGAACAAGTTGCAGTTGGTGGAAAATACTTTATAAATTGCTGGAAAGGCACTTGACTAAGTTATATAGTAACAGCACCTATTACTGACAGGCATGTTGACAGAAAACAAAATATTTCATTTGATTTCTTCAATGGGGTTAATGCCATTCTATGTACGTTTTTGATTTTTTTCAGTTACAGTAGAGAGGCGCTTCCCGACTTCATAGGCTGACGTCGAGGTTGACACAAAATCGTCGCTGAGTTACGCCCCAGAGAGACCACAGACTAACAAGAGAGCATCTGCACGCTGAAAAAACTACATCTCATGCAATAAACAATTTTTATTTCACCTACCTCTAGTTCTATTAATGAAAACAGTAGCCTGCCTGGGTCCTGTGTTAAAAAGCAAGCAAAAACCGCTTGAACAACATTTATTTATTTATTTATTTATTTATTTATTTATTTATTTATTTATTTATTTATTTATTTATTTATTTATTTATTTATTTATTTATTTATTTATTTATTTATTTATTTATTTATTTATTTATTTATTTATTTATTTATTTATTTATTTATTTATTTATTTATTTATTTATTTATTTATTAGAGATACTATCAGTCCGGTCAGGACCAAGATAGGAGTGATACAAGGTACAGATTACAAAGGCGGAACACGACCAACAAAACACCAGCACCATGCAGTCGGTGCCAAGTTTTAACATATCAAAAAATGGAACTGACCTCTAAGCAACAAATAAAAATGCGCAAAAATATCGCTGCAACGAAACAGAAAACAATGTGAAAACACCATGCCCAACACAAATGCAAGGCGCATTATATCAGGCACTATACCAACCAATCACGAACTCCAGCAGAGAACACATCCACACCCGATGCGAGCACCACATTCTCTGGCAGTCTGTTCCATTCTCTCGCTGTGGACAAGAAGAAGGAATGCTTGTAGCAGTGCTTAGAAAACTTTTGTTCTTTTACGTGTCTGCAATGTTTACCCCGAGTGATACGTGAAGTAGTTTCGCTTATGTATTGCTGCTTATCGATATGTACCATGGTGTTCATAACCTTATAGAAAAGAATGAGTCTCTTTTGTTTCCGGCGACATTGAAGAGAGCGCAAGTTTGCTAAAGTGTAAAGTGCGGTTACCTGATCTTGTCTTCGGAAGAGAGAATAGATAACGCGAAGTGCACGTCGCTGCACTCGCTCCAGTTCAGCTGCAAGTGTTTGAGTGTAGGGATCCCACACCTCACACGCATATTCCAGTATCGGGCGTACGAGCATCTTATAAGCCGTAAGTTTAGTATCCTGTGTAGCATACTTAAGTGACCGCCTAATGAATCCTAGTCTTTTATTTGCTTTAGCAGCAATGTTATGTACGTGAGTGTTCCAACGCAGGTCTGAAGTAATTGTCACTCCCAGGTATATATATTCTGTTACTCGATTAAGTTTGTTTTCTTGTAATGAGTAGCCAAATTCGAGTGGCTGATGTTTGTGTGTGATTGTCATACATACTGTTTTACTAGGGTTTAAAGACATTTGCCACTTTCTACACCATTCGCTAATGTTGAGCAGGTAACCATTAAGCTTAACTTGATCTTCAACTGAATTAACATTAGTATAAATAATGCAATTGTCTGCAAATAATCTGGCCTTGATTTCTGAATCTTCAATGAGGTCGTTTATGTAAACAAGAAACAATAACGGTCCGAGTACCGAGCCTTGTGGTACTCCCGATGTCACGTCACACACTTGGGATACGCTCCCGTCAATACTTACAAATTGCCTGCGGCCCACAAGAAAACTTTCCAGCCAACGAACTATATTTGAGTTTTTGAGTACTGATTGAAATTGCTTAAAAGTTTTCTATGATTTACCTGATCGAAGGCTTTCCTAAAGTCTAAGAATATTATGTCAATTTGCCCTTTCTGGTCAATGATTTCGCTAAAATCGTGCAAAGTTTCTATCAATGCCCTGTCGAAAACGATGCTGACACCTATTCAAGAATTCAATATCTGTTAAGTATTGTCGAATGTGCTTTGAGACAATGTGCTCTAGAAGCTTACAACAGGTTGACGTTAGTGCGATGGGACGATAATTACTGACCGTTTTTGAATCTCCAGTCTTGAGAATAGGAACTATTTTGCTAGTTTTCCAATCATCGGGAACCGTGCTTGTTGATAGTGACTTCCTAAACACTAGTACGAGGTATCTAGCTCACCATTCTGCGTATCGCTTAAAAAACAGATTAGGAATGTCATCAGGGCCCATTGATTTTGATGTTTTCAGGCTCAACAATAAATACAGTACGCCTTCTATCGATAAGCTTATGTCGTCAATTGCGCGTGTTTCAGCAGCGAACCTAGTATCCGCTGGCTTGTTATCGTCTTCACTGAAAACACTTGCGAAGTATGTATTGAAAAGATCGCACATTTCAGTCTTATCACTTATAGGTCCGCTCTCTGAGCTTATCTCCGCGACTTTTTTCTTTGGTAGTGCCAAGTGTCTCCAAAACTTTTCAGGTGATTCTCGTAGAAATTTTTCCAATGTAACGTTATAAAACTTAAATTTAAATTCTTTTATGTGTGTCCTATGTGTGACCATACCATATGCATGCTGCCCTGCGATTGTCCAATAAATGTCGGTATGTCCACGCTCAGACGTCCACCGGATAAAGGATAGCCGTCGGACTTGCGTCGGACGGCAATGGCCGGGTTGGACTGTGCTTGTTCGTTCTGGGTTTGTTGACGTTTTTCCGGGAGGAAACGAGCCGTTTACAGTCGAAAAATTTTGATTTAAAAACAGTCCTCCCAGTCGATTCAAGCTCTTCACGTTCTTAACGAAAAGGACCGGTCGTCACCGTTTTGCAGTGAATGTCAGTATAGCGTAGCCTGTAGGATTGGCCCCCAAAATTGGCGTTGACGCTTGCAAAATCGGCCGATGGGGGCGACACCTGTGTTTAGTTTTTTGCTCTTCTCTAGCTAGAATTCACACTGATTGCAGCATATGTGTCACCCTCCTCTCAATTGGACTGCGAAAGGCTCAAAGCCATCATGGAAGGAACCCGTGCTCCTTGGATCATTACTGGTGATTTTAACGGCCACCATTTACTATGGGGAAGCACCAGAATTAACGCCAAAGGAAGGAATCTGGCGTTATTTGGTTCCCACAATGATATCTATGTTATGAATGACGGCATTCCGACATACCTGCGCGGCTGTTACTAAATCAGTTGTCTGCACCTGGCATTAGTTTCAAGGTCGTTGCACCGGAGTGTTCGCTGGTTTTGTGATGTGGAGACCCATGGAAGTGACCACATTCCGACCTACCTCTAAATAAACGGCTTTGGTGCGTCCGCCCCTGCCCAACTCGCGCAAATCGACTGTACGGTATTTCGAAAACATATGGTGGAGACGAGCAAAGAAGCCCTCACTGGCAGGCTGGAGCACGCTATACCTAATGCTATTAACGTTGCAAGAAGTCACATCACGTCCTCAAGAATACGCAGGGATATTGATATTGAACTAGAACGCCTCCGTGCTCTTCGGCGGCGAGCAGAAAAGCGATACAGACGAACCAAGTGCTTAAATGATCTACGGGAGGCTAGACGTACGCAGCAAAAAATCAATCGAAGAATGGATAAGCTGGCGAACCAGCGCTGGAGGTCCTTCTGTCAGCACTTGGATCCTCGTGAGCCCATGTCCCTCATACGGTGTACTGTGCGGGGCCTCCGTATGCTTCCACAGCAAAGACAACCATTCTATGCGTTGACTGTCTATCAAGATCGACAGCAGTCTGAGGTAGCAACGAACTACTGCAGAGAAATTGCGGGTGTAGCGACTGCTTCGAGTTCCCGTCGTGTTCCTCCTGTCTCTCGGGAATCAGCTATGGATGTCATTTTTTCTCGCGAGAAACTCGACGCTGCTCTTGCAGGATGTCGGCGTTCGTCTTCACCAGGGCCAGATAGAATCACGTATGCTGCGCTGTCCTACCTTGGCCACGACGCGTGAGAAGAGCTCCTCAAACGTTACAACGACTCTTGGCTCGACGGTGCTGTTCCTCACGAATGGAAATCGAGTCGACTGATACCCCTACTAAAACCAGGGAAATCTCCACTCGAGCCCTCATCGTATAGGCCAATAGCTTTGGCCAGTTGCGTGGGAAAGGTCATGGAGAGAATGATTTTGTCGCGCCTTGAGTGGTATCTCGCACACAACAAAATATACCTCGACGCTATGGCCGGCTTCAGTAGGGGTCGCTCTTCTATTGACAACGTCGTTGATCTCGTATCCACGGTTCAACAACAGAAGCGATAGAAACGTTTGTCAGTGGCACTCTTTCTGGATGTGAAAGGTGCCTATGACAACGTGACCCATGAGGCCATCCTTGATGCGCTGGAAACTGTGGGCATCGGTGGTCGGATGTTTGCGTGGATAGAGAGCTATCTGTCCAAAAGATCATTTTTTATCCAGTGTGAAGATGGCCCGACGCCTGCGCATTACACCAACCGTGGCGTGCCCCAGGGCGGTGTCCTTAGCCCTACATTGTTTAATCTGACTCTCATCGCCCTCCCTGAGAACCTCCCCGATATCGAAAAAGATCATGAAATCATCTTCCAGTGGGTACCAGGCTATAGCGGCATTGTTGGTAACGCCTTAGCTGACGATGCTGCTCGATCGGCTCACGATACAACCAACACTGTATGCATACCACTAACAAGAGCGGACGCAACAAGGTGCCTTCAACTGCTCGCCCGAAACGTGACTCTACAGTCGTGGTCTACCCTTGGAATTTGGACACCCCGCTCGCACCACTTTGACCTCTTGTTTCAACATCATATACCAATCGGCCTCCCCCGCGGTGATACTACGCTGCTGTGCCGCCTGTGGCTGGGAGTGGCGTTCACGAACGCCTATTCCAATCTCATCGCAATCGCAGACTCTCCAGCATGTGACCAGTGCGGTTGTGATGAAACGATCGGACACCTCCTCTGTGACTGCCCTCGTTTTGAGCGAGAGCGTGGTTTGCTTATTGCTACTCTGTACCGCTTGGACTAGCGTCCTCTAACAGAGTCCAACGTTCTGGGGCCTTGGACACAACCTTCCTCACAAATGAAAGCGGTGAAAGCGCTCCTGAGATTCTTAAAGGACTCGGGGTTGTATTCGCGTCTATAATCTTTAAGTTTTCAGTGCGCGCCCTCTGTCCCCATGCCATAGTGGTCGCTGGACACTTAGAAAACTCATTTCATTGCCGCTCTTTTTCCTTTTTTCCCCTTTGTCCCCTCCCCAAGTGTAGGGTAGCCAACTGGTCATCGCCTGGTTAACCTCCCTGCCTTTCCGTCCATTTCTTTCTCTCTCTCTCTTGCTTATAATGAAGCTTCGTTTTGGGTGCGAGTGGTAGCTTTGTGATTGCAGAGCTAGGTATCCCATTGATAAAGGGCAACTTTAATTTGACCACAGTGCCGCCTTGAAAGTTTCGCTCGACACCCAAATGGTGTGCCTCTTTGAAATAAATGCGATAAACAAAAACCAAAGCAAGCGTGTACTGCTTCACTGGGCTTTGCTCCCAGTGGCGATCCGCCGACAATAGGCGATACTGCCCCCAGAAACAAAGGCAGCTGGAAGACGCTTGAGAAAACTCTTCCGTGGCACGAGCACACCATACGGTCTCTCAGCAACACCCGTCGTACCGGAAGATCTGCCCTGAGGAGCTGGCCCACGAATCCGCGTATGCGACAACACGCTCTAAGAGCTCCGTCGGACTCCAAAAGCT